>NC_041729.1:47562828-48763510 GCF_004115215.2 Ornithorhynchus anatinus
ATTACCCTGTATCTACCCCAGGGCTTAGAACAGTGCTCTGTACAAAGTAAGCGCTTAACAAATACCAACGTTATTATTCAAATAACTTACATCCTGGAGGAAAGAGGAGAAGGGGATAAATTCACGAGACCCTACTGGAGGACATCTGAGTCCCTTGAGAGGCTCCTTCAATCAGTCGGTAAGTTGTAATTACTGAATATCCAGTAAAATCCACTAGACTGTCATAATAATAATGATGTTGGTATTTGTTAAGCGCTTACTATGTGCAGAGCACTGTTCTGCACTGTCCCACGTGGGGCTCGCGGTCTTAATCCCCATTTTACAGATGAGGTAACCGAGGCCCAGAGAAGTTAAGGTGACTTGCCCGCAGTCACAGAGCTGACAAGCGGCAGAGCCGGGATTCGAACCCACGACCTCTGACTCCAAAGCCCGGGCTCTTTCCGCTGAACCACGAAGCTCCTTGAAGATAGGGATTGTGTCTATCCATTGTATTGTACTGTGTACTCTCTGGCACTTAGTAGAGTGCTCTGCGCTCATTAGCACTCCATTAACACCACTGGTCGATTGATTGGTGGATTGGGAGAATGCGATAGCAGTAAAAGACACGCGGGGAGGGGGTGTCTTCCTAGGGATTAGCTTTAGAACAATTGTAGTCAGCTCCAGCTCTTAATAATAATAACGTTGGTATTTGTTAAGCGCTTACTATGTGCAGAGCACTGTTCTAAGCGCTGGGGGAGATACAGGGGAATCAGGTTGCCCCACGTGGGGCTCACAGGCTTCATCCCCATTTTACAGATGAGGGAACCGAGGCCCAGAGGACTGAAGTGATTTGCCCAAGGCCACACAGCAGACAAGTGGCGGAGCCGGGATTAGAATCCGGGTCGTTCTGACTCCCAGGTTTAGCCTGGGGTATCTCCCTGTGGGATCTTGGGTTCCTTCTCCAGGAAACCTGCCTTCAACAGTCCAAACTCCACCAGGCTTCTCCATTCCCTCGGGACCCCTCCCCAGGCAGAAGAACGGGAGCTTGATGGTTGGTTGGAATGCGTAAAGAGAAGGAACAGAATTGGTCGCCCAGCACATTTTGGGTGCTCGGATCAGTGTTCTAATGGTAACATAATGCTCCAGCAGAGGGATAAGTGGTTCAGATGATTTTACAGTTTGTACGTATCCCAGATTTATTTACCGAGCGGGCAGTTCCATGTTACGGAACAGGCTAAATGCGGAAATGCCGAGTTTACAGGCCTTCGAGTCCTGCTCGGGGATGTGATATCTGAGCTGGAGAGGGGGAGGGGGCGGGGGGGTCCATTCCTCCGGCAGTAGCCGGGGTGGCGTGACGTTCCGAGTGCTAGCCATTTTGTATGTGTAAGCGGGGATGACTCATCCACATGTGTAGATCTTGGCAGCCGGCATAGACCACGTGGGCCCGTGACATATGGAGCTCCTGAACCGGGGTTTGTGATCCTGCATATTTTATAGGTTCGGGAGGCAGAGGGCCGGGCAGAGCAGTTGTGTGGATGGAAGAGGGGACTGGCTCTTCCTGCTGCTCAGCGTAGCTAAGGGGGGTGCCTGCCCTCTCCCTTGGGGAGCAGGAGAAGCAGCATGGCGTAGCGGTTAGAGCATGGACCTGGGAGTCCGTAGGACCTGGGTTCTTATCCCGGCTCTTCCGCTCATCTGCTGTGGGGCCTTGGGCAAGTCAAGTCAAGTCATTTAACTTCTCTGGGCCTCTGTTACCTCATCTGTAAAATGGGGATGGAGAGTGTGAGCCCCAGGTGGGACAGAGACCGTATCCAACCCGATTTATTTTCTATTTACCTCTAGCACTTTGAACGGTGCTGGCGCTTAACGAGTACCAGAATTATTTATCATTTATTTACGGGTCACTGGCCTCACCTCCGACCTGCCGCCTCTGTCTTTCTGGCCCTCGCCATTCCCGGCCCTCATCAGGAAAGGAGAAGGGCAGTCCAGCAGAGCTTGTCCATCTTCCCCCTTTCCAGTCCCAGCCCAGGGCCTGTCTTACACCTACTTGCACCTACTGGGCCTCTGGGGGCTGGTCCTCCCTTCCCCCCGACCCATCCATCCAGCCAAGGTCACTCAGATTCGCTATGTCCGGCGGCTCCCAGTCGAACGAGGCCACAGACAGACCCCTTCTAGGCTCCGCCTACCCTGGGCGCCGTCTCTTTACCTCCCCACTAGGTTGAGCAACCGAAATGGAGACAAGAACGGGGACCCCGACAACGTGGCCGGTGAGGCCCCCCCGACCCCCCAAGACCCTTCCCCCGACCGGAGGCGATCGTCTTCGGACACGTCCAAGTCCACGTACAGTCTCACCCGGAGGATTTCAAGTAAGACCCTCGGCCGGGATCTCCTGGGCAAATCACCGTCTCGGAAGGGTGGGCCTGGGAAGTCACCTCTTGGAGACAAATCCCACTACGAGGATTTGAATGTAAAAATGGGGATTCTGTTCTTCTTTCCCTTTAGTCCGTGAGCCCCATGTGGCACAGGGACTGGTCTGACCTGATCCTTCTGTAGCTTCCTCGCTGCCAACCTCTCTGCTACTGGCCTGGAGTGCCCTGCCTCTTCATTTCCAAAAGACAATTACTCTCCCCACCTTCGAAGCCTTATTGAAGGCACATCTTCTCCAAGTGGTCTTCCCTGACTAAGCTTTCATTTCCACTTCTCCCACTCCCTTCGACGTCACCCTCGCACTTGGATTTACTCCCTTTTTCTCACCCCCCCCCCCCAGCCCCGCAGCACTTAGGTGCATGTCTGTCTCTTATTTATTTATACTAACATCTATCTCCCCCTCTAGACCGTATGATCGTTGTGGGCAGGGAACCTATCTACCACCTCTGTTATATTGTACTCTCCCAAGATCATATAGTACTCTCCCAAGCACGAGTACAGTGCTCTGCTCAATAAATTCGATTGATTGATCGATTCCCCAGCACTTAGCACCGAGCTGGATGCATAGTAAATGCAAAACAAATACCATAGTTACCGTTATTATTATTAACAATAAAATCCTACATCCGGGAGAAAAGAGGAGGGCAAGTTCTCAGGCATGTTGAGTCCAAGGAGGGAGGGAAAGGGCCGGGGGTGGAGGGGGGTAGAAGGGAGAGAGGGGTTCTGCCTTAGGGATGGTGGAGCTGACCAACTGGCCTTAGGGAATCCACACCTGGCCCATGAAGGGGATTTGGATTACCCCTGCCCAGAAGCCCTTTTAAAACTACCAAGAGCCGTTCTTTTCTCCGTGCTCTCCTTTCATTCATTCAATAGTATTTATTGAGCGCTTACTATGTGCAGAGCACTGTACTAAGCGCTTGGGATGAACAAGTCGGCAACAGATAGAGACAGTCCCTGCCGTTTGACGGGCTTACAGGCTAATCGGGGGAGACGGACAGACAAGAACGATGGCAATAAATAGAGTCAAGGGGAAGAACATCTCGTAAAAACAATGGCAACTAAATAGAACCGAGGCGATGTACAATTCATTAACAAAATAAATAGGGTAACTCCTCCAACTAACTGCACTCATTTGTATTTTCAGCTACTCAAAACCAGTGTAATTCTCTGTTACCATTCACTGTTACTTGTTAGGAGGCCCGTTTGTTTTTCCATTTTAGTAGAAAGCCATTTGCGTGAAGGTGTGGGGCTGAGGTCATGGCAAATGGCTGAAAGTTCCGCTAACCAAATGGAACTGCTCTGGGAGAGGAGCAAGCTCAATTCTGGTACGGTCTCTGATCTAACTTTGACGATCTGGACTGGCCTCGGTTTGACTCGCCGACTGGTTTAGTGGACCAACACTGGGATCGTCAGCTTATCCCCTCCCTGCGTGTTTCGGGGCTTGGGTGAATCCCCCCTCTCCCGGCGGGGAGCCAGTCCAGATCATGTCGCCTAGAATCAATGTGGGTCCCCTTCTCACAGGATCTGGGAAACTTTGATGTGGTTAGTTGGGCCCTAGGACTGCTTAACACTGGTGTTCTCTGTGGCCACCCTTCAGGTTTAGAGGCCAGAAGGCCCAGCTCTCCTCTGATCGACATTAAGCCTATTGAGTTTGGTATTATTGGAGCCAAGAAAGAAATCATCCAACCCTCGGTGCTGAGAAAAACCTATACTCCGGATGACTATTTTCGGAAGTTTGAGCCCAGACTGTACTCGCTCGATTCTAACAGTGAGGACATGGACTCCTTGACAGACGAGGAAATCCTGTCCAAGTACCAGCTGGGCAAGCTGCATTTCAGCACCCAGTACGACCTGCTGCACAATTATCTCATCGTGAGAGTGATCGAGGCCCGGGACCTGCCAGCCCCCATCTCCTACGACGGGTCCAGGCAAGACATGGCCCATTCCAATCCCTACGTGAAGATCTGTCTCCTGCCGGACCAGAAAAACTCCAAGCAGACAGGGGTCAAGCGCAAGACCCAGAACCCGGTGTTTGAGGAGAGGTATACCTTTGAGATCCCCTTTCTAGAAGCCCAGCGGAGGACTCTGCTCTTAACCATGGTAGATTTTGATAAATTCTCGCGGCACTGTGTCATTGGGAAGGTTTCCATGCCTTTGAGCGAAGTGGACCTGGTCAAGGGTGGCCATTGGTGGAAAGCCCTCGTTCCCAGTTCCCAGGTAAGAGAGGCGGCCTGCTTCTTCACCTACGTCTGGGCTCGTGAGTGACCGGTTGTCGGGGACAAGTGGGTTGTTACTGTCTCGGCGGCAAATTGGTCATTTGGATTGGGAAGAGAGGAGAGCGTGACACGGTGAGGTTTTCTGGAACCTCACCTGACTTGTCCTGTTCCCCGGAAATGCAACCATCCTGTGATAGCAATGGGACCCACCACTGCCTCTGTTCTCCAGGCCCCTCCGTGCTGTTCCCGTTGTGAGGGATAAAGCTTGACAGGCTGGTGGTACTTAAAGAGAGCAGTTCTCTTCACCCTCGAGGCCTTCAGAAGTTGAGTGGAGGTTACTGGGCCAGGACGCTGCCCCTCTAGAGTTCCTGGCAGTGTTAATGGGTCTATAATGTAACCCAAGGAAATGGGTGGCCCCGAGCAGTTTGGATTGCTCAGGTTCTTGACAGCCAGGGTGGATTTTAGATTCAGAGAGGCTCCTTGGCCACTGGATGTTTCAGAGGGAAGAGCACCAGCAGGCAGATGGAAGGATGTTGGCCTGATTGGAGGGTGGAAGTTGGGAGAGGGAATTGGGCTCAAAAGCAGCCCCTCTAGCATGGAAGGATCAGGGGTGGAATGCTTTGAAATACATAGCACCGGTTTGGCCTTGAGCCCAGCTGGACTTGAGTGGCCTTTGGGGAACACAGTGGTATTGAGACGAGGAGGACTTGGCAGTAGCATTTCTCATTGATAGTCTTGAGTACAAGTTAAGCCGGGGCTACAGTGGCACAGCAGAGGGCCAAATAGGGCTAGCATCAGGACTGAGGCTGTAGGGAAATGGAGGAGGAAGTCTAGTGATATAGAAGTAACGGCTACGGGCCTTTCTTGGGTGTGGAGGGGGATGAAGGGCGGTGGAGAATCAAATACGGTGCTGGGCTGCCTAATCAGAGCCGCCGGAAGTGAGAGAGACCGTATTACCAAGATCTACTCAGAGTCTGGTGGCCGTGAAGATGGTGACCTTGATGAAAATGGTGTTGATGATGGTGGAGGCAGCTGTTTTTAACATTAGCGTGGCCATTCAAGTGTGGAGATCTGGGTTTGGAGTGAATGTTTTATGTTAGGGTGAATCAAAACTGCTCTTTCATTATTTGTCGAATTACCATTTTGGGGTTCTGCCTGGGTGAGATACCTAAGTGGCAACTGAAAATGTAAGTGTACAGTGCATTTCCACTGATTTTAAGCTCCTTGCCTGTGTCTGAAAATTGTAAGACGATCTGAGGCCAGTAAAACGTGGTGATTTTTTTTTTCTTTTTTGCTCAAAGCAATAATTAATTAAGCACCAATTGTCAACGGACACCTGTTTGGGCTTTTCCTTCAGCTGAAAGATGGGTGCCTAAGCTGTCTTACTTATCTCAAAGGGTGTTGAGGTTGTCTCTTCAGGATCCTATGATGGGTAATGAGGGAAAGAGGAGGAGCAAATGTTGGAAGCAGTGTGGAAAAAGCACAGGCCTGGGAGTCAGAGGACCTGGGAACCCCATGTGGGACATGGACTGGGTTCCAATCTGATTAACTTGATTTGCCCCGGGGCTTAATAGATAGCAAGCGCTTAACAAATACCATTAAAAAAAAATTGGGGCAGAGGAGGTGCTGCAGTGGCAAGGGTGTTGGGAAAGACAATCAGCGAGCCGGGCCCAGAATAACTTTGGAGAGGAGAGGTGGGAGGGTGAGTGAAGGACCCGGAAATGGGGAGCCCAGCCCTGCTTGGCCCTCTTGTCAAGTTGGGAAGAGACTCAATCATGGAGACACCCTATAGTAGCCCCACCTTATGGGTTACAGCTAGGTCTCTCCCGGGCCCCTTGCCTTTTATCTCTGAAACTCCCCTGGGCTACCCGCTGCCTGCCCTTATCTCACTCCTTCGGGGAGCAGGAAAAAGCCTTGAGGGGTTAATATAGTAGATCATGATTTATAGATCTGTAAATTTAACCAGCATGAAGACTTCAACAGGTTCATCTCATTATGGTCAGGGAATATGTCTGTTATATTGTACTCTCCCAAGCACTTAGTAAACCACTCTGTGCCCAGTAAGTGCTCAACCAATACTATTGATTGGTTTGAATTCTAAGCTCCCTAACTTCTGTTTTCACTGCTAAGTGGGTTCTTTTTTGGTGAGGTGAATTCACCCCACTTGGGATTTGACTCTTATCTCCAGTCTAGCAGCGCCGAATGCCATTTTTTCCCTCTGCTTTGAAAAACTGTTGCTTAAAATAGTTTTCAGTATAACACTGTGGGCTGTGAAGGACCAAATGTTAATTCTTTAATGATTTTGTTCTTGGACTATCTTCCCACCGAATTCATTTCCAAACCATACTGAGTGGAACAGGCACATGCTTCAGGCTCATTCTGCCTTTTTGGAGGCAGAAAATTTTCCCTATTACAATGATACAAGTTATGGCCACAGATCTTAATCTGATTTAGTGCTACAAAGCATGTAGGGATTAAGGGAGTTTTCCTGAATTTCAAGTTGTGGAAAATTGATGCAAAAGACCACAGGTGGATCGCCTAAAAGCACAGAGATTGTGGCTGAGATGAAAACATTGTATTCATCTTAATACCTGTTTTAGAGGACACTCTCTCAGACTTAGATCATCTTTTGGGTCAGAAGATTTATTCGCACCCGTTGGATCAGGAGGAATTTCAAACTCAGATTTTTAAAAAAAAATCACAATAACTTGGATTTATCCGCCATAGGAATCGACATCCTTTTCGTGCAGAAGAGCCAAAATAATAAAACGTTTGACTAGTTGGTATGCAAAGAGCCATTTATATAAATTAAACAGAAGAGGAGGAGGGGGTACAGAGGAGGAAAGGAATGGGATGGGAGGGAAAAGAGAGAGGACAGAGAGAGAGATAGAGAGAGAATGAGAATGAACAAACACATTTCTGGATCACTGGGAAGGAGGAGAGTGTGTCAGAGTTACACAGTGCTGTGCCTGCCGAATCACAGAGCACCACTCCTCCTCCTTCCTCTCTTCTTCCTGCTTCGCCATTGCTACCTCACTGCTGTAGATTGGGCATCTGGGGGCTGGGGTGGGGATCTTTTTCTCCAACCCCCACAGAGGACCTCCCCATGCCCCTGCCCTTCCCTGTCTGGCAGGCAACCCATCACAGCCATAATCGGTGCGTGCCATGCCCGGCCTCAGATTTGACCTTGCCCACTGTGCTCATGGAGGGTGAGCAGTCCCCTTCCCTGCATGGCTTGCCTGCCCGGCTTCGATGCCACTGCTGTCTCCAGAAGTACTGGAGAGACGGGGTGGGCAGTAACGGCTCCAGCCGGCCTTGCCATCTGGTGAGGATGGGATGAGGGAAACCCCAGTTGTTCTGGATTGAGTAGGGCAAGAAGTGGAGCTGCCATCTTGGCCCCCCTCGCACACCCTCCCTATTCCCCATCCCCCATCTCCACCCCTTTCCGGCTCAGAGGATTGGGGCAAGCCTTCTACTTCCTGTCCAAACAGCTGTGAGGGCAAAGCTAATGCCGTTCCCCTCAACAAGCCAGGTCCTTGGGGGTTCTAACCTTGAGAGTCACATCTGGATTCAAGAAGAGCCAGAAGTAACTTGAGAACCGTAGGTTTCCGATCTTTGAACTAACACTTTCACTCTTAAGAGCTCAAAACTCTGCTAGCTCTCACATTTTTACCTGACAAGAGCCCAGTGAGAGAGGAAGGCTAGGAATTACTAACCCCATTTTACAGATGGGGAATGTGAACATCAGCGGTTAAGGTCACACCATCAGGGGTGGAGCTTGACTAGGGCCCAGGTGTCCTGACTCCCCAAACCAGTGCCCGTCCTGTCCAGCGGACCCACTTCCTATAATAAAGCTTCTTGAAATCAGCATCAGATGAAATGGATCATGAAGAGAGAGTCTAGTCTTTGGGTAAATTAAGATTAACTACAGCAGGCTCTGAGCCTCTCTGTTTTTGCTGAGCCTCAGATATGTTAAAAAGGAATGGGATATTAGATTTCCCCAAGGAGGGCAAAAACCCAAGCAGTCACCAAAGTGACGTTCTCCCAGACAATTTGTGAAGCACTGCAGGGATTTGGTGAGAAAATGTGGGCCGTTCATCTTGGTCATCACTGGACTCTATTAACAGGCTCAGTCATTCGGTGTTGAATTTCTACCCTAGGGGTTCTGAAGGGAGGGTCGTGAATTTTCTAAAATAGAAGTATCACCATTGGAAAGTGAAGAACAAGGCTAAAAGGCTTCTACACTTCCTCCAGGAGAATCCAGAGCAGTTGATTGGTGCATCCTGGATCTGGTTGTGCCACTAACATGTTCTTTGCATATCTGGCTTTTAGAAGATTAAGAAGAATTTTCAATTTTTACACAGATATTTTGAAGATAGTGTGTTTTATTAAATTGATATTTGCGCACAGGTCTTCTGGGTATATGTTCTGTAAGACTGCACAGTGCACTTCCCCAAGAAAAACCTTTCATTCTTTTCCTTGACTAGAGTCAGCTTCCAAGACTGCCAGGGTGAAGGGGAGAAATATCTGGATTGTAATGTCACCAGTGTGTCCTATGTTTATACTGTCATCGTAAGGCTGACCTATAAAGTGGCATTCTTTGGAAACACAATTCCATCGAACTTCAAAAAGCAGTGTTGGTTTTGATAACAGATTCTTAAGCACCAATTGATATTGTGGTGTTCAGTGTTGGGGGCGGGGGGAGGTCTTTTTTCATCACTAGCAAGAGATTTTGAGTGTGAGGCCAACATAGTCAGTGAGTGGGTGCATCTCCGCTGCTACCTTTGTTTCACTCACTCTTGTCCACAGTGGAGAGGAGGTGGGTCATTAAACTTGGAGGCATTGGAGTTGAAAAGCCACAAGGAGATCAGATCCTGAGTCACCCGAGACAGGGAATAAGTCCCTAGTCTTATTATCAAGTGCCGTCGAGTCGTTTCCCATTCATGGCGACTCTATGGATATATTTTCTCCAGAATGTCCTGTCTTCTGCCTAATCTGTAACCTTCCTAGTGGTTCTTTTGTTATCATTGTTATTGTTTCCATCCATCTAGCTGCTGGTCTGCCTCTTCCAACTTTTCCCTGGCCTTTGCCTAGCATTACTGTCTTCTCCAGAGAATGAATCCTCCTGATTATGTGTCCAAAATATGCTACTCTAAGTCGAGTCATAGCTGGTAGCAAAGGCTGGGCCGGGCTAGCTATGGCCATCTCTGCCCAACTCCAAAACTTTTTTTTAAATGGTATTTGTAAAGTGTTTACTATGTGCTAGGCACTATCCTAAGCACAGTACTAGATACAAACTAATCAGATTGGACAAAGTTCCTGTCCCACAGAGGGTACACAGCCTTAATCCCCATTTTACAGAGGAGGGAACTGAGGCCCAGAGAAGTGAAGTGACTTGCCCAAGGTCACCCAGCAGACAAGTGGCGGATCTGGAATTAGTACCCCGGGCCTTCTGACTCCCAGGTCTATACTCTAGGCCACACTGCTTCTTTAGTCTTAATCACCATTTCACAGATGAGGTAACTGAGGCACAGTGAAGTGACTTGTCCAAGATCACATGGCAGACAAGTGATGAAGCCGGGATTAGAACCCAGGTCCTTCCGATTTCCAAGCCCATGCTCTAGCCACTAGGCCAAGCTGCTTCTCATTATTTCTCAGAGCTTGAGGGTCTCAAGTAAGTGGTCGGGCCTCCAAAGTCTTGATCCTTCACTACTGTTACCACTCCCCCTATCCAAAATGGTGTCATGTGTATTTTTGTGTCTCTGTGCATGTGGCCCCTCAGATCGTGTTTTTTTGATGAAGCAAATGTTGGCTATCGTTGGATCAGCTGTAGTATCTTTCCATAGTTTATTGTAGTGCAGAGCTTCCAATCTTGGTTAGGAGTTTTCCCAAGATAGGGTCAGCGGTCTGTAGATGCACTCTCCCTCTGAGCTCCATCTCACCAATCCTTCAGAAGAGATCCTTCCAAATCCATCAATCAATCAATCAATCAATCAATCAACCAATCAATGGTATTTATTGAGCTTAGTGTGTGCAGAGCACTGTACTAAGCACTTGCAAAAGGACAACACAACAGAGTTGGTAGACACATTCCCTGTCCACAAGAAGCTTACGGTTTTCAGGGGAAGCCAGACATTAAAATAGATCAGGGAGAATAGTAGAGTATAAAAATACTTTTATAGGTATTATGGGGCTGAGGTGAGTATCAAAGTGCTTAAAGGGTACACAACTGAGTTCATAGTCAACCTAGAGGGGAGGCCAAATAAGGGAAGTAAAGGGTGTCATCTGGTAAAGCCCTCTGGAAGAGATGTGATTTTAGGAGGATTTTTAATCAATTGAGTATATATTGAGTGCTTTCTGTGTGCAAAGCACTGTAGTGTTTGGGAGAGTACAATACGGAAGAGTTGGTACACATGATCCCTGCCTGTAAGGAGCTTACCATCTAGTAGGGGAGATAGACATTAAAACAAATTACAGTTCGGGAAAAATGCGAAGTATAAGGATATGTGCATAAGCGCTGTGGGGTTTGGGGTAGATTGAGTGACAAAGTGCTTAAAGGATACAGGTCCAAGGACATAGATGATGCAGAAGGGAAGTTGAATAGCATGGGGAAATTTTGGAGGTTAGTCAGAGAAGGCTTCTTGGAGGAGATATTTTACTAGACCTCTGAGGATCGAGAGAGTGTGTCTATTGGCTCTGAAGGGCAGAGTTCCAGGCAAGAGGGAGGATTTGAGTGAGAGATGAGCTCAAGGGACAGTGAGTACCTTGGTGTTAGAAGAGTGAAGTATGTAAGCAGAGTTGTATTCGGAGATGAGAGAGGTCCGAGAAGCAGCGTGGCTCAGTGGAAAGAGCACGGGCTGAGTCGTCTACAACCGATGCTTAGAATTCCTTAACTCCCATTCTCTCCTAGACCCCCTCCGATCTGGCTTCCGTCCCCTCCGCTCTACCGAGACTGCTCTCTCTAAGGTAACCCGTGACCTCCTTCTTGCCAGATCCAATGGCTCCTACTCCATTCTGATCCTCCTTGACCTCTCTGCTGCCTTTGACGCTGTCGACCATCCCCTCCTCCTCCATACCTTATCTCACCTCGGCTTCACGGACTCCGTCCTCTCCCGGTTCTCCTCTCACCTCTCTGGCCGGTCATTCTCGGTCTCCTTCGCCGGCGCCTCCTCCCCCTCCCATCCTTTAACTGTTGGAGTTCCTCGAGGGTCAGTTCTCGGCCCTCTTCCGTTCTCCATTTACACTCACTCCCTCGGTGAACTCATCCACTCTCACGGCTTCGACTACCATCTCTATGCAGATGACACGCAGATCTACATCTCCGCCCCTGTCCTCTCCCCCTCCCTTCGGGCTCGCATCTCCTCCCGCCTCCGGGACGTCTCCACCTGGATGTCGGCCCGCCACCTAAAACTCAACGTGAGCGAGACTGAGCTCCTCATCTTCCCTCCCAAACCCGGTCCTCTCCCAGACTTCTCTATCACCGTGGATGGCACGACCGTCCTTCCCGTCTCTCGGGCCCGCGATCTCGGTGTCATCCTTGACTCATCTCTCTCGTTCACCCCACGCCTCCTATCCGTTACCGAGACCTGCCGGTTTCACCTTTACGATATCGCCAAGATCCGCCCTTTCCTCTCCACCCGAACGGCTACCTTACTGCTACGGGCTCTCGTTATATCCCGGCTAGACTACCGTGTCGGCCTTCTCTCTGACCTCCCTTCCTCCTCTCTCGCCCCGCTCCGGTCTATTCTTCACTCTGCTGCCCGGCTCGTCTTCCCGCAGAAACGATCTGGGCATGTCACTCCCCTTCTTAAACAACTCCAGTGGTTGCCTATCGACCTCCGCTCCAAACAAAAACTCCTCACTCTAGGCTTCGAGGCTCTCCATCACCTTGCCCCTTCCTACCTCTCCTCCCTTCTCTCTTTCTACCGCCCACCCCGCACGCTCCGCTCCTCCGCCGCCCACCTCCTCGTCGTCCCTCGGTCTCGCCCATCCCGCCGTCGACCCCCGGGCCACGTCCTCCCGCAGTCCCGGAACGCCCTCCCTCCTCACCTCCGCCAAACTGATTCTCTTCCCCTCTTCAAAACCCTACTTAAAACTCACCTCCTCCAAGAGGCCTTCCCAGACTGAGCTCCTCTTCTCCCTCTACTCCCTCTGCCACCCCCCCTTCACCTCTCCGCAGCTGAACCCTCTTTTCCCCCTTTCCCTCTGTTCCTCCCCCTCTCCCTTCCCATCCCCTCAGCACTGTATTTGTCCACTCAACTGTATATATTTCCATTACCCTATTTATTTTGTTAATGAAATGTACATCGCCTCGATTCTATTTAGCTGCCATTGTTTTTACGAGATGTTCTTCCCCTCGACTCTATTTATTGCCATTGTTCTTGTCCGTCCGTCTCCCCCGATCAGACCGTAAGCCCGTCAAACGGCAGGGACTGTCTCTATCTGTTGCCGACTTGTTCATTCCAAGCACTTAGTACAGTGCTCTGCACATAGTAAGTGCTCAATAAATACTATTGAATGAATGAAAGGTCATGAGTTTGAATCCCACCTCTGCCACTTGTGAGCTGTGTGACTGTGGGCAAGTCACTTCACTTCTCTGTGCCTCAGTTACCTCATCGGTAAAATGGGGATTAACTGTGAGCCTCACATGGGACAACCCGATTACCCTGTATCTACCCCAGCGCTTAGAACAGCGCTCGGCACATAGTAAGCACTTAACAAATACCAACATTATTATTATTAGGCAGGAGGGAGAGAGCTGATTGAATGCCATAAAGTTGATGGAAAGGAATCTCTGATGCGGCGATGGATTGGCAACCATCGGAGGTTCATGAGGAACGGGGAGAAGTGAAGGTGGGAAGAGTGCTGGACTGTTGGATATGAACAGGGAGGGAGTTTCAGGCCAGAGGAAGAATATGAGCATGTGGCCGGTGGAGAGATAGATGATCTCGAGGTACAGAGAGAGAGTAGACTGGTATTAGAGGAGTAAAGTGTGTGGGATGAGTTATAGTAGGAAATCACTGAGGCTAAATAGAAGGGAGAGAGCTGATTGAGTGCCTTAAAGCAGATGGAAGGACTTTCTGCTTGATGTAGAGGTGGATGGGCAACTAACCACTTGTCAGCTGTGTGAGTGTGGGCAAGTCACTTAACTTCTCTGAGCCTCAGTTACCTCATCTGTCAAATGGGAATTAACTGTGAGCCTCGCGTGGGACAACTTGATTACCCTGTATCTCCCCCAGCGCTTAGAACAGTGCTCTGCACATAGTAAGCGCTTAACAAATACCAACATTATTATTATTATTACTGGAGGTTTTTGAGAAAGGGGAGATATGGGCTGAACTTTTCTTAGAAAAATGATCCAGGCATCAGAGGAAAGTATCGACTGGAGAGGGGAGAAACAGGAGCCAGGGAGATCATCAAGGAGACTGATGCAGTATTCAAGTTTCCTCTTTGGCTGGGAACTTTTCGTATCAGACAGACCACCACTCTCCCCACCTTCAAAGCCCTACTAAAATCACATCCCCTCCAAGAGGCCTTCCCCAACTAAACCCTCATTTTTCCTATCCCCCTTCGCTCTGTACTGCCTATGCACTTGGCTTAGATACTCACCCCAGCCCCGCACCACTTATTCAGCAATATTTATTGAGCGTTTACTATGTGTAGAGCACTTATGTACCTATTCGTATATTCTAATATTTCCTCTTCCTGTAATTTATTTTAATGTCTGTCATGCCCTGTAGACCTTAAGCTCCTTCTGGACAAGGATCACGTCTGCCAACTATATTGTAATGGTACCTTCCCAAGTGTTTTTTATAGTGTGCTCACTACACAGTAAGAGCTCAATAAAATGCCACTGATTGCTTGATTAAGGGCAGCTTCGCTCAAGGACAGTGGAATAAATGTCCACTCCAGTCTCTCTGAGTTTAATGAAAATCATACCTGCACCCGTTCTGCCCTTCAAATGAATCATAGGTGTCCTAAACCCCAAATTTCCCATTTTGGCAGGATGCTGTTAGCTCGTTGCAAGAGCTGATCTTACTCAGCTCAGCTCAGCTCACCCCAAAACCAGATTAAATAGCACAGGGCCCCAGAAAGCAGGTGGTGCGGTCATGGTCGGCTTCAGTCATTCGGCCGCCCTGAGGCGGGGAAACATTTTCCGCCTTTTCTGCTCCTTATGGCGTCACGATGTTCGCCCGTGTGTGCAAGCAGCCTCGCCTGATGACGCCGTCTGGAGGTCCCTTCACACTCCCAAATCTGGAGTGCCTTTCTGGCTGGAGAATCCCGATGCCAGCTGCCGTCCTTGCTCCAGAACCCAGCCAGACTCCTGCCCTGCCAGGTACAGCTCCCGATTCGGACTGGAGTCCAGAGGGGGGGGACTTTCCCACTCTGCCCCCTTCCCCCTTCCCCTCTCATGGCTGCTCCACTGAGGCCCACCCCACCATCTGACATGCTGCCCTGAGGCACTTGTCAGCTGAGGCTGGCCCTGGGAGAAGATAAAAACTTCCTTTGGTGAATACTTTAAATTTGCAGGGAGCTGTTAGTAGCCTTGTGGATAGGGGTAGGGGAGGGTTTAGGGTGGGAGGGGGGTGACAGTAGAAGGGGAACCTGACTGATGGAGAGGATTGAATCTGCTCCCAGGCCCTGTAGGTGCAGACGCAGCCTCACCTTTACCTGGACTGACAATGTTGAGGCTTGAGCTACAGAAACCCTAGACTGGGCCAAACTTCCAGCAAAGCATAAACGGACTATCTAAAAAATATAAACCAATAACAACACTTTGTATTTTCCTCTGATTACACCACCTGATGATCAGAATATGAGTCTCTCATCCAGGTAGATGTCAAGTATTGGGTTTTGGTTTTCTTTTTCCTAACTCGAAACCACTCTGTGTCTTGCCCTGCAAGCTGGCTTCAATTTCACATCTGCTGAATTCACTTTTCCCAGCCCAATTTCCTGATTTTTCACAGTTTCTGGGAATTGGCTACTGCAGGCGAGAGGCAATCTGCCTGTTCCTTGTGGTGGTCAATCATACCAGTAACGGAAAGTAAATGGGTTTCCATAATGTCCGTGTGCTAGGATACTAGAGAGAAATCAAAAGCCATTAAAAGCTCTCATCAGAGAGACATTTCTTTTAATATAGATTTTTCGAGCAAAGAATGGATTGATCGTTCTGAGCCATGGTGTGGGCTGTAGCTCTGCAGGAGTGGAGGCCTTGGGCTCCTTGCCTTAGGGGCGAAAAACCGAGAATCCAGCTCAAGAGGAGGTGTTTTCTTCTCCCGCTTTAATTTTGGATTGGGCAAAGTAGAAGTCAGTACAGTGCTCTGCCCCAGGAGGTACTCATAATGCGTCTGAGTGATTGAACTGGAAGAAAGAATGTCCCGTTGGCTAATAGGCCATAGAAAGGAAGGAGCCCTCAGGTGGTTGAGGCTACCAGTGTTTCGTGTGAGCTGGTGGAGATGAGTGAGATGCTAAGGCTAGTTCCCAAACTCTTTTGCTTCCACTGCTCGCGCTCTCGAAGCCTCCCTCCTCTTGCAGTAGAACTGGGCAGCTTTATCAAACCAAGCATCTTCGCAGTGTGACATACCGTTTCAGCATAACCCAATACGGTTAAAGATCCACATTTATTTCAGTGAAATGGGAAATGTAAACTGCCCATTTGTGAGGGTTGCCAACCATTTTCCAAAACAAACTGTAAAGTCTGTGCCATCTGACCACCGTTAGCAACACAGTTGAAGACCCAAAGGATGGGACACGCACACTTTTCCTTTTCGGCTGCCTGTTGTCTTCTATTTTGCTTTCAGGGGTGGAAGGCAGACACTGGCTTTAGCAGTCTTAAAGGAGCTAATGAAAAAGGGTCTCTTTATAAATCCCTGGCTGGAGTTTAAGCAGGGGCAGCCTGATGAACATCCACAACTAAGAAAACGTCTCACAAACGTTTGTGGAGGAGCTAGCTCAGAAGGTTGGACAGTCTGTTGGAGGGAAAGCACGGGCTGAAGCCCTGTCGAAAGACTTTGTCGTAGCCTATTTTAATTGTCTGGGCTCTTTTGCCAATCTTGGGATTTTTCCTCTTCCCTCTTGGCATCCCAGATTGCCCTGACACTTCTTTTGAGTAATAATAATATTTTAATAATCGTGGTATTTATTAAGCACTTACTCTGTGCTAAGTACTGTACTAAGCACTGGGATTGAGAAACAGCATGGCTCAGTGGAAATAGCATGGGCTGGGGAGTCAGAGGTCATGGGTTCAAATCTGACTCTGCTGCTTGTCAACTATGTGACTTTGGGCAAGTCACTTAACTGCTGTAAACAACCGTAAAATGGGCATTAAGATTGTGAGCCCCACTTGGGACAACCTGATCACCTTGTATCCCCCCCAGCACTTAGAACAGTGCTTTGCACAGAGTAAGTGCTTAACAAATGCCATTCTCATTATTATTATATATATAGGAGGAGGAAGTCCTTAAATAGTACAGAATATAAATTGATATGAACAAAAGTGCTGTGAGTAGCTGAGGGTGTATAAGTGCTGAGGTGCGCAAGAGAGGTATTCCACTAACCGCGACCATGGACGAGTCACTTCTCTTGCTTCAGTTCTTCCATCTGTAACATAGGGAGGATAGCCCTTGCCCCACCTAGTTCCCAGGGAAGAAATGAAGAGATAAACCCACGTGGGGCTCACAGTCCTCATTCCCATTTTATAGGTGAGGTAACTGAGGCTCCGAGAAGTTAAGTGACTTGCCCAAAGTCACACAGCTGACAAGTGGCGGACCTGGGATTAGAATGCACTTGTATGTGACCTGACTATGGTCTTCTGATTCAGGAGGATCTTCATTGTTGAAAACAAGTGTCCAAGAGGAAGAATTGGAGCAGAGCAATGTCTCTTAATAATTCTAGTCATCACCATCATCCCGGTATATGATGTGTCAAGTACTGTACCGACTTTGGGGTAGATAGAAGATCATTAGGTCAGACACAGTCCCTGCCCCACCCGAAGCTCACAGTAGGAGGAAGAACAGGTATTTAATCCCCACTGGATAGATGAGGAAGCAGGAAGAAATTAAATGAGTTGCCCAAGGTCACACAGCAGGGAAGTGGCAGAGGTGGCAATCCAACCCAGATCAATCAATCAATGGTATTTGAGCGCTTACTGTGTGCAAAGCACTATACTGAGCTCTTGGGAGAGTACAGTACAATTAAGTTGATAGACACGTTCCCTGCCTACAGAGAGCTCACCGTCTAGATGGAGAGGCAGACATCGTGACGTCCAGTTCTGTGCTCTTTCCACTAGGCCGTGTTGCTTCTCTAGAATACCCAGGGCAGCCTGTCACCCAGACATGTAATAATAATAATGTTGGTGTTTGTTAAGCGCTTACTATGTGCAGAGCACTGTTCTAAGCGCTGGGGGGGATACAGGGTGATCAGGTTGTCCCACGTGGGGCTCACAGTTTTTTAATCCCCATTTGACAGATGAGGTAACTGAGGCACAGAGAAGTTAAGTGACTTGCCCACAGCCACACAGCTGCCAAGTGGCAGAGCTGGGATTCGAACCCATGACCTCTGACTCCCAAGCCCGGGCTCTTTCCACTGAGCCACGCTGCTGCTCTAACCACCCCAGGTTATTGTTTTCTGGGATTGAATCTAACTGGCAAGAGAACCCTGATGGGGATGAGGTTAGATCCCAATAGCAGCTGGGCTTACTGCCTGCTTTTCCCATCAGGTTACCAGATCAGGCCCTTCAGGTTGGGCTGCCCTCCTGGGAAAACAAAGCCAGGCAAAATATTGAGTTGGTTATCTCGAAATTGCTGAAAGTTAACTTAAGGTGCAGTGAGAAAGGCAGCTGTGGTTCAGTGGGTTTTAGAGTAGATTTAATCTGAATAGCCATTGAGCTTCTCTTCAGACAACTCAAGAAAAATGACTTCTGCCACCTTGGGACTCCACTCGCTCTCATCTACCGGGACCCTTTTTCCCACTACGCTTTCCTTATAAGATTCCCTCTGACTGCCCGCTCCCCCAATCCGACCTAGAGGCGCACGAAAGAAAGCCCCAGACAGCCACAGAGCCAGCTTTGTGCCACTCGAATCCTACAGTGTCTTATATATACCGACAATCCCCACCTGGAGCAAAGAGGGGAGACGGGGATGAGGGAGAGAGGAAAGCCAGGCGCTACTCACAGCTAAGCAACGGGGCCTGGAGGAGTTGCTGTTGCCGTGCTGAATTTCCCAGAAAGAGTCTTTTACACTGGTTTTGTTCTTTGATTTTCTTTCCATTGATTAGAACTTAAACCGTGTTCTGAGAAGGCCGGAGGGTAAGAGATTCTATTGGACGGGGCTCCTGGAGCAGCTGGTGTTGGATCAGTAGAGGTGACGCTGGAAAATACACCATCTGTGGATAAACGTCCACTTGCTTCTCACTGGCAGCTTTCTGACAAGCAGAATGATAAGACAAGTAGAGGCAGGGCAGGAACAAATCTACATCTTCCACACCCCCCCACTGCTCAGATAAATCTTGCAGATGATTCTTTTTTTTTCTTCTAATTATTATTATTATGGCGTTTGTTAAGTACTTACTATATGCCATAGCACTGGGGTTGATGCAGTGTAAACAGATCAGACACAGCCGCTGTTCCACTTTGGACTCACAGTCTAAGGGGGAGGTATTTAACCCCCATTTTACGGGTGAGGAAACTGAGGCAAAGAGACATTAAGAAGCGGCATGGCCTAGTGGATAGAACATGGGCCTGGGAGTCAGAAGGACCTAGGATCTAATCCTGGTTCTGCCACTTGACCTCGAGTAAGTCACTTCACTTCTCTGGGCCTCAGTTATCTCATCTGTAAAATGGGGATTTAGACTGTGAGACCAATATGGGACAGATACTGTGTCCAGCCTGATGAGCTTGTGTCTATCCCAGTGCTTAGTACAATGCCTGGCACGTCGTAAGCACTTAACAAATACCATAAAAACAAGTTCACACAGCAGGTACATGGCAGAGCTGGGATTCAAACCCAAGTCCCCTGACTTATTCAAACCCAAGTCCCCCTGACTTCCAGTCCTATGCTCTTTCCACTAGTTCACACAGTGCTTGTCATCTGCCCAGGGTTAGTGCAAAGAGAAGATTGGGGCAAATGTCTTTCTTTGGTCCCCCTGGAAAAGGAGTTCCCTTTTTTTAAAACAACGGAATTTGTTAAGTGCTTACTATGTGTCAGACACTGTACTAAGATCCGGGATAGATATTCATTCATTCAATAGTATTTATTGAGCGCTTACCATGTGCAGAGCACTGTACTAAGCGCTTGGAATGAACAAGTCGGCCACAGATAGAGACGGTCCCTGCCGTTTGACGGGCTTATAGTCTAATTGGGGGAGACGGACAGACGAGAACAATGGCGATAAGCTGATCAGCTGATATAAGATATTAGATATAAGCTGATCAGATTGGACACAGTCCGTGTCCCACATGAGGCTCGCAGTCTAAATCTCCATTTTACAGATGAGGCAATTGAGGCCCAGAGAAGTGAAGTGACTTGCCCGAGGTCACAGAATAGAAGAGTGGCCGAGTCAGGATTAGAACCCAGGTCCTTCTGACTCCCAGGCCTGTACTCTATCCACTAGGCCACGCTGCTTCTCACGAGGCCACACTGATTCACTTTAGAGTCACGCATGGAACCAGTCTTGGTCATGGTGCTACGGAACCCAGGTCTGCAGGGCACGTATTAAGCCAGTTAGGTGTGAGCCTGGCTCAGACGGCACCCTCCTGTTGCTATTATATCGTACTCTCCCAAGTGCTCAGTACAGTGCTCTGCACACGGAAAGCGCTCAATAAATACTATTGAATGAATGAATAAATGAATGAATGCTTGCCCACAGCCAGGCTCAGGAAGAGGGAAGTGTACTTGACATTTCTAACTTTGGGCTCTAAAGGTAAGAAAAAAGTCTCCTACCTTTCCCGTTGGGAGGGTACCCCCTGACTGTCCAATCAATGGTATTTATTGAGTGCTTCCTGCATTTAGAAAACTGTACTGAACGCTTGGACGAATTCAATAGTCTCAGTAGATATGATTTCTGCCTTTGAGGGGCTGACAATCTAGTCGGGGAAACAGACACTAAAATAAATTGCAGTTAGCAGGAAGCACCGGAGGTAAGTGCTGTCAGAGAGGTGAGGGGGCTAGCTGAGTCAGTCAGTTGATCGTGTTTACCGAGCACTTACTGTGTACGGAGCACGTACCAAGCGTTGAGAGAGTACAATATTACACACTTCCCTGTCCACAACGAGCTTACAGTCAAGTGCTTAGGGGGTAAGTATAGGTGACTTGGAGGTGATAATAAGGGGGAAAATAGGGTGAAGGAGATGAGAGATCAATCGGGGAAGGCTTCTTGGAGGAGGACTGATTTCAGAAGGGCTTTGAAGGTGGGGAGGGCAGTAGTCTGTGGGATAATTACAGTGCTCTGCACACAGTAAGTGCTCAATAGATACATTTGAATGAATAAGTAGTGGGAGGGAGAGTATGAACAAAGGGTTGGTGAGAGGAGATGAGACAAGAAGGAAATAGCTAGAGTTCCAGGGCAGCTTTTGAAGGGGCCATAGGTCCCTCTACAAGTCAGCTGTCCTGCAGGACAAACGGTTGACCTTTCGGGGGTTTTGCCAGGACCCGGGGGATGACAACTGACCACTCCACTCTGGCTGAGCTCCAGTTGAGCTGTCAGTCGCCCCCTCATTGCCACGACTCCTGGGAAAAAAAATCAATAGGACTCTCACTTCACAGATGTTTGAGGATTGGAGTAGGATTGTAAATAGGAGCCACAGAGTTTATTTTTCTTGTAGAAACCTAACCTATGATGCTAAACTTATCCACCTAAAATGCACTTAGCCCCCTCTGAGCCCCCCACTCTCATCCTTACCAGTATAGTTTCCTGAGGCTGCCACTGGCCAGTGACCAGGTATCCTGTCCGGGGGGTGGGGGTGACATATTCCCCTCATCCTCTCCCTGGGTCTACCCTCGGGGAAAACGCCTGGAGATTCTTTTTTGGAGACTGCTAAACCTTTGGTCTTTATTTGCACGGTGCCCTCAGGTTGTAGCTTGCTCAGAATTTCAGGTATAGGCTCAGTTCTGGGTCTCCTCTTCTCCATTTACATCCACTCCCTTTTTGAGCTTATCCGCTCCCATAGCTTTGACTACCAACTTGCTAGCCCTGACCCCTCACCTCCTCTGTGGTCTCGCAATTCTTCCAGCTACTGGGATATCACTACACGGATGTCTCCCCAAGCGCCTTCAGTTCAGCCTGTCCAAAACAGAACTCCTCGTTTTCCTTCCCAAATCTTCTCGTCCACCTAACTTTCCCATCTTGGTGGACACCACCATCCTTCCCATCTCTCAAGTCCGCAACCTTGGCAGTACCCTTGACTCCTTGAGAAGCAGCTTGGACCAGAGGAAAAAAAACACAGGCTGGGGAGTCAGAGGACCTGAGTTCTAATTCTGGTTTCTCCACTTGTCTGCTGTGACCTTGGGCAAGTCACTTAATTTCTTTGTGCCTCAGTTAACTAAGCTGTTCAGTAGGAATTAATGCTGTGAGTCCTATTTGGGACAGGGACTGTGTCCAACCTGATTATCTTGAATCTGCCACAGCAGCCTGGCACATAGTATGCGCTTAACAAATACCATTTTAGAAAAAACCTCCTCTTTCTCACTTTCAACTCTCATATTCAATCTGTAGCCAAATACTGTTGCTTTTTCTCTTCAACATTTCCAGGATTAGCCCTGTCCTCTCCATCCAAGTGGTCAGCATACTAGTCCAGGCACTTGTCCTATCCCATCTCGACTACTGCATCAGCCCCCTCGCTGACCTTCCTGCTTCTGTCTCCGTCTCCCTCTTCTCCAGTACGTTTTTTACTATGCTAGTTTTTTCTTAATGGTATTTGTCAAGCACTTACTAAGAGCCAGACACTGCACGAAGTACTGGGGTAGATACAAACTAATCAGGTTGAACAGAGTCCCTTTCCCATATGGGACTCACAGTCTTAATTTATTAGTCTTTTATTAAGAGCCTCATGTGGGACAGCAACTGCTTCCAACCCAATCTGCTTGTATAATAATAAGAATAATGTTGGTATTTGTTAAGCGCTTACTATGTGCAGAGCACTGTTCTAAGCACTGGGGTAGAGACAGGATAATCAGGTTGTCCCATGTGAGGCTCACAGTCTTAATCCCCATTTTACAGATGAGGTACTTAGTCACCGAGAAGTTAAATGACTTGCCCAAAGTCACGCAGCAGGCAAGTGGTGGAGCTGGGATTAGAACCCATGACCTCTGACTCCTAAACCCGTGCTCTTTCCACTGAGCCACCCTGCTTCCAGTGCTTAGTACAGTGCCTGGCACATAATTAAGGGCTTAACAAATACCATAAAAAATCCCCATTTTAGAGATGAGGTAACTGAGGCACAGAGAAGTGAAGTGCCTTGCTCAAGATCACACAGCAGACAAGTGGCGGAACCAGGAGTAGAAGCCAGGTCCTTCAACTCCCAGGCCTGTGCTCTTTCCACTCAGTCATTCTCATGCATCTCCCTACTTGTCAAATATCTCCAAGTACTGTCCATTCCTCTCCACATCAAGCAGAAACTCCTGACCACTGGCCATGACAAAAGGTAGAAGGGAGCCCGTTTCCCTTCCTTCGGGAGTCCCAGTGGAGCACCCAGTAGGCTGCTTGGCCTAATGGAAAAAAACACAGAACTGAGAGTCAAGAGACCCAGATTCTCATCTCGGCCCTGTCCTTTGCCACCTGTATGGCCTTCAACAACTCACTTAACTTCTCTGTGCCCCAGTTTCCTCATCCTTATGAGACTAAGTTAGCTGCTCTCTTCAGACAGTCAGTTGTATTTACTGAGCACTTTCTGTGTGCAAAGCACGCAACCAAGCATTTAGGAGAGTACCGTATTTATGTAATACAAAATAGGAGAAACAGCATGGCGTAGTGGATAGAGCAAAGGTCTGGGATTCAGAAGTTCAAAGGTTCTAATCCAGGATCTGCCACTTGTCTGGTTTATGACCTTGGGCAAGTCATTTCAAACTCTCTAGACCTCAGTTCCCTCATCTATCAAATGGGGATTGAGACTGTGAGCCCCATGTGGGGCAGGGGCTGTGTCTAACCTGATTTGCTTGTATCCACCCCATTATTTAGTACAGGGCCTGGAACATAGTAGGTGCTTAACAAAGTCACAATTATTATTATTAATAATATAACAGACACATAGATGGAGAGCCCTAGTGGGGACTCTGCTCTGATTTTGTTTTTATCTTTTTCAGAGCTTTAGCACAGTACTTGGGCTTGAGGGAGTGCTTAGTAAATACCTAAGTAAATTATTTAGTCCAAAAGCCTGGGACATTGAGTCAACTTTTGACTCCTACGGGAGGGGAAACGTAATACTCCAGGAATTTCCACAGGTCTCCCTGGGGGGGGGGAGTTTCTCCAGAGGTCTTTCCAGGCAAGAGGTCTCTCCAAACAGGTAGTTTGGAGAGAAAAAGCAACAGTATTTGGCTACAGATTGAATATGAGAGTTGAAAGTGAGAAAGAGGAGGTTTTTTTCTAAAATGGTGTTTGTTAAGCACATACTATGTGCCAGGCTGCTGTGGCAGATTCAAGATAATCAGGTTGGACACAGTCCCTGTCCCAAATAGGACTCACAGCATTAATTCCTACTGAACAGCTTAGTTAACTGAGGCACAAAGAAATTAAGTGACTTGCCCAAAGTCACAGCAGACAAGTGGAGAAACCATAAATAGAACTCAGGTCTTCTGACTCCCCAGCCTGTGTTTTTTTCCTCTTCTCCAGGTAGTAGAGTTGGTCAGGCGGTTGGTTGGTTGGTCAGACGGTTGCAGGGTTTTTTTTTAAATGATATTTGTTAAGGGCCAATTATGTGTCACTCACAGTACTAAGCGCTGGGGTAGATACAAGGTAATCAAGTTGGACACTGTCCATGTCCCTCATGTCCCATGTCCCAGATGTGAGTGGGTGAAGATTGTCTCTGGAGGTGTCTGTAGGTTCCCTGCCCACCACACCTCGCTGTGGACTCCCGGAGGGTGGGGCTAGCAGGAGAACTAAAGCCAGGCCCCTGCACCAGGGCTCAGGGCCATTTGTCCTGGCCGAATCAATCAATCAATAGTATTTATTCAGCAACTCATGTGTGGAGAGCACTGTACTAAATGCTTGGGAGAGTACGCTGTAACAGAGTTGGTAGATGTGTTCCCTGTCTGTAACGAGATGACAGTCTAGAGCAGGAGACCAATATTAATATAAAGAAAATACATTACAGATAGGTACTGAAGTGCTGTGGGGCTGAGGGAGGGGTGAATAAAGGGTGCAAATCCAAGTGAAAGGGTGGTGCAGAAAAAGTGAGAGGAGGAAATGAGGGTTTAGGGAAGGCCTCTTGGATGAGATGCGCCTTCAGTGAGGCTTTGAAGGTAAGGAGAGTGATCATCTGTTGAATATGAAGAGGAAGGGCATTCCAGGAAGTCAGGATTCCACCACTTGTCCTGTCCATCTTCCTGGTTAGCCTCTGGTTCTCTATTTGCATTTTTGCCAGTGTAGGCTTGCCTCCATGTTCTTACCTGCACCTCAAAGAGATTTCTAGTGTGAGATGGTCAGAGCCAGTTTCCTGTCCTTGCCAAGAGCTGGGTGACTCTCCCTAGTTTTGGAGAAATCTCCCAGAGCACCACCAGGAGCAGAGCACTGCTGGCTGCAGACCCACTGCCCTCTAACCCCCAGGGAGAGAACCAGTCCTTGTTCGGGTGAGGGAGGCCGGACCTGCTGGTGATTGGTTCGGGATCACTTCATCACGGACGGATGAACAGAAACAGCTTTGGATGGAGAAAACAGGTCCTGTCTGGGAAGGAGAATGGGGGACAAATGGCTAGCTTTGAAAAATCACACATGCTGAGATATCAGAGATCAGGTAGCTAAGAGAGAGAGAAACAGTGGTTTTCTAGGGTGGAACTGTCACAGGATCAAGGGAAACAGGCTTCCCTCCTGGGAATAAACACTCCCCTTCTCACCTCCCTGTCCTATCTTTCTACTCTAAACGAGAGTGTTACTCGTCTCTCCCTTCCCACTGCTTCCCCTGTTCTTTCTATGGAAGTTCAAACGGGGTTTTCTGGGCATTGGAGGCTCTTCTGGGAGGTAAGAGAAAATTAGGGTAGGTCATTTTAGCCTAATCCTTTGTCCAGTGGGATCTGAACATCTACTGACAACAGCGCAGGTTGCCTTGCGAAGCATGATAAGCAACATACAGGCAGACGTAGGAAATAAGATGTCCGCTGCCACCTGTCTTCGTTAAAATCCGGCGATTGTTCCTCCAGCCGTCTCTTTTCAGGGAGATACCCTGCTTATTTTTATTCTCCATTTCCTTTTCTCGTCAAGTCCTAAAGCAGTTAGACTAAAATTTAGTCTAATTTCTTGCCAAACTGAATTGTCCTTCCAAAAGCCCAGCCTCTGAATGAAATGACACCAAAACCACGTTAGAGTTGTAGAATTCCATTTCTCCTGCTAAACCAGCTAAGCTGATTTAATTACACCCCACCATCCCCCTTTTCCTGAAACTGCCTCTCAGGCTGAAGCTTGGTCAATTTTAAAAGGAGCCGATATCATTGGTCCAATTTATAAATCTCAAAGGAGTTAAATTTCATATGGCATGCCTTGCCTGTCTCCAGTCTGGACTCTGGCGGTGTTCACTCGCGTTGCTTTCCTGAAGATAATTGATCTTTCAGAGGAAATCTGCAAACACTGTTTTCCTTCAGATTACAGAGCCACGTGATCTTCCTCTGGCTCACCGAAACCCCAGCCCGAAAAACCGGAATGTTCCCGAGGGGTTTGAACCTAGCCCGAGGTCTCAGAGTGTCAGTGTAGAGAAGCAGCATGACTTAATAGAGCATGGGCCTGAGAGTCAGAAAGACTTGGGTTTTAATCCCAGCTCTGCCACCTGCCAGCTCTGTGACCTTGGACCAGTCACTTCACTTCTCTGGGCCTCAGTTACCTCCTCTGTAAAATGGGGATTAAGACTGTGAGCCCCATGTGGGACATTGATTGTGTCCAACTGGAATCACTTGTATCTACAGCAGCGCTTAATATAGTGCCTGGCACATAGTAAATGCTTAACAAATACCACTGGAAAAAAAAGTGTCATGGGAAAGAGGGTTATGGAGCCTGTGATCTCGTAACAGGTGAGCAATGAAGCCGCTCTTCCAGTTTCTTGGCCTGTGTTGTGACAATGACAGAGAAATCAGGAGGAGGGGATGGCCCACAGTGTCAAAAAATGCCAAAAGATCAAGGAGGAGCAGGATGGAGTAGAATGTTAATTTTGATAAGAAAGAGGTTATTGCTGATTGGGAGAGAGTAGTTTTCAGTGGCATGGACAGGGTGGAAGCTGGGTTGTAGAGGGAGTCAGAGGAGAGGAACTGGAAGTAGCTGGTGTAAACAACGAACCAGGTAGCTGGTGCAAACAATGAGCCCCTTGTTGAGTAGGGAGTTGTCTCTATCTGATGCCAAATTGTACTTTCCAAGCGCTTAGTACAGTGTTCTGCACACAGTAAGTGCTCAATAAATACGATTGAATAAATGAATGAATGAGTGTGGAAAGGAGTGTTGGAGGAAGAAAGGGCAATGACTGGATGATGCAGTGGGGACGAGGGAGGGGTTTTTTAAGATAGGAGATAGGGCATGTCTGAAAGCAGTAGAGAAGGAGTCATCAGAGAGTGGGCAGTTGAAGGTGATGGTCAGGGAGGGATTAAGGGTGGGTATAAATATTTTAATAAAGCAAGAAGGGAATTGGAGGGGTAGGTGGAATGGATAGATTTTGAAAACAGGCAGGAGATCTCTTGAGAGATGACTGCGAAGGATGAGAGAGTGGATGGCGAGGGGGAGATGTGGGGAAAATCTCGACTAAAAGTTTTGAGTTTTGTCAATAAAGTAGTTGGGAGGAGAGAGGGGAGGTGAGGGCACTGGGGGCTCTGAAAGACGTGAAAGGTCTGGAATAGTTGGTGTGGACAGTAAACACGGGTGTCGGTAAGGGAGGAGGAGTAGTGTTTCTGAGCAGAAGAGAAGGCAGAATTACAGCAGGGAAGGATGAACTTGAGGTGGACGAGGTCAGATTAGTGCCTGGATTTTGCCAATAGCCCTCTGAGCTACCAGCCCATGAGCGCCTGTGAGCCAAGGAGCTGTGACTAAACACTCGGTAAATGGCAGATCGAAAATTGGAGCTCAATCTACGAAACCACTTTCTTAGCCCCCACAGTGAGTGGAGCAGTCTAGAAAGTTAAGGTCAGATGTGTCTGAGGAAACCTTCAGTCTAATGGGAGCCTGTCACCATCATCATCCACAACAACTGCATTTACTGAGTGCCTAGTGTGTGTAGAACTCTGTACTAAGGACTTGGGAACATACGCTAGAAGTAAAAGTCACAGTTCCTGCCTTCAAGGAGCTTACAAAGTAATGAGGGAGCTAAGTCATTACAAATTGCCAAATTGACAATCGGAAAGAAGAATAAATACCCAGAAACGTGGGAGAAAATCTAAAGTAAATAATGCGGTATTTGTTGAGCACATACTGTGTGCAGAGTACTGTACTCTCGGGAGAATACAATAGAGTTAGTAGATATGAGCTCTGACTTCAATCAGTGAATGGTATTTATTGAGCACTAACTTTGGACAGAGCACTGTACTAAGTACTTGGAAGAGGTTATTATTGCTATTGATAATTATTATAATAATGGTATTTGTTAAGCACTTACTATGTGCCAGGCATTTTACAGATGATGCTACTGAGGCACAGAGAAGTGAAGTGACTTCCCCAAGGTCACACAGCAGACAAGTGGCAGAGCTGGGATTAGAATCCGGGTTCTTCTGATGCCCAGGCCCCGGGCTCTTTCCCCTAGGCCATATTTGAGTTGGTAGACATGATGCCTGCCCTCAAGGGCTTACAGTATAGATGGTGAGACAGATCAGTAAAATAGATTAAAGACTGGGGAAATGGGTGAATATAAGGCTATGTACATAAGTACTTTGAAACTGAGGGTGGGGTGAATATCAAGTGCTTAAAGAGTTCAGACCCAAGTGCAAAGGTGAGACAGAAGGGAGGACAAATAGGGGAGATAAGGACTTAGTCGAAGGGAAGGTGTATTGGAGGAGATGTGATTTTAGCCAGGATTTGAAGGTGGGGAGAGTGGTGGCCTGTCAGATATGAAGGGGGAAGGAGTTCCATGCCAGAGGGAGGATGTGGGCAAGAAGTCCATGGAAGGATAGTTGAAATCAAGGTACAGAGAGTAGATTTGGCATTATAGGAGTGAAGTGTATGGGTTGGGTTGTAGAAGACCAACAAGATAAGGTAGGATGGGGAGAGCTGATTGAGCACCTTAAATTTGCTGGTAAGGAATTTCTGTTGGATGCAGAGATGAATGGACAATGACCGAAAGTTTTTGAGGAGAAGGGAGATGCGGACTGGAGCTTACAAGGTTCACACGAGTACTGTAGTGATTGATGGGATGGCATGATTAGAGAGGTGGAGGATTAGTTAGGGAATGCCTTTTGGCGGAGGTGACTTTTTAGGAGGGATCTGAACGAGAGGAGGGAGGTGTTTTGGCAGATTTGACAGGAAGAGAGGGAGTTCCCTGCAGGGAGAAGTTTGTGAACCATAGGTTGGAGAAGGGAATCACCAGCAAATAACTAGGAGATACTCATATTAGTAACTACATATAGGTACATAACCAGTTAAAAATTGTGCACAAGCACTAAGGAGTGATTGGAAGCCACATGGCCTAGGGGTAGATCACAGTCCTGGGAGTCAGAAGGACCTGGGTTCTAATCCCGGCTCTGCCACTTGCCTGCTATGTGATCTTTGGCAAGTCATTTAACTTCTCTGTGCCTCGGTTATCTCATCTGTAAAATGGGGATTCAAACTGTGAGCCCCATGTGGGACAAGGACTGTGTCCCACCTGATTAGAGTGTATCTATCCCAGCGCTTAGAACAGTGCTTGACACGTAGTAAGCACTTAACAAATACCATTATGATTATTATTGCTGGAATGACTGAAACCAGGTGGACTCAGTGTGGGATGGAGAAGGTGAGCCCTGAGCAGAGTTGTGAGGAACGGGAGGCTGGAGGTGAGACAGGGAAGGGATATTCTAGGTGAGCAAGTTAGTACCATATCCCTGCCAACTGTAGGACAGGGACTTTTTCCGATCTGATGATCTTGTTTGTATCCACCCCAGCACTTAATGCAGCGTTCGGCAGTGAGCAAGAGTAAGTGCTTAATAAATACCAATCTCCTTTCCTAGTCTGACACCTCAACCAGGGTCAGCAGATGGGTGGAGGGTGAAAAATGGAAGATGAAATAGGCTATACAAGCAAAAGGAAGGGGTCAATAGATCTTTGGTTTTAGCTCTCTTGTTCCTGGGAAATTCTGGTTTTTGATGTGAACTAAGGTCTCTGCTAGGGTTTGGTACTACAAAGGGGACTTTCTCAAAGCTGTCTTGGCAACTGGGCTGCAAGCCTGGACTTATCATCTCCAGTCTTTCTGTCTCTTTTCTCCACAGAATGAAGTGGAGCTGGGTGAACTGCTTCTCTCGCTAAACTATCTCCCGAGCGCCGGAAGACTGAATGTCGATGTGATTAGAGCCAAGCAGCTTCTTCAGACAGATATGAGTCAAGGTTCAGGTACTGAGAGCTCTACTTGGCCAAAGCTCTGTTTGGCTTTCTTAAAGCCCTTTCATCAGAGATGTCAAGTCCTGTTCTCGTGGGTCCCCGGTTCCGGTCAAGTCCACGGTCAGCTCCGGCCTTCCTAACCAGTTCCACCTGGGTATTGCGATTGAGCGGAGACTTAATTTAGCTCCTCTGAGGTGAAGGCAAGGTCTGGGGATGTATGGTAAAGAGGAAATTCTTCGGTTATCTCCCTTCACAGATCCCTTCGTGAAGGTCCAGCTGGTCCACGGACTCAAGCTAGCCAAGACCAAGAAGACGTCTTTCATGAGAGGCACGATAGACCCTTTCTACAACGAGTCCTTCAGCTTCAAGGTTCCACAGGAAGAACTAGAAAATGCCAGTTTAGTATTCACAGGTAAGTTGCCCTTCAGATCTGGCCTTGCCATTTAGTCTCAGATCCCCACCAAAGCCCAGGGGATCCATTTTGGTCCTTGGCAAGCCATCCACGATGTGCTTACTAATGCCTCCTCTCTATCCACCAGCAAGAGTGTCGGTGCCACCCCTGAAGGTCCAGGATCAAGCCCTTCGGGGAACTCTTAACAGAGCCCAGATAAATTCTCCAGTTTATGTTTAGGCACAGGATGGGGGGAAGAGATAGGAAAAGATTGAGAGTGGAAGAAAAGCTCCTAAAAGTGGAAGAAGTCATAGGCCTTATAAGAAAAATCATCATTATCATATCAATAAATACTATTATGATTATTATTATGGTATTTATTAGGCACTTACTCTGGCCAAACAGTGTGCTAAGCGCTGGGATAGATACCAGGTAATCAGGTCAGACACAGTCCCTGTCCCACAAAGGACTCACATGCTAAGTCGAAAAAAGAACCAGTATAGAATTTCTATTTTACAGATGAGGAAACTGAGGCCCAGAGAAGTTAAGTGACTTGCCCAAGGGCACACAGCGAGCAAATGGCAGAGCTGAGATTCAAACCCAAATCTTCTGACTCTTAGGCTTGGGGTCTTTCAACCTGACCAAGCTGATGGTGCTGAGATTCCGTGTGTTTTTAATTGCGGCCTTTCCGTTCCGCTAATAATACCTTGGTTTTGTACAGTGCTTTTATTCCCAAAGCACGCTCACGGTACTTATCTAATTTTTGCCCTCACATCAGTGCTGTGAGGTAGATAAAAAGGCAGGTGATATCCTCATTTTGCAGATGAGAGAACCAAGGTACTGAGAGGTTAAGTGACTTGGCCGCTTTCACCCAGCAGGCAGATGGTAACGCTTGGATTCAAACCGAGGTCTTCTGGCTTCCAGGCCAATGCTCTCCTATGCTGCCTCCTTTAATACACTTTGTGATTTGGCAGTGTTTACACATGACCTCTCACCTGAGAACCTTATGCCGTGAATTCTCTCTCACTGAAGAAATAATTGGACTGAGCTTGTGGGAGAGGGACATGCTCTGTGACCCCAGCCCCACAGCTTCCCGAAGCTTTTTACATCTTAAACAGCAAAAACAGCTGTCACCACCAGTCAGAGACACCGAAATCCGATCCATTAGCTTGTTTTCAAACATCTCATAACCAAAGTGAGGGTTGATCAGCAATTTACATCTTCGCACAGAGCTTTCCCTTATAAAAGGGTATAATTAAGCATCGTTTGGCAGGCCTGGCTTCCTGAACATTCGTTTCCTTTCATGTGTTCTGATGGTTCTGCACCTGCAATTTTCAATCAGGTGATTTCTGAGTTTGGGGAGGAAAAAAAGAAACTCCTTCGCCACTCAAAATTCTCAAAATATCAGCATAGACTCTGAGAGGGAAATGAAGTGGGACTTACTGTTTTTGAAGAAATTAGAGTCAGAGAACCCATTTGCTATGTTATGGTGGGCAGGTAGGAAAAAAGTGAAGCTGAAAAAAGAAGTGAAGCTAAAGTTGATCGGGGCCCAAGTGGTGTTTATTATAACCTACCAGGATGCTAAGGTGGCCAATGGGTTGGTAGTGTCCTGGACAGACTGTTTTTCAGATGGCCCATCCCTGTCCAGTTCTGTCACAGTTCTGGATGCTTTCGTGTCTTTTCATTTCATTGCTGAACCTCCCTCTGCCATGGTCTCTGAATTCTATGTCAGATCTCATGCAGATCTGGAGCACAATGCCAAGTCAGCCAGCCAGTCAGTCGTATTCATTGAGTACTTACTGTGTGCAGAGCACTGTACTAAGCACTTGACAGAGTGCAATAGACACATTCCCTAACCACAGTGAGCTTACAGTCTAGCAGGGAAGTCAGAAAGTAATATAAATAAATTACAGATATGTACCTAAGTCCTGTGGGAGTGGGATGGGGGGTGAATGAAGGGAGCAAGTCAGGAAGGGAGTGGGAGAAGAGGAAAGGAGGGCTTGGTCAGGGAAGGCCTCTTGGAGGAGATGTGCCTTCAGTAAGACTTTGAAGTCGGGGAGAATAATGCCAAAGCTCTGGGACAACTGCAAGGGGCAGGGCACCCCTGAAAAGCACTCTAGGTTGGGCTAATTCAAACCAAAGTGAGCAGGCTTCTGCAAAATGGTGGTCATGTGAGGTCATTATGTAGGGTGGGTGAAATCACATGTTCCTCGGGGTCTGGGTTCAGGGAGAACCATTACTAGCTCCCTTTAGCTGGAGCTCCAGAATGCAGCTGATTGCTCAGACTGTCCTGAACCAAGAAAAATAGAAAACTGTTCAAGCCTGAGGCTCCTAGGGGTTTTCCCTCCTAAAATGAGGAACAGTTGGGACCCTTCTAGCTTGGTGAGCACTAGGTTTTCAATTTATCAAATTTGCTTAGTCCTGGAAGGTTAGGCCAGTCGAGGGTCCAACCCAGGGTCATCCTCCTCCTCCAGCGTAGTATACTCTGGCCTCTCCCCTCTTCCCCCATCCCCCTTCATTAGAAAGTGAGATTGAATAATAACCAGCATCCAGTCTGTCCTCTTGTGCTCCCTTTCTCCACTGCCCTCTCGTTCTCTCTTTCTTTCTTTCTCTCTCCTTCTCTCCCATCAGTCATTTCACTTTTGGTGACACTAGAATTGGCAAAATGGAGCAGGACCCATTACTTAACCTGCTTCCATCTTCTTCTGAAATGAAGGCCCCCCCCCCCCCACATACTCTGGAGTGGCAGAAGATGGACATATTTGCAACCAGGCCCTGGGCCTTGTTTCCATGTACTAGAAGGAATAGGTGGGGGTTACAGGCCCTCTACACCCACTAAGCCATCTTTTTTTAAGAAGATCCCTTGGCTGTCTTCCACTCCCTGAAAGATCCCAGATGGAGAAGATCAGAAAAGCATCCTCAGCCAGCTTTGCCATCTCAACATCCCAGAAGGCTCTAATTTAGTAGCGAGCCCCCACCAAAGCCAGTGAGCCCAGGTGTTTTTCTGCGTGTGGCTTCCCTGCTCCCCGCTCATCAGCCACTGGAGCACCGAGAGCCCAGCGTGCAACATCTCCAAAATGGTTTCGCTCCATAACGTCATCCGTTCACACGGGTCTGAAGCCACCGCCTCCAGGAGCGTCCGGGGGAGGTGCTGGGAGCAAGGGAGGCCACCTGGCTTGTTTTCTGTTATTACTTGGCCTTCGGCAGCTGCAGCACTAAATTGTTTAATTAAATTTGCTGGTGAGACAAGATACAAAAACAAAACAAAACAAAAAAAAGAAGCAAGGTAACTGGGAGGAGAAAGGCAGCTGCTTAGCATTGGGAGAGTGAGGCACTTAGCAGAAAATCCTTTTAGGGGAGGGCTACAATTTCCTTAGAGCTAGAAATAAACAGGAAGCTGAACGGACAGAAGCTGGATTCATCATTCCTGGGTGTTACGGGAGACCTTATGGGATTGAGAGCCCAAGGCTTTGGTGCTTGGGTCAGGCTGACCCCCTGCCTGGCCTTGGGTGCTACCCGAGCCTCAGTTCCCCTTGCCCAGCCTAGAGGTGCCCAGAGTGCTCTCTCTCCCAGCCCCCCGGAGAGCCACGCTTCTTCCCGCGGAGAGCCGATGTCACTCCTTGCTGCCCCGGCAACGCCGGTGGCCCGTGTGGGGTGCCAGCTGGTCTTGATTTCAGGATGCACCACTCGTGCCACTCGCTGTTGACAGAGCCCGTTGCCGAGCTCCCCAGAGGGTTGTTGAAGAGGGCGGCCGCACGAGGCACCTCTAGTTTAAATGCCAAGCACTTACTGGAGGTTGTCACCTGGGCTTTCCACTTGCCAGTCACACCCCTTCCTTTTCCTCCCCCCACCCCCGCAGCTGTCCTCAGCAGCAGCACGGGGCCCTGGCCAGGACCAGATTCATCTGGGAGCCGTGCAGCCCGGCCAACCATTCCCTGTGGTGCGGAGAGCCACAGGGAGTAGCGATGTTTATTGGCCCAGGCTTCCAGCAAACAAAATACTGGCCTGGGGCCAAGTCAGCCCGACTCTGTGGCTCAACAGTTATTTCCTGGAAGGTCTGTGGGGTCGCTTCGCTAGGATGAGGTGGGGAAAAACCAGTTCTGAGATCCCTGGTTCTGGGGTCAGAGTCTAGATCCCAACCTCAGGACCACAGGCCGGACCGCCCTCCGGGATTGCCCTCAGCAGCCAGCTTTGAGCTGGTTAGTCCGGTCTGGTTCCCCCGCTCTGTCACCGACGACTGGTCAAACACGGCCGGAAGATGCGTGTAAAATGCGGAACGGGCTTCAGCGGTCAGAACCAGGAAGGGGGTGCCACCCACAGCCAGACTCCGTGAGCAAAAGTCCACTTTTAGAAAACACGGTCGTTGGGTCTCTCCCATCCAATCTAATAAGGCTCCTCCAGCATGCAATTCACAGTCCATCTTGACTTTGAAGCAGATTGTCACCTGTCTGGCGGTAGGTAACGGCACCCTTGAACCAGTAAATGGTACTACTACCAATGAAAATACAGTGTTATTTGTTAAGCACTTAGTGTGTGGCAGGGATGGGGTAATAATACTAGTTATGGTATTTGTTGAGCATTTACTATGTGCCAGGCAGTGTACTAAATGCTGGAGTGGATACAAGCAAATCGGGTTGGTCACAGCCCCGGTCCTGTGTGGGGCTCATCGTCTCAATCCCCATTTCTTTACAGATGAGGTAACTGAGGCACAGAGAAATGAAGTGACTTGCCCAAGGTTACACAGCAGGCAAGTGGCGGAGCCTGGATTAGAGCCCATGACCTTCTGACTCAGGCCTATGCTGTATCCACTATGCCACGCTGAAGCGGTCCCTGTGCCACATGGGGTCTACAGCCTAATGGGGAGGGGAAAATAGATATTTAATTGACATTTTACAGATGAGGAAACTGATAACCAAGTCAGTCGCTCTATTTATTGAGTGCTTACTGTGTGCAGAGCACTTTACTAAGCTCTTTGGAGAGTACAATATAACAATAAACGGCCACATCCCCTACGAGTTTTCCGGCAAGGGGCAGAGCCAGAATTAGAACCCAAGTCTCCTGGCTCACAGCCTCGTGCTCTTTCCTCTAGCGCATGATGCTTTTGTCTCTGGGTTGAAACTCAGGCATCTAGTGAGCTGTATCTTAAACTGGTGCTCACACCTGGCTTGGGTGGGGTAAGGAGGGGGTAGGACGGGGAGAGGAACGTCCAACCTCAGAATCCTCAGACGCAAGGCAAGATGCCCAAGCTGGAACCTTCCTCTCGGGGCGACTGTAAAGACTTTGAATCCTGACCTGGACCTGGTCCTGGCTCTGGCAGCTCAAAAGTTCAGGAGGTGTTTGGTACAAACTACGTCTCGTACTGCCGTGTGGCATTCAAATCCTCACTGCCACTCTCCACGTCAGCTGCCTCCTCTCCAGAAGCTTTAGTGCAGGTCAATCACCGGTTGATGGTTTCAGCAGTTTGGAACGGGAAGATGTAGCACTCTTTCTTTCTCCCTGGTCCCCCACAAAGAAGCAGGCGAGCTGTAAGCCACCTGAGGGCAGGCATCATGTCTACTAACTCTACCATAATCTCCCAAGCATGTAGCGCAGCGCGCTGTGCACGGTAAAAACGATTGATTGATGGGTCGATTAAAGCAGGGTACTGATAATAATAAGGACAGCATTTGTTAAGCCCTTACTACGTGCCAAGAACTGCTCTAAGCACTGGGGTAGATACGAGGTAATCAGGTTGCCCCAAGTGGGGCTCACAGTCTTCATCCCCATTTTACAGATGAGGTAACTGAGGCACGGAGAAGCAACTTGCCCAAAGTCCCACAGCAGACAAGTGGGGGAGGCGGGATTGGAACCCACGCCACCTGATTCCCAAACCCGTGCTCCTGCCACTAAGCCACGCTGCTTCCCGGAGGATAGGACCTCCAGCCTTTGTTTAAAAGGTAAAGACCACCGGGAGACATTGATGGTTCCATTTTTCTTTTGGCGGTCAGGGAAGGGAAACGTTGGTCCCCGCTTGTATCCAGCTGCCAACGTCACCGCTTGACACACCGATAACATGAGATAGAGGCTACAGCCCAGACCTCATCAGCTGCGAGAAAAATTGTAGCCCTGGGAGCATCTTTTCCTGCTTTCTCCCTGTCAGAGCCAGACCTGATTTTATACATAAGTCAGGCAGCTGACTGGCAGAGTCCCCTCCCCACCGTTCCCCTCCCCATCCTTTCCACCTCCCCCGCTTAACCCCCGACACGCCGGGGATTTTGAAGCCGGCTGCCAAAGAAACGCTTGGCTGGCTGCTGGTGGCGGAGGCAGCTTTGGAGTCAGTTCATGGGCTCCATCTGGATGGCAGGGACCCAGGAGCTTTCCCCCCTTTTTTTCCAGGATGAAACTTGGCGGGTTTGCACACTAATTAGCATTTCGAGGTGACATTTTCACGGCTGAGAGATGATACCAGGGAAACAGTCCCCAAAATGGATGGGTTGATAGTGGGCTATATCTCTGTGGGAGCGCCTCCCGCTCCTTGCCCCTTCTGCCCCTCGTCCCCACCGATATTCATTAACAGAAACTGCCCAGGCGGCTTCTGGGGCAGGCGCTCCCTCAGTGACTGAACCGCAGTGAGGTGGGTCCACATTACGTGAGTCTGGCCCCTGAGTTGGGTCCCTGTTTGGCCTGCATTCTGAGGGTGATAATAGTACTGCCATCGTAAGCAGCATGGCCTAGTGGGAAGAGCACGGGCCTGGCAGTCAGAAGACCTGGGTTCTAGTCCTGGCTCTGCCAGTTGCTCAGCCGATTGCTTGCTGGGTGACCCTGGGTACCGCTCTGTGCCTCAGTTTCCTCAATGGTAAAATGGGGATTCACTACCTGTTCTCCCTCCTACTTCGGACTGTGAACCCCATGTGGGACAGGGACTGAGTCTGACTTAATTGACTTGTGCTTTTCCCAGTACTTAGAACAATGTTTGGCGCATAGTAAGCGCTTAACAAATACCATAAAACAAATAAACTTAACTTCTCTGTGCCTCAGTTACCTTATCTGTAAAATTCATTCATTCAGTCGTATTTATTGAGTACTTATTGTGTGTAGAGCACTGTACTAAGCACTCGGGAGAGTACAGTATGACAATAAACAGTCACATTCCCTGTCCACAATGAGTTTACAGTCTAGAGGGCATTAAGGCTGTGAACCCCATTTAGGATATGGACTGTGGCCAGTCTGATCATCTTGTATCTACTGCAGCTCTTAGTACAGGGCCTGGCATATGGTAAGTGCTTAACAAATGCCATTAAAAATAATAACGATAATAATAATTAGCCAGTGCTTAACAAATACCACCACCGTTATATGTGTCAAGTACTGTATTCAATGCTGGATTAGATGCAAGATCATTAGATTGGACACAGTCCCTTTTCCACATGGGGCTCATTCTCTGTGCTGGTGGGGGATAAGTATTTCAGGTAGGTCATCCCCATTTTACAGATGAAGAAACCGAGCTACAGAGAAGTTAAGTGACTTTCTCAAAGTCACACGGCAAGCAAGTGGCAGAGTCAGGATTAGAACCCAGTTCCCCTGAGCCCCAGGCCCATGCTCTTTTTACTGGGCCATGTCAGTCAATTCAATAGTATTTATTGAGCACTTACTATGTGCAGAGCATTGTACTAAGCGCTTGGAATGTACAAATCGGTAACAGATAGAGACAGTCCCTGCCCTTTGACGGGTTTACAGTCTAAACAGTCTAATCTCAAGGAATGGACAAGGAACCAAAAATAGAAAAAAAAAAGTCTACCAGATCTGAATTCTGTAAATTCTACCCCATCACATCAACCAGTAGTATTTATTAAACACTTAAATACCATAATTATTATTAAGCACTTACTCTGTGCAGCTCACCAAACTAAGTGCTTGGGACAGTACTCTAGAGTTGGTAGACATGATTCCTGTCTTTAAAAGTTTAAAATCTAGTGGGAGAGATGGAATCCAACATAAATGACAGGAGGAAGTGTAGAATATAAAGATATGTGCATAAGGACCATGGTAAGGGGGCATGTGAGTACCCAAAGGCTTAAGGGACAGGAAGTGCCGAACCAGTCAATTAATGGTATTTATTGAGTGCTTACTGTACTAATCACTTGGGCGAGTACAATATAACGGAGTTGGTAGACATGTTCCCTGCCCACAATGAGTTTACAGTCTAGAGAGGAGAAGTGGCAGTAATCTGGGAAATGGGGTCAGGGGGATGAAAGCTTTATCAGGGAAGTCCTCTTGGAGAAGATGTGACTCCTCTGGGTTTTCTTTTTACCAACAGAAGATCAGATTGGGGAGAGGGTGTGAAAAGGGGGCCAGAGAGAAACCCACTCAGAGGACAAATCTCCATCTCTTGTAGAGAAACCCTCCACTGTCCAGAGAGGATGCTCAGCCTGCAGGCGGGGCCAATCTGTCCCTGCCCAGACTTTAATTTGCCCCAAGATTTGTCTCCCAGGGGCAATGAGGGAAGAAGCAAATGTCGCTTCGATTTCACATTTTATAAACCAGTTGTTACTTCTCCTACTCACTCTTCCACGGGTGTCATTTCGCGCACACCTCTTCCCCTCCCTGATCTCAGGGCTTTTCTTGGTGTGGACCCTCCCTCCTCTAGTGTGTCCCTCCTCCAACCATCTCTCTAGATTGTTCTGGAAAGTCACTAGCAGCCACAGGGTGACCCGTCCCCGACCTGGGTGTGTCAGAGATGGGCTTTAGTTTCGAGTGAGGAGGAGGAACCCTCAGGAACATTAGAGAGAGGGAGAATGCAATCCTGACATCCCTCCCTCTAATTGGCATTTTGGCCTGGATTTAATTTGGTCTTCAGGGCTCTGTGCCTGTAATGGCATTTCCAAAGCCAGCTCTCTGTTCAGCACCCCTCAGTCACCCCTCAGGACCCCCTGAGCGTGCTCCGGACAGCAGAGTTGCCTCTTGTTTACATTTAGGCCCGCACCCTGAGCCCATAACCGCTCATTAACTCTCTTTAGTTGATCGTTCCTGTCATTTCGGCACCTGGACCTGCTGGTGGAGTGTTGATATTTCAGAAGCCAAACCCACTTCATCTTGGAAATCCAAGACTGAAATGTTGACTGGCTGAGCAGTCCTCATCATTCCCCCGCGCCACCCCGTCCCCGCCACGGCAGCCTGGGGAGAGCTTTTCCATTTGCCCGTCTTGGATCTCTAGTAAAAGCGGGGACAAACGTAAACATGGCTTGTTTCTAAATGAAGCCCAGGGACTGAGGAGGCCCAGGTCACCCAGCAACTTGATCTGCTGCTTGGTGGGGATAGGGAGGGAATAGACAGCATAGCCTAGTGGAAAGAGCACTGGCCTGGGAATCAGAAGATCTAAGCTCCAATCCTGGTTCTGCAACTTGTTTGCTCTGTGACCTGGTTCAAGTGACTTTACTTCTCTTGTCTCGGTTTCCTCATCTATAAATTGGGGGTTCAATACCAGTTCTCCCTCCTACTAAGACTGTGAGCCCCATGTGAAATAGGGACTGTCCAACCTGATTATCTTGTATCGGCCCCAGCGCTAGCACAGTGCTTAGTACAGAGTAAGTGCTTAACAAGTAACATAAGAATAACAACACCTCCTCCCTACCGAAAAACCAGAAGCATTTTGGGAATTGGACTTGAGGTGACTTCGTGGGTGGCAGATTGCAGAGGTGATAAATCTCTCATCTCCCGATCCTAAATTCCCCTCCTTCATTTGTCCTCCCTTGTCACCTTGGCTATTCATTCCCTCACCCCCCACCCTATAGCTCTTCTGTCCATATGTTTACACTCTGTTGCTTCCCCCAACCTGTAATTTATTTAGTATCTCTCTGTCCCCCATCAAACTGCAAACTCCTTAAGAGCAGGGATTCTGTCTACTAACTCTGTTGCACGGGCCGAATTGTTTGGTACGCTGATCTGCACACAGTAGACATTCAATAACTATTATTGATTGATGGATTGATTGATTGGTGACTTTGGCTTTCCTTAAAAATGTAAAAGCAGGTGAGGGCAAGTGTCCTCCAGCTGATCTCTGCATCTGATTGATCAGTGTGAGGTTTTTTTTTTAATGGCACCGTATTAAGCACTGGGGCAAATAGAAGCTAATCAGGCTGGGCATAATCCATACCCCACATGGGGCTCACAGACTTAACCCCCATTTTACAGATGAGGTAACTGAGGCCCAGAGAAGTTAACTGATTTGCCCAAATGGCGGAGTCAGGATTAGAACCCAGGTTCTTCTGACTCCCAGGCCCGTGCTCCATTCAGTAGACCACACTGCTTTTCAAGTTTTTATTTCTGACCCCCAGAAGGCGGGCTACAACCAAGGAAGGTTTCTCATCCAAGGGAGTAAATGACTCTAGGCCCCCCCCCCCCCCCCAGAAAAGAGCTACTTGTTTCCTCTCCATAGCCAAAGAAACCATTTCATTTAGCTAGCTAGTAACCCGGCAGAAGGGCCCAATCGACTTTTGCTAGCCGGGTGCCTCTTGAGAGGGCAGCCAGGGAAACAACAGTGGCCTGGTTGGTTTTTTGGGTTCTTACTAGCAAAGCTTCCCTAATGGACTCCCTCCCCGGGCTTAATTGATAGAAGCTGTGGTTCTTGGTACCCTCTTCAGCCCATAGGGCCTGCTCTCTGGTAGACTTTAGGAGTCAGTCAGTCAGTTGTATTTATTGAGCGCTTACTGTGTGCAGAGCACTGTACTAAGTTGTTGGGAGAGTACAGTATAGCAATATAACAGACACATGTCATGCCCACAACGAGCGTACAGTCTAGACGGAGCAGGGGAAGTATGGACAGTGTCCCCAGCTAGCATCAGTCTTCAGTGGGTTCCAGATTTCCTCAGTCTCCTCGCTGGGAAGTGGCAGCCGGCAAATCCCTCCCGGAGCGACCGGGGGCCAATTGGGCAGTGAGTCGCTTCCCCCTGAGCAGGGCCAGCAGGGCTCACCTGCCTGGTCGCGGAGAAAGCTACTCTGCCCATGGCAGGTCTTTAGGTTTTCCTCGAGGGGCTGCCTGATGCCAAGCAGCCTAGCTTGCCAAGGGCCACGGCATCGCAGGCCAGAAAATCTTCGTGGTTGATGACTCCATCTCTGCAGCGGATGGCCAAATGGCGCCCGTCTTTCAGGAAGGTTTGGGCTACTGCCATGCCCTGTGGGAATTCTGAGATGGCGAAAGGGGTCCACCCTGGTTACCACCACCATCACCTCCATTTTTTTTATGGTATTTGTTACACGCTTACTACGTGTCAAACACTGTTCTAAGCTCTGGCTTAGATACAGGATATTTAGGTTGGATGCAGTTCCCTGTTCCGCATGAGGCTCACAGTCTAAGAGGGAGAACAGGAGAACTGGGGCACGGAAAAGTGAAGTGATTTGGCCAAGATCACACAACAAGCATTTGGCAGAACGAGTATTAGAACACAGGCTCATGATCTTTCCACTATGCCACGCTGCTTCTCATTTGGAAAGAACCTGTCTTCTCCCTGAATTTCCCAACTGGGACTGAACATTCTAGTAACTTGGAGAAGGATCACTTTTTTAAAAATGATATTTGTTAAGCGCTTACTATGTGCCAGGCAATGTTCTCCCTGCTGGGGTAGTCGGGTTGGACACAGCCCATGTTCCACATGGGGCTCACAGTCTCAATCTCCATTTCACTGATGAGGTAACAGAGGCTCAGAGAAGTAAAGTGACCTGATCAAGGTCACACAGAAGGCAAGTGGCGGACTAGAATCCAAGTCCTTCTGACTCCCAGGCCCATGCTCTATCCACCATGCCTACCTCGGTGGTCGTACGCACCTCAGGACCCGCTTTGGCTAGCTGTGGGCCAGCCAGCTACTGGAGGACCTGCATAGGACTTACATAGGTTGCCTGGGTTAATAACGTTGGTATTTATTAAGCGCTTACTATGTGCCGAGCACTGTTCTAAGCGCTGGGGTAGACACGGGGGAATCAGGTTGTCCCACGTGGGGCTCACAGTCTTAATCCCCATTTTACAGATGAGGTAACTGAGGCACAGAGAAGTGAAGTGACTTGCCCACAGTCACGGTCACGGGTTCTAGGTGGCCCCGGAGTTGATAGATCTGTGGTGTGAATTTGCCACAGTTGGAGACCCAAGTTAGAAGAGTGATGTTCTAGTAGAAAAGGAAGGACTCTGGGAGGACTCCCACGGTCTCATTTCCACTCTGTGTTTGTGAGGGAGGCATGGAACAGAGATGGAGAAACATCCCCAGCTGTTTTCCAAACCTCAGTGGGCTCCCACCAGCCCCTAATGAGGGTGAGGTAAACCATCCCCTGGGAGGAAAGAAAGAGACGTGCCACCAGCCAAGCCAAAATACTTTCTATTATAAGAGTTTTAGAACCTCCAGGTTTAAGGGAAAAAACAACAGTTTCCACTCTCTAGTCTGTAAATTCGTTGTGGGCAGGGAATGTGTCTGCCTGTTATTATTGTTATATTTCCGTCTCCAAGCGCTTAGTACAGAAATCTGCACATAGTAAGCACTCAATAAAGACAATTGATTGATTGACCCACAGTGCTACGGTTGGGTGAGGTCTTGGAAAAGCGGCAATATTTTTGGTGCAAGCCAACCTGGGAATAGGAAGCCGGGTAGTGGGCTTTGGAGGCTTCTGAGGAGCCCCCCTAAGCCTGAATCTGGGCGAAAATGGAGAGTAGGAAGAGTTCTCTAGGAACAGAAGGAAACGGGAAAATAATAATAATCGTGGTATTGGTTAATCTTTTCCTATGTGCTTTTGAACTGAAGATAACTGAGCTTGTTTTCTTGGCCGATAACAATCAGAGAAAGTCTCAGCTTTTCCCTAGTTCCTGCCCAGGGATTCTAGGAAGTGCAATCCAAAAGAGACTCTTTAGAGATCAAGATTCTGGGGAGGCGCTTATTCTTCTCTAGTCCTTAGATATGCCCTGTGGGCTCCCCCGAGCTCTGAAACGCCAAAGGCGATGAGCACGATAGAAAGAGATAGATGGGTCGATAGAGAATTCTTCAGAGACAAGTGGGGAAGAGGCCCAGATTAGACTTTTTCTTCTTTTCCTGGGACTGTATGTCAAAGAGAAGCAGCATGCCTAGTGGGTAGAGCATGGACATGGGAATCAGAAGGACCTGATTTCTAATCCTATCTCTGCCACTTGTCTGCTCTGTGACCTTGGGCAAGTCACTTCATTTCTCAGTGCCTCAGTTACCTCATCTGTAAAACAGGGATTAAGACGGTGAGCCCTATCTGGGACAGGGACTGTGTCCAACCTGATTAGGTTGTATCTATCCCAGCACTTAGTACAGTGCCTGGCATGTAGTAAGCACTTAACAGAAACCATTCATAATTTTTTTCCAGGATTTGCGTGGCAAAGCTAAATCAAATCATTTCCTCCAGCCCAGAGGAATGATCGGTTTAACAGGCTTTCGGCTCAGGGGATGAGGAGAGAAAGTGGGCTTTTGGCCCCCATCCAAATACTCACACACAGGTGTTTTCCCTTGGAAGCAGCATCCTCAGTGGTGATGGGAAGTATATGGAGTCTGTAGAGTAAACACGCAGGTGATGATGGATAGCAGAGGGAAATTATGCCCGTACAGTTAAGGGAGGACTCTTCTTGGAGCCTTTGGGAAGAGATCAAATCACTAAGACTAATTGCGTGAAGGGTTTGAGATTGTAGTTGCCCTAGGAATGGGGGGAGGGCGAAAATAATTATAATAATTATTATTATGTTATTTGTTAAATGCTTACTATGTACCAAGCACTGCTCTAAGCACTGGGGTAGATACAATAAAATCAGGTTGTCCCACGTGGAGCCCGAAGTCTTAATCCCCATTTTATAAATGAGGTAACTGAGGCACAGAGAAGTGAAGTGACTTGCCCAAAGTCACCCTTTAGACGAGTGGCAGAGCTGGGATTAAAACCCACGTCCTCTGACTCCCAAACCCGTGCTCTTTCCACTAAACCACGCTGCTTCTCCCGATGGCCCGCCGTGGGATTGGTGCCAATTTGCGTAAAGTCATTAGTTTGCATGCCCCTCCTCTTCCCCCGAACTGAGGCGGCTCACCTTCTCCCACTCCTCCTGACTCAGGGGAAGGAGCAGCGGGAGTCAGCTTGTTCCTCACTACCCGATGCTTCCTTCCCACTATCCCACCCCCCTCCATTCCTCACCTTTTGTGCCTTTGAAAACATCATCCCGTCCTCTACCACCCACTGCGTGCACCCTCGACCACCCTCCTGGCCTCACTTCCAATTTTCAAAGCAATTTTGATGCCTTTCTCACCTTCCTTCCTCCTCCCATACACTGATCTTGGGGGACATCGATGTCCACATCAGTGTTTCCGGTGACCCCTCACAGCCACCCACTTCTCAACCTGGCAGCTCTCCTCTTCCTGTCCCCAAATTCAGCTACACACCAACTGGGACGACCATTACATCTCAACATCACTGGTCATTGAACCATTTCTAACCCCACTAACTCTAAATTACTCTTTTGACCACACCCTCCAGACCAGCATTCTCTCCCACAACTCCTCCCCTTGCAAAACTATTCTCTTCCTATATGGGGACCTCCAATCTCTAGACTCCCTCCAGGAGTCTCCAGGCCATCATGCTCCGCTTGGACACTCTACTCAACCTCCCCTTTCTTGATATACAATCGAAACCCTGGCCTAGTGGAAAGAGTGCAAGCTTGGCGGTCAGGAGATTTGGTTTTTAATTCCAGCTCTGCTACCTGTCTGCTGACCTTGGACATTCACTTGACATTTATGTGCGTCAGCTTCCTCCTCTGTAAAATGGGGATGAAATATCTGTTCTCTCTTCCCATTAGACTGTGAGTCCTATGGGGAATAGGGATTGTGTTTGATCTAATTATATCTTAGCCCAGTGCTTAACAAACTGCTTGGTGTACAGTAAGTGCTGGCCAAATACCACAATTATTATCATTATTACTGTTATTTCTCAACACTGCCCTATCTGTTGAGAGCACAGGGTGCTGCCAATCCCCGCCCCCCCCACCCAAACACACATTACCCCTGCACACACATACACTCTCTCTCTCTCTCTCTGTCTCCCTTCCTCCCTCCCAGACGTCACACTTAGTTCATACCTTTACCGCTTGCTTTTTTATGTTTGGCTTGATTTTGTTTTATTATTGATTTCTAGTTGTCTGTTTTCATTTTTCCAGTTTGTACTGTTTGTTGGATTAGGTGTGAGGTTTCTGGGGAATAGCTGGGCCTCGTTACCATTCAAACCAGGTCTGTTGTTGGATATTTTGCCGGTGGTATTTGCCGATGCTATTTGATCCTAAGAATTCCTCCTGGGAGAAACTCTGCATCTGATAAATTCCCACCAGATAAATGTATGATACACTGCTTTCCAGACGGGGCTGGAATGCCAGTTAAAGAGGTGGATCAGCTAAAATGCCACAGCGCTTAGAGGGAACCTGCTATTTCTGACTAACTTGACTGAAGCATAAGTCAGCCTAATGATCTCATTTGGTTTTAAAAGACACAAATTAAATGTGTCATTTAAAAGTGAAATTGCCTCAGCAAAATTATTTCTTTTGGCTAAAGAGTTTGAGCTCTACTGGGAAAGATGATAATGCCTTGTGTATTTTCGTCTCCCTGAAATATAGCTGGGAAATGGTGGACGAGGTGGAAAAGTATGCAGCCTAGTGGATAGAGCATGGGCCTGGGAATCAAAAAGTTCCTGGGTTCTAATCTCAGTGAACCGGGCTTCACTACGAGCCCCTTGTTTCCACTTACTGTCCGGGAACCCATGGGATGGCATTGCTTCCTAGCGAGAGTTTGTTGTAGGTCTTGGGAAAGCTGGCATCAACGCTTCTGCCGTAAATGGTCCTGGCATTATTGGCAGGGGAGCACCGTGCCACCCTCTAGGCCAGCCCCCTGGAGCTCATGGGGACGATGGCCCCATGGGGAAATGTCAGGGGATGATGGAGTTGCTTCCTCCTCCATGGAATTAATAATAATTGTGGTATTTGTTAAGCACTTCCTATGTGCCAAGCACTATATTAGTAAGTGCTTAATACAGTGTTCTGCACACTGTGAGTGTTCAATAAATAGGATTGATCGATTATACTAAGCCCTAAGGTAGGTACAAGATAATCAGGTCCCACTTGGGGCTTTCGGTCTAAGCAGGAGGAAGAAGAGGTATTGAACCCCCATTTTGCAGGCGAGGGAACTGAGGAACGGAGAAATTAAGTGACTCCCTGGAGTTCACACTGTAGGTACATGACGGAGCTGGGATTAGAATCCAGGTCCTATGACTCCCAGGTTTGTGCTCTTTCCACTGTGCCATGATTTTAATTCTTCCAAATGACTGCCTTACCCCTTCCTTCCTCCCTCCCTGAAATGACTACTGGGAATTTGCTGAAAATCTGGCACCCACTTAGCCCCTTTCTCCAACAGCAGCCTGGTGAGTCTGAAGAAGAAAACCAGGGGAGTGGGTGGGACGGAGGGAGAAGTGGGGGGAGTGTTGGTCTTGAGGACGTGGGAAAGATGAGGACTGGAGCATATTCTCTGACCACGTTCTCTCTTCCTTTTTTATCATGGTGTTTGTTAAGCATTTACTAAATGTCAGGCGCGGTACTAAGTGCTGGGGTGGATACAGTCTTAATCTGCATTTTACAGATGAGGTAACTGAGACCCAGAGAAGTGAAGTGACTTGCCCGGGTCACACAGCGGACAAGTGGTGGATCCAGGTTTAAAAGCCAGGTCCTCTGACTTTCAGGCCCGTGCCCTATCCACCAGACCGTGCTGCTTCATAGATCTTACCGCGGGCCTCCCTCCCCAGGCCGTCACTGTCGCACTCTCCTTTGAGCAAATTTCTCTCCTTTTCACTCCCTCTTTTTCTTTGGCTGTTTGGAGGCAGGCTCTGACTCTAGGGTGCCTTCCCTAACTTCACTATCTAGGGCCTCTCTTTTTCAACTTTTGCCAACCAGCCCCAGAGCCCTACGCCCGGCTGCCCCTCTCACTCAGAGCAAGAAGCCGCTCAGGCCAGCGAGGTTTGGGGGAAGGTAGGGGAGAGTCCACTGATCCCTTGCCTCTCGACACTGCCCCGCTTTCTCCCCTCCTGGAAATCTCAGGGCTTGACGCGTGGCCCCTCCGGCCCGTACCGTGTCTCTGCAGTGTACGGCCACAACGTGAAGAGCAGCAACGACTTCGTCGGGCGGATCGTCATCGGCCAGTACTCCTCCGGCTCCTCCGAGTCCAACCACTGGCGGCGGATGCTGAACGCCCACCGGACGGCAGTGGAGCAGTGGCACAGCCTGCGATCCCGGGACGAGTGCGACCGTGTCTCCCCTGCCTCGCTCGAGGTGACGTGAGCGAGCCTTGGCTTGGAAGGAGAAGTGGTAAAAGGAAGAGAAAGCAAAAGGCGCACTCACACATGCACGCAAACACTCCCACACACCCACACCCACACACACGCCATCACCCGTGGTATGAAGAGCAATGGACCCATTTCAGTCTTCGCCTCGGTGCCTCAGAGAACACTCCCATATTCCCACGGTCCCGCCTCGCCTCTGCTCGGGCCCACTGGACCTCGGGAGAGGCCTGAGGAAGCAGCCACCCTGTTTGCCATAGCCGTGATTTGTCTGGGTCTCCTCGGGGGCTGCCAGACCTGCCGGAAACCTTTGGAACTAACTGGCCAGAGCCCAGCAACCCCTGCCCCTGATTCTCTTCTTCCTCTTCCCCTGCCTCCTTCCCCGGGGGGTTATGAGTGTCCGTGTGTGTTCTCTCTGGTGAACGTGACGAATTAGACTAGACCGTTTTTAAAAGCCAATGTATAATCCTGTGGTGAGATCCCTTCCGACTTAACCTTTCTGTCCTCGTGCTAGCTTCTGACATTAGCTCCCCTTGTGGGTGCGGGCCCGTGTCCTTGTACCCGTGTTCGCGTGTGTATGCGAGTGTGTGGTGTGTTGGTGTGTGTGTGCGCGCATGGAGGAGAACCGGGCCCGTGAGTGAACGGCCAGGGACATAGACAGATCCGGACATGAGTTCAGCCTGAAAATAGATCCGATGTCCCATCGGTTGAGAGACCTCTGCCACTTAATATTAATGTGTCTGTGTGTGAATATCTAGAGTAGGATATAGCAAAATAACCCATCTTCAGTAGAGTCCCAGTTTAAACGAGAGAAGCCATGCCAATAAACATTCAGAGTCACTGAGGAGCCTGTGGGAGAGACGCCATTGATAACGAACCCCTTCCCCTCGCCACCAAGTCCCACCCGGGTTTCCCCAGTTCCTAGACAGACCGTTGTGGGTCTCTTGTGTGTCTTTGTGTGAACTGAGTTAGTTCTCCCTTCTCCCCAACTCCCCGCCCCGACTCCTTCAACAGAGAGTAAACTGTAGATAGAGTAGAACTGTCTATTCGGTTGGATTTCTGCTTCTGTGCATTTTCATGGCATTCTGTGTGGTACAATGGAGAGTGTCTATTTATTGAAATTAAAAATCTATTTATTTGTGCCATGTACATGAAGTCGACTCTTTCTTCCAGGGGAGGACCCACACAACCAGAGGGTACCCTATGCTTTTTAGCCAGACATGCAGATTGATAATAATAGTAATAAATATAAAAATTCTTCTTTTTGTTAAACGCTTACTATACGCCAAGGACTGTAGTAAGGGCAGATACAAGATGAGAGGGGACTAAAGGAGGAAGAACAGGTATTCATCCCCAGTTTGCCATAAAATGAAAACGTTTCAAACTTACTTAATTGCTCACCGTAAGACTTGTGGTAACACAGAATTCCTGACATCACTCCTGGAGGATAATAGGGTGGAGTAGAACTTTCAAGCTGGGGTGACGAGGCATATAAAGGGTTAAATCCCACCCATGTTTTTTTCATGTGCCCATTTAAGTGGGGGCGATTTGTGGTTTGCCGGGATCCTTAAACAAGTTGTGCCCTCAGCACAGCTTTTAGAAAAAGGGCTCAAGAGGCTTCTATCCCCTTACATCCTTGTTGGCGTCCTGGTGGATTGCAGAAGAGGTCCGTTGCCCCTGCCTACACTCTCCTCCCTCCCCCAGGTGTCTTTCCCCAACCCACCTGGGGCTCTTGTCCCTGCCCCCATTTCCCTGCCCATCTTCCCTTCATAAAGATTTTTAGAAGTTCAGGCTCACTTCTTTCTCAAGTGTCCTGATCACGTGTAAGGTAAGTGTGGTGGTCTAGACAGATGTGGGGAAGCAAGGCAGAGCCCTAACTGGGTTCTCCTGAGTAGTGTGGACGGAGGAATCAGTTTCACTGATGGCAGAGCCCTCGGGAGCCTGGGAAGGAAGTTGTAGAGAAGCAGCGTGGCCCAGGGCAAAGAGCCCGGGCTTGGGAGTCAGAGGTCATGGGTTCGAATCCCGCCTCTGCCACTTCTCAGCTGCGTGACTTTGGGCAAGTCACTTCACTTCTCTGGGCCTCAGTTCCCTCATCTGTTAAATGGGGATGAAGACCGTGAGCCTCACGTGGGACAACCTGATTACCCTGTATCTACCCCGGCGCTTAGAACAGTGTTCTGCACATAGTAAGCGCTCAACAAATACCAACACTACAGAGAGTGTGCTGCATTCTCATCTCCCCATTTCCCTTACCTGAGGGAAGGAAAAGGAGGAAGGAAGGAAGGAAGGAAGGAAGGAAGGAAGGAAGGAAGGAAGGAAGGAAGGAAGGAAGGAAGGAAGGAAGGAAGGAAGGAAAAGGAAGGAAGGAAGGAAAAGGAAGGAAGGAAGAAAGAAAAGGAAGGAAGGAAGGAAGAAAAAGGAAGGAAGGAAGGAAGAAAAAGGAAGGAAGAAAAGGAGGGAAGGAAGAAAAGGAAGGAAGGAAGAAAAAGGAAGGAAGAAAGAAAGGGAAGGAAAGGAAGGAAGGAAGGAAGGAAGGAAGGAAGGAAGGAAGGAAGGAAGGAAGGAAGGAAGGAAGGAAGGGAGAAAGAAAGAAAGAAAAGAAGGAAGGAAAGAAAGAAGGTAGAAAGGCAGAAAGAAAGGAAGGAAGGAGGGAAGGAAGGAAGAAAGAAGAAAAGAAAGAAAAAGGGAAAGGGGAAGGAGAGGGAAATGAGAGGTGGGATGCCTGGCCTTGGGTGTTAGCTCCCCCTGCTGACTGAGTCGAGGAGTTCTGCAAATAGCCTCACTGCTCACGTCCCCTCTGATCTTCGAGCCCCGTAGATGTGCATCGCACGTTGCATATGTAATAACTATCTGTTTTCGAAGTTGCTGTGGCTGCTCACGGTGACTCACAAGGGTGAAGAAAGATTTTTAGAACTGGGCAAGCACCCCAGAGGCAATGGAAAAGCAACGCGATCGCAGCAGGGTTTGGGGTGTTTTGTTTTTTTTAATTGCTGCTCAGAAACTACACACCCACTTGTCTGCCAGGGTGAGCTTCAACATCGGACGGGGGTGGGGTGAGGGGAGGAAAAGGATGAGGGGCATGAAAAGGAAAAAAAAAGTAATTTCCTGTGAAGTGGTATTTCTATTGTATGAAAGACCTGAATATTCCTACAACTAAATGAGATATGTAAATATTTAATACCCTCTAAAAGCTAAACACCTTCAAAGCAAGCATACTATGACCCCGATCTAGGGTTCTTCACACTTGTGCTGTAAGCTTTTTTTCCGAACCGGCCAGGCAACGGGTAAGTCTTACCTTGCTGTAGATCTGAGGTACAACAGATCGGTGAGGAAGCGGAGGAAGAGGAGAAGCAAACGGAGACTAAACATAGCGAGTTTTCCTTTCAGACGCGTTACGTCGACCTAAGTGGCTCTGGATATAACTGCGTTAAATAGAAACAAGAAGAAGAACTGTGGTATTTGAGTGCCGCTCTCTGTGCCAGCACTGGGCTGATTGATGGGATAGACCCAACCACGTAAATCAATCAATCGTATCTATTGAGCGCTTACTGTGTGCAGAGCACTGTACTAAGCGATTGGGAGAGTATAATGTAACGGTGTAACAGAATCGGTAGATACGTTCCCGGCTCACAGCAAACACAGCCCCGAGGGGGAAACAGATTGGAAACGGTCCCCGGCCCAGATGAAGCTCACGGTTCAAGGGGGAGGGAGAATGGTTATTTCATCCCCGTTTTGCTGATGAAGAAACCGAGGCATCAGGAATAATAATTTTGGTATTTGTTATAGTCTAAGTGCTGGGGTAGATATAAGATAATCACGTCAGAAACAGCCTCTGTCCCACCCAGGACACCAGTCTAAGTCTCCTTTACAGATGAAGAAACTGAGGCCCAGAGAAGTGAAGAGACTTGCCCAAGGTCATACTACTGGCAAGTGACAGAGCCAGGATGAAAAAACAGGTCTCCAGCCTCCCAGGCCTGTGCTCCTTTTGCTAGGCCACACTGTTTCTCAAAATGTATCACATTCAGAAAAATGTATGTGGCTTTTACCCTCAGTGCCCCAGTCCTTTTATCCTCCATGACTCACCACCCACATTGCAATCACCTGTTTTAAAGCTGAAGGACGGAAGGCCCGGAGATTGGCTCTCAGCAAGGCAGCAGGCTTAAATGAATACTCTGGTGAGGTGGGAGGAGAGAGTAGGGTGAAGAAAATGCAGAGTGGCCTAGTGGATAGAGCCTGGGGTCTGCGAGTCGGAAGGACCTGGTTCTAAACCTGGATCCCCTACTTGTCTGTTGAGTGACCTTGGGTAAGTCACTTCACTTCTCAGTGCCTCAGGTACTTCATCTGTTAAATGGAGATTAAGACTTTGAGTCCCATTCCGGACATTGAGTGTGGGCAACCTGATTACTCTGTAACTACCCCAGCCCTTAGAACACTGCCTTGCACATAATAAGCACTTAACAAATAGCATTTTAAAAAAAGAAAGAAAGAAAAATGTGCCTGAGTGCTGTTTTTAGTGGCAGGAAGGGGCTGGCTGTAAAGGACAGGGAGGAAGGCACACGTTGTCATCCTCTGTGCCACCCTTCTGCCCCTTCCTATATGGGAGAGGGTTTAGATCTTGTGAAAGACAAGAAAAGCATGAAAAAGATAAATAAAAACCATTGGTGGTTTCACAAGCCCTGGCCTAGAGCTCCCAGCCCCTCTGGGTCATTGTAAAATGGGAACCTGGCCTGGGCTGCTTGTGAGGGGATAGCGGAGTGGGGTTAGTTCATGCTGGTTGCTGAGGTCTGGGGACACGAAGGACTGCTGGGTGGAAAAGGTGAGACAGAAACCACGATCCCAGGATTTTGAAGCTGTGTCCGGGCTTAGTTGGATTTTCAGTGTTTGAAGAAAGGCCTCAGAATCCCCTCCCTATCTAGCACTGGCGTGGTGGAAAGAACACAGTCTTGAGAATCGAAAGTTCTAATCCCGTCTCTGCCACTTGTCTGCTGAGCAAGTCCCTTCACTTCTCCGTGGGCCTCAGTTACCTCATCTGAAAAATAGGGATTGAGACTGTGAGTACCCATGTGGGACAGGGACTGTGTCCAACCTGATGAACTTGTATCCACCCTAACACTTAGAACAGTGCTTGGCATATAGTACGTGCTTAAGAAGTACATAATAATAATTATAATTATTATTAACTCCATGTGTCCTGTCTGCCCCAGGCAATGACCCCAGAAGTATCTGCCACCGCTGCCTCCTCTGCAGGGCTGCTCTGGCTGGGCTGTTCCCCTGTCAGGGGTTGTCGAGCTGAGTGGTGTCACAGGATTGGGGCCCAGGTCAACCTTCAAGCCTGTCACGCTGAGAGTTTGTTATACAGGGGGAGGAGAAGGAGGAGGAGGAGAGAGCTCGCGTCCACCCGAGCCGTTTAGAGCTGCTGCGGCCATCTCCTCTGTGCACACCGAGAGGAGACCCTGCCCGGAGTCCCTCCGCCCGGCCGGCCCCAGACCCCAGAAGTCGGCTGTGGCCCGAAGGCGGCCGAGATGCCCTGGTGGGCCCCGTGGGGCCTGCTCTCCTTGGCTCTGCTCTCCGCCCAGGCGTTCCCGCACACCAACATTAAAATCAGTCAAGGTGAGTGAGGAGCTGCTGGTATATGTGTGGGGGTGGGAGTGAGGGCTCAGTGAATCTGAGATTTTGGTCTTCCGGATGTTCCTACGGAGGTCAGATGACCCCAAATGAGATTCAAGCAAATTTCCCTGAGGACCTGGGACTCCCAGCCTCATCATCAGAATACTACTACTATTACTACTAATAATAATACTGCTATTATATTTTGCTGTTATACTAATATACTTTGTGCTGGGACTCTTTGTAGAGCTGGGCAAACTCTCTCTGTTTGTTGTCCTTGTGCTCTCTTGGGGCCCCAAACAGTTCCTCAGTGCTGTTCTGGAGACCACTTGGTCAAATCCTGCCATCAAATATTCAAACGCAAAGTGACAGATGTTGGCTCAAGGCTGCCTGAAGCCAGCCATGAGCTCAGGAGCACAGTTTTTGTATTTTGGTTATGACAATATTGCTCTGAGCAGCAGCAAGGAGGACCCTGGGGGTACTGGACTCTAGTGAGGCACTGGAGGTGGTCTTGCCTTCTACGGTTTGGACTGAGCAGTGAGCATGAATCTTAAATGCCTTTCCAAGCTTCTGGGGTTTACTGCTCCCTCTGACCAGAGCCATCTTTTCAGAATCAGTCGATCAACCAGTGGTATTTATTGAGTGTTTACTCTGTGCGGAGAAAAGGAAGAACAATGAAGCCTTCTAAATGTGTGAATTGTGTGAGTTTTCCTCATCCTTGCTGTGTTATAATGATAGAAATAGTATTAGCATGTATTAAGCACCTTCTTGGTGTAGAGCACTGTACTAGGGGTTTGGAAAATACAGAATAAAGAAGTGACGTATTTCCTGCCCATAAGCAGCTCTCACTCTAACAGGGCAGATGAGCTTAAAAATGCTTACAACTAGAGTGGCCAAACTAACTGAATTAACATGTATCCAGGAGCACTGAGTGTTATAATAAAGAAGTTCCTAAGTGCCGGAGTTAGCCGATGGTTCATGTGGCTTTGGGGGATGGGAATGAAACAGGGAAGGTTCTGTTGGAGGAAGGGGAGATTTTAGGAGGGCCTTGAATGTGGGGAGAGCTGTGGCCTCTTGGAATTGGGGGAGGGAGTTCCAAGCCAAGGCTAGCAGAAACAAGTAAGAGAGGCTAAGACTTCTAGAGACTTTTCAGTCAGGATAAATACTGCAGCTTAGTACCCCTACCATCTGGTGTTAGGAAGGGTGAGGAGAGACAGACAAACAAGACCAGCTTTAGTATAGGCAGAAAGATGGAGGATCGGGTTACAGAGGTCACCCTGAGAGAGCAGAAAACTTTCCTGGGCAAGCAAAAAGGAGCCTAGCTGTTGTTTTGTTTCCCCTTAAAGTTGTGAGCCATTCTTCTTTCATGGCGGTCTCCTTGTAATAATAACTGTGATGTTTGTTAAGTGCTTACTGTGTGCCAAACACTGTCCTAAGCACAAGGTAATTAGGCCAGGCATAGTCCCTGTCCTTCATGAGGCTCACAGTCTAAATAAGAGGGAGAATAGGTATCGAATCTTCCCTTTACAGATGAGAAGACTGAGATCGGAGAAGTGAAGTGACTTGCCCAAAGTCACACAGCAGGCTAGAGGGGGAGCTGGGATTAGAACCCAGGTCCTCTGATGCTCAGTGCTCTGTCCTCGAGACCGCGCTGCTTCTCTACTTGGTCTCCTCCCTCCACTGCTCAGTGCATCCTTGGGGACACTCAGGCTGAGGGCTGCCCACCAAGAATGAAGCCCTCTGAATCCTTGATTCCTGAGGATCTTGACAATTTTCTCCTAATTCTGGGTGAGGGCAGTCCCTGGACAAACCCCTGCTTCACGATGCAAGGTGGGAGCCTATCTCGGACAGGCCACTGGAACCTCTGGAATCCTCCCAGGATGAGGGGGAGAAGGAGGAAGTCACCCCCGTATCCTCTCCAGATCAGGTGTGATGTTGGGGGGTAGGAGACAAATCCGGCAATTACTTTCCCCCTCTTCAAAGCCTTACTGAAGGCACTTCTCCTCCAAGAGGCCTTCCCAAAATAAGACCCACTTTTCCTCATCTCCCACGCCCTTCTGCCTCAGCCTGATTTTTGCCCTCCCCACCAAACCCCACAGCAGTTATGTATGTATCTGTCATTTTATTCGTATTGCTGTCTATCTCCCCTCCTCTAGACTGTGAGCTCATTGTGGACAGGTAGTGTCACTGTTTATTGTTGTATTGTACTTTACCAAATGCTTAGTACAGTGCTCTGCAAACAGTAAGCATTTAATAAATACAACTGAATGAATGCACGATGCTCCATCAAATCCTCTCTTCCTCTAGTCATCAGTCAATCGTATTTACAGAGCGCTTACCGTGTGTAAAGCATTGTACTCAGAGCTTGGGAGAGTACAATATAATGATATAACAGACACATTCCCTGACCACAACGTGTCTACCAACTCTGTTATGTCGTACTCTCCCAAGCGCTTAGTATAGGGCTCTGCTCCCAGCGACCAATAAATACAATCGATGGATTGATGGTTTGATTTATCCCCTTGGATTAAGTGCCTGAAAAATCATATGCAAATGTCAGCAAACCAGCAACCCAGTAATTAGGTGAAAAAGTCCTGCTAGCTTTGTCTAAGGGGTTTGTGGGGGCGCACCCAGGGGCTGACAACACAAAAAAACCTCCCTTGGGGAAGGATTTGGTTATAGTAGTTCAACCACAAAGGACAGGTTTCTCTCCCTCCTTTTCTCCCGCCTCAGCAGAGAGCAGATCTGAAGACGGACGGATGACATGCTTCCCGACGGCTGACATGCTCAGGGCCTCCGTGAGCAATGTTTGGCGTCTAATGACTCAACCTGTCTAGCTCATTTCTCTCTCCGCCCCCCCGCCCCGGAGGGGCACATTGGCCTTTTTTTTTTTGCTCTCTGGGAAGAGGCTGACAAGGTTCCCTAGGAAGGGATGTCAGGGTTGGGGAAAATTCCGTGTCTACGGCAGAGGCCCCATCTCGGGGGTCGGGGAGCCCCTGTCCTATAGCCCGAGGTGATAAAGGGACCCCCGACATAGGTGCGGCAGTGGCTCCCAGCCCCAGCCGGGGCACAGTCCTGGGAGGAGAAGATGGCAACAAACCCCAACCACCCACAAGCCCTAAATCCCGTCTCTGCTCCGGGGCCGCAGGATGAGGATTAGGGCTCTCTCACGGCCCCCTGACCCCTAGTGTCTTTAGAGTGTGCATTGTCTGGGCTCCTACTTTTTTTAAAATCATATTTATTAAGCACTTACTATGTTCCAGGCACTTTACATAGCACTGGGGTAGATTCAAGTAAACCAGATTGGACACAGTCCCTGTCCCATATAGGGCTCACGGCCTTAATCCCCATTTTACAGATGAGGAAACTGAGGCACAGGGAAGTTAAGTGACTTGACTGAGATCACACAGGAGACGAGTAATGGAGCCAGGATTAGAAACTAGCTCCTCTGATTCCCAGGCCGGTGCTCTTTCCACTAGACTAAACTGCTACTTGAGAAGCCTACGATGCCAGGAGCCCTTTCTTCTGGAGTTAATAAACCAGGTAATAGAGCTGCCCTCTGGGCACAGCAACTGGCATCCTTCTGATTCTGGCCTTGCTTTAGGCCCTGATCTAGGGCACACCGAAGTTAAGGGACACCAAAAACATTCTTGTCCCTCTGGGGGTACCTTAAAGGGGTCAGGTTTGGGAAGACTCAAAGTAGGGTGGGGCAGAGACCTGAATGGACAGGACTTAAATGAGGTGGGGCAAGAAGGGAAGGATGGAAAGGGAGAGAAGAGAAGGGAAAGGGAAAAGGCGGGGGAGAGGGGGAGGGAAAGAGGACTGAGCTACTGCTGCTTGCCTCGACCTCCTCCTTGCCCCTTGCCAGGGTCAAGCTGGTGCTCCTGCTGCTACCGGCCACCACGTCCTGTCCCCGCTTGCCATTCTTCCCAGCCAGAAATAAATAAATAATAATGTTGGCATTTGTTAAGCGCTTACTATGTGCAAAGCACTGTTCTAAGCGCTGGGGTAGTACAAGGTAATTAAGGCGTCCCACGTAGGGCTCACAGACTTCACCCCCATTTTACAGATGAGAGAACTGAGGCCCAGAGAAGTGACGTGACTTGCCCACAGTCACCCAGCTGACAAGTGGCGCAGCCGGGATTAGAACCCATGACCTCTGACTCCCAAGCCTCAGCTCTTTCCACTGAGCCATGCAGCATCTGGTTGGACCAACAGCTGTTCTTCAGTGCCCCCAGGGTCTGCATCACTGCAGTGGCTACGGGCGGAGGTAATGGCAGCCATACCGCCCTAGGGCAGTCAGGAGGTAGACCAGGACCCTGAAATTTGGGACGGGCCCATCCAAAACAGGATCTCTGGTCACCTCTGAGTGTCCCTTCAGTCCATCCATCAATCAGTGGTATTTATTGAGTGCTTACTCTGTGCAGAGCACTGTACTAACACTTGGGAAAATACAACGGTTGGTAGGCATGATCCCTGGCCACGACAATCATGCAGTCTAGAGATGAACTTTCAGGATGAAGGTGGAAGACGTGAAACTTCCTTGTAATTCCCTGTGGGGAAAGAGGGCCTGTGGAAGCCAGGGCAACCAAGCCATTGATAGCCTTGTCCCTGACTCTTTCATTCCCACTGCCCATTGCCTTAGAATGTGAGGAAATCGATCAACTGATCAATCATGTTTATTGAGTGCTTACTATGTGCAAAGCACTCTACCTGGGAGACTACAGTACAACAGGGCTGATAGACAAGGTCCCTGTTCACAGCGAACTTACAGTCTAGAGGGGGAAATGGGTTTAAGCAGCAACGTGAAGGATCTGGGTTAGAAGAATGAGAAGTAGTATGACCTAGTAGAGAGACTATGGGCCTAGGAGTCAAAGGACTTGAGTTCTAATTCCAGCTCAGCCAATTGCTTGCTGCATGACCTCGGGCAAGTCACTTCACTTCTCTGTGCCTCAGTTTCCTCAACTGCAAAATGGGAGTTAAATCCTAGTCCTTGCAACTTAGACTGTAAACCTCATAGGGGACAGGAACTAGATCCACCTTGATAAATTTATCCCCACACTTAGAACAGTGCTTGACACATAATAAGCACTTAATAAATACCATTACAAAATACCCTGAAATAAACGGCAGGGGAGGGTGGGGGAGGTCTCCAGAATCAGGGACAGTTTAGGTGAGGGCCTGGCTGGAGACGGGGGGATGGGCTCGATGACCCCTCAAGTTTCCTTCCAGCCCTAAGGAAACAGATCAGGAGGCTAATGTCATGGCAGTTGGAGATCGTGTGCTTAATTTGTTCCCTTATGGGTTGAGCAAGACCCAGGGCCAACCTAACAGATCCACCCGGTGGCTTCCCCACTGTAGACTGTAAGCTGCTGGAGGGTAGGGGTTAGCTCTACCAACTCCGTTGTATTGCACTTTCCCAAGTGCTTAGTACAGTGCTCTGAATACAGTAAACACTCCCTAACTATGACTGATGGATCGATTCGTGAGCTGGCTAATGCAGTTCATGTCAGGGATCTGTTTACCCTTTCCTGAGGACCCTCCAGTCTCGTTCCCTCCCGCCACTCAGTGGGATGGGAGTCCCATGACCAAGTCTGAATTAGCTCCTCTGCAGCGAGCTGAAGGATCGAGTGGGCGGGTGACAGTTTTCTTTCATACTTTGCTCTTTCTCTCCTCTGCCTGTTTCAGTACCAACTTCAACCCACTCAAGCCTCTGGGCCCAGCCCGGTGGTTGAACATGCCAAAAACTGGGCTGGCATCCCTTCGCAGCTCCCTTGGCATGAGCCTGGCTTGATTTTGGCCTGCTGCTTCCATGGCAGCGGCAAAGGGACGATCAGACGGCACACATGAAGGAGGGGGAAAGCTAGCTCCGGGCTGGGGCCGGGAGAGGAGGGAGGAATGGCTGCTGAATCTGGAGAGTGAAAGCAGCGTCCCTTAGTGGGTAGAGCACGGGCCCGGGAGTCAGAAGGACCTCGGTTCTCACACCAGCACTGCCATTTGTCTGCTGGGTGACCTTGGGCAAGTCACTTAACTTCTCTGTGCCTCAGTTCCATCATCTGTAAAATAGAGATTAAGAGGGTGAGTTCCACGTGGGGCAGGGATTGTGTCCAACCTGATTAACTTGTATGTACTCCAGCGCTTAGAGTGCTGGGCACGTAAGTGCTGAACAGGTACCATAATTATTATTATTATTAGGTGCTTTGCTTAAAAACCTACAGTCTCTCCTCACTGGGTTTGGACCAAGGGGAAGTGGGCTGATGGGGTAGCAGGAGGGTCTTAAGTTAGATGCAAGGAAGAACTTCCTGACATGGTTGTGGCATACGGGGAAGGACTCCCGGGGAGGCAGGTCAGTGATCCTCTCTGCTGCTGATTTTTAAATAATTATAATAAGTAATAACTATGATATTTGTTAGGCGCTTACTGTGTGCCAGGCACTGTACTAAGCACTGGGGTGGATACATGCAACTAGGGTTGGACACAATCCCTGCCCCACGTGGGGATCACAGCCTCAATTCCTATTTTGTAGATGAGGAAACTGAGGCGCAGGGAATTGAAATGACTAGCCCAATGTCACACAGTAGAGAAGTGGCAGGTCTGGGATTAGAACCCATGACCTTCTGACTCCCTGACCCGACAGGCAGAAGTCGAGGAGTTAGGCCAGAGGAGTTATGGAGCTGTTCTACCTCTAGACTGTAAGCTTGTTGTGGGAAGGGAATCTGCCTACCATCTCTGTCATATTTTGTATTGTACTTTCCCAAATTCTTAGTACAGTGTTCTGCACACAGTAAGCACCCAATAAATACGATTGGTTGATTGACTGATTTCAAGGCTGTGAGTCTATCGCCCCAGAGACTGGAGGGGTGGAATGGAACTTGGTTGCACTGAGCCCTTCTGGCCAACTTCCAGGGGAGCTGAACCCGAGGCATGAGTCCGGCCAGCATGGAAAGCACAGAGCACAGGTCGATTCTACTATCTCTTCTGGATGGGGGAACTTCTTAGTGACCCAGGATCAGTGGTCAGGTGCTTAGTAATGCCATCTGCTGAGGAAGAGGAGGATGACGAAGAGGAGAAGGGGAGTTTGGGGGCAGGGACTGACTTGTTCCGGAAGCTACGAACAAGGGGAGCAACTCTGTGACCACCGATTCGGGAACAGCTGCACATTTCCAAACTTCTCGGCGCCCAAGAGGAGATGATTTCCTTCCCCTTTATTGATCTTCTAAACGGCTTACAAGCCACCGGCTCGCTGAGCAGGGCAGGGGCCCTGCTCCAGTCAGCAGGCATCGATCAATCCTCGGGCCAAACAGGAGAAGACCCACAATGCCATCCCCACCCCCACCCCCTGCTCAATCTTCACACACCAGATTGTTTGACAGAGAAGGAGTCACCCAGCCCCTGCCCTCTGGGGCTGACCCTTGAAGTCACGGGGTGCTGCCGTCAGTATCTTACTTTGACCATTAATATTGACCCTTAGAGACCCAGAGTCTGTTTTTCTGGAGTTGCCTGATATTTGGGAAAGCTAACTCCTTCCCTGTCCTCACTGTTTCCACAGTGCCTTAGAAGCCAATAAAAAGGCCAAAGCATCCCATCCCTTAATCCCTGGGTTGGCACACCTGGATGTCAGGCGGGAAGGATGCTGTCCCACCTCCATGCCAGCCAGCGGGATTCCCAACCCTTTCGCTTGCTCCGTGCCAAGAATAGCTTGTCCCGCAGGGGCGGGAGTCCTTCTGAACCTCTAGAATGTGGAGAAGGTGACTGCCATCACCGCCTCTGTGACTTCTGTGACTATCGGCCCGAACGGTGTGGAGTCTGAAATCCTGCGGCTCCTTTCATGTTGTCTTTCATGTTTTTTATTTGCCTTTTCTTACATGCCTGTCACGTATCCCCTCAACCCTCATTTTAAGATTGCAATCTTCTTGGGGGTTAGGGACCATGTCTCTATCTCATCAACTTATTTCTTTCCCAGTGCTTAGTGCAGGGCTTTGCACAGAGTAAGCGCTTAATAAATGCTAGTACTATTACTATAGCTCCTCATCAATCATCGGTGGTATTTACTGAGCTCTTTCTATATATGCAGAGCACTGTATTAAGCGCTTGGGAAGGCGCAATACGACAGAGTTGGCAGATGTGATCCCTGCCCGCAACAAATTACAGTCTAGAGGGGGAGACAGGTGTTAATATAAATAACATATAATTTATAGATAAGTTCATAAGCACTGTGGCGTTGAGGGTGGGACAAATATCACGTGTCCAAAGGTCACGGATCCAAGTACATAGACAACAATGAAGGGAGAAGGACCTGGGGAAAAGAAGGCTAAATTTGGGAAGGCCTCTTGGAGGAGATGTGAACTTTAATAAGTCTTTGAAAGTGGGGAGAGTGGTGGTTTAGCATATATGAAGGGGGAGGGAGTTCCAGGCTAGGGGAATGACGTGAGAAAAGGGTTGGTGGTTGTCCCGTGGAAATAGCGTGGGTCTGGAAGCCTAAGAGTCGGGAGACCTGGTTTCAAGTCTGGATCCTCTGTTTGCCTGCTGTGTGAACTTTAGTGCTTTTTCCCTTACAGTCACATCCAGAAGTCTGAAATGGGAAGGCAGTGTATACAGTTTGTTTCAAATTTGTGTACAGTTTGCCAGCCCCCATTATGTGCCTGCTAATCAATCAATCAAAGGTATGAATTGAGTGCTTACCGTGTGCAAAGCACTGTATTAAGCACTTGGGACAGTACAGTTCAACAGAGTTGGTAGACACATTCCTGCTAATCTTATGGTTTTCAGATTTAAATGATCTGATCCCTACCCTCATGGTTGTCAATTCTTGATTTTCATCTTTCCTGGTCCTCTCACTTTTTCCTAATCCCACCAAGATTCCCTAGGCTAGAAATGTTTAGAAACAGCTAGAAAAAGCCAGAATTGGAGAAAGTTGGGGGAGAGAATCAGCGGTGCCCCCGATCTTTTCTGGGGAATAAATAGCTCCTGTATGTCACCGTGGATTGGAACGTACAGATCTGGCCTGTGGTAGACGCCCCCCAAACCATTGCTAATCTCCACCATCACCACCCTTAGCAGGGACTATATCAATGTCAATCATTCCCCCCGGGCACAGGGGCCCTGCATTTACCAGCTTTAAGGGGGGGTATAGCGCGAAGCGGTATTCTGTTGGCAGGGAAAGAAGCGGAGAAGCAGCATGGCCTAGTGGAAGGAGAATGGTCCTGAGAGTCAGAGGACCTGGATTCCAATCCCAGCTTCGCCAATAGTCTGCTTTGTGACCTTGGCCAATTCCCATAACTTCCCTGGATCTTAGTTACCTCATCTGCAAAATGGGGATTCAATCCCCATTCTCCCTTCTACTTAGACTGTGAGCTCCATGTGGAACAGGGACTGAGTCTGACCTGATTATCTTAATTCATTCATTCATATTTATGGAGCGCTTACTGTGTGCAGAGGACTGTACGAAGCTCTTGGGAGAGTACTCAGCATGTAGAAAGCACTTAACAGACGCACCAGTGATCACTATTAAGCAGCTGAAATGCTTCTAAATTGCTTCTGGTTTTTTCTCCCTCCCCTTCTTTCTCCATCAACTTTGCCAGGGCCAATTCTGCCTTCCATGTGCCCTCTGTTCTGGATGGAGTACGACAGCTACTGCTATAGATTCTTTCCTCTCAATAAAACCTGGGCCGAAGCTGATCTTTACTGCGCCGAGTTCTCCATCGGCACTAAATCCGCCAAACTGGCCTCCATTCACAGGTAAGGCTTCCGGGTTTGTGAACGCAGCGCTGATGAACTTCTACCTGAACCCACGTATGGAATTTCTGCTGGAATCTCTTTTTTTGTAATTGAGAATAGTTTATCTCTGACTCAATGACTTGCTGAGATCACCCTTTATTTGTGATCTCAGCAATTCAATTCAATTGTATTTATTGTTCATTCAATTGTTCATTCAATTGTATTTATTGAGCACTTACTGTGTGCAGAGCACTGTTATAAGTGCTTGGGAAGCGCTGAGAAGCAGCATGGCCTAGTGGTAAGAGCACGGGCTTGGGAGTCGGAGGATGTGGCTTCTAATCCCGGCTCCACCACTTGTCAGCTTTGTGATCTTGGGCAAGCCACTTAACTTCTCTGTGTCTCAATTACCTTATCTAAAAAATGGGGACTAAGACCGTGAGCACCATGTGGGACAAACCAATTACCTTGTATTTAACCCAGTGCTTAGAACAGTGCTTGGTACATAGTAAACATTTAATAAATACTAAAATTATTATTATTATTATTGGGAGAGTACGATACAACAATAGACAGACACATTCCCTCCCCACAACAAGCTTACAGTCTGATGGGAGCGGTGGGGGGGTAGTTCAGAGTGGATATCCAGGCCCTCTTCTGCTTTTAACTTCAAGAGAATTCTTTTGCCAGTCTATAATAATAGTAATAATAATGATGATGGTATTTGGCAAGTGCTTACTACGTGTAAGCACTGTTCTAAGCACTGGAGTAGGTACAAGCTAATTAGGTTAGACACAGTCTCTGCCCCACAGTGGACTCACGGTCTCTATTTCCCTTCCAATGTTCTTCCCTTTCTCAACATCGTTTGGTGGGCCAGCTCTCCTGCTATTTCAGCACACTTTCTTGTAGTAAGCTGCTTCTCATTTGAAACTGCTTCTCTTTTGAAAGACGGGGTGAAGTTCCAGGCCCGCAGAGAAGCCGCGTGGCCTAGTGGAAAGTATACAGGCCTGGGAGTCGGAGGACCTGATTCTAATCCCAGCTCTTCCCCTTGTCTGCTGTGGACCTTGGGCAATTCACTTCATGTCTCTGCACCTCAGTTACCTTATCTGTAAAATGGGGATTAAGGCTGTGAACCCCATGTGGGACATGGACTATGTCCAACCTGATTAGCTTGTATCCACCCAAGCACTCACTACAGTGCCTGGCACATAATGAACACTTAACAAGTACCATAAAAAAATGATAGGATGGAAGAATTAAGGAATAATTTTCCCACAACGCAAGTCTTTCCTCATATAATAGAATCCACGGGTTGATCTAGTGTTAGAAGTAGCGGTTGTGTGCACAGGCCTAGTTTCTACCAAGGCATGATAAAAATAATAATGATGGTATTTGTTAAGTGCTTACTATGTGCAAAGCACTGTTCTCAGCACTGGATGCTGCCAAGTTTCCCACACCCTGTCTCAGCCTTACTGTGCCACTTAGGACTTTGTGTTTTTGCAACCATACAGTACAAAGTTCGGTGATGAGGATGATGATTCTGGACCATGAACCTGCATAGAAGAACTGGACGACAGTGAGTGGGCAGTGGGGTAAAGCATCCTGCAAGTGGAAGACATGAAAATAATAAGCAATTTGTATAGAAAAATGTCACTCATGATGTCCCTAACCCATTAACTCCCACTGAATCAATTGTTAAGAGGAAAAAAACAAACAGAAATTGGACAAACCACTTCTCCAGGGTATTTTCCCAGGTTTCTCAGACCCGAGCTGGCATTTGTTCCCTCATAAAGAGATTTGTTTTTAGATCCAGCACCTTGGACAAGCTTGTTCTCTCCTTTAGAGATTTGCTAGAAGTTCCCATCCCTGCCAGGTGCGACTCAGAACTGAAGCACTTTAATCCATCAGTCAATCGTATTTATCGAGCGCTTACTGTGTGCAGAGCACTGTGCTGACGCTTGGGAGAGTACAATATAACAGAGTCGGAAGACGTTCCCTGCCCTCGATGAGCTTACAGTCTAGAGGGGTAGAGAGATTTGATATAAGTATACTATAAATATACTAATATAAATACATAAATTACAGATAGGAACATAAGTTCTGTGGGGCTGGCGGTGGGGGTGAATTAAGGGTGCAAAATCACCTGAGGGAGAACTGCAGCCGCCATTTGGTGTCTTGGGCCTCACTCCAGACTTTCTCCTCGGCATGAAGTCTTCTTTCTTTTCCAAATGGCATTTGGTTTTGACTCCCCTTTAAACAGGTGGCCTGACTGGGGCAAGGTAAACAGAAGTACACTCTGGCATAAATACTGACACAGACAGAACTATGAAAAGTCAGAGGCAGACAGCCATAGGAAATTCCCTGCTAAACTGTAAGCTACTGGAGGGCTGGGACCTTGTTTGATAACTCTGATGTATTTATATTAGTATATTTATAGTATACTTATATCAACTCCCTCTACCCCTCTAGACTGTAAGCTCATCGAGGGCAGGGAACATCTGATATATTGTACTCTCCCTAGCGCTTAGTTCGGTGCTCCGCACACAGTAAGCACTCAGTAAATACCATTGATTAACTGATTGATTGGTTGAATCTTCTGGGTTGGCCCATGAAACCCCTTCTCATTTATCCCATTTCTATGATCTTAGACCTCCTCCTGCAAAAAAGCACAGCCTGGGAGTCAGAGGCCCTGGGTTCTAATCTCGACTCTGCCATTTACCTGCTGTGGGATCTTGGGCAAGCAACTTCAGTTCTCTGTGCCTCAATTCCCCCATCTGCAAAATAGGCATTTGATACCCGTTCTCCCTCCTACTTACTCTGTGAGACTCATGGGTGACCTGATTGTCCTACATCTCCCTCAGAGCTTAGTACAGTACTTGGCATAGAAGCAGTTTGACCTAGCGGATAGAGCCCGGGCCTAGGAATCAGAAGGACCTGGGTTCTAATCCCAGCTCTGCCACTTGTCTGCAATGTGACCTTGGGCAAGTCACTTAATTTCTCTATGCCTCAGTTACCTCATCTGAAAAACATGAGTCCCATATGGATCATGAATTATATCTAACCTGACTAGTTTAGGACAGCATCTGTTCGATAATAAGTGCTTAACAAATACCACAATAGACTGTAAGCTCACTGTGGGCGGGGAATGTGTCTGTTATATTGTACTCTCCGAGTGTTTAGTACAGTGCTCCACACACAGTAAGCACTCAATAAATATAATTTATTGATTGATTATTATTATGTGTTGTCCCTATACATATACACAGGTGGTCTCTAGGGCCAGGGGGAGTTCATTCATTCATTCAGTGGTATTTATTGAGCGCTTACTATGTGCAGAGCACTGTACTAAGCGCTTGGAATGTACAATTCGGCAACAGATAGTTGTGAGTTGCTGTCCTGACCCCACCCTAGGAAGAGTGGGAAGAGATTAATCAGAGAATCAGAGTGGCCAAGTGGAAAGAGCACAGACCTGTGAGTCAGAGTATTTGGGTTCTATTCCTGGCTCTAACACTTTTCTGCTCTGTGACCTTGGGCAAGCTGCTTAACTTCTCTGTGCCTCAGTAACCTCATCTGTAAAGAGGGGATTAAGACTGTGAGCCCCATGTGGGACAACCTGATTACCTTCTATCTACCCCAGTGCTTAGAACAGAGCTTGGCACATAGTAAGTGCTTAACAAATACCATCATTATTATTATTTCACAAAACTTTAAAAAATTCATTTTCCAAACTAGTCCAAGCTAAGGAGTTCTCACTGTTATGTCGCTGGTCGTTACTGTGTTGCCTTAAGCTTCCCAAGAGTGCCCTCTCCCAGCTTTACGGGGCCAAACGTGAAGAGAAGCTGAGAGGCTCTGTCACTCCAAGGAACCTGACGAAGTAGCACATTTTCTTGGCCAAGAGCTGCCCAGAGGGTATCCATTTTTAAGTAGTCAGCCTCCTCCCTCAGGAGGACAGGTAGAGAGAGATCTAACACTCAGGTCCACGCTCAACTTTGGACTCTCAGTGGACTGTCAATGAGGGACCAGGTGTTTTACTCACTTATTGATTTCTTTGACTGATAAAAGCATGTCCTTCCTGATGGAATAGCATTGAGGCACAAAGGCCAAAAACCAAACATGTCCAATTCAGACCCTTCAAGCAAAGTAGCGGCTGAAGCAGCGGTTATTAAAGCAGAAACTCCAAGACCGGAGGCGGGTGGCGGAAGAGCCAAGTGAAAAGCCCGGGGCTTGTGTGGGGAGGCCTGAAAGTCAACAAATTGAGGTTCTTGCTGGGCCTGAGGGGGTAGGGAATTCCAGAAACAAGGGCCCTGCATGGGAAGTACCCATGGCAACCTCCAGCTCCTTGTAGCTTGGGTTTGGGAAGGATCCAAGAAAGCACAGGACAATGCTGGGAGCCCTGCAGGGTGGTAGCCACTGGCTCAGCCAAGCTGCCCTCGGCTGTGAAAGGGTATGTGTGAGCTTCATAATAATATTAATAATAATTTTGGTATTTGTTGAGTGCTTACTATGTACCAGGCACTGTACGAAGCACTGGGGTGGTTACAAGCTAATTGAATTGGACACAGTCCCTATCCCATGTGGCGCTCAAAGTCTCAATCCTCATTTGATAGATGAGGTAACTGAGGCATAGAGAAATGAAGTGACTAGGCAAGGTCACACAGCAGACAAATGGCGGAGATGGAATTAGAACTCATGACCTTCTGACTCCCAAGCCCATGCTCTAGCCACTAGACCCTCTTGAGACCTGAAACACTCAGTTTTCCTCTGTCTGATCCAGGAGAGGGACAGACCCTTCACCCTAATGTCCAAGGTTAAGACTAAGGCTTTAAGGTCCTGGTAGGTAGGGATTGGGTCTACTAACTCTGTTGTATTTTTCTTTCCCAAGTGCTTAGCACAGTGCTCTGCAAACAGTCAGTGCTCAATAAATAACCACTGATTAATTGACTGATTAATCAACTGAAGATTCAATATCAACACTGCCTTACTCCAAGCTACTCAGATCATGGCTCAAAACTGTTTTCAGACCCAAGGCGACTTCCTAAGATTGGGAAGAAGGCTCCAGACTGAAAATCCTTTCCAATTCTATCCATATTGACCTTGTAATCCTGAATGGTCTCGACCTTTGGGAATTGTGTGTGGGCAATTTTCAGAAGGACCACTCTCAATTTCTCACCTTTAGTGATAGGCCAGGGAAGGCTTTTTGAAAATTCAAACACCAAGTCAGCCGTGTTCCCATGGTAAATGAGTGTGAGCTGGGATGGACTGGAAATGCCATCAGAGCCATTCCTAATGTAGATAGAGCATTTAAAAGACGGCATGGCCTAGTGGAAAGAGCTTGGGCCTGGGAGTCAGAGGACCTGGGTTCTAATCCCTGCTCTATCACTTGTCTGCTGTGTGACCTTGGGCTAGTCACTTCACTTTTCTATGCCTCAGTTACCTCATCAGTAAAATGGGGATTAAGACTGTGAGCCCCACATGGGACATAAACTATGTCTAACCTGATTAGCTTCTATCTAGCCCGGAGCTTAGTATAGCACTTGGCACTTAGTAAAGCGCTTAATCAATTAATGGTACTTACTGAGTGCTTACTATGTGCAGAGCACTGTTGTAAGCACTCGGGAGAGTACTACTACGCCTAAAAAAAAAGAATGGCTCTGAAGTAGCCCTCAAATATTCTGAACACTCACTAAATCTCTTTCACACTTCAGAGGAAATCTTCAAACCCAAGGGTTCTCCTAAATCTCTCCATTCTCCTTTTCCTCACAATAGGTGTAATTTGAGATACTGTTGGAAAAGTACCTCCAAAATCTTTCCTCAGTTTCTCAAATTTTCATAATTTTTCTGTTCTTCCATAAGAAACCCAGCCCCTTCCCATCAATTCTCACTTGTCTTCACAAAATCTCCTTGTGTAAGAAACGGGGTTTATTAGCCCCATTTTAATGAGGGAAAAAAGAAGCGCAGAGTCGAAGTGACTTGCTTGGGGTCATACAGCTACGGGTGGAGGCTGGCCCGAAGCCCCAGCTCCACACTCTCTCCAGAAGAGCCCACTGTCTATTCACTCTGAAGCTCCCTCGGGATTTTCTGACAAAGTAATTGCTCTCTTTGGGGTTTGCCTGCCCTCAGGGGCTAGATGGGAGCTTTCTGGGGATGACTGGTTAGATACCACTCTCCAACCTGCAAGAAGCCACATGAACATGCTTTGAGCGGCCCCCTGAACCCCTGGAAAAAGTACTGTTTAAATCAGACAGGTTGGTACATCTCCTATTAGCGGCAGAGCCTAAATTATCCACAATTTAGGTCGCTAGTAAATGAGTATGTTGATTATTGCTCAGACAAGGTGAGCACAGACAATGCAGCTGGTCTATTTGGGAGGAGGAAGCCTCTAAACTGTAAGTTCGTTATGGGCAGGGGAATGTATCTGCTAATTCTGTTGTAGTGTACTCTCCCAGTGCCCTGCACATAGTAAATGCTCAATAAATACCACTGATTGATTGATTCAGTACACTTACCCTGCAGGTATGATACAGATGCTAAGGGTTATTATCACTTGTGTAACTGTCACTTTTCCCTTCACAGCTGGGAAGAAAATGTCTTTGTGTATGACCTAGTAAACAGTTGTGTTCCTGGGATCCCTACGGATATCTGGTTGGGACTCCATGACCGGAGACAGGTAAGACAACTTGTGGAGAATTGTCCATGCCCCGTGGTAATTTATAGTGCTGTTAATTCAATGTCATGGACCTGTAAAGCTGGTGCCAGATATTATACTGGACATTTTTCAAGGTAAACCTACTCAACCTACAGGTTAACATATTCATCCAAGCAACCCGGCTCATTCCCCCTTTCCCCTTTCCATTTCTATTGTAGCATACTCTCCCGAGTGCTTAATGCAGTCCTGGGCACACGGTAAGCACTCGCTAAATACCACTGACTGATTAATGTTAGCTAATTTGTCCTCAGTTCACCCTGATCAAGTTCTTGGTTTTCCCTCAAGTACGTTTGTCTAAAAGTTTGACTTGCAACCCATAATATGGTCAGGTGCACAGTTTAAAGACCTATTAAGAAACCACAATCTCCCTTTCCTTCTCCATAAGAGTGTCTCTTAGGACACCCTGAAGAGCCAAATTACGTCTCTACTGCTTCCCGTGATAGGAGGGAGTAGTTATACAGCAGCAACAATCAATCCAACACACTGATTAAGTACTTTCCGTGTGCAGAGCACTGTAGTAAGCGCTTGGGAGAGTACATGTTACCGAGTTGGCAGACATGTTCCCTGCTTTCGGTCTACGCTCTGCAGCAGTAGCATATACATAAATAAATTACGGATATGTACAGAAGTGCTATACAGAAGCACCTCTGTACATATCCGTAATTTATTTATGTATATTAATGTCTGTCTTCCCCCTAGACTGTTAACTCACTCACTGTGAGCAGAAAATGTGTCTTCCAATTTGTTTGTCTTGTGTTATCCCAAGTGCTTAGGACAGTGCTCTGCACACAGTAAGCACTCAATAAATATGACTGATTGATAGATTGAGGTGGCTCCAAATGAAGCTCTGGATACAGAGGTCGCAGGCAGATAGGGTCTAAATTTGGATCTGAATCAAACAGAGGAATGAAGGAAAGATGGCTTGTTATCTACTTCCTGGGGAGGGAGTGGTGAGGGGAGGAAGGAGTTATGAGGTTGAGTTTAGTTCAGGAGGGACAGGTGGTCTTATTCCCATGGCCACAACTGGCTTCTCAGAAGCCACCCTGTGGAGTGGGGAGAGGGGTGGGACAGGGAAGGGTTAATCTCCTGCTTCGGGTTTTTCCAGTCAAGGGTGGAAACAGGTGGGAAACCAGGGTATTGGTGGAAGGCCCAGTGGCCATGCCTGCTCTGGACAAGGGTAAACCATAAGAAGGGTCTTGTTTATCTCCACCATTCTGACTATTCATCCCTGTCCTGGGCAGTGTCTGGTTACACAGTTTCAAAGGGAGAAGGGAGAGATAGCGCTACACCCCACCCCCCTCCAGGAGCTTGCCATCGAAGGCTGAAAAGCTGATCAGTCACTCCCCTTCTTCTACTTCACTCCCTTTGCAAACCCTGCATTTCTTTGGTGACCTCCCAGGCTTCATCCCATTTCTCTGGGAAACTCGGCCACCCCCTCAGTCACTTTGGACCTTATGGCAGGTGTTTCTGACAGAATGGCCAGGGAGGCAGCTAAATATTTAATCTAGAAACTCAGAGACACACCTGCCAAAACTGAAAGTTATTTCCATCTGGGGGGACATAATTAAACAAGGTTATGAAGAAGTTTAAGGAACGATAACGGAAGTATTCACCACCGACCTCTTCCCGTGTGCTGCCTCTAGCTTGGAACGTCCTCCCTCTTCATATTTGACAGATAATTACTCTCCCCACCTTCAAAGCCCATCTCCTTCAAGAGGTCTTCCCTGCCTGAGCCCTCATTTCCTCTGTTCCCATCCCTTCTGTGTCACCCTGACTTGCTCCCTTTATTCACCCCTCCCTCAACCCCACAGCACTTATGTTCATAGATGTGATTTATTTATCTGTAGTAATGTCTGTCTCCTCCTCTAGAGTGTGAACTCGTTGTGGACAGGGAATGGTCTGCCAAAGCGGTTGTACTCTCCCAAGTGCTTAGTACAGTGTTCTGCACACAGTAAGCGCTCAGTAAATACAATCGATTATTACTTCCCACAAACTACAGAACTTTATTATTAAAATGCACATTTCTCCTGCTGCTGCTACTGGAGATAACACTTTCCTTGATCTTTTGATTCCAGTTGCCTTTACAATGTACAAGGCGTTGAGGCAGAATGGCAGCTTTTTTCCCACTCTGGGAATCTAATTTACACCCTCTGTTTGCCTCATCCCTTCTTTGCTGGAAAACTCCAGAAAATTAGATTCCCTTCTTTTCTGGAGTTTTCCAGCTCTTCTCTGGACTTTGTTTATCCAGTTCATACTCCAGCAGTAGGAGGATATCTGACTTTGGCCCCAAAGGGAAGCCATTTTAGAGTCATCCTTTACCTCAGGTAGACTGAGGCACAAAGTCACTATTGCAACTACGTAACTAGACTATAAGCTTATTGTGGGCAGGGAACATACCTATTAGCTCTGTTGTTTGGTACTCTCCCAAGCGCTTAGCACAGCGCTCTGCAGGCAGTAAGCCCTCGATAAATACCATTCATTGATCGTTCAAGGGCCAGAAATGCACCAGGCAGTCGAGCACACGTTTTCATTCTCTCCCTTTTTCATTTTGCATCCTAATAACTGGGCGTTGTTCAACAGGAAGGCCACTTTGAATGGACCGACGGCACATCCTACGACTATAATTACTGGGACGGGAACCAGCCGGACGACGGCATCCACTCGGTACCAGAGGAGGAGGATTGCGTGCAGATCTGGTACCGATATAACAGCGGTAGGTACTGGCCGCTGAGACTCTGAGGTCTGTGTTTTCCCAAGAAGAGACTGTTTCTGCTCGAGGAGGGCTCAGGGGCTTACCATGTATGACGTTAGGAGAAATGAAAGAAGGAAAAAGTTGGCTGTTATTGGAAAGGAGATTAGGAAATGATGGGAAACTGAAGATATTATTATAGAGAAACACTCACTTGCTGGGGGAAATTTTTAAAAAATGAGAAAACAGTGAAATTTAGCCTGGTGCCAGAAAAGGGGAGCTGCAGAGAACCAGCAGTGGATTTCTTACAGATAAATACAAGGGGAACAAGGCTTCCTTAGCCCTACTCCAGGAAATCCCCAAGCCAAATCAAAGCGTGGCAGGACTCTCAAATAGAATGTTAGTACAATAATCCATTTCAACCTTCCCCCGGCCAGTAAGGTCCACCCTGCTGAATTTTATGTACCTAATCAGTTGTCCTTCTGATGTGACTAGTCACTATAGGTGAATTTTACTTAACACCAACCAAATAAAATGTGATTCCCTAAAGGGCATTTTATATGGGTGGCATCAAGGACTTCTTAAATGGTTCTGACAGGAGAGATTGGCTGAAACACTGTAATGAAACACTTTAAAACCAGCAGAGCTGTTTGGGCTGGGCGTATTTCCAAAATCAATGGAGTGGGAGGTTGTTAGTATAGAGGGAGTCTTGCTATGATGACTTTTTATCCTCCAGTATATAGAAGCTTTTATTTTGAAAGGTAAGCTTGGACACAATAACTTATTTCTGCCCCCCACCCCTTGCAGCTCTGAGATCGTGGAATGATAACACCTGCAGTCGGGAATTCCCCTTTGTCTGCAAGATTCCATCTTTGGCGATCAACTGACACCTCCTTCTCTCTGGGATTCATCTGGGGCCCAAAGCTTAGCAACACCCTAGGATGTTGCTGCTGCTCCGTAATTATAAAAATCTCTTCGTATTGGGAAAGCCACTCTATGGTGAAAATAGTAGCTCTCTCCTTCTCTCTGAGGCCTACTGCTCTACACAGACAAGTTACAGTTCTTTCTTTTCCCTGATCAACAATAATTTCCTGAGAGAAAGAGCCGCTAGGCTATGTGTGGGGGAAGGGGAGCGGGGAGAGAAGGATTCACGCTAAAAACAACTCTGAGTCTCCATCTGGAGTTTGTAAAGCGGAGGAAGAGAACTTGTTGACCTTTTAATCCAATTAAAGCAGCAGCCGAGAAGATGTAGAGCTGACGGGATCTGGGAGATCCATCTAGCAATGGGGAGCTGACCGGATCAGATTCTAAGACCAATGAACGGAGTTTACTGTTGAAGTTTCTGTCCTCTGTGACATTTCTGCCTTTCAGTGTAGAAAGCACAGCTAAACTTTCATCCAGAGTGAGAAAGTAAATGGCATCAACTGTTAACCTAGGGGTGATGCCCAGCAGGATAGGGTAGGAACAATTATTTATATTTTAAAAAGTCAAAGGAAGCCCAATTAGGTAAACCTTTCCAAAGCAATTGGGAGTTTTGTTTTGTTTTTAATCTTATTCTCTTAAGAATGCCTGGTCTTGTTCAATTATTTTCTCCACAAATAAAATATTCTCAAAAAGGCATGTGGATGCTACTTCTTTCTAGCATTGCAGTCACTGAACAAATTCCTTGAATAAATACTTATGTCAATTGAGAAGAATTGATTAAACTGGCTGGAAATGCTATTAAATAACCTCTTCCAGCCTGTTCATTTTTGGAAAATCTCCATCACCCTATTTATTTTGTTTAATGAGATGTACATCACCCTGATTCTATTTATTTGCCATTGTTTTAATGCGATGTTCTTCCCCTTGACTCTATTTATTGCCATTGTTCTAGCCTGCCTGTCTCCCCCGATTAGACTGTAAGCCCGTCAAAGGGCAGGGAGTGTCTCTATCTGTTGCCGATTTGTACATTCCAAGCGCTTAGTACGGTGCTCTGCACATAGTAAGCGCTCAATAAATACTATTGAATGAAAAAAAAGAAGGGAACCCATTATCTTGAGCAGGATCCCTCCGATCAATCAACCACTCAATATTGAGTGGGCCCCTGGGAAGAGCCCCAGGTGTCCAGAGAGGTTCTGAGGAGCTGAAGTTTGGCAGATTGAAATGGTCACTTTCTGTCCCACGTCACCTGCTGATGCTGCTGTGTAACACCCCCATCTCCCCCTGCCCCCGCTAACCGTAATGGGGTTACCCTCTGCTCCAGCTGCAGCCTCTGGGCCAGCAGGATCAACAGCCTATACTGCCCAGTAGGTGGGTGGCCGGCCTGAGAGAGGGGTTGGAGCCTACACCCCTTAATGTAAAACCCATATGGGAACCGGAAGGTCTGGAGGCCTCACTGTGACTGTGAGAAGAGGGATGATCAGACAGGCCGAATGATGAGGCCCTATTGTGGGGCTTTCTTCTTTTCAAGCAACGAAAACTGGATGCACTGTAGGATAAAGTGAGTATTTAGGAAGCATTTGGGTGGATGGCTGTTATTTAGTTGAATGGTAAAGGGAAGCCATAGTCCCTGCTGTGGATAGTGCAAAAGAATTGGTTCATTGACGCTCAAATCAATCAATCAGTGGCATTTATTGAGCATTTACTGTGTGCAGAGCACTGTACTAAGCGTTTGGGAGAGCTCAATATTAAAGTACAACCGAGATCGTCGACGTGTTGTTCCCTGCTTATAGTCTAGTTTTTCCGTGCCGTGGATCTGACTGAAATACATAAATACTAAAGCTGGCTGTTGGTATCGTCTGTCGTGACTTGGGGGTTGCCTTTTGATTGGGAAAGCCTTCCCAGAGGAGGTGAGGTTTTTAAAGAAGCGTTTGAATATGGGGAGAGCTCCCACAGATCTATTTCAGGGGTCGGTTGCCCAATCATACCCATCTCCTGGAAGGGGGCAAGAGTAAGATTTTGGTTTGCTGGGACACCTTGCCTCCAGAAGAATGCTCTTCTCTCCCTCTTCTCTTCCTCCTCCCCAGCCTATACTCCACTCATGGGAATGAACCTGGTCGAGGTCTCCAGCTCCCTGCTCCATGTTGGGGCCTCATTCATGGAACTATTCTTGATAAGCATGAGCCCATCCAGTCACGTTTTCTTCTTGAGAGCAGGGATCGTGTCTTCCTACTCTATTGTACTCTCCTCAAGTTCGTGGCTCAGTGGAAAGAATCCGGGCTTGGGAGTCAGAGGTCATGGGTTTGAATCCCGGCTCTGCCACTTGTCAGTTGTGTGACTGTGGGCAAGTCACTTCACTTCCTCTGTGCCTCAGTTACCTCATCTGTAAAAGGGGGATGAAGACTGTGAGCCTCACGTGGGACAACCTGATTACCCTGTATCTACCCCAGTGCTTAGAACAGTGCTCTGCACATAGAAAACGCTTAACAAGTACCAACATCAGTATTATTATTATTATTCTTAAAACCGTGCTCTGCACATAATAGTTGCTTAATAGTTACCACCTACTGACTGACTGGAAAGGACTACTATCCAATTTCCCTTTCCCCCTTGTTATGGGCAGGGAATGTGTCTGTTTGTTGTTGTATTGTACTCTCCCAAGAGCTTAGTACAGTGTTTTGCACACAGTAAGCACTCAATAAATATGATTGAATGAATGAATGAAACCTCCTCACCCCCCGACCCCCACCACCAGATTGGTAGGCCAGATCAATACACTAGATTTTTCCAACCTCGGCTCCTAGGCCTTGTTCAGTTATTTTTGCCCTCCCCTTGCCCCTGGCTCCCTCCACCCCCCCTACGAATCCCTGTATAATTCTTAGTGGCATGTTTATGTTTTTAAATCTGTCCACAAACGATTCGACAAATACCTTCCCATTTTTGTTGCGAGGTATTGTGAGCACCAAATATTTCATGTGTGCAATCTTCAGTAGCTCAGTATAATTCATTTTAGTGGCTCAACAGTCCGAATGCAATTGCTTACCTGAGGCCTAGGTTCCTCCAGAGTACTGAATCTCTGCCCTGGTCTTTTCTTCAGAAAGGTGGAGACCCAAAGCAAGGTAGTGAAGGAAGAAGTGTGGGTATATTTAAATAAAAGGAAAATAAGAAATGACGGGTGTCAGTCCTAGAATAAGGTTGGTTAGAACATGGTGCTAACAACGCCAAGATCGTGGGTTCGATCTCCGTCCAGGCCATTTATTTAACCCAATTACCCTGTGCCTACCCCAGTGCTTAGTTCAATGCCTGGCCCATAGTCAGCGCTTAACAAATACCACAATTATTACTATTAGTAATAATAGCAGTAGTATTCATGTTATTAAACTGGGCAGCCTTCCAAACCCTCTTGGAAATCTCTCATCTGCTTCCTTTCATGTGAGATAGGAGTAGGAGTCCAGGTCAGGTCTTGGAGACCCCAGGAAAGAAGTGCAATTCATTAGCTGTCATTTTCTGTTGCTCTGGCCCAATTATTGATTGGCCTGAAATGGCTTCTCTAGATTGAGCTTCTGGGGGAAAAATCTGCTGAATTGAGTTGGTCTAACCAGGTCACTGTATGTTCTCCAGAGCCTAGAAAACTCAAGAAACCTTGGGAAATTTCCAGTTCAATAGAAAGGAAACATCAATCTCTAGGGCAAGTATAGACCCATGGGGTTGAGGAAACCAACAACCCCAGATCCAATATGTTTCTGGAAGCTACACGTGATAGGTGATGACTCAGGCTTTGGGAGATTCATTTAGACTTCACTAATGGGTTTACTAGTCCTGATTCCCAGCCAGACCTCAGTGTCCATTCTGCCCTGATTTCTGACATTTGGCGTTATTTGTCACCTTGAGGAACCATTCTGTGGACTCATCCCGTGACCAGTACTGTTTATTGAGCACTACACTGGGCATCCATCATCTTCCTTTTTCTCCTCCTCCTCCCCCTCCTGTTCCTCCTTCTCTGTCTCCTCCTCCTCCTTCTCAAATAGCTTACTCAAGAGTCCCAAAAAGAATGGATGGATTTGCTTGACCTTCCAAATGAGACACCCCCAGGAATTGTCTGTTTTTGTGTTCTCTTACTTGGGAAGGGCTCATTTTTCCAAGGCAAGGGTGAGCAGCGTGGTTTCTACTGGGGGAATGGGGCAGAATTCATGTCTGAAGAACTTCCCAGACTCTGAACCTCAAGCCAAACTTATTCAGTACCTTTATACTGTTTTACCAAGCCATACAAATTAGGGAGGATCTAGAGAAGCTAGGCTGAAAAGATGAAAATATTTGAACATTTATTCCGAAAGGACCCTATATGGATCACACTTTTAGAATTACACTGTATTTCAACCCAATAAGACTGAATTAGAATAAAGAACATGTTTTTTATTTTTAGAAAATTCACTAAAAAGGGATAAAAATTCCATTCTGCAAAAGGACACCATGCACTAAGCCAAGAGGATGTTAAGCATTAAAAAATCCTTTATTTAGCACCATCTTCCATGAAACTATTGAATGTGATAGAATTTTAAGCACTTCTAATGAGAGATTTTTCTGATTTTTGGAAAACGATTAGTTTAATAATGATTGTAAAGTGTTTGATTAAAAATGCAGGTTTGAAATTTCTCAGGTTTGTCTGAGAAGCATTTTGGATGGAGGAAAATAACCAGAAAATACGTCATGGTTAATGGATTACCTCATGCATTTGAGGATCAATTGTAAGTGAGTTAATTTTCATTTTCCCTGCTATCCAGAAGAGAAAATAACATCTCTAAACTATAGAACTCTATTTAACTACGTAACTATATAGAAAAATACATGTTGCCAGAACGTATCATATACATTTTCAAAACATAGCTACTTGAAAAACACAGCTTTGATGCACAAGTGAAAAATCTCAAATTTTCCAATCTTTCTGAGAAACTTACCTCTCCCTCTCAACAAAAGAGTAGAGCAATGAATTCTTATATGCCTACTGTGATGAGACACCTGTGCCAACGACTTGCTGAATTTGGAAGCCCCACAAAATGTTTTGTAGAGGCCCCGAATGTGTAGGACACTTATGGTTAAATGGGGAGTAAAACCGAAAATATAACTGACAACACAGGAACTGAATTTCTTCAGAGTACTGCTGCTCATACCAGACACATCTGTGCTGGCTCACTGGGAAATGAGACAAGTTGAGGGACTCTTGCCTCCTTCTAACTTCAGAGAAATCTATTGTCAAAGAGTTCCAGCCATTTTGAATCTAGAGGAGAAAAGTACAGTGGCAAAACTAAGTGTCATTAGGAAAAAAAAAACAATTCCAAACCCTCATGTTTGTTAAAGACTTAATGGGAGCAGCCTCAATCTCATTCCGGGGAGATGGGCAGCGTCTGAAGTTTTTTTTTCACAGTTTATACAAATCGGGAGGTCAGATGGCTGGGACAGGATTCAACATAGAAGACCTGCAGGATTGCAGCATTGCTTGGTGGGAAGGATACCAGTCTGGGTGGAGGGGGGAGGGGAGGGTGCCAGAGAACCTGGTTTCTAATCCTGGAACTGCCATTTAGGCACTATGTGACCTTGGACAAGTTTCTAACAACTCTGTGCCTCAGTTTCCTCATCTGTGAAGTGGGAATTTAATCCCTGTTCTCTCTCCCCAATAAATTGTGAGCCCCATATGGGACAGGGAGAGTGTCTGACCTGATTATCTTTATATTAATAACTGATTCCTCCCCTAGACTCCTACATTATACATCGCCTGTTCACGTGGGTCTGTACCCTCAAATAACTTCGATACTCCCCCCAATCCCCACGCTATGTATAGTCTCTTCCTTCCTCTAACTTCCTCCTTTAATGGCTCTTCCCTACTCCTCGAGGGCAGGAATCGGAATCGTGCCTACTCTATTGTGTTGTACTCCCCCAGGGCTCCGCACACAGTAAACAATTAGGCCACAGACACCACGGGAGTGATGGGGGTGATTGAACTGGACAAGTAGAAAATTGCTCATCATCCGAATAGTTAGATGCCAAATACTATGTGCAGTGTATTGAATTCCATCAAGCTGTTTGGAGTAAAGCAAATAGACCATTAGCAGTCATCTGTCCCCCATCCTTACATCATTTCACTCTCCTGAATTGGCAAAGGGCAGGGATTTGTTCAGGTAATGGCCGCTTCTCGACTCTCCTGCCTAATCATTGAGTTCATCTATTTCAATCCTTTCTGCCCCCTAGTACTTCTGAAGAGAAAGTGATTGTCAAACGGCAAAGACCTAAAGGACCGGATCTGGAGAACTTACCGTAGGCTACAGGAGTGAAGTCCATAAATAAAGGTAGAACCACTTTCCAGAAGGAAAAGATTTATCCTTCAGGCAAATTCATGTAGGTCTGATGCAGGCTAGCTACAAAGTCTACGCGTAGCTACACATCCCCAGTTCCCAGGGATTTGTTGTCAACAGTGATTTCTAGGATCATACAGTTGCTGTAAACTTTTAAGATGGGTACCAGGAAAAGGGGAAATGGTTCTCGAGGAACATGAGAGGAAAGATATGAGGATCTTTAGAAATTTCCCTTCAGTAAATCGGTCAAATATTCTGTCTTCGGCATCAATTGTGCCTCTACCCTGTACATAACTCTGGACTGGGGCATTGGGAACATAAAAGAAAAGTATGCTACAGCCCTGGCCCCTCAGGAGCTTAAAATCTTTAGAGCCTCAGACCAATAATTGAGAAGTGATTCCCAATCTTCAGATCCTCAGACCAATAATCAAGAAGTGATTCCCAATCTTTAGATCCTCAGACCAATAATCAAGAAGTGATTCCCTTCTACCAAGCTGCTTTTACAAAACAAGGCTTTTGCTGTCATCAATCCAGGATGACTGTATCAGAATGAAATTGCTGTCCTGGAACATTTCTTGACAGCTTCCTTTGATCCTCCAAAAGCTTCTTGGGGGCTGCCTGGCCCATTGGAAAGAGCAAGTGGTCCCAGAAAGATGTTCGCAGAAAAGAAAAAAAGGCTCTGAGAGAATCTCACTGCCTTGATGATCAATTGGTCAGAAGGCTTTATGGGGCTGCTAACCTGGTGATTTGACTAGCAGCAAATGACAGGCCTTTTTCGGAAGCTGATGCCACCAGTTCTTCATCTTGAAATTAAATAGATCCAGACACCGGAGCTCAGCGCTCTGCTTTTTTTTCTGGGAATCATTACTTTGTATAGAGAAGTAGTGGGGCTCAGTAGAAAGAGCCTGGGCTTGGGAGTCAGAGGTCATGTGTCCGAATCCCAGCTCTGCCACTCGTCAGCTGTGTGACTGTGGGCAAGTCACTTCACTTCTCTGTGTCTCAGTTACCTCATCTGTAAAATGGGGATTAACTGCGCGCCTCACATGGGACAACCTGATTAACCTGTATCTCCCCCAACACTTAGAACAATGCTCTGCACATAATAAGCGCTTAACAAATACCAACATTATTATTATTATAGTTCGCCTAATCAGCTCCAGCCATCAATTCATGCTTAGGTTTGATTTCCAAGTAAAAGTGCTTTTTCTTCCTAAAGATCATTCTTTTGGAGTTCATTAACGAGAACTCACTGAAAGACAACACTTGGGGGAAGTGATTTTATTAAATGAGGGTTAGAAAGGGCCGAAGAAACTCCGTATAGTTTCTCTGGTTGTCATCAGGGCTTCCCATGGGGGGTTTCCCTGCCCTGTTGATGATGATGGCACTTGTTGAAATTCTAAGACTGCCAGTTGTTTGACAGGCGTGTCCAGCAATCTGGTGATCGGGCCCAAGCTTGTGTTTGGATTTGAGTAGTCAGTCAGGCAATCATACTTACTGAGCACTTACTGTGTGCAGAGCACTGTACTAAGCCCTTGGGAGAGTACATTATAATAGATACATTCCCTGCCCACAGCAAGCTTACTGTCTAGAGGGACGGACTTTAATATAAATAAATTAATTACAGATCTAATACATAAATTACAGATCTAATAAATAAATTATAGATGTAATACCTAAATGATCGGCACATTATTTCCCTCTAGACTGTACGATTGTTGTGGGAAGAGAACATGTCTACCAACTCTGTTACACTGCACTCTCCTAAGCCCTTAATACAGTGCTCTGAATGCTCTACATTGATTGATGGATCGATTATTTTAGCCGTTCCCTGTTGTAATTCCAATCTGGCCAAATCAGAAAGATTCAGTATTTAAAAAAAGTCAAAATACCCAGGAACACTGAGTTAAGTCCTGGAAAGCCGCTTTGCTTTTTTGCTTTCTCACAGACTGTAAATAACTATAGGAAGGGCCTGGGAAGGAATAGGCTTAGAAACAATCAATTAATCAATAGATGGGATTTATTGAGTGCACGCTATGTGAAGAGCACTTGGGAGAGTACAACACAATTGGCCGACACACCCCCTGCCCTCAAGGAGCAGTTTACAGTCTACAGTCTAATGGGGTGGCATTCACGTTCACACGGAGGAGAAGACTCTGAAGCTTGTTGTGGATAGGGAGTGTGACTGTTTATTTTTACATTATTTTAATCATGCCGCTTTTATGATCAGCTGCATTTACTCTCCCAAGCTCTTAGGAAGCTCTTCAGCTTCCATTCCTGCAATTCACAACCCCCTTCTGCGTTTCCTGCACTTCCTGCAATTTTGCTGGAAAATCCTCACTGGTTGAACTCTTTTAGCTCTTGAGTTATGCCACAGTCAATGTTTCCAGACTTTCTGTGCTGTTCAAAAAGTCTCGTGATTTCTTTAAAGTCTAATGCTAGGGCTTTTTGAATTGGATCACCCGGGCTCACTGACAACCTTAAACCCAGGATCAACATATTCTGAAGTAAGTCCACTGTTTTTTAATAACTTTCTGTTATTGCCTGTACCTCATTTTGTCTTTTTTGTAACCTTGAGGGCAAAGGGAGACGAATCAGAGAGAACGATTCCAATCCAACACTCTAAGGTAGGTAACGCTAACTTGACTGATGAACGGCCTCCTCATCTGCAAGGTGAGTCGGCAAAAAGACTTTCTCTACCTTCGGCGTCAGACCTCATTATGGCCTAGTGTATAGAGCATGGACCTGGGAGTCAGAAGGATCTGGGTTCTAATTCCACCTCTGGCACTTGTCTGTTGCATGACCTTGTGCAAGTAAAATGGGGATCAAGACTGTGAGCCCCATGTGAGACATGGACTTTATCCCAACTGATTAATTTGTAGCTACCCCAGTGCTTAGAATAGTGCCTGGTGCATAATAAGTGTTTAGCAAATATCATCATTATTATTATTAAATTCTGCCAGCTTGCTCTGCCTTACGTTTCCAGGGAAAATCCCTCCCTTCTCCCAGTCCCCAGATAGAATGCATTTGCAGCTTCCTCTAGCCCTGCAATAACTGGGATTGCCACTCAACCGAGTGGTTGATATTAGCCTGAGGAACATAACCATTTTGTAAATCACCTTTTCAGCAGGGCCTATAATTTTGCTAATACTAGCTACAGCGGCTCTGCTAGTTGCCTCACATCTGCCTTTCAAGCCTGAAGCAGCCTGGAAATGTCCTGTCCTGGTAATGATAGGATATATCCAAACCAGGCTTTTCCCAGCTGGGAAGGGAGGAACGGAAATGGGAGATGGATGCCGTGGAAGCCTTCAGGGAAGACAGTGTTTTCTGGCTTCCTTAGTGTAGGGGTCTTTGCAATGTGGCATCATCCAGTGCTGTCTGGGAAATCAGCATTTCAGCCATCCATCAGAGTAATCAGTTCATTACACCTCATCCAGAAACTTTGCTCCTTCAGTTCAGTCCAAACCCCTAGAGCTGCTTGGCCCCCATCACCCACACGCTGCGTTTAATTCTGAAATCCAAATGTTATTGTTGCAGAGAGATCAACACCATCAACAATACAGCCCTTTATGAAAAGGAAAACAAATGCTGCATATATTTATGTAATTACCTCACTTTAGAGCATGATTTTTGCAACCCCAAATCAAAGGTGGGGCTATTACATGGGGTCTCGTAAGAACTAAGTCTAGCAATTGGGGGAGCAGGAGAAAAAACAGGAAGAAATACCGGAGGCAGAAAGGATGGGAGAAGGAAGAGATTGGTAAGAAGACACTTGACTATAAGCTCCTTCTAGAATCTAAGCTCCTTGAGGGCTAGGACCATGTCTACCAACTCTGTTGTACGGTATTCTCCCAAACCCTTAGTACAGTTCTCTGCACATGGCAAGTACTCAATAAATGCCATCGATTGATTTATTGATCAATTGAGAGAGACGGCAAGTCCTATTCCTGGTGCACTTTAATTTGCTGCATTCGATGAATGAACATACTCTCCACCGCCCACCGACTCTTTTTCCTAACCAAGGGTTTGGGTGACTCAGTGAAGAAACTCCCTCCCTGGCATGAGTCTGTATCTGCTGCATTAGTTCATTCTGATCCTTCTCTCTTCCCGCCCTAGTAGACACTCACATGTTTCAAACAAGAAACTCCTTAGTAAGAGTCTTTATCTGCAGAATAGCAATCAATCAACCAATTAATCGTATCTATTGAGCACTCACTGTGCAGACACACTGTACTACTTAGTTGGTAGATATGTTCCCTACTCATAGCAAGCTTACAGTTTAGAGGGACAGACAGACATTAATATAAAAAATAAATTACAGCTATAATGTTGGCATTTGTTAAGCACTTACTATGTGCCGAGCACTGTTCTAAGCGCTGGGGTAGATACAGGGTAATCAGGTTGTCCCACGTGAGGCTCACAGTCTTAATCCCCATTTTCCAGATGAGGTCACTGAGGCACAGAGAAGTGAAGTGACTTGCCCACAGTCACACAGCTGACAAGTGGCAGAGGGGGAATTTGAACCCATGACCTCTGACTACCAAGTCCATGCTCTTTCCACTGAGCCACGCTGCTTCAAGTGGTCTGGGCTGAAGGAAGGAGGAATAAAAGATGCAAATTCAAGTTCAAGGGAGACTCAGAAGGGAGTGAGAGAAGAGGAAATGAGGGCTTAGCAGGGAAAGGCCTCTTGGAGGAGATGTATCTTTAATAAGGTTTTAAAGGAGGAGAGGGTGATCATCTGTTAGGTAAGAAGAGGGAGGGCAATCTAGGCCAGAGGCAGGAGGCGGATGAGAGGTTGGTAGCGAGATAGATGAGATTAAGGTACAGTGAGTGGGTTGGCATTAGAGAAATGAAGTGGGTGGGCTGGGTGATAGTGGGAGAATAGAGGCATAAGGAAGGAGGGGGCAAGGGGATTGAGTCCTTTCCCATCACTGTAGATGGCACCACCATCCTTCCTGTTTCCCAAGCCCATAACCTTGGCATTATTCTTGACTCCTCTCTATCCTTCAACCCACATATTCAATCCATCACTAAATGCCGTCGGTCCCATCTTCACAACATCGCTAAAATCCGCCCGCTCCTCTTCATCCAAACTGCCACTGTGTTAATACAATCATTCATCCTATCCTGCCTGGATTATTGCATCAGCCTTCTTGCTGACCTCCCAGCCTCCTGTTTCTCCCCACTTCAGTCCATACTTCACTCTGCTGCCTGGATCATTTTTCAACAAAAATGTTCTTGACATGTCACCCCACCCATTCAAAAACTCCAGGGGTTGCCCAAACACCACCATATCAAACAAAAACTCCTCTCCAATGGCTTTAAAGCACTCCACCACCTCGCCCCCTCTTACCTCACTTCGCTTCTCTCCTTGTACAACCCAGCCTGCACGCTTTGCTCCTCTAGTACAATTCTTCTCTCTGTGCTTCCGTCTGGCTTGTCTCGCCGCCGACCCCCCAGCCCACGTCCTGCCTCTGGCCTGCAACACCCTCCCTCCTCAAATCCTCCAGACAATTACTCTCCCCGTCTTCAAAGGCTTATTGAAGACACACCTCCTCCAAGAGGCCTTCCCAGACTAAGCCCCACTTTTCCTCATCTCCTATCGCATATGACTGAATGAGTGAATGAATGACACCCTCTCCCTGCAAATCAACCATTCCACTGTGGCCGTTCGGAAAACCCGTTCAAAGCCGTTCGGAAAACCCATCTCCTTTCCCAGACTTTGGGAAAGGTCAGAAGTTCGGGATGAGAGTGTGGAGCATCAAAAACTAAGGTCCGCACTTTCCTGGAATAATAATAATAATGTTGGTATTTGTTAAGCGCTTACTATGTGCAGAGCACTGTTCTAAGCGCTGGGGGTAGATACAGGGTAATCAAGTCGTCCCACGTGAGGCTCACGGTTAATCCCCATTTTACAGATGAGGTAACTGAGGCACAGAGAAGTGAAGTGACTTGCCCACAGTCCCACAGCTGACAAGTGGCAGAGCCGGGTTTCGAACCCATGACCTCTGACTCCCAAGCCCAGGCTCTTTCCACTGAGCCACGCTGCTTCTTCCCTCAGGAAGTTCAGATCAGTAGAGTTGACCCTCACAAGAAAGAGGAGCTATTTTGCCAGACAGAGATTCAGTCTGGAGAATATTCATGATGAAATGATCAATGCCCAGAGTGGGAAGGATTTGGCAAGTACTCCCTGGATGCATACATTACAGTCGTGGAAAAGATGAATTATAAAATAACACTAGCCTGGCTCATGAAAGAGAAGAGACCTGGTCTTTTAATGAAGTTATGTCCACGGCTCTCTAAAATACCAGGGATCACCCTTCTAAGCAGTGTGGCTTAATGGATAGAGCAGGGCCTCGGAGTCAGAAGGACCTGGGTTTTAATCTCAGCTATGCCACTTGTCTGCTGTGTGACCTTGGGTAAGTCGCCTCACTTCTCTGGGCCTGTTATCTAGAAAATGGGGATTAAGACTGTGAGCCTTAATTGTGGCTCACAGGGTGTCCAACCCTTTTATCTTGGGACTACCCCAGCATTTAGTACAGTGCTTGGAACTTACTAAGCACTTAACAGATGCCACAATTATTATTATTATTATTATTCCAAATCCATTCTATGGAGCTGCCCTGGCTTTCAAAGCAATCGAAACTCTATTTAAAGTCACAAAGACTTTGGGTTGGAGTTACTCCCTGGTGAGAACTAACTACTACTCCACGATGTCAAGGGGACACTGAGGCTGGAAGAGGAGTTGAGAAGGCTACCCTGGAGTGGCTGCCTTTCACCCCCTCTGATAATAATAATGTTGGTATTTGTTAAGTGCTCACTATGTGCAGAGCACCGTTCTAAGCGCTGGGGGAGACACAGGGGAATCAGGTTGTCCCACGTGGGGCTCACAGTCTTCATCCCCATTTTACAGATGAGGGAACTGAGGCACAGAAAAGTGATTTGCCCACAGTCACACAGCTAAGTGGCAGAGCTGGGATTCGAACCCATGACCTCTGACTCCAAACCCCGTGCTCTTTCCACTGAGCCACGCTGCTTCTCTAGCCACGCTGCTTCTCTGATGTCATACATGTGTGGGTGCCATCTTGGGAAAAATAATTATAATAATAATTGTGGAATTTGTTAAGCATTTACTATATGCCAGGCACTGTACTAAGAGCTGGGGTAGATACAAGATATCTAAGTGCTGGGGTAGATACCATAATAATGATGGTATTTGCTAGCACTTACTATGAGCCAAACGCCATTCTACGCCCTGGGGTAGATACAAGCTAATCAAGTTGGACACAGTCCCTGTCCCATGTGGCTCTCAAGTCTTCATCCCCATTTTACAGATGAGGTAACTGAGTCACAGAAGTGAAGTGACTTGCTTACCTTGTTACCATCTCTAGCTGACTCTGCCTTAGGCCCAAATTCCTCCCACCTTCCCTGTTTTCCAGTCTCCCGATATTTTCTATCAGTCAAGCAGTAGTATTTATTGATATACCGGGCGCAGAGAAGTGTATTAAACACTTGGGAAAGTACCTCAAAAAGCTTGCCGTCTACTGGGGAAGAAAGATCTATAGGGGAAGATAGACGCAAAATGGTTATGGAGAAAAATGACCTGAAAGGAAAATCGAATCTTCAGATGAGTAAGGGTTTAAATAATAGGGTGTGTAAGTTAGAATGCAGGAGTCCTGAGGTGGTTAAAGGAGCATTCGTCCTGGGGAGATGACAGACTGATCAGGAAAGGCTTTGAAGATGAGGAGACTATTAGACTGGCAGATTTGTAAAGAGAGGGAGGTTCCAGGCTAGAGCAGGAGCATGAGTAGGAGGCTGGAGACAGGAGAGATGCGAACAAGGCATATTTAGCTTGAACAAGACTCATGTCGCTCCTCTAGCACCAGTTTACTCACTGAGCCCCAGTAATTGTGATATTTGTTAAGGGCTTACTATGTGCCAGGCACTGTACCAGGCACTAGGGAAAATACAAGGTAATTGGGTTTGTCACAGTCTCTGTCCCACACTGGGCTCACAGTTTTAATCTCCATTTTACGGATGAGGTAACTGAGGTGCAGAGAAGTTAAGTGACTTGCCCAAGGTCACAGAGCAGACAAGTGGCAGAGCAGGGATTAGAACCCAGGTCCTTCTGACGCCCAGAAACGTACGCTATCCAATAGGCCACGCGGTCCCCCATCTTGTCTATCTGACTGCCTACCCCTTTTCCACAACCTCTCTCTGTCTTGGAACTCCCTTCCTCTTCATATATGCCAGACCCCCACTCTCCCCACTTATGAAACCTCATTCAGGTCACATCTCCTCCAAGAAGCCTTCCCAGATTAAGCCCTTTTTCCCAGCTCGCTCTCCCTTCTGTGTCATCTACGCACTTGGGCCTGTGAACTTTGGGCATCTGATATTTACTCCGCCCTCAACCCCATAGCACTCATGTACATATCTGTGGTGAGACCGCAATAAGTTGCATTACAAGTGACTGTTTATTATCCCGTGAATAACAACAAGGAAGAGATTGGTGAAGGCACTGATGTGGTCTACTTAAGGACAGGTGGTTGCTGACCCGTGGGAGAGAAGCAGGGAGGGAAATACGGCCTTCTCTCCCTGCTCTGCCCAGTAACGGGCCTGGACCGGTCAATGGCTGCCACGTAGAGCCACAGCTGCGACACATGAGGCAGATAAAAGGCGGTCATTTTGAATTGTGAGGAAGCGAACAGAAGCAGTGAGGGAAAAGCAGAAGGAGGAGGAGGGAAGCAGAGCAAGAAACCTTCGAAACTAGAAAGGAAGCAGCATCTGGGGAAAGTGGCATCCGGAGGCTTGCAGCGTCGACAGTCCGTGTCGTCGGGAACTTTCCCCAATTTTCTGCTGTGGGATCGACAGATGAGGCTCCCTTGACCAGCAGCCTGGTACTGGACCCCTGGTGGAGTGGAGTGAGTGTGTGAGAGTGTGTATGTGTCACTCCCTTGCACGTTGGTAAAACGAAGTAAAAAAACTTTCCACAGTTACCCTAGAGGTTGGTGACTTGGTTTGACTCTATTACATATCACGGAGAGGCTACCCCATCCAGGAACGTCCTGATCGGTGTGAACCGGGGGCTCACGACAATATTGATAAACTAGATATTGTTTATATATATATTAATGTCTGCCTTCCCCTTTAGAAGAACCTCTTCGTGGGCGGGGAATGTGCCTGCAAACTCCCAAGTGCATATTACGGTGTTCTGTCCAAGGTGAGCGCTCAGTAAATACTGATGATGATGACTGGAGAGAAGAGTGCTTGTTGGGGAATAGTAGGTGAAGAGAATGCACAAGTAAGAGGGAGAGAGCTGGCTGAATCCTTTCTTTAATGGTATTTGTTAAGCCCATAGTATGTGCCAAGTACTGTACTAAACACTGGGGTAGATACAAGCTAATCGGGTTGGGGGCACAGTCCATGTCCCACAGGGCGTTCACAATCTTAATCCCCATTTTGCAGATGGGGTAACTGAGGTACAAAGAAGTGAAGTGACTTGCCCCAGCTCACATAGCAGGCAGGTGGTAGAGTCGGGATTAGAACCCAGGTTCTTCTGATTCCCAGGCCCATATTCTATCCTCTAAGCCACACTGCTTCTAAAAACCAATGGCTTCCTTTAAAGCAATTTTTGGCTTCATTTAAAGCCAATGATCAGGAATTTCTGCTTGAAGTAAGGAAAAACTGTTGGGGTTTTTTGAAGGGTGGGGAGAGGTGTACAGAATGACTTTTTAGAAAAATGATTCAGGCAGTAGAGTGTAGTATGGACTCGGAGAGGGGAGAGCATGGAAGGAGGGAGACCAGTGAGGAGGCTGACACAGCAGTCAAAGTGGGATATGCCAAGTGCTTGAACCAGCTTGGTGGCGGGGAGGGGAGGAGCAGAGAGGTAGGGGCAGATCCCAGATATTTCAAGAAAAGAAATTAGGAAATCGATCAGTCACTGGTATTTACTAAGCACTTACTTTGCGCAGATCACTGGACTAGAGAAACCCAGGTTGACATCCGGAGCTCCCGCAAGATGAGAAGCAGCATGATCTAGTGGATAGAGCACGGGTCTGGCAGTCAGAAAGATGTGGGTTCTAATCCCAGCTCCACTATTTGTCTGCTGTTCATTCATTGATTCATTCAACCCTATTTATTGAACACTTACTATGTGCAGAACCCTGTACTAAGTGTTGGGAGAGTACCACATAAGAATAAACAGACACATTCCTGCCCACAAAGAGCTCACAGTCTAAAGGGGGAGACAGACATTAAAAAAAAGTAAATTACCGATATACACACCTTGGCTTCACGGACTCTGTCCTCTCCTGGTTCTTCTCTTACCTCTCTGGCCGATCATTCTCGGTCTCCTACGCTGGAGCCTCCTCCCCCTCCCATCCTTTAACTGTTGGAGTTCCTCAAGGGTCAGTTCTCGGCCCTCTTCTGTTCTCCATTTACACTCACTCCCTCGGTGAACTCATCCGCTCTCACGGCTTTGACTACCATCTCTACGCAGATGACACGCAGATCTACATCTCCGCCCCTGTCCTCTCCCCCTCCCTTCAGGCTCGCATCTCCCCCTGCCTCCGGGACGTCTCCACCTGGATGTCGGCCCCCCACCTAAAACTCAACGTGAGCGAGACTGAGCTCCTCATCTTCCCTCCCAAGCCCGGTCCGCTCCCAGACTTCTCCATCACCGTGGATGGCACGACCATCCTTCCCGTCCCGCAGGCCCGCAATCTCGGTGTCATCCTTGACTCGTCCCTCTCGTTCACCCCACACATCCTATCCGTTACCAAGACCTGCCGGTTTCACCTCTACAATATCGCCAAGATCCGCCCTTTCCTCTCCACCCAAACGGCTACCTTACTATTACGGGCTCTCGTTATATCCCGGCTAGACTACCGTGTCAGCCTTCTCTCTGACCTCCCTTCCTCCTCTCTCGCCCCGCTCCGGTCTATTCTTCACTCCGCTGCCCGGCTCATCTTCCTGCAGAAACGATCTGGGCGTGTCACTCCCCTTCTTAAACAACTCCAGTGGTTGCCTATCGACCTCCGCTCCAAACAAAAACTCCTCACTCTAGGCTTCGAGGCTCTCCATCACCTTGCCCCTTCCTACCTCTCCTCCCTTCTCTCTTTCTACCGCCCACCCCGCACGCTCCGCTCCTCCGCCGCCCACCTCCTCGCCGTCCCTCGGTCTCGCCTATCCCGCCGTCGAGGAATCACGTCCTCCCGCGGTCCTGGAACGCCCTCCCTCCTCACCTCCGCCAAACTGATTCTCTTTCCCTCTTCAAAACCTTACTTAAAAATCACCTCCTCCAAGAGGCCTTCCCAGACTGAGCTCCTCTTCCCCCTCTACTCCCTCTGCCATCCCCCCTTTACCTCTCCGCAGCTATAGCCTCATTTTCCCCTTTTCCCTCTGCTCCTCCACCTCTCCCTTCCCATCCCCACAGCACTGTACCCGTCCGCTCAACTGTATATATTTTCATTACCCTATTTATTTTGTTAATGAATTGTACATCGCCTTGATTCTATTTAGTTGCCATTGTTTTTACGAGATGTTCTTCCCATTGACGCTGTTTAGTGCCATTGTTCTTGTCTGTCCGTCTCCCCCGATTAGACCGTAAGCCCGTCAAACGGCAGGGACTGTCTCTATCTGTTGCCGACTTGTTCATCTCAAGCGCTTAGTACAGTGCTCTGCACATAGTAAGCGCTCAATAAATACTATTGAATGAATGAATGAACTGTGCCTGGCAGATATTAAGCGTTTGAATACCACAATTATTATTAATAATAAAAACCACAATTATCATCATTATTATTATTATTGGTGTTCCGCTGTGATGGTGAGGCTCTGAAGTTGTAGACAAGCCCCGCTTAGAGCTGAGGGTAAAATCCCAGACACAGATGACTCATTCCAGGGCCTAAAATAGCTAAACCCTCTCCTGTGTTGGATCCACTCAATCAAGAGGACATAGGTTCACTTTTTTTTTTGTTTATGGTATTTGTTAGGTGCTTACTATGTGCCAGGGATCGTTCTAAACCCTGGGGTAGATACAAGCTAATCAGGTTGGACACAGTCCCTGTCACCTATGGGGCTCCCAATCTTATTCCCTTTTAGAGATGAGGTAACCGAGGCCCAGAGGAGTTAAGTGACTCGCTCAAGGTCACACAGCAGACAAGTGTCAGAGCCCTAATCAGAACCCAGGTCCTTCAGACTCCCAGACCTGTTCTCTATCCACTAGGCTATACTAATTCCTGCTCCGTACTTGTCCCGTGCTCCCACTGCTCTGGGCTTTTCCTCCTTCAGCCTAAACACAGGGAGGGGAAGCTGGGATGTGTCGCCCGTGGCTTCTTTTGTCAGCTCCATTTCCTGCCTCCCAGAGTGTGACGAGCTGAAGAGAGATCTTGCCGCTTCGATGCAATCTGAACCGAGTTCTGTTTTTGACTCTTCCCTAGAGAAGGTTCTTATTATTTATTTCCTCGTTCATTGAATTTCTTTCAATTCTGCCCTTCCCTTGAACCACCTCAGGGGCAAGAATAAAAGGAAGAATGCGATTAAAATGCAGCAAGATGCGGCGGAAGCACGCTACGGACCATAAAATAGAGAGGCTATAAAAAAGGCAATTTTAAATCTTAAAATATATTGAAGGCTTGAACGTTGGGTCTCCGCCAACCTTAGAGCCATTAGGGAATTCCAGAAGGAAGGGCTAGCTGAGCAAATCACCGTGCAGCCTGAAGTTTCAGGACCTTACATCCAGGGACTGCCTGTGGCTGACTTGACTTGCCGTAGTGATGAGAAGGAGAAAGAGGGAAGGAGATTGCACTTAAAGGGCTGTCACGAATAATAGTAGTAGTATTTTCAGCCATAACATTTACTGAGTATCCAGGAGTCTGCAATATCTCGTCCCTCACACACGTTAAAAGAAAGAGAGGAGCCTGGTGATCCACGAACCCCCAGCGGGACATACTCACCGGCTGCCTGGAGATGTGTGTCTCGATTAGACTGTGAGCCCGTCAGTGGGCAGGGATTGTCTCTCTCTGTTGCTGAATTGTATATTCCAAGCGCTTAGTACAGTGCTCTGCACGTAGTAAGCGCTCAATAAATACTACTGAATGAATGAAAGGACCCATGCTGCCATCTTGGTCACCCCCTACCCTTTCCCTGACCTCCTTGATGTGGCAGAGCCCAAGCAGGTCGGCAGAAATGAGTAGTCCTTGGAGCTTCCTTTTATGCCACCTCTGTTAATAACAATAATAATCATTATTATTATTATTATGGTATTTGTTAAGCGCTTACTATGTGCCAAGCACCGTTCTTAGCCCTGGGGTAGATAAAAGTTAATCAGGTTGGAGACAGTCCCTGTCCCACATGGGACTCTCTGTCTTTATCTCCATTTTACAGTGTGGAAACTGAAGCACAGAGAAGTAAGGTGATTTCCCCAAGGTCACGTAGAAGACAAGTGGGGGAGCTGGGATTAGAACCCAGATCCTTCTGACTCCCATCCACGAAACCATGCTGCTTCTCTGTTGCCCTCCAGGACCAGGACTTGAGCAGCCAGTTATCCAAGGTGATCCACTTATGTTGTTGAGACAGGGAGGATGGCGGTGCTGTTTACAGCGATGGGAAAGTCAGCAGGGAGGACGAGGTTTGGGTGGGTCACTCAGCGCGGCCTGGTGGAAAGAACATGGGCCTGGGAGTCAGAAGGACCTGGGTTCTAATCCCGGATCCACCACTTGTCTTCAGTGTCACCATGGGCAAGTCACTTCACTTCTCTGCGTCTGTTACCTCAACTGTAAAATGGGGATTAAGACTGTGAGCTCCATGCGGGACAGGGACTGTGTCCAAACTGATTAGCCTGTATCTACCCTAGCGCTTAGAACAGTGTTTGACGCACAGTAAGTACTTGAAAACAAATTCCATCATTACTATTATTGCTCTTTCCTGTTACACTTGTTGTGTTGGAAATAAGACCAGAGGGAGAAAATTTGGCAGGGTGCTTGGACCCAGGAGCTTCGTGTCATCTCAAGGGTCCCTCCCGCACTGGAGTGCTGATCTGGGGCCTCTGACCTTTTTGGGGAGCAGAGTCAACCCCACACTATATCCGAATCCCTGGGGCAGCCTGAGCCTTGCGCTGTAAGGTATGTCGGCTCTGGGTTTCTGTGTTGGGGCAGGTGAGTGTGATTAAGAAATTTTGAAAAAGCACAAAAAAATTCCTGAACAAGAATTCTTTCACTGCAAGTTCAGAGGCAAGGGAGCCATTCTGTACAGAAATATCCCTTCCGAAACGAGGCACTGTACAGTGATTTTAAAATGAAGGACATTTTCCTGACAGTAATAATTCCTATGTATTCTTCTTTAGCTCTGATATTTACCAGTCGGCAGCATGTATGTGGAATGCCTCCTGTGGGCAGAGCTCCATTCTATATGGCAAGGGCACTTTCAAAAGAACAATATATCTTCTCCACCTTCAAGCAGCGTCAATCTAATCTCTAACCCCAGCACAATCAAAGTGAGACAGATGCAGTAAAACAGATGACAGAAAAATTCTTGTGCAAGAGAAAGAGTCTTGCACTGAAATGGCAGATGGGGCTCAGACTCGTCACTTCCTGTGTTTGGCGAGGCCTGCTTAGAGGCCAAGACCAAATGGATTCTAATCCCGGGTCCACCACACACCTGCTGTGTAACCTTAGCAAGTCACTTCTCTGGACTTCAGTTCTCTCATCTGCAAAATGGGGATTCGATACCCGTTCTCCCTCCGACTCAGACTGTGAAGGCCACGTGACACTTGATTATCTGGTACTTATCTCAGTGCTTAGTCCAGCGCTTGGCACATAGTAAGCACTTTACAAATACCCCAATTATTAGCCACAGTCCCAAAGAGCAAGCGTCAAACTCCGGGATTACAGATGAGAGGACCTCCTTTCTTTTTCTTTTCCAGGAGAATGACTCATTCTGCCTAACTAAAATAAATAAAGGACCCAAGGGTGCCCTGGCTGGGTTAGCTGGAGAAGCGACCCTCTGCCCATGTCTCAGAAAGCCTGCTGACTTGTAAGTCAAAACAAGGGCAGTCGGTTTTAGTCTTCAATCATTTAATATGTCAAAGAAACTAACCTGCCTGGTCAGAGGGATTGGAAATTGTCTTAAATGAAGAGGCTTCTGGATTTCAGGCATCGGTCCCAGAGGATCCCTTAGACAGGAGTGTGAGGCCCAAGCCCTGGATGCACTTTTTTGTTTTGTTTTTTATTGGTATTGGTTAGACGCTTCCTACGTGCCAGGCACTGTATTAGCTACAAGCTAATCGGGTTGGACATAGTCTGTGTCCCACCTGGGGCTCCCATTTTACAGATTTTACAGATGAGGTCCTCTTGACCCCCAGGTCCACGCCCTAGTCACCGGGCCACACTGCTTCTGCTTCTTCCAGTTTCCGTGTCGGCTTCCGGAGAAAGGTTCATTTTAAGCGCCACCGTGGAAGCGTCGAGATCTCTTCTCCTAAGGACCCCCGCCATCAGACCGCCAGTCCCCCTGTTCTCGACTGAGAGCCCATTGTTGGGCAGGGATTGTCTCTGTTGCCGAATTGTACATTCGCAAGCGCTTAGTACAGTGCTCTGCACACAGTAAGCACTCAGTAAATACAATTGAATGAATGAAAAGAGCGTAGCCTAGTGGACAGATCGGGGGCCCGGGAGTCAGAAAGACCTGGATTCTAATTCTGTCTCTGCTGTGTGACCTTGACCCACTTCACTTCTCTGGGCCTCAGTTACCTCATCTGTAAACTGGGGATTAAGACTGTGAGCCCCATGTAGGACAAGGACCGTTTCCAACGTGATTTGCTTGTAACCACCCCAGTGCCTAGTACAGTGCCTGGTACAAAGTGCTTAACAAATACCATCAACATCATTATTATTAACCTATACTTTTCCCGGCAAGGGAAGCAGCACTTGTTAAGCACCTAGACCTGCTTTCTGCTGGCATCACACTGGATTTTGCCAGTGCTCAGAAACCTCCGACTTTCTGCTTAAACGACCTGGCAGTAAGGGAAACATCTTTCCACTAGACAAGAGATCACCTGCTCCCACCCTGTCCCTTCACCCTGCCCCTGCCTTATCCACCCTCCGAGGAATTCCTGTCCTGGGAATTCTGAAAAAAAAACCACAACCTCAAGAGGTGGCTCTTGATCCGTGGAATGACAAAAGGCTCCCTTGAAGGAAGCTGTCAGGTTCCTGGACCATAGGCGATTCTGAATGCTTTGACCCATCATGTGTTAGTAATTTCCTAGAGTCTTGAGCTGCAAGCGTTCAGGAAACAAGAAGACTTTATTTGGCTCTCCAAGGGTGGGATCTGGCATTTGCTTTTATCTGGAAATTAGGGTATTGGATGGGGGCCGGTGGTTGGGAGAGGAAATACTTGACTCAAGTCAATCAAGTCAGTTGAGCTTAACGTTCTCTGATTAAAGAAAGAGCCCACTCTGAGCCTCCTATCGGGGAACCCTTTCTCCCAGCTATTTCTGGCTCAGACTTTCACAGCGGGAGGTCGGAGAAAGTGCTGAGAAAAGAGTCAAAGCAGGGTTTGTTCAGCAGCTTTTCCACATAGATTTAACTGAGACAATGAAATAATAATAATAATAATGATGTTGGTATTTGTTAAGCACTTATTATGTGCAGAGCACTGTTGTAAGTGTTGGGGGAGATACAGGTTAATCAGGTTGTCCCACGTGAGGCTCACAGTTAATCCCCATTTTGCAGATGAGGTAACTGAGGCACAGCGAAGTGAAGTGACTTGCCCACAGTCACACAGCTGACAAGTGGCAGAGCCGGGGGTCGAACTCATGACCCCTGACTCCGAAGCCCAGGCTCTTTCCACTGAGCCGCGAAATATAAAGACCTTCCCGCCTGCTACCTGAGCATTGTAGTAGTCCCGGTAAAAGAAGGAGCTTGGTCTAGTGGGTAGCACAAGGCTTTGTGGATCAGAGGACCTGGGTTCTAATCCAGCTCCAGCACTTGTCTGCTGTGTGAGCTTGGGCAAATCACTTAACTTCTCTGTGCCTCAGTTACCTCATCTGTAAAATGGGGATGAAGACTGTGAGCTCCATGTGGGATTTGGACTTGGTCTAACCTCGCCAAAATCCTCCCTCTTCTTTCCATCCAAACCGCTACCGTGTTAATACAGCACTTATCCTAACCCGCCTAGATTACTGCATCAACCTCCTGCCTCTCCCCACCCCACTTCACTCTGCTACCTGGCTCATCTTTCTACAGAAACGTTCAGGACGTCACCCACCGCGCCCCGTCAAAAATCTCCAGTGGTTGCCTAGCCACCTCCCTATCAAACGAAAGCACCTCACCACTGGCTTTGAAGCACTTCAAAATAATAATAATGACGATGGTATTCGTTAAGCGTTTACTAGGTGCCAAGCACTGTTCTAAGCGCTGGGGTAGATACAAGGTCATCAGGTTGTCCCACGTGGGGCTCACGGTCTTAATCCCCATTTTACAGATGAGGTAACAGGCACAGAGAAGTTAAGTGACTTGCCCAAAGTCACAAAGCTGCTGAGTGGCTGAGCAGGGATTAGAACCCCTGGCCTCCGACTCCCAAGCCCAAGCTCTTCCCTCTGAGCCACGACCTTGCCCCCTCCTAACACCCCTTGCTTCTCTCCTTCTACAATTTAGACCACACACTTTGCTCCTCTGGTGCTAACCTTCTCGTTGCGCCTCGATCGACTGTCTCGCCCCAACACCTGGCCCACGTCCTGCCTCTGGTCTGGAACGTCCTCCCTCCTCAGATCCATCAGACAATTACTCTCCCCCCCTTCAAAGCCTTACTGAAGACACACCTCCACCAAGAGGCCTTCCCAGACTAAGCCCCACCTTTCCTCGTCTCCCACTCCTTTCTGCTTCTGCTCCCTTTTCTCTTCCCTGCCCCCTCCCAGCCCCGGAGCACTTACGTATATATCTTCAATTTTATTTATTAATATCGATGTATGTTTATTTGTATTGCTGTCTGTCTCTCCCCCCTCGCCTTCCACCCACCGGACTATGAGCTCGTTGTGGGCAGGGAACGTGACTGTCATAGAGAAGCAGCGTGGCTCAATGGAAAGAGCCTGGGCATGGTCATGTTCGAATTCCAGCTCTGCCACTTGTCAGCTGTGTGACTTTGGACAAGTCACTTAACTTCTCTGTGCCTCAGTTCCCTCATCTGTAAAATGGGGATGAAGACTGAGCCCCACGTGGGACAGCCTTATCACCTTGTATCCCCCAGCACTTAGAACAGTGCTTCGCACTCAGTAAGCGCTTAACAAATACCAGCATTATTATTATTATTATTTGTTGTATTGCACTTTCCCCAGGGCTTAGTACAGTGCTCTGCACACAGTAAGCACCTAGTAAATACAATTGAAAGAATGAATGAACCTGATTAGTTTGAATCTAGAACAGTGTTTAGTACATAGTAAACAACATACCATCATTATTATTATTATTAAAGGAATTTATTAAGCCCCTACTGGACACAGTGCCTTATATTAAGTACTCTGGAAGTATGAAGAAACAGGAGGTAAGTTCTCTGCCCTCAAGGATCTTACATCACAATGGAAAGTCTTTACATCCAAAGCAAAATCCAGGGCCAGTGTGGATCATCTGAGTTGGGGAGGAGGGCTTACTGGAGGGGAGGGAAAGGGGTAGGGGATGAGAGAAATTCCTTTTAAATCAGAGCTTGCTGTGAGAAAAGAGGAAGTCTTTTTTTTTTAATGATAGGCAGGTAATATATAAAGCGCTGGGGTAGGTACAAGCTAATCAGGTTGGACATAATCCATGTCTGACAAGGGGCTCACGGTCTTAATCTCCATTTTAAAGATGAGGCAACTGAGGCATAGAGTGAAGTGACTTGCTCAAGGTCCCACAACAGGTCTAAGTGGTGTTGTAGGAATTAGGAACCAGGTCCTTCTGTCTCCCAGGCCCTTCTGCCTCCCAGGCCCGTGTTCATTCCATAAGGCCGTGCTGCTTCTAAGCCACGCTGCTTCACTTTCGGCATGACCCTGGGTTTCGCTTTTGCTGAAAAAACGGGTGGCAAATGGCAAAAGTGTTTTCCCGGGAGGTAGGCTACAACTTTCTTCTCTTTCACTTTTGACCTTGATTTCCAGCGATGGGAGTGACATCCTCATTCTCATGAAGTTGGCCTCTCTTACTTCTTGTGCTCCTAAAGTTCTTTTGTTCCCTTAGAGACTGTCATACCGAACGTTGCGACTCACAGGGCACTGGACTCTTCGGTTCCTGAAAATGGATCGTTTAATCCCCACTTTGAAAAAAAGAACATCTTTTTGACACGGAAAGAGATTGTCATGGTCTTGTGCAGCAGTGACATTCGCTTATTGTGCTGGGAGCCTCCAGGTGTAATTGATGGAAATAGGCCATTGTCCGAGCCAGTCCTGCCTCAGTGGGTCTGAATCAAACCAAGAATCGATATTGACAGTCGCTGTCTTTAGGTTCAAATTGAGGGAGTTTGGGGTGCTAAATTAAATACTGTAAATTATTTGTAGTACTACAAAAGATCATGGGTTCTAATCCCAGCTCTTCCACTTGTCTGTTGTGTGACCTTGGGCAAGTCACTTCACTTCTCTGTGCCTCAGTTACCTCATCTGTAAAATGGGGATTGAGACTTTGAGCCTCATGTGGGACAGAGACTCTGTCCAACCAGTTTTGCTGTATCCGCCCCCGCGCTTAGCAGAGTGCCCGGCACATAAGAAGCGCTTAACAAATACCGCAGTTATTATTTTGCCCCACAAGAGGCTCACAGTCTTACTCCCCAGTTTACAGATGAGGTAACTGAGGCTCAGAGAAGTGAAGTGACTTGCCCAAGGTCACACAGAAGACAAGTGGCAGAGCAGGGATTAGAACCCAGGTCTTTCTGACTCCCAGACATATGATCTATGCACTTGGCCGTGCTGATCTGCTTTCTTCATTCCATTTTCAATTGTACTGGAAACTCCTGGAATCTTTGAGTCCACGTGCACCTGAGAGAAATCTCTAATCAGTAACGAGATAGCTGGATTGGAACATTTGATGCCCCAATTATCTGGCCTTTGGCCGGGAAAGCTGATTTTTTATTTTAATTCTCTGAAATGGGCCACTGAGGCAGCTTGCGGAATTTCCATCCCTTGAGCCTTCTACAAAACACCAGACGACTGTCAGCGTTCACCCGTGTGGAAGCAGGGGGGTGGCCCAGATGACCTCTCAACATCTCTTCCAGCTCTAACAGTCTCTGATCCTATGTATGTCCCATAAGCTTGTTTCTGCCTGGTCCAAAAGGCTTCAGCGTGCCTCGGAAATCCAACCCAAGCATTCCCAGGACCCCAGCGGGGACTGAACAGGCTCAGACGTTCCCTGCTGTGTTTCCATCCCCCTCCCTCTGGCTCACGGGAGAGAGAATTACATAGTTCCTGTATTAATCTGACTGCAAGCAACCAGCTCCCAAAGGGGACCTGGGTTAACAAACTCAACCCACAGAGGGAACTAGATGATCTCAGCATTTTCGCCCAGGCTGGGTCTGCCCTACTAGGTTTTATTAGGGCCTAATAATACTAATGAGGGTGAGGGATCTTGGCCCAGAAAATACCTTTGCAATTCTAAACCAACCCACCCTAATGATGTCTAAAGGGGGAGGGCCGAGAAATGTTGGCAAGTGGCCTAGTGGAAAGAGCGTGGGCCTGGGAGTCAGAAGGTCATGGATTCTAATCCTGGATCTGCCACTTATCTGCTGTGTGACCCTGGGCAAGTCACTTCACTTCTCTCTGACTCAGGTACTTCATCTGTAAAATGGGGATTGAGACGGTGAGCTCCACATGAGACCGAGACTGTGTCCGACTCGATCTGCTTGTAGCCACCCTAGCACTTAGTACAGCGCCTGGCACATAGTAAGCGCTTAACCGATATCATCACTGTTACTATTATCAAGTGTTGGCAGGTGGTGACTCACCAGAATTATTCTTAATAACAATAATAATTGTAACTACGATACTTATTAAGCACTTACTGTGTACAAAGCAGTGTTCTAAGCACTGGCGTAGGTACAAGTTCATCAGGTTGCACACAGTCCCTGTTTTAAATGGGGCTCACACCCTTAAATCTCAGTTTACAGCTGAGGTAAATGAGGCCCAGAGAAGTTAAGCGACTTGCCCAAAGTCACACAGCAGACATGTGGTAGAATCACGATTAGAGGGATTAAGTCCTTCTGATTCCCAGCCCTGTGATCTATCTGTTAAGCCATGTTGCTTAACAGCATGGAGAGGCAGGGCTGGAATAGAGGGGGAAAGGAGGAGGCAGGCTTGCAATATGGTGAGGGCTATGAGGGTGACAAATCAAAAAACCTGCCTCATCACTGGAAAAAACATTCACCGGACATATGCCACGTGTGGGGCTCTGGTCCTTGGCCTGGTCTGGAGTCTCCTGCTTCAAGGAGCATTGGGTGTTGAGGAGCACTGGGTGTTGAGTTGGTTCTGCTGGGTCTTTGGATGCCCTCCCTGTTCCCTCAGCACCCTTTCAAATGCCAGCCTGCCTTAAGGGCAGTTGGATCTCCTATGGTACTTTCAGTCCGAGATTTGCCGGTCTCCAAAGGCTGTGTGGCCAACTAAGGAAACGGATACGGTCAGAGACAGAAAACCTCACTTGCGTCTGGAGCAAGAATGCCGGTTCTGTGCCTCCTTAATAATTACGGTCACTGCTAAGCACTGACCGTAAGCCCGTCAAAGGGCAGGGACTGTATCTGTTACCGATTTGCACATTCCAAGCGCTTAGTACAGTGCTCTGCACATAGTAAGCGCTAAATAAATACTATTGAATGACTAGGAAAGCAGTGTGACCTAGTAGAAAGAGCATGGGCCTGGGAGTCAGAGGACCTGGATTCTAATCTCGGTTTTGCCCCTTGTCTGCTATGTGTGACCTTGGGCAAGTTGCTTCACTTCCCTGTGCCTCAGTTCCCTCATCTATAAAATGGGGACTCAGTTCCTGTCCATTCATTCATTCAATCCTATTTATTGAGCACTTACTGTGTGCAAATTAGTGTACTAAGTGCTTGGGGGAGAACAATACAGTGACAGACACATTCCCTGCCCACAGAGAGCTCAGTTGCGAGGCGGAGACAGTCATTAAGATACATAAATAAATAAATAAATTACAATTATGTTCTCCCCCCCCACTTAGACTGTGAGCCCCAGTTGGGACATAGTCTGTGTCCACTCTGATTAACTTGTTTCTACCCCATACCCTAATACAATGCTTGGCATATAATAAGTACTTAATAAAAACCACAAATAAGTGCCAAGCTTCATACTAATCCCTGGGGTCAAAACAAGATAATCAAGTGGGACACAGTGCCTATCCCATATAGGGCTCATATTATAATATACAGTATAATAATATAATATAATTAATATAATATAATGTAATATGCCCCTTATAAGGGGCAGGGAGAACAGCTATTGAATCCCCATTTTACACATGAGGAAAGAGCACGGGCCTGGCAGTAACAAAGCCCGAATTCCAATCCCAGCTCTGTTCTTTATTTGCTGTGTGACTTTTGGCAATTCACTCAAGTGTCTCTGTGCCTCAGTTTCCTCATTTGTAAATTGGGGATTAAATACCTGTCTCTCGCCCCCTTATCTTGAGAACCCCAAATGGAACAGGGACTGTGTCCATCCGAGCCCGTTGTTGGGTAGGGATTGTGACTGTTTGTTGCCAAATTGTACTTTCCAAGCGCTTAGTACAGTGCTCTGCACATAGTAAGTGCTCAATAAATAAGACTGAATGAATGATTATCTTGTACCTCCTCCGGTGCTTAGACAATACTTGACACAGAGTAAGCACTTAAATATTATTATCGATGTCACTGTCACCCTAAATAGAAATGTTCCATAAACACATCAAAAGAATATAAATATGAGGCACTGCAAGAAGAGATGAAACAAAGAGAGTGAAACAGAGCAAAGGAAAGCCAATTATCCTAGCCATCACTAGGATGGTTCTACTTCCTCTAGATAAACATCTTAAGGAGGTAGGGATTTCTTATGATAGTGTGTAATTCAGGTGGGGCTTCTGAATACCTATCCCCAACCAGAAGATTTTTATCTTAACCATACTTAATTGTAATATTTTTGGCTAATGCCCATGGTAGCATAATGCATAAACACCAGTATAATCTGAGAAATCCAAATAAATTATACTAATCATGGTTTACCCTTATATAATGCTGGTACTCTCCCAAACTCATTACATCAGTGATCTTATCTATTCTCCCCACACCCCTCTGAGACGGGAAAGAACAGGGCCAGTTATTCCCAGTTCATGCAGTGGGGCAGCAGGAGAGACAGAACTAAAACTCTGGGCTTCCAGTCAAAGACTGTTTGTCGTTCCTACCAAACTGCTAAAGTTCCACCCAGATTATTTTTTGGCTTAGTTCATATGTCAAATATAGCTTTGCCTCAATTTGATCGCCTTCAACCATCACCCGAGATAGAAAATCTAACCATCACTGAAACATACATATTCCCTCTTGGTAAATAAATAAAAACCAGAAAACATAAAACAAATATCAATTGGGGAAAAAACGTTCTTTATTAACATGTCTGTAGGATCTTCTAGAAACAAGTGATTTGTTATTCTGTAATGACACATGGTTGTTTACCTAGTTACGCTCACGTTTCAGTACTTGTGGACTTGAATGCCAGGACTTTTCCAGTCTGAGGAAGAGATAACCACCTCGTGAATTAGGCTTCTATTAATAAACCACTCGGAAGCTCTTGGAGCACATTGATGTCAGTGAAAACAAAGCTAATCAGTCAAGCAATCAATCAATGGTATTTATTGACCGTTTACCATGTGCAGAGCACTTTACTAAGAGCTTAAGAAAGTACAGGATAATAGAGTTGGTAGATGTGATCCCTGCCCACAAGGAACTGAGGCTTGAAGGACTCCCACAGTTAGAGGATGAGAGGAAGAGGAGGAGCCTGCAAAAGAAACTGAGAGTGAGCAGCCAGAGAGATAGAAGGAGAACCAAGAGAGGACAGTCAGTGAAGCTGAGGTTGGATAATGTTTCCAGGACAAACGGATTGTCGACAGTGTCAAAGGCAGCCGAGAGGTCCAGGAGGATTAGGACGCGGTAGAGGCCATTGGATGTGGCAAGAAAGAGATCATTTTTGACCTTTGAGAGGGGGTTTCTGTGCAGGGAAGGGGACAGAAGCCAAACTGAAGAGGATCAAGGAGAGAATTGGAGGAGAGGAAGACTGTGGGCATGGGCAACTCACTCAAGGAGTTTAGAGAGGAACGGTAAGAGGGAGGTGGGGCGTCAAAGGAAGGTGCTTTTTAGGAGAGGGGAGACATGGGCATGTTTGAAACCAGAGGGGAAGCAGCCATTGGGGAGCTAACAGTTGAAGACAGTAGTCGGGGAGAGAAGAAGGGAGGAGGCAAGTGTTTGAAGGGGTAGATTTAGAAAGAAGACGGGGGATCTCTTCTTGAGATACTGCTGGGAAAGATACGAGAGTTGAAGAAGGGGCAGGAGGAAGGAGGAACTGGAGAGGAGCAGGGAAGAGTTTAGGGAGATCACACCGGAGAGTTTCAATTTTCTCAATAGAGTAGGTGGCCAGGTGATTAGGGGACATGGAGGTGGGCAGAGGGTTTGAGGAGGGGATGAACTGTCTGGAACAACTGGTGAGGGCAGCGGTGTCCATAAGGTATCGATAAGTGTCAAATTACTTTTATCTGTCTTGATTGAGACCATGAGCCCCATATGAGATAGGAACTGTGTCCAACCCGATTTGCTTGTATGCACCGCAGAACAGTGCCTGACACATAGTAAGAGCTTAGCAAATACCATAATTATTAACTGTTATTATTATTCTTTTAAATTGTGAGCTCCCTGAGGACAGGGAATGAGTGTTTTGTTTTTGTTGTATTCTCCCAAGTTCTTAGTACAGGGTTTTTTAAATTCAGTTGATGCTCAACAAATGTCACTGATTGATGAATTATGAAAGGTTAGGCAGTAATAACCTACCTCAAGCCAACTCCCTATTGAGTTTGCCAACTGCAGTGGCCCATCCAACTTACTGTTCTGTCTCTGACATAGTAAAAATTATAATGAATTAAAATGAATTATAATCAATTATAATGTAATCATATAATTACACTAAAATTATAACAAAATCACTGACTTCCAAGCTGTTTTTCTGACAAATTTTTATAACATAATTACATATAATATACAGATAATATGTAATTACATAATCTGAGATGGTAATGGGGCATCAGATGGGCATCTATTTGGCCCCTGGCTAGGTGATGTTGATCTCCCAGCAAACGGGGGTAATGCTGGCAGGGAGAACAAACCCAGGGCACAGTGAGGAGAAAGAGGTGTTGGCAGGGACAACCAGAAATTGGCCAGAAACCACAGCTCTCCTTCCCCTCATTCCCAGATGGCCTGCTTCCTCCAGCTTCATAGCTCTTATAAGACAGCCCCTAGCCCCCTCTCTCCCAGCCATCATCATCATCATCCATCATATTTATTGAGTGCTTATTGTGTGCAAAGCACGGTATGTGATGGTGATGATGGCATTTGTTAAGCGCTTACTATGTGCTTGGGAGAGTACAGTATAACAACAAACAGACACATTCCTGCCCACAGCGAGCTCACCCTCTAGAGGGGGAGACAGACATTAATATAAATAAATAGGTAGATAAATTACAGTGTATACAGGCATAGAGAAGCAGCGCGGCTAAGTGGAAAGAGGCTTGGGAGTTAGAGGACGTGGGTGCTAATCCCGGCTCCGTCACTTGTCTGATGTGTGACCTTGGGCAAGCCACTTAACTTCTCTGTGCTTCAGATACCTCATCTGTAAAATGGGGATTAAGACTGTGAGACCCATGTGGGACAACCTGATTACCTTGTATCTACTCTAGCTCTTAGAACAGTGTTTGGCACATAGTAAGACCTTAACAAATTCCATAATTATTATTATTACTAATAATATATACTGCCAAATTGACCCAGGGGTGGGAGAGAAAGGTACTAAAGAGGAGAGGTGGGAGGGGGGAATGGTCCCTGAGGAGAAAAGGTGAGAAGGATGGGAAAGAGGAGGAGGGAGGAAGGGAGAGAAGAGGAAGGAGGGGAAAGGAAGAATAGAAGGAAAGCAAAAAAAGAGGAAAAAGGGGGACTGAATCAGAGAGGAAAAAAGGGAGAAGGGATTTTTCCTTCCTCTTTCTCCCTCCATTCCTCCTTCCCTCTCCCTGTAATCAATCGATCAATCAGTGGTATGTAGTAAGTGCATACTGTGTGCAGAGCAGTGTAGCAAGAACTTCAAAGACTACAATAATAATGACTGTATTTGTTAAGTGCTTACTGTGTGTCAATTACTATGTGTCAAGTAGATTCAAGCTAATCCGGTTGGTTGCAGTCCCTGACCCTGTCTTCTTCACCCCCTCAGTTTACAGATGAGGGAACTGAGGCCCAGAGAAGGGAAGTGAATTGCCCGAGGTCATACAGCAGACAAGTGTCAGAGCCGATATTAGAACCCACGTTTTCTGATTCCCAGACCCATGCTTTATCCACTAGGCGATGCTGCTGGTAGACGTAATCCCTGCTCTCAAAGATCTTATAATCTACTATCAGGACGTTTTTTCCCCACCAGCCTGAATGTCCATCCCCCCAAAATCTCTGAAACTCACTGTTAAAGAGTGGGTGGGATTTGGAGGACTTTTTGCTTGGTAAATGCTCAAAGTCAACCTGCTCCACCAAGTAACTTTCAAATACAATAGACTTTCACAACACAAGCAAAAATAGACTATATGGGAGGCTTCATGTTTCTAAAAAATGTGAATCTATTTGAAAGAAAACTTGCTTTAAAGACATAACGGTAAATTCAATCGTTCATTCAATTGCATTTATTGAGCACTTACTGTGTGCAGAGCACTCTATTAAGTGCTTGGAAAGTACAAGTCAACAACAAGGAGCAGGTACTAAGGCCCAGGTGCATCATCTGAAAAATGGAATGGAAATAAGGGTGCCTAGACCCCATGAGACCCTAAAGGAGACCTCTGACCTGAGGGGGCGGGGAGGAGGAAATCCTGCAGCCCATTGGGGCTCAAAACTGAGGAGCCTCATCCTAAAGTGCTTCCAGATCCTCAAGCAAGAGGAGTTGAGGGTAGGAAAACATGAGTATGAGGAAAATAGTCACTCCAGGAAGCTATTCAGTGGTTAGAATCCCAGACTCCCCCTTACACACATCAATCACTCAAATGAGACAGAACAAAGTACCAGATGGAGGCCCATTTTTACACAGGCCCTGACAGAACGTACTCAGCATAAAAATAACTCTGTGAGATTCTCTTCTCACCCCTGCTTGTTTATTTCTAGTCAAAGAGGCTCCCTCTTTGGGTGTCTCATGAAGGTAATAAACCAATAGACATTCCAGAATTGCAAAGGGAGAGGAAATAACTGTTCCCAGTCTCAGACAGTCTCAGACCTTTTCTGCTCCTTCCTTTGCGGTGAACTACCCCTGGCTTTCTGAGACGATCTATGAGCAGGAAAGAGAGGGGAGTGGATGAAACAGGGAGGGAGGAGAAGAAGGAGGAGAAAAAGGAGGAGAAAGAAGAGTAGAAGGAGAAGGAGGAAGAAGAGGAGGAAATAAGCCAAATACCTGAATTTACAAGTGACTAGAAGATGGGTAGTTGGAGAGAGATTGAGGACAGGTCTGAGAATCTGCTTATATGAAAAGGTCAGGCAGGTCTTTGTAGGTAAGTAGACTGAAGAAAGGGTGCCTTGTTCTCACCCCATCCAACCATCAAGTCACTGATGGCTATCTGCAGCCCTTCATGAATGGAAAAATAGCATGGCCAGGGCACCACCCCTTTATATGGGCACAAAAAAGCCCCAGCTGGACTGGAGGTTTTTAAAAATAAGAGAGATCCTCTCCTGGTTTGCATGTCTAGGTGTGGACCTACTTAGAAGCTTCTTTGATGACCTCTCCAGGTGTCTTCCGGACTGTGAATTCTATATCTTTTCTGACAGTTCATGTCATCATTATTCCAATGTAAATATTCATGATCCCATCTAAAAATGCAAGCACTGGAAAGACTTGAAAGTGCTAGGTGGATTTATTCTTTTAACAGGAAATTTATTCATTTGCAGGTGGCCTATCCATCCGCTAAGCCCAGGCACATCTAATGTGCGCTGCCTTTTCAGAAATGATTCTTAACAGCTGCAGATTTCTTCCTTGAAACAAGGATCACGAACCTCTATTTCTAGTCGTTGATGTAAAAATCCAAAAGTTATCCCTAAGCAGAACAATTAGGCTAATCGTTTTAGGGTTATTACACCACCAAAATACTTAAATATTTATCCTGCTCACTCACAGTTTACTTTGTGTGACTTTTAAGAACCTTAGCATGTCTAGCCCAAGGGAAGACATGCCTTTATTTAGAGATGTTGTGACTGAAACACAGAATTTCGACGTGCATAGCATAAAATTCCACCACCCAATGGTTCATAGGAGAGAAAAGCAGCTTTTGATGGAAACTGTGATGTGGGTCAAACTTGCTTTTTCTTCAACAAACAGCCTACAGATAACATGACAGGCCAGATAACTGTATCTTCATTTTTTTTTAAGGTATTTGTTAAGCACCGTCTTAAGCGCTGGGTAGATACGAGGTACCCTCTCAGGGACACATCTGGATTGTTTCCAGTACTCTACCAGTTTTGGCTACAGGAAGGAGAAGCCTACCCATTCTACTCCTAGCTTGGGCAGTGGCTAGCGAGTGGAAGGCAATCTGCTACAAGTCAAGAATCGCCCGTGCTAGGCAGCAGCGGCATGGGAGAGAGTCGAGGATGGAGACTCCAGTTTACTGTGTGGAAGGTGGCAATAGTAAATCACTTCTGTATTTTTACCAAGAAAACTCTATGGATACCCTCCCAGAATGATTGCAGTTGGAAAGGAGGGCGTCCTGGGAGAGATGTGTTCGTGGTGTCGCTATGGGTCGGAAACAACTTGACAAGACAAGATAAAAGGTAGGCAGGTTGGAAACAGTCTCTGTTTGATGACACCTGGAGAGGTCATCAAAGGAGCTTCTAAGTAGTCCATACCTAGACATGCAAGCCAGGAGAGGATCTCTTTTATTTTTAAAAACCTCCAGTCCAGCCGGGGCCCTTTTGTGCCCATATAAAGGGACGGTGCCCTGGCCATGCTACTCTTCCATTCATGAAAGGGTGCAGTCTTTACAGTCTCAATCCCCATTTTAGAGATGGGGTAACTGAGGCACAGAGAAGTGAACTGATTTGCCCAGGTCCTTCTGAGTCCTTAGAACCGCTTTTTCAGTTTGTCCGAAGAGCATCTATCAACAGGTTGCATGTCTAGCTGCTGTCAAGGAAGATTGAGTCACTTGAAAAGTGAGGCTAATGGGATGGTCTGCAATCAAGTGGCTATAATGGGTTGTGGCAAATAGCATTAACCTCAAACTCCTGACCATCTGCTTTAAGGCGCTCAATCGGCTCTATTTCCATATCTATCCTGGGTCTTCTCCTGCTACAATGCAGCCCACACACGTTGCTCCCCTAACAACAGCCTCCTGCCTGTGCCTTTATCTCATCTCTCTTGCTGTCAGTCTCTTCCTCACACCTTCCCTCCTGCCTGGAACTCCCTCCCCCGTTATGTCTGACAGATCACTACCCTCCCCATCTTCAAAGCTCTATTAAAATCACATCTCATCCTGGAAACCTTCTCTGACTAACCTTGAGCTCGTTGTGGGCAGGGATTGTCACTGTTTATTGTTGTGTTGTTCTTTCCAAGGGCTTAGGATTTTGCAGACAGTAAGAGCTTAATAAATAAGAATGAATGAATCTCTTCACCCTATTTTCCCTCCCTTCTGCATCACATAGGCAAATTAGTCCATTTCTCCTAAATACTTGGGAACTTACCCCACTTGGAACTTTTACCGCACGTATTTTAATGTCTGTCTTCCCCACTGACTGGTAAGCCTCTCTGAAGGAAGGGATCGTGTACATCTACTTTATTCTACTCTCCCAAGTGCTTAGTAAAGTGCTCTGTACACTGTAAGTGCTCAATAAATACCTCTGACACACTGACTGATAAAATGCCTAGTTAGGAGAAGGGTCTAGGGAGGCTTGGGTTTAGAAGGGAGCTGCCACTGGGTCTGAAAGTGCTCGGTGAAATCTCCAAAATCCACATATAATGCTGCGGTCTCCTCTGGACGGTGAAATGTAGTGTTGAGTGGGATCAGCCGCAGGAAGATCTCATGAAGCTGAATAAGCAGGGCAGAAAAGTGGCGGGTGATTTTCAAAAAGAGTTAGTCAGGTGATGGTATTAACGAGTAAAATAATACAAGCTCATACTATGATAATGGGCTCTGAAGTGTGGGTCATGACGCAAGAAGGAGATCTTGGAATCTTTGTCAACAATCCCTTCGCATCATTAGCTTAATGCCAGGCAAAAGAACTAATGCTGAGGATTATCAAGGAGGGCATAGAAAATAATATATAAAACTGTGAAACATCTGCACTTTAAATTCTGGGTACATTTCTAGTTAGCAGATCTTAGGGAAGATATAATGGAAAATGCAGAGAATAATATTTATTGTGGCGTTCGTTAAGAGTCGTTAAAAGTTTACTGTGTCCCAAACACTGTACTCAGCGCCGGGGTAAGTACAAAATAGTCAGAGCAGAAATAGCCCCTGTCCCACACAGGATTCACAATCTAACTAGGAGCAGGGAACAGGTATTTAAAGAGTAGTCAAATTAATCCAACAGGGTGGGAAAACTTCCCTATGAAGATAGAACTTTTCTGTCTGGAATGACAAAAGCCGTGAGCTACGATGGAAGTTCATGAAATCATGACAAGGGTGGACAGGGTGAACACGGAACTTTTGTTCACTAAATCCTATAGCTCCATTGTGAAAGCGGCATTCAGTGAAGCCAAAAAGACAACAAACAAAAAAGAAATTCTACACACAACTGATGGCGGACATAGGGAATTCCTTAAATTATTAGAGGTGTCAGAGCACAGACCTGGATTCTAATATCGGCTCCACCGCTTGTCTGCTGTGTGACCTTGGGCAAATCACTTCTTTTCTCTGACCTTCAGTTTCCTCATTTGTAAAATGGGGCTTAAGTTCCCTTTTTCCCTCCCCTTAAGACTGTGAGCCCCAAATGAGACAGGGAGTATGTCTGACCTGAAAATCTCGTATCTACCCCAGAGCTCAGTAGAATGCTTAACATTTACCACAATTTTTATTTTTAGTACTATAGGTTAATTCAGGGACTCAAGGTCCATAATAGTTTACCAGAGAGGAAACTTGGAGTCCTTTGAAGGTATAACTTTTACCAAGAGGGTAACTATTCCTCTAAATATCCTCTGGTGCCACTGGCAGAAACAGAAAATCATTGAAAGATAGAACAACAGAAGAATTGAGAATCCTAAGAAATGAGAAGCAGTGTGGTCTAGTGGAAAGATCAAGGGCCTGAGAGCCAGAGGACATGGGTTCTAATCCCAGCTCTGCCAACTGCTTGCTGTGTGACCTTGGGAAAATCATTTAACTTCTCTTTGCTTCAGTTTCCTCTCCCGTAAAGTGGGGATTCAATGCCTGTTGTCCCTCCTTTCTTAGATTCTGAACCTCATGTGGGACAGGAAGTGTGTCCAACCTGATAAACTTTTGTATCTACTTCAGCGCTTAGAACAGTGCTTGCTACATAGAAAGTGCTTAGCAAATATGATTAATATTTATATTTAATAATAAATAATTAATTGTGTATTTAATAATATTCTAATAACAATGAATGGAGTGGAACAGTAAGGAAAGAAAGCTATAAAACAAAGATAGAAGAACAGAAGGAGGAAAGAGAAAGAAAGAAGAAGCAACCCAGGAGGAGAAGAACTAGCATTTTAGTTAGTCTCTGTAATTTTCAGTCTTCTTTGCCTTACAAATTGCAGTGAAGCTCTTGGAAACCTCTAGAGATCACTTTATGCCAACCAGCTGCCCTGAGCTACCAAAGACCTGTGATGTCCAAGGTCTCACCGATGAGGTTTATGGTAATTATCCTGGTGATTATACTCCGCGCTGAGTCTGATGACTTTTATTTTTAGTGGAGGAAATAGCGCCCCGGGCTTCATTGGTTCATGAGTCTGTACAGGCTTGTCTGGGGCTCTGGCTCAGTTGAAGGATTGAGGAACGAGCCCTTTCGGGGAGGGCCCACTCTTAACACATCAGATCTCAGGCTGACAGTCACGTAGCCAGCAGAGAGCAAGATGGGAAAATGAGGGTAATCTCAGCACATCACACGCCCTTCGCTAATTTCCAAGGAAAATGAGAGCCTGCATGGTTTTTTTATCTGCAAACTATCTAGATCCCTAAGATCCCAAAGTACAGTTTGGTCTGAATTATCCAACTCTTTGAGGTCTACCCCCCATAAAATTAAGATCAGAGTTTATTTGGGGTGACCGAATTATCCTGAACATGTTCCGAGGTCATAGTTTTGAACTCCTTCAGTTTTGGAAACTCTTCTCCACTTCACATATCCATCAATCGATCGTATTTATTGAGCACATACTGTGTGCGGAGCATGGAAATTCCTTTGTGTTTCCTTTCAGCACCTTGTACAAACAGCACTGCTGCAACTACTTCAACGGTGAGCCAAAACACTAGAAAACAAAGCCAGGGAGGAAGAGATGATGTGATTCTAAACCTTTGTGAGATCTGGTCAATTTCTTGGATTTAATTGTAAGGCTATCGTCCACCCCTGGTCAGTGCAACCAACCAATCAATCAATCAACAGTATTTACTGAAAGCTCACTCACCTGCTGTTCTGGAATGCATAAAAGACTTTGGGAGGAGACTGGGCTCCTACAGCCTGTTTAAAATGGTCACTCAGAAGTTCTGTGTCCTAAGAAAAATACTCTAATCCTAACTCAAAAGATGGCAGTTAGTGACCTATTTCATAGATCTCTCCATTTATTAATAACATGGCTAAAAATTTTTTTCTACTTATAGCAAATTGAGTTCACGGAAGCAGAATAGACTGTAAACTCCTTCTGGGCAGGGAGCATGCCTACCAAATCTCTTAAATTGTACAATCCCAAGCACTAAGAACCGTGCTCTGCACATAAATCTACAATAAATAAGATGGATGAAATAGTGTCTTTTTTATGGAGAGCTCCGTGGGGAAAGCGATTGTGTCTATTTTTTGTTGCATCTTGTTCTCTCAAGTGCTTAGTACCATGCTCTGCATACAGTAAGCACTCAATAAATACGACTGAGTGAATGAATGAGTAGATGGCTTTCTCCCCTCCTGCCCCCTCACCATGGCCCTTCCTTGTTGCCCCCTAGCTTGGGTCAGGAGCCCTCGTCCTGGCTAGACTGTAAGCTTGTTATGGGCAGAGAATGTGTCTGTTTACTGTTGTATTGTACTCTCCCAAGGGCTTAGTACGGTGCTCTGAACACAGTAAGCACTCAATAAATACAATTGAATGAATGAATGAATGAATGAATGAGTGAAAGCTTGGGCTTATGCTAACTATCAGTCTTGTCTGAGTAAAAATGATTCCTGTAGACTGTAAGCCCCTCGTGGGTTAGGGACTGTGAATGATTCCCACTTGTACACTCTTCTCTGTGCTTAGTACAGTATTCTGCATATAGTAAGCACATAATAAATACTATTACTATTAGTAAAGCAAAAAACTGGAAAGTGGGGAATTCTGTCCCAGGTCGAAGTGGCTGAGATAGTTCAACAGTATACATTAGGAATAGTGCATATATGCATAGTTTAACATATATTCAGATCTGGGATCCTCAGGTGCTCTCTGCCAGGAAACTAGTGTAGCCTAGTGGAAAGACCATAAGACTGGGACCTGGGTTCTAATCCCAGCTCTGCCACTTGGCTACCGTGTGACCTTGGCTAAATCACTTCTAATCCCGGCTCCTCCACGTGTCTGCTGAATGACCTTGGGCACGTCACTTAACTTCTCTTTGCTTCAGTTACCGCAACTGTAAAATGGGGATAGAGACTGTGACTGTCCAACCTGACTAACTTGTATGTACCCCAGAGCTCACAACAGTGCTTGACACATAGTAAGTACTTAACAAGTACCATAATTATTATCATTCTCTGTGCCTGTGTTCTCATCTATAAAGTATCTATCAATCAATCATATTTATTAAACACATTGTGTGCAGAGCACTGAACTAATCACTTGGGAGAATACAATATAACAGAGTTGGTAGACACATTCTCTGCCCACAGTAAGCTTACAGTCTAAAGGGGGAGAAAAATTAATTTAAGTACATAAATTATGGATATGTACATAAGTTCTGTAAGGCTGAGGGAAGGATGAATAAAGGGTATAAATCCAATTGCAAAGATAACACAGAAGGAAGTGGGAGAAGAGGAAATGAGGGCTTAGTTGGTGAAGGCCTCTTGGAAGAGATATGCTTTTAGGTTTCAAAGGTGAGGAGAGTGAACGTCTACTGGATATGAAGAGAGAGGGCATTCCAGGCCAGAGGCAGGACATGGGCAAAGGGATGGTGGCAAAATAGATGAGATCGAGGTACACTGAGAATCTGGAAATTATAGTAGTGAAGTGTGAGGACTGGGTTGTAGTAGGAAATCAGGGAAGCGAGGTAGGAGGAGGCCAGGTGACTGAGGGCTTTAAAGTCAATGATAAGGAGTTTTTGTTTGATAAGAAGGATGAGCCACCACTGGAGGTCCTTGAAGAATGGGGCTACATGGTTTTAGTGCTTTTGTAGAAAAATGATCCGGGCAGCAGAGTGAAGTTTGGACTGGAGTGGGGAGAGACAGAAGGAAGGGAGATCAGCAAGGAGGCCGACGCAGTAATCAAGGTGGGATAGGATAAGTGATTGGGTCAGGGTAGTAGCAGTTTGGATGGAGAGGAAAAGACGACCTTTAACGATGTTGTGAATGTTGAACCGGTAGGAGTTGGTGACAGATTGAAAATGTGGGTTGAACGAGAGAGATGAGCCGAGGATAATATCAAGGTCCTGGGCTTGTAAGACAGGGAGGGTGGTGCTGCTGCCTACAGGGATGGGAAAGTCACCGAGGGGACAGGGTTTGGGTGGGAAGACGAGGAGTTCCGTTTTGGACATGTTAAGTTTGATGTGTCTGTGGGACATCCAGATAGAGATGTCCTGAAGGCAGGAGGAAATGAGTGACTGCAGAAAGGAGAGAGGTCAGGGCTGGAGATGTAGATTTGGTAATCATCTGCTTCATAGACAGTGGGTGTAGTTGGAGAACAAAAGGGACCGGGAACTGAGCCTTGAGGGATTCCCACAGTTGGCATATCATATGTGCCTAATAATTAATTAAAATGATTGATTCAATTGATTTATTAAAATCAAAGTTTTACATATCTACATATATATATATAACATATATATATATATAGATGTAAAACTTTGATACTTGATCCAGGCCCATAGCATTTACATACACGTCCTTATGCTGTATTATTTCCCCTATCTAAAATTGATTTTAATGTCTGTCACCCCCCCGCTGACTGTAAACTCCACATGAGCAGGGAGCAAACATTTTCAGATTACAGTCACTTAGTAGTGAATCACATCACACCTCCGCTGGGCTGAACATGAGAAGAGAGCGGCTGCCAGAAGGATATGGACAGCAGGAATGTGTGCCAAGTGCTATTGAAAAGCTTTTCCTTTTTAGAGGGAAAAACTTGAATTGTCTTTCACTCGTTTCTTTTGATCATTCGTCTGCATGGGTTTTATGGAACATATTTCTTCTAGAAAGTCAACTTTAACTTCAGGGCCAGACCTGGCTATGTTGGTTTTTTTCAAATTATAGTATTTGTTAAGTGCTTATTATCTGCCAGGCACAAAGCACTTAGAACTGGGGTAGATACAAGCTAATCGGGTTGGACACGGTCCACCTCCCGCGGTCTTAATCCCCATTTTACAGATGAGGTAACTGAGGCCCGTGGAAGTGAAGTGAATTGCCCAAGGTCACCCAGCAGACAAGTGGCAGGGTCAGGGTTAAAACCCAGGTCCTCTGACTCCCAGCTCCATGCTCTTTCTGGCGTGGCCTAGTCCCTGTCCCACACAGGCTCTCCGTTTTAATCCCTATATTCCAGATGAGATCACTGAGGCACAGAGAAGTGAGTGATTTCCCCAGGGTCTCTATAATTATACTCCCCCAAGCGCTTAGTACAGTGCTCTGCACACAGTAAGCACTCGATAAATACTATAGATTGTTAGATTCTATGGCAGGGAGGTTGGAGATTGGGATGTTGGACTCACAAATATAACTTTCCTGTGAAGCCTCACTGGAACCTACACTTATTTATGCTTAGGAAAATGACTCATGAAGGACAACGTGGGCAAAAAGATTGTACCGAAACCTAATAGAGTGAAACTATAAAGCCTTCCCTTCGGTCTCTGAATGTTATATTCCAAATGACGATCCATAGATCACGGTTCCTGACAGAGGGGAGCAGACTGGAGTGGGAGCATGTAATGGCTGCTTAGCAGAAGTAATAGCCTTCACCACCTCACAGGTTTTACAGGGATACCATTTATTTTTGTTTCCTCTTAGGCAACATTTCCTTTAATGAGGGGTGGTTTTTTTTGAAATTCTGTTTAACTATTTAACCAGCAGCTGCCTCTTAGGTACTAAATTACTTGCATTAAGCCCGTTGATTTTCAAAGGGGAATTTCCATTAATTATTTACAAATGAGTGATTCAATTAAGAATAAGGTTAAATGAAGGAATGACTACCCCTAAGGACCCCATAGGGATGCTTTGGGAATGAAATGGAGCTGATAAAGGTAATGATAAAGTTGAACTCAACTCTCCCAGAGGCATACAGAGAGATTGGATTTTCTTATCTCTGTGGTGGCATAGGAGCCCATTTTTCATTTTGAATGTGTGGGGCATAAGGAGGGGTAGGGAATTTAAGGATGGGTGGAGTCAGACTTCATAAATTAACTGGACAGAAAGTCACCATTTTGGGTTTTTTCCTCTCTCCCTCTTACCTGATCTCGCTAATTCCCCACTCCAACCCGGCCCACACGCTTCGCTCCTCTAATGCCAACCTACTCCTTGTACCTCAGTCTCATCTATCTCACCACCCACCCTTTGCCCACATCCTCCCTCAGGCCTGGAACTCTGTCTCTCTTCATATCCAACAAATAACTAAACTTCCCATCTTCAAATCTCTGTTAAGATCGTATCTCCTCCAAGACACCTTCCCTAACTAACCCTTTGTTTTCCCAGACTATTCACCATCTTCTCTACATTGCTTATACTCTTGGATCTTTATCCCTTAAGCACTTAATATTCACCCGCATCCCCACCGCCACAGCACTTACGTTGCTGTCCTTGTGTTCTGCTGCTTCCCCTATCTCAAACTTATTTTAATGTCCGCCTCTTCGAGGGCAGAGATCAGTATCTAACAACTCCCAAGTATTCTCCCAAGTACTTAGTACAGTGCTCTGCACCCACCGAGAAGCTGTACGTCCTTGTGGAAAGAGCACGGGCCTGGGAGTCAGAGGATCTGGGTTCAAATCTGTGCTCCACCCCTTGTCTTCTGTGTTACCTTGGGCAAGTCACTTAACTCCTCTATGCCTCAGTTTCCTCAACAAGAAAATGGGGATTGAATGCCTATTCTCCCTCCTACTTAGGCTCTGAATCCCCTGTGGGAAAGGGACTATATCTGACCTAATTACTTTGTTCTTATCTCAGCATTTAGAAAAGTGTTTGACACAAAGTAAGTCCTGAACAAACACAGTAAATAAATACCAACACTTGATTGATTAATTAAATGGCCTCATCTACCCAGGTCTTGTGGGCCCGTTGTTGGGTAGGGATTGTCTCTCTCTGTTGCCGTATTGTACTTTCCAAGCACTTAGTACAGTGTTCTGCACACAGTAAGCACTCAATAAATACAATTGAATAAACGAATGAATGTCAGGTCGGTTTATCCCTGGAGAAAAGCTGGTAGTCCAACTCAAAAAACTGTCAAGGCAATTAAGGGCATGAGCTCTGTAAGTTAGGTAACAGAGAGTTGTCTCTGTGGAATATATTAGCTGTTTGCAAGTCGTTTACTTGTTTTGATGTGTCTTCCCCACTCCAGACTGTAAGCCCGTTGTCGGCAGGAATTTTCTTTCTTTATTACTGTATTGTACTTTCCAAGTACTTAGTACAGGGCTCTGCACACAGTAAGAGCTCAATAAATAAGATTGAATGAATGGAATTATGTGGTGGGAAAAGGAGATTACTTCCCTGTTTTCCAACGTTAGCCTATCGCAATAATGAATCAATCAGTGGTATTTTTTGAGCACTGACTGTGTAAAGAGCCCTGTACTAAGCTCTTGGGAGAGTCCAGTACATTAGAGTTGGTAGATGCAAACCGGACCGTCAAGGAGCTTATGGAGAATGCTGTGTGATATTCTTGTGTTGTTTGGGCATAACATGGCGCCAGTGATTACACACAGTCAATCACTTCACGTCTAGGTTGCCACCTCCAGCTCCTTCCCCTCTGACCCCTCCACACTGAGAAGGAAGCCCACTAGGAGAGAGTGGAGCAGACAGTGATTCACAATGTGATTGCCCAGGCTGAGCTTTTTTCCCTGGAAGCAAGCGGATATGGCAGAGTACAAAGCAGGGGCTTTATGTTCCAAGCTTTCTTTTTCAAGGGGGTGGAGGGTGGGTTTATGGTATTGTTACACACCTCCTTCACCCAGTCCACAATAAACACATGCATTGTATAAATCGGGTGATTACAGACATTCGAGATAGGATTTTATGAACACTGAGTCAAATTGTTCCCATCAATCCATCAGTGGTATTTATTGAGCACTCCCTCCTGTGTGCAGAGCACTCTACACCAGCTTATTTGTGTGTTTTTTTGGGGTGGTGCAGTCGTTTCTGCCATAACATAGAGACTGTGTTCCTGAAGAACCTCTTGTTATGAGGAAATCACATTATAATAGTTAGATTCGATTAGAATTTATGCGTTAGGGGATAGATGATTCAAAGACACTCCCAAGGCGAATGTTTTTCTATATGTATTCTTATGTTATGGTCATGTCCACCGCCAGCAGAGTGTTTTACAACCTAGCCACTCATTGCTAGTTTATCATATTAAAAACTGTAAAGTTGCAAAAATATGGAGAGACCCAAAGTTCTCTCTGATTTAAGACGGTAGGGCTGAGACAGAGTCTAGGAAGCGAGAAGCAGTTTAGCCTAGTGAAAAGGGTGTGGGCCTGGAAGTCAGAGCACCTGGTACTAATCCTTGCTTCACCTCTGCTGGGTGAACTTGGATAAGTCACTTAATTTCTCTGTGCCTCTGTTCCCTCATCTGCAAAGTGGGCATTAAGACTGTGAGGCCCTTGTGGGACAGGGACTGCGTCCAACCTGATTAGCTTGTATCTTTTCCAGTGTTTAGTACAGTGTCGGACACATTGTAAAAAAATATCGCGGTATCAGGCCTTGAGCAACACCACGAGCGGGTGGACGACCATTTATTCCTACACTGATTTTCTGGGGCCAACTTGTAGACCGCATTGAAACAGAAGTATGTTCCCTAATGCTCCCACTGTGTAATCCCCAAATAGTGTAATGAAAATACTTGTTGTAGCAGAAATATGATTGAATGAATGAATGAATGAAATCGCTATATTTTAAAGTTCATTCTTCAGTTGGAGAAACCAAGGCACACAAAAGTGGACTAATGGGGTTATCTGAAGGTTGCGAAGATCTAGAAAAGAACGAAGCTGCTGAAGGGTGCTTCCCAAAGATACCAGGGTCCTCACTGTCCATAAGAATGCATTAAGTCATTAGCTAAAGAACAATCGATCGATGGTATTTATTAAGCATTTACTATATGGAAAGCACTGTACTAAGGGTTTGGGAAGTACCTGGAGCAACTATTTAATTTAGACATTTTTCTCCTTTCTAATTATGTGCAAACTTTCTTTATCTCTGTCTGTGGCCTTCCAAATGATCTTCGTAGGACTGATCATCTAAACGTTGTTGGAAATCAAATGCAATTAATTCTTGATTATTCAGTGGTTGATTATTCCACTAGAGGATTAATCAGGATTTCTTCTCCATCTTCCCTTGGTTACCCATATTTTGACCAATTCCCTGCTAATCATCATCGCTACAAGAAGATAAGCAGAAAAAAAAAGATGATACACAGAATTAGAAGCAGCATGGCCTACTGGAAAGAACACAGACCTGGGAGTTGAGATATCTGGGTTCTAAGCCTCTTGTCTGCTGTTTGATCTTGGCCAAGTCGTTTGACTTCTCTGTGTCTCAGTTTCTTTACCTGCAAAATGGGGATTAAGTATTGGTTATCCCTCCCCCTTAGCTGTGAGCTCCATTTGGGACAGGAACTGGATCTCATCTGATTGCACAGTAGCCACCCAAGCACTTAGAATAGTGCTTCGTATATAGTAAATGCTTAATAAATACCATTCCTATTATTAGTAAGAGAAGTAGTGTGGTGTAGTGGAAAGAGCATGGTCTTGGGAGTCAGAGAACGTGGGTTCTAATCCCGCCTCCACCACATGTCTGCGGTGTGACCTTGGGTGAGTCACTTCACTTCTCTGTGCCTCAGTTACTGCTTCTGTAAAATGGGGATGAAGACTGTGAGCCCCATGTGAGACAGGGACTATGTCCAACCTAATGATCTTGTATCTACCCCAGTGCTTAGAATAGTGCTTGACACATTATAAGTACATAACAAATACCGCAATTATTATGAGAAGCAGCATGGCTCAGTGGAACGAGTACGGGCTTGCGAGTCAGAGGTCCTGGGTTCTAATTCTGGCTCCGCCCCTTGTCAGCTGTGTGACTTTGGGCAAATCACTTCACTTTTCTGTGCCTCAGTTACCTCATCTGTAAAATGGGGATGAAGACTGTGAGCCCCACGTGGGACAACCTGATTACATTGTATCTACCCTAGTGCTTAGAACAGTGCTAGACACATAGTAAGCGCTTAACAAATACCAACATTATTATTATTATCATTATTATTATTAGTGTGGTTATCAAATGAGGAATTCATGTCACTCACCTCAGAAATTCTACCAGACCTGCTAGCAAGTAGTAAAATTATTATTATTTAACTAAATTATAACTATAATAATAATAATAATCTCAGTGGGAAGCAGTGGGACCTAGTGGAAAGACCCCCGGGCCTGGAAGTCAGAGGACCTGGATTCTAATCCAGGCTCTAACACTTGTCTGCTGTGTGACCCTGTGCAAGTCACTTAACTTTTCAATTCTTCAGGTACCTCATCTGTAAAATGGGGATTGAGACGCCAAACCCCACTGGACTGTGTTCAGCTTAATTAGCTTGTATTTATCCCAGCACTGGCACATAGTGAGTGCTTAACAAGTACCATTAAAAAAAATGAAAACAAAAAAGCACACCTAGCAACTTATGGAAGCCCAGACTCTCTCCAGTATCCCTGGGCTTTCTGGCCAGTCCAGACTCTCCCAGTCCACTGCCCTTGGAGCGGATCGCCACCAAGAGAGCCTAGTCAGCCTGGTTCTGACCAGTCGACAACTGATATCCAAGGGGCTCGAGAATAACTAAACCCTCCGTGGGAGCTCAGGAAGCTCTGACTAAGCCGTTCACCGTTCACAGTCCCTGAGATGCTCAGAAGAAATGGAAATCTACCTCTCCACCTGCCTAATCAGGCCTAAGGGAAATAGAGGAAATGACCCCTGAGAGTTTTTCAATCAATCCTTGGTACTTATTGAGCACTTACTACTGTGTGCAGAACACTGTACTAAGCTCTTGGGAGAGCAGCATACAACAGAATTAGCAGACCCGTTCCCTGCCCAGTATGAGCTTACAGTCTAATAATAATGTTGGTATTTGTTAAGCGCTTACTATGTGCAGAGCACTGTTCTAAGCGCTGGGGTAGATACAGGGTAATCAGGTTGTCCCACGTGAGGCTCACAGTTAATCCCCATTTGACAGATGAGGTCACTGAGGCACGGAGAAGTGAAGTGACCTGCCCACAGTCACACAGCTGACAAGTGGCAGAGCTGGGATTCGAACTCATGACCTCTGACTCCCGAGCCCGTGCTCTTTCCACTGAGCCACGCTGCTTCTCTAGAGGGGGAGACAGACATCAATATAAAATAGAATATACTATATAATGTAAAGATAGGTGCTGTAGGGTAGGGGGTGAGTCAAACACCAAATGCCCAAAGGTCACCGATCCAAAAGCACAGATGACACAGGAAGGAGAGCGAGCCAAGCGAAAGAGGACTTAACTGGGGAAGGTCTCTTGGAGGAGATAGATCAGGAGGGATCTAGACGATAAAGAAGTGGGAAATGCCTGGTCTATGTTCATGGTGTTCCAGGCTTGAGACAATCCCAGGTCATGGAGGGCCAGGCATTCCTTCATGGAGCCGTTGAGTGGCAGGGGGCAAATGCTCACAAGGATTCTAATGATCATGGGTTTTAATCACAGTTCCGCCACTTGTCTGCTGCGTGACCTTAGGCAAGTCACTTATCTTCTCTGTGCCTCAGTTACCTTATCAGTAAAACGGGGGTTGAGACTATAAGCCCCATGCGGGACGGGGAATATGTCCAACCAGATTTGCTTGTATCCACCCCAGCGTTTAGTACAGTGCCTGACACACAGTAAGTGCTTAACAAATGCTACAGTTGTTATTGCTACGAGGCAGAAGTCGATGTATGTTGCCGTGACCCCTGGCAGCTTCACCTCCACCCTCCCGGTTGCCTGCAGCCCCTAGGGATCTTGGATGGCCTCTGGGCAGAAAGAGGGGAGCACGGGCACACTTTCGGAAGGTGGGGAGGGGGTGCTTCAGCCACCCCTTGCCTCAGGGCCTCCCCCCCAAACTCAGACACTGTCGGTTTTTCGGAGGATGGTCTACAGCGGGAGCTGAGTCGCCCGCTAAGCACCCCCGAGGTGAGGGGGACGGGGGCTGGAGATGATGAGGTTGGCTTCGGTGAGGTCCTGTCTTACTCTACTGCAGATTTCTGCCCACGTCGTAAAGATGGGTGGTGCAGTTATGATCCGTGGGAGGCTGCTGCCATCTTTTGGTGATGCAAATAGGATCTGGCACTAGGTTTTCCACGGCTTGAAAGTGGTCATCACTGCAAGAGGGGGATCATGAAGAAGCCATTAGCCACATCATTGAACCGTCGGTACGCCACACCGTTTTATTAGTCTATCCTTCTCTTTAAAGGTAAAGAGAGGCTGATCTGGGCACTGAATCGGATTAGCGTCTCTTGGACTCTCCTGCTTTTGGCACTGTGGTTTCTCTCGGCGATATCTGTACGGCTCCTTTACGTGGAGGATCGGAAGGGCTTCCCGGCATTTGCTCACTAGTAGCCCCCTGGTCGGAAGACAGGGAGTTTTATTGTCCCTTGGTGATGAAGTGGGGAATCTGTGGGCCAAGAACAAAACCCAGGGCTTTGGGGTCCCACTTGGCTGGTTGTTTCCGTCTTCCTCCTTTATCTGTAGAACTGCAGACCCTGGGCTTGGCCAAGAACACTAGATCTGCTCTCCTCCAGGAAAGCTGACGCCTTCTCTATTCTGGACATGCCTCTCCCGGAGGCCTGTAACCCATCCAAAATCCCCAAACAGATTGCACGTACCCCTTTCCTTCACCTCCTCTCCATCAACTCTCTTCTTGACCCAAACCACTCTCGTTTTCATCTGCTGCGCTCCACTGAGATGACACTCACCCAGGTTACCTACAACTTCCTGCTAGCCAATCCCACTGGGCTCTGTTTAGTCCTCATCCTCCTTGACCTCTCTGTTACCTTCAATCAATCAGTCGATCAGTTGTACTTACTGAGCAATACTGTGTTCTGAGCTCTGTATTAAGGACTTGGGAAAGTAAGGTGTGATTCAATAGTATTTATTGAGTGCTTACCCATAAGTAGCTTTCCTTTTGCTTGAAACCCTCTCAGACACTGGTTTTGTCAACAGACTCCTCACCCGATTCTCCTCTGAGGCCACTGACCGGTCCTTCTCAGTTTCAGCTGCTGTCTCCTCAATCAGTCAACTGTATTTATTGAGCACTCACTGTGTGCAGAGCACTGTACTAAGCCCCTGGGAAAATACAACAGAGCTGGTAGATATGCTCCCTGCCCACCAGGTTCTTACGATCTAGAGTCATCTTAGTTTCTCTGACTTAGTGGAAAGAGCATGGGTCTGGGAGTCAGCAGACCTGGGTTTGAATCCCAGCTCTATCACTTGCCTGCTGTGTGACCTTCTCAGGGCCTCAGTTTCGTCTTCTGTAAAACAGGGATTAAATGTCGTTGCCCCTCCTACTTAGACTATTAGCCCCAGCTGGGACGGACTGTGTCTGACCCAATTATCTTGTATCTACCAGAGTTTTTTGTACATAATAAGCACTTAACGCTATCTCTATTATTGCTGTTATTATTTTCCAGCTGTGAATGTCCCACAAGACTCTGTTCCAGGCCCCCTACTCTTCTAATGCGCTACTCACTCTCTTGGGGAACTTGCAGACCATTCCCATAGCTTTAACTACTCAGCAGTAAGCCCCCTCTCCCCAAAGTTTGAAGCAGCCTTACTCTTGGGAAGAAAGCCATAGACATCCTGGATCTGCCCCGGTGCCTAGTACAGTGTCTGGCCCATAATAAACACCTAACAGATACCATTTTTAAAAACCATTTGGAAAAAATCCCTTCTCTATGCCTTGATCACTACTATCAAAGAGAAGCCACCAACTTTGCTTTTTGAACTTTTGTCATGGTGCAAAAAAGCTCAAACTGTGTGCCAGGTTTCTCTCCCCGCCACATAGGTAATATGCTTTTCTGATTCATGGTAATGCAGCATCTTTGAGGGCGAATGTGTCCCTGGGGTGAATCACTTTAGGATTTATTTTAAACTGTCGGCCGTCTGATGAGCTGTATTTTAAAAGTGCCTCGACTGATTTGCTGCCATAACTATAAAAAGCAAGTGACCCCGGGGACCCTCTGGGTCAAACTCTACCTTGATGAGGTTTGACTGGGATGAGTCATGGGGCAGATGGCTTTGGGAGAGCTGGATGAGGCTTGAGAGATGCATTCTAAGTTACAAAAATCATTTCTCCTGGTTACTTGTGCTCACTCCCCAACACCTTCCTTAGGGATGAAAAAGAAAGCTGCACTGAATCAAAGAGGGGTTTCAGAAAGTAAAATATGCAGGGGTCAATATGGATGTTATCTATCATTTTAGGTAGAAGGAGCTGAGGATGAATCATTGGAAATATCTGAAAATGGAAATGTGAAGGGGAATATTGGTTAGACAGAGAGATCTGAAAAGAGCAGCATTCCCCTGAGGTTTGGAAAAGGGCAATTTGTTCCCTCATCTTCAGAAAAAAGGAAAAGGATTACTCAGACAATTATAGACAAGTGAGTTTACTAGGAACCCTGGGAAGATGTCAAACAGGTGAGTTTTCTATCGAACCCCAGGAAGATGTCAGAACAAATCATCATGGCATCAATTTGGATGGAGAGGAAAGGGAAGATTTTAGCACTAATGTGAAGGTTGAACTGACAGGATTTGGTGACAGATCCAATATGTGGGTTGACTGAGAGAGACGAATCGAGGAAAACACCAAGGATATGAGCTTGTGAGGCAGGAAGGATGGTTGTCCTGACTGCAGTGATGGGAAAGTCATGGGGGAGAATGGGGTTTGGGTAGGAAAATAAGGAATTCTGTTTTGGACATTGTTAAGTTTGAGATGTTGGCAGGACATCCAAGTAGAGATGTTCTGAAGGCAGGAAAGAAATGGGAGATTGCACAGAAGGAGAGTGATCAGGGCTGGCGATAAGATTTGGGAATCATCCACTTAGAGATGGTAGTTGAAGCCTTGGGTGAGGTACAGCTGGAGAATAGAAGGGAACCTAGAATTGAATCTTGAGGGACTCCTACAGTTAGGGAGTGGGAGGCAGAGGAGGATCCCGCAAAAGATATGGAAAATGAGTGGCCAGAGAGATAGGAGGAAAAGCAGGAGAGGACAGTGTCAGTGAAACCAAGGTAGGATGATGTTTCCAGGAGTAGGGGGTGGTTGACAATGCCACAGGCAGCCGCGAGGTAGAGGAGGATTAGGATGGAGTAGAGGCCGGTGGATTTGGGAAGAAGATCATTGGTGACTTTTGAGAGGGAGGTTTCTATGGAGTGAAGGGGGCGAAAGTCAGATTAGAGGGGGTCAAGGAGAGAATTGGAGGAGAGAAACTTGAGAAAGCAAGTGTAGACAACTTGCTCAATGAGTTTGGAGAGGAATAATAGGAAGGAAATGAGGTGATAACTGGAGGATGGCAGGGGTGCAACCGAGGGGTTTTTTTTAGGATAGGGGAGACATGAGCATGTTTGAAACTAATGGGGAATGAAATGAAGCCACTGGAGAGTGACCAGTTGAAGATGGAAGTCAGGAAGAGAAGGAGGGAGGAGGCAAGAGTTTTCATAAGGTGCGAAGGGTTTGGATCGGAGACGCAGGTAGAAGGGGTGGATTTTGAGAGGAGGGAGATTTCCTCTTAAGATACTGCTGGGAAAGATGGGAGCGTTGATGAAGTGAGAAGTGAGGGACTGTGGAGGAGCAGAGGAGACTTTAGGGAGATCACAGCTGACGATTTCAATTTTCTCAAGAAAGTACATGGCCAGGTCATTAAGGGGCAAAAGATGGGTCAGGTGAGGGGGTGGGAGATTTGAGGAGGCATTTAAATGTCTGAAACATCTGATGAGGGCAGTTAGCCCGGCTCTGTACTGGAACGGTGGAACTAAGCCTCAAGTGGCTAGAACAGTGCCACCTCTTCCCCTCCGTCCCCGTCAGGGCCGAGGCGATGGAAGACGGCGGCAGATACAGGATGTGATGCTGGGGAGGAAGGGGAGAGAGAAGCGGGCGGTGAAAGCATGCTCAGTAGCAGCACCTCACGTGGCAGCACTCTAGCAAACCTTCCTGAGAGTGGTAACCTAATGCCAGGGCCAGAGGTTTCTAAATCCCTAAATCGAAATCAAATCTAAATTGGGAAGCAGCGTGGCTCAGTGGAAAGAGCCTGGGCTTCGGAGTCAGAGGTCATGGGTTCGACTCCTGGCTCTGCGACTTAATAATAACGTTGGTATTCGTTAAGCGCTTACTATGTGCAGAGCTCTGGGGTAGATACAGGGTAATCAGGTTGTCCCACGTGAGGCTCACAGTTAATCCCCATTTTACAGATGAGGTAAGTGAGGCACAGAGAAGTTAAGTGACTCGCCCACAGTCACACAGCTGACAAGGGGCAGAGCCGGGAGTCAAACCCATGAGCTCTGAATCTGAAGCCCTGGCTCTTTCCACTGAGCCACGCTGCGTCCACTTGTCTGACTTCCACAGCTGTGTGACTGTGGGCAAGTCACTTCACTTCTCTGTGCCTCAGTTACCTCATCTGTAAAGTGGGGATTAACTGTGAGCCTCACGTGGGACAACCTGATTACCCTGTATCGACCCTAGCGCTTAGAACAGTGCTCTGCACATAGTAAGCGCTTAACGGATTCCAACAAATACCAACATTATTAAATCCCAGGGGGCCTGCTGCAGTCCGAGACCCTGGGTTTAAGCCCCATGAGTCTCCCAGCATGAATCCGGCCCCCCGCCTGTGGGTCCTTAGAAGTTAAACCGTTTTCTGGCCCGAGAAGGCACCAGAACCAGATGTGGCATGTGGTACGTTGAAGAGGGTAAAGGAAGCCCGACAGAAACTGAGAGACTTTGCCGGCCACCCCCACAGGCTCCTTCCAGCCACCGAAGCTCCTTGCAGGGTGGAAATTGACAACCGTAATGGTATTAATCGAGATAAACATCCGACAAGCCAGGAAATGATCAACTACTTAGCTTCATATCCGGCGGGAGGGAAATCTTGGGATTGTGTCCGTGATCAAAGTGAACACATTTGTCAAGCATTAGAGCGGCAGCAGGAAGAGGTACCCGGGGCCAGATGAGGGAAGGAAAACTGTGCTGCGAACCAGGGTGAGCCCCCTCCCGGGAAAAGACAGGACCCAGTGCACCCCAGAGGTGTCCAGGGGTGGGCAGCTACTGACCTTCTCAGGAGAGGAGAAAAGGGAAAGATTCTGTGGTCCGTAACTGGGAGACCCGTGCTTTCCCCATCACCACAAAGTGGAGAAGCAGCATGGCTTAGTGGATAGAGCTTGGGCCTGGGAGACAGAAGGGCCTGCGTTCTAAGCCCGGCTCTGCCACATGCCTTCCGTGTGACCCGGGACAAGTCACTTCACTTCTCTGAGCCCGTTACCTCACCTGTAAAATGGGGATTAAGACCGGGAGCCCTACGTGGGACAGGGACTGTGTCCAACCTGATTACCTTGTATCTGCCCCAGTGGTTAGAACATGGTAAGTGGCTAAGTGGGAAGCAGTGTGGCTCAGTGGAAAGAGCATGGGCTTTGGAGTCAGGGCTCATGAGTTCGAATCCCAGCTCTGCCACTTGTCGGCTGTGTGACTGTGGGCAAGTCGCTTCACTTCTCTGTGCCTCAGTTCCCTCATCTGTAAAATGGGGATTAAGACTGTGAGCCCCACGTGGGACAACCCGATTCCCCTATGTCTACCCCAGCGCTTAGAACGGTGCTCGGCACAAAGTAAGCGCTTAACAAATACCAACATTATTATTATTAACATTATTAATCAGTTCCATAATTATTATCTGAAGTTCAGTAAGAGTTACTATTGTAATAAGGGTCTGGGCATGGGTCAGGAGCATTACGGCAAGCTTTCTTCCTTCTGGCTTTGTGGAGGTGGAGAGCAAGGGTCTCCCAGTCACAGACCAAGAAGGCTTCCACTTTTCTCTTTTCCTAGGAAGGCCAGTAGCCACCAACACCTGGCCACCTCTGAGGTGCTGTCAATCCTGTCATTTCCCAGGGCTCTCTCTGGTTTGGAGCCGTTTGTCTTTCCTCATTTGGCCCCAGGCATTTCTTCCTGTTGACCCTCTAATGCTTGACAAATGTGTTCGCTGTGGACACAATCCCAAGATTTTCCTCCTACTAGAGTGACACTCTCTTTTCTTGGAAGCCCATGTGGCCTTGGGGATAGAATAAGAGTCCAGGAGTCAAAAGACCCTAGCTCTATCTCGCCCTTCTGGCACCGGCCTGTTGTGCGACCTGGGGTGAGTCATATAATCTCTCTATGCCTCTGTTCCTCGCCCGTAAAATGGGATTCATCGGAGACTGATGCGACCTAGGGCCACTGTCCCCACTTCCCCCGCTCCATCTAGGCCGAAAGCACACTGTGGGTATGGCATTTGTCTGTTACGTTGTTATACTGCACTCTCCCAAACACTTAGTACACTGCTCTGCCAACGGTAAGTGTTCCGTAAATACAATTGACTGACTGACTCGCTAGATCTGCAGAGAGTACCAAGAGCACAGCTTCCATCAGTTAAGCCAGGGGAAAGAGCCCATTAGGTCAGCTTTGCAAATAAGAACCGAAAAAACCAACCAGGCCACTGTTGTTTCCCTGGCTGCCCCCCTAAGAGGCACCCGGAGAGTAAAAATTGATTGACCCTGTCTGCCAGGCTACTGGCTACCTAAATGGTTTCTTTGACCATGGAGAGGGGACAAATAGCTCTTTCTGACGGGGGCCCCAAGAGTCATTTACTCCCCTGGATGAGGAACCTTCCTTGGCTGTGAACCACCAGAAATGAAAACTCGAGAAGCAGCGTGGCCCAATAGACAGCACCCAGGCCTGGAGTCAGAAGAACCCGGGCTCCAATATCGGCTCCGCCACTTGGGCGAGTCGGTTAACTTCTCCTTGCCTCAACCACCTCATCTGCAAAATGGGGCACTTCTGGGCTTCAGTTCCTCTATCTGTAAAATGGGGATTAAGACTGTGAGCCCACTGTGGGACAGGGGCTGTGTCTAACCCGATTATTTTGTATCTACCCCAGTACTTACTAGAGTGCTTGGCACCCAATAAGCACTTAACAAATACCATTATCATTATTATTATTACCGGCTTCCTTTTCCTATAGAAGCCTTTCACTGACTTCCCTCAGTGTTCTAAAGCTCAACCACATTCTCCGAGCATTAGGGGAGAAAAGCAGCGTGGCCTAGTGGAAAGATCACGGGCTCGGGAGTCAGAAGGACCTGAGTTCTAATCCTGACTAGATTATGAGGATTGAGTGATGAGACTGCAAGTGAGACTCTCTCCCTATTAGAACCCAGAGTCAGACCAAGTTGCTTCAGATAGTCATGTAGATGCTGCTGGGGGGGAATCACAATACGGTATTCCCATGATCTTCTAGGCAGGGCCGGCTTCAGATGGAAAACGAGCACAATCAAGGGGCGGGAGTGGAGGTATGGTGATAGTTGAAAATTTGAATGAACCGACCTCCCCTACCTTGGCTCCAATGGCTCAGAAATATGGGTCGGGGAGGGAGGCAGGGGTCTCAAAGGAGAGAGAGACATCCTGGGTGGATTTAGGGGGATTTTGGTAAACCACCGTTACGCTACGCTGTGCGCCCAGCCTACCGCCTGCAGCATCACCTGGATCTGGATTGGCCTCCCTAAGGAGAGAGTGGCCATTTTTTTCTCCCCTCAGGGCGACCAAATGGTTCTGGGCCACCTTCCTTCAGAGGAGAGAAAAACATCCCCATACAGAGGAGACGGCCGGCCGGAACTGAAATGGTGAGCTTGGGTTGTTTTCCTTGCTCCAGCTCCCATTATTTCTCTTCAGTATCGCTTTTATGGCCCCATCAATCTTACTTAAACTTCAGAGTAAATAAGCCCCGACACATTCCCGCTGCTATGGCTGAGATCTGAGTCACCAGGTCCCAGCAGACTTGAACTAAATTAATTTCAGAGTGAATTTGGGATGAATTTTGTTTCCATCTCCATGGCTAAGAGGCTCTCCATGCTTCTGGGGAGGGACAAAGGACACATGCTATCTTCCACAAGGAGGGCCTAATTCTGTTGCATTAAAACCATGTCGTTGAGCAACCTAGAGCACGTATTTGCCCATACGCCTGTTCCCTGTAGCCGGAGTTGACAATGCGTTCTTTGCTTCTCTTTTTATGCATTTCATCCCAAATTTCTTCAGATTTTTCAGCCAAGGCATCAGGAGGTATACGGTCTGTCCTAGTCCTGTCCTGGAACTGAGGCTCACTGAATACAAAGTGATCTTCAGAGTCTTAATTATTTTTTTAATGGAATTTAAGTGCTACTATGTGCCAGGCACTGTACTAAGCACTGGGGCAGATACAAGCTAAGCAGGTTGGACACAGTCTGTGACCCACGTGGGGCTCGAAGTCTCAATCCCCATTTTACAGCTGAGGTAACTGAGGCACCGAGAAGTGAAGTGACTAGCCCAGAGTCACACAGCAGACAAGTGGCGGAGTCAGGATGAGAACTCAGGTCCTTCTGACTCCCGGGTCCGTGCTCTTTCCACTAGGCCACACTGCTTCTCTCTGCTCGTGCTCAGAGAATGCAGTTAAGGTTCAGAACACTGAGGGTTGTCAGTGAAAGGCCTCTATGGAGCGATAGAATCAGAGAACATATGATTCAATTAAAAGAAAAATATGGATTCCAAGATAAATAAAACCCCTGGCCAACACGGGGCTTCCATAAATCTTCCTTGTCTTTAGCATCTCTGGCTTGTGTGAGCTGGAGAGCACCCTAAAGCAGGGCATATCAGTCTGGGTGTTTAATAAGAAGGATCAAAGCCTAACCTTTCTGAGTGATTCAGATTCTTTGGACATCTATCATGTGAGCCATCAAAATGCTGCCACATTCCCATCACATATTTTGTCCTAATCGGGATTGTTTATCGCTAGCCAAGACCACTGATGCAAACCCAAGGGCATTAGAGCATCATTTTCAGGGACATCTGGCATTTTCACCGGACAGATTGGTGTCAGGTGAGATCAGCTCCTTTGGGGGGGCGGGGGTGTCTGGAGTATACCTTTGCCCAGCTGTTGGCTGGATACATATCCCGTGATTCATTTAAGCTTCTGTCCTGTTCTTTTCTCTAATTTCTCTAGCTCAGCTAGCTTCTGTGGTAATCCTGAGAGAAAATGCCAGGGAAGATTTCTGCGAGAGCGTTTTTAACGTATGTGCTTCGTGAGAAAGGGTTTTTCTCCCAGGCCTACGGCGGTGGCTCGGTCCTCGAGGGCTTCAGCGGGACCAGATCCTCTGAGAATTATACAACCCGGGGCCTCGAGATGGGAAAGGGTACGAACTCCGAAAGGCATGATACTGTCAGAAGATCTAGGAAACAGGAAGCTGGGCCTGTGTTTGTTAGGGTTATTTCCTTCTGTTTATCTTCCGGGAAGGATTCCAAACAAATTGATAACAAATTTCAGATGCCAAGAAACAATATTTCTTTCCCACGCACAGCTGCCTTTATGGCCCAGGAAAGTGGGGGGAACGAGCACAGCAGCAGAGCAATTTCTGCCTGGGGCCCAGGGCAGGATTCCAAGCCATCTGCCCCCTCCTCCTCAGCCCTCAACACCTCCCAACCTGCCCAGCCATGGCAAATTAGAGCACCGACAGTTGCGATGAAGCAATTTGAGAAGCAGTGTGGCCTAAAGGACAGAGCACAGGTCTGGGAGTCAGAAGGAGCTGGGTTCTAATCATCGCTCTGCCACTTATCTGCTTATTCTTTCATTCATTCATTCATTCAGTAGTATTTATTGAGCACTTACTATGTGCTCTGTACTGTACTAAGCGCTTGGAATGTACAAATCGGCAACAGATAGAGACAGTCCCTGCCCTTACAGTCTAATTGGGGGAGACGGACAGACGAGAACGATGGCAATAAATAGAGTCGAGGGGAAGAACTTCTCATTAAAACAATAGGAAATAAATAGAATCAGGGTGATGTACATGTCATTAAACAAAATAAATAGGGTGATGAAGATATATACAGTCGAGCGGACGAGTACGGTGCTGAGGGGGTGGGACGGGAGAGGGGGAGGAGCAGAGGGAAAGGGGGGAGAAGAGGGTTAAGCTGCGGAGAGGTGAAGGGGGGTAGAGGGAGCAGAGGGAAAAAGGGGGAGCTCAGTCTGGGAAGGCCTCTTGGAGGAGGTGAGCTTTAAGTAGAGATTTGAAGAGGGGAAGAGAATTAGTTCACTTATCAGTTCACTTCCCTCTGAGCCCCATGCAGGACAGGGACTGTGTCCAACCCGATTAACTCCAATCTACCCCAGTGCTAAGTAGGGTGCCTGGCACATAGTGAGCACATAAATACCATTAAAAAAAGATGGGTGGGGTTTTGGGAGCTGGGTCAGTCTTGATGTTTAAGTTAGAGTTCAAATCTTCAGCTTTTTAGGGCAGATTGGGCCCCCCTCAGACCCTCGTTCATTCATTCATTCATTCAGTCGTATTTATAGAGCGCTTACTGTGTGCAGAGCACTGTACTTAGCACTTGGGAGAGTACAGCACAATAATAAAGAGACACATTCCCTGCCCATAACGAATTTGCAGTCTTGACTCCTTGTTCCTGTGGGGCTGGTGCTAGTTCCTTTCAGGGTGAGAATTCAGAGATGCCCGGAGTGGGAAGGGGTTGGGAAGGAAGGGGAGAGGGAATGACGTTCACCTGCCCGGATAGAAGGAGATGGATGGTTGTACCATTATTCCAATACTGCAATTCGATCCCATGCAAATAGCCAGGGATTCCAACCCCACAAGTCTCTTTTTCCTCAAGGACTGTTGGCTCAAACAAACCAAACAGTTCATTTCACGCTGTTTGATTTTCTAATGGTATCTGTTAAGTGCTTCCTGTGTGCCAGGCACTGTCCGCAGAGATGGTATCATGTTGCCGGTGATAAGCTCATTCATTCATTCCATCGTATTTCTTGAGCGCTCGCTGTGTGCAAAACACTGTACTAAGCGCTTGGAAGAGAACAATACAACCACAGTCACAATTCCTGACCACAACGAGCTCACAGTCTAGAAATACCAAGATGGATGGCCCAGGAACACACTTTTAAGGATGTGCATGGCCATAACCATTCTGGCAAATAGACCTTTTTTCTCCTGAGGGGTCTTATGTTAGAAGCCCATCGACACCTCGTTTCTTTGGCCTCAATCAACTGTGTCCTAACATGCAGTTCATCTGTGAGGGACTGGGAGTCAGAAGGTCCTGGATTCTAATCCCAGCTCCGCCACTTGTCTGCTGTGTGGCCTTGGGCAAGCCACTTCACTTGTCTGTGCCTCAGTGACCTCATCTGTAAAATGGGGATGAAGACTGCGAGTCTTTTGCAGGACAGGGACTGTGTCCAACTCGATTTGCTTGTATCCACCCCAGAACTTAGTACAGTGCCTGGCACACAATAAGTCCTTAACAAATACCACAATGATTATTATTATTATTCCCTTAGCCCTACTGTAGTAAACAGCCATCAGTACCCAGCTGGTCCCGGGAAAGTAGCTAGAAACGTTGACTTTGGCCATCAGTCATTTCATGGTATTTACTGAGTGCTCACTGTGTGCAGAGCACGGTAATAAGTGCTTGGGAAAGTACAATGCAATAGATTTGGCGGACATGATCTCTCCCTGCAAAAACTTGTCCTCAAAGTTTTCCATGCCTCATTTTCCCTTCCATATCAGTAATCCCCTTTTCCCTCTGCTCCCTCTCTGCTCCCCCTTCACCTCCCTTCATCTGAGCCCCCCTTCCCCCCTTCCCCCTGCTCCTCCCCCTCTCCCTCCCCTCCTCTCAGCACTCTGCTCATTTGTATATATTTTTATTACCCTATTTATGTTGTTAATGAGGCGTCCATCCCCTTGGTTCTATTTATCGTGATTAAGTTGTCTTGTTTTTTGTCCGTCTGTCTCCCCCGATTAGACTGTAAGCCCGGCAACGGGAGGGGATTGTCTCTATCTGTTGCCGAATTGTGGGGCTCAAAAATTCATTCACTCATTCACTCAATAGTATTTACTGAGCGCTTAGTGTGTGCGGAGCACTGTACTAAGCGCTTGGAATGTACAATGCAACAGATAGAGACCATCCCTGCCCAGTGACGGGCTTACAGTCTAATCGGGGGAGATAGACGGACAAACACAAGAAAGCATAATCACGATAAATAGAATCAAGGGGATGTGCACCTCATGAACAAAATAAATAAATGGGGTAAAAGTCTCTAATAAATAGAAGAGCAGTGGAAGGACACTGAGGTGAGGGGAGCAGAGTGATTGTCTCCTGGCAGGTCAGTCCAACAGTCCCAGGGCTCCCAGCTACAGCCCCAGCCGTGACCTCCCACCATCTTCCTGAAGTTTTAAATTCTAAGAAGGACACGTGCAGCCAAGAGTTCTCTCTCTCTCTCCCTCCCCGGCTGGGACGATTCCCAAAGGGGGCAATATCTCTCCCCGGGGACAGGCCCTGGCTGGGATAAAATAAATGGCGGTATCTGTTAAGCGCTTACTATGTGCAAAGCACCGTTCTAAGCGCTGGGGGATACAAGGGGATCAGGTTGTCCCACGTGGGGCTCACAGTTTTAATCCCCATTTTACAGTTGAGGGAACTGAGGCCCAGAGAAGTGAAGTGACTTGCCCACAGCCACACAGCTGACAAGTGGCAGGGCCGGGATTCAAACCCATGACCTCTGACCCCCAAGCCCAGGCTCTTTCCACTGAGCCACGCTGCTTCTCGGGATACCGTGTCAGGGGCTTATGCTGAGACCCCCCATTTCTCCCCTTACGACTCCCAGACTCTTTCCTTTCCTCCTTAATTCATTCATTCAATCGTATTAAGTGCTTACTGAGTGCAGAACACTGTACTAAGCGCGGCTCAGCAGCTCCCACTCTGTTAGATTAAAATCGTGCCAATACAGAAACGCGGCCGGTGGGGTTCTGGTCGGGAAGCAGCGTGGCTCAGGGGGAAGATCATGGGCTTGGGAGTCAGGGGTCACGGGTTTGAATACCGGTTCTGCCACTTGGCAGCTGTGTGACCGTGGGCAAGTCACTTAACTTCTCTGTGCCTCATTTACCTCATCTGTAGAATGGGGATTAAGACTGTGAGCCTCACGTGGGACAACCTTGATGACCCTGTATCTCCCCCAGGGCTTAGAACAGTGCTCTGCACAAAGTAAGCACTTAACAAATAGCAACATCATTATTAGTATTAAATGCTGCCCTAATAGAAAGACCCATTTTTCTTTCTAGAAAATCCCTCATTTCACATGAGATGGAATTCACTTGTGTGTCCTGTTTTGTTTCCCTGGCATTTTGTCATTTCAAGTTATAACAGTGTTTCTCACTCTGCTTATCATCTGTTCTACTGTACACTCCCAAGTGCTTAGCACAGTGCTTGGCACACAGTAAGCGCTCTGTACCACTGACCGACTGATTCTTCCGAACAGCTAGCTCAGTTTCTTTTGGGTACTCAGGTGATACTTCTTCTTGTTCCGTCTGTGATCGGTGCGGTGGGGCAATTTTAATTGAAGGTTTAACCCCTGGTGTGTTAATTACAACAACGTCTATCTAGGGTTTGTCTTTTTAGGTTTCACCCAATTTCTACTCCATGAACCTTTTTGAAAAAAATTAGGGTTAAGCCCCACCACCAAACCATGGCATTTTAGTTTTTCTTATTGTTACATTTTTATCCGTGCTTTTGTTACGAGAAAGGATTTTAAAAAATCTGATATTTTTATTCATTCATGGATGCAATCATACTTATTCAGTGCTTACTGTGGGCAAAGTACCGTACTAAGCGCTTGGGAGAGGACAATGCAACAGTCTTTTAGACCGTGAGCCCATCGTCGGGCAGGGATTGTCTCCGGCTGTTGCCGAACTGTCCATTCCAAGCGCTTAGTCCAGTGCTGTGCACCCAGTAAGCGCTCAGTAAATACGATTGAATGAATACAATGATCGATGCTTTAGTTGCAGAAGAGGATTAAATTTGATTTCCTAATCCATCCTAATTCTTTCGGGAATCAATTTAAATCTAGTCAATGCATTTGTGTGATGAAGTTGTCAATGGACCAACGCGTATTTTGGAATGGGGTCTCTTCAGTGCTTAGACCAGTGCTTCGCACATAGTAGAACTTAACAAATTCTATCATCATCATTATTATTATTATTATTATTATTATTATTATGGAAGATGTGGCTTTGAGGTGTAACAAGTGGGTCTGTAAGGGGGGTTTTGCTGCCACCTAGTGACCGCACTGAATCCTCTCCTGGACAGCGTGTTTATCTTAGTTTTTAATCGGGAGATAATAATAATAATAATGTTGGTATTTGTTAAGCGCTTACTATGCGCAGAGCACTGTTCTAAGCGCTGGGGTAGATGCAGGGTCATCAGGTTGTCCCACGTGAGGCTCACAGTCTTCATCCCCATTTTCCAGATGAGGGAACTGAGGCGCCGAGAAGTGAAGTGCCCACAGTCTTAATAATAACAATAATAACAATCTTAAATAAGGATGCTATTCATTATTATTATGATCATTATTGTTATTAATAATAATAAAAATGGTGGTATTTCTTAAACCCTTACAATGTGCCAGACACTGTACTGAGTGCTGAGATAGATAAAAGGTAATCGGTTGGGCACATGACCTACATAGGGTTCGCATTCTTGGTCCCCATTTTCCAGATGAGGTAACTGAGGCCCCGAGAAGTGAAGTGACTTGCCCACAGTCACACAGCTGACAAGTGGCAGAGTCGGGATTCGAAGCCATGTCAGAAGATCCTCCTCTAAACCAAACGCTAAACTAAACCTCCTCAGCACAGCCCAAACCAGGCAAAGCGGGTCCTTAACCCAGGCCGGGAAAAGAGGGACTAAGAAAACTTTCCAGTGGCCTAGTGAAAAGAGCACAGGCCTGGGAGCCACAAACACTGGGTTCTAATTCTGGCTCCACGTAATAATAATAATGACACTCGGTCAGTGCTTACCATGTGCAATGCGCTGTTCTGAGCACGGGGTAGACACAAGTTAATCGGGTTGGACACGGTCCCTGCCCCACATGGGGCTCACACTCTTAATCCCCATTTTACGGAAGAGGTAACAGGCCCAGAGAAATGAAGTGACTTGCCCAAGATCACACAGCAGACATGTGGCAAAGCTGGAATTAGAACCCAGATCCTTTTGACTCCCAGGCCCGTGTTTCTATCCCCTATGTCACGCTGCTTCTCCTGCTTCGCACTTGTCTGCTGGCCCACCTTGGGTACGTCATTTAACTTTGCTCTGCCTCAAGTTTCCCCATTCGAAAAATGGGGATTAAATCCTTCTCCCTTCTAGTTATCCTGTGAGCCCCACCTTGGACGGGGCACTATCTGCCCCAATTTTTCCACCCCAGAATTTAGTACAGTGCTTGGCGCAGAGTAAGTGCTTAACAGATATCACTGTTATTATTATTACGTGGCTTAGTGGAAAGAGCCCGGGCTTGGGAGTCAGAGGTCATGGGTTCTAATCCTGGCTCCGCCACTTGTCTGCTGTGTGACCTTGGGCAAGTCACTTAACTTCTCTGTGCCTCAGTTCCCTCCTCTGTAAAAATGGGGATTAAAATTGTGAGCCCCACGAGGGGCAATCTGATTACCCTGTATCTACCCCAGCGCTTAGAACGGTGCTCTGCACATAGTAAGCGCTTCACAGATGTCATCATTATTATTACTATTATTATGAAGTCACCCAAAATGAATTGAGATGAATTAGAAGTGATCACTGAAGAGAGCAAGGGCTAAGAGGCTCTGAAGACTGGGATTTATGTGACAGTGGTAGTTTTTACTCCAGCGATGAGTCGGTCGCGTCAGAGAACCCTTCTTTCCTGGCGAAGAGGGGAGACTGGTCCCAGTGGAGCTGGGACCTACCCCTCCACGTGGAGGGTTTCTACATCTACAGCATGAACTCACGCCACCTTGAAAGGAGTTGCTGCCGCTGTGATCCCGAATCATCTGGGGCAGCACGGCGGAGTGGATAAAGCATGGCCCTGGGAATCAGAAGGTCTTGGGTTCTAATCCCAGCTCTGCCATTTGTCTACTGTGTGTCCTTGGGCACTTCACTTCTCTGTGCCTCAGTTCCCTCATCTGTAAAATGGGGGTTGAGACTGGGACGCTCACATGGGACAGGGACTGTGTCCAATTTTATTTGCTCGTATCCACCCCAGCGTTTAGTACGGTGCCTGACACATAGTAAGCACTTAACAAATACCATAATTATTATTATTATTATTAACACTGCAGGTCCTGAGCCTGTGTCTATGAGCTCCCTACATTCTAGAAGCAGTGTGGCTTAGTGGATAGAGCACGGGCCTGGGAGGCAGAAGGACCTGAGTTCTAATTCCAGCTCTGCCACTTGTCTACTGTGTGACCTTGGGCAAGTCACTTCACTTTTCTGGGCCTCAGTTACCTCATCTGGAAAATGGGGACCAAGAATGCGAGCCCTATGTAGAACAGGTGCTGGGCCCAACCAATTACCTTTTATCTATCTCAGCACTCAGTACAGTGTCTGGCACATTGTAAGGGTTTAAGAAATACCACCATTTTTATTATTCTTATTAACAATAATGATCATAATAATAATGAATAGCATCCTTATTTAAGATTGTTGCTGCTTCCGGGACACCACTCTGGCATATGGGACCATCCAGGGCCACAAAGTGGCCCTTGGTTCTGGACAGACAAGGGTGAGTTGTTGGACATTTTGACATTCATTCATTCAGTAGTGTTTATTGAGCGCTTACCGTGTGCAGAGCACTGTATTAAGTGCTTGGAATGTGCGATTCGGCAACAGATAGAGACAATCCCTGCCCAGTGATGGGCTCACAGTCTGAACAAGGGAGACAGACAGCAGAGCAAAACAGAACAGAACAAAAGCAAGAGAAAATCATCAAGGTAAATAGAATGAAGGGGATGAACACCTCATTAACAAAATAAATAGGGTAATAAATAATATATACAAATGAGCACAGTGCTGAGGGGATGGGAGGGGGAAGGGGAAGGAGCAGAGGGCCGGGGGAGGGCATGAGAGGGGGAGCAGAGGGAAAGGGGGGCTCAGTGAGGGAAGGCCTCTTGGAGGAGGTGAGCTCTCAGTAGGGCTTTGAAGAGGGGAAGAGAGTGAGTTTGGCGGAGGTGAGGAGGGAGGGCGTTCCGGGACAGCGGGAGGACGTGGCCCAGGGGTCGACGGCGGGATAGGCGAGAACGGGGGACGGTGAGGAGGTGAGTGGCAGAAGAGCGGAGTGAGCGGGTTGGGCAGTAGAAAGAGAGAAGGGACTGTTTGAGGGATTGTCTGAGGATCCAGATCTCATCCTTATTCAATGAACGTGAGTGAACATATCCACTGAGATCTCCCTTTCGCAACTGGTGTTCCAGGTTGTAGGTAGAAGCTTGAACCAAGGGTCAGAGAGGCCCTTTCCGCTAAAGAGAATCACTGCACGTCACCTTCGGTTTCCCTTCCGAAAGGAATTGAAGTGTGGAGTCAAAACTCCACACGATCCCCGAGAGCGAGGGCTGCCTGGAAGCCAAGATGTGACTCATACGTGATTCACTGTTCGTTCCATTTATTATTCGATTTTTGTTTACTTTGTTACCAGTTGCTCCCATTATCAATACCCGATCTCTTTCCTACTTAAGTGGGATGGGGACTCCGTCTAGCCTGATAAACTCGTATCTACCCCAGCGCTTAGAACAGAGTTTGACACACAGTAAGGGCTTAGCAAATGTCATAATAATAATAGTAAGGCGAAGAAGAAGGATGGCCAGTATACTATCCACGTCTGCTTGCTTTCCTGAATCAACTGTAAGCTCCCCCTTGGCAAGGAAGAAATCTTCTACTGCTTTTATACTCTTCTACCCATTTGGTTCTGTAATCCTCAGGCGCAAGAATGGGTATAATAATAATGATAATAGTAATAATAATGGTATTTATTAAATGCTTACCGTGTGCCAAGCACTGTTCTAAGCGCTGGAGTAGATACAAGGTTATCAGGTTGTCTGTTCCACATGGGTCTCACAGGTTTAATCTCCATTTTACAGATGAGGGGACTGAGGCAGCGAGGAGTTAAGTGACTCGACTAAAGTCGCATAGCTGACAAGGGGCGGAGACGGGATTAGAAATCACGACCTCTGACTCCCAAGCCATGCTGCTTTTTCGGAGGGGAATCGGCAGAGATTCCCCATGCGAGGGAGACTGTTCAGGCCTCATGGATCGATGGCATTTTAACACTCAAGGCACCTGTCCTATTGTTTGGATGCCTTGCCTCACCATCAGCTTCTTGAAAGAAGGCCAGTGTAGGCAGGGAGATCAGATTTCCTCCCCACCCCACCTTGCTCTGATGACGCATTTCATCAGACTTGATAGTGGTCTATTTTTAGCATCAGCCACAAAGCAGTTCTCCTCTTGGGTCTTGTTGCCTAGCAGCCTCCTCCTGACTGATGGGATTGGTTGGGTAGCAGGTGGCGATTCCCGTAACACAGAGATTACCTGGTATCTCCTCACGATGGCCTCTTGGAAATGAAACAGTTTACGGAGATGCAATGGACAAGCAAGCGAATTATGGTGATAATAATAACGATGGGATCCGTTAAGCGCTTACTATGTGCCGAGCACTGTTCTAAGCGCTGGAGTAGATACAAGGTAATCAGGTTGTCCCACGTGGGGCTCACAGTCTTTATCCCCATTTTACAGCTGAGGGAACTGAGGCACAGAGAAACTAAGTGACTTGCTCAAAGTCACACAGCTGACAAGCGGCGGAGCCGGGATTAGAACCCACGACCTTTGACTCCCAAGCCCGGGCTCTTTCCACTAAGCCATGCTGCTTTATCTTCTTTTTAAACTGGAATCCGAGATTCGCACATTCGGAATGAAATGGTCTCATTCGCAAATAATCTTTAGGAGCGTTTCGTTTCCCTGATTCATTCAGTGATTTTATTTCCCCACCCAGAAGGCCGAGGTCCCAGGCGATTCTTGTTTGTCTTTCTTCTTTCTTCCTTTCTTTCTTTCATGGTACTTTTTAAGTGTTCACCAAGTGCCAGAGTCCCCGCCCCATGTGGCCCTCACAGTCTTAATCCCCATTTTACAGATGAGGCAACCGAAGCACAGAAAAGTGAATTGACTTGCCTAAGGTCACAGCAGATGAACGTCAGAGTCAGAATTCGAACCTAGGTCCTTCTGACTCCCAGGCCCGGGCTCTATCCACAAGGCTATGCTGCTTCTCATCATTATTATTTTATCTCTCGGCCTCGTTGCATGTTTGGGGTTGGCTTCAATAAATCATATTATTCGTTGATCAGGAAAGAGCCTCATTGAAATGATTGTTTTATTTACTCTACGGGGACGCATTTTGCTTAATAAATAATAATAAATAAATAACTTTCCTGGTCTACAAAAATGTATATTTCAAGACACAGTTGTGGGTTTGGGAAACAGCATGGTCTAATGGAAAGAGCACGGGCCTGGAAGTTAGAGGACCTGGGTTCTAATTCCTGTTCTAAGATTGTCTAAGATTGTGAGCTCCTTGATGGTCAGAGACTGTGTCTAATTTTCACCTGTGTATTTTTTTCCCCAGAACTGCCCGGAACATGTAAGCAAATGATCTGGTGGAAAGCATGGGCCTGTGAGTCAGAAGGACCTGGGTTCTAATCTGAGCTCCGCCATGAGTCTGCTTTGTGACCTAGGCAAGTCACTTTGCTTCTCTGTGCTTCAGTTACCTCATCTGAAAAATAGGGATTAAGATTGTGAGTCCAGTGTGGTACAGGGACTGTGTCCAATCCAATTACTTTGTATCTCCCCAGCACTTAGTACAGTGCCTGGCACATAGTAAGTGCTTAATAAATGCCATAATTTGTGATAATCATAATAAATGCCATCACTCCTGCTACTAAGGCAACAGGGTTTGTGCAGTTCCTCTAGAATGAGGGATTCATTGGCACTTTCCCACTCTCGGTCAATCCCGGTAAGGAAGGGGGAAACCCTGAGCCCTCCGTTTTGGGAATTTAGAGCACTTGAACTTTAATCCTATCTGTACTTTTATCATCTCCCCTTTTATCCCCTCTAGACCGTAAGCTCACTGTGGGCAGGGAACGCGCCTACAAACTATGCTATATTGTACTCTCCCAAGTGCTTAGTACAGTGCTCTGCACACAGTATGTGCTCAATAAATAAAAATATGATTGATCTCAATGGCTTAGGGTCTCATTTACCTTTGAAGTCCCTTGAACTGCGAATAAGTCATTGCTTGAGTCAGCCTATGACAGTGAGGCACTCTGGCCTAAACCTCCCCAAATTGAGTTCAGAGGTCAATCAGGCCTGGGAAATTGGCCAATAGCTGACCTCGGAGCATGGGGTCTCTCCCCTTTTTGCTTCCTAATAAGCCCCCTGATTGAATGCCATGCAATGAAATGCTGCCTAGGACTTAAAACTGTCAGCGGTGTCTCCCTTCTTCATCTTCATTTTGAGTGATGGAGTCCCTCCCGGGCTGGGAGAAGCCAGCCTCAGAGAAGGGGATTTACAAAGGACATGCAGTCAAGTGGAAATTACAGCTCGTATGTCTTTGGGATGAAGACATGTGACAAACTTTGGGCTTCAGCTAGGAAAGTTTACTGAATCTGAAACTGAAATTCAAGATGAAACCCATAGCAAGTGCTAACGATAACACATTTGTCATTAGATAGCATGGGGCCTTGTCTAAGGCAAATGATCTTGATAATTCAGTTTAGTGGAACACTCCCCTCTAGACTGTAATTCCCTCTAGATCAAGTTTATTGTGGGCACTATATGGATCTGCTCACTCTGTTGTAATTTATGCTCCCAAGCGCTTCGTACAGTCATCTGCACACGGTAAATGCTCAATAAATGTGACTGATTGATTGACTAGTTTTGTTGTGAGGGGGAGGAGGGGGGACGGTGAAAGATGTCTCCTCGCCTCCCAGGCCCCTCTGGGTCTCAATCTCCCCATCTGTAAACTGGGGATTAAATATCCCCTCTTTCTCCTACTTACATTGTGAGCTCCATGCTGTGTGACCTTGGGCAAGTCACTTCACCTCTCTGTGCTTTGGTTACCTGATCTGCAAAAACACGTAATACAGTCGTCTGCATACAGTAAGCACTTAATACATATGATTGAATGAAAATGGGAATTAAGACTGTGAGCTCCACATGGGATATGGACAGTATCCAATCTGATTATTTTGTATCTACTCTACCACTCAATACAGTGCCTGGGATGTAGTAAGCACTTAACAAATACCATAACACATCTTCCTCCCAACCAGACCCTTATAAGAGTTGCTAACAAGTAGCAGTATTTGATTGGTTTGAGCTTTGCAAGCTCTTCCTTCCCCTGTTCAGGAGCAGTGAAAAAAAATCATGAAATTGGGATCCAGAGGGGAAACCAAAAGTTCTGACTCAACCATAAACTTGCTAAGCCACTGCTGATAAACTGAGAATTGATTTTATTAGGTGGAGGTGAACTGCAGTTCTATTATTATCATTATTACTGGGCAGAAGGCATATGGCTGAGTTGGAGCAGAACAACCAGAGAGGGTGAAAGAAGAGGAGTTTTAACTAAGGGTGACGGAAGGGAATTAATGCCACGGTTTAGAGGGAGTGGCAGAGACTCAGTCACACCCTATTGGACTTAACTGTTCAGTTCACATCTCCCCATTCCTCAAAAACCTCCAGTGGTTTCCGATCCATCTCTGCAACAAGAGGAACTCCTTACGATCGGTTTTAAAGCACCTGATCAGTTCACTTGCTCCTCTCTAACCTCGCTGATTTCCTACTTCTACTCAGTCGCCCAGTTGGCTCCTCCAACGTCAATTTACTCACTGAATCTCAATCCTGCCTATCTCGCCACTGACCTTTATTCACATTCTCCTACTGCTCTGGAACTCCCTCCTCCTTCATACGTGACAGATCTTCACTTTCCCCTCTTTCAAAGTCTTATGAAAATCCCATCTCCTCCAAGAGACCCTCATTTCCCCAACTCTCCTCCCTTCTTCATCACCTGTACACTTGGTTCTGTACCCTTTAAGCACTTGATATTTTAGCCCCTCATCACTGATAATAATAATAATAATGACGATGGACTTGTTAAGCATTTACTAAGCCAAGCACTGTACTAAGTGCTGGAGTAGATACAAGTTAATCAGGTTGGACACAGTCCCTGTCCCACATGGGGCTCACAGTCTCAATCCGCATTTTACAGATGAGGGAACAGGGGAACAGAGAAGTGACGTGACTTGCCTAAGACCACAAAGCAGACATGTGGCAGGGCTGGGATTAGAACCCGGGACCTTGTGACCCGAAGCCCATGCTCAATCCACTAGGCCATGGTGCTTCTATAATATATTTTAATGTCTCTTTCCCCCTCTAGACTGTAAACTGCTGGTGGGCAGGGAGCGGATCTATCAAGAGAATACCTGACTTGCCCCCTTTATTCACCACCCACTCCACCCCCAGCCTCACAGCACTTATGTACATATCCATAATTTATTTATTGATATTAATTGTCTGTCTCCACTTCTAGACTGTAAACTCATTATAGACAGGGAATGTGTCTGTTATATTGTATGATACTCATACAATCGCTTAGTACAGTGCCCGTCACACAGTAAGCACTCAAAAAATAAAATTGATTGAACTCTGTCATACTGTACTTTTCAAGTGCTTAATGCAGTTCATTTATTGAGCCACTGATTGATTAAATAGAGTCACTGCCTGATAGTTATCCGTCTTGAGCTTGTGTTTTATGTAGAGGAGACTGTGGAGAACAGCTACTGCCTTTCTCAAAACAGAGATCTTTTCTATCCCCTCCCAGTTTCTCATCACCACCTGCTGGGCTGAAATCAGCATTTTGGCCTCCTGTTGATTTTGATAGGGAAGAGATGGTAAATGGTAATTTACTGATGAGGAGAAAGAAATTATTTGCTGAGAAGGGCTGAGTGGGAGAAATTGTGAGTCAACACTTGGCTGCAACATAAACTTAAGTTAGAGCAGAACAGCTCTGTGGAGGTTAAGCTGCTCAGATAAATGACTTAGAAGTCTTTCTTTTTCAAGACCCTAACTAATCATATCAGTGTTTCCACTGTTTCTTCTCATAACCCTCCTCCCTAGTCTAGAGCTGGGTAGTTTTTACAGGTGCAGTCTGCCTCTCTCCTGTTTTATTTGGTAGAAAATCAGGTAAGTGGTGCCTGGTTACATATAAGGAATAATCGAAGGCTGCTTTTCATGCCAAAATATTTCCAAAGTAGAAGTGTATAATCCTCTTGTGTTATCTACCACTGACTAGCAGCTGCTTTTGTGGTGAAATAGGGAAATTCTGTGATAAATCTGCACAGGGAATAAAGACCAGAACAGTCAGGCAATGTGCCTAAGGGGATTTAAGTCAGCAAACTGTTTCCCTTGAGGAGGGCCCAAGTGCCTATATTTTGTAAAGGCTCTCGAGAAAGATTAAATGACTTCCATTTTGACTGGGCTTTTTCTTCCTCTGGATGAACACTGATCAGTTCACTGTAGCGTCTTCCTTCTCATGTTGCCATCTGGCCTACGACGGCCCGACGAACGCCCGCGATCTTTCATTCCAGAATCGACGCATATGTAAATTCTTTTGACTTTTAACTCTCCTTTTAACTTTTAACTCTCCTTTGCTGCAGTTTCCTCCTCCTCCTCCTCCTCTCGGCTTTCTTTCCCCCTCTCACCACCTTCGTTTTCCTTTCTCTTTCCTGTCGCCGAGCTCTGGAACCTGGAATTTGGTGGTCCGCTCCGCAAGTTCCTCCGACCCTCGGAGAAGGAACGCGGCCTAGCGGCTGGAACTGGGCCTGAAAGTCAGAAGGCCCTGGGTTCTAATCCCGACTCCTTATGGGCAAACCACACGTCTACCAAATCTTGGGAAGCAGCATAGTATAGTGGAGAGCGCCCGGGGCTGGGAGTCAGAAGGCCCTGGGTTCTAATCCAGAGAAGCAGCGTGGCTCAGTGGAAAGAGCACGGGCTTTGGAGTCAGAGGTCATGGGTTCGAATCCCGGCTCTGCCACTTGTCAGCTGTGTGACTGTGGGCGAGTCACTTCACTTCTCTGGGCCTCAGTGACCTCATCTGCAAAATGGGGATGAAGACTGTGAGCCTCACGTGGGACGACCTGATTCCCCTGTGTCTACCCCAGTGCTTAGAACAGTGCTCGGCACCTAGTAAGCGCTTAACAAATACCAATATTAATTAATTAATTAATTAATTAATAGAACAAGGGACTGGATAGCAGACTGACCTGGGTTCTAATTCTGACGTTCCCACTTGTCTGCTGTGTCACTTGGGGTAAGTCACTTAACTTCTCTGTGCCTCAGGTTCTTCATCTGTAAAATGAGGGCTCATTTTTTCACTTGTATATATTGAGCACTTACTGTGTTCAGAGCACTGTAGTAAGCACTTAGTACAAATGGAGACAATCCCTACCCAACAAGGAGCCTACAGTCTAGAAGGGGGGAGACAGACATCAAAACAAGTAAGCCAACATCAATAGCATAGGACTGTGAGCCCCATATGGGATAGGGACTGGGTCTACCATGTTTACCTTGTATCTACCTTGCCCCTTCCTACCTCTCCTCCCTTCTCTCTTTCTACCACCCACCCCGCACGCTCCGCTCCTCCGCCGCCCACCTCCTCGCCGTCCCTCGGTCTCGCCCATCCCGCCGTCGACCCCCGGGTCACGTCCTCCCGCGGTCCCGGAACGCCCTCCCTCCTCACCTCCGCCAAACTGATTCTCTTTCCCTCTTCAAAACCCTACTTAAAACTCACCTCCTCCAAGAGGCCTTCCCAGACTGAGCTCCTCTTCCCCCTCTACTCCCTCTGCCATCCCCCCTTTACCTCTCCGCAGCCAAAGCCTCATTTTCCCCTTTTCCCTCTGCTCCTCCACCTCTCCCTTCCCATCCCCACAGCACTGTACTCGTCCGCTCGACTGTATATATTTTCGTTACCCTATTTATTTTGTTAATGAATTGTACATCGCCTCGATTCTATTTAGTTGCCATTGTTTTTCGAGATGTTCTTCCCCTTGATTCATTGCCATTGTTCTTGTCTGTCCGTCTCCCCCAATTAGACTGTAAGCCCGTCAAAGGGCAGGGACTGTCTCTATCTGTTGCCAACTTGTTCATCCCAAGCGCTTAGTACAGTGCTCTGCACATAGTGAGCGCTCAATAAATACTATTGAATGAATGAATGAATAAATCTACCCCATGACTTAGTACAGTGCTTGGCACATAGTAAGTGTTTGACAAATACAATTTTGAAAAAAAGCTGAGTGTGTTATGAGCAAAATTGAGAAACTGAAAGGAGAACAGAGGTTAGGAAGAGGGTGGGGCTTATGTTGGGAAACTTTGGGTCTATTTATTACTTTGGAAGTGGGAAAGAGCTGTGGCATTTATGTAAAGCAGGAATCTGGTTTAGGTTAGCTCTAGAGCACCCTTTCAGCCCAAGGACTCTGTGATTCTTTATTGAGTCAAGTCTCATTCTGTTCTCAGTGTGTATGTATAGGTGTATGTATATATATATATATGTATATATATATATACACACACCTATCTTCATACCTCTTCTACCCCAACTCAGCTGGCACAATAACTCCTCGAACACCAATTTCCTTACTGTGCTTTGATCTCATCTCTCTCCCCTGTGGACCCTTTCCTCTCTCCCTCCCTCCTATCAGAAACTCCCACTTCCTTCACTGATTGATTAATTATAGTGGTACTGAAGTGCTTACTAGCAAAGCCCCCCTCTCATAATCTCACCTGGGTATAGCCTTTCTATTCCTAGCTTGGGCAGCGGCTATCCACTGGAAGGGAATCTGCTACAAGTCAAAACTCACCTGTGCTACATGGAAGAAGGCAAGGGTGAACCACTTCCATATCTTTACCAGGAAAACTCTATGGATACACTACCGGAACGACTGCAGATGGAAGTGGGGCTTTCTGGGGGAGAGGGGTTCAAGGAGTTGCTATTGATCAGAGACGACTCAAAAGCATAAGACAAGCAAAGCCACCAGCATGGCTAACTTATCTTTATCTCAGTTACCTCATCTGTGAAATGGGGATTAAATCCTAATACTTCTTATTTAGACTGTGAGTCCCATGTGGGACAGGGATTATCTCTAATCTGATTAATTTGTCTCTACCCCAGGGTTTAGAACAGTGCTTGGCACATAGTAGGGCTTAACAAATACATGCCAAGCACTGGAGTGGGTACAACAGGATTATATCACATTACTGTAAAAGAGAATGATCAGGTGGATTTGATGTAGAGGAAAAAGGAGAGGAATCAAAGATGACTAAAGGGGATGATGTGGATTCAGTTGGATTTATCAAGTGCTTACTGTGTGCAAAGCACTGTACTAAGCATTTGAGAGTACAATGCAACAATAGACACATTCCCTACCCACAGTGAGCTTACAGTGTGATGGGGGAGGAGACAAACATTAATATAAATAAATTACAAATATGTACTAAATTGTGCAGGGCTAGGTGGGGAAGAACGAAGGGAACAAGTCAGGGGGATAATAATAATAATGTTGGTATTTGTTGAGCGCTTACTGTGTGCAGAGCACTGTTCTAAGCGCTGGGGTAGATAGAGATTATCAGGTTGACCCACGAGAGGCTCACAGTCTTAATCGCCATTTTACAGATGAGGGAACTGAGGCCTAGAGAAGTTAAGTGACTTGCCCACAGCCCCAAAGCGGCCAAGTGGCAGAGCCGGCATTCGAACCCACGACCTCTGACTCCCAAGCCCAGGCTCCTTCCACTGAGCCACACTGCTTCTCTTAGCCACGCCGCTTAGGAGAATGGGAGAAAAGGGAAGGGAAGGCCTCCTGGAGATGTGCCTTCAATATGGCAGGGGTTCACAGCTCCAGATATCAGCAAGTGTTTATTATTTTGTTTGGAAAGAGGGGGCAGACAGACCAGTGACCTCGCTGCCGATCTCCTCCAGCTCTAGGACTTTTAGATTCCATGCATATACGGTCCTTTTATTATCAAAAATGATAATACTGACTTTTTTCTTCTCTCCTGCCACCTCCTGGAGTTACCAAATACCAGATTAGGATATCCTGCAGGTTTTCTAGACCCTTGAGGAAAACTTAATTCACGGCTCGGATGTGGGTTTGAAATTTCCAAATATTAATCTGCAGAGATATTGAACCATCTGCTGGTTGACTGGGACAATTACATCCTCGTTCTTAAGTATATAAAAGAGCAGGCCACCTCGTTTCGGTATTAAGTGCCTGTTATGTGCCAAGCTCTGTATTGACCACGCAGGTGAAGACTAGCTAATCAAATCGAAGTCCTCATCCCTCAGGGATCTAAGAGGTTGGGATTGATCGATTGGGATGAGTAAGTGTCAAGTCCCCACTGCTATTTCCAGCGCGAAGAGGCCTAACTCAATCAACGTTACGGTATTGAGGGCTTCCTGTGTGCAGAGCACTTCATTCATTCAATAGTATTTATTGAGCGCTTACTATGTGCAGAGCACTGTACTAAGCGCTTGGAATGTACAAATCGGTAACAGATAGAGACAGTCCCCGCCCTTTGACGGGCTTACGGTACTAAGCACTTGGGAGAGTACAGTATTGTCAGATAGGCAGAATTCATCTCTGCCCATAAGGAGGTTATAGACGAGAGGGGGACACAGACAATCAGTCTAGTCTCATCCTCCCGGAGTTTCATTCTCACAGACATCCCGAATCCTGAACACAGTAATGCCTGCATCTTGCTAAGCAAACTGCATTCAGATGTGCATTTCAAGAGAAGCAGCATGGCTCAGTGGTTAGAGCATGGGCCTGGGAGATGGAAGGGCGTGGGTTCTAATCCCAACTCTGCCACTTGTCTGCTGGGTGGCCTTGGACAAGTCACTTCACTTCTCTGGGCCTCAGTTCCCTCATCTGTAAAATGGGGATTGAGACCATGAGTCCCACATGGGATGGGAAATGTGTCCGTCCTGATTTGCTTGTAACCATTCCAGGCCTTAGTACAGTGTCTTAGTAAGTGTTTAACAGATGACATTATTATTGTTATTATTATTATTATTATGCAATCAGGAACCAAAATTTTCCAGCCCTAGGTGAAGAATTATTTACAGGGGCATAGGGTGCGACTGGGCATTGGATATTTGGAAAAGTTCTTCAAGGAGGAGGAACAGTGTGAATGAAAGGATGGAAATGGGAGAGTTTAGAGGGGGGTCACCTTGAGAGGAGCAAAGAAAGCTAGATTGTGAGTAGCAGGTGAAGAGAACAGAAAATAAGATGGAGCAAGAAATAGCCTGGCCTAATGGAAAGAACATGGGCCTGCGAGTCAGAGAACCTGGGTTCTAATCCTGGCTCCACCACATCCCCGCTGTGTGACCTTGGGCAAGTCATTTAACTTCTCTGTGCTTCAGTTCCTCATTGGCAAAATGGGGATTCAATACCCGTTCTCCCTCCTACTTAGACTGTGACCTCCATGTGAGACCTGATTATCTTGGAACGACCCCAGAGTTTAGTACAGTGCTTGGCAGATTGTAAGCGATTAACAAATACAATTACCTCCCTCTAGACTGTAAGCACCTTGTGAGCAGGGCTCTGTTATACTCTGCTCTCTCAAGCGCTTAGTGCAACGCCCTGCACACAGTAAGTGTTCAATACATTTGATTTAATGGAGGGAACTGTTAGAGGGCCTTGTCTTGCCGGAGACCTGGCGATAAATGAGGCTAGGAGGAGTCCAATTCAAACCAGGCTGGAGCTGATCACTCTCAAAACCTCCTATTAAGTGGGCACTTTTGGTGTTATTTCTTCTGCCCCATAATTGGGTTGCTCCCTAGGAGATTATGTAGTTCTAAAAATGTTTTTTTTCCACGGGTTATTTTTCTAAGCATCAGTGAAATCTTGCCTGTTTTGCAAAGTCTGTCAATTACCTGTGGTTCATGGTTATGGATCCCTATTTCCCTAAATAACCGAGAGTTGAAAATCAAAGCGAGTGCTGCCTTGCCTGTGTCCAGGCTGGCCAGGAGGTAGGTTGCCAAGGTAAAAACAATTTCTCTAGGTTCCACCTAGACACAGCCAAGATCCACTGGGGCTGACGACCTCAACTGAAATGAAACTTCCTCCCCAGTCCCTCCACCCCTCCAGCCCCCTGCGTTTTCCAGCAGAGGGGAAGGTGCGTGTCTCTTCTAGAGCATTTCGGGAAGAGAAGTCTTTCTAGAGTTAAATAGTTGCATTCCCTTCCCACACATTTTCATACTCACTGTGCTCATAAGTAAACTAAACTTAATTGCAATTTAATTTCCTCCAAATGACATCAACAATTAAAAGGAAATTACTTTTTTTTTCCCTTTTTTGCAATAGGCTTTCAGTAATTTAGAGAATTTAATGAAGCCCTTTGTGGGAAGGCAATTAGATTTCAGTGACTTTCTCACTGGAACCATTTTGTGTTGTTGTATGAACTCTGCCTCTACTGCAGAAATGATTCTTCTACTTTGATTTACCAAAGGTCTCTCAAGACATAAGACTTTATTTACCTTCGTAGTTACAATCATAATGGTACCCTTCACAAACTACCTAGGTTTTAATGTACGAGTCGGGGCTACATGATGGATCTTGAGGTATTTCTCACTTTTCCCACTTGTAAATGTGAAGGAGACTAAGGTTCTATATTTTTCATGGTATTGGTTAAGCATTTACTATTTGCCAAATATTGTTCTAAGTGCTAGAGTTGGTTCAGGGTAATCAAGTTGGACACAGTCCCTGTCCTGCAGAGGGCTCACAGTCTTAATTCCCATTTTATAGGTGAGGCAACTGAGGCACAGAGAAATGAAGTCACTTGCCCAAAGTGACACAGCAGACGAGGGGCAGAGCCTGGATTAGAACCCAGGACCTTCTGACTCCCAGGCCTGTGCTCTATCCATTAGGCCACGCTGCTTCTCAACCCATCAGTGGTATTTACTGTGTGCTTACTGTGTACAGAGTACTGTACTAAGCATTTGGGAAAGTATAATACAAGCTATCAACCAATCAGTGGTATTATGTGCTTATGGTATGCAATTGCTGTACTATGAATGGGGAAAAGCACAAAACAGTAAAGTTGGTGGAGGCAAGAAATTCCCCACAGAGAGCTTACAGGCTACAGGGGAACCAGACATTCAAATAAATTACAGATAGGGGAAGCAGCAGAATATAAAGATATAGACATAAGTGCTTTGAGGGTGGGGTGAGTATCAAAGTGTTTAAAGGGTGCTCTATCTAACCCTTCACCCCTCTTGGGGGGTAACAAGAAAGGGAACTGGAAATGTTCCTTTTTTGTTTTTTGGTGTTTAATGACTTACTCTGTGTCAAGCACTGTTCGAAGAACTGGGGAAGCTATAAGTTAATCATGTCAATCAGCTCCAGTAGAACAATTAGACAGAGCTCGTATGGACAGGGAATGTGTCTGTTGTGGTACTCGCAAAGCGTTCAGTACAGTGCTCTGCACACAGTAAGAGCCCAATAAATGCTATTGAATGAATGAATGAATTAGGAAAACTCACGTCTTCTAGGTTCAGTGAATGATTTTCTTCTCCATTGCTGGCGGAGGCTGCAGATTCGTTTCAAGAATGGATTCGGTAGAGTGGTTGATTGGTATTTTGGGGGCACTGGGGCTCCAGCTGCCAGGAGCAATTGAAGAAGCCTTTCCTCCATGAGCTCCTACCTGTGAAGGCGAAGCCACTGATGCTCCCATATTCTGGTCTGCAGCCCCAGTTTGACTCCACATAAAAAACAGCATGGCTTAATGGATAGAGCTCGGGCCTGGGCGTCAGAAGGACTTGGGTTCTGACCCCGGCACTGCCACATGCCTGCTGTGTGACCTTGGGCAAGTCACTTCACTTTGCTGGACCTCAGTTCCCTCATCTGTAAAATGGGGATTGAGACGGTGAGCCCCCCCGTGGCACAGGGACAGTGTCCAACCCGATTCGCTTATATCCACCCCAGCACTTAGTACAGTGCCTGGCACATAGTAAGCGCTTAACACGTACCCCAACTATTATTCCTGGGAGAAGCAGCGTGGCTTAGTGAGAATAATAATAATGTTGGTATTTGTTAAGCGCTTACTATGTGCAGAGCACTGTTCTAAGCGCCGGGGTAGATACAGGGTAATCAGGTTGTCCCATCATGAGGCTCACAGTTAATCCCCATTTTCCAGTTGAGGTAACTGAGAAGAGCAGAGGACCTGGGTTCTAATCCCAGCTCCACCCTTATCTGCTGTGTGCCCTTAGGTAAGTCACTTAATTTCTCTGTGCCTCAGTCTCCTCATCTGTAAAATGGAGTAAATACCTGTTCACCCTCCTACTTAGACTGTGAGTCCCATTTGGGACCTTATTATCTTGTATCTACCCCAGTACTTAATACAGTGCTTGGCACATAGCACTTAACAGATACCATAATGAACATTACTATTACTTTCTTTTTAAATCCAGCAGTGCAGGAGAGAAGAACTTAGGACTTAGGACTATACACTTTGTTTATACACTAAAAGTACAGGTTTCTAAAGTTGCCATCGAAAAGAGCTTCTTCCTAGGTAGGGCACTGGCCTCATAATTAAATTCATGTATAAAAACTCAGCAGTGAGTAATGTCGTGCTTCTACATTGACTCCCTAACGAGTCTCTTTTCAGTTGGCCCTTCTTTTTGGCAGTGAATTGTTGTAAACGATGATGTTAGGTCAATTGTACTTCTACAAAACGTATTGGGATCCATTATTACTTCAAATAATTTTATACACTATGAGTTTACATTTGAGATTTATGACTAACCAGCGGTGCCAAAATAAGTCCTTAATGTGACTCTCCCCATTTTGATCTGCCAAATTTAATGACGAGACATGAACTGCTTTCTCGATGCAGGCTTTAAGAATCCCACCGTTATTAAATGGTTTGCTCCTCTTGGCCATTTCAAGAGCCAAGTTCTAACTAGTTTGCAAAACAAGTTCATTTGCTTGGACAACTTTCTTGGAAACAGATTGCTGATTTGCAAATTCTTCACATTCTGTTGACACTTTTGCTTTCACTGATACCCAGTACATGCATGGTAAGAGCTGTGGTTCATCTCAAAATGATACACTCTTTAAGGACAGCTGCAGTCTTTTTTACATATCGAGCACAAGCCTTCTTCATCTTTTTGAACAAAGTAGGAGTTACTACCCTGATTTTGAAATTTCCTCTTCTCTTCAAGAAGGCCACACTTTGGGATTCTTATTTAGTCATCACCCCTTCCTCTCAATTGCTAAGATCACGCATTAGGCTTTGAATCATTTTAAAGTTTGCAAGCTCTTTTTAACACTGACTTTGCATCTTCTGTGATGGAGACCTTGCCATCTGTGGCCCTGAGAAGTAAGGTAGCTTACTGGGGAAGGGACAGTTTTTTTGTTTTTTTATTTAAGTGCTTACTATATGCCAGGCACTGTACTAAGCACTGGGGTAGATATAAGATAATCAGATTGGATACAGTCCCTGACCCACATGGGGCTCAGTTGCTCGTTCACCAGAGAGGCACTCTTGGCTCTGCCAGACCACCGCACAGCTGATGGGTAGGGGGTCTGAGTCGAGAAGCAGCGTGGTCTAGTGGTTAGAGCTTGGGCCTGGGAGTCAGAAGGACCTGGGTTCTAATCCTGATCTGCAACATGTCGGCAGAGTGTCTTTGAGCAAGTCATTTCACTTCTCTGTGCTTCGATTATCTCGTCTGTAAAATGGGAACTAAGACTGTGAGCCTCGTGTGGGACATGGACCGTGTCCAACCTGATTAGCTTCTATCTACTCCATTGCTTATAACGGTGCCTGGCACATAGTAAGCGCTTAAGAAATGCCATTAACAATTGAAAGATCAAGATCAACAACAAAAAAACTACTGCCAACTGGTCACTCAGGTGATCAGAGGGTCAGCAGAGCAAGAAATGCTGCCTGAGTCACAGGGCATTCGATGGTGCACGTCAGAGAGAAGAAGGTGGGGGGCTAATCGGAATCATCCTGAGAGAGGGGCTCCAAGTAATGTTGTAATGTTGGTATTTATTTAGCGCTTACTATGTGCAGAGCACTGTTCTAAGCGCTGGGGTAGACACAGGGGAATCAGGTTGTCCCACTTGGGGCTCACAGTCTTCATCCCCATTTTACAGATGAGGGAACTGAGGCACAGAGAAGTGAAGTGACTTGCCCAGAGTCACCAAGTGACTTCAACAGTCAGCCAGGGGAATAATAATAGCTATGATATTTGTTAAGTGCTTACTATGTGCCAAGCACTGTATTAAACGCTGGAGTTGCTACAAGCAAATCATGTTGGACATAGCCCCTGTCCCCCATGGGGGTCACAGTCTCAATCCCCATTGTACAGATGAGGCAACTGAGGCACGGAGAAGTGAAGTGCTTTGGCCAAGATCACACGGCAGACAAGTGGCAGAGCCAGGATTAGAACCCATGACCTTCTGACTCCCAGATCCTTGCTCTACCCGCTACACCATTTCACCTCCAGTTTAGGGAGACCTCTTCTCCACCGTCCCATACTGGGTTTGCTCCTTTCTCCGTTCCTTAGGTTGGGATGCGGGGAGCAGATACTCTCACTCCTCACCTCCTCCCTTCCGAGAACAGTGCTGGGACACATGCTAGGTCACGGTGAGGTAGACGCCGTTGGCTCGGGCGGTCAGAATCTGTCACCCAGTGTGGTAAGGGGAAAGGGATCAAAAGAGGAGGAGGATAAAGAGGGAGACAGAAAGGGAGCAGAGACTGGGGTTGAAAAAATGAGGAGGGGGAAACGGGGAAGGAGAAAAGAAAAGGAGGAGAGAAGTAGTTAAGGGAGGGAAGAAGAGGAGGGAAGAGGGAGAAGATTTATTTACGAAACCTCTGTCTGCTGTCACTATCCTCCACTGTCCTTTCTTACACCCTCTACCTACTGACACTAATAATAATAATTTTGGTGGTTGTTAATATATTCTCTGTGTGCATGGTTGGTCACCTAGTTTTGAAAATCAGGCTTCTCTCTCTCAATCATCTTGTAGTACAAGGGCTGGGTGCGTGGGGGAGGCAAGAAGCAGCGTGGCTAGAGAAGCAGCGTGGCTCAGTGGAAAGAGCCCGGGTTTTGGAGTCAGAGGCCATGGGTTCGAATCCCGGCTCTGCCATTTGTCGGCTGTGTGACTGTGGGCAAGTCACTTCACTTCTCGGCGCCTCAGTTCCCTCATCTGTAAAATGGGGATTAAGACTGTGAGCCCCACGTGGGACAACCTGATTCCCCTATGTCTACCCCAGCGCTTAGAACAGTGCTCGGCACATAGTAAGCGCTTAACAAATACCAACATTATTATTATTATTATTAAAATGGGGATTAAGACTGTAGCCCCACGTGGGATAACCTGATTCCCCTATGTCTACCCCAGCGCTTAGAACAGTGTTCTGCACATAGTAAGCGCTTAACAAATACCAACATTATTATTATTATTATTAAGCGCTTACTATGTGCCAGGCACTGTACTCAGCACTGGGGTAGATAAAAGGTAATCAGGTTGGACACGTTCCACATCCCACATGAGGCTCGCAGTCTTAATCCCCATTTTGCAGATATCTAACTTGACTTATTTAACTGAGGCACCAAGAAGGGACGTGACTTGCCCCAGGTGACACAGCAGACAAGTGGCAGTGTCAGGATTAGAACCCAGGTCCTCCAGAGTCCCAGGCCCGTGCTCTTGTCATTGGGACATGAGTATCCAGGAGGAAACAATGGAGGAACCAGGGATGGGTGTCCTGGCCCAACTAGTCATTCCTGGTCATTTCCTTGTTTTGGGGGAGGTGGTGCTGCCAGAGAAGAGGAAGAGTAGGAAGAGGAGAAGAACAGGGAGGAAGCTGAGCAGCCTCTCCTTTCCTCCTTCTCCTCCTCCTCCTTCCTGCTGCCAGATTGCCATCTCACTGCAGCTGTTGGAATTGCTCTCTAAATCTGAAATTTCCTTCTCTCATCAAGAATGCAACACTTTTTCTTTGGGATCCTTATTTAGCCGTCATCTCCTGCTCTCTACCGCAAGGATCGTCCATTAGGATTTAAATCAACTTAAAATTTGGAAAAACTTTTTTCCATCACCCCAGACAAAAGCAGGCCCTTTCTGGATTCTGCCAGAGGATTTAGAGTGGCAGGACAGGATCCTTAGATTTGTGACAATCTTGCCTGAAGCAGTGAGTCTGACCCCATAATTTGGGTTTGAATTGCTCATAAGGGCCCTAAATGCAAAGTGTATTTCCAATCCCCTCCCCTTTCCAAATGCCTCAAATGAATTTGATTCCTTATTAATTCTGTGAAATATTTTGATAATCAGCCCAGATATTGTGTATTCATCATTCCTTGTTGAAATGAAAATTTGTTTATAACCTGCCCCTCCCATTTCCCTACCTAATAAAAATACAAATATGTACGTACGTACACACACTCTCTCTCTCTCTCACATCTCCTAGGCCCAGAACTCCTCAATAAAATAACACATGCTGAGAAGAATAGACACGGCCAGGAAAAATATTTTGATTAACACAGCAGATGGTTTGAAGTTATGTGAGGGCAACTACATATCAGGACCAAGTACACCAAGTCATTAAATAGTTCTGAATATGGAGACTATCTCTGGGGCAAGTAATTCAGATCTTTCTTTGGGGAATGTGCCACTCCTTCTGTAAGAGAATAGGCAAAGCTTCTTTATTCTGAGTGCCCTTCTTCACTGACTTATCCTTTGCAAAATTTTATTTCAGTTGCAGTGTAATTTTCAAAACAAGCAGTAGAATTTAATTTTCACTAGCCATTCTTTTTTGAACCCCTTTCTGTCAGGGACTACCTACAATATTTCCTAGAGGGATTTCCATCTGGGTGAAAAAATGCAATTTTACAATTATAAGTTGGAAGCAGCGTGGCCTAGTCGGAAGAGCACAGACCTAGATTCTAATCCCCACTCTGTCACTTGTCTGCTGTGTGACTTTGGGCAAGCCGCTCAACTTCTCTGTGCATCAGTTACCTCATCTGTAAAATGGGACTAAGTCTGTGAGCCCCAAGTGGGACACTGACTGTGTCCAACCTGATTAGCTTGCCTCTACCCCAGTACTTTATACAGTGGCTGGCACATAGTAAGCTCCTTGTTCTGTCTTGTCTTGTGCCGTCGAGTCGCCTCCAACCCATAGCGACTCCATGGACACATCTCTCCCAGAACGCCCCATCTCCATCTGCAGTCACTCTGGTAGCGGATCCATAGAGTTTTCTCGGTAAAAATTCAGGTGTGGTTTACCATTGCCTGCTTCCGCAGGTAAACTTGAGTCTCCGCCCTCGATTCTCTCCCGTGCCGCTGATGCCCAGCACAGGTGAGTTTTGACTTGCAGCAGATGGCCTTCCACTCGCTAGCCACTGCCCAAGCTAGGAGTAGAATGGGTAGGCCTCTGCTTGACTCTCCCTCCCATAGCCGAGACGGGTAAAGGACTGGAAACTCTTCAGGTGTGATCCCGAGAGGGTAGTAAGCTCCTTGCCGTCGGCTTTAAAGCATTCGATCGGCTCGCTCCATCCTACCGCACCTCACGGATCTCCTACTATCGCCAGTACAACACACTCCGCTCCTCTAGTGCCAACTTACTCACTGTGCCCCCCATCTCGCCTCTGACTCCTTTCCCACATCCTCCTTCCCCTAGCCTGGAATTCTCTCCCCCTTCACATTCGCCAGACCACCACCTTCTCCACCTTCAAAGCCCTGTTAAGGTCACATCTCCTCTAAGACGCCTTCGATAACTAAGCCCTCTTTTCCCCAGCTCACTCTCCCTTCTGGGTCATCTATGCACTTGGATCTGTGACCTTTGGGAATTTGATTTGCACCCCCTCCTCAACCCCACGACATTTCCGTATAGATCTTTAAATTATATACTATACATTATTTGTATCAGGATCCGTCTCCCCTCAGGACTGTAAGCTTATTATTATGTTGGTATTTGTTAAGCGCTTACTATGTGCAGAGCACTGTTCTAAGCGCTGGAGTATACAGGGTAATCAGGTTGTCCCACATGAGGCTCGCAGTCTTAATCCCCATTTTACAGATGAGGTAACTGAGACACAGAGAAGTTGAGTGACTTGCCCAGGGTCACACAGCTGACAAGTTGCAGAGCTGGGATTCGAACCCATGACCTCTGACTCCCAAGCCCGTGCTCTTTCCACTGAGCCACGCTGCTTATTGGAAGGGAACTTGCTAATTGTGTTGTATTGTACTCTCCCAAGCACTTAGTAAAGTGTTCTGCACATAAGAAATTCTCAATAAATTCCATCTATTGATTAAGTGCTTAACAAATACCACTAAAAATTATATATAATCATCTGTAGACTGGAAGAGATATCAGGAGACAAAGAGTCCATCTCTCTCTGTCCCAAGCAGGAATCACCGGCCCTAAATCAGTCAGTGGTACTTACTGAGCAGTTACTGTGTGCACAGCATTGTACTCTTTAGGTTTGGCAGAGTACAATACAAACAAGTTGACAGACACATTCCCCGCCTACAAGACACTCACAGTGTAGACTGAGAGCTCCCGGGCCCTGCCCACGACCACAGTTACGGCATAAACATTTTCTCCCATTGAAATTTAGCATCCAGGCACCAATCCTTTTGTGGATTAAAAAGATATCTGTAATTTCAAAACAGCATTACCAATAATGTCCTTTTAGAGACACTGACCTCAAAACTCAGATTTGAACAAATGACTTTGGCGGGGGTGGTATCTAATACCCTCAAATTCACGTTGAAAACGAACTACCGATTAAACATATAGTGTCGACGAAGGGTGACAGTTCGTTCTGGGAAAGAGAGCTCCAATTAGGAGCTGGGAAGCCGAGCCCTGCCGTTGACTCATACGGTGGTCTTGGTCCAATCACTTGTCCTGTTTGGGCCTCAGTTTACCGGCCGAGTCTCAGGGCCACGTTTACCACTGAGTTACGGGGCAATACACAGGGGCCACCGGCATCAAGAACCCTCCCACAGTGGTCAGGAGTGTCAGAGTAGAAACGTGACTTTATAGTTCCTTTTGAAAACACTTCCTTCTCCAGTCGTTCATGAACCTTGACCTGGAGTTTTTCTTTCTAAATGCTCCTTGATTAGATCCAAAGCTTTTCCTTTCTTTCTCTAAATTTTCTAATAGAGTAATGCTCAATTGCTTAATGTCATAGGAGAATCCTCCCCCGGCCCCTTTGAATATAGCTCCGGGAACCAAATGAACGAGGATTGGGAACGGGAAAGAACTCCCGGAAACACATTCTAATTCTTCCTCATCTTAAACTGTAAATGTAAACGGATTAAACTGTGGAATCCATTCTCCCCAATTGTATTTGGAGGATGAGGCCGTAACTCCAGGACTGTAGAACAGAAGAACGGGATAATGGTCTCCTGCTGTCTGTAAACGCCGGGCAAAGCTAGAGAGATTAGCGTCCTAGCAGGATGCATTGATCTGACATCCGTGCTCAATTAAAATGACTCTTTGTATTACACCAAGTGACTGATTTGGTGGTCTTGTCTGGCGGGGTTGGAGAACATTTGCCTCTTGTCTTTTTATTAGCCAGCTGTCCTCTTGAAAACTCAGGGAATAGGATTCGGTGTGCTTCAGGTGTGCAACTAATCAGACACCAGTTGTCTTTAATACTTGAAGAGGACACCAGCATTGGAGAAGTTCCTTTATGGATGTATGTGGGGCTGAAGAGGCCCAACGTGAGGCCCTGTTGGTATTTGTTAAGCGCTTACTATGTGCCGAACACTGTTCTAAGCCCTGGGGTAGATACAGGGTAATCAGGTTTTCCCATGTGAGGCTTACAGTCTTCATCCCCATTTTACAGATGAGGTAACTGAGGCACCGAGAGGTTAAGTGACTTGCCCAAAGTCACACAGCTGACAGGTGGCGGAGCGGGATTAGAATCTTGACCCAGACATATCACGCAAACCCCAAATTGTCCTTCAGTGTGCCGTTTTATGCCTAACGCTTATGTCCAGAATCTTATACCCTGACATTTCCTCTCTTTGTGATTTATTTTAATGTTTGTCTCCCTGCCTGGACGGCAAGCTTCTTTTGGGCAGGGTCCAAGTCTACCAATTCTATAGTATTGTAGTTTTCCAAGTGCTTAGTACAGTGCTCTGCTCACAGTAAGTGCTCAATAAATACCACTGATTGATTTATGCTTAATCTTTGGTGTAGTGGATAGAGTACGGGCCTGGGAGTTGGGGAGGTTGTCGAATCTCATTCCGGCTCTGCCACTTGTCTGCTGTGTGACCTTGGGTGAGTCACTTCACTTCTCTGTGTCTCAGTTATCTCATCTGTAAAATGAGGAAAGAGACAATGAACTAGGGGGGAAAAAAGTTACCTGAAGAAGTGGAATCCGATTCTAAAATGAACAACTGGGTCCTTCCAAACTGGCTGAATAGAATAATTTGAACAGGACCTAACGCTACTTTACTCATTCATTCATTTATTCAATAGTATTTATTGAGCGCTTACTGTGTGCAGAGCACTGGACTAAGCGCTTGGAATGTACAAATCCGTAACAGATAGAGACAGTCCCTGCCCTTTGACGAGCTTACAGTCTAATCGGGGGAGACGGACAGACAAGAACAATGGCAATAAATAGAATCAAGGGCAATAAATAGAATCAAGACTCAGTCGGCAGTGGAGAATGGACCAGGCAGAGTGAATGTCCTGAGTCTGACAATCTCAAAATCATGATGATCTTTTCAGGGCAGCCAAATTTTCTCAATTTTTAGGACCTGGATCTACGGATGGAGTTAAATACTTCCTTAAGACGTATTAATGTTGTGTGTAGTCATCATCGTGCTGCTCCTTACTCCTTTTTTATGGAATTTGTTAAGCACTTACTACGTGCCAGGCACTGTTCTGGGCACTGGGGTAGATACAAAGTAATCATGTTGGACACAGGCCCTGTCCCACATGGGGCTCACAGTCTTAATCCCCAATTTCCAACTGAGGTAACTGAGACACACAGCGAAGTTGTGACTTGCAGAAGGTCACACAGCAGACAAGCGGTGAAGGCCAGGATTAGAACCCAGGTCCTTCTGGCTCCCAGACCCTTGCTCTATCCACTAGGCCACACTGCTTCTCATATACTTTTCCTGTTTCTGCTGCATCTCAGAATTATTTCCACTCTGTCACCCTGTGTGGTCTGAATTCACACTGCTATCCAGGGAAGAGGAGTCAGTGATGTTTTTCAGCAGTTGGTCCGGAGGGATTCCGGCTAGGATCTCCCGAGCGATATCTAGCAGTACAACGCCGTAACAGTTGCTATGGTCTGAGCTCTCTACGCGAAGGAGCCGTAGTGGAAAGAATGTGGGTTTGGGAATCAGGAGACGTGGGCTATAAGAGTATGATCCCGGGAGTCGGAAGACCTGGCTACTAATCCCAGCTCTGCCACATGTCTGCTGTGTGACCTTGGACAAGTCACTTCACTTTTCTGGGCCTCAGTTACCTCATCTGGAAAATAAAGATTAAGACTGAGAGCCCCATGTGGGACAGGGACTGTGTCTGACCTGATTACCTTGCATCTACCCCCACTGAACAGTGCTTGGCAAGTAGCACTTGACAAACACCGCAATTATTATTATTTTTATTATTACATGCCTGCTGTGTGATCTTTGGCAGATCACTTAACTTCTCTGAGCCTCAGTTCCCTCATCTGTAAAATGGGGCTAAATCCCCTGTTTTCCCTCCCTCTTAGACTGTTCCATGGTGTCCCGAATGGTTATCTTGTATCTATCCCAGTGTTTAGCCTAGTGCTTGGCTCGTAGTATATACTTAATAAATGCCATCATTTTTACGAGCTAGATAAACCATAGAATGGATAGCTTTTAAATGACCCTTGGATGGTTAAACAAACATTCCAGAAGAGAGCAAAAAGAAAGGATATTAGAGTGCAGCTGTCTTATTGTGTACTTATGTATCTCATTTAGTAATAACAGGAATGATGATAATTGTTATATTTGACTTGACCTCCTAAGTAGATTGGGAGCCCAGTGTGGGACCTGATTATTATGTGTCTACCCCGGCACTTAATACAGTGCTTGGCACAGAGTAAGCCCAAATGCCACAATTATTATTATTACGATGATTAGTTCCTCTAAATCAAAGAATTATGGTATTAGATTTTTTATTTCCCAGATCATGGTATTTGTTAAGTGCTTACTATGTGCCGAGCACTGCACTAAACACTGTAGTGGAATCTGGAAAGGGTCGGGATAAAGTATTAGATTAACTACACTGCCCAACTATCACTTCATCTCTCTCCTAGCATTCCTGCCTGAACTCCTTCCTTGACCCTTTTGGATCCAGCTTCTGTTCAGTGCATGCCTTCGTCCTGCTCCAAATTCTCCAGTGGTTGACCGCTGTATTCATTCATTCGATCGTATTCTTTAATAATAAGATTATTATTGTTATTATTATTATTAAGATGAGGAGTAATGTTGGTATTTGTTAAGCGCTTACTATGTGCCGAGCACTGTTCTAAGCACTGGGGGAGATACAGGGTCATCAGGTCGTCCCACGTGAGGCTCACAGTCTTCATCCCCATTTGACAGATGAGGGAACTGAGGCCCAGAGAAGTGAAGTGACTTGCCCACAGTCACACAGCTGACAAGGGGCAGAGCTGAGATTTGAACCCATGACCTCTGACTCCAAAGCCCGGGTTCTTTCCACTTGTGCAGAGCACTGTACTAAGTGCTTGGAAGAGTACAATACGACAGTAATCGGACACATTCCCTGCCCACAACGAGTTTACAGTCTGGGGAGGCGGGGACGACGACAGACATTAATGTAAATAAATGATTTACAGATATGTACATAAGTACATTAGGGAGAAGCAGCGTGGCTCAGTGGAAAGAGCCCAGGCTTGGGAGTCAGAGGTCATGGGTTCTAATCCCGGCTCCGCCACTTGACAGCTCTGTGACTTTGGGCAAGTCACTTCACTTCTCTGGGCCTCAGTTACCTCATCTGTAAAATGAGGATTAAGTCTGTGAGCCCCACACGGGACAACCTGAGTACCCTATATCTACCCCAGCGCTTAGAACAGTGCTCGGCACATAGTAAGCGCTTTACAAATACCACCATTATTATTATTATTATTTAGTGCAGTGGGGCTGGGAGGGGGATGAATAAAGGGAGCAAGTCAGGGTGACCCAGAAGGGAGTGGGAGAAGAGGAAAGGAGGGCTTAGTCGGGGAAGACCTCTTTCATTCATTCAATATTATTTATTGAGCGCTTACTATGTGCAGAGCACTGTACTAAGCACTTGGAATGTACAATTCGGCAACAGATAGAGACGATCCCTGCCCAGTGTCAGGCTCACAGCCTCTTGGAGGAGATGTGCCTTCACTTAGGCTTTGGAGGGGGGAGAGTAGTAATTTCCCTCCATATCAAGCAGAAATTGCAGACAATCAGCCGTAAGCCAGTCAGTCAACACTCTCCCCGCTACAGGATCTCGTCCTTTACCCAACAGAGAAGCAGCGTGGCTCAGTGGAAAGAGCCCGGGCTTGGGAGTCAGAGGTCATGGGTTCTAATCCTGGCTCTGCCGCTTATCTGCTGTGGGACCTTGGGCAAGTCACTTAACTTCTCTCTGCCTCAGTGACCTCATCTGGAAAATGGGGATTAGAACTGTGAGCCCCAGGTGGGGTAACCTGATTACCTTGTATCTACCCAGCGCTTAGAACAGTGCTCGGCACATAGTAAGCGCTTAACAAATACCAACATTATTATTATTATTACAACCCAGACTGCAGCTCGGCTCCCCTGAAGCCAACCTACTCACTGGGCCTCGTTCTCATCTTTCCCTCCGCTGACCTCTTGCTCACACCCTCCCTTTTTGCTGAACTTCCCCCGTCCTTCACATCCGGCGGACCACCACTCTCCCCATCTCCAAAGACCCTCTGAAATCATATATCCTCCTCCCGGGAGGCCTTCCCTGATCTTCCCTCATCTTCCCACCGCAGAAGCTCGCCCCACTTGTCACAGGCCACTGGGTTCCAGGGTCCACGGGCAATCTGCCCAGCCTCGGACCACGGTCCCGACTCCCGCTAACCATCACGGAAAAAACAAAATTTCGAATGCTGGGTGGGCCGCAGTGGGATTTTAACTAACGACTCTTGTCTAGAGAGGGGAGGACCCTGAGAGCTGAACCTTTCAAGTAATATTTGGGCTACATGGCGTTGTTATTTTGGACTGCTGAACTCATAATTAAATATTTGTAATTCACTCTTACCACAATATGTATCATCCCACCTCCTCATCCTGCTCTTAGCACAGTGCTTGGCACAGTGAGGTTTAACAAATGCAATACCTAACCTACTGCACTGAGCAATTATATTTGCTTTTTCACCAGCCAAATATCTCAGAGAAATATTCTGGTTCCAATCCGAAGTTTAGAAACACCCCGTGACCTGGGAAGCGGATACAATGGATATGCATTTCTCTAATTGTAAAATGAAGCAGATTTGATTGCCATCATTACTATCGGTATTTTTCCAACACCTGCTTTGTTCTGAGCCAGGGAAAGACACTGGGAAGAATTACAAAAGAAGACTAAGACCTGGTTAAAACCTGATGAAGGCAAAGACAGAAACATGAACATGTAATTAGAGGAGAATGGCAAAGGCCAAGGGCATAAAGTACTATACAGAAATTTATGCACTTGATTTAAAGAGATGTAGGTAACTGCTTGGGTAGCTAGAGTATGGTGTGTCCAAGATTGCGGTAGGTTGATCTGGGAGGGCTTCTTTTTTTTTAAATGGTATTTGTTAAGTGCTTACCATGTGCCAGACACTGTACTAAGCGCAGGGGTAGATAAAGCTAATCAGTTTGGACACAGTAGGATTCCTGGGCGGGGCTCACAGTCTTCATCCCCATTTTAGAGATGAGGTAAATGGGGCCCAGAGAAGTGAAGCCACTCACCCAAGGTCGCACAACAGACAGACGGCGGCGCTGGGATTAGAACCCAGGTCCTTCTGACGTCCAGGCCCGTGCTCTGTCCACTAAGTCACTCACGCAGCTTCGCAGACTCGGACTTCCCGCTTCTTGCCGCAAGTCAGTTTTCAGAAGGGCCCTGTGGAGTGGTGGAGCTGAAAGGGGGCGGGGAATCCATATTTCATTTATTCATTCCATCGTATTTATTGAGCACTTACTGTGTGCAGAGCACTGTACAAAGCTCTTGGGAGAGTACAATACAGCAATAAACAGACACGTTCCCTGCCCACAACGAGCTGACAGTCTAGAGGGGGAGACAGACATTAATATAGATAAATTGCAGATATGTATATTAAGCGTTGTGGAGGTGGGAGGGGGTGAATAAAGGGAGCAAGTCAGGGTGATGCTTAAGGGAATGGGGGAAGAGAAAAGGAAGGTTTAGTCAGGGAAGGCCTCTTGGAGGAGATGTGTCTTGACAGAGTTGGTAGATCCATTCTGTGCACGCACCAAGTTTACATTCCGGAGGATGGCTGTTTCCAGAATAAGCAGAGAAGCAAGAGAAGCGTGGGAGAAGGGGAGGTCGGGGAATCCTGGGTCTCTGCGGCTGGGTCAGTCCGGCCTCCTGGGTGTAAGCTCCCGGGCTTCGGGGGGAGGTCCGGCCTCCCCGTCGGCCCTCGCTCCGCCCCGGGGCACGCACCCCTCTACCCCTACGGCCCGTGGGGATCCCACTACCTGCGGCTTGGCCCACCACTTCTCGCCAACGCATTTTCCCTTCCGGGGCCACCTCTGCGATGCTCCGTACGATCCTGGCAAGGTGATTTTCATCTGGATCTTTGGGAGCTCGTGACTTTAAAAACTCTTAGGGCTTTAGCCAGTCAATCAAGACTCTTTAGAGGGCAGAGCACTGTAATAAGTAAACAGAAGAGGGGGGCATCCAGTAAGCAAGCCCGCGAGGTGCGTGTCAAAGTTATAGATAGCACCGGTTCCCTCGGGCGTGCCCCGAGCGTGGAGCTGAAGGTCAGGGGGCCAGCTGGGCCGTGCTACCGGCCTTGGGAGCCTGCCCTCGCTTACCCATTCGGGGCGGCAATGGCAGCTTGGGAGATATCTCCGGGGAACTCTAGTAGTAGCTGGAAGCCCTCAGCCCCCCAAGGGTCACCGGCGGGACTCGGAGGGACCCGCATCCCCAGACTCCTCCGGTCTGCAGACTCCTCGCGGGCAAGGACTCCAGTCGGCCGATTCTACCGTGTTGGACTCTCCCAGCCTCTGCGCACACCGTAAGCGCTCAAAAAACACCGTCGATTGAACCATCGCTTGATTGCTCACTTTCTGCAGCGCGGGGCACTAAATGCTTACTTTGTACAGCGCGTTGTACTAAACGTTTGGGAGAGGAGAGCGATAGAAGTAGCATTTTTACGGTGTGCAGAGAAGCAGTGTGGCCTAGTGAAAAGAGCCCCGGGCCTGGAGTCAGAGGAACCGGATTCAATCCCGGCTCGGCCGCTTGTTTGCCGTGTGGCCTCGGGCAAGTCACTTAACTTCTTTGTGCCTCAGTTACCTCGTCTGTAAAATGGGGATTAAGTCCGTGAGCCACTTGTAGGACCTGGACTGTGTCCAACCCGACTAACTTTTGTATATATTTGCATATATTTTTATTACCCTTATTATTTTGTTAATGAGGTGTACATCCCCTTGATCCTATCGATGGTGATTATGTTGTCTTGTTTTTGTCCGTCTGTCTCGATTAGACTGTGAGCCCGTCAGGGATTGTCTACATCTGTTGCCGAATTGTACATTCCAAGCGCTTAGTAGAGTGCTCTGCACATAGTAAGCGCTCAATAAATACTATTGGGTGAATGAATGAATGAATAACTTGCATTTACCCCGGTGCTTAGTGTAAGTGCTTAACAGAAACCACTTAAAAACATAGGACCGCTGTACTGAGTGCTGGGAAAGAATACCCAGTTGGGAATTAAACACCGAGTACCGTGCTTTTCATTCATTAGGCACTCAATAAATACTGCTGATTGACTGTGTTTTTGAGTGAATGCAGTTCATTCAAGGCTCATTCAGAGTTTCTGTTCCTAACTGTATCATTCTACCTGCTTTGTAATTAATTTTTCCATCATGAGTCCCCGAGGAAACAGTTGGCAGGGGTTATGAATACTTTGTGTGTGTTGGTTATTAAAAATGGATACGCAAGTTTGGGATCCTGTAAGACTCTACGAGGCAAGGACATTTCAGGGAGAGATCTTTTCCTTCGAAAAAGTTCCATAGCGTGGCATCCTGTTCTTGTCCCGCTTCGGACATCAGCTAATAATAATTAATAATAATTATGGTATTTCTTAAGCACCTACTATGTGCCAAGCCCTGCTCCAAGCCCCGGGGTAGACCCGAGGCTATCAGGATGTCCGCATGAGGATCACGATCAGAGGACGTGGGTTCTAATCCCGGCTCGGCCACATGTCCGCTCTGACCTTGGGCGAGTCACTTAACTTCTCCGTGCCTCAGTTACCTCATCTGTAAATGGGGATTAAGACTGTGAGCCCTACGTGGGACAGGGACTGTGTCCGACCCGATTACCCTGCATCTACCCCAGTGTTTACAACAGTGCTCGGCACTTAGTAAGCGCTGAACGAACACCTCAGTTGTTATTATTATTATTAAGTAAGCGTTGTCCTCCCCCAGCCCCTACCCATCCAGTCTTACTTGGGTCTTTTACTGAGCCTCATGGCTACTGGGTGTAGCTCTTTAATAATGTTGGTATTTGTTAAGCGCTTACTTTGTGCAGAGCACTGTTCTAAGCGCTGGGGTAGACACAGGGTCATCAGATTGTCCCACGTGGGGCTCGCATTTTTTAATCCCCATTTTTGCAGATGAGGTAACTGAGGCACAGAGAAGTGAAGTGACTGGCCCACAGTCACACAGCTGACAAGTGGCGGAACCGGGATTTGAACCCATGACCTCTGACTCCCGAGCCCGGGATCTTTCCACTGAGCCTCTCTGCTTCTCTAAGAATCCTCAACCCGATTTCCATCAATCTTTTCTTCCCCCCCACGCAGTCACCCTACACTATGCTAATCAACATATTTGTCTTATCATTCATTCAACCGTATTTATTGAGTGCTTACTGTGTGCAGAGCATCGTACTAAGCGCTGGGGAGAGTACAGTGCAACATCAAGCAGACACATTCCCTGCCCACACCGAGCTTTCAGACTAGAGGACTCCTGTAACGGAGTGCCAAACAGTTAAGGTCGAGAACGAGAACAGATCTGACAACCAGTTGAAAACAGCGACCCAGGTCTCAAATAATAATAATAACAATATTGGCATTTGTTAAGCGCTTACTGTGTGCAGAGCACTGTTCTAAGCGCTGGAGTAGATACAGGATAATCAGATTGTCCCACGTGGGGCTCGCATTTTTTAATCCCCATTTTTGCAGTTGAGGTAACTGAGGCCCAGAGAAGTGAAGTGACTTGCCCGAGGTCACCCAGCAGACAAGTGGCGGAGCCGGGATTAGAACCCACGACCTCTGACTCCCAAGCCCGGGCTCTTTCCATTAAGCCAAGCTGCTTCTCATAGCTGGAAGCATCCAAATTCCTTGACGGTTGACACCCATTTATGGACAAACACAGTTGTTTCTAAGATGGGAATCTTGGCACAATATTTTGAAGAGAAAGACCGAGTTATTGTGGAAACAACAGGGACAGACTGCCTGCTCGTTGCAGTTATCGTAGCCTAGATTGGGCCCGAAAGATAATATATCGTTCAAATCGCCAACAGCACACAGAAAGGAAGATTGCTTCTTTCATTATGAAACTAGGTTCAACAAGGTTGCAGATATTATCCTAAAGCAGTTAGAAAGATGTATCTGTCATGCAATTTAGAAGTATTCGTGAGAATCTTAATGATAAACAATAAAGGTGCCAGAAAGGATTCCAGAGCTTAATGACCTCCAGGCCATGGGTGTCTTGCAAATCAAAAGCCTTCTAAGTAACAGATTACTTAGCTAGAAATATTTTTGCTGACTTTCTAGGAAGTATCATGTGTTTGTGATAATAACCATAACCTCAGTTGCAAATTTTTGGCAAACTTTCCGGGAAAATATAAGTTTTTGGTTACGTAATAATCAGAGCCACAGTCCAACTCGTGCTTTTTCTTTAGGGGGCAAAGCATCACCATTGTTACCTGTGGATATTCAAAGAATAAAATCACCTTTAAAATTGTTACTTTATTTAAAAACATGAACTGTCAAGGGAATTTTAATCTACTTATTGTATGGAGAAGCAGCGTGGCTCAGTGGCAAGAGCCCGGGCTTGGGAGTCAGAGGTCGTGGGTTCGAACCCCGGCTCTGCCACCTGTCAGCTGTGTGACTGTGGGCAAGTCACTTCACTTCTCTGGAGCTCAGTTCCCTCATCTGGAAAATGGGGATGAAGACTGGGAGCCTCACGTGGGACAACCTGATGACCCTGTATCTCCCCCAGCGCTTAGAACGGTGCTCTGCACATAGTAAGTGCTTAACAAATGCCAACATTATTATGTTTGTGATTAGGATTATCTTGCAGTGTTCCTTTTCTGCCTCTAGTTATTCCCTCAACACTTGCAAATTTTTCCCAATCCATGCCAACCGAAATCCTACATCTCGATTTACTGAAGGACAGCTATATCTATTATTTGCTTATCTTTCTCTAATGGCATCTCAGTGCCGAAAGATATAGAACAGGATTGCCCTTCCCTTCCCCTGTCTTCTGCCTTTTTTACCCACTTTTCCTGAAAGCAAGAGAGGTAGTCAGACAACTCCGTCCTCACCTTTTCATTGCATGAAAAAGGCATGTGGTCTGTCTGGCAGTACATTATCGGAGGGGGGAGTGCGGGATGGGGTGTGGGAGGAAGAGGGGGAGGCTCTGATTCACCACACCGATATCCAAGCTAGAACTCGAGCTGCGGTGACCTCAGAAGAGATCGTAAATATATTACCACATCTCAGATCAAAATTATTCCTTAATAGACTTTAACACTTGCTTCAAAGATGATCATTTCTGAGGAAGCCTGACGTCCCCAAAGATTTTCTTCCCGGGAGGTGAGTGCAGTCCTTTTCATACCTGCCCTAAACCTCATAATGTGGAATTTAGCTTAAGGTTATGTGAAAATAATTCTTGTACCAAGGAAAAATGTCACAAGGACCCGCCCAGTTTCTCATTTGAGAGATCTTATTCCTCAATTGGCGTAGATATTAAGACACTGGCATAGAATTTGAGACCCAGGAAACCAAGGGAAACTTTCTCTACTCATCCTCAGTGAATATAGACCGGAGTAAGGCAGTGGGACCTCCTGCCATCCCTCTGCGCAATGAAAAGGATAAGGTGTGGGGGTGGAGGGAGAGACGAGGCAAAAAACATTCAATAGTATTTATTTCAATAGTATTTATTGAGCGCTTACTCTGTGCAGAGCACTGTACTAAGCGCTTGGAATGAACAAGTCGGCAACAGATAGAGACAGTCCCTGCCGTTTGACGGGCTTACGGTCTAATCGAGTTTGACTTTTCGGGAAGTGCAACAGAGATGTTTAGTCAGTCAACCATAATTTCTGAGTATCCAAAGGATTGCTAAAAGAAAAAAAAAGACTCGTCCTGCTTTCATTCTTATGGAAGAGACAAAACAAACACAAATTCAGTCATTTCTCCCACAGTCGATGTCAGTCAATCGGTGGTATTTACTGAGCACCTACAGTGTGCAGAGCACTGTGTTAAGCTCTTAACAGATACCATCATTATTATTATTACTCTCAGGGGTAGGGGCGGGCAGGCAGGGAGCAACGATCGGAGCAGGGTTAAGGGAGACCCAGAGCTCACTGCCTCAGGCCCGGCCCCGGCCCCCTGCCCCCGGAGCCTGATCCAGAGGGATCGTGGACCTCGGTTCGGAGCGGCCACGGAAGCTGGCAGGGGTCTCGCTCCCAGACGGGTCCATCAGGCTCTGCCCCGCAGACCCATCGCTCAGCCCAAGGGACCCCGTAACGGAGCCGGTACCGGCCACCCTGCTCGTCCCATGTGAAACCGGCTGCTGGACTACGCTCCGGGGAGGAGTCGCCTGGGAGCCAGAGTTCGTGGGTTCTGATCCAGCTGTGTGACTTTGGAAAAGTCACTTGACTTCTCTGGGCCTCAGTGACCTCATCTGGAACATGGCGATGACTGTGAGCCCCACGTGGGACAACCTCATAACCTTGTATCTATCCCGGCGCTTAGAACAGCGCTCGGCACATAGGAAGCGCTTAACAAATAACATCATTATTATTATTTGTGAAATATTTGTATTTGAGAGGTAGCGTGGCTTAGCGGAAAGAGACTGGGCTCGGGAGTCAGAGGAGGTGGGTTCTAATCCCGCGTCTGCCACTTATCTGCTGTGTGACTTTGGGCAAGTCACTTAACTTCTCTGGGCCTCGGTTACCTCATCTGTAAGTTTAAAGTGGGAGCCCCATGTGGGACCATCTGATTACTCTGGACCTATCCCAGCACTTAGAACAGTGCTTAGCACATAGTAAGCACTTAACAAATACTGTAATTATTATTATTATTAGCCCGGGTGGCCAGAGTGGCTCACCTCCCCAGGTGAGGCCAGGGCCAGCACTGCGGGTTGTGGAGTGGGCCGGGGGAAGGGGGAGAGTGACCCAGCTCCCCGGGACTGCCATCCTTGTGCCATTCATTCCTTCAGTCATATTTATTGAGCACTTACTGTGTGCAGAGCACTGTACTAAGCGCTTGGGAGAGTACAATACAGCAATAAACAGTCACATTCCCTGCCCACAACGGGCTTACAGTCTAGAGTCGGGGCGACAGACACCATTACAAATAAATAACATGACCTATATATAAATGCTGTGGGGCTGGGAAGGGGGAAGAGCAAAAGGAGCAAGTCAGGGCAACGCAGAAGCGAGTGGGAGGTGAGGAAAAGTGGGGCATAGTCAGGGAAGGCCTCTTGGAGGAGATGGGCTTTCAATAAGGTTTGGAAAGCGGGTGGAGAGGAATTGTCTGTCGGATTTGAGGAGGGAGGGCGTTCCAGGTCAGAGGTAGGACGCGGGCCAGGGGTCGACGGCGGGACAGGCGAGATCGAGGCCCAGCGAGGAGGTGAGCGGCGGCAGAGGAGCGGAGCGTGCGGGTTGGGCTGGAGGAGGAGAGAAGGGAGGTGAGGTAGGAGGGGGCAAGGGGAGGGAGAGCTCTGAAGCCAAGAGTGAGGAGTTTTTGCTTCATGCGAAGGTTGATAGGCAACCACTGGAAATTTTTGAGGAGAGGGTGACATGCCCAGAGCATTTATGTAGAGAGATAATCCGGGCAGCAGAGGGAAGTATAGACTGAAGCGGGGAGAGACGGGAGGATGGGAGATGGGAGAGGAGGCTGATGCAGTCATCCAGGCGGGATACGATGAGAGATTGTACCAGCGAGGGAGCGGTCTGGATGGAGAGGAAAGGGCGGATCTTGGAGATGTGGTGAAGGTGAGACCGGCAGGTTTTGGGGACGGATCGGATGTGTGGGGTGAATGAGAGAGCAGACTCAAGGATGACGCCGAGGTCGCGGGCCTGTGGGCCGGGAAGGACGGTCGTACCGTCCACAGTGACGGGGAAGTCAGGGAGAGGACGGGGCTTGGGAGGGAAGATGAGGAGCTCAGTCTCGGACACGTTGAGTTTTAGGTGGCGGACGGACGTCAGGCGGAGACGTCCCGAAGGCAGGAGGAGATACGAGCCTGGAGGGAGGGGGAGAGGACAGGGGAGGAGATGCAGATTTGGGTGTCATCTGCGTAGAGATGATAGTTGAAGCCGTGGGAGCGAATGATTTCACCAAGGGATTATTATATTACAAATACATTATCTATTTATATTGTTCCATATTATTATATGCAACAACCAATTCACCTATTCCCCTGCACCTATTCACCACCTATGTCTCCCTTCCTTTAAATCTCAGCTTCAGACACGTCAAGAACCTTTCTTCAGTAATTTTATGTATTCCCTGCCAATATGCCATTAAGAAATAAACTGGTTAAGCACTTTTTATGTGCCAAGCACTCTACTAAGCACTGGGGTCGATACAAAATAATTGGGTCGGACTCAGTCCCTGCCTCACGTGGGATTTGCAGTCGAAGGGGGGGGAGACTGAGTATTGCATCCCCATTTTACAGATGAGGAAACTGAGGCACAGTGAAGATCTCACAGCAGGCAAGTGGCAGGGCCGGGATTGGAAGCCAGGTCCAGGCTCTTTCCGCTAGGCCTCACGTGACCCACTCAAATATACTCGTAATTATATTTACAGTTGAATATATTTATGTTGATCGAGTGTTTTTATCTCCTCTTGGATGGAAAGGTCCTTAAGGGTCGATCTCTTTTGAGTCTATCACTTATCCTTTGTGCAGGGGCGGACAAATTCCAGCCCAGGGGTGCCAACCAGCCTCCCAACTGTTTTCTATCAGGCCACTATGTCCAGCTAAAGTAAAAATCTATAATCATCACTACACAGCACTGCACTTTAGCATGTTTATTAAGAGATTTATAAGAGCTGTAAATTGAAAGGAAATAACAAAAGGTTATTTTGCAACAAGTCCCACAATGGTTTTATAGAGACGTGTTGTGAAAAACCAAGTATTTTATGTGTGCAGTCTAACATTTTTATGGTAAGAGCATAGGGCTGGGAACTAGATCTGGGTTCTAATTACCAACTCTACTACTGTGGCCTGCTGAGTGACTTTGGACAAGTCACTGCTCTGAGCTTCGGTTTCCTCATCTATAAAATCGGCTCTCCCCACTTCTCAAGATTGGGAACCCTGCAGTTGGATAAAGACTGTGTCCAATCTGATTATCTTGGATTTAACTCGGTGCTTGGGGCCCAGTAAACATTTTTATGTAATAATAATGATGATAAAAAATCTGTTTGTGTTCCCTACACAGTAGATTCCTATGCACCCGGATGAGTTTCACAAATATTTAGTTTCATAAGTATGAATCATAAATATTAAGAGTTCAACTATTAATGGGAGCCTGGGCCTGGGACTCAGAAGGTCACGGGTTCTATTCCCGGCTCCGCCACTTGTCGGCTGTGTGATCTTGGGCAAGTCACTTGACTTCCCTTGTGCCTCAGTTTCCTCATCTGTAAAATGGGGATTGAGATTGTGAGCCCCACGCGGGATAGGGACTGTGTCCAACCCGATTTGCTTGTACCTACCCCAGCGCTTAATGCAGTGCCTGGCACACAGTAAGCGCTTAACCAATATTAGAATGATTATTACAGTTCTTTGACACCTAGTAAGCACTTAACAAATACTCCCATCATTATTATTATTTTTATTAGTGATCATGACATCTTTCATCAAAGGCTCTGTGTGATGGCTTTTTCCGCTCTACCCCGAAACTCGGCATTCTGCCCCCATCCTAGAAAAATCTTCTCTGAATCCCACTCCACTCTCCAACTATCCCCGCCATCTTCCTCCTCCCAGCATGGCTTAGAAGATAGATGACAGGCCTGGGAGTCTGAAGGACCTGGGTTCTAATTCCGGCTCTGCCACATGTCTGCTGCTTGACCTTGAGCCAGTCACTTCTGGCCTCTGTGCTTCAGTTACCTCGTCTGTAAAATGGGGATTAAGACTGTGAGCCCTGTGTGGGACAGGGACTGTGACCGAATCGATTAGTTTCTATCTACCCCGGCACTTAGTACACTGCCTGGCACCTAGAAAGCACTTGAGTGCCAAAAAGAAAGATGGCGATTGGCTCGTTCGCGGACAGAAAGGGTCGCGGGCCCCATTTGAAGGCATCTAGACTTGAAGTGAGAGTCCCTGCACAGAAGCAGGGTCGAGAGGGTCTTGGGGAGCAACTAATTTGGCCCTCTGGTCTTTTGTCGGCTAACTGAAGGGAGCAGAACTGAAGAAGAGGGGGATCCTCGGGCACCCTTCCAACGTCCCATGTTGTTTGGGGGACGGGGGTCGGTTCAATTCTGGCCAGGCGACCGTCGGCTCAGTGGGAAGAGCACGACCTTAGGAGTTAAGAGGACGTGGGGGCTAATCCCGGCTCCGTCACCTGTCGGCCGTGTGACTCTGGGCAAGCCACTTAACCTCTCTGGGCCTCGGTTACATCATCTGTAAAATGGGGATGAAGACCGTGAGCCTCACGTGGGACGACCTGATTACCCTCCATCTCCCCCAACGCTTAGAACGGTGCTCGGCTCCTACTAAGCGCTTGACAAATATCAACATTATTACGAGAAGCAGCGTGGCTCAGTGGAAAGAGCCCGGGCTTGGGAGTCAGAGGTCGTGGGTTCTAATCCCGGCTCCGCCACTTGTCAGCTGTGTGACTTTGGGGAAGTCACTTCACTTCTCTGTGCCTGTTACCTCATCTGGAAAATGAGGACTAGGCCAGCCCCCGCCTGTGGATGCATGGCTTAGACGCCCTCCAGGGCTGGGCATGGCCTAAGCCTGAACCCTTGCCTGATATAATAATAATAATAATTATGCTATTTGTTAAGCACTTAGAATGTGCGGAGCACTGTTCTAAGCGCCAGGGTAGATACAGGGTAATCAGATTGTCCCACATGGGGCTCACATTTTTTAGTCCCCATTTTTGCAGATGAGGTAACTGAGGCCCAGAGAAGTGAAGTCACTTGCGCAAGGTCACACAGCAGACAAGTGGCGGAGCCTGGATTAGAACCCACGACCTCTGACTCCCAAGCCCGGGCTTTTTCCACCAAGCCACGTTGCAACATAATAATAATTATGTTGGTATTTGTTAAGCGCTTACTATGTGCAGAGCACTGTTCTACGCACTGGGGTAGATCCAGGGTAATCAGGTTGTCCCACGTGAGGCTCACAATCTTAATCCCCATTTTACAGAGGAGATAACAGAGAAGTGAAGTGACTTGTCCCCAGTCACCCAGCGGCCCAGTGGCAGAGCCGGAATTTGAACCCGTGACTTCTGACTCCCCAGCCCGGGCTCTTTCCACTGAGCCACGCTGCTTCCCTCCAGAGTGCTTAGAAGAGCGCTTCGCTCAAGCGCCCGGGCTGGGGAGTCAGAGGTCATGGGTTTGAATCTCGGCTCTGCCGCTTGTCAGCTGTGTGACCGTGGGCAAGTCACTTCACTTCTCTAGCCTTCAGTTCCCCCATCTGTCAAATGGGGATGAAGACCGGGAGCCTCACGTGGGACAACCTGATGACCCCGTATCTCCCCCAGCGCTTAGAACAGTGCTCTGCACATAGTAAGCGCTTAACAAATACTTCTTTATTATTATATTATTTCTCTGGGCCTCAGTTCCCTCATCTGTCAAACGGGGATGAAGATCGGGAGCCTCACGTGGGACAACTTGATGACCCCGTATCTCCCCCAGCGCTTAGAACGGTCCTCTGCACTTAGTAAACGCCTAACAAATACTTCTTTATTATTATTATTTTTCTGGGCCTCAGTTCCCTCATCTGTCAAATGGGGATGAAGACCGGAAGCCTCACGTGGGACAACCCGATGACCCCGTATCTCCCCCAGTGTTTAGAACAGTGCTCTGCACATAGTAAGCACCTAACAAATACTTTATCATTATTTCTCTGGGCCTCAGTTCCCCCTTCTGTCCAACGGGGATGAAGACCGGGAGTCACACGGGGGACAACCTGATGACCCCGTATCTCCCCCCGCGCTTAGAACAGTGCTCTGCACATAGTAAGCGCTTAACAAATACTAATTATTATTCTCTGGGCCTCAGTTCCCTCATCTGTCAAACGGGGATGAAGATCGGGAGCCTCACGTGGGACAACCTGATGACCCTGTATCTCCCCCAGCGCTTAGAACAGTGCTCTGCACATAGTAAGCGCTTAACAAATACTTCTTTATTATTATTATTTCTCTGGGCCTCAGTTCCCTCATCTGTCAAACGGGGATGAAGATCGGGAGCCTCACATGGGACAACCTGATGACCCCAGCGCTTAGAACAGTGCTCTGCTTCCTCCTCCCGCAGCCCCTCCCAAACCATCACCCGGGGCCTGAAGGAGGAGAAGGGTGGAGGAAGAGGAGCCAATCTAGGCCCCCTCTCCAACCTCACTTCGGGCAAGGGGGTCCAGCTTGATAATGTTGGTATTTGTTAAGCGCTTACTATGTGCCGAGCACTGTTCTAAGCTCCGGGGGAGACACAGGGTCATCAGGTCATCCCGCGTGAGGCTCACAGTTAATCCCCATTTTCCAGATGAGGTCACTGAGGCCCAGAGAAGTGACTTGCCCCCAGTCACCCAGCTGACAAGTGGCAGCGTGGCTCAGTGGAAAGAGCCCGGGCTTTGGAGCCAGAGGTCATGGGTTCAAATCCCCGCTCTGCCACTTGGCCGCTGCGTGACTGTGGGCAAGTCACTTCACTGGGCCTCAGTGACCTCATCTGTAGCATGGGGCTGAAGACTGTGAGCCCCACGTGGGCCAACCTGATTCCCCCGTGTCTACCCCAGCGCTTGGCACAGTGCTCCGCACATAGTAAGCGTTTAACAAATACTAACATTATTATTAAGCGGCAGAGGCGGCATTCAAACTCATGACCTCTGTCTCCCAAGCCCGGGCTCCCGCGGCCGGTCCCGGGGGGCGTCTAGGCCGCCGGTCCGCCGACGGGGACTGTCGCGAGGGCCTCCCAGACCCCAACATTATCATGCTTGGTATTCTTTTTATTAAGAAACGCCTTTCTTCTGCTTTTCGACGGGGGCAGGCCCCAGCGGGCGGGCCATGGCACCCCTCTCCCGTGATCCCTTGCGGGCCGAGGAGTGTCAATGGCGGCTGCGAGGCCCGCACGGAGGGGCCCGGGGAGGGCAGGGGAGCGTGTTGGGGTGTGGAGGGAGGGCGAGGCGGGACCCCCGGGACCCCCGGGGGCAGGGCAGGAGGGGCGGAGGGGTGGCAAGGACCGGCCCAGGGAGGCTTGGGGGTGGTGAAGGCCGAGGGCAGGGCGGCCCTCCCAGCGTGCCTTGCGGCGGGCGGAGCCGGAGCGGCCCGGGAGGCGGGGAAGCTGGCGCCCCGTGAGCCGCCTTCTCCTCCTCCTCCTCCTTCTCCTCCTCGTCCTCCTCACCCCCCGAAGACACCTCCTCTTCCTCCTCCCTCCTCTGCGGGTCCCCGCGGAACCCGGAACGGCCTGCCCCCGTGTGTCCCCCGAGGCCGCAGCGTTGTGTCGGCGGGTTCGGGCCACTCTCCATTCGGGCGGCGGCGCTTGGCCATGTCGTGTCGGGGAAGGTAATGAGCCGCAGAGCCCCGGGGTCTCGGCTGAGCGGCGGCGGCACCAAGTACCCGCGGAGCTGGAATGACTGGCCACCCAGGTGAGCGGGCTCACACCCTCCTCTGCACGTTGTGTCGAGCGGGGGGGGGCGGCGACCACAGTCCCCGCCGGCGGACGCGCGGCCTAGACGCCCCCCCCCCAGGACCGGCCGCGGCCTAAGCCGGACCCCCTTGGCCGAAGTGAGGTTGGAGAGGGGGCCGTGAGGCCTAAATCGGCTCCTCTCCCTCCACCCTGCTCCTCCTCCATGCCGATGGTTTGGGAGGGGGAAGGAGAGGAGGAGGAAGAGGAGGCGCGGCCTAAATCGGTCGGGGAGGGGGGCACAGAAGGGGAGCTTAGGCCTTGGGAAGGGAGGGGACGGTGTAGACACCACTCCAGGGGGCCTGTGTAGGAGGGGATCGTGTTGGCCGCATGTTTAGACTGTAAACCCGTCGATGGGCAGGGACTGTCTCTCTCTCGCCGATCTGTCCATTCCAAACGCTTAGGACAGTGCTCTGCACCCAGCGCCCAATAAATACAACTGAATGAATGGGGGCTGCCAACCTCTCCCCCCCTAGTCCCGATGCCCAGGAAGAGGTGGCACCCTCCCCAGCCTCCCGTTTATCGCTAAGAATAACGAGCGTAGCTGGTAAGCGCTTACTATGGGCCGAACACCGTTCTGAACGCTGCGTTAAGGAGGAGGGGAAAAAAAGAAGCCAGCAGGCCTCCTTTTGCCTCCCCTCCCCCCCCCATCTGAATTTTCCTGTTTCATTTCAGGCGGAGAGGGGGAAGAATTGCGCGCGAGTGGGTGCTGGCGTGCGTGCATGGAGGAGGGATTATTATCATTAGTAATCGTGCCCTGGATGTGTGCAAAGCACTGTGCCGAGCCCTTGAGAGAGCACACCAGAGCGCCAGGCACATTCCCTGCCCATAACGAGCTCAGCGGGGGCACATGCCTGTAAACCCCCGTGCTCTAAAAAGGAGATTTCTGCCAGGACAGTTAGGCAGACACACACACTCCAATTCCATCCAGGACCTTCCAATTCCATCGTCCGGTGAATCCAGAGAGAGGGAATTCCCCCCGTGATTGGGAGAAACCCAGCAGATCTAATCAAATTATTGGAAAATCTCAGGGAACGGCTAAAGGGATTTCCAAACGCCCAGGTCACCCGTTCCTTGGGTTCTGTTTCCGTGGCATTTGCCCCCCAGGACACTTGTGAATCACTTTTTGGTTCAGATGTAATTGGGCACTTGATTTGCTCCCGCTAATAAAGAGTTGTTTGGCTCACAGATGGACCAGTGGGAATTGGGGGAATAAATCAGGACCCTTGGTTCTCAAAGAAAAAAATTGCTGTGGCTCTGATTTGACTGGGGTGATGTATTGGTGGTGCCCATTTTAAATAATAATGTTGGTATTTGTTAAGCGCTTACTATGCGCAGAGCACTGTTCGAAGCGCTGAAAATCAGGCAGTTATTAAAAAAAAACACGAACAAACCGATGAAGCCCGCCAGCACACTAAAATACATTTACTGTCGGTCACTCCCCCAGGCAGACCGCATGGAAACCCTCTGGGCCACAGTGTTCAAATTTAAGGAACACTGATCTAGGCCACATTGCCAGTGTGCTGGAAGAGTGGGTTTAGGGGGACTTCCAGGGTTTATTTTGCAAAGTAACCTACCTAGAGGAATAAAAAAATTAGAGTAAAAATGGAGGTGAAATAGTCCCCTCTGTCTTTCCAGTTTAGAGAAGAATAAATCTATAAAGGGGACTGGCTTTAAAGGGGTTTTTTTTCCCTCTCGAAATCAGGAAAGCCGTTGTGTATTTTTTAAATGTGGGGATAGTTTGCCACATATGAAAATTTCCATCTTTGTGGTTAGGAAATTGTATAGGCTTTAAGGGCCAGGAAGTCGGTGCACCAGATTACTGCCAAACTTCCAGATATGTCTAAGTTTAGCTTGCGTTTTCTAACATCGCCATTTGAAAGTGTGGAAGGTAGTAAAGAGTAATGATTTGGGTATTTTTTTGGTATATTTTATCTCGTCTTTGAAAAATGGCCCGTGTTGTGGAGCATCGGAGAGTCCATTTTATGCTTTTATTTTAATACATTTTCAGCATGTATCATTACATTAAGTAAATTGCTGAAAATACATGAACTTTTACAACATGAACTTTCACCTGATTTAGTTGATTTTTAATTGATTCTCTGTCTTCTGAGAGACCTCGATTTTCCACCCCCGTATTCCTACTTTTGTCATATGGCTGCTGAAAATAAAGACCATCGAACATTCTTTTCAAGCTAGGTAAGGGCTTATTTTGTGCCAGGCACTGTACTGAGCGCTGGAGTAGATACTAGCTAGTGAGATTGGACACGGTTCATCTCCCACACGGGCTCATAGTCTTAATCCCCCATTTTACTGACGCGATAGCCGAGGCACAGAGAGGTTAAGTGACTGGACGGTGTCACACAGCAGTCGAGTGGCAGAGTCGGGATTAAAACCCAGGTCCTCCACCTCCCAGGCCCAATCTCTTCTGCTTTCCCAGTTTGCAGCCTGCTTCCAAGATTTTGCCTGACTCCCTGAAAATTTGCTGTTACTTTATTTTCGTTAATAAAATAAGCTCCTTTTGGGCAGGGAAGATGTCTCCCCCACTTGGTTGTACTGAACTCTCCCAAGTGCTTAGTACAGGGCTCTCACACAGTCAGCGCTCAATAAATACTAATGATTGAAATGAGTTCGAGGTCCAGTTTTGTTCCCGGAGTTGTTCGTCAAAAAGTTTAAGGATTCCGGGAGGATCTCTTGATTCTTTGCCGCTGTTGGGTCTCCAAAAATAGGTTGACATCAGTTCCTGACTGTGAGGCGGATAATAATGATAATAATAATGTTGGTATTTAAGCGCTTACTATGTGCCAAGCACTGTTCTGAGCACTGAATGACCCCCAGTTTCCCATCTGGATCACTTCATTGCAGACTCAGGTGAATTGGACAGGACCTCCTGGCCCTGGGCTTCTGGTCCCTGGCCTCTACCGAAGGAGAGGATTGTTCAAATGCAGAAAGCGACGACATTCACTGAGCTATTCGATTTTAGTCTAAGGACACCTTTTATTTACTGTAAGCTGTTTAGGCCCCCTGCCTCTCTTTCTTTGAGAAGCAGGGTGGCGTCGTGGAAAGAGCACGGGCTTGGGAGTCACAGGTCGTGAGTTCCAATCCCGGCTTTGCCACTTATCAGCTGTGTGACTTTGGGCAAATCACTTAACTTCTCTGTGACTCAGTTACCTCATCTGTAAAATGGGGCCTAAGACTGGGAGCCCCACGTGGCAGAACCTGATTACTTTGCATCTACCCCGGTGCTTAGAACGCTGGTTGGCACATAGTAAGCGCTTAACAAATACCGTCATTAGGATGATGATGATTTCTTGTACATTGAGCTGTTAGTACCACCAAAGAATGAGCACGGGAAATGAGTCCTACCTAAATTTCACTATGGTGGGGGGAAACTTAGAAATGACTAATTTTAAAACTACTTTTGGAAAATGATTTTTTCTCTATTTATGCACAAAGAGGTATTTCTAAAATCAGTCATAGGCTGAGAAGCGGTGTCGCCTAATGGAAAGAGCTCAGGGCTGGGAGTCAGAGGACCTGAGCTCTAATCCCAGCCCCACCACTCATCTGCTGGGTGACCCTGAGCGAGTCCCTTAATGTCTCTGTGCCTCAGTTACCTCATCTGGAAAATGGGGATTAAGATTGCGAACCCTAGGTGGGTCAGGGACTAATCCTCATCCGATTAGCTTGAATCATCCCCAGTGCTTAGTACAGTGCCTGGCACCTAATAAGAACTTAACAGATGCCATTAAAAAAATTAAAAAAGGAGTAAACAATTTAGGAACATCGATTACAGCCATGTGTTGGATAGTGTGACTAGAGTATTGGTAGATATGAAGCAACATATTCAGTTAATAAATCTGGTCAATCACTCAGTAGTATTTATTCAGCACCCCATGTGTGCAGAGCACTGTAGTTTTAAAAAGTGTTTTTTTCCCCTGGCATTGTAAAGATTTGGGCGAGTACAGTAGAGGAGCTGACATAGTTCCTGCCCTTAGGCAGTTGACCGTCTTGCCTGGGAGATGGATGTGAAATTTACAGGTGGAGGAAGAAGTGCTCAAACAGTCGGGTAGATTTAATGATATGTACAAAGGGTAACGATATAATTTAATGATATAGTACAAAAGTGCTAAAGTGGTGCAGAAGTTATGAGAGGATGATAATCAACCAATTGTAATTGTCTTACTGTTTCCAGAGCACTAAGCACTTGGGAGAGTACAGTATAACAGAGTTGGTAGACACATTCCCTGCCCACCAGGAGGTTACAGTCTAGTGGGGGAGGAGATAGAAATATAAACGAATAAATTACAGATATGTGCATCGGTGCTGTGGGGCTGAGGGAGGGACGAATAAAGGGAGCAAATCACGGTGACGCAGAAGGGAGTGAGAGAAGAGGAAAGAAGGGCTTAGGGAAGACCTCTTGGAGGAGGTGTGCCTTCAGGTAAAGCTTTGAGGGTGAGGAAAGTAATGAGAGGAAGGAAGATGTGACTTAGGGGGACAGATTTTTGATTGACATCTTAGCACGAGGGGTTTTGTGACACCTCCTACGGACCGTACTTTTATTTTTCTGGGTATAGGCGTTAGCTGTATTTGCCTGATCACTTGTAAACTCACAAAGCCCAATCATTCTAGTACCTAAAGATGAACTTGATTGTGCAAACTAATATATAGTTTCAGGGAGGGTAATCATGTGTGCCAGGGACGTAGAAATGAATGCAAATTTTAATCTATTACCCCTGCCTCTTCCGGCAGGGAGGGAGAGGGAAGGTTGGTAAGTTTTGTGTGCCACTCGCGTGCTACACTGTTATAGTGGTTGTAATAAACAAGTCCTTTAAAGTGCTGGGGAGTATAAAGTTGTGTATTGAATTGGAAATGTAGCTATTTGGACTGTAATAATAATAATATTGGTATTTGTTAAGCGCTTACTATGTGCAGAGCACTGTTCTAAGCACTGGGGTAGATACAGGGTAATCAGGTTGTCCCACGTGAGGCTCACAGTCTGCATCCCCATTTTACAGATTGGGAACTGAGGCACAGAGAAGTTAAGTGGCTTGCCCAAAGTCACACTGCAGACAAGTGGCAGAGCCGGGGTTCGAACCCGTGACCTCTGACTCCCAAGCCCGTGCTCGCTCCACTGAGCCACGCTGCTTCTCTCATAATGTTGGTATTTGTTAAGCACTTACTATGTGCAGAGCACTGTTCTAAGCGCTGGGGTAGATACAGGCTACTCAGGTTGTCCCACATGAGGCTCACAGTCTTAATTCCCATTTGACTGATGAGGGAACTGAGGCCCAGAGAAGTAAAGTGACTTGCCCACGGTCACACAGCTGACGAGTGGCGTAGCCGGGATTCGAACCCGTGACCGTAGCCCACCTCCCCAAGTAGAATTTGCAAAATCCGATTAGTTGACTATGGGATGATGATCCTTGTTTTTCTCGAAGCCCCTGGGCCCCAACTTGGTCTGTGTTTTGATTTCACCTTGGGTGTAACATTTTGTTCCACTTCCCTTGGCTTGAACTTTGAAAAAAGACCAAGATTGAAAAATTCCTGTCAGTTCCTGTTAGCTGTGCCAGTGAAATCTGGGGTTCCATTTAGTCAGTTCGTGGCCACAGAAGGTACTTCACACAGAGCGACAGGAAATGCTCCATGTGGCGGAACAGACCGAATGTAACCCAACATCAGAACAGACTAAAATCGCCCTAGAAGTAGCCCGCTATTCTAAATAAGCATCTCTATTACCCTTGGTATTTCAGAGCTCAGTCCTACCACCCCTCCTTATCCGTTCTCTTCTCCCACTATACCCCAGCTCACCATCTTTCTCATCTCTCCTGTCTGTAACCTCTTGCTCATAATCTTCCCCTGTCCTGAAACTCCCTCAGCGCTCAGATCCACCAGACCACAGCTCTCTCCTTCTTCAAGCCCTTCTGAAATCACATGTCTTCCAGGCAGTCGTCTGATTAATTTCTCTACCTCCCAGATTATGCCCCAGGTAACATCTCTGTCCGTATCTCTGTGCGCGCTCTACTATGTGAGTCCTAACTCGTGTTCCCGTCCGTTTCTGTCTTTAAGTTAACTCAGTGTCCTTCCACCTCCACCAGATGATAAACTCCTTTAGGGCAGGTATCGTGTCTGCTAAACTCTATTTTACTCTCGCAGAGGAGCTCAGATACTACTCTTGATCGCTTGCCGAGAGTTTCGCCTTTGTTTTAATCAGCACCTAAGTATAACTCTCCCCATTTTACAGATTCGGGAACTCTGGCTTCGAGAGGTTAAGTAAGCTGCTTGAGAGCAGAATGTCTCCTCGTTATGGTCAAAAAGATTGGTTTCAAAGTTGTTCGTGCATTTTTCCAGACAGAGCTCTTTGTGAGTAGGGAGTGTGTCTACTAACTCTTGGTCTGTTGTACTCCCCCAAATGTTTAGTACAGTGCTCTGCACACTTTAAGCACCTAACAGATACCATTGATTGATTCCATGTATGTTAACTTTGGAAGAATGGGTTTGTCGAGAAGCAGCGTGGCTCAGTGGAAAGAGCACGGGCTTTGGAGTCAGAGGTCCTGGGTTCGAACGCCGGCTCTGCCACTTGTCAGCTGTGTGACTGTGGGCAAGTCACTTAACTTCTCTGTGCCTCAGTTCCCTCATCTGTAAAACGGGGATTAAAACTGTGAGCCCCACGTGGGACAACCTGATCACCCTGTATCTCCCCAAGCGCTTAGAACAGTGCTCTGCACATAGTAAGCGCTTTACAAATACCAACATTAACATTATTATTATTAAATTACTGTGAGTTGCATTAACATGGTTAGGGCCCCTTAGAGCCCTATTTTGTGAATCAGCAGTTGAGGAAGGGAGTCTCAGGTACATTTTCAATTATGGCAGAGTAAGGCGGGGAATAGGGATGTCTTTCTGGTTTCGGAATTGACATTGCCCACCAAAATCCTGATCATCTATAAATTTAGACTCTCGAAACCATGAGGATCAATCGGTATAGTCACTGTTAGTCTCAACTGTTTCTTTGGCACCATCAGTATCTGATAATAAAAAAGAAACTTTGAATACAGTTAGTAACTTGTTCTCAATACTAGTATGTATGCCATAGATTTCCTTTCAGAATGCAAAGGTGGTTTTTCAATTTATCTCATTCTATTAGCCTTGTTTCGGTTCCTTTTTGAACACCAGGCACTCTGATTTTAGGTCTGTTTAACTTTTTAGGGGATTTCAAACCTTCCAGTTTCTTATATTTAGAAAATTCCAAGCCTTAGAGCCTTCCATAGGCCAGGCTTGACTCATAAGTATCCTCAGTTCTTCAATAACTTGGCTAGGATGTGGTTAAGGAGTTAGGGAAATTTCTTCCAAGAACGTACCTCTTTCTGAATAGAATTTCATGTAAGAAATGGTTTTGCCTACCTGTGGGGTGTCATTCGAGGTGCATAAAGCTGTGTGCCCTGGCGGAAATATCACGGTCCTGGGAGTCGGAGGACCTGATCCCGGCACTGCCGCTTACTTGCTCTGTGATCCTGGGCAAGTCACTTAACTTCTCTGAGAGCCTCAGTTCCTTCAACTGTAAAAGAGGATTCATTACCCACTCTCTCTGCTGCTTAGACTGTGAGTATCATGTGGGACAGAGACTTTGTCCAACCTGATTAACTTGCCTCTACCCAGGCGCTTTGAACAGTGGTTGACATATGATAAGTGCTTAACAGATTTAATAATAAGAATGTACTAGAACAATGCCCGTGTTAGAGGAGAACTGAGAGTCTTTGGACTTGGGCTGAGTTTCAATTTCTGTGCATTACCTCTGCATTTGTGTCCACCTTCCTCCCCGCGGGCCCCCCCCCCCATCGCCCCCAACACGTACACGCTCTCTCTCTCTGTGTCACTCTCTTTTGGCTGGAATGGAGAATCAGTGTACCCAAAGTCAAGACCTTTCTGAAGATGCTGCCGTACATTCATTTGTATTGACGTCTCTCTCCCCCACTGTAGACCGTAAGCCCGTTGTGGACAGGGAATGTGTGTGTTTATTGCTGTATTGTATTCCCCCAAGCGCTTAGTACAGTGCTGTGCACACAGCAACCGCTCATAAATAAGAGTGAATGAATGAATACAGAAGTTTTGCTCTTGTCAACGGGGTGGATGCTAATTATTATTATGGTGCTTGTTAAAATGCTTACTGTGTGCTGAGCACCGTTCTGAGCTGTGGAGTAGATACAACTTAATCAGGTTGGACACGGTCCGTAGCCCACGTAGGGCTCACGCCCTTTTCCCCCATTTTATAGATGAGGTCACTGAGGCCCAGAGAAGTGAAATGACTTGCCTAAGGTCACACAGTAGACAAGTGGTGGCGCCGGGATTAGAACCCATGACTTTCTGACTCCCAGGCCCACGCTCTATCCACTACGCCCTACTGCTAGTGCTGCAAATTTCGGGGGACCACCGCTCGTGGGCTTCGGCTGCTCCTTGGGAGATCCAGCCTGCTGCCTCATCTAGGTTGCATTTGGAATGCCCCTGCTTGATATGTCAGTGATTCATCCAGGGCTGCTTGAGTTGGGAGAATTTCCAACCTGTGCAGGGCTCTCTCAGGTGAAGCGATGGTCCTAGAAATAACGTCGCTGCGCACTCCGTGCTTTCCCTTCTCCCCGTCTGTAAGGGACCGTACAACCATTAGCAAACAAGCGATGGTATTGAGTTTGCGCTTACTATATCAGAGCAATGTAACTACTCCACTTTTAAGGCCCAGGCCTCTAACCTTTATTGCACCCACCTGACAATATGGTCTAAAGAAGGTATTGGCCATCCTCCAGATTCACGCCTCACAGGGACAGACAGGACCTCTGTTCTTGTAGACATTTTGAGAAGGTAACGGCCGTTTGAAAGCTGGGACCGTTGACAAGCTGAAATACCCCAAAATGCCCCCGGTTGAAGAAGTTGAACGGATTTTTTTTTAAATAATATTTTTATTGCTGAATCTTTGGATGTGTTTTCATGGTGGTTTCCAGTCTATGCATCCTTCCCCGTTTCTATTGTGAATCCTTTGTGGGCCAAGAACCCCGTCTTAATTCATTTTCTTGTTTTTACCCCAGTCTAAAGCATTCAAAAGTGTCAGTAATAGTAGTGGGGCAGGGACTGCGACCAACCTGATTAACTCGTTTTTTCCCAGCGCTTAGTATAGTCCCCGACGCTTAGGGCTTAACAAATACCATTTCTATAAAAGTAAACAATTTAGCAGCCTTTATGTAAAAGAAATATCACACAAGATTAGATCCACGTATGAAATAATGTGACTGCGGTATTGGTAGATACGAAGCAACATAAGGTAATTCAGTTGTTAAACTTGGTCAGTCAATCAACGGTATATACTCAGCCCCGAGTATGTGCAGAGCACTGTCCTTTTTTTAAAAAAAAAGACAACGATTTTTCATTTCCAGGGTAAAGATTTTGGAGAGTACTGTAAAAGCGAAGCCGTGGTTTCTGCCCACAGGGAGTTGACCCTTCAGCCTGGGAGACAGGTATAAACTTTGCAAATAGGAGGAAGTGCTTAAGTGGTGGGATAGGTATAATGATATGTACAAAGGTGCAAAAGGAAGTTGTTAGTGCTAAAGCGGTGCAGTGATGTTGAGATGATGATAGTGAGGAAAGACCTGTGGCTGCCCTCGCGGTCGCTGTGGCTATGAACGGGGCCTTGAATTCTGAGCTACGAGGGGCCGAAAATTCTTCTCTTCTAGCTCCAGAACCGTACTCATTTGGGGCTTATTTTGCGTGTGTCCTTGTGGTTTATCTTGAATTGAGTTTCATCACTCCTGAGGTATCCGTCTCCAGTCGCTTCTCCCCACCTAAAGATTGCCAGCCCCCGAGGGACAGGAACCGCGTCCAGTTCCCACCCGCGTATTCCTTCCCAGCGCGTGGTACAGTGCTCTGCCCCAGTGTGGGCGGACGGTAAGGCTAAGGAAACCAAAGTCAGGTATCATACCAGGGCAGCTCCGTGTTGCGCCAGAAGTCTATATTGACAGTGTCGTGGCAGAATTCTCTTATCTAGGCCTACTGACCAGTGATGTGATAGAAAGGGAATAGATGCTCAAATCAAGAAGGCCAACATATTAGATGGGCGACTTGAAAAAGGGTGGTGTGACAGTGTGATCTGAAGGTCTGTATTGCTGTAGCGCTGTCTAACGACTCTCCGTGGATGCAGCGTTTGACTTGCTGAGCATTTTTTTTTAGGGTCTTTGTTAAGCGCTTACCATGTGCGAGGCACTGTACCAAGTGGTGGGGTGCCTGCAAGCTAATCAAGTAGACTGTGAGCTCGTTGGGGGCGGGGATTGTCTCTCTTGACTGCTGTATCGTACTTTCCCCAGCATTTAGTACAGTGATCTGCACAAAGCACTCAATAAAAACGATTGAATGAATGAATGATTGACATTCCCACATGGGATTCACAGTTTTACCTCATTTGTAAAATGGGGATTAACCGAGGCCCAGAAAAGTAGTAATAATAATAATAATTATAGTATTTGTTAAGCACTTATTATGTGCCAGGCATTATACTAAGCGCTGGGGTGGGTGCAAGCAAATCGGGTTGGACCCGGTCCCTGACCCACGTGGGGCTCACAGTCTGAATCCCCATTTTACAGACGAGGTAACTGAGGCCCAGAGAAATGAAGTGACTTGCCCAAGGTCCACACAGACAAGTGGAGGAGCTGGGATCAGAACCCAGGTCCTTCTGACTCCCGGGCCCATGCTGTAGCTACTAGGCTGCGGTGCTTCTCATTTTCATAGATTGAGCATCAAATGGCAAGCCGGGATCGCAGACTTCCATGTCATTTTCCCGAACATGGAAGCTGTGCCGGGTGGGTCGCGAGGGGAATGGATAATAGTAGTAGCAGTAGTGCCTGCTGGATGATGAGCTGAAATTGGGAAACGGAAAGCAAAGAGGACAGAGGGAACGTTTCAGGGATTCAGTAAAACCAAGGGTCAGTCGAGGCCGCATCTCGCCTCGGCGCTGGGAGTCAAATGGCACAGGTAGACCAGCACCGTGACGGCGTTCGAGAAAGGAACACTGCTTTGGGGGGCGGAAACTTGGTAGGGATCCTGAGGCGGGAAGGCCAAATAACAAACGGAGCCAGGTACTGCAAGCAGCAACTGTGCAGTTCAATAATGGATGATTTTTCTGTGTGCCCAGCACAGGCAGGACTATGGGTCCCCCATGGGCCTTTCCAGCCTCACACATACCCATAGATGAACTTCACTATCAGTGATGGCTTCTTGGAGCACAAGGAACAATTCTTTGTAATGTTTTTAAAGGGCGTTTTTCTGTTTCCTTTTATCTCTCGCAAGTAGCATTTCATTCCTTATTCGTTATCTGGCCCTTCCAAATCTTCTCTTAAAAGAATATATTCTCTGAAGATTCTCGAGTAGAATTTCATAATTTCTGGTTTCTCGCACCTCTGGCTTCTCCCCCAGAGAGCGGAGCAGAATTCCTCGTGTCTAAAACGGATTTCATTTGGATTTTTAGAGTGGTAATCGGTGATTTCTTTTAATTTCAACAGAATTGATGACGACAGCATTTAAAAATGTGTGGCTTATTTTGACACCTCCGTACGTAGGATGGGAGGAGAGGGGATTTACTTTCATGCTGAGACAAGGCAAGTCAGTATCACAGCGTGATGAAGTTAGAAATCATTCAAACTGTGATGCTAAAATCGATTTTTATTTGGTCACTGTATAGTAAGTTGCATCACGTCTCGCCCGGGGGCAGCCAGGCCTAGTGGAAAGAGCCGCCTTGGGCAAATCACTCAATTCCTCTGGGCCTCAACTTCCTCATCTGTAAGGTAGAGAGAAGCCAAAATGTGAACCCTGTGTAGGGCCAGATCTGTGTTTTGACTTCGCATCTTGTATCCATACCAGCATTTAGCACATTGTAAGCGCCTGATAAATAGCACGGTTATGAAAAGGTCGTCTGCTTATACAGGCATGAAAATAAACACAGTTCCCTAAAGGTATAGTCCACTGTATCGTGGCATCCACTTGGCTTCGCTTCAGCTCAGTGGAGTGCCGATGTGTTTGATCCTTTATTCCTGGGTTTTAATCTCGCTCCTTGCGAAGAGCTGGAGTAATCTGGATCAGGGGCGGGCCAACCGAAAGCTTCCCGCCTCTGGCACGGGACCAGTCCAGATGTTTGTAAAGAGAGGGTAGATCCAGAGAGGTGCCAAGTTTTCATATTGAGTTTGGGGGCGTGGCAGGGCTTGGCCGGGAGGGGAGAGGACAAGGCAGGGAGGAAGGAGGAGAGGCAAAAAAGGAACTGAAGGGAGGAGTTGTCAATCTGGAGAGTCAGGGAGTGGGAGAGGAAAGTAAGGTGCTCACTGAGGCCGCAGAACTTTTCCTTGGATGAGTCTGTCGAGGCGGCCCCCTCGGGGAGCGATTTTCTCCAGGGGCGAGGCTGGGGCGGAACTCGGGGGCTCCAGGCCATTTCCTGCTTTTTCCGTCACCTGCTGCCGTAGCCCGGCCAGCGACGGAATGGCCGGAGCTTGGAAACGGGCCGGACCCGAGGCCTGCAGATTTGAAGTTGGCACCGGCGCTGTGGCGCTCCAACCCCCGCCTCGTCCCCCGGGGATTCCCGGCGTTGCTTGGGCGGAAGGAGGAGGGGTGAGGCGGGCAGATGGGATTCCTGGCTCCCGTGGCTTTGGACCCCTTTGGGCGTGAGAAGGGCAGTAGGGGCTTCCTCCTTTTTCTTTCCTTTTCAGGCTGGCAAGCGGAGACAACATCTTGGCTTCTCTTCTAGTCCCTCTCTAGCTCCAAGGGACAGGGTAGGCTCGTTTGGGTGATCTCTCGTACCCCTGCCCCCTCGTGGATTTGGTGCCTTTTGCCCCCTAGGGTAGCTGAGTCAGGGGGAATAATAATAATGTTGCCCAAAGACACAGCTCCACCACTTGTCTGGTGTGTGACCTTGGGCAAGTCACTTCACTTCTCTGGGCCCAAGGTACTTCATCTGTAAAATGGGGGTTCAGACTGTGAGCCCTGCCCTCCATGGGACAGGAACTTTGTCCAACCTAATTAACTCGTATCCACCCCAGCACTTAGTAGTACAGTGTATGGCACATAGTAAGTGTTTAACAAATACCATTATTATTATTATTATTGTTATATCTTTAAAGTAATCATCCTGTCTGGGCCGGGGAAGGTGGAGCGGTGCTTTCTCCCTCCCCTCCCTTTTCTTGCCAGGCAGAAGTCCTCTGGTCCTGATAAGGGAAGAAATAAATTGACCCTGCCTTAGTCTAAGTAAATTGTCTCAGGGCCGGGAAATCAGTCATTTGTATTTATCGAGCATGTACTTTTATTCAGTTGTATTTATTGAGCGCTTACTGTGTGCAGAGCACCGTACTAAGCACTTGGGAGAGTACAGTACAGTAGAGTTGGTTGGCTCAGGGCCAGGAAATCAATCAATTGTATTTATTGAGCTTCTACTGTGTGCAGAGTACTCGACCGAGCGCTTGGGAGAGTACAGTAGGATAGAGTCGGTTGACGTGTTCCCTGCCCACAAGGAGCTTACAGTCTAGAGGTCTTAGAGTACAGAGGGAAGTACCCCAAATGAGAGGAGGAAGAGGAGCCATCCTCTTCACAGGAACTTTCTCTAGACTCTAAGCTCATTGCGGGCAGAGAATATGTCTGCCAAGTCTGTTATATTGTACTCTCCCAAGCGCTTATTTCAGTGCTCTGCACACAGCGAGTGCTCAATAAAGGCAATCGATTGATTTCCCGTCCCCCGCCCCCCGTCAGATCAGACACTTCTAACATCTAGCTGTGGGATGATAGACAATTCCCCTCTTAATGATTTTTCCCCATTTCCATCTTTTTTTCCTACCACCAAAGCAACTACAGTGGGGCTTAATCTGTGTCAGGTCTTACCCTGTCACTTCTAGAATTGGCAGGTTTATAGCAGTCACCTTTAGTCTTAGTAGGCCATAGCCCCACTGGTAATATTATCACAGGTAACGCCAAGAACACTGCCATGCGGAATCATTACGTATTTAAAATGCAAATTACATAATCGCTTGAATCAGGGCTACTCTTTCATTACATATTAACTGCTCGGTCTTCGTTCACTTCTGACATCACCACCGTCTTTCCCGTCTCCCAAGCCTGGAGCCGTGCCATCATCCTTGACTCCTCTCTTTCTTCCGCCCTACGTAGTCACCGGATTCTTTCAGTTCTGTCTTCATCAGCTCTCTAGAACCCACCTCCTCCTCTTCATTCAAACTGCCCCAACTCTGGTTCCGACGCACGTCGTAGCTGTGTGGACTACTGCATCAGCCTCCTCTCTTGCCTCACTGCCCCCGGCCTCTTCCCTCTCCAGGGCGTTCTTCACTCTGCTACCCGAATCATTTTTCTAGTATGTGGGTCTGCGCCCTTCTCCCTACTTCTCAGAAACCTCAAATGGTTGCCCCTCCATCACAACCCCTCTTCCCCTCTTCAAAGCCCTACTGAGAGCTCACCTCCTCCAAGAGGCCTTCCCAGCCTGAGCTTCCCCTTTTCCCTCTGCTCCCCCTCTGCCCCCCTTCCCCTCCCCTCAGCTAAGCCCCCTTTTTCCCCCCCTCACCTCTGCTCCTCCCCCTCTCCCTTCCCCTCCCCTGAGCACTGTGCTCGTCTGCTCACTTGTATATATTTTTATGACCCTATTTATTTTGTTGATGAGATGTACATCCCCTTGATTCTATCTATTGCTGTTGTTTTTCTCTATCTCCCCGGATTAGACCGTAAGCCCATCAGTGGGCAGGGATTGTCTCTATCTGTTGCCGAATTGTCCGTTCCAAGCGTTTAGTACAGTGCTCTGCTCATAGTGAGCACTCAATAAATACTATTGAATGAATGAATGAACAACCTGAAGCAGACATTCCTTAACTCTCTGCATCAAGTCGAAGCTTCCGACCGCCTGATTTAAGGTATTCAGTAAGCTCTCTCTCCCTTACTTATCCTCACTCCTCTCCCACTATAACCCAGTCTGCGCACTTCGCTCCTCTAATGCCAACTTCTCACTGATTCTCTCCCTCGTCTCACCTTTGACTCCTTACTCACAGCCTCCCTCTTGCCTGGAACCCCCTCCCCCTTCTCCATCAGACCGCTTCTCTCCTCATCTTCGCATCCTCCTGCGAAAATCACATCTCCCTCAGAAGGCTTTCCCGGACTAACCGCCTCTCCTTGTTTCCCCTCCGCTGCTACTGTGTATGTCACTTGTACCTTTGTGTCCTCTCCCTGAGCATTTTTGTACCCACTCTTGCAAAGACCAGTGACAGCCATAGCAGTCTCTGTGGATAAGAGTGTTTCCCTGGACCCTAAGCCACAGGGGACCTGAAATTCCTTTCCTCTGGCTCCAGTACCCTACTAATGTTGTTTTTATTTTGGGTGTGCGTCCTTCTGTTTTATTCTGGACTTAGTGTTTTATTATTGCCCACTTCTATTCATAGAGTGTGAGCCCCTGAAGGACAGAAACTATACCTGATTCCCACCTGTGTATTCCTTCCCAGCACAATGCAGTGCTCTGCCGCAGTAAATGCTTAATAAATAATACTACTTTTACCCCTTCCAACTGTCTAGAATTTATTTTACTGTCTCCCCCACTGGATTGGAAGGTCTAAATAATACGACTATTACCCCTTCCAACTGTCTAGGGTTTTAGTGTCTCCCCCACTAGGTTGGAAGGTCTTTGTTGACGGGGATTGTGTCTACCAACTCTACTGTCCTCTCCCCAAGTGCTTAATAAAGCGCTGTTCCGTAGAGTAAGCACTCAGTAAATACTGTTGATGGAATGAAATTAAAATAGTGCCAGAGAGGGTTTCTGGAAATGGCTTGCTTACCCGTTAATAATAATAAGTACGGTATTTGTTAAAGGGCTTACAATGTGCTAGGCACCGTACTAAGCGCCGATGGGGATACAAGCAAATCGGGTTGGACACAGTCCCTGTCCCACGTGGAGCTCACAGTCTCTATCCCCATTTTCCAGAGGAGGAGACTGAGGCATAGAGAAGTGATTTGCACAGAATCACACAGCGGACAAGTGGCGGATCGGGATTAGAACCCCTGACCTTCCGACAACACCATGCTGCTGCTCTCTGTTTTTTTCCAAAAGAGGGTAGCCACGCTATTAGATTGTGGGCTGAATTAATTTCCCCTGAGATGTGGCTTGTAATAATAATAGTATTGAGCACTTACTATGTACCGAGCACTGTTCTAAGCGCTAGGGTGGATACAGATTAATCAGTTTGGGTACAGTCCCTGTTCCACATGGGGCTCGGTCCCTGTTTTACAGCTGAGGCCCAGAGAAATGAAGTGACTTGCCCAAAGTCACCCGGCAGACACGTGGCGGAGCCGAGATTAGAACGCAGGTCCTCCTGACTCCCAGGCCCGTGCTCTATCCACTACGCCACGCTGCTTCGCTTGTAGATCATTTTGAACCTCATGGCTGGTTGGGGTTTTCCCAGCCGTAGAAAGGTGTCCCTTCTGTTTTGACCGGTTGTTCTCCTGGGCTCCTCCCAACTAGACCAACAACTTCTTCCTCTCCGGTCACACGTGTGCGATCTTCGGCTTCCTTCCCCTATTTCGGATAGGCCTTCCTTCATTCTGTACTTCTCCTATTTCATCCTGTAAAAGTTGAACCTCGTGGCTTACAGGTTAGAGACCCTGTATCTACCTCAGCGTTTAGAACGGGGCTCGGCCCATAGTAAGCGCTTAAATGCCATCATTATTATTATGGCATGTCCTATTGTTAGTAAAGAATTTTTATTGTAATCTTCCAAATGCTTGGGCTTTATTGAGCGCTTACTGCCTGCAGAGCACTGAACTGAGCACTTGGGAGTGTACAGTTGAGTTGGTAGGTGTGATTCCTGCCCACAAGGAGCGTACAGTCTAGTGTCCTTCGTAGTTGCTCAATAAATGCTACCAGTTTGATTAATTGATGATGGGGAGGAGAAGGGTGTCTTGGACCAGGTTCCCCCCTCCTTCCTTCCCCCATCCCGACTTCAGGTTCTCAAGTAGCCCCAGATCCTTGATCACTTGGCATTCACTACCATCCACCTCTGACAGAAGGAGAGAGAGAGAAGCCTTCAATAATAATAATGTTGGTATTTGTTAAGCGTTTACTGTGTGCAGAGCACTGTTCTAAGCACTGGGTACAGGGTAATCATGTTGTCCCACGTGAGGCTCACAGTCTTAATCCCCATTTTACAGGTGAGGGAACTGAGGCCCAGAGAAGTGAAGTGACTTGCCCACCGTCACACCGCTGACGAGTGGCAGAGCCGGGATTCGAACCCATGACCTCTGACTCCCAAGCCCGGGCTCTTTCCACTGAGCCACGCTGCTTCACGTCCCGCAGCCTCAGGATGCTCCCAGAAATAACTAGAGACGTTTCAGTCCGTTGGATGGAACTTTCTACTTTGCAGTCAGTTCTCCTTCAGTGTAGGGGTTGGGTTCTCAAGGAACTTCAAGTTATGAATAAATCACATTTTGGGGGGGGGCCAAGGGGGTGGTATTAAGCGCTCTCTAGGTGCCAGACACTGTACTAAGCACTGAGATGGATGCATGGTAATCAAGTCGGACACAGTCCATGGTCTACTTGGGGTTCACGAGTCTCAATCCCTGTTTTACAGATGAGGTAACTGAGGCACAGAGAACTGAAGTGACTTGCTTAAGGTCACGCAGCAGACAAGTGGTGGAGCCGGGGTAGAGCCCAGGTCCTTCTGACTTCCAGGACCGGGCTTTTATCCACTAGGCCACACTGCTTCTCTGTTATATACATTATATCACGGAGGTGAGTCCGAGTGCACCATTTTTCTTTCTAGGCCGTTCTTGGTTTAGGAAGAACGTTTCCTAATTTTGCAATCTTGTTTTATCCAAAGCGGGTATTGAAATCTGGGATGGTGGTAGAATTGGCTTCAACAGAAAGCTACAGATGACCCCTTGGGAAGTGAGGACCTTAGAAAAGGAACAGCTCAGGGTATTAGGAGAGGGAGGAAATTAGAATACCTTGAACAGCACAAAATTTAATTTTCAGATTTTCCAGTAGATGGAAAATCTACTTGCTTTGTTTTTTGATCACTTTAACAGCAATAGTAGCGAATTCTTTACAGTAGGAATATCCTTGGGGAACCCAATAAGTGGTTGATTATAATAGAAAGTAATGAGTCTTGGGAAGCTTCTTTCAGAAACGAACTCAAAATATTAGCAACATTAATTCTGTGATCCTCAGAAAATTCCAGTTGCCAGCATGACAGTCACCAAGGTGTGTTGTTGGCAGAGCTTGGAATAGATCCAGGAGTAGCTTCTTGTCTCTGCCTAGAGCTCTGTTTTCTATGCTCCCTCCCATCTATTTTAGATTTCAAGTGTTGTGGGAATAATAATTTTTTTTTTCAAATTGCTCACACATTATCATGGTACCTTTTTTATAAAGGACTTGCCGACAGTAGCAAGAAAGGAGATCCAGAGATCATTGGGGGTGACTTTCCTGTGGAAATTTGAAAAATTTCTAAATGGAAATAAAGCATTTGACCTGTTTCAGGGACTGATGAAATATTGAGAACTTTAAAAAAGTAGGTGTTTTGTAATGGAGAGTTTTTTTAATAGTGCTTCCTCTCACTTTCAGTTATAGTGTGGCTTCTTTTGATGTAACTAATGGTCGACAACACACAGATTCTTTTTATTGATAATGGTGCAGGAACCTCTTTGGTTTGTTACCGTGGTGCCATCCAGGAGGCTATGGGGAAGTTTTTTTTTTTAAATTCAAGAGGGGGGAAAGGAATTAAAAAGGTATATTTAACACTGGCAGTGTTGCACAGGGCAAACCTATGGCAGTTAAATCTTTAATGAGATCTCTCCGTCTCAGCGGCACTGGCAAAATATGCAGCTGGCTGGTAGGGAGGTGGGAGGTGTGATAAAAGTTCTACAGAATATCTGAAAAGTATTAAACCAAGCAAGCTCTGGTGAAACTTGTGACCTCCTGCAGGCCTCCTGATTAGCCTAGGAGCTTGCCTGATTGACAGTGTTGTCTAGGCGAGCTTGGCAGTGCCCCTCTAGCCCATCGCCGACCTCCTCGCGCTGGTTTGAAGTTCCTGGCCATGTAAGCGAGATTAAGGGCAGGGCTTGGGGGAAGTCCACGTCTGAAATGCTCTCATTAAGGTAGATGAGCTGATGTTGGGATTCCCAGGATGGGTTTAGAACCGGAGCTCATGGAAGGCGGCTAGGAAACATTTATTCTGCTTGCAAAGCATCATCCGCTCTAATGTTAATAAGATTTCCCCCCTTTCTCTTAAATTACGCTTGCCATGGGCTCTCTGCTGGTTAGTGGGTAATTGTTCTCGAGTCCTGAAATTTCCTTTGTCTCCCCCCTCATTTCTCCTTTCTTTTCACCCTTCCTCCAGGAAAAGAACTCAGTAACTTAAAATTGCTACTAATTTAGCCTGAACTTTAGCTACAAATTTTTTAAAAAATAACTGCTGGCAGCCAAGAAGGAAATAGAATCACCAGAAAATAAGTAGGAAAAAGGATAGATTTAAAAAGAAAACTGGATTTTTTTTTTGCAAATGGATGGAAGTGTGAACTTTGAAATGCTTTAAATGATTTCCTGCGAATAAAGAAGGGGAACTAATGGAAAAGACTGGACTAAGACATTGCAGTTGTTCAGGTGAATGTAAGGAAAAAAACAGTGTCCAATTGACCCCTAGATTATGGCAATGCTTTCATTTTTGTCATGGGAAAAACAGTTTTTCTTAATTTAGCCACTGATAATTATCCCTATGTTAGGAGGGATTAGGATCCAATAAATAGCATCACTGTAGTCACCTTTCAGATAGGATGGAAGGAGAAAAGTGGGAACATTATTTGATCAGCAAATAGTGTTTTAGATACCCATGTTAATGTTCAGTATTAATTGCTCTAAAAAGAAGTTATACGGTTATGATTTCTGCCCTCTAATTTCTTACAATTAAAAAAAGAAGATATTTTATATTTGACTTGAGGGAGGGATAAATTTTAATCTGAGATTTAAACAAGCAAACAGATCACTTGTAATCACGAGTTCCTACATTCATTCAGTCATATTTATTGAGTGCTTACTGTGTGCAAAGCACAGTACTAAACGCTTGGGAGAGTACAGCGTAACAACAGATGCATTTCCAGCCCATCAAATGAAATATACAGGTCCTGAGGAAAGTGAAAGATAGCGTTGATTTTCTCCACATTTTTAAATGTGAATTGCGTAACTGGAGATTACCAAAGCCAAATTTAGTTTCGTCATCCTTCTCTCTCATCCTCCTTGAAAACATACCTATTCATTCAGTCAGTCATATTTATTGAGCGCTTACTGTGTGCAGAGCACTGTACTAAGTGCTCGGGAATAATTATGGTATTTGTTAAATGCTTACTATGTGCCAGGTGCTGTTCTAAGCATTGGGGTAGGTACAAGGTAATCAGGTTGTCCCACATGGGGCTCACAGTCTTGATCCCCATTTTACAGTTGAGGTAATTGAGGCCCAGAGAAGTGAAGTGACTTTCCCAAGACCACACAGCAGACAGGAGGCAGAGCTGGGATTAGAACCCACGTCCTCTGACTCCCAAACCCACGCTCTTTCCACTAAGCCACGCTGCTTCTAGTGAGTAATCAGAGATGTAGATTATTTTATCAAAGGGTTTTTTCTGTAGAAACTGATTTTAGAATTTCAGAAAATCTGACTAGGAGGTACTGTATTTGCAAGGGCACCTTCCTGGACCAAATTTTTTTAGCCTAGGTTTTGACTGTTAGCGCTCCAAAATTTGTATTTAAAGGTCACCTATACCTTCCAAGCACTTAGTAGAGTGCTGTGCACACAGGAAGGGCTCAATAAACACGATTGAACAAATGAATGAATCTTTTGGGGGTTCAGCTCACCTGTTTGAAATCCCACCAGCCGGGTACTGAGATCGAGAGGACATGCCAAACGCCCAGCCCCTCAACCCTCCCTTGGGTTGTAAACAGATGACCCTATGTAGTGTCCTTTCTTGGTAGAGAGGATTTAATAAAAATAATTGTATACAAAGAAACCTTAAGACGAGACCCAAAAAGGAACCCCCATGGTTCCCAACCCCCTCCTGCAACGGTGCTGTGCTTTCTTTAGCATGTTCCCTGTGATCGTGCCGTCCACGGGACTTCACCCTACTAGCCTGCTGATATCTACTCCAGTGCTTAGAACAGTGCTTGGCACATAGTAAACACTTCAGCAAATTATATAATTATTATTATTATTAATTATGCTCCAGCTAACGTCATCAGGTGAGAGACTGACGTTATGGAGAGTCGCTTTTGGTGGGAAGTGGGGAGGGTTGTGAAGAGCAAGCAGTTTGCCTGTTCTAGAAACTTCCCCTCAATTATGTGAGGGGCCTGGCGTCACTAGCCTGTCCCAGCGCTATTCGGATCGGTTTCGTGACCTAACCGTAGTGTTAGGTCTTCGTTTGGGGCATGGAGATGGAGAGATGGGGCCTCTTGAGGTCGGGGTTAAAAAAAGAAAGGGAAGGTATCTCAGATACAAGCCAAGGTTACCCCCATAGAAGAGGGAAGGTGAAGAGGAAGGAGACCAGAAGGGAAGAACCTGGAAAGGAACAGAGATCAAAGAATTCTTATCCGTGCTTCCTCTGGGGTTTGCTGGTGGTGGTTGAGCTAGCGTTGGACCCGCTGCAGCCCCCCGATCAGGGAGAAAGGGGCAGACATCCAGAATTTACCTCGATCACATCTACTCTCTACTGTCCCCTTGCCCACGTCCTCTCTTTATTTAGCTTAGAACTCCCTCCCCCTTCATATCCAACAGACCACCACTCTCTCCCCCTTTAGTAATCCTAAAATCACATCTCTTCCCAGATGCCTTTACAGGCCAAGCCCTTGTTTCTAAGCCCTTCTCACTCTTTCTTCTGCAGTTGGATCTGTTCCTTCTATAAGCACTTGCCACCCACCCCACCTTCGGCCCCACGGCACTTAGGCACATCACCTTATATCCTGCCATTTCCTCTCATTCATTTTAATGCCTGCGCATCTAGACTGGAAGCTCACGGTGGGCAGGGATTGTGTCTACCAACTCTTGTAGCGTCCCAGATGCAGGGCTCTGCACACAGTAAGTGTTCACTAAAGATTGCCGTTGGATTGATCGCTTGGTCGATGATAGAGTCCCTGCTGTCAGGGAGCTTACATTTTAATGGGAGAGGCAAGCAGAAACAAAATATTTACCAGTAGTGGGAAAGGGAAGACAAGAGACCACTGGTCATAACATAAGTTTAGAAAGCTGAACAGATAAGTAGTGTACCAGGATGAAAATATACGTAAGTGGCAAGACTGATTGTATCTGCGTAAAGGTGTCCGGTAATTGTGGAGGACTCGAGTAGGAGGGAGATGCTTTATCGTCTCTTGTTGAAATGGCTCCAACAACCATTTCTGTGTTCTAATCTACTTCCCGACCTTTCGCCTCAACTGGCAACTACATTCTTGCCTCGGGGACGGCTCTATGTGGAAATCCCACCGACACCACAGACTCAGCGTGTATAAAACCAAACTCATCTCTCCCAAATTTTCACTACCTAACTTTGCCGTCAGTTGACAACTCTTCTAGCCATCCAGTCTCTGAAGCCCTTGTGCAGATATCAGTCGATGGCCAGTCGGTGGTATTTATTGAGTGCTTACTATGTGCAGAGCACTGTGCCAAGCCCTTGGGAGACTACAGTACAAGAGAATTAGCAGACACGTTCCGTGCCCATAATGAGTCTAGAGGGGGTGACAGACATTAATATGAAACGATAATTTATAATAAATAATTTAAAGGTGTATACGTAAGTGCTGTGGGGTTGGGGCAAATATCAAATGTCCAAGCATTATCCATAATGCCTTCTCTTTCAGCTTCCATAATGAGTCTGACACTAAAACCTGTCAAAATTTCCTCCACCACCTTTCCAGGATCCACCTCTTCCTCATTATCCCAACGATCACCACACTTGGTCATATTTGGGTCTCCTTGCCGCATCTTCTTCCTTGATCCCATTCCACCCCCACCAGCTTCTGCTTCGGGACTTATTCACCCACCTGTTGCATTTCTGTCTGTGCCTGTCGACTTTCAACACTGATAGTTAAGCGCTTACCTTCTACGACGTACAGTACGTCAGAGCACAATGCAACAGAGTTGGTAGACACATTCCACGTTCTAGAGGGGACTTATTTAAATACCTCTTTTTCCTTGACATCTGTCTATAGTTTTTGGCACTAGATTATAAATTCTTCGTGGGCAGGGGTTGGGTCTTCCACCTGTTATACTCTTAGTGTAGTGCTCTGTACAAAGTAGGTGTTTAATAAATGATGGGGTCACTCATCAGGAATAATAGATGACCATCAGTCCTGAGACTTGAGAATAGAAAACCTGTAGAGGGGAATGGATTTTAGTGGGAATGACTTGTTGCAGCAGCCAGGCCCCCCAAATACAATGAGCAAGTGGCTCTTACCTAGAATTGATTTTAGTGTCTGTCTCTCCCACTAGACTGTAAAGTCTTTAAGGGTGGGGGTCCATGACTACTTTGTACTTTCCCAACCGCTTAGTCCAGAGCTCTGCACACAGCAAGTACTCAGGAAGTATTTCTAAATTGGTTAATAAGCAGGCCGGGGACGCAGTACAAATCGGAGTGCGTGGCCTCTGTCCTCGTTGCCCAGTTAGGAAGAATCAGGGCCAGATCCCGGCTGTCCTGATTCCCAGATCAGTATGGACCCAACGCGGGGACTGTTCAAAAAATACTACCGATCCCCCTTCAGAGATCTAAAACCAAATTCTGCACTTATTGACCAAGTTTGCTTTTGAATGCAAGGTAAGAAATCAACGAATCAATCAGGGTTATTTATCGAGTTCATGCCGTGTGCAGAACATTGTTCTAAATGCTTGGGAAAGTGCATTGCAAAGAGTTCGTAGGTGCAGTTTCTGCCCACAAGTAGTTTACAGACTACAGAGGGCGATAGACATTGAAATAGATTAAAGATAGGGGAAATAGTAGAGGAGTAAACCATATGAACCATAATAAGTATTCATTTCCTTTTATTTATTTGTTTTTCTGAGAAGTGCATCATCATCTTCCCCAAGAAATATGGCTTGCCAGTGTGCAAAGCTAAAATGTCTCAGATATCTTGTTTCGTGATAGATAACGGCGAACAGATCGGTGTTTGGATCCGTAGCCCTTTATTCAGTGTTCTGAAGTGTACTTACAAAATAATCACCGCATGGAGGAATTGATCTTTAAATTCAAATTTATCTACTGGAGCTTTGGAATGCTGTTAATAGTATTTAATTTTCCTCAGCTCATATTTGCCCCTAGTATTATTGAGTAGTTCTTTCGATTCTGCATCTAGGTCTTGAAATTACTATGTTATTAACTTCTCTGATTACTTTCTACCCCTGAAAAGCGGCTGGTTGGGAAAGTAGATTTTCCGTTATTATTACTGAAATTGCATTTGATACATTCTTACAATGCGTCAGGCAGTGTTTTAAGCACAGGAGTAGATACAATTTAACCAGCTGGGACACAGCCCCTGTCCCATATGGAGCTCACAGTCTAAGAAGGGAGAACAGGTATTCACTCCCCATTTCACAGATGAGGCAACTGAGGCAATAGCCAGCAATTGGCAGAGCCAGGATTAGAACCCCCAGCCTTCTGATTCCTTTACGCATCCCTTTTCACTAAGCATGCTGCTTAGTCCTCCCCTTCTAGACTGTAAGCTAGTTGTTGACAGGAAATAATAATAATGTTGGTATTTAAGTGCTTACTATGTGCCAAGCACCGTTCTAAGCGCTGGGGAGGATACAGGATAATCGGGTTGTCCCACGTGGGGCTCATACTTTTTAACCCCCATTTTACAGATGAGGTAACTGAGGCCCAGAGAAGGGAAGTAACTTGCCCAAGGTCATACAGCAGACAAGTGGCGGAGCCAGGATTAGAACCCTCGACCTTTAACTCCCAAGCCTGTGCTCTATCCACTAAGCCACTCTGCTTGTGACTACCAACTCTGTTAGATTGAGCATAGTACAGTGCTCACAGTAAGCACTTAATAAATATGATTGATAGGCCACACTGCTTGGTTGCCAGCCACTTTGGCTGAAACGTGATATGTCATGCTATATAATTCTTAGACATCCTTGGAGTTCCCTTGGCTCATTTTGGAAGTGTATTTAGGAAGTGTCTAACAAAGCATATAATTGAATGTAGGGCCTCCCAGGATTCGTATGCTCTGTGTTTGTGAATGTTGCAGAGTCCCTTTAGGGCCTATCAGTTCATTACCCCCCCCCCAAAAAACCCAAACAAAAAACACCCCACTTTATAAATATGAATTTTGTGGAGAATGTTTTTAAAAATCTGTGATTATGAATAATAATTCTGGCATTTAAGTTCCTTCTGTATGCCATATGGGGTAGATGGAATACAGTCAGATCAGAAGCATCCTAAGGGGCAGGAGAGCAGGTATTTTACACCTAAGGAAACTGAGGCCCAGAGAAGTTAAATGACTTGCCCTAGGTCACACGGCAAGCAAGTGGCAGAGCCAGGAACAGACCTTGGGTCCTTTGACTCCCAGCCCTGAGCTCTTTCTACTAGGCTGCGCTACTTCACTCATTTAGGTGGTTTGCAGATCTGTTTCAAATTAGTTTCCGTGTGCTTATTAAAAGCCTTTTCTCAATCTCTATAAGGATTTTCTTTGATCACTACATCTACAGTAAGTAATCTTGCAGACTTTGAGTCCCCCTGTAAGATGGACTTGCTCAGTCTTATCCGTATTGCCCCAGTGCTTAGGCACATGGGACGTGCTTCGTAAATGCCGTAATAGTGAGATAATTATTACACTATTGAGAAACTCTCATTGGGTTCAAGAGATGGTAGACTGGGTGGTTTGGGGAGCTTTACACCAAATTGAAATGATTTTGTTAAATTTCGTGGGATAGAGCGTTAAATGGAATTAGAAGCTCTGTACTTCCTTTTTTAATGATTTAAATTTACTTCTGTTTGGTGTGGTGATCAGCTGATGGTTTTTGAGTGCTCATTAAGTGCAAAATAGAATGAATCAAAAGCAAAGCAACACATTCTCTGCCCTAAAGTGCCTGATAATCTAACTGGGGGAGGCCGGCAAAAATTGTTTGCAAATAGTGGGTGCCTAATAAATCCTATTTTGCCTTATTAACCTCACTGTCCTGTAAAGAAATGTTTTGGGTGGATTTGCCTACGGTGGCTTCTGTTTGTTAACGTAACGGTTTCATGGCGTGTATTCTCGGTTCCAACCTGTTCGTATTAAACTGAGGTGAATTTTAGTATTTATCAAAGGCTTACTCTGGGCAGAGCACTGTACTAAGTTTTTGGGAGAATACAATAGACTGAGGCCATAAAAACCTTTTTTTTTTTTTTTTGCTGCACATATACAGTAGTCTTTAAACAGCAAGTGTTTTAACATACTTATTTGCACTAATAATTTAACTACTGTCTTACAGATTGACTTGATGCAAACACAACAAGGGCTCCAAATTACACAGTATGCGATTTTTGAGGTATGAGCTTTAGACACCTCTCACTGTGGCATGAATAGTGCATCAAGCTTTAATTTCAGTCGGATCTTTCTCAGGGAAAACTACTGTTCTTACTCCCCCCTCCCAATACCGTGGTTAAAGTAGATAAGGGGCCCGAAGGTTAAGTTTTGATCCCTTCTCGAAACCAAGGCTTTAAAATTCAGTTAGTGTCCTTTTTTTTTTCCAAGGGAGCTCAGCGAGACCGTGACCTGCTAGATCCGTAATGGCCTGTCCTTCCCTTGACATTCGCGGAGCTTTTTCTTCTCTCCTTTTGAGCTTAAATTTGGGCTGGCTTGCTATAGTGATTACCTTGGTTGGGCGGGAAGCCTCTGTTATGCTTCAGTTCGTTCCTCAGTGTTGCGATGTGGGGGAAAAAAAGACCTAGAGAGTGGTCGAGGTGAAAGAAGAAAGAACCGGGGGAGTATTCAGTTCAGTGCTGAACTAAAGACCGTTCACCAGTTTAGAAGTATTTTGGTGGAGAAGGCTAATATACTAAGTCTCTAAGGAATTGAGATAGACGCTTCTCTGCCATTTAAGGCATTCCACTGAGCCCCGAACCCACTGTTTTTTTATGCTATGTGCTCTCTCTTTCTGTGTGTCTCTCTCTGTGTACATATTTATATGTGTGTGTGTATATATATGTATATTTTTTATATATATTTTATGTACTTACTATTTGTCAAGCACTGTTCTAATCGCTGAGGTACGGACAAGTTAATCAGGTTGGACATAGTCCCTGTCCCACATGGAAGTCGAAGTAGGAGGGAGGACAGGTATATAATAGCCACTTTTCATATAATAATAATAATGATGGTATTTGTTAAGCACTTACTATGTGCTAGGCACTGTAACTTAGCACTGGGGTGGGTACAAGCAAATTAGGTTGGACACAGTCTCAGTCCCCATTTTACAAATGAGGGAACTGAGGCACAGTGAAGTGACTTGCCCAGGGTCACACAAGAGATAAGCAGCGTGGCTCAGTGGAAAGAGCACGGGTTTGGGAGCCAGAGGTCATGGGTTCTAATCCCAACCCTACCACTTGTCAGCTGTGTGACTTTGGGCAAGTCACTTAACTTCTCAGTGCCTCGGTTACCTCATCTCTAAAATGGGGATCAACACTGTGTGAGTCCCACGGGGGACAACCTGATTACCTTGTATCAACCCCAGTGCTTAGAACAGTGCTTGGCACATAGTAAATGCTTAACAAGTACCATCATTGTTATTATTAAGTGGTGGCGTGGGGATTAGAACCCACAACCACCGGACTCCCAGGCCCGGGCTGTAACCTCTAAGCCATGCTGCTTCACTATGAAGTGAAGAAACTGAGGCACAGAGAAGTTGAGTGACTTGCCCAAAGTCACCCAGCAGGCAGGGGCAGAGCTGGGATTAGATCTCAGGTCCTGTGACTCCCAGGCCCTTGCTCTTTCCACTTGGCCACACTGCTTCTCACTGCTTCATCCCAATAATCCCAGTAGATGTATTCCCTATTGGATTGTAAAGCCTAAATTCCAACAAAACTGATAGACCTTTATTTACTTGTAATCTTAAAATAGTCACCGTCAGAAACTGTGGCCAGTTAGAAGCAGTTGTAATAATAGCAGCAGAAAGAGTTTGTTAAATGATTCAGTTGGTTTTTTTTTTTTTAAAAAAAAAGAGCAAATAGCCTTCAGGAGGGAACATCACCTGCAGGTGTGATTGTTGGTGGGGTTTGTTTTACTTCAATCCATTTGCCATTTGCTTTTCTGTACTGGTGTGTTCCCATGATAGCCGTTATTGTTAACTTGATCACTTGGTGAGTGGAGATATTTGCCTCATTTAGGAAGGACACTTGGTTTTGTAATTTAAGAAATCAAATATCAAAAACAAAAGATTTGAACAACAGGCTTAAGTCACCTGGGGGGCGGTAAATAATCAAATGTAAGTAAACCCCCCAAAATCAGTTGCTTGTTTCGTTTTTAAACAGTGTACAATTGTGTACCTATTTGGAAATGAGTCATTATTTACCACTGTGGGCAGGAAACGTGTCTGTCAACTCTGTTATATCTTTTTCTTTGAAGCGTTAATTACATTTTTCTGCACACAGTAAGCGCTCAATAAATATGATTGATTACACCTGATGAAATTGCAGTAATCAACCGGATTCACTCCTGTGTTGAGGGGTATCTAAATTGAATTCTGTGGAATCGCATGGAGTGCTGTTGTCTAATCACAGATTTATGCGCTTCTACTCTTCATTGTACTGTTTTAAGTGTTTGGTAGAGTATGAAAGAATTAATAGACATGAACCCTGCCCTCAGGGACCTTACACTCCGTTGCGTCTCCCCACCTCGGTATATCTACCGAGTATATGTCAAGTATAAGCACTCATATTGCCACTTAACTCTAGTTTTAAACACTTATGGCTCCACATGACCCCACTTGCCTATATTTCCATGCCCTTATATTCTGTTATAAGTGGGGTTCTCAGAGGTGACTAGAAGTTATTTTCTTAAGCTCAAAATGGGCTTATTAACATTTAATGATCTCCTAGAACTGTCAAATGGAGGATTGATAAAATGCGATAGCCAGACCGACAAACTTCTCGTGCTGCTCAGATAAGACTCTTTCCAGTGTAACAAGTGTTCGTCGATTCCCCGGCTGTGTGCAGAACACTGTATTAAGCGCTCGGAAGAATATAATAGTAGACAAGAGCCCCATTCCCCTCGGTGGTGGTGGAAGAGGGATTGTCATAGCGGCTGCTTAAGTGTAGAATTTCAGGCTTGTATCAGTTTTCAGGAAAGCAGGTGAACGTTTAAAAAATGATTAAAGAAGACACCTCAATCTCTATATCGCTGCCAACCCCCCGCCCCCGTCCTGTTTCTGGCCTGGAATTCCCTCCCCCTTCACGCCCCACAGATGATGACTCTCCCCACCTTCTGAGTCTTATTAAAATCACATCTCCTCCAAGAGGCCTTCACCTTTTCCATCTCCCTTCTGCCTTATTTACCCTTTACTCACTCCACTCTCAGCCCCACAGCACTTACGTACATATCGCAAATTTATTTTAAGGTCTGTCTCTCCTTCGTAGACTCTGAGTAAGCTCCTTGTGAGCGGCGAACTTGTCTACCAAACGTGTCTACCGGATCCGCATTCTCCGAAGCATTTAGTAAAATGCTCTACAGTAGCGAGCGCTCAGTAAATATGATCGATCGATTTAGTGATGTTCAGGAAGGCATAACCTGCTCCAAGGTGCGTTTTGAAGGAAAGAAGGCCCTGTTCAGCTTTAATTGGGTAAATCTCCTCAAGTTGAAAAACCATTACCCCCGCCAGCTGGGCTAGTTTCTATTTTTATAGCCCGTTGAACAAACTAATTGTTCATATTGTAACTAATGTTGGGATGCTATTCTTTCAGCTACTTTAATAGAGAAGAAATAATAGCTTAATGTTACAGACTAGGGCATGTGAAGGATTTTCACATTTTTAGGGGTACTGGAATGGTTTCCAATTTATGACATGTCTGTCTGTGGGGAAAATGTACCATATGATACAGGTGTTCATGATGCATCCATTTTTTTGGAGAAAGATATGATGTGGGGTATTCCTGTGTAAGGAAGGGCTTTTGGGGATGGGGGGAGGTGTTGTGAGTACTTGGTGCTTAGGTGGTGTTGAAGTGCTCAAGTGACAGGGGAATGCAAGGAGGGGAAATTTGAAGCGTGATTTCGGCAGGGCTTTGAAGATAGGGAAGGAGGTTTTCTCCGCCGGTTGAGAAAGGGCAGGGAGTTTCAGGTAAAAAAAGATGGAGTTTGCAAGATAGCAGCAGGAGAGACAAGAATGGGCACCGTGAGTAGGTTGGCTTGAGAGGATTGAGGTAATGCAAAATGGGGCGTAATGGAAAAGGAACGAGGGTAAATACTGGGGGATTGAGCCGATCGAGAAGCCGAGAGTGGCCCAGGCCTGGAAGTCAGAGGACCTTGGTTCTCATCTTGGCTCTGCCACTCGTCGGCTGTGTGATTTGGGGCAAGTCACTTCTCTGTGTCTCGGTTCCTTCTTCTGCAAAATGGGGATGCGATGCCGGTTTGCCTGTGAGCCCCATTTAGGGCCTAGTTATCTTGTATCTACCCCAGTGCTTAGTACAGTGCTTGGCACATCATAAGTGCTTAACCAATACCACAGTTTTTGTGAAGTGTCTTAAAGCTGATGGTTAGGAATTTCCACTTAATACAGAGAGGAACAGACAACCATTGGAGGTTTAGAGAAGCAGCGGAGCTCAGTGGAAAGAGCCCAGGCTTGGAAGTCAGAGGTCCTGGGTTCAAATCCCGGCTCTGCCACTTGTCAGCTGTGTAACCGTGGGCACGTCATTTAACTTCTCGGTGCCTCAGTTACCTCATCTGTAAAATGGGGGTTAAGACTGTGAGCCTCAGGTGGGACAACCTGTTGACCCTGTATCTCCCCCAGTGCTTAAAGCAGTGCTCTGCACATAGTAAGCACTTAACAAATACCAACATCATTATTATTTTGAGGAATGGGGAAGTGCATGCAGATTAAATCCTATTCCATTCGTTGTTGTATTTGTTGAGTGCTTACTGTGTGCCGAGCACTGTCCTAAGCAGTTGGGAGAGTACAATACAACAATAAATGGACACATGCCCTGCTAGCTCCTCATCTTTCCTGTTGCTAGTGAATCCGCAGTGGCCCACAGAGCTATTTGGCTCTCCTCAGAACAGCCAACACCAGGAGATCCTTTCAACTCGGGTTATCTCTAGGTAACTCAGCCTGTTTTTGAGAGTGCGTATGATTGTGCCGACGCATTTGCAGTCCGAGAAGAGATGGGGAGAATCTCTTCTGGCTCTCTGGTTGGTGGAAGGGAGGGAAAATACTGGGGACCGTTCTCGTATTCACAGAGTGTGCATCCTTCCATAGTCACCCTCCAGCCTCATACCTCACTACCTGCAAGGCCAGAGACGGCAACCCATGCGTGACCAATCAATCAATGGTATTTATTGAGTGCTTACTGTGTGCAGAGCACTGTACTAGACACTTGGGAGAGTAATCGTGGTAATAATAATAATTGTGGTATTTAAGTGTTTACTATGTTCCAGGAACTGTACTAAGCCCTGGGGTGGAGGCAGGTAGATGGGTTAGACACGGTCCCTGTCGCACAGTACAGTCTAACAGAGTTGACAGACACGTTCCCTGCCCGCAACGAGCTTACAGTCTAGAGGAGAGCCTTTTTTATCCCCACACTGTGACGATCCTGCTGATCCCTGAAGCTATTCATTTTTTTTTTCTGGTACTCCTTGATGCTTAAGCTTTGGTAATTGTTTGATAATTCACGAGTAGTACTCATTTTATTTTTCCTATTCATTGTTTTTCCTGGTATTCCTTGATGCCTAGGCTTTGGTAATAGTTTGATTGCAGTTCACTGGTGTCGAAATCCATTCCCAAAAAGGATAAGCTAAATTGACTTTTCTCACTTAAAATGAACACTGAACTCCCTTTGTAGGTTTTATTTTTTGAGCTATATACTGGTGTCATTCTCTTGGCACATCTTTTGGAATGGTTTCTTCCCACCTCCCTAGTAAATCCTTCTTATATAAGTATGGAGTTGAAACTAACTTCTGGTCGATTGTGTTGCCTTTTATGTAATAGTTGAGAATCCCCATGCCTGGTTTCTTTTTCTTGTTTCTAGTCACTCTTTTTTGTAAAGAGCCCTTTCAAAATAGTTCATAAAATGATAGTAAATTTTTTAAATAATGTGGTGCCTTTTGCAAGAAGGTTCAGATCTATTGGCTGAGAAGAACTATGGTCTTGGAATAGCTGTGATAGTTCCCTCTCCTTAGCTGCTCTGTACCCGTGTTTCCTTTTTGACGTTGGCTAAGAAGTGAGAAAAGATTTTAAGAGTGCCTGGTAGTCTGTTCAGATTTTCAGTGGGCTCTTGAAACAGATAATGTAGAGTTGAAACTTGGGAATGGTCACACATTTTTTTGGATATCAGACCCCCCCTCACCCCCAGCAAATAATTTTTTTATTAAAAAAGACATGCTTGTGATAAAAATGTGAATATCAATGTTGGGACTGTCTCTAGGTTTGAGTGTTTTAATTACATTTTAAATTTGATATACACATGTTTTTCTCTGATTTTTGCAGAACTGATAGTGCACCAGCCGACCAGGATCATTTAAAATATTCTTCGTCTAGAGATCGGGGCAGTTCTGCCTCTTATGGATTACAACCTTCAAATTCAGTTGTGGTGTCTCGTCAACGGCACGATGATATCAGAGTCCACACCGACATACAGAATGAAGAAAAGGGTGCGTGCATTTCCTTTTTATGACTGAAATATTTTAAAGATTATTTTTATAGCACTTAGCATATGAAAATATTTTGGGGAGGTTGGATTTAATTAATTGTGAAATTAATTGTGAAGGTAATGGTTTTAAAACGGTTCGGCTATAGACATGAAATGTAGGCGAGGCATTTTATTGAGGGATATATGTCAAAACTGAAAGTCGGAATAACCACAGCTGGATGACTTTGTGTTATAAAAGTCAACACAAACAATTTTGGATTAATTCGCAGTCATGAGAGGTTGAGTGTGGGAAAAGTATATTCAAAGTTATTGCTCATATTTTGAAGCCAGATATTGCAGCCTGTTCATTTTGCCAAACCTTTAACAAGAAATGCTAGAAACAAAACGAACAGTGTGAAGTTTCATTTCATTCATCCTGTACAACTTTTATTGGTATAATGAGCAAGGAAATTGACAAAAACAGAAGGAAAAAGATGAAAAGCAAAGAATCTGGGCAATTCACAGCCCTTGAAAAATTAAACTGATGGATTTTTTTGCCATTAAATAAAAATATAACTTTGTATAGCAAATTTGTGACTGTTTTAGATTAGAGGAAAGTGAAACGTTTCTGGATTTGGAATTATCCCAGCTTTATTATTCACAGGTGGCTACAATGTCAATGGAGGAGCTGGGGAAAATACTTATGGTCGGAAGTCGTTGGGGCAAGAGCTGAGGGTTAACAATGTGACCAACCCTGATTTCACCAGTGTTCAGCATGGAAATCGTGCTTTAGCCACAAAAGACATGAGGAAATCACAGGGTAAGAGTTCGGCCAATTCAGAGAAGAAATCGTGGAGCACACCTCACCGTCATCCCAATGTATCGTGTGTCCAAAGCGAGCGATCGGGAGTGGAGGATAATGTTCAAGGAGGGAAATGTGTATTCGGGTATAATTAAGGTCTGGTGGTTAACCTCTTATTGAAATTGTCAGTGGTATTTATTGAGCGCTTACTGTGTGCGTGTGGAAGAGTACCAATCAACAGAATTGGTAAATACATTCGGGGGGCTTCCAGTCCAGGAGGCGGAACATTAATATAGAATCAGTAGCGGAGAGCGTGTGAGGACTAAAGCCCTGCACGATCCCTAAATCTTAGGATCCATCTTGAATCTAGGGAAAATTGGGATCTGCTTTTTGTGAAATCTGAATTAAACTATAAATTGCTTGCAGGTACCCTGGGTTATAGCAAGAGGTGGTGAGGACCAGGTGATTGAGGGGGATTGGAGGCCTGATAATGGTAGGAGCTCCGGGCGTTGCTGCTGCTGGGGAGGACGATGATGTTGTCTTGCTAGGATAAAGATAGAGTTATATAAACAAGGCCAGTTTGGAACGGGGTTGGGTTATCCTTTCTCCCTCCCCCCCAAGCTATACTCCTCCGATCATATTCGTTGGGGCTTTTAGTAGTAGTTGTAATATCACTTTTTGAATGTCTCCGTGGTACAGTGGTCCATACTAGGTGCTTGAGAAATACAGAATAAAAAAAAGCCACGTTCCCTGCCCACAAAGACCTTACACCTTGGATTTCTGCCAGAGGTATATCACTGCCCCAGCACAGGCCGGGAGGGTGGTTGGGGTGATCCAGGATGAATCCCGTTGATGGATTGATTTGACTGACTAGGGGTTGGTAGGTCAAATGCAACGAGAGGCCTCGGACTAAAGGGAGTCCAGGATAATGGAGATCGAGTAATAATAATGATAGTGTTTGTTAAGCGCTTACTATGTGCCAGGGTCTGTACTAAGCGCTGGGTAGTTTGGAGTGTGGCGCCTCGAGTGTAAAAGAGAGGATGATCCTAGTAAAGGAAGGGTGGAGACTGTACTTTGTGGTCCGAGTCGAAAGTCTGGAAGACTTGACTGAGACGGAGAAGCAGCGTGGCTTAGTGGAAAGAGCACGGGCCTGGAAGTCAGAGGACCTGGGTTCTAATCCAGGCTCCACTGCTTGTCTGCTCCCTGGCCTAGGACAAATCTCTTAGCTTCTCCATGCCTCATTTCCCTCATCTGCTAAGTGGGGACTCAGTCCCTTTTCTCCCTCCTACTTAGATTGTGAGCCCTGTGTGGGACCCGATTATCTCGAATGGACTCCAGCACTCGCACGGTTCTTGGTACACAGTAAGCGCTTAACAAATACCACGGTTGTTATTATGGAGAGCAAGCTCAGTGTAAGAAGGCAGTGGCAGAGGTCACAGTTTTGAGCCAAGAGAGGTGAATTTGCAGTTAGAGATGGAGAGAGTGATTTGCGTGATTTGGACAGTGGAAATTTAATTTCTCTTCACTCGAGGCTATTAAAATCTATATTCAAGTAATACAGAAACCTTTGTTAACCAGCAGCAGGAAGAGGAGTCTGACCAGAGAACATCCATCCACTGCAGGGTGCCTCATGTGGGCCTCTTAGGGTGCCACCGTGGGGAAACTTTGAGTAGAAGGGGTCTGGGAGTAACTCAGTTTTGGGGAATTGATGTCTGATTTTTCAGCCCCCGGTTCCACATTGGTGTAGGGAGAGGCCGACTGAGCCGAGCTCCCCGTGGCTGGATCTCTAATTGCTTCTCATGCTTTTCTTCCACCAGACTTCCTTAGGGCGCCGCCTCTCTCTGATCAATGCCCACAGTTAATAATAATAATAATAATAATAATGGCATTTGTTAAGCGCTTACTAAGTTCTAAGCTCTAGGGGTGGATCCAAGCTGATCGGTTTGTCCCACATGGGGCTGTCTCCTTTCCTCCCTCTCGCCTGCCCCCCACCAAATTGTACTCTCCCAATTATATGTGATGGGGCCTTTAGTATAGTTGTAGTATCATTTATTGAGTGTCTCCTTGGTGCACTGCTCTGCACTAGGTGCATGGGAAGTGCAGAATGTCAAAATGACACGTCCCCTGCCCACAAAAGCCTTACATTTATTGGGGAAGACAAGCATAGTGTCTAGATTGTAAGCTCCCTGAGATCAGGGAATGTGTTTACTAATCTGTCGTATTCTTCCAAGTGCTTAGAAAAGTGCTCTGCACGCAGTAAGCGCTCAATAAATACCATTGATAGTGCCATAACTCAAATGATTGATTTCTTAGTAGTGTATTGAAGTTTGAGCTCCTGAGTAGACTTCAGTCGTATTTATTGAGCACTTACTGTGTGCAAAAAATTCAGGAGCCCCGGGTGCTAGTCCCAGCTCTGCCATTTGCCTGCCCTATCACCTTGGGGAAGTCATTTAACTTTTGTGCCTCACTTCCCTCACCTGTAAAATGGGGAGAATATCTGTTCTCCCTCCCTCTTTCTCTGTGATCTTATGTGGGCTAGGGATAGTGTCCATTCAGATTAGCAGTGCTTAGCATAGTGCCATCATTGTTAAACTGATAAGTTCAACTTTAATAGTTGTGTCGCCATCCTTTTTTGAAAAAGGAAAAGAGGACTCTCTAGTTAGTTTTTCTCTCTTTCCCCTTCCTAGTTCAGCTGCACTAATTCACCCAGACTTGTAATTAAAACCAGGTTCAAGAAGTTATCATATATTATTTAGGGATATTGCCCAAGGTGAAGAGGAGGTTTCCAACGGGTACCAGGGATGGTACCTAGGTGGAAAATTGCATTGAGCACATGCTTTCTTTGCAGTCGAGATGGCAGGAATTTGCCCTTGGTCCAGAGATTCAAGGCTGTTGGCTCTGTATAGGCTGTGCACGTGTTGCCGGAAGCCTGGGTGGGTGAAAGAAGAGATTATTTTCTTAACCCATTCTTCTCTTTCACCCAGTGACCTCCTGATGACTTTTCAGTTTTTCTCCCATGGGAATAGTTCTTCCTATTCAAGGCCATGCTCGGCTGTGAAGTTTGAAAAACCTTGTGAAATCCACGTACTAATGGAAAGCACATTATTTCCAGAGCGATCGTTGTCTTACTCTGACGAGTCTCGACTGTCAAACCTTCTTCGGAGGATTACCCGGGAAGACGACAGAGACCGAAGACTGGCTACTGTGAAGCAATTGAAAGAATTCATTCAGCAACCAGAAAATAAGCAGGTCAGGATGTTTTTCCTCCATACGGAAATGCCGAAGACTCTGGCATTTACTTACGAATCAAACAATGTTTACCAAAAAGGCTAGAAACTAAGTTGGGCTAGAAGGGCGATATTAGTGAGCTTTCTTTGGGTAGGTCACGAGGAGTAGGTTTTATTTAGGAAGTAGTTTTCAACCTGAATCTCTGATGATGCTCTCAGTGCCACTCTGTGGGAGATGTGCTCCTGTCGAACCTTCTTTAAGAACAGTTTATGTTGAGAATTCACTCTGTATCCAACTCCACATCCCAGTGCACAACCGTGTCTTCCAAAACCGTACCCCACTGTCTCCAGGCAGGCTCGTCTGTCAGAAGGACGTACCCTAATTGTATCGCTGCGCCTTAGTCAAAACATGAAGGGAAAACGCATGTTCTGACAGATTGGAGTGGTTCAGGGAGAAGAAATGTCTGTGTGGAATGGTGATGGGCAGAGGGTGATCTCTTGCTTTTTTCCCTTCCGGGTGCTCTCATTGAAATAAAATGTCGATTTGAAGTGAAGTGGGTAGAGGGACATTCCAAGTAGTCACTCTTAAGATTTAAGATTATTGTTGTCTCTCCGTGTCCCCCGATTAGACTGTAAGCCCGTCAAAGGGCAGGGACTGTCTCTATCTGTTGCCGATCTGTACATTCCAAGCGCTTAGTACAGTGGTCTGCACATAGTAAGCGCTCAATAAATACTATTGAATGAATGGATTTGTCTGGGTAAAGGCTGAAGGGCCTGCCTTCTCAGAGAGCCGGCCGCCTATCCCAGGTGGGATCGAGCTCTGCCCCTTTTCCTAGCGAGGTCAACGCTTTTCTTCTCCAGTTTTCCCTCTAAAGTTCTGCAGCAATGATTCCTGTCCCAGACTAGATTGAGATTGGAGGTATGCAGCAGAGCCTGAGGAAAGGGAAGTCTATCCTGTTGTCTCCTCATTCCCATCCACGAACCTGGGTCGAATCCCGGCTCTGCCGCTTGTCAGCTGTGTGACTGTGGGCAAGTCACTTAACTTTCTGTGCCTCAGTTACCTCATCTAGAAAATGGGGGTTAACTGTGAGCCACACGTGGGACAACCTGATTACCCTGTATCTACCCCAGCGCTTAGAACGGTGCTCTGCACATAGTAAGCGCTTAACAAATACCAACGTTATTATTATTGAGCCTTGCCTCAGATCTTTACCACGCCTGTTGACTGTGTCCTTCCATTTCCCCCCGTCACTCCAGTGTGCACTGGGACTCTGCTGGAAGGGGAGTCCTCAAATCCTAAAGCTTTGCCCTCCGGTGGCTCTCCCCTCTCCTTTGTCCTTTCCACTCCTAAGTAGCTAGTCTCTGCCTGACTCTTTGGAGTTTTGGAACTCCTTTCACCTTCTCTCTTTCCCATATCCGCCTTCCGCCCCGACAAGGCTACAGGTCCCAGCCCTATTACCAAAGACCTAGTTTCCTCAGTCCCGGCAGGGTTTGGCAAGAGTCCTCAGTCTCTCTTCCACCACTGTTCCCGTGCTCACTCTGCCCGAGAGGAGCCAGTACCTCAGCCCTGCAGCCCAGTTCGGTTGGCGGGCTGCCCCGAGAAAGGGAGAAGGGGTGAATCTTCTACTGCCTAGGGAGTTCTTCCCTCGCCCAAATTCCGCCCCGGGGATCCTGCTGCCGAGCCGCCCTTGAGGTGACGGGAGAAAGTGGAGTGAGGAAAGCTGTTGTTGCTTCCCCCAGGTCCACCTTTGATGACGTGACATGAGTCGCGTGAACCTGGGTCACGCCGGTGTGGTGTCTGGGTGTGGTTACGATTGTATAGGGAACCTCTTTCTACTGGGAGAGAGACGCTAAACGGAAGAAGGAGCTAGGCACAAGTTCCGTTGCTCCCATCTGCCCCGTAGCCTCCGAATGGATATTCTTGAATAAGTGAATAGGGACGATACCTAATTTTTTTTTTTTTTTTTTTACCAGAGACTCTACTCTTGTTTAGCCTGGGCGCGAGCCTGGATGTGTGCTCGAGTTAACGGCCTTTTTCGTAACTACTTGCGCAGATGCTTGTGGCTTCCTGGCAGAAGTTACTGGAAGCAAATCTGTCGGTCTCTGCTGTATTTTCACACATAATAATATGTGGAGGTCACCTGCCTGATATTCCCCACGAGGGAATCGATCACCCCAGACGTTGCCGGAAAAATATTATTTAAAGAAATGGCAATTTGCAGTTTTTTCTTAATTTTTTCTTTTTTTTTCCCCAGGTCTTAGTTAAACAACTGGATAATATCCTGACCGCTATACATGATGTGCTTAATGAAAGGTAAGTTTGAATTATCTAGAAATAGCAACCTTAGACCAAGATGTAATACTTGTAGAAGAGGAGAAAAAGAGAAAATAGGAATTTCATTCATTCATTCAATAATATTTATTGAGCGCTTACTCTGTGCAGAGCACTGTACTAAGCGCTTGGAATGTACAATTCGGCAACAGAGAATTTGCCATCCAGCCCTGAATGTGCAGTAGGGCATCTTTTTTATTTATTTTTCCCTGGCAGTGAGACTTATCTGGACAGGAGGTAATAGGAAGCAGTGTCATAGGTTGTCTGCCTAGCTGAGCTTCTTTCCCCATCATGCATAGATGTAGCTCAAACAGGAGGTAACAATAATAATAATAATAATAGTCGTGTTATTTGTTAAGGGCTTACTATGTGCCAGGCACTGTAGTAAGCACTGGGGCAGATAAAAGATATAGGTCCCACATGTGGCTCACAATCTAAGTAGGAGTGAGAACAGGTATCGAATCCCTGTTTTGCAAATGAGGGAACTGAGGCACAGAGGAAAGTGAAGCGATTTGCCCAGGGTCACACAGGCAAGTGGCAGAGCTGGTTTAGAACCCAGTTAGTGCTAAAGCTTCTGTGGCACTGTGGATCCAGAAGAAAGCTAGTGGCAACAGCATTTTGCAAACATTAGGGTGTTAAGCTGCTGAACAGATCACCACCCCTCAAGACTCTCCCCTGCCTACCTGCCTGCCTTCCTACACTGCCTGCTCACTCTTGTCAGTGCCTTAAACCTGGAGAGCATTTTTACTTTTCCAGAGCGAGGTTCTTCGATAAAATACAATTCAGGTCAGGTAATTATCAGCTAGAAAAATGACGAGGGTGCTACCCAAGGAAATTCCGAACTCTTACGAGCCGAGAGAAGGGAAATCCACAAGGAAAGATCGTAATGGTTGTGTTTAGTGATGATCAAATCATCTGGCTATCCCATTCAAAAATATACATCAATTCTTTTGTAGCCAGAAGGAATATTAACTAATTGACCGTGGTAAAATTAGGATGGATTCAAAGGATCAAATTAAATCCATTCTGGCAGTGAAAATGATACAAAAAACTTAATAAAATGTAATGTTTGTTTCTTATTCCCCCCCCCACACATACACATTTAATATTTTTTTTCAAAAAACGCTTTGGGGATAGAAATTTGGTTAAATAGGATACAATTCATACCATATTTATTTAATCATAACCTTCCCGAAGGATGGGAAGGAGGAGATGTTATTTTCTCCCTTCTACAGATGAAGAATGACTTGCCAGGAGCAGAGCACAGAAGTAGAACCCGGTGTAGTGGTGTCTGTGTGGGTGCTTGTACGTGTATCTACATTCATTCATTCATTCAATAGTATTTATTGAGCGCTTACTATGTGCAGAGCACTGTACTAAGCGCTTGGGATGAACAAGTTGGCAACAGATAGAGACAGTCCCTGCCGTTTGACGGGCTTACAGTCTAATCGGGGGAGACGGACAGACGAGAACAATGGCAATAAACAGCGTCAAGGAGAAGAACATCTCGTAAAAACAATGACAACTAAATAGAATCGAGGCGATGTACAATTCATTAACAAAATAAATAGGGTAACGAAAATATATACAGTCGAGCGGACGAGTACGGTGCTGTGGGGATGGGAAGGGAGAGGTGGAGGAGCAGAGGGAAAAGGGGAAAATGAGGGTTTAGCTGCGGAGAGGTAAAGGGGGGATGGCAGAGGGAGTAGAGGGAGAAGAGGAGCTCAGTCTGGGAACGCCTCTTGGAGGAGGTGAGTTTTAAATAGGGTTTTGAAGAGGTAAAGAGAATCAGTTGGGCAGAGGTGAGGAGGGAGGGCGTTCCGGGACCGCGGGAGGACGTGACCCGGGGGTCGACGGCGGGATGGGCGAGACCGAGGGACGGCGAGGAGGTGGGCGGCGGAGGAGCGGAGCGTGCGGGGTGGGCGGTAGAAAGAGAGAAGGGAGGAGAGGTAGGAAGGGGCAAGGTAATGGAGAGCCTCGAAGCCTAGAGTGAGGAGTTTTTGTTTGGAGCGGAGGTCGATAGGCAACCACTGGAGTTGTTTAAGAAGGGGAGTGACACGCCCAGATCGTTTCTGCGGGAAGACGAGCCGGGCAGCGGAGTGAAGAATAGACCGGAGCGGGGCGAGAGAGGAGGAAGGGAGGTCGGAGAGAAGGCTGACACGGTAGTCTAGCCGGGATATAACGAGAGCCCGTAACAGTAAGGTAGCCGTTTGGGTGGAGAGGAAAGGGCGGATCTTGGCGATATCATAGAGGTGAAACCGGCAGGTCTCGGTAACGGATAGGATGCGTGGGGTGAACGAGAGAGACGAGTCAAGGATGACACCGAGATCACGGGCCCGAGAGACGGGAAGGACGGTCGTGCCATCCACGGTGATAGAGAAGTCTGGGAGAGGACCGGGATTGGGAGGGAAGATGAGGAGCTCAGTCTCGCTCATGTTGAGTTTTAGGTGGCGGGCCAACATCCAGGTGGAGACGTCCCGGAGGCAGGAGGAGATGCGAGCCTGAAGGGAGGGGGAGAGGACAGGGGCGGAGATGGAGATGGAGATGGAGATGTACATAACACACGCATGTGCAGGTGGATGTTTTTCCACATAGAAGCCACTGCCTCTAGACAGCTGGGACACTGATAGTGTCACTCCCAAGAGCTCCTAGGATGTTATTTGCACTTCGCTGCCAGGCTTGTGGTCCTATGGGAGCTTCAGTCCCCTTCCTCATCCGTACCATATCCGTGAACGAAAACGGGCCCGGGGAGAAGCAACAGGCTTCTGTGCTGGCCGCCGGTTTGAGCAAAGACTGCCTGGGAGACGGAAAGTTAGCCTGAAGCTTCCCTTGGCTCTGCTGCTAGATAGGAGAGAGGCACAAAGCAGAGGTCGCTCCGTTAGTGGGCGGATACTCGGTCAATTAGGGCTCGATCCCAAAGCTCCTAAAAAATCTAGATGCTACTGATTTTCATCCGAGCGAAGGTTTTCTAAAGTACATTTAACCCCGTAAAGATGGCGAGGATGTTAGGGATCATCTGGTGAAGCTCGCTCCCTCAGGCAGTGAGACCGTGACAGACCATTCAGGATGGGTGGTGACCATATTCCTAGCACTTTGTTGAATATTTCCCTTTTCTGTAGAGTAGCTCAGTGATACGAGGCAGTGTTTATCCCAATGGAGTTATTCTTTTTAAGTGATTTCAAGCTTCAGTGTCAAACCACCTAAAGCTTCACTTTTGAATTTTTATAGCATTAGGTGGCCTAAATTTGGAACTTGTAAATCTAATTGTGTAAATGGAATTCTTTACCACTTGCCCGAAGACTGAAATTGAGTCTATATCTGAATTTCTTTGTTCCGTCTGTATATGGATGATGTCCAAATTTTTCTCTCCAGCCCTTAAGAGAAGCAGCGTGGCTCAGTGGAAAGAGCCTGGGCTTGGAAGTCAGAGGTCATGGGTTCGAATCCCGGCTCTGCCACTTGCCAGCTGTGTGACTGTGGGCAAGTCACTTAACTTCTCTGGGCCTCAGTGACCTCATCTGTAAAATGGGAATTAACTGTGAGCCTCACATGGGACAACCCGATTACCCTGTATCTACCTCAGCGCTTAGAACAGTGCTCGGCACTTAGTAAGCGCTTAACAAATACCAAGGTTATTATTATTGACCTCTCTCCTTCTCTGCAGTCTGGCAATTCCTCCTGCCCTCAGGGCATCTCTACCCGCATGTCCCGTCGACACCTCAAAGCTCAAACTAAACATGTCCAGAACAGAACTCCTCGTTTTTTCACCCAACCTCTGTCTTCCTGTAGACAGCACCACCACCCTCCCCGTCTGGCGAGCCACGGCATTATCCTTGACTCTCATTCGACCCACGTAGTGAACCTGTCACCGGATCCTATTGCTTCTGCCTTCACTGCATCGCTGTGATCCGGCCTTTCCCCTCCATCCAGGCTGCTGCCATGCTGACGCAGGCGCTTGTCGTATCCCACCTTGACAAGTCGGTCGGTTGTATTGAGCAAGCGCTCACTGTGTGCAGAGCACTGTTCTCAACTTCTGGGAGAGGATCATATAACGATGTAACAGATACATTCGCAGTCCACAATGAGCGTACAGCCTGGAATGAGTTTACAATCCAGACTGCACGTCAGCCTCTTCACTGACGTCCCTGCTTCCTGGCTCTTCCCCACTCCAGTCCATACTTCACGCTGCTGCCTGGATCTTTTTTCTTTCTTTTTTTTTTTAAACAAAGGTTCGGTCCATATTTCCCCATTCCTCAAGAACCTCAGTGGTTGCCCACTCACCTCTGCATCAAACAGTAAAACAGTCAGGTCGCCCCATGATTTCCCACTACAACCCAGACCACACACTGTGAGCCCGTCGTTGGGCAGGGATTGTCTCTATCTGTTGCCGAATTGTACCTTCCAAGCGCTTAGTACAGTGCTCTGCACGTAGTAAGCGCTCGGTAAATGCTGTCGAATGAATGAATGCTCCCCTAACGCCAATCCACTCTCTGTACCTTGATCTCGTCTATCTTAGCTCCAACCCATGGCCCACATCCCGCCTCTGGTCTGGAAACCCCTCCCCCTCCCTATAGGATAGACCACTACACTCCCTCACCTTCAAAGCTGTATTCAAATCATATTTCCTCCAAGAGACTTTCCCTGATTAAGCCTTCTTTTCCCCCACGTCCTCTCCCTTTTGCATCCCTTGGGTCAGTTCCCTTTAAGCACCCACCTGCAGCTGCACAGCACTTAGGCCTAAATCTCTAATGTATTTAAATTATTAATTTTTGTTATTTAAATTAATACCTGGCTCCTTCTGTAGACCGTAAACTTACTGTGGGCAGGGAGCGTGCCTGTCAACTGTTTTGCATTATACTTTCCCAAGTGTTCCCAAGAGAAACAGCGTGGCCAAGTGGAAAGAGCACGGGCCTCGGAGGCAGAGGACCTGGGTTCTGATCCCAGCTCCGCCTTGTTTTCTGTGTGACCTTGGGCAAGTCACTTAATTTCTCTGTGCATCGGTTACCTCATCTGTAAACTAGGGATTAAGACTGTGAGCCTCTTGTGGGACCTGGATTGTATCCAACCTGACAACCTCGTATCTACACCAGCACTCAGTTCAGTTCCGGGCACATAGCACTTAACAGATAGCATTAAAAAAGTCGGGGGGAAGGTGCTTAGTATAGTCCTCTGCACATAGCGCTAAGTAACTTCCTTTGATTCCACATTTTCCTGCAGAATAAGGTTTTAGTTGTTAGTTATTAAAAAGTACTGTTAACTGCATACTTAAGGGTGTGATCCCTTTGTGGTACCTTATGTACTTAAGTAGAAAGTTTTTCTCTGAAATGTTCTTTTTTTTTTTTAACTGATGATCATTTGGTAAAATGTCAGTATTGTTATCTTTGGAAGCTTAAACTTATTTTTTGTCCAAATGCAGTAGCAAATTGCTTCAGGAATTGAGGCAGGAGGGAGCTTGCTGTCTTGGCCTTCTTTGTGCTTCTTTGAGTTATGAGGCCGAGAAGATCTTCAAATGGATTTTTAGCAAATTTAGCTCGTCCACAAAAGATGAAGTTAAACTGCTTTACTTATGTGCCACCTTCAAAGCACTAGAGACTGTAGGAGAAAAGAAAGCCTTTTCATCTGTAATGCAGGTAAAAAATACAAAATAAAGTGACTTTAATGATTTTTCAATATTGTGGGTGAATGGGAAGGTAATGCATTTATGAGTTGGAGTTGAGGGGGAAAGTATTTAAAGTAGAGCATGTGTTATCTGCTAAATACTTGCATCAAGGAAATTGTCTTTTTTCTGATCATATATAACAGTTTGCATGAAAAGCAGCCTTGGACAGGAGATATTCCTTTTTTCCAATGTCATTTTTTTTTCAAAAGAGGGAATTTATTTCAAGAGATAATTCATTTGTGACTAAGCATTCAGTTGAAGTGATACGAAATCCTTTTCTGAGCTGGAGATGGAAACATTTGGAGGTTTTATTTTATTTTATTTTATTTTTTTTTTACCTCCCCACAATTCATATGCACTTTGGAGTTGTGAGGGAGATGGGTTAAATAATCAAGTGAAAACAAAACCTCTCACAAGAAACTGGTACTAACTAGATTGAAGGAAGTTGATTTAAAATATTAAATTGGTAAATTGTTACTTTTGAGTTGAAGCTATGTTTATGATGGTTGATATTTGTGTCTGTATAGATTTTAGAGGTCTTATCTCTTATAGGTATTCCCAACCCACAATTTTTAAAGAACAGTGATCTCACTACTTGACCTAGAAAAGATAAATAAGTCATTTTTCAGTACCTTTCTTCAGTTTGATACTTTCGGTGGGAAAAAAAAAGTATTTCGTGTTACATCATAATCTATTTTTAGTTGCTGTTTTAAAATGTATTAGTAAACACATCATGCAAGTCTCAGCAAAATATTGCTCAGAATGAAAGGAAGTCCTAGATGTAATTAGCGGATAGCGATGGAAAGTAGAGCCGTTGAAATAAGACTCCAAACAAATCCAAATCCATAGAGTGTGACAGATTTTGGTACCACATATTCACACCCATCAATAAAATCAGGACTGAGCTGTTTGTTGTATTCAGTGTAATTACCTCCCCCCCCCATTCTGGTTCATTTAGAATTGATAGTTTACGTATTTTCTTTTTAAGCTTGTAATGACCAGCCTGCAGTCCATTCTAGAAAATGTGGATACACCAGAATTGCTATGCAAATGTGTGAAGTGCATTCTTCTGGTGGCCCGATGTTACCCTCATATTTTCAGCACTAATTTTAGGGTAAGTCTTCTGCTCAATATTTTAATGTTGAATGTTCATTCATTCGTTCACTCAGTTGCATTTTTTGAGAGCTTACTGTGTGCAGAGCACTGTACTAAGCACTTGGAAAGTACAGTTCGGCAATAGAGACAGTCCCTAACCAACAACGGGCTCACGGTCTAGAAAGTGGGGACAGACAACAAAACAAGTAGACAGGCATCAATAGCATCGGAATAGGTAAGTAGAATTATAGATAAATACAGATCATACTGTGCTCTGCACATAGTAAGCTCTCAAATACTATTGAATGAATTAATAAATAGAATAATAAATATGTACAAATATGCACAAGTGCTATGGGGCAGAGAAGGGGATAGAGCAGAGGGAGGGAGTAGGTTCGATGCGGAGGTGAGGAGCAGAGGGAGAAGAAGGGCTCAGTCTGGATAGGCCTCCTGGAGGAGGTGAGTTCTCAGTAGGACTTTGAAGAGGGGAAGAGAGTTTGGCAGAGGTGAGGAGGGAGGGCATCCAGGTCAGCGGTAGGACGCGGGCCAGGGTCGACGGCGGGATAGGCGTGAACGAGGCCCAGCGAGGAGGTGAGCGATGGCAGAGGAGCAGAGTGTGCGGGCTGGACTGGAGGAGAGAAGGGAGGTGAGGTAGGAGGGGGCAAGGGGAGGGAGAGCTTTGAAGCCAAGAGTGAGGAGTTTTTGTTTCATGCTAAGGTTGATAGGCAACCACTGGAGGTTTTCAAGGACGGGGGTGACATGCCCAGAGCGTTTCTGCCGAAAGATAATCCGGGCAGCGGAGTGAAGTACAGACTGAAGAGGGGAGAGACAGGAGGTTGGAAGATCAGAAAGGAGGATGGGAGGTCAGAAAGGATCTGTTTCAGAAAGGAATGTTTCTGAAGTAAGATGTTCGATTAACTATTTTAATTTGCTTTCCAGGATACGGTTGACATATTGGTTGGGTGGCATATAGATCACACTCAGAAACCTTCCTTGACACAGCAAGTGTCTGGTAAGTCTTGTTAGTCTATGAACATTGTGCCACAGGAAAAATCTTTAAGGTATTTGCGTGCTCTTCTTTTAAATGGCAGTTCTGTTCTCATGACTCCTAATGCATTTTCTTGGCACCTTATCGATCTTGTAAGAATGCTGAGACTATTGATGAAGTATGCTTGTAACAGGTTTGGGCATTTCAAAACAAAGATGCCTAAATGCTATATGGTAATTATTGCAACTAATAAACATTTTTGCTATTCACGTGAGGGATTCACAATAGAACATAGGCATTACGATATGGTCTTGAGGCTAGACTCCAGAAGTAAATGGTACTTCTATAACTGATTTATTAACTTTTACAAAGAGGATGAAGTTTGACAAGTCATCAAGAACACCTCCAGCCCCAAAAAAATGTATCACAGAAGGCTTTAATAGATTTGTTGTGTCAAGAGAAGAGTGTGAGCATTACAAGCCTGAAAAATGGAAAGAACTGTCTTTCCCCTTGTTTCTTCTCAGCTATTTCATTTTTTATTTGTCATTCGCTTCCCTACTTTGTATCTAATTTCCATGCTTGTTGGTGACACTGTAGATAAATACTCAGCAAAATTATGAATCTTGGTGTAAAGGATTAAGGATACGAATGGCAGTATCATTTAGAAATAGTTGATGCGACCCCTGCTATATATTCTCTATTGTAATTATCCATATATCGTCTTTTTTTACAAAAGATTGCTCAATACGTAGCCTGCTCCAGTGAAATAGATGAATTGTCTCCCATGGTTATTCTAATCGGTTGTTTAACACTTTGTATAGGATGGCTGCAGAGTCTGGAGCCCTTTTGGGTAGCCGATCTTGCATTTTCCACCACCCTTCTCGGTCAGTTTCTGGAAGATATGGAGGCTTATGCTGAAGTAAGCATATTCACAGCTACTTCATTACATTGGATTTTTAAAAGAGACTGCCTGTTATTTGAGATTACATCATAAGAAATGAATTGTGTGTGTTTCAGAGTTGTTGTTTTTTTTAGGCAAAACTATTTGATGTACTAGAAACATGAAAATCTAGGATTCATTACATAGTCACTTCTGATACTCTGGTTGAAGATAGAATTTCTAGTATCAGTGTTATTAGGATATATGTTAGGCCAGCCATGCAAATTAGGAAAAAAAAAGGCAATCCAAAATTAAGCTAGGCCAAACGTCATAGAACTGTTGGGGTGGAGTGAGGGAATGGTTTATAGGAAAGTAGGAATAAAATATTGAAATAAAATATTGAAACTGTAACTTGCAACATCAGCACTGCACTTAAGACCTTTGAAAATGACCATCTCAATGTTGCAGGCTAGCCACATGTTTTGACCAAAATATTTTTTCATGTACATAGCACTTCTTTGGCCTCTGACTAAATTCAGGACTTCTCCTCACCAGCCTCTGCCCGTTTTTTCCATCCCTGTGTCTCCTGATAGTGTTTAGATTCGGAAGCAGGTGGGTTAATCTTCAGACTCTTGAGAAGCCAGTGGGGTGCCATAAACCTTCATGGCATCAGTCATGTAGGAGGCCTTTTCGAATTTGGTTCTCTACTTTAAAAGGATTATCCTCAGTAGCAGAACACACCAAAATTAAGAGATTGCAAATCAGAGGCAAGTTTATCGGAACAGGATTATTGCCACCATCTTTTTAAAATGACCACCCAGTAGTCAGTGATTAAATACCACTGACCCATTAAGTGATTGTCTGGTCGTTTGTGTGGGAAAAGACAAAGTCATTTCCATTCTTTGATTTTCTTAAATGTTTACTTTTCTCAAATGCCGAAAGGTTGATTGGATTGTAAATGCGTGGTTTATTAGTATCTTAGTAGTGAAAGTTTTTTTCCCTTCCTTGATCACTGGTAAATAAACTACTGAATTTCTACACCTAGGATCTCAGTCATGTGGCATCTGGGGAATCGGTCGATGAAGACATTCCTCCTCCATCAGTGTCCTTACCGAAGTTGGCGGCTCTTCTCCGGGTTTTCAGTACTGTGGTGCGGAGTATTGGGGAGCGCTTCAGTCCAATTAGAGGACATCCAATTACCGAGGCTTATGTAACAGATGTAAGGATTTAATAGCTATGGTTTGTCTTTTTCTTTAAATGAGTAATGCTATGTATTGTATACGGAGGGTAAAAATCAGTTTTGCCTGCCCCGCCACATATAGAGATCAATCCTGTGTCCGGTTCATTTCCGGATATTTACTGAACAAAGTGAATTAAAGCCAGCTCAGCAGATTTGCAAAAGAAAACCATCTGGGCACCACTGCCAACTCTTTGGAAGAGAGAAATAAACTTCGAAGTTATTTAGACAAACCGGAGAAAATGCTCCTGTAAAAAGAAAGTCAAAATGATAAGCCAGGGAGGGAATTGATGCAAGACAGACATGAACGGAATAAAGACCATCAAAACAGTAGTAGAGTAGAAAAGACCGAGGGGTCGCAGTCAAAGACATCTCCAAGTTGGTGACTACTGAGAAGAATAGTCCGTGGGTATTAGCCAGGGGTGGGTTAGAGAAACTTAGGCAAATTAGGCAAAACCGGGAATATAATCTCCAATTGATAGCAACTGCACTTGAGCGCTACAAAGTTCATCCTACAACTCAGGGGTGCCCGGGCTTTCTTGAAGGAGATGGCCCTGGAGAGGCAAGGCCGCAGCTGTCGGTGACCGAACGGGCGAAACCTCAAACGGAGAATCCTTGAATGCTGAGAGACTATTGTAATGCTGTTTATTAGAGAATCCGGCATGGTCCTGAAAAGTAGCAGGAGTTGGAAGGGGTCCTTTTATTATTCCATGCCTACGACAGGTCCGAATTAGAGTAATGTTTCTGGTTTCGGCCACCCCGTTTTTAAAAGGAATGTAGAGAAACTGGGGAGAGTTCAGAGGAGAGGAACCAAAGTGATTGCAGGAATGGAGATCGTCCTCTAGACAGTAAACTTGTATTTTACTCTCCCAAGTGCTTAGTACAGTCCTCTGCAGACAGTAAGCGCTCAGTAAATGCTATTGGAATAAGTCCTGAAAGGAGGAATTTGAGAAATTGAGACTGTTAAGCCTAACGGGTCACTTAGTGAAATATACGTTGGGGTTCTGTGGGGTGGAAGCTAATGATATCAGGCTTCGGCTATTGGTTTTATTGCCTTTAGATGATTAGTATTTTGGCTTGTTCTGAGTAAGCGAGAAACTGGTTTTGGTGGCAGATATTTGCTCAGAAGTGTGAATTTTCCTTTTTCCCTTTCAGTTAGTACTATGTGGGCTTTCTTTAAGATGGCCTGTTTTTTTTTTTTTGTCTTCCTCTTTTACTCTGCCACAGTACCGCGCTTTGCTCACAGTAAGCATTCATTAAGTACCGTTGATTTTTTTTGTTGCAGGTTTTGTACAGAGTAATGAGATGTGTGACAACAGCAAACCAAGTATTTTTTTCTGAAGCTGTATTGACAGCTGCCAATGAATGTGTCGGTGTATTGCTTGGTAGCCTAGATCCTAGTATGACTATTCATTGTGACATGGTCATCACCTATGGACTAGACCAACTGGAGAATTGCCAGACTTGTGGTACAGATTATATCATCTCGGTCTTAAATTTACTGACGTTGGTATGTGGTTTTCATATTTTTGATGCCTTTTTCCTCTACTAAAATGAGTGGTTTACTCATATGTTTGAATTTAAATTGATCTGGAAGAAGCTTAGTAGGGATTGTATTAATTCAGCCCAGCACATTATTCGTTTTCCAGCTAGCAGTTGTCCCAGTAACTTTCATTATTTGGTGTCGTTTCAAGGGCCTATCTAAACAGAATTTCCAAAATACCCCTAAGCTTTATGCAGTGTCAGAGAGGCCAGTGACTACACTACGATTTTTGCAATTTGTCATCTAGGAAGTACTGTATTTTCCAGCACATATTTCAGTTACCAAATCAAAATTAGCTTGTGCGAGTTTAATATTGCTAAAACTTAAGAATTCAGTATTTTTCAAAACATTTGTTATTCATGGGTATAAATGTATTTTTATTCCACTTTGAATGCTTATTTCAGCCATTGACGATAACACAACGTGAAAGTTGCGTCCTCCTGTAGCCCATCACTTGAGGGCTATGATTGTTTTAAATTAATTTCTCAAACTGCCCTCTGTACCTCCTCCTCATCTGTTCCACCACAGACCTCTAGTTCACACCCTCCCCAGTTCACATTCAGTGCGGTCCCCGTTTTCAGAGCCCTTCTGCCACGACATCTCCTCCAGGGGGTCTTTTTCAAAAAATTTCTAATCTTCCCACTTTATTTCCCTCCAACAGCTACTTGAGCCTTTCCAAGCAGTACTTAGGGAGTAACACCCCCCTCCCCTCACCCTCCAATAGCAATAAGACATATTTCTTGAAAATATTTCCCTTCCTCCTGTCTGTAATTTATCTTAGTGTCTATGTCCCCTGCTAGATTGAAAGCTACTTGAAGGCAAGTATGATTTAGACTGATTTTATAATAGTCTCCCAATCGCTTACGATAAGTGCTCTGCATGCAGTAGATGCTCAGTGTTGTTCATTGATTGAAGAAAGGAGCTCCGCTAGAGAAATGGGGGAAAAATTAGCTTAGTTATAAGTTGGGAGGAAAATAAGTCATAAAGCCAGGGAGGCTTCCCACCTGTAATTTTAATTGATTTTATTTCCCCCCTGAGTTGGGGTAAAGGAAGGGGGGTTTCCTCCATGCCTTCTTGCGATGGATCCCTCTAAGGCCTGTGGTTCACCGGGAAACGGTCTCCCGTCCCTTGGCCCGGTCTTAGCGCTTTGCTTCCTGGCCATGTGCCAGGGTTGTTACTGGACAGATGGGGCCCAGTCAACTATCTATTCTAGCCCCTTGGCGAGGTTTCCTTAAATGGGAGAGAAGCTCACTCGGCCAAATCTCCCAGAGGAAGCTCTTGTGTAGAGCAGGCCTCCCGAAACATGGGGTTCAGTGAGGGGCTCCCCCCGGCTGGTAAGAGTGCAGTCGGCCTTCCCGACCAGCACATCTCCAGGGAAGCTCCTCCCTGGCGGAGTTGGGTTGGGAGGAAGAGTTGAAGGAGGGGAATCCTTATGTGATGTAAGGGAGCGCCCGTTGCCCCCGACCCAACAGGTCGAAACATCGTAACGGTTTATGGGGGTTTATCTATCTCATCCTTTTAGATTGTTGAGCAGATCAATACAAAGCTGCCATCGTCATTCGTCGAAAAACTGTTTATACCAGCGTCTAAACTACTGCTTCTGCGCTATCATAAAGAAAAAGAGGTAAGCGGAAATGGATTAAGAAATGTTTGTTCTGTTGAACAGAAACCCTTTTGAACCGTCACCCAAGATATGTCAGCGGCAATAGTTACTGACTGCTGAATTGAGGGGCGGTCGAAGCTGAAGCTGCCTAGTTATTAAATTTAGTAGGTTCAGAGTCTATCCTATTTGGGACAGAAACAGCTTATGTAGCTTTCAGGGCCGTTTTGTAAAGGTGAGTGTCCATTATGAAATGAAGATCTGGCAAGAAGATGAAAAGTCTTTAGCTGAGAACAAAGGAAGGATCAACTCTAAAACAGAGGTATAAAAGATTACTGCTACATTTCTTTGTTTTGAGGTCATTTGAAATTTTCTTCCCCTGAATGCCGTTGCCTGGATCTATAGTAAATTAGGAAAGTATAGAACATTAGAAGCTGCTACCTTATCGGGAGATATTACTATTCAGCTACATTAAGAATTAACATACATTTTTGACACTTTAATTGCTACGGACAATCTGTTCAGATATGGAGTACTGAGTAATATTCAAAATACATTTTTAAGATGCTTAAGAATAAAACTGCAAATGCGTATCTAAATGATCTGATCAAAAGCTATCAAAATTATCACTTGCTTAAAAGACAGTAATTAAATTTTTTTTCCCGTCAAGGTTGTTGCAGTAGCTCATGCTGTATATCAAGCCGTTCTTAGCCTGAAGAACATTCCCGTCTTGGAGACCGCCTATAAGTTAATTTTAGGAGAAATGACTTGTGCACTGAATAATCTCCTGCATAACCTTCAACTTCCTGAGGCCTGTTCCGAAATCCAACACGATGCTTTTAAGAATCACGTTTTCAATGTGGACAATGCCAAATTTGTAGTTATATTTGACCTCAGTGCCCTGACCACGATTGGAAATGCGAAAAACTCATTAATTGGGGTAAGTCTTCAATTTGTATATTTCTTATTTTGTCTACCGACAGATGGGATTTTTATCCGCTTCCATTTAAAGAGTAAATTCAGACTAATTGAAGCTAACCAAAGAATGAATTGCCTCTTTTTAAGGCGACATTTGTCACACACGTTTCATTTGAGTCAGGCTAGGCTCCGACTGTAAAGTTGTGTCAAACTGACACAAAGGTAAACTGGGTTAGTTTGGACCAAATCCCCATTCCAATCTCTCTCTCTCTCTCTCTCTCTCTCTCTCTCTCTCTCTCATACACAGATACAGACACACACAATTCGGGTGCATCATTTTTATGTGATTTCTTTTTTTTAATGGCATTTATTAGGTGTTTACTTAGTGCCAGGCACTCTAGTAAGCACTGGGGTAGATACAAGCTAATCAGTTTGGACACGGTACATGTCCTATGTAGGGTTCCCAGTCTTAATCCCCATTTTGTAGATGAGATAACTAGATAACAGGCCCAGAAAAGTTTGTGACTTGCCAAATGTCAGTTAACGTCAGAGCCGGGATTAGAACCCAGGTCCTTCTACCTCCCACGCCCGTGCTCTCTCCACTAGGCCACTGCTGCTCCTCTACTGATGCTTTAGAAGGTTCACCAGATGTGTGAAATTTCTTCAAAACCTGAAATAAAATGTCAGAGGCAAATATTTTAATGAACCCATATAAGATGAGTATTTGGAAGACCTGTTTGTTTCTGGAAGAGCAGAAGGTTCAGGGGGTTGAGGCCTCCCTTCCTCCTTTTCCCCTCCTGGCTCGAGTAGAGTAGTGACTTCAACCCCAAGGAATAGAGGCGAGAGCTCACTTGAGTGCATCTCTCCGTTCACTTTTCACTTCTGAAGATTAAACAGTAAATAAAGTGGTTTTGTCCTTTTGCTCGCTCATCTTGTATTTTCTTTTGGGAATTGGTAGATGTGGGCACTCTCGCCAACCGTTTTTGCACTTCTGAGCAAGAATCTGATGATAGTGCATGGAGATCTCGCCGTTCACTTCCCAGCTATTCAGTATGCCGTTCTCTACACTTTGTATTCACATTGTACCAGGTACGGTGATGAGGAAGATATCTTCCTCAAATAGTAGGAGCATGTATCGAATGCGAAGGTGATTTGGCATGGGTTTGTCTAACTTGGGAATCGACGTTTTCGTGTTTTCCAGACATGATCACTTCATTTCTAGCAGTCTTAGCTCCTCTTCTCCTTCTCTCTTTGATGGAGCAGTTATCAGCACTGTCACCACAGCTACAAAGAAGCATTTCTCAATCATATTAAACCTCCTGGGAATATTACTGAAGAAAGATAATCTTAATCAGGATACCAGGTAATTTGGTCATTTTAAAACGTGCTTGCAGAGATACCTTTTTCGAAAGTGCCAAGCTGCTCTATTGAACCTCCTTTTTCCCGTCCCTTTCCTCCTACTCTTCTTTCCCTTGCTGTCCTTCTACCTCTTATTCCCTCTTTGTTCCACTCTTATCTCACCTCTCTCTCCTTCATCAGCATGTAGCTTCTTCCTTTCACTTTGCCCTCATCCTGTGACTTTTCTTTTTAAATTTCCAGTCAATCAGTCGTATTTAATGCTTACAGTGTGCAGAACACTACTAGGTGCTTGGGAGAGTACACTATAACAGTTAGCAGGCACTCTACCAACTCTGTTAGAGTTAGTAGATTCTAGACGCTTAGAGTCTAGAGGGTGATAGTCATTTAAATAAATTACAGGATGTGCATTAGTGCTATCGTGCCTAAATTTCCAGTCAATCAGTCGTATTTAACGCTTACAGTGTGCAGAACACTGTACTAGGCGCTTGGGAGGGTACACTATAACAGTTAGGCACTCTACCAACTCTGTCAGAAGTAGTAGATTCTAGACACGTGCAGTCTAGAGGGTGATATAGTCATTTAAATAAATTACAGGGATGTGCATTAGTGCTGTGGTGCCGAGAGTGGCGTGAATAAAGGGAATACATCCAAGGGAAGGAAGGACACAGAAGGGAGAGGGAGTAGGGGAAACGGAGGGTTAGTCAGGGAAGGCCTCTTGGAGAAGATATGATTTTAAGGAGGTTGTGAAGGTGGGGAAAGTGATCGTCGGTCGGATATGGAGGAGTTCCAGGACGTGGGCAAGGGATCGGCGGCAAGATCGAGGTACAGTGAAGTAGGGTGATGTTAGCGGAGTAAAGCCATAGCGCTGGGTTATAGTAGGAAATCAGCGAGGTTAGATAGGAGGGGGCAGGTGATTAAGCACCTTAAAGCCATTGGTAAGGAGTTTCTGTGTGATGCAGAAGTGGATGGGGAATCTCAAGGAGTGGGGAAACTCCTTTTCAGAAAGGTGATCTGGGCAGCTGAGTGAAGTATGAACTGGAGTGGGGAGAAACAGGAGGCTGGGAGGTCAGCACAGAGGCAGCTGGGATAGGATAAACGCTTGGATCCCTTCACTTCCTGCACCTGTACCCCTCTTAAATTACTGTGCCCCTGCTACTTCTCTTCCTATGCCTCCCGTCCCACGCCCCCCATTCCCTGCCACGTGTCACTTTTCTTTTTGGAATCCTCACCTTTTACTCTGTAGCGCTCCTCTCCCTGGAGCCACACCTTCCTACCCCACATTTCTGGCAACTTTCCCCAGACTCTGTGGTCATTGAAATAATGTCAGTTTTAAAGATAGAGCTGTTCATACTTTTCATATCTGGCACATATTAAAACCAGGGTGTGTAGGGGAGGGGGTCGTTTGTTTTTGTTTTTGAATTTTTAAAAATATACCTTTATCTTAGTGATATTGGGTGGGAAATCTTAATAAAAACGAGCATGGTATCTTTCTGTAAGATGTAGAAGGCAATGCAGCCTTTTCACACGTCCGTTGAGAGGTAAATTATGAAATATAATAATTTGGAGGTATAAAATGATCAGTTAGTCATAATGGACTCCCAGATTGAGTACTTTGACAGGTCAGATAGAAAATGCTGAAACTTTACATGGATGGAGACCAATATACTCTAGAAAGAATATAACTTTTGTAAATGGCTATGTTTGTTTGTTTTAGGAAACTACTAATGACCTGGGCTTTGGAAGTTGCTGTTCTAATGAAAAAGTCTGAAACATATGCACCTTTGTTCTCTCTTCCGTCGTTCCATAAATTTTGCAAAGGACTTCTAGCAAACAGTAAGATTCCCACTAACCCTGTTTTTAATTGATAACAGTCAAGCTTTATGGGCCCTGAAGAATTCTTAGTTCTGGAAACTTAGTCACTGGGCCTTGTTTTAGGTTTCTACTGATTTATTTGAATTGTTCTGGTCATGGATTCCTCATTCTGGTCCCCACCAGATAGCTGATAGCTTCTTATCTGTAGAAAAGCTTCCTGGACCCAAGTGAGAAGCGCATAGACCTGAGAGTCAAGAAACTTAGGTTCTAATTCCAACTCTGCCACTTGCCTAGTGAAAGCAAAGACTTGAAAAGTGTCTGAATTAGATTTTTTCTTAATATATTTAGCTCCATGTTTTATTTTTCGATAATGATAACAATTGCGGCATTTAATCGTTTACTGTGTTCCAGGCACTGTACTAAGCGCTAGGGTGGATTCAAGCAAATTGAGTTGGACACAGTCCCGGTCCCAGATGGGGCTCACATTGTCAATCCCCATTTTTGCAGATGAGGTAACTGAGGCACAGAGAAGTGAAGTGACTTGTCCAAGGGCACACAGCAGACAAGTGGCAAAGTTGGGATTAGAACTCATAACCTTATGACTCCCAGACATGTGCTCTGTCCATTAGGCCATACTGCCTCGATGCCTTTTAGTGTAGGCAACTGTAGTCTTGGCTAGTATGATGGGCTGTTCTCCATATCTTTCTGAGATAGGCAGGGAGCTCAATCTGCAAGAAAAGTATCCCCTCTCTCTCTCTCTCCTCCCCATAACTCACCCTGCCCTCAACTTTTGATTAAATAGGACATTTGTGGACAAATCCAGAACCAGAGAGTCATCCTTTGTACTGGAGATGGGAAGGGGAAAGGAGACTTCTGCTCTTATTTTTAAGACGGAGGAAATATATACTTCAACCTGTTAAGGACGCTCTGTAGTTTTCCATTTGTAATCGGTTCCAAGGAAGTAACTTTTAATGAAAAGGCACTGAACACCATGGCCATAGAAAGTGCTGTAAGTCAATCAGTGGTACTCATTGAGCGCTTACTGTGCGCAGAGCACTGTATTGAGTGCTTGGGAGTGGACAATACAGCAGAGTTGGTAGACACGTTCTGGCCCACAATGAGTTTATAGTCTAGAGGACTTGTGCCAAATGCAATATTGCATGCCCATGACCCAAGCAAGTGACTAAAATAGTATAAATATACAAAGAAAAGACACCCGTGAATACAGCGCTAGCATGAAATAGCATTGTGTGTATGTACATATATAAAAAGTGCTGCCTTTCCATTCTCTTCAGCAAAACCAGACTTTGAATTGATAGGCTAAAGCTCTATCATAAGTTAACACTAAATAGAGAACAAACAGCAGTTAATAATAACGTTGGTATTTGTTAAGCGCTTACTATGTGCAGAGCACTGTTCTAAGCGCTGGGGTAGACACAGGGGGATCAGGTTGTCCCACGTGGGCTCACAGTCTTAATCCCCATTTTACAGATGAGAGAACTGAGGCACAGAGAAGTTAAGTGACTTGCCCACAGTCACACAGCTGACAAATGGCAGAGCCGGGATTCGAACTCATGAGTCCTGACTCCAAAGCCCGTGCACTTTCCACTGAGCCACGCTGCTTCTCTAGTTGAAATGGGCTTTTCAGCTCTGATTCAAGTTGAAATACTTCAAAGATTGAGCGAGTGGAGAAGGAGAAAGGGAAAGGAACGGAGTGTTTGAGCCAACATCAACTTTACTTGAGCTGCGGCACTAGAGCATTCCAATGAAGTGAGAGTATCATAAGAAATACTGGTGTGAACATTCAGGGGCATCATCCCAAAGGAGAGTTACGGAGGGGGAGTTCTTGTAATTATCCTTCCTCATCCCAGTTGCAAGGAGGTTTCAAGAGGAATGTTGCTCTTTCTTCCCATTATAGGCTGCCCCAGAGCTTTATCTGGGCAGGCTCCTGCTTGGTAGCTCGGTGGAAAGTACATTTTTCCAGGGTTTCTGGAAGTTCTAAAATGATTAGACAGATTTGGGAGTAACATTCTCCTACGGGAACTGTGTCCTGTTCCCTAAACTTTTTCTGTTTTGGTCCTGTTCCATAAGCTCCTAATAACCTCGCTTTTTGAGTTACTAAGGGACAGGGAATTTAGACAGACTCTTAATGTAAAAATGTGCTGTAGTTTCAGTATTATTTCTGTAAAATGTGTTCATGTCTTTTGGTAATCTTAAAAGCCGAGTACGCAAAATGAAACGAACGTTCCTTTGTACGTGGGACATTTGTACATGGGGTCGGAGGCAATGAGTTTAATTATGTAGTAAAGTTCTAGGATTTATCTCTATCCTGAGACACTTGTAAAGTTGTTTTTGAATTCATTTCTCTTTTGAAAAACTACCTCTTAAAAAGTAGCTTTCCTGAGTTTTTCCTTCAAACTACGTATTCATGCTTCTTTTGCCAATTTTCTATCATTTCCATTGAAAAATCAGATCATTTGACTGTTTTATTGTCTTTTTCTAGTTAGGAGAGTAATCATCTTTTATCTTTACCCCATTGTCAGCTCTTCTTGAAGATGTGAATATCTGCCTTCAAGCATGTAGTAGTCTGCATGCCTTGTCATCTTCCCTGCCAGATGACCTTTTACAAAGGTATTCTATATGTCATATTTCCCTCTAATAATTCTTCCTGTGCATAGGTGCTGAAGTCTTATAATCTTTTTTCATCCAGGTGTGTTGATGTGTGCCGCGTTCAGCTGGTCCATAGTGGAACTCGGATTCGACAAGCCTTTGGAAAGCTGTTGAAGTCTATTCCGTTAGATGTTGTCTTGAGGTAAAAGACATGTACATCAGTGCATCAGTAGACCGTTCGGAAGGAAAATTAACCTGCCTACTTCTGTGGCACAGATGGGAAAAAGAGTACCCTGGCAGGGTTCACTTGTTTCTTTCTATATATAGACAGGGTTGGGGAGTTTATGCCCAAGTGATCTGGAAACAGAGAACTGACAAAAGTATTTAGGACATGGGAAAATAAAATAATTTTATAAAAATACTAAATTTCCATTCGCTATCCAGACAGCCCATATTTCTCACTTTAGCTATGAAATCATTTAGTGGAAAGTTCATTGGGTTGATCCTCAAGGCTGTTAAATTTCCCGAAAGGAAATTCCCCAGCTAGAACACTGGAATATCATAGGAACTTGTAATTTAAAAGGTTTCAGTATTTTGTCATAGAGATGCTAATTGAAATAAAAGTAGAATCAAAATAGCCACATTAGTTCAGACTTCAGTTAAATTTGATTTCCATGGGAGTAGTCAAGGGCAATCACAGTCGATTCAAATTTTGATTAGATTAGCCTTAATATATATTTTATTATACTTCTTTTTTTGCACACAGCAATAGCAACCACACAGAGATTCAAGAAATTTCCTTAGCTATAAGGAGTCACATGAGCAAAACTCCAAGTAATACTTTCCATCCACAAGATTTCTCTGACGTGATAAGTTTTATTTTGTATGGAAACTCTCATAGAACCGGGTAAGAATTTTCATTAAGTATTAAATGCGGAAAAACAAGCTTGAATATAGGCCTTGGTTTGCAACAGTGATAGCGTTGGCGGTAGAGATAATAGGAAAGGTATTTGTTATGCTTACCATGTGTCAAGCATTGTGCTGGAGGAGATTCAAGTTAATCAGGCTAGACACAGTGTCTGTCCCACGGGAGGCTCACAGTCTAGGAGAGATATGACGAGTTTGGATTAAGGCAGCAGCAATTTTGTTGGAAAAGAGTGGATGGTTGAGGGAAATGTTTAAAAGGGACCTGGCAGAATGTAGTGAGACTTTGAATGTGAGAATTAAAAGATAGCCTGGAGTCAAGAATGACACTAAGGTTGTGATCCTGTGACACCAGGAGGATGGTGTTGTCATCAGAAGAGATGGAAAAGTTGGGAAGGGGAGAATGTTTAGGAAGAAAGAAAAATGGGTCAGTTTTGGACAGGTTTAAATTTGAGGTATTAGTAGGACATCCACGAAGCAGCATTGCTTAGTGGAAAGAGCTTGGGTCTAGGAGTTAGAAGACCTGGGTTTTAATCCTGACTCTGCCACTGACCTGCAGTGTGATCTTAAGCAGGTCACTTAACTTCTCTGTGTTTCTGTGGCCTCATCTGTAAAATGGGAGTTAGAAACCTGTCCTCACTCTCCTCTACACTCTGAATCCCCTGTGGGACAGGGACTGAGTCCAACCTGATTATCTTAGATCCACCTCGGGGCTAAATACATAGTAAGCACTTAACAAATATCACAGTTATTATTATTACCCAAATGGAGAGAGGTCCTGGTGTCACGGGGCAATGCAGGGTTGTAGGTTAAGTGAGGGATCGTGACTGGAGAGGTAGATTTGGGGAGTCATCGGCTTAGAGGTGAGAGTTGAAGCCATGTGAGCGGAAGAGTTCCTCAAGAGAGTGGGTGTAGAGCGAGAAGAGGCCGGGACCAGAACAGAGCCTGGTAGAACACCTACAGTTGAATCGCGTGAGCCACTGAGTAAGGCTGTGGAGGTGAGAGAGAATAGGGTAAATATGAGTAGGCAAAACCAAAGTGGAATTTTTATGGATGATTTCATCAGTGTTTTAAACATAAAATTTCTTTTCCTAGGAAGGACAATTGGTTAGAAAGATTGTTCTACAGCTGTCAGAGATTGGATAAGCGTGATCAGTCAACCATTCCACGCAATCTACTCAAAACAGATGCCGTCCTCTGGCAGTGGGCTATTTGGGAAGCTGCTCAGTTCACTGTTCTCTCTAAACTAAGAACCCCGCTGGGCAGAGCTCAAGATACCTTCCAGACAATCGAAGGTGATTTTGGAAACTTTCTTGGGGTTTTTCAGAAGTAAACTCATTTTGTGTGGCACCTGGTTTCTCTCCTTGCTTAGTCAAAAATCTGAGGCTACTATATTGTTCCAAACAAAGATGAGGGTAGTTAATTTTGCAAAATAACCCAAGATCGACCTGGTAAGACGCTTAACCCTGGCAGGGCAGTATTAGACTAGGGATGCTGCACCTGCTCGTCTTCCCTCTTGCTCTACCATCTGGTGCTGGGCTCTTCAAGTTGCCAGACCTTTGGCAAAGGAAGGTAAAGAAGGGATGAAGAATTAGGGAGCTACAAGTGTGGATCCCATCCTAGGATCCGGTTATATATGAAGGGGACCAGCATAGAGAAGAGTGGGGGAGAGATTGGGGGGATAGATCTGTGACAGATCCTCGATTTTTGAGGTTTAGCTGGATTTGTTCACCGATGGAGAGAAAGGGTGGGAGTTGTTGGCTCTTCCACAGTCTCTTGAGAAATTGTTATGCTATTCCCATAGTGGCTGCACAGTCTTTTTCCCTTTTCTTATCTCTTCTATTCCTGGGGCTGTCGTCTGAGGTTTCTTACACCACTTCTACCATCCAGTCTGCTTGGGGTTTTTTGCCATTTCTCTCCCTGTTTTCTTTCTTGCATGGAAGAATGAAGCATCGCTTACCTGAATCAGTTGATTGAAGGAAAGGATAAATTAATCTAGGGTAATCTTAATTTCAGAACAATGCCATCTTTGAATATGGTCTTTCCAGAGTAATAGTCATACACATGGCAACAGTGGATTGAACCTCAATTGGAAATGTCAAAAATAGGATGCGAAATTGAATCAAGCTCGTACCATCCACCCCATAGATTTTTCTTTATGGTTCTTGGGTATTTTCTGTCAAAGCACGTGCATTTAGGAATTGTGTTATTAAATGTTTTGGATTAACAATTTAGCATGTTGTTGAATGCTTGTAGGTATCATTAGAAGTCTTGCCGCTCATACATTAAACCCCGATCAAGATGTTAGCCAGTGGACCACTGCGGACAATGATGAAGGACATAGCAGCAACCAACTCAGACTTGTTCTTCTACTGCAGTACTTGGAAAATTTGGAAAAACTAATGTATAATGCATATGAAGGTTGTGCTAATGCACTGACTTCCCCTCCTAAGGTTAGTGACTATGGTGATCTTCATATATATAACAAAATACAAGTCAAACCAAAGCACACCTATTCTGTAACATTGAAAATGAAAGGGCCCAAAAGAGCGGTATTTGATAGCTGCCCGTGGAAAGGTAGGATTTCGTGCCCAGGGTGAAGAAACTAGGTGTGTGTTGTCTCCTCCCTAGCCCCCAGCATGTGCCAAATCCCCTGTCCATTCCTTCCTCCACTTTCACCATGGGTTTCCCAGACCTGTCAGAAATACACTTTAAGGTATTCAAGAATTGGCATATTAATTCATTCAGTAGTATTTATTGAGCGCTTACTATGTGCAGAGCACTGTACTAAGCACTTAGCCTTGTATCGTTGCAGAGTCACTAGCTGTTATTTTGAACGAGTAATGTGCAAATGCTGTGTCCATTTATGAGGGGGTAAAAGAACAATTGGAAATTACAGATTGACTCATTGAACATCAGTACCTGGGGAATAAAATAGAATGGATCCATAAATCAATTGGCTACCATTTTAAAGATAGGATAATGAGAAACACTACTGCTCTGTGGACCAGGTTCCACCCTCATTGAAGACTGGAAGATGGGTGACCGTGAAATATTAGAAAAATGGTCATTCAAAATTAAAAGATAATCATAGAGACAAGTTTGGGGTAGTATTCTTAGGTGTTAAAACAATTCAAAATGGGATGGGATAAGACTACACTCAGACTCAACAGAAAAAGAAGTAGGGACATTTTTGAAAGACCTACATGATAAATGGAGTACATTTCATTGAAAAAATGAGCAATTGCCCTTCTACTATATCCCACATAACCCATTCTTTTAAAAGGTTTCGTTTTTTTATAAGGAGGTTTGTGTCTAGAAACTGGAAGGAGATCAAAAATGAGCAGCCAAGATAAGTCAAGGGTTGGAAAATGAGAGTTCCTAAGTCTTCAGAAGGCCAAAGAAGAAAAATTTGTTCAAATTATAGCCAAGGGAAACTGTGATTAATCAGAGGAAGTACTTTCCAGGCAGTAACAGACTAGAACAAGAAGTAAAGTTTCCATGCCTGGAGCTCTTCAACAGAGAATTAGACAATCGTCTGTCCTGGTTGGCTAGACATCTACTTTCATTCATTCATTCATTCAGTAGTATTTATTGAGCACTTACTATGTGCAGAGCACTGTACTAAGAGCTTGGAATGTACAGATCGGTAACAGAGACAGTCCCTGCCCTTTGATGGGCTTACAGTCTAATCGGGGGAGACGGACAGCCAAGAACAATAGCAATAAGGTGGGAAGTTAGGTAGGGAATCTGGAGTATGTGCCCCTTAGAGGTAATAATAAGAATAATGTTGGTATTTGTTAAGCGCTTACTACGTGCAGAGCACTGTTCTAAGCGCTGGTGTAGATACAGGGTAATCAGGTCGTCCCACGTGAGGCTCACAGTCTTCATCCCCATTTTACAGTTGAGGGAACTGAGGCACAGAAAAGTAAAGTGACTTGCCCAAAGTCACACAGCTGACAAGTGACAGAGCTGGAATTCGAACCCTTGACCTCTCACTCCCAAGCCCGGGCTCTTTCCACTGAGCCATGCTGCTTCTTTCAGTTTGAAAATTCTGTGAATCACAAAGAGCTTTTGAAAATGGGAAATAAAGATATTGGAAATCCTAAGTTAAGGATTTAGTGGAAAGAGTAGAAGGTAGATTTGGAGGGCAGTAAAAGGAATGTGATGTATTGTCATTTGCAATTAGTTTTCCAATAATTGAAAATCTGAACAGGAGTAATCAAATCAGATCTTCCCCATGAGAACCGGCTGTGCAAAGGTATGTTTCGGGTGTGTATTCCAAGGATTTAATTGCAGTTTTAGGATAAAGAATGATGCCTTCTTTTCCTCCCCTCCCCTAAAGGTTATCAGGACATTTTTCTATACCAATCGCCAGACATGTCAGGACTGGTTAACTCGGATTAGACTTTCCATCATGAGAGTTGGATTGTTGGCCGGTCAGCCCGCTGTGACAGTAAGACACGGTTTTGATTTGCTCACCGAAATGAAGACCAATAGTATCTCTCAGGTAAGGGAAAAGATTTTCCAGGGAAAGGTGTCAGCTCCTTTGATTGGGAAAACTGTAAAGTACTTTAAAAGAACATTTTTGTTCATTCATTCAGTAGTGTCTATTAGTAGTGTTTAGTACCTTCAGGTAATCATTTTCCCTGTTTGGCATTCCTGAAATATATTTTCGTGTGTGTGGTTTTGCATATTAACGGTTGACTTTACTCATACTTGTGGCTGCAGCAGTCCCCGGCCCCTGATGTTTAATTTCTGCGGTCACCCAGCAGCGCAGTCCTGCTTCCAAGACTACCTTCCCCACCCCTTCCCACTAGAACACTGGGTAGACACCAGTTGTGGGGTTAACTTTCTAGTGCCTGAAATGCACCTTCCATTGGGTGCAGGTGGTTTCTGTGCTTCCTCCTCCGCTGAAGTCTCAGTAACCAATTCCCCCATGAATACTGAGGGACTGCTTTAATCAAAAATAAAAGCAGCACTACTAACTCGTTTTTTATTTTTACTCTCCAAGCATTGTCATATCAATTTTGCTCATTTTTGTCCTCCCCAACCTTTCTGGGAGGAAGGAAAGGTGGTCCTCCCTTTCCTTACTGATCTGCTACAACTGTCAGCACACTTTCCTCCTCCAAAAGCAGCGTACTCTCTGTTTCTCGATTCCATCTGTCCCAAAGCCCACGTTCACCCTCTGGCGTGGAACTCCCTTCCCCTTCAGACCCGACGGTCCACCGTTCTCCTAACCTTCAAAACCCTCCACATTTCACATCTCCAAGGATCCTTCCCTGACTGAGCCAGAGTTTACTTTACTCACCGTCCCCTCTGTGTTATACTCTGGTGCCAATCGCCTCCTTATAGCCTCTAAGACATGTCGATGTGAATATACAGCTAGCCCCTGAAGATCATCATGTCTAAAACGGAACTCTTTTTCCTTGCCAAATCCTCCTCCACTTAACTTTCCTGTCAGAGTCAACAACACCCCTGCACCTTCCCCATCTCTCAAGCCTACAACCTTGGCTTTATCCTCGATCCTTGCCTTTCTCTCAACCCCCATATCCAGTCTCTCACTAAATCCTGCCAGTTTTTTCTTCCCATTTCCAGGATTCGTGGTTTCCCCACCATACAGACGGCCACCACGCTGGTTCAGAGACTTTATCCCAGCTCCCTCCCTCCCTCTCTCCCTCCCTTCTCTTCCTTCTTTAGTCCATACTTATCTATCTGCCCAGATCATCTTTCTAAAATGTCATTCTGCATTCTACCTTCCTCCCAATTCATAGAACATAAGCGAGTGTGCTTTTAAGAGCTTTCATCGAAGCCTGTGCTTCTGTTTGATATCATTTCTAGGGAAATGAGCTAGAAGTGATTATTATGATGGTCGTAGAAGCACTTTGTGAGCTTCACTGTCCTGAAGCTATACAGGGATTAGCTGTCTGGTCTTCAGCAGTGGTTGGAAAGAGTCTCGTCTGGATTAATTCAGTGGCACAGCAAGCCGAAGGGCGGTAAGTTGACGTGCATGGGGCAAAGGGGTGATCAGAGAATTTTCATTTTTGAGTTTGTGAACTAGCTCAAGCTAAGTCATTTCCCCCCACCCCACACATTATTCCCATTAGTTTCCCCAAACTCTGAAGTGTTTAAGAGCATCTCTAGTCTCTCTTCATCAAAATCAACAAGCAGTTCACCTAGTTCTCTTAAAGTGCAGGAATTATGTTCATGCAAAATTGCTTTGTTTCCATTTGAATTTACAACTTGCTGTATTTGAATGGAGAATATGTTGATGAGTGATGCATTTCTGTTTGATAGTATGCTATTATGCTGGCAAATATTTGTTTTAAACAGTTTCACATTTAGTAATTCTTCAGTTGTTACACTGTAACACGAGACTTTATTCTTGTTTGTAATTTTTGTGTCTTTTGTTTCAACTGAGAACTTACACAGTCCTCTAGACTGTAAGTTTCTTATGGACAGGGGACGTGCTCACTAATGCTGTTGTATTGTTGTCTCCTAAACACTCAGCATAGTGCTCTGCACATAGTAAACTCTCAAGGAATGCCATCGATTGATTATTAAATACCTAATACTACCTTTAAAGGGTGTGATCTAGTTATAGGAAAAGCAGCTCCTTTCCACAGTTACAATTCCTCACTAGGATGTCAGCTAAGTGTAATAAACAGGTTGTTTTTCTGATTATATTTTGCCCATTTTTCAACATGTGGGGATTCAAGTTCTTTTGATGTTTTGGGGTAAAATGGTACAACCTGGAAGTAACAAAGAGTTTAGGGTGTCTGAGTTATTCTTATTTGGGGGGGGGAAACACCTAACACTCTTATTTCTCTAAATATTTGTGCTTGTGATCAATTTGTAAGTAAAATATTCTTTCGTTGTGTGTTTAAGGTTTGAAAAGGCAACTGTTGAATACCAGGAGCACTTGTGTGCTATGACAGGGGTAGATTGCTGCATAACTGGGTTTGATAAATCCATTCTGAAGTTGGCTAACATGAATACTAACAATACCAGCCCCAAACATTCTCTCAATGGTGAGTCGTATTAGTGTCATACAGGAATTATTTATGACCTCAAATGAGGTTGCTAAAGCTTCAATAAGTTATCGTTAACTCATTTCATAAAGATTGTTATTCTGGGTTAGAAATTTCTTGACCGGTCATCTGGTGTATCGTTTTTGTCTGAAATATTTTGGAAGCCGAACTTTCCTTTTTGTAATTTTGACTATTACTTTTAAGGTGACGCTAGGAAAACTGTTCTGGCCAAACCAAGTGATTCTTCTCCTGAGGTTATTAATTACTTGGGTAACAAAGCATGTGAGTGCTACATCTCTCTTGCTGATTGGGCTGCTGTGCAGGAATGGCAGAATGCTGTCCATGACTTGAAAAAGAGCACAAGTAGTACTTCCCTCAATTTAAAAGCTGACTTTAACTACATAAAGTAAGTCACTTTCTCTTCCTCTCTCTCTCTCTTTCTTGCTCTCCAAATTGTAATTTCAATATATTTCAACCTAATGCCAAGTTGTTTTTAACTCAAGAATCCTATTTTGATAACATCCTCTTCCTCTTACTCAAAAATAAAACTGTAGGGATGTGATCTTTCAATTAAGTGTTTCTAGCGCAAGGTGAGAATGCCCTTTCAAGTGACAGAGGTATTTGTTTATCTTAACAGTTGATTTATCAGATTATCTAACTGTATCTTGAAAGGCTTCTGGGGGCAAGGAAGGGTTGGGGTTTTGCGAGGGTTTTTGGGGGGTAATTGTTGAGTGCTTACTATGTGCCAGGCACTGTACTAAGCGCTAGAGTAGATACTAGAGAGGTTCGACACAGTCCATGTCCCACATGAGGCTCACAGTCTTAATCCCCATTTTACGGATGAGGTAATGGAGACACAAAGTCAAGTGACTTGCCCAAAGGCAGACAGCAGGCGGGTTGGCAGAGCTGGGATTAGAACCCATGTCCTCCGACTCCCCAGCCTGTGCTCTTTCTACTGGGCCCCACTGCTTCTCCATTGATGACTGTAGCTCTTGGGTTTCTGTCTCAGGTTCACAGGCAGTGTCTTGGTCAGCTGTGCACAGGCTAGTATTTGCATTCACTGTTGGGTATTCACTTGTGGAACAGACTTCTTTAACATGTCAGTTACATTTATCCTAATTAAAGGCTAAATCTAAGATAAATCTGATAAAGGTTGTGAACAAGCTAATGGCGTTAGGCGGCCATTTGACGTTATTCAAAAGAGGGTAGATTTGATTCTAACTTGGCATAAATGTGACAAATTGTAATAGTCGAGCTTTATTTTGATTATCTGTCCGTAAAGGGCAGTTAAGCATTCAAGTGTAGAGATGGAGAAGGTAGACATGTGAACTTCCAGAAGAACATTGTACAACTAGCATGGCTTTTTCTGGACTTTATATTCTGTTTGAATGGCTGACACCGTGAAATAACTTACTCAATAATTTAATTGCAGATCACTGAGCAGCTTTGAATCTGGCGAATTTCTCGAATGTACAGAACAACTAGAATTGCTGCCAGGAGAAAACATTAACTTACTTGCCAGCGGGTCAAAGGAAAAAATAGGTATTCGAGGGAAATTAAAATCTAAGAAAACTTGTAATAAATCTTATGCACGTAAATGCTTTGAATATAGGAAAATGGTTATAAAGCTTCCCTTTCACTTTCTATTTAAATTGGACCCTCAGCTTGAAGATGCTCAATCCTTTGCTTTGTTTTATATTTCTTTGTGGCTGAATTTTAACTAAATGAATATCTCGCTTTGAGGCCCTGAAAATCTCCTCAAATTTTACCTTGACAAAATCAAACTAGACATTTCATTAGCAAGAATGAAAACTCTCAAGCGACCCCAGAGACCTGGAATCCATTTAGGTTGTTGGGCTCATTTGCAGGGGACTTCATACAGGATCCAAAGGGACCCCATCTTTTCATTTTGAGTTTGATGAGGCAGACGTGGGGTCGTCTCTGAGGGGTCAGGGGAAAGAGAAGTGAAGGGGAATGGAAGAGTAGGAAAGGAGAGAAACAGACAGCAGGTGGGGAAGTAAAGATGCAAAAGGGGGAAGTGACTCTCTTCGTCCTCTCTCGACTGTACTCCCCCACAGACCCACACAGGTACAGGCGCCACAAGCCCGAATTCTAGCTTCCAGCTTCCCACCCAGATCCGCGTCACTTTCTCGTCGAGAACACTAACCGTGCTCACACCACAAGAAACCTGGCCCCCGTTTGTGTCTGGGGATCCCAGGTGGCAAAGGATCAAGAGATGGAGCCACCATCTTGACTAGTCCTGTGATTGATTTTCCAATCCAAAGGCAGAGCAGACTAGTTAGGCAGCTTTTCCTGCCCTAAAAATTGTGAGTGGCAAAGCAAGAGGCTTCCCCCCCAACACTACTAGGCCCTTTGGAGCCACGGTGAAGGCACCTGTGAGCGTATGTATAATTTCCTTCAGTGTAAATCCATTTCAAACATGGAGGAGAGTTACAGTTGCTTAAAAATAATAATAATAATAATGTTGGTATTTGTTAGGTGCTTAATATGTGCAGAGCACTGTTGTAAGCGCTGGAGTAGATACAGGGTAATCAGGTTGTCCCACGTGAGGCTCACAGTCTTACTCTCCGTTTTACAGTGAGGTAACTGAGGCACAGAGAAGTTAAGTGACTTGCGCACAGTCACACAGCTGACAAGTGGCAGAGCTGGGGTTCGAACCCATGACCTCTGACTCCCAAGCCCGGGCTCTTTCCACTGAGCCACGCTGCTCTCCAGTAATCCAGGGGTGGCTATTTCTGCAAAATGTATGAATCGTAGTGAAGCGTTTGAATTACTCGGTGTTTACGGAACATGTTTCACATTCCTAGATATGAAAAAGCTACTTCCAAACATGTTAAGCCCAGATCCACGGGAACTTCAGAAATCCATTGAAGTTCAGTTGCTGAGAAGTTCCGTTTGTTTGGCTACCGCTGTAAGCCACATAGAGCAGGAACAAAAGTGGCAATCTATAACTGAGTAAGTTGAGCGGTGTCTTCGCATGTTTGGTGTTTTTATCTGAATAAATGTGTCTGTTGTTTTCCTTAAGCTTATTATTGGGATTGTTTAGTGTCAAATGGATTACAGAGCCTATTCCCGTCATGCAAAGGGATTTATATGGTTTTGATGAACTATTGTCTTATGGAGGCAAAAGAGCTTAAATGATTAGTGTTTAGAAACCAATAAAACAAAAATAATTGAGAGCCAAAAGTGCTTTCAGTTAGGCCATTTCATTCTTGAATACAAAAATGAGCAAGTTGTTCCCATTTCCTCTTGAGAAGTAAATATGCTTTTAATATGCCTCATCTCTCTTGAATTACAAAATTTAAAGTCTTGATAATGGGTTTTTTTTTTTCCAGAAACGTTGTAAAATATTTGAAGCAAACATCAAGAATAGCTATTGGACCACTGAGACTTTCCACTTTAACTGTTTCACAGTCCTTACCAGTTCTAAGTACCCTACAGCTGTATTGTTCTTCTGCTTTGGAGAACACCGTGTCAAACAGGCTTTCGACAGAGGTACGTTTAACTGGATGGAAAAAGACTTTGAGTAAAAGCACCGAACGAAGACTGCATCTCTAGTAGTAGAGCAGTAGTAGTAGTAGAACCACCCAGAGAATCGGTGAAATGCTTAGTGTCTGAGGAAACTAAGATGCTGGCATGTTAACTTTTCTATTGAATGTGGACACATTTTTGAAAAACTGGGAATAGCCTGCCTTTTTAAAGGAAGTTTGTTTAACTTGAAGATCCTAATTCGATTTTCTGTTTTGCGATCTATTTTAGTGTCTTAAATTTGATTTAAGGAAACCTTATTCGTGTAGTAAAGAAATGTGGACTAGCCATGCAAAGTAGCACCTACTCTTATGTCCAGATTGACCCAGAAAGAAATCAAGCAACAATTAATTTCTTTAAACTTCTGGATGTCTCTTACTTGTTTGCGACATTTTAATAGCAGCTTTTCTGGTAAAGTTTCCTTTGAGTCTCTTATTACAGGGAACTTTTAAAATGGATGGGTGTGAGTAAGAAGGCAACGGTAAATTCTGTAACTGGACACCATTTAAAACATCGATTTCACAAACACCAAAATGAAAAATACTAAGGCGACTGCAAAAATGACAAGAAAAAGTACATTCTAATCAAATAAGATATGTTATTTCCACAGGAATGACTATGTACAAAATGCATATAGCTCAGTCAGTCAGATTGGCATATTTTTAAGAACCTTCTTTGGCTAACAGGGTGCGGGGATTTTGGGTGGCTTTTAAAAATTTTGTTTTCAATATTGGACACTTGTTTTTATTGTCATCTGTCTTTGAAACCCTTTTACATTTAAACATTTTCAGCAGAATTTTGGCAAATTTAATTAAAGCGGATTTAAGTTGCGAATACAAGATGATTCATCGCTCTTTTGTAGCATGCTATCCTGAGGCCTTATATTGTTTAATTTTGTTGCCCTCTGTAGGACTGCTTAATCCCACTCTATAGTGAAGCTTTACGTTCGTGTAAACAGCATGATGTAAGGCCCTGGATGCAGGCTTTGAGGTATACAGTATACCAGAGTCAGTTGGTGGAAAAAATCAAAGGTAGGCATACGGCTTTTTGTTTCAGTACTCGGTGTGATGAATTCTGATATTAAATGCTCATGTTTTATATCAGTAGTGGTAGGAAAAGCCTTACCACGTGGAAACACTGAACGAAGCCCTGAGGAAGAAATACACAGATGAGGTTGAGACGTAATCTCTCACCCCCAAGGGGTTTGCAGTCTAAGAATTAAGTGGCAAAAGCAGTTGACGACACACATAAAGATAGGGGACAAAAATACAAAAGATGAGGGTAACGTTCACTCTGAAAGGAGTAGGAGGATTTCAGACATCTCACAGCTCAGATCAACAGTCACAGCTGTGGTTATGGCAGGAACCTTCTCAACTGTGCCATTTGCCTTGGTGTGCTAAACAGAATAGCTTTGAAGAAAAAAAATCTATAAAGGGCCTAGAGCTACTTTCCAAAGGATTATCTTTAACTCAGATTGTATTTATGCTTGGAAATTTCCAGGTTTAAATACTAAAACAGTAAATGCTTGATTGTCTGTACTTAAGGGCAGGGAACGTGTCTTGTAATTCTGGAGGTATTCAACGTGGTTTAGTGGAAAGAAAGAACAAGGGCTTGGGAGAACGTGGGTTCTAATCCTGGCTCTGCCACTTGTCTGCTGTGTGACCTTGGGCAAGTCACTTCACTTTTCTGTGCTTCAGTTATCTCATCTGTAAAATGGGGATTAAAGGTTCACACCACATGGACATGGGTCCCACATGGGACAGCCTGATTACCCTGTATCTACCCGAGCGCTTAGAACAGTCCTTGGCACATAGTAAGTGCTTAATACATACCATAATTATTATTATTCATTCAGTCGTATTTATTGAGTACTTATTATGTGCAGAGCACTGTATTAAGTGCTTGGGAAAGTACAATACAACAGTAAACAGTCACATTCCCTGCCCTCTCCCTAGCACTTAGCTCAGGGTTCTGCAGAGTAAGTGCTCAGTAAATACTATTGATTAACTGTCTAGTGCCCCAGCTCTAGTTAGTCAGGGAGTCCAATCTGGAAGCGCCTTACTACAGTCCCTAAGTAATTAAAATTGGCACTAGTGCTCTTTGCATTCTTCCTCCTTCCTTTCGTGCATCCCTTATAGGAGTGGATGCCTACACAAAGTGGGCCTGTTTTCTTTAGCGGTCAAACCGAAGCCTTGGAGAAGGGCTAGAGGAACGAGTCTCGTCAGGCCGTGTTTTTCAGAAAGGGAAACCGCCCACGTCATTTCTTAATTACTCAGGAATCCAAGTTTGCCGGGTTGGGAACTAGGGACGGGATCCACACGGCCAGGTGGGGCTGGCAACGTTGGCTTCAGTCTTGAGCCATGAGGTTAATGCCTATGACTTGAGGTGAAAGGCATCAATCATTAAGGAACATTGGAGACAGCTATAGTGTGGTCCTTAACGGCTTTATGACTCAATCTTATCTTACAGATCCTGTTCTTTATGCTCCCCTCTTTCAAAAAAAACCCCCAAAAAACGAACCCTATCACTTGGAGGGAGACAGGAAGTTGCCAGGTCCAGAGAAAGAGAGAAAATGGAGTACCATTCCTTTTTGAATCAATCCTACTCCCTGTTTCTCTCTGCTTCTCTTTCTTTGTCATTTGCCTTAACTCTGATCAAGGATTTGGGTAATAGTTATCTTTAAGGAGAATATGGGGAGATGTTTGCCCTGCCTTACTTAGGAACACAAGTATAGGAGGAAGTGGAAACTTCTTCCTGAGCCACTTATGTAAACTCTGCCCAGGCATTTTGCATTTCATCTTGCTTCCTAGTATGTTTTTGTATGCATGAGAAATGGGTAGTTACAGTATACAAGCTTTCTGACTTCCCTCCTTTCATTATCTGTGTTTATTTTGCATGTGATTCAAGTTCTCTTTTTAATGACTGAAAATAAGAACTTCTACTGGGACTTTCATTTTATAGTTGCATCAAATATTAGCCAAGCCATACCCTGAGTAATAAAATTCAAAACCTGCTTTGAATATACATATATACGTACGTGGTCTAAATGAAGGGCAATATGTTTTTCTTGGACTTAATAATCGAAGCTAGTTTGAGAACGAAAGTCCAACACCATCTCCCTTAGGCAATCAACGGATTTATCTCCCACCATTTATCAAGCAGAATATTCCTGTGTGAACGCTCCTATGTGGCAACTGTGAGATCTCAGTGCTATTTAACAAGAAAATGGATCTATTACTTCCCATCTGTGCCCATTTCCCTTTTTTGGACCGAAGGGGCTCCAGTAGAGAAGCAGAGCTAATGTGGTTAGATTTTGAGCATTTGAGAAACTCTTGTGGTATATTGAATTTTTTTGGCAGCGTGCCAAAGCCAGCTAGCTCAGGTACTTGAAGATTATGCCAAAATACTCACTTGGGACAAAATGCGTGTTTTATAGTCACTGTTAGAGAAATGGGATCATTGTTCACTGTTAGAGAAATGAGATCATTGTCTTCTTTTTCTGCCTTCCCAGAACAAACGGTTCCAATTAGAAGTCACCTCATGGAATTGGGTTTAACAGCTGCGAAATTTGCTCGTAAACGTGGAAACGTTGCCCTGGCAACCAGATTGCTCGCTCAATGTAGTGAAGTGCGGTTGGGAAAGACGACCACTGCTCAAGATTTAGTCCAGTATTTTAAAAAACTGTCAACACAAGGTCAAATAGATGAAAAATGGGGACCTGAACTGGATATTGAGAAAACGAAATTGTTATACACAGCAGGTTGGTACCCCTAAATTCTTATCTAAATCATTACTATTGTAATGCTGTAAAATAATCAGTCGCTTACCCATCATATGAGCTCAGAGAAAATGAAACCTCATTCGTCATTGCTAAGGAGAGACGTGATTTTGAGCTTCAGTAGAAGAAAAATCACAAACGTCTTAATAAATTCACTTACAAGTATTGGTGAAACATGGGAGTCAAAAGGGCTCTTTGAGCCCAATATGCATTACCAAATGGGAACATTTTGCAGAAGTAACTTTGTTGTTCGTGCCCGAAATCGAGAGTTGACATTTTACTCCAAATAAAAATAGATTTTTATAGTTTCGAGCATATCTTTAAAATAATACACCATTCCACTGTCATAGGTCAGTCAACCCATGCGATGGAAATGCTGAGTTCTTGCGCCATATCCTTCTGCAAGTCTGCCAAAGCTGAATACGCAGTAGCCAAATCGATTCTTACACTTGCTAAATGGATCCAAGCTGAATGGAAAGAAATTTCAGGACAGTTGAAACAGGTGTACAGAGCCCAACAGCAGCAGAACACCACGGGCCTGTCTACATTATCTAAAAACATACACACTTTGATCGAACTGCCGTCTGTCAACACCACAGAAGAGGAGTATCCCCGCATCGAGAGTGAATCAACAGGTAGCGTTTCCTTTCCGAATAGCCCAGAGAGTGTGATGAAACTCCCGTAGGAGGATCTAAAAGTTGTGGGGGGTGAAAGTACAATTTTACCCGCTCTAATAATCCTCCGACCTCTGTACCCCTCTCCGGTGCTCTTAAAGACACTCAATTCTGCCCAGCCGTGGGTCCCGAGGGCGGCGAGGACCTGTTAAGAGGAGGTGCCCACTGATGCCAGCCAGCCCCACCCCATCCCTTCTAAATTGTTGATTTTGAAGTATTTATAATAATGCTCCTGTATAATTTCTAATGCTAAGTTTCACCACTGTGACTGATTATTTGTATTTAAAAATAATAAGAGTTCCCACCATATAACATAATCACAATCAACGTACCCAAATAAAACCCCTAGAAATACAAGAATTGGACCTTTTAAAAAAATATTTCATTTCATGTAGCCATTTTTGTTGCTTCCCATTCCACATGTTATTGGTCTCAAATATGCCTTTAGGTGTTTTATTCTCTTTCCAGTGTCCTGGGTGGGTGGGTTTCATTTTTTCAGTCCCAGCTAGCAGAACGCTCTTTTTTTCTGCTGTAGCATTCAGCATGTTTCTAAAATCGGTGAGAAGAAGAATATGTAAATTAAGTTGTGAGGTCACAACTTCCTGTGCCTCGGTTTCCTCATCTGTAAAATGGGGATTCATTATCTGTTCTCCCCCACTACTACTTAGATTGTAAACCCCTTGTGAGACAGAGTGTGCGTCCAACCTGATTAGCTCGTATCCGATAAGTACCACAAGTATTATTATTATCGTGCTATACTATAGAAATTTGGAGTTCTTGTAAACTAAGGAAATTTAAAATTTCAACTACTTGCCATTTTTGAAGGTGATAATCGTGGTGCGCACCGCAAAGCAAGCCATTTGGGCCTGGGTTTAATTGGGTTCCTCTTTCGCGTGTACGCTACAGCTTCGGTGAACTAGGTTTTACAGATAGTAATCGTTGTCCATCTTCCCCGTCATGACAGTCAACATTGGAGTTGGGGAACCGGACTTCATCCTGGGCCAGTTGTATCACCTGTCTTCAGTGCAGGCACCCGAAGTGGCCAAATCTTGGGCAGCGCTGGCAAGTTGGGCTTACAGATGGGGAAGAAAGGTGGTGGATAACGCCAGGTAAAGGTTTTACTAATGTTCTCTTCAGCCATGTTGTGTAAGGAGAAAAAGTCATTTTGATGTTTGATATCCTAGGCGTAGGTTGGGTAGTCTGTCGATTATTTTAGTGAAGTTTTGGTGAGGTGCACCAGTGACACTTATTAAATATTACAGTCAGGGAGAAGGTGTTCGACTACTGCCAAGAGAGAAATCTGAGGTTCAAAATCTGCTTCCAGACAACATAACAGAGGAGGATCGAGAGAAGATCTACGGCATCCTTGGGCAGGCGGTGTGTCGGCCAGCCGGAATTCAGGTGAGTAGAAACGCGCGCTGTGCCGGAGCAGGTCGAAAAACTCTTGACTTGCTGGTTGTGTCTCCTAAAACACAAAGTACTTGTCGCAATTAATTGGGATGGATTTAGTTGATCAGCTCTAAATCGTATATTTTCCTTCCGATTATAGAATGAGAGATTGGAGTATGAGCACCATTACATTGCAGTCTTAGTTTTAATTGGTGAACGGGGCATTCGGTGTTTTGTTTCCCAGAGCAGGTGTATTTTGTGGACTGGCAGATTTTCTTAATCTGCTTTTATTAGTTTCTCTAAATGTCCGAATCTCCTTTCATTCATGATATGCGCGGATTTCTTGTGCAGAACAGCACGTCTAACTAGAAGTGCTTGGCGTGGTATTATTTGAGAAAGGCCGCACAGGCAAACTGCTCTTTTTTCCTCCGGCTAAGTTAAATGATCATTCCTTATTGTCTCATTTTTATGCAGGATGAAGATATAACACTGCAGATAACAGAGAGTGAAGACAATGAGGAAGATGACATGGTGGATGTGATCTGGCGTCAGTTATTGACGAGTTGCCCGTGGCTTTCCGATCTTGATGAAAATGCCACAGAAGGCCTAATTAAAGTGTGGAGAAAAATTGTAGATAGGATCTTCAGTCTCTACAAACTGTCCTGCAGTGCCTATTTTACTTTCCTTAAACTCAATGCTGGCCAGGTAAGTAGTGCAGTGTTCTACAAATATAGTACACTGGCTCTAGAATTTTATTGGGGCCCAGAAAGCGAATGCTTTTTTCCCCCCCCCCCGCCCTTTGTTGCTTTCAGGTTACTCTAGATGAAGATGACCCAAGGCTGCACTTGAGCATTAGGTCTGAACAAAGCACTGACGATGTTATTGTAATGGCAACGTTAAGACTGTTGAGATTGCTGGTCAAACACGCTGGAGAGCTAAGGCAGTATCTGGAGCACGGCCTAGAAACCACCCCCACTGCTCCTTGGAGAGGTAAAACCTGACGTGGAGTTACTTTGACAATACATCTTTCTCTAAGGGGTGTTAAGAAGCCAAATGAAAGCAGCAGCTTTACCTTGAACCTTGTTTTCCGAGGAAAAGTATTGGGAATCGGACCCCTTTGCGTCATCATCATCAGTGGTATTTATTGAGCGCTTTCTATGTGCAGAGCACTGATTTAAGCGCTTGGGAGAGTGCAACACAGTGGAGTTGTTGGACGCATTCCCCTCCCTCAGTGGGCTTAGAGTCTAGAAAGGGAGAGGGATGTTAATATAATTTATAACATAGAACATATAGATGCGAGCACAAATGCTGTAGGATTGAGGGGCACTCAGAAGAAAAATTGTTAGGCAGATGTGGTTTAAACATTTTGGATTTCTTTTCATACCCAAAGTCCATGTTGGAGCCTCTTACGTATTGGCAGCTAGTGCACCATTCAGAAGGAAGGGGGAAAATGTTTGCAATTACCTGACATTTTTAGTAACCCCTTTGCATTATATCTACCTTCTTTATAAAGATGTCTGTGACAAAAGTAAGGATAAGGAGACATAGACTTCTGTTTAGGTATGCACACCCAATCCATTCTTTTCAGGACATGTTTTGGCTAGAACACGGGATTAAGAAATAGTCTGACAATGTGAGTCTGTTTTTGGTGGGCTATTATTTTTTTTTTTTAATGGTAGATGTTAAGCCCTTACTGGGTGTCAGGAACTGTACAAAGCGTTGCTGTCGGCACAAGATAATCAGGTTGGACACAGTCCCAGAACCACTTGAGGCTCACCGTATAAGTAGAAGAGGGCAGGATTTGATCCCCATTTTAGAGATGGGGTGACTGTGAGGCCCAGAGAGGTTAAGTGACTTCTCCAAGGTCACTCAACAGACAAATGGGAGATCTGGGATTTGAACCCGTGCCCTCTGACTCCCAGGCCCACATGTTTTCCACTAGGCCATTCTGCTTCCCGTTGGTCGAAGCAATGGGTTTGTGTGCTGAGTGAGACGCAAGCGTGAGTTTTGCTTAAGGTAGGGTTTTGTAAGAACACAACCCCGGCCTTCTAGGAGAACTGAGTACTGTATAAGTTTGGACCGAAAAGTTGGTTGGTACGCCATCGCGAAGTTACTAATAGTTTTTGTCTCTCTGACCCTAGATAGACTCTTGCTCAGGGCTTGAACTTTGACCAGGTTGAGACTTCTTCTGAAACTGAAGCTTTTGCCCGTTATATGTATAAAGGGAAAGGGAAAACAAATATTCCAGTTTCTAAATAACACCGATATTTTTTCCCTGACTTGAAATAAAAATAATCACATAAGCATTCTTCTATAAAAGATTACCCTCAGACTGTCAAAGAGTTGCTTGCGGGTGTTACTACGTTGCTCAAAATCTGTTTTGGACATCTGAAAGTATGAGGAGAAATGAGAGAGAGTAGTTATGGAAGAAAGTTCCTTGGATGATATTTTATCCCTTGAACAAGTTTGTTAATCTGCAGAGGACAAACTGCATACCCTAGGGAGTTCAGTTTACAATTATTTTGGTTATTTAAATACTAGTTCAATCAGTCATATTTATTGAATGCTTCCGGTGTAAAGAGTACTGTACTGAGTGCTTGGAAAAGTACGATATTACAGAGTTTGTAGACACTAGTTCAGCTCTATTATTTTGTAACTGATTGTTCATTGAACTAAAAGTTATAATACAGTGAGATCTACTTAGGAAAAGTCGTAGCCTTCCTGAAATTGAAACTGGGCTTTCCACTATCGAAGCCATCTGTGGTTTGAAGGGAGGAATGTTGTGGAGTGATGCAATCATAACTGTGAAGATATAGCAAATCAGTTAATCAGTTACTTTAGATAATACTGAAGATAATCCCAGTTATAGCAAATCAGTTATCAGTTGTATATATTGAGTACCAACTGTGTGGAGAACACTACTAAGGGTGGGTGTCAGGGAGCAGGAATCACAGCAATCGTCCAAGCATCCTTTTTTGCCACTCTTGAACGGCCCATTGATCCGGCATAGTATAGCATCTCTTTATGTTCTTAAATGCCTGGCTATCTTCATTTCCAACCAAGGATAGTTCTAGAATCATAAAATAATGGAGCTGGAAAGGCTGAGATCATCTGGTCCAGGTCCTGCTTCGAAGCAGGTGGCTGGATCAACCATGCAAGACGGGGGAAATCACTATGACTGGGACTCCCCAGTATTTTAAATCTACCATCTGCTGAATTACACACGGGCTTGGAAGGATCATATTTCTGTCTCTCAGTCCCTTTGAATTGTATTGTTCTTCAGAATGTTGGGGAAGCAGCGTGGCTCAGTGGAGAGAGCCCGGGCTTCGGAGTCAGAGGTCATGGGTTCGACTCCCGGCTCTGCCACTTGTCAGCTCTGTGACTGTGGGCAAGTCACTTAACTTCTCTGTGCCTCAGTTACCTCATCTGTAAAATGGGGATTAACTGTGAGCCTCACGTGGGACAACCTGATGACCCTGTATCTCCCCCAGCGCTTAGAACAGTGCTCTGCACGTAGTAAGCGCTTAACAAATACCATCATTATTATTACCCGTGTTGGTTGTAGTGACATCGTTAGGTATCATGAGCGTATCCTCAGTCCCTTGATGCAGGTCATCAGTAAAGATACTCAGTAAATGTAGTTACCAAATCTGAACCTCTGAAACACAACTTGAGAGGTCTCTCCAGGTTGTGGCGGAGCCATCTGATGAATTACCTTTATGGGGCACCCTAATAAATATAAGCTTAAAACCATATTCCTCCAGTCAATCAATGAGTGTATTGGTTGGAATCCTGTATCAGGTTTAACTCTTTTTTTCCCCTTGTCTGAGTCTGCCGTCCTCCTAAGAGAAAATGTATTGATATGCTCTTCCATAAACCATTTTATCTTATCGCCGCTTAATAGATTCTTTTCCTGTTCTGGGGAATTATTTTGTTTTAGTATCTTTCCCATTATCACAGGTAAAATGAGCAGTCAGTAATTTAGCAAGGAAATCCTCCTTTTTACACGACTGTTGCAATGAGTTCTCAAAAGTAATGGTTTTAGACTGGAATAATATCTGCCAAAGAAAGTCCATTGTTTTTAAATATTCCTTGAATGATTTCTCCTTTTATAGTTCTCATTTGAAACCTCTCTTGGCCAATGGGCCTTGCCTCTTCGAGTGTTCACATTTGATATTTGCAGGAAAGACAGTGATTAAAGAAGCAGCATGGCCTAGTGGATCGATCGATCGAAGGGCCTGGGTTATAATCCCGGCTGTGTGCTGTGTGACCTGGGGCAAGCCACTTCACTTCTCTGTGCCTGAGTTACTTCATTAGTAAAATGGGGATTAAGACGGTGTGCCCTTTGTGAGTCAAGGACTGTGTCCAAACCCAATTATCTTGTTTGTGCCCCAGCTCTTAGTACAGTGCCTGGCACATAGTAAGCGCTAAACAAATACCACAGTTATTAAAGCACAAACATTAAGAGAACATGGCCCCTTTCCCCTTTTCACTGATAGAGGTTAAAAGCGGTTAAAATAGAGGTTGAAAATGACCTCTGTTTTTTAACCTCCTTCCCTTTCTGTCACAGAGCAGATTTTTTCCTTGGTCATTCCATTTGCCTTGTCTAGTCAACATCTCATTTCATTGATCTGGCTTTAGAGATTGATTTTACTTGGAGAGACTTAGTGCTGAATGTATATGTTGCCCTTCGAGGTCTTCGTCGAGTGCGGTGATGTGCGGTGTGTTCTTGATCGGACTAATTGATATCGTGCTTTTTCCCTCTTCTCTTCCCCTAAGGTATCATTCCACAGCTCTTCTCCCGTCTAAATCATCCCGAAGTGTACGTCCGCCAAAGTATTTGTAATCTACTCTGTCGAGTGGCACAAGATTCTCCTCATCTCATATTATATCCTGCAATTGTGGGAACTATTTCACTGAGTAGTGAATCGCAGACATCAGGTATGGAGCAATCCTTTTGCGATTCTCGGGTTTTGCAGTTATCTAATGTGAGTTTTTAGGGCAGCCAAAAGCTCCTGGATGTATCTGTATGCACATACAGAAAATGTAGTCCATTTTAAAAGATCAGTCAATCATATTGAGAACATATTTTGGCAGAGTACTGTACTTAGGAGAAAAGCAGCATGGCAAGAGCACGGGCTTGGGATTCAGAGGTCATGGGTTCTGATTTCGCCGCCGCCACTTAGTCAACTGTGTGACTTTGGGCAAGTCACAACTTCCCTGGGCCTCAGTTACCTCATCTGTAAAAAGAGGATTAAGACAGTGAGCCCCAGGTGGGACAACCTGATTACCTTATATCTACCCCAGAGCTTAGAGCAGTGCTTGGCACATAGTAAGTGCTTAACAAATACCATCATTATTATTATTACAATAGAGTTAATAGGCATGATCCCTTCCCTCCATTAATAGAGGCGTTGGAGATCTCGTCATCAATCAATCGTATTTATTAAGCACTTACTTTATGTAGAGCATTGTATAAGTACTTGGGTGATTACTGAACATGCGGGTTGAAGGAGAGAAAAGAAAGGTTAGGGATAATGCTGAAGTTGTACTCTTGAGGAAGGGAGGATGGTGTTATTAAAAGTTAGGAAGTGGGAAGGATTTGGGAGGGAAGATGAGTTCAAAGTTGGACTGGTGGTGTTTAGGGCACATCCATGTGAAGGTGTCCTGGACGCGGCAGAAAGTGTGAAATTGAAATTGCAGAAAAGGAGAGAGATCAGGGCTCGGTCGATAGATTTGGGAGTCATCCGCATAGGAATGGTAGTTAAAATTGTGATAGTGATTGAAACCCTCGAAGAGAGTGAGTGAAGATTGAGAGTAGAAGGGAACCCAGACCTGAGCCTTGAGGAACACTCACTATTAGGAAGTGAGTGGCAAAAGCAGACCATGAAAGAATACAAGAAAAAGTAGAACCACCAGATGAGGACTGTCGGAAACCAAAGTCAGATTGTGTTTCCTGAAGTAGAGTGTGGTCCTCAGTGACAGAAGCAGCTGAGAGGCCAAGGAGAATTCGGACAGAGTAGAGTCCTTTAGACATTGGTGGCTTTGGAGAGAGCAGTTTCAGCAGAGTGAAACAGGCAGAGGCTGGATTTTAAAGAGTCAGGAAGCCATTCGAGGAGTTTGAGCAAGAATGGGAAGAGGGAAATGGGGCAAGAGTTGCGGGGTCCAGAGAAGTTTTTTTAGGCTAGGGGAGACGTGGGAGTGTTTGTAAGGGGAGCGGGCGGCCCCATCGGACAATAAGCAGTTGAAGATTCCAATCAGGGAGTGGTCATAAGTGATTTTATGACGTGTGAGGGGGATAGACTTTGAAAGTAGGTGGGAGATCTCAGGATCCAGCCGGGAAGGATGGTCTTAATAATAGTAGTTGTGGCATTTTGCATAACGCTTACTGTGTGCCAGGCAGCGTACTAAGCACTAGGAGTAGATGCAGGATGTCAAATCAGTTAGGGTCCCTGTTCCACATGGGGCTCACAGTCTAAGGAGAAAGGAGTACAAACATTCAAGCCCTGTTTTACAGATGAAACTGAAGCCAAGAAACGTTACATGACTTGCCTGTGTTCTTTCCACTCAGCCACACTGTGAGAGTGGAGTGGATGGGGTGGGAATCCACCCCTTTAAATATCTTGTTGCAATATAAAGAATTACAAGTGGCAGTACTTTAGAGTCCAAGGGAGAAACATGCACAATCTGGCTATTTGACTGAATTTTAAGAACTGTGATGAATCTTGCTTATTCAGAAATTTAAAAGTGTAACTGTTCAGTCATTTATATTTCTCCTTTACGGTAGGCAATAAGTTGCCTTCAGCCATCCCCACTTTGCTGGGCAATATTCAAGGCGAAGAATTACTCGGAGCGGAATGTGAAGGGGGAAGTCCTCCAGCTTCTCAAGACAGCAATAAAGATGAACCCAAGAATGGCTTAAATGAAGATCAAGCGATGATGCAGGATTGCTACAGCAAAATTGTTGATAAATTGTCTTCTGCCAACCCAACAATGGTCTTACAGGTAAAAGGGGATTTTTTTCCTCACGTTTAAAATCAAAAGCACCTATCAGTTTTTACCCAAAAATACCCTGAAATTATATTTAGGAATAAAGTTTAAAAGAGCCTCGTCTTGAAGCTTATTAGAAAGCTGAGTGCTGAAATAAGTCAATCGTTTTTATTAAGCGCTTACTGCGTGCCAAGTGCCTGGGAGAATACAATATAATAGCATTGGTAGTTAGGTTCCTGGCCACGACGAGCTTACAGTCTAAGTGGGAGAAACAGACGTTAATATAAAGAAGTTAGGGATATTTACATAAGTGCTTGGGGGTGGGTGAGGGAGAGGTAAATAAAAGATCAAATCTAAGGGTAAGGCCAATGCAGAGGGGAGTGGGAGAGGCGGGAATGAAGGCTTAAATTGGGGAAGGCCTTTTGGAGGAAATGTACTTTCGATAAGTCTTTGGAGGTGGGGAGAGCGATCCAGGCCAGGGGCAGGCCGGCGGCGAGAAAGCCGAGATAAAGTCGGTGAAATATTATGGGCATAGTGGTCCTTATCCAAAAAGGGGTCAGGGATGCTCTTTGGATAATGCGGTGGTTGAGAAGAACATCTGCATCTGAAAAACTAGGCTCTGTGTAATTGAGAAGAAATCTGTTTAAATCGGATGTATTTGTAGGTTCAAATGCTGGTGGCCGAGTTGCGCAGGGTGACCGTTCTTTGGGATGAGCTCTGGCTGGGAGTTCTTCTACAACAACATATGTATGTTCTGAGGCGCATTCAACAGTTGGAGGACGAAGTAAAGAGAGTCCAGAATAACAATACGTTACGCAAGTAGGTGTCATCAGATTTTGAAGCGCCATCTCTTCTGCTCATTGACGTCCTCAAAATATAATTGTGAAACTGATTAGCGATCTGCCTTGCCCAGTTCCCGTTTGAAATGATTGAAGTGTTTTTTCCTCTCTGGGTATGAGTTACTAATTCATTTTTTTCTAAAACCTGAAAGCTGCCATAATTGGAAATTCTGGGAAACTCCTAAAACACTTTGAAGTGGTTGAGGTGCCTCTTTCCGTTCATTAGCGTTAGCAGGGATGTTATTCAGTTCCTAGATGGTTCATTCCCGATTTCAGCTAGACTTCCAGTGGATTTATGCATTTTGAAATTCAGTAACTCTAAAGCAGGAACCTTTATAGTTAAATAGTAGTAATAATCATGATATTTAAGTGCTTACTATGCATCAAGCACTGTGCTAAGCCCTGGGCTAGATGCAAGATCATCAGTTCCCTCATGGGGCTCACATTGTAGATATGAGGTGGAACAGGGTATTGAATCCCCATTTTACAGATGAGAGAACTGAGGCCCAGAGACGTTAGGTGACTTGGCCAAGGTCACATAGCAGACAAGTGCCAGAGACCGGAGAATCCAGAGCCTTTGACTCCAGCCCTGTGTTCTTTCCACTAGGCTAAGCTGCTTCTCTTATTCAGAGTAAATGTAAAATATTCTGCTCCTAGTGAAAAGCTTTTTCTCTTTACTCTGTTTATATCTGACCATATTCAATATAGAGAGAATTTAAATGCATACATTTAAAAGCAGTCATTCTTTCCCCTCATTGTCCCCTGTTCTTTATTCATTGAATCATATTTATTGAGCGCTTATTGTGTGCAGAGCACTGTACTAAGCGCTTGGAATGTACAATTCGGCAACAGCTAGAGTCAATCCCTGCCCATCAAACGGGCTCAGAGTCTAAGCTGTCCTTTATTGTTAAGGGTCCAATACTTCTTAGTTTTTGTCGTAATACTTTTGTTGCAGTACCCTCTTAGTGCTTGTAGTTTTACAGCGCTGAAATGAAATGGTTTCTCTTGATAGAGAAGAGAAGATTGCAATAATGCGAGAAAAGCACACAGCTCTGATGAAGCCCATCGTATTTGCTTTGGAACATGTACGGAGCATCACTGCCGCTCCTGCCGAAACACCTCATGAGAAGTGGTTCCAAGACAACTATGGTGAGGCAATTGAAAATGCCCTGGAAAAACTCAAGAACCCATTAAATCCTGCAAAACCCGGAAGCAGTTGGATCCCATTTAAAGAGGTATTGTGATTTTAAGATTTACCATCAGGAAGTATACTAAACTGTCGTAAAGTATATGCTTTTGTATTTATCCACTTTCTTTGGGATTTAGATCGTCTGGTTTGCTCTCTGAAGATGAAATCTCTTATGATGAATCCCAGTTATTCCCATTAGCTATTTACCCCTCGTGGAAAAGGCAGGGACAAATGTGATTATCTTGAAACTGCCCCATCAGCCCTTAGTTAGCACTTAATAAATACCTTAGAAAGGAAATTACTGTAAAAAGGGTGGGAAAATATCAGACTAGCAAGTAGCGTGTGTTTGGGTGAAGTTTGATGGAAGGGTTGAAACTATTATAAATATTTTGTAGATTCAGTGCCAAGAGGAGTATTCTGTTGGTCAACAGGTCTGGTGGGGGGAAAAGGTTATAGGATAATCAGTGATTCTTCTTCAAGAACTAATCAGTTCCAAATCTGAAGTTGAGCATTTCCCTGCTTAAGGTGAACTTTTATTTTTTCACCAGTCAAATCAGCGTTCATTGAGTGACTATTAAGTGCAATGCACTGTACTGAGTGATTGGAAGAGTACAATTGAGTTAGAATACATGCTTGCCGCCTTCAAAGAGTATACAATATCCATTTTATTATTACACTGTAATGCCTACCCTGTGCACCTGAGGAAAAGTGCAGATTGATGATCTTTTTGATTCTTTCCAAATTGTGCTGCCATTAAGGAGTTGGTGACGTTACAATAGAGGGGCATGGGGATAAGGACCTTCTCCCATCTCCCCTACCTGAATCTTCAGGTCTCCCCTGCTCTCTCCCATTTCCCAATATTGCCTGTGTCTCTTTTTTTTTTTTTTCTGTCCAGATTAGATTGCAATTTTAGCCAAGAGCCTAATGAATGATATTGCTAAGTATATGATTTCCTAATAAATTGTTAGTTGTTCTGGATAGCGTAGTGCTAGGCTACCGCTAACATGCCGCCGTTTGGGCCGGCCCAGGCCGGAAGGGAAGATACGCACGGGTCAGCACGACTGGATGGGTTACTGGGTTTGTTGCCCAGCATTCCCATTTTAAAGGCATTATAAACTCACTGAGGGCAGGGAATGTGTCTGTTTGTTATTATACTTTCCCAAGCACTTGGTACAGTGCTCTGCACACAGTAAGCACTCAATAAATACTATAGAATGAACTCAACAAAGGAAGGGGGGGGCGTGCTTCCTGAATCTTCTGCTGTGAAATCAGCTTGTCTAACTCAGCCCTGTTCCCCAGTGAGGTCACACAACACAGCACGCAACAGTGAAGGTGAGTGAGTAGGAGGATGTATTCTTCTTTTTCTTCTTTTTTTTAATGATATTCCTCAAGCGCTTAGGATGGGCCGGGCACTAGGGTAGATTCAAGCTTATCAGGTTGGACACGATCCCTGTCCCGCCTAGGGCTCACCAGTCTTAACCCCAGTTTACAGATGAGGTAACTGAGGCAAGGAGAAGTGACGGGCTCAAGGTCACATAGCAGAAGAGTGTTGGAGCTGGGATTAGAACCCAGGTCCTTCTGACTTCCAGGCCTGGGCTCTCTCTACTGGGACACACTCTTTCTCTTGGTCTTTTGAGGCCAAGCTGAGGACTCCGTGAGGAGCTGTAATTCACTTTCGACAGGTCGCTGCCCCTCTCTGTACCCTAAGTAAGGGCTGTCGGGTCTGGAGGTGCTGTGCTGCTATAGTACAGGCTGACACTTCTCTGGAGCGCGTCCTAGGTCTTCCAGAGGGAAACCCCGTCGGCGCTGGTGAAGATGATGCATTTCTAACCCCGAGTAGACTCGCGAGCACCCCCCGGAGCTGGTTCTGGGGTCCTGGGATCCCTATCAGGGTCGTCAATTAAGGAAATAAAAAGAGGAGACAGGAAGATTAACTTGAAAAGTCTTCCCTACAAACCAAAGCGCAGTATATCCTATTGTGTTCCGGGTAGGTGGTTGGGAAGAAAGGTGGGTGGGTTTTTTCTCCCACATACTTCAAGTGGCAAAGGCTCAAAATGGTGGTTTTTTCACTTCGAGTATGTCAACCTTATCTGTGTTTTTTTTTTTTTCTTTCAATATTTTTCTCCAATTTGGTAAGTCTCAGAGATCTAGAGATCTGCTCGTAGTTTTCCTTCAGTGAGGTAAGAGTAGATTTTTTTTTTTTGTATGTAAAGAGTTGATATTTGTCACTTTCAAATCGACTCACAGTAGAAGTGATTGTGATCCGAGGTCTGCTTTTGATGCCAGGTATAAACGTTTTATCCTCCATCTCCTTTGTGTACGCTTCAGTAGGATTTCTATTAAAAATTAGTAATCAGTCTGAAAACCACTTTAAAAGTTTAAGAGGATGGAATGCAGTCCATATTCCCCTGCATGATTACTGTTGAAAAAAATGAAAAGCACCCAAGTTATATCTTAATGCATATTTACAAACTTCTCTTGTGTGTCTCATAGCAAAATAATGCGTGTGTGGGGTTTCCGTGGGGGAATGGGGAAGAGGAAATTGAACTGCAACTGTGAACCCGAGGTCTTTCTAAAAAAAGAATTCCTTAAAAATAGGTGATGCTAAGTTTGCAGCAGAGAGCACAGAAACGTGCTAGTTATATCTTGCGCCTTGAAGAAATCAGCCCCTGGTTGGCTGCCATGACTAATACTGAAATTGCCCTTCCTGGAGAAGTATCAGCCAGAGATACCGTGACGATCCACAGCGTGGGCGGAACCATCACAATCCTACCTACTAAAACCAAACCCAAAAAACTGCTCTTTCTGGGTTCAGACGGGAAAAACTACCCCTATCTCTTTAAAGGTAAGACCTCAGCATTTTTCCCATCCTTCTCGCAATAAACACTATCATGTTTCCCTTGAAAGAAGGAAGCTTTTTTAACGTTTCCAATTTGCAGTATAACTAGAAAATACGTGTTGCTCTTTGAAAAAGAAGTGGTGCTCTCTAATAGTTCAGTACTTGCGTGCCGACCGCCTTGAGCGTTTTCACTTTTAACAACTTCCACCGTTGTAGTAGCTTTTAAGAATTTTTTTGTTTTGTTTTTAGCAGGGGGAGGGTGGTTTCTGGTTTGGGAAGGGAGCGTCAGGGCTTTGAGGTTGAAGGAGTGGGCAGATAATGAAAACAATGCTGCTTTTCCTTTCCTCTCCCGATGTGATGGATTTTAATATCATAGCAAGAAAATGGGTGTTGGCTTTTAGTGATGCTCATGCCATCACCATTCTGCCTCCTGGGTGAAGGTGGATCCTTGCAGCTGCATAAGCTGCTCACACCTTGGTCTTCACTTCTCGCCTCTATTCTCAGCAGCAGAGCCATGAGGTCACCCAAGTGAAACTTTTCAAAACACAGAATAACGTCCTCTCCTCCCCGTTTTTGAGCACCTGGCCTGAAAATGCCCACGCAACTCTCCCGAATTCTGTATCGTAGGACTGGAAGATCTGCACCTGGATGAGAGAATCATGCAGTTTCTATCTATCGTTAATACCATGTTCGCTACCATCAATCGCCAAGAGACGCCCCGTTTCCATGCCAGGCACTATTCGGTGACCCCGCTGGGGACGAGGTCGGGCCTGATTCAGTGGGTAGATGGAGCCACTCCCTTATTTGGCCTTTACAAGCGATGGCAACAGCGAGAAGCTGCTTTACAAGCGCAAAAGGTAGCTACTCGGAGTACGTTCGCTCAGCCGTCAAAGCGCTCGTTTTCCCGGGGTTCTGAATGTGTGCACGATTCTTCTCGTACAGGCCCAGGATTCTTACCAGACTCCTCAAAATCCTGGAATAGTACCTCGGCCCAGCGAGCTTTATTACAGTAAAATCGGGCCCGCCCTGAAAGCGGTCGGACTCAGTCTCGACGTGTCCCGGCGAGACTGGCCTCTCAACGTGATGAAGGCTGTGTTGGAAGAACTGATGGAAGCCACCCCTCCAAACCTTCTGGCCAAGGAGCTTTGGTCTTCTTGTACTACACCTGACGAATGGTGGAGAGTTACCCAGGTATGCATGAGATGGAGACAGTTCTTGGTGGGGTTTTGGTTGGTGTTTCTTTTGGCATGGGAGAGGGTTTGACATGGGAACAGTTGGAGAGGCCTGGGTTTGAGCCCGGTGGCCGTTGCTTGGAAAATCAGAGCTGAGGCCTGTTATGTGAAGAAGAGCAAAATTAGTGGAGATTTAAAAAGCTAGCCGGGGCGAGAGGGGGGTAAAAATCAGCGCACAGTATTCATTCAGCCATATTTCTTGAGCATTTACTGTGTGCAGAGCACTGTCTTGAGTGCTTGGAAGAGTACAGTATAACAATAAAGAGACACATTCCTCGCCCACAACGAGCTTACAGTCAAGAAGGGTGCCCACAGTGCGAACTTCCAAGGTGGGCGTTGGGGTTGTATAACTGGAAAGATTTCAGGGCAGCAGAAAGATTCATAAAAATATGTCATGTGTCTGGTTGGTTTTTTTCCCCTATTGAAGTCTTACGCAAGATCCACCGCGGTCATGTCAATGGTTGGATACATAATCGGCCTTGGAGATAGACATCTGGATAACGTTCTTATAGACATGACTACAGGAGAAGTTGTTCACATAGATTACAATGTTTGTTTTGAAAAAGGTAAAGTAAAAGTGGATCTGAACACTGGGGAAAAAACCCCCTTCTGATCTAAAGCAGGCGGGAGGGGAAGGAGAGCTAGAGGGGCGGAAAAATGGTAAAATCTGTTCTCTCTTTAGGTAAAAGTCTGAGAGTGCCGGAGAAAGTTCCTTTCAGGATGACTCACAACATCGAAACAGCTCTCGGTGTAACTGGAGTTGAGGGAGTTTTCAGGCTTTCTTGTGAACAGGTAGGAGTCCATTCTGTTGGCCAGCATTTTGAGGGAAGATGGGAGCTCTGAGCTGTTCTCAGTTTTTAGTTCACTAAAAAAACAAGTAATCTGTGTGTAGTATGTTCTCCTTTGCATGGAATAACTGAATTGTTCTATTCAGTTATTTATATTTTATATATATACATATATAATTAACAGAATAATATATGAAATTAGTTTTGTTTTTTAAAAGAGAAAGTCAAATTCTGTAAACCTCTATTACCCGTGTAACAACAGGTTCTCCAAATTATGCGGCGTGGAAGAGAGACCCTGCTCACGTTGCTGGAAGCCTTTGTGTACGATCCTCTTGTGGACTGGACAGCCGGAGGGGAAGCAGGATTTGCAGGAGCTGTCTATGGCGGAGGCGGCCAGCAGGCAGAGAACAAGCAAAGTAAAAGGGAGATGGAAAGGGACATCACCCGCAGCCTCTTTTCTTCCCGAGTAGCTGAAATCAAGGTGAAGTAGTCTTCAGACTAAGGCTAGATGAGTAAAATGGAAGCATTGTGAATCGAGGTTCAGAGAAGCAGCGTGGCCTAACGGGGAGAGCACGGGCCTGGGAGTCAGAAGGACCGGGGTTCTAGTCCCGGCTCTGCCACTTGCCTGCTGGGTGACCTCGGGCAAGTCACCCAATTTCTCCGGGCCTCAGTCACCTCGTCTGACAAATGGGGGGTAAGACTGTGAGCCCCACAGGGGACTCGGACCGTGTCCAACCTGATGAGCTTGTTTCTACCGCAGCGCTTAGTACAATACTTGACACGTCGTAAGCGCTTAACTGATACCATAAAAAAGTTGAATTTCCACTTGTATATGCTTTCCTGGTGCTTAGTACAGTGCTCTGTACACAGTAAGCGCTCAAGAAACACCATTGATGATAAATACCCGTGCCGTTAGAGCCATTTTGTGTTAATTTGTTGAGCTCCGGCGGGTTTCCTGGGGATGAGGAGGGGCACCAACCCTCAGCAGGTTTGCAGAGGGAATTTCTCCCCTACTCTGGGAGCGAGGGTTGCTATGTCCCAAGCCGGTGCCTCTGCATAAGCAGTAGCCCCTAGTCTGGCCGTTTATCCGCTGGCACGGCTGGAGAGGGAGGCGGTGGCTCTCTTGCTCCCTGCCGGGCGTTACAGAAGCAAGCGGACATGGGGGACACTGCTTTAAATATAGAGAAACGGAATTTCTGGTGGGCGCAGGCTCCCTGGCGATGCATTCCAGACGTCAGCCTGAACCTTATTTTGGAAGAAGACATGGGAGGGAGTGAAAGGAAGGCTTTCTCATCATGCGGGGAGATTTTCAGTTCGTTATTCCTGAATGCAATGTTTCTAGTTCCACCGTTGCAAGAGTCCTGAATTCCTCACACCTTTTAGCTCTGAATTTCTCTTGAAGAAATGAAGGTTGTTTTACCTCCTTGTGTTACACAGGGAGTCGTAGAACTTGTTTTGCTGTATCCCATCTCATTAATGGAACAGCATGGCATAGTGGGTGGAGCGCGGGCCTGAGAGCCAGGAGGTCATGGGTTCTAATCCCAGCTCCACCACTTGTCTGCTGTGTGACCTTGGGCAAGTCATTTGACTTCTCTGTGCCTCAATTACCTCATCTGTAAAATGGAGACTGACTGTGAGCCCCATGTGAGACAGGGACTGTGTCCAACCCTTTTTGCTTGTATCTACCCCAGCGCTTACTACAGTGCCTGGCATGTAGCAAATGCTTAACAAGTGCCAATATTATCATTATTATTACTGATCATAACAATAATGTGCATTTTTCACAGAAGTGCACTGTAGGTGCCTCCTTTATCTTCGTACAGTCTCCAGTCTTCCATATACTGAAAAATGACTTCTCTTGCTTTTCACTCCCCAACGCTCTGCTCTTATTTCTGTCACACACTCCTTGGTTGGGTTTTGTGAACCCACTGCTCTCATTTTCTCTCCACCACCTCTCTTTCTGAGACAGCCCGGTTCAAAAGTTCCAGATGACCTCCACGTAGCTGAATCCATCATGCTGTTCCCTGCACTGATTCCCCCATAAAGCTTTTGGCTTTTTTTTTTTTGTCCTCCTCCTGGAAGTGTTGGCTCACCATTTTTCTCTGACCCAGTGCTCTCCTGATTCTCCTCCGCCAACTCCTTGGTTTTCTTTACTGACTGTTCTGTCGCCTCATCTCCCAATTCTGGGTAACCTTCGAAGCTCTGTTCGGAGTTCCCTCCTTTTTCTCACCCTGCACTCACTTTGTCTGGGAGCTCATCCACTCGCGTGTCTTCATTTACCACCTTTCCGCTCCCAAATCTACAACACCAGCTCTAACCTCTCCTGCTTTGTTCGTAATATCACTTTTCCTCTTGCCTTCAGAGCCCCTCCACGTGGATATCCTTCTGGCAGCTTAAACTGAACCCTTCAGCTTCCTTCCTAAGCCTATTCCTCTTCCTAACTTCCCTGTTTCTTGACAGCACCTCCATCCTCCCCATCTAGAAGCCTGCAGACTTTGACTCCTCACTGTCTTAGCTTTTTCATTTAATATATTGCTAAATCCTGCTGTTTCTTGCTCCACGATGTTTCTCGGCTCGGGATCGTCCTCATCATTAATCGCCCCATTTCGGACTTCTCCCCTCTGGACTCTGTTACACTCCATATCGGGATCATCTTTCTAAAGCGTTCTCCTCAGATTCCTCCAAAGGCTACCTGTTTCCGTCTGTGTCGGACTTCAAGGCTTTCTTCTGTTCCTTCTTCAGCAGCTTCAGCCTGACTGTACGCTCTCCCAAACAAACCTCCTCACTGCCCATGGCTCTCTCCCTTTCCTGGAAGTCCCTTCCTTCCTAAATTCACCAGACTGCAGCTCTCCCCATCTTGAAATCCCACCTCTTCCAGTAAGCGTTCCCCAATTAATTTTCTCCTTCTGAGTTGCTATCCTCCCACTTACCACCTCAACATTTATGCCCTCACAGCCACCCCCACCATTTGTATATCTATCATGTGGGCTTACTGACACAGTACTTTCATGATTCCCATTTTCGTTTAGACCGTGAGCCCGTCATTGGGCAGGGATTGTCTCTATCTGTTTCCGAATTGTCCGTTCCAAGCGCTTAGTACAGTGCTATGCACATAGTAAGCACTCAATAAATACTGTTGAATGAATGAATGAATTTCACGTGCTCAATTTCAACACTTATTCACCTCTCCCTATTTCCATTTCCTTTCCGCCCATCTGTAAGTAGTTTTGCTTGTGCTTCCCCCCACATTACATTTTAAGTCTCTTGCAATAAAATATCTATTGCAGTTTCCTAGCCGCTTAGTCCAAGCTACAGAATAGGCCTTGAGGAATTGAGTATTAAGCTTTCCTAATTTTCATACTTTTTCTAACAGGTGAACTGGTTTAAAAACAGAGATGAGATGTTGATTGTGCTTCCAAAGCTAGATGGAAGCTTAGAAGAATACCTGAGCCTACAAGAGCAATTGACAGATGTTGAAAAACTGCAAGGCAAACTCGTTGAGGAGATTGACTTTCTAGAAGGAGCCGAAGGAGTAGATCATCCCTCGCACACTCTGCAGCACAGGTTTAAAAATGATGTGTATTATTTCGTATGCATTTTTCAGTTAGTTAAAATATTGCAAGTAAATTAGTTGGAGGCGAATGTAAATGATAGTTTTTGCAAACAGCCCCAACTCCTTTGGTAGTAATTCACGTTTCTAGGAGGCATTTCCAAAATCTCTTCATTACTCGACAGACCTTCCTTCGACGTATGGTTTTTTTAATTTCATTTTTTAAAAATATTGTTGGTTTATATAATTTCTCTTGTTCAGGTATTCCGAACACACCCAACTGCAGACTCAGCAGAGAACCGTTCAAGAAGCCATCCAGGTGAAGTTGAATGAATTTGAGCAGTGGATAACACATTACCAAGCTGCGTTTAACAATTTAGAAGCCACCCAGCTGGCCAGTCTGCTTCAGGAGATTAGCACCCAAATGGACCTGGGTATGGACTCGAGTAATATCTTAATCTCCTGTGGAGAATCCTCTCCGCCCCCGGGCGACTTGACTCTTGCATTTCATTGTATTGTCGTGGTAGTAATACTGTGTTTCGCTTGCAAGGTCCTCCAAGCTACGTGCCTGCAACCACCTTCCTGCAGAACGCTGGCCAAGCCCACTTGATCAGTCAGTGCGAGCAGCTGGAGGGCGAGGTTGGAGCTTTCCTTCAGCAGAGGCGCTCCGTCCTGCGAGGCTGTCTCGAGCAGCTGCATAACTACGCGACCGTAGCCCTTCAGTACCCGAAAACCATATTCCAGAAACACCGAATCGAGCAGTGGAAGACCTGGATGGAAGAACTTATACGCAATACGACCATCGAGAGATGTCAGGAGTTGTACCGGAAGTAAGTTGATAAGGAATCGAGAGAAGGAAAACATTTCCCTGCGTGTTTTTCCCCAGACGAACAATGAAAAGAACTATTTTTTTTTTTACGGCATCGTATACCCCAAGGGTATAATGGTGTTATTTTAAAATTGATTTTTGAAATTTTTTTTCCCACATTTTCAGGGGTGGTTGAGTTGAGGCATCGTCTCGAAAAATAACATATTTTTACATCCTTATCCCAAAAGTGTTGATGAATAATTCAAGCTGCTTTCATAAGGAATCAAAGTAATCTTATCCGAGGTTGGAAACCCAAAATCTGTCTCTCTGCTGTCACTTCACAGATATGAACTCCAGTATGCCCCCCAGCCACCGCCCACGGTGTGTCAGTTCATAACTGCCACTGAAATGACTCTTCAGCGCTACGCGGCAGACATAAATAATAGGCTTATCAGACAAGTGGAGCGCCTGAAACAAGAAGCAGTGACCGTGCTGGTCTGCGAGGAGCAGTTAAAAGAAATTGAACGGTGTATTAAGGTTTTTCTTCATGAAAACGGAGAGGAGGGGTCCTGGAGCCTGGCGAGCGTTATCATCTCTGCACTCTGTGCACTTACAAGGTGGGTACTAAGATTATCGGATCCTAAACTTGCAAAGGGTTAAGCACCTTCGTGACCACTGCATCCGGCCATACACACCGTGCTCTACTGAGTCTGTAAAATATCTGCCGTTTCCCAGTTGCAACAAATGCAATACTGTTAAACGTGAACGAGTGAATAGATCTATGACGGGCGCCCCCGAATACACACGGGCTCATGTGACGGAAAGGATTGTGTGGTCGAGAAGGGAAGAACGCTCGCCTGGTGTGGGAATTCAGAATGTCGGCAACGGAAATATCAAAAGCCTGAAATAACTGAAAATTCTTGGTTTAGGCGCAACTTAATGATGGAAGGTGCCGCTTCTAGTGCTGGCGAGCAGCTGGTCGATCTGACTTCCCGAGATGGGGCCTGGTTCTTGGAGGAGCTGTGCAGCATGAGTGGAAATGTAACCTGCCTTGTACAGTTACTGAAGCAGTGTCACCTGGTCCCTCAGGATTTAGATATTCCCAATCCCCTCGAAGCTTCGGAGGCAGTTCACTTAGCTAATGGAGTCTACACCTCGCTTCAGGTGAAAGATCTGTGCGGTTGACATGGCCAGCTTCTCTCGGCCAGTCTTGCTTTTCTCTTCGTGTGTCGCGCTTAGTACAGTGGTTCGCGCCTCGTAAGCGCCCTTTAAACGCCATTGATGGATTGGCGTGTGGGAATTTTACTTTGGCATATGACAGGGTCAGTCCTTCCTTTACAGCCAGTATCATCTGTTCCTATCGTTGGTTCCATCTCAAAAGTTTTTGTTTGCTATTTCAAGAAAATAGATCTCAGGGTTGTGGCGGGGGGGGTGGGGACTGGATCGTAACTTAGGGGTGGAAAGCTTTTTTAGACCAAGATAGACATCTCACCTGCTCCAGTCGCTGGAAGGTACTTGCACGCTTGGACTGCTCCTCATTTCTAACACTATCCACGGACTGCTTTGTGATTAAATCTGATTCATACTTGAATAAGTTGGGTTAGATACTGGATTTTTTTTTACAAGACCATAGCTGGAAAATGTGTTCATATGCAGTCTGTCTTAAAATAGTCTCACTGGGTTTTAAAGGTTTGAATGATTCCACTGACTCCTAGATTTACAGTTAAGTTAGGTTTTATTCCTGTTATTGAGTAGCAAGATCTGAAGTACCGTGAAATATGCTCATTTCCCACGTTACAGGAATTGAACTCCAACTTCCGGCAGATCATCTTTCCGGAAGCTCTGCGATGTTTAATGAAAGGGGAATACACTTTAGAAAGCATGCTGCACGAACTGGACAACCTCATTGAACAGACAACTGATGGAGTTCCGTTGCAAACCCTGGTTGACTCTCTTCAGGCCTATTTAAGAAATGCAGCTATGGGCCTGGAAGAAGAGACACATTCTCACTATATTGATGTTGCCAGGTAAATTGGGTTTCCCCGGAAGTGAGTGATCATTTTCCCCCCTTTAATTCTTGGCTTATCTTTGATTTTACTTTTTTGACCAGAAAAATTGCCCGACTTTGTCTTTGGTTGCAGTGATACGGGTAGCCTAGTCTGTGGGTGTCGCGCTCTCACTCCGATATGCACCAGGCACTTCCCCACCCCCCATCGCTGAGCCGTACATCCCAAAACAAGTTCTCTAGACCCACAAACGCTTCGGTCATAGTACTAATGTTGGTATTTGTTAAGCGCTTACTATGTGCAGAGCACCGTTCTAAGCGCTGGGGGAGATATAGGGTCATCAGGTTGTCCCACGTGAGGCTCACAGTTTATCCCCATTTTACAGATGAGGTAACTGAGGCCCAGAGAAGTGAAGTGACTTGCCCACAGTCCCCCAGCTGACAGGTGGCAGATCTGGGATTCGAACCCATGATCTTTGACTCCCAAGCCCGGGCTCTTTCCACTGAGCCACACTGCTTCTCTAGAGCGCAGAGCACTCTACTAAGTGCTGAGGGAGAATACAAAGGAGGAAATTAGACACAGTTCCAGCCCCTTCGGGGGGCTGACAATTTGAGACACCTAATCCTTCCTGGATCCACCCTGGTCTCAGATGAGAAGGTGACTGAAGGCGGGGCTTATATCTCTGCAGCTTCGAAGGAGAGAAAGGGGAGAGTTGGTGAAGGAAGGCTATTGAGGCCTCTTCTCAGGGTCAGATTTTCATCGAGGCCCTCTCCGTCGAGAGACAGGGCTGTGAGAAGAAGCAGTCCCGGGATTGGGGGAGTGCCTGCTACATCTGGGGGCCCGAGTGTTCCGCTCCAGCCAAGTAGAGCTTGGAGATGGCCCAGTTGCGACAATCCGAATGTCTACTGTACGCTAAAAATAAAACATCCTGAAAACATCTAAAGAAAGCATCTTGAGAGAAATAACTCTTAGCAAGATTTTGAAAGAATCGATCTTGCCTGGCCGCCCAGCAACCTGCTTTCTCTTTTCAGTTAGTATTTATTGAGTTCCTCCAGGGAGCTGATTCCCACCTTTTCACCTCTCCCAACAGCCATACGTGAAAGGTAGTCTTTACTGTACGTCCTCTACTTGGGTTTGGGTATCCTGAGCTTGGAAGCAAGTTCTCCCAGTTCCCCTGTAAACACTGGGTTTGCATTCGAACAGAACCCCCTGCATTAAAGAAAATTCCTGTGGTAATACGCTGTGTCTGACAAAGTGTGCCGGATCTCGTGTCAGGCACACAACATGTGGGAAAAATGTTGCCTAGTTCTCCTGTACCTCTCTGTCCAAACGTGAGGTGAAAGTTCAGTCGGCCACTTCAAGGCAGAATTGAGTAGAGTTATTTTCCAGTCCAAAGCAAGTAACGGGGGTAACAGACTTCAGGAGACCAGTTAAATCAGCTAATAATGTGGTCCTATAAATTCAGAATGCACATTCCTTTGGTTTGCATCCAAAGAATGTGAACTGAAAGTTTTCTCCTCTGAGATAGAAGGGACTCCGACACTGGCTTAACTTCAGGGGGACCTGGGAAAGAGTTTATGGAAAAATTAGACTAGAAGGTGAGGAATAGCGGGAATCTGAAGTAACTATTTAAAAAAGTTCATTAGCTAGTGATAAGCCACTCCCTATTTATTTCAACATAAAGAATAAAATGATTGCAGGGCTCTATCCCTTTTAATTCAGAATTAACACCTTTTAAACTCTTGTAGGAATAAAACTAATTCCCTACCTGCTCGAAGTTGTCCTACTTTATCTTTCTTCAAAGAAAGCCTCCCTTTTCAAAGATTGTTCAAAGATTTTCAAAGATTTAAATTCCCTTGTCTTTCATAGAATACTCCATTCTCAGTATGGCGAATTGATTCAACCAAGGAATGGTTCAGTTGATGAAACACCAAAAATGTCCGCCGGTCAAATGCTTTTGGTTGCGTTCGATGGAATGTTCGCCCAAGTGGAAACCGCTTTTGGCTTGTTAATTGAAAAGGTAAAGGTTAGACTGTGTTGTAATGTCTAAGCTTAGAAGAACCTAAGAGGAGCAGTAGAACAATGAAATAATTCATTTTTCTTGGCACTCAGTTAAACAAGATGGAAGTCCCCGTATCGTGGCGAAAGATAGACATCATAAGAGAAGCCAGAAGCACCCAGATTAATTTCTTTGACGACGATAATCACCGACAGGTTCTGGAGGAGATTTTCTTTCTCAAAAGACTGCAGACCATCAAAGAATTCTTTAGACTCTGTGGTACTTTTTCTAAAACGCTGTCAGGTAAATGTTGCATATTTGTAAGATGGCTGGGTCTGAAGGTTACGGAACGGAGTCTCGTTCCTTTCCCTTTTACCGTACGTATTGTTGTAAATCCCACCTCCGTTCCCTCGAGAGATCGAAACGGTGAGCGGTTGTGACCCGCTCTTCCGTTTCTATCTTAAATGCCCGCCGACTGTCTCATTCTGTAGGATCGAGTTCGCTCGAAGATCAGAGCCCGGTGAATGGACCCGTTCAAATTGTTAATGTGAAAACGCTTTTCAGAAACTCTTGTTTTAGTGAAGATCAGATGGCCAAACCCATAAAGGCGTTCACAGCTGACTTCGTGAGGCAGCTCTTAATTGGCCTGCCTAATCAAGCCTTGGGGCTAACCCTTTGCAGTTTCATCAGCGCGCTGGGCGTCGACATCATCGCCCAGGTCGAGGCAAAGGACTTTGGGGCAGAGAGCAAGGTTTCGGTGGACGATCTGTGTAAGAAAGCCGTGGAGCACAACATCCAGATTGGAAAGTTCTCCCAGCTGGTCATGAACCGAGCCACGGTCCTGGCCAGTTCCTACGACACTGCTTGGAAGAAGCACGATTTGGTGCGCAGGCTAGAAACCAGTATTTCCTCTTTCAAGACCAGCCTGCAGAGAGTGCAGCTCCAGATCGCCATGTTTCAGGTAAATCACTTGTGGGAAGAAAATGTTTGACCCGCTTCCCCCGCCCGGCCGCCTTCCCTTCCTCGCTCGGTTTCCGTTTCCCCTCCCTTTCCTCTCCTCCCTCATCCGCCGTCTTTCTGCCTCGCCCCAGCCGTCGGCTGGCTCCACGGGTTCAGACGGTGGTCTGGCCGCCCGCCCCGCGGTGGACCGTCCCCGAGGACTCCTCGGGTCGGGGCCCGTCCTCCTGCCCCGTGGTGGATGCCAGTTCGGCCACCCTTCCTCCCTGCACTGGCTCCTCTCTCTGCCGCTCGCCCACCCCAATAATAATAGCATTTATCAAGTGCTTACTATGTGCAAAGCACTGTTCTAAGCGCTGGGGAGGATACAAGGTGATCAGGTTGTCCCACATGGGGCTCACAGTCTTAGAGAAGCAGCATGGCTCAGTGGAAGGAGCATGGGCTTGGGAGTCAGAGGTCATGGGTTCGCATTCCAAGGCTCTGCCACTTGTCAGCTGTGTGACTCTGGGCAAGTCACTTAACTTCTCTATGCCTCAGTTTCCTCATCTGTAAAATGGGGATTAAGACGCTGAGCCTCACGTGGGACAACTTGATTATCCTGTATCTACCCCAGTGCTTAGAACAGTGCTCCGCACATAGTAAGCGCTTAACAAATACCAACGTTATTATTAATCCCCATTTTACAGATGAGGTAACTGAGGCACAGAGAAGCTAAGTGACTTGCCCATATCGTGTCTCTTGAAACAGTAAAACATTTTTCACTTTGAACGGCCGAAACTTTTGAGGTGCTTTTCAATGATGGATGGGAGAAATATTTTAGAATGTTCAAATTTACTGAATCAGGCGGGTTACTGAACAGATTAGTCTTTTTGAAAGCCATTCAGGTCATTCCATTTGAAAATTGAAGTATAAAGTAAGAGTTTAACTTGAAGACACTTTTGGCTTAAGGCACTCAAACGGCGCTCTCGTTCCTACCTGTCCTCGTTCCTCTCCCACTGCGATGCAGCCCGCACTCTTTCCGCCTCTGACACCAATTTACGGATCGTGCCTCGATTTTCTCTCTCCTGTTGTTGACCCCCTTGCTCCTGCCTACCTTCCTCCCTGGAACATTCCCCTCCCCATACCCCGCTGTACACCGCTTCGCATCTGACAAACCATCCCTCTTCCCGTCTTCAGAGCCCTACTAAAATCGCATTTCCTTCAAGAACCTGTTGCTGATTAATTTCTCATCTCCCTACTGTATTTTCCCTTCCCTTCTGCGTCACCCACGTCCTTTATGACTGTAGCCCCTAAACACTTGGAGTCTCAGCTCGATCCAGCCCCCACAGCGCTTATATATACCTTTCCTTATATATGGTACCTTCCCCCCCCAGTCATTTATTTTTAAAACCATCTTCCCCCGCTGGATTCTAAGCTCCGGATCGAGTGTCCCCCCACCGTTTTGTCCTCTCCCAAGTGCTTATTGCAGGGTGCTTCGCAGGGCGCTCAGTGAATACCATTGATCGATTGATGGTTTATGGGAATTGTGTATGTTCATTTTTTTCTTTTAAATCTCCTCCTCCAAAAGTGGCAGCACGAAGATCTCCTAATCACCCGACCACAAGCCATGTCTGTGACTCCTCCACCTCGCTCTGCTATTCTAACAAATATGAAAAAGAAGCTGCATACCCTGAGCCAGATCGAAACGTCCATTGCAGCGGTTCAGGTACGTCGTGCCGTCGTTTATTTTTTCCGAGCGCAGGAGAACCCAGAAGTGACCTTATCGTGGAGCGCTATCGGGAGCAAGCTTTTGAGGACCTCCTAGACCCTCCGTAAGCACAAGCCTGGCCCGTTTAGAATTGGCCCACCCAAACCTCAGACCTTTAATTAAAAAAAAAAATACTGCCAGAACTGTGAAGCAAAATTTCAAGAAAGTAGGACTCCTTGACATTCAATAGTATTTATTGAGCGCTTACCATGTGCAGAACACTGTACTAAGCGCTTGGAATGTACAAATCAGCAACAGATAGAGACAGTCCCTGCCCTTTGACGGGCTTACGGGAGTATTGGGTGACTACATAGGTAGCGTGATCCCACTAATAGATTTACATGTTCTTGGTCTCAGCTGCTCCCGAGCTCAATTTAGGATTGAATGAAAAGAAGGAAAAACACTAAACCTGCATGAAGCCTCTTTCTCTTTCCCACTTAGCGCGTCAGTGGTCAGGCTGCCAGAGGACAGGAGTCGGAGGTCTCCAGAACTTGATCGGGCTCGTCTTTTTCCTGGCCCGATCCAATTCTAGACTCAATAAATACGATTGAATGAATGAGTTGAACTCTCCAAACTCAAGATCTAGATGCAGAACTCAACTTCATCTTTTTATTTAACCCAAGCAAAGCTATTTCAAGCAGTCGGATTTAATGAGAGCTTACTGTGTGCAGAGCACTGTCCTAACGGCCAAGGAGAGGACAGGACGACAACATTAGCACACGCGTTCCCTGCCCCTAGACAGCTTACAGTCTAGAGAGAGAGACAAGGAAAAGAACTGTATGTTAGTTGGCTTGTGAGAATTCCTAACCTCCCTCCCATTTGCCTTCGTTCCAGATTCCTTATTTCTCTTCTTACGGTACTCCTACTTTTGAATTAGTGTTGTGTTTCAGAGGTGCCTGCACTTCTGTCATCCCTGTTACAAAGAGAGGATAACCTCAGCTAATTATCTTTCCTTTTCTAAAGCCCAAAAGCCTCACATTTTCAGCTTTAACCATGATTCCTTCTTCTGTAGGGCCACGTAGAAATAATAATATGTAATATGCTAAAACGGGCAAGTGCTTAATTTGGCTCCAGGCACGTTAAGCTTACCAGGTCCTGGAGGAATTTGGTAAATTACCTATCTGTTTGCTAAATTGAGCCCTGGAGATATAAGGCACCTTCCAGAAAAAGCAACCATGCATTTTTTCAGAGGTCCAACAGGAACAAAGTCCTCCTTCAGGTGCTTCAAGTATTCTTTCAAGATCTTAATTTATTCTTTCAACAACTTTTCAAGGAAGAGGACAGTTCTTATTGTCTCCGTTTTAACCCCCAAGGGCTCTAACACCCAAGAGCTCAAGTCCCTGGGAATGGACAGCTGCTCTCCCAGGTCAATGCTATTCACTTCACAATTGCTCCCTCCTGCCTTCGTCCCAGATAAGGCCCTGAGTGTCGGTTCGTTTCTGTTTAGGAAGCTTGACTTATGCATTCATTTTTTTTAATCAAAATGTGCAAGTATGTCGTGAAATGGTGGGGTTTTTTTAAATTTTATGAATTCGTTACATCTAATCTAATACATCTAATACAATACATCTGCTATCTAAATAGCACTACAGGTAAAGTCATTTATGAAGGTTCCAGTTTTACACTTTGGCTTTTAGGTCAGGTGCGTGTGACTTACCGCAGCATTGCCATAATGGCGATTGCTTTTTTTATGAGTGTCTTATTTAAATGACAAATTTAAGTGATTATTTGGTAGGTTTTGAGGCAAAATTGTCAAATCCTAGTGAAAATAAGAGGTGGTCCCACGAGGGGCAGGTTTGGGTGAAGGTTCTCAACTTGCCCGTACCTCTTATCTTGCAGTTTCCTTACACAGGATGTTGGCTTCGAGTTCACCAATTTAAAAAACTGGATGAAATCAGATCATTACAAACTATGATAAAAATAAAACTCAAGACTCACTTTAAAATGTGTGGCGTACTTGTGTGTGTTTGTTTAGCTAGGAATTTGGCTTGCCACCAGTGAATGTTAGTTCCTAGAGAGCCAGGCCAGGGTTATTGTCTGTGCGTCCTCTTTGGTTCCCAGCAGTGGGGTTGCTCAATCGTTATCCTCAAAAGACTCCTTGTTATTGCAGGAGAAACTAGCAGCCCTCGAAGCAAGCATCGAACAACGTTTGAAGTGGGCAGGAGGGGCCAATCCCGCATTGGCTCCAGTCCTACAAGATTTTGAGGCAACAATAGCGGAAAGAAGGAATCTCGTTCTGAAAGAAAGCCAACGAGCAAATCAGGTACCCTGAGTTCATAATTGTGTGATTATGAATTAGATTTTTGCCAGCCTAGAATTCAAGCTGCCGTCCTCCCTTCTAAGTGAGTTGTTACAAATGGGAAATGGGAAAGGACAGGCGGGTGGGGGAAATGGAAGGAAAACCTGTAAGGAGGGGACCAAAGAGCAGGCAATGGCAAATAAAGACATTAGGAAAACGGTTTTCGGTTTAGTGGGAAAAATGAATCGACGGCCTGTTGCCTACCTTGGACTGAACAGCGTGAAGTTTGCTGTCTCCCTGCCAGCAGTGCAGACCCAAGCGATTTGTTTTTAAGGCAGCAGTGAGCCAGATGACCAATCTATATGAAGGTTCACCTTTTTGGAATTTCTTGTATTTTCTCTTCCTCCTCCCCTGCCAGAATGCTCCATTATTTTGGGTTTTGTTTGACTTTGGCATGCCAGCACTCTAAGACTGCCTAGGGGTTGAAAAAACTCCTCTCCCGCAGGAAGCGAGTCCATGTAGACTTGGGGCAAAAGAATGGGGAATCCTCTTGGACTTACCCACCAGGCGTGCGGATTTTAGATAATGAGGAAATCCTGGGCTGTTCTGGGAGCTTGTTCCTGTCTACGACCATTAGGAATGGCAGAGAGTTCTCCTGGTAAGACCAGAGAGGGAGCTTCGCCTCCTTGTAGACTGGAAAACCTGCTCTCCATTAAATCTGTTTCAGGGTGAACCATGTAATATGAACCGAGAGTTGTTCCATTTGTTTTGCTGATTGGGAGATATGTTCTCTCCCTATTATTGTTTCTTTGCCACCGTAGTGTGCCTTCTCCCCCAGCCCAGACAGCACTCTGCTTCATGTTCTAGCACACGTTCAGCTTTGGGCCGCCTTTTGGTTGGGAAAGTAAATATTTAGCTCCAGTAAACCCGCCGTCCGTCATTAGCAAGTGCGGGAAAAGTGTTCTGAATCCTGGATCCGATTCTTGCTAGGGGGGAATGTGATGACAGCATTTTGGTAGGGAAAGAAAGGTTTGCCTCTGAAGACAGTCACGCCAAAAAGAAGTCGAGAAGCAATGAAGACAGCACAGAACGGAGATTCAGGAGGCCTGAGTTCTAATCCCTGCCCCACCACTTACCGGCGGAATAACCTTGGCCAAGTCATTTAACTTCTCTGTGCCTCAGTATTCTCATCTATAAAATGAGAATCAAATATGTGTTCTTCCTCCCCTTTAAACTGTGAGCCCCGTGTGGTGCAGGGATTGTGGCTAATCTGAGTGCATTGTACCCGTCCCGGCACTTAGTAGTGCTGACAGAGTCAGCACTTAAATGACATCATTATTATGATTATTGTTGTTATTGTCATTATAGAGGTCATCAAAACGCATAAGGCAATTGGCATAGAGTTGTGGGGCCTTCCTTCTGTGAACACCCGTAGGCCCACGTGGCACAGCCTGCGCAGCTACAGCCGGGCCATACGTTACTTCCCCGACTTCTTTAGCGCCTCAACCTCCGTCCCAAACCTCGGGCTTACTTCCAGCTATTTACGAACATCCAGCAGCGCTTGATTCCTTGATTCCTTATTCCTCAATACATTCTATTAATTTGCCACGAACGAGGCTCCGAACCCTTTCTGGATGAATTGGCTTTTCCAGAACTTGGACAGAATTCCCACCTGGAGGGCGGAGGCGGCGGTAGGACCGCCATCTTCCTCATGACCGAGGAAGATAGAATGAATGAGTGAACTATGCCATATTGAAGACTGGTTAGTTCTCTCGTAATGGGTGTTTTCACTATGCATCTTGATGTAACACTATTGTAGAATTGTAGAAAGTTATTTATTGCGCCTGAGTTGTCTTGTTTTTGTCCGTCTGTCTCCCCCGATTAGACGGTGAGCCCGTCACTGGGCAGGGATTGTCTCTATCTGTCACTGAATTGTACATTCCAAGCGCCTAGTACAGTGCTCTGCACATAGTAAGCGCTCAATAAATACTATTGAATGAATGAATGAAGAGCCTGGGCATTTTACATCAGTAGGAGTGGTGTTGGGGAGAGGAAAACCCCGGCCGCGGCTTCCGACGTGGTCGCCATTTGGGAAGAGTCCCCGGGTGTGCGGGTCGAGGAGGGGGCTGGGAGTAGGGAAGGCAGTGAAGGGAGATCCGGAAGGCTCCAGCGGACAGGTCACCCCACTGGGAAAACCACCTCCGGGATCAGAGGGAGCCCCAAGCAGCCGGCACCTTTTCCGAACACCTGTCGTCACTTCCCCAGCCGCCACCTTACGCGAGGACGAAGTGCTATCAGCCTGTTGTTGTTTCCTTTCCTGTTTGTCATAGGTCACTTTCCTCTGCAGCAATATCATTCATTTTGAAAGCCTACGAACGCGAACTGCCGAAGCTCTAAATCTCGATGCTGCCTTGTTTGAACTCATCAAGCGCTGTCAACAGATGTGTTCGTTTGCCTCACAGTTTAACAGCTCGGTTTCTGAACTGGAACTGCGTTTACTGCAAAGAGTGGTAAGACCTGTAGTCACTTAAGAAGAAGAGAAAGTGGGTTGTAGAATGAAGGGAGTATGTCCAACCGCTCTGTTCCATAAATAATTAGATCCTGTATTACCTCTTCCTGAGCTGTGGTACAGCGTGGCTCAGTGGAAAGAGGCTGGGCTTGGGAGTCAGAGGTCATGGGTTCGAATCCCGGCTCCACCACCTGTCAGCTGTATGACTGTGGGCAAATCACTTCACTGTGCCCTAGTGACCTCATCTGTAAAATGGGGATTAACTGTGAGCCTCACCTGGGATAACCTGATGACCCTCTATCTACCCCAGCGCTTAGAACAGTGCTCTGCACATAGTAAGCACTTAACAAATACCAACATTATTATATAGGGGTATTTAAGGGATTCCACTGTGCTTCATAAGACTTTACCAGTATTTTGTTTAATTGAACGACCGCTTTCGGCAGGAAATAGTTCTGTCCAACGAAAGGGGAAGCAGACGTGTAACAGAAGGGAAATGACATCCAGCCGTCATGGCCATGTCCCCAAGTAGCTGCGGAGGTGATCTGAAGGCACAGTTAGAGTGTGTAATGTCTCCTCTTCTCTCTTGGTCCATTAGAATGAACTGGAGGTGTGGGTGGTGAGAGATAGAGCCTCCGGATTGGGCATCCAGACACTAAGCCCTGTGTCCGAGTTGCTTTCAGGTTTTATCCCCGTCAAGGGCCGATGGACTCTAATATGGTTTTCGAACAGAGCCCGTGACAGAACCGGGAACAGGAACTAGATTTCCTGCCATCGACTGTTTTGTTTCCTTCCGGAAACCAGAGCGAGTAAAAAAAATCGGCAGTCTCTGGGCCCAGTTTTGTCATGAACTGAAAAGGGTATTGGGGAGCAAATGCTGCCTCCCGAGAAACAATCTCAAAGCGAAAGGCTTTGAAATGAGACCACGTAAGGGTAAAAGAAATTTGGAGGTTGTTCTGAGTGACTTTAAAATCAGAGTGTTTGTTTTAGGGTTCCGGTCTCGAACCTCCCATTGGCAGCCCTGAATGGCTTGTTTCTGCACACAAACAACTGACCCAGGATATGTCTACTCAGAGGGCGGTTCAAACAGAAAAAGAACAGCAAATCGAATCAGTCTGTGAAGCAATTCAGAACCTTGTGGATAGTATTAAGACAGTGCTTACCGGTCACAACAGGCAACTTGGAGATGTTAAACATCTATTGAAAGCAATGGCCAAGGTATGGCTTTAGATAAATGTTTTCTTTCTCTCCTCTCTCTTCCCTCCCCCCCCTTTTGGCCCAGTGACTCACTTAATTGAGATTGCCGAATTGGGGGATTTAATTTTTTTTTTATCCATTGATATGACACAATCAGTTTATCTTATAATTTGGGAAGTGTGTTACTGAAAAACATAGCATGACAAGCTTGGAGCTGTAGTGCCTTGAACAATGCCAGAATGCATGCACAACACCATTTCTTTCTAGCATATATTGTGTCCTATATATGTGGAAAAAACACCCTTAATTCCTCAACAGTATTCTGACCGATTGAAAAAAGAAAAAAGCCTTAGGGTAGACCTGACTGTCTGTAGAACCTTAGTTCTTACGTCATTCTTGGGGATTTCCTCATTTTAGGAATAATGACCAAGGATCTTTTATTTATTCTAATGGGTATACGTGAGTGTTTCGTTTGCGTTGAGGGGATCCATTTGTTCCTGTAGGTCATTGATTTCTGTAGGTCATTTTCAAGTACATTTTTTTGGATAAATTTCCCTTTCTACCACAGTTTTATCAACTTTGGTTTTGAGTATTACTACCAGAATGTATAGTTCTGAGTAATTAGGATTTCCATAAATTTACTGGAAACATTTACAATTAAATTCCCCATGTAATCATTAGTATTTTTGTTTGATCTCCACAAACCATGAATTTCACCCAGGACACTCCCCAAAACCACCTTTGTTCCATAAGCCCTTGATCCTGCCAATTGTAGTTTGGCTGAATGTAGATACTTTCAGAAATCTAGCCCTTTGGCAGGGAAAAGCCTGAATTATAAAGTTCTTAGAATGATAAAACAGTAAAGGAAATGAAGCCTAGTTCCAGACGTAAAGGCTTCGTAGCTCGTCTTTTCAAACTTCTAACTACCTCATGGTAAGATTCACGGGAAAATTGTCAAAAAGTTCCATGGCCCGACAGTTTCTTATAATAGAACAGATAAGAATGTTTTGTAATTTTTAATGTCTTCATTCTAGGATGAAGAGGCTGCTTTGGCAGATGGTGAAGATGTTCCCTATGAGAACAGTGTTAGACAATTCTTGGGTGAATATAAGTCATGGCAAGACAATATTCAAACGGTATTGTTTACATTAGTTCAGGCTATGGGGCAGGTTCGCAGCCAAGAGCATGTGGAGATGCTGCAGGAGATAACTCCCACCTTGAAAGAGCTGAAAACACAAAGCCAGAGGTAAAAAATAGTTTTTGTTTTTTTCTGGATACTTAAATTGGAGTATTTTGATTTGAATATTTAAGATTTGGTCTTTCTCACTTTGGGACCCTTTTATGTTTAGTAAATTTAAAGTTACAGTTATGGGCATTCTTGAAGCGGATAGTTACCCGAAATCAATTTTGTAATACCCGATTGTCTTTGCCTTCCAGTATCTACAATAATCTAGTGAGTTTTGCATCACCCTTAGTCACAGATGCAACAAATGAGTGTTCCAGCCCAACATCATCTGCTACGTATCAGCCAACCTTTGCTGCAGGTACATGATGATAATTAATAATAATAATTATGGTATTTGTGGAGTGCTTACTGTGTGCCAGGCACTGTACTAAGCACCGGGGCGCATGCAGGCAAGCCGGGTTGCACACAGTCCCTGTCCCATGTGGGGCTCATAGTCTCAATCCCCATTTTACCAGGTAACTGAGGCACAGAGAAGTCAAGTGACTTGCCCAAGGTCACACAGCAGACAAGTGGTGGGGCTGGGATTAGAACCCGTGACCATCTGACTCCCAGGCCCGTGCCGCAGTCACTCCACCATGCTGCTTTTCTACTTCTTTCTGGCTTAGAATAATGATGGAATTGTCATAGTGAATGTGTGAGGAATTAGGGAATATTTTTGTTCGTGTGTTTATGGTATTTGTTGTTATCACTCAGTCGGTGGTATTTGTTGAGCGCTTACTCTGTGCAGAGCACCTTACTAAGTGCTTAGGAGGGTACGATACATGAAGAGAAAAGCAAGTTTGGCAGATAGAAGCTGAAAGTGTCAACCAGTGGTGTTTACTAGGTCCCGGGCTCTATATTAAACAAAGCACTGGGGTAGATATAAGATAATCAGGTTGGTCACAATCCATGTCCCACATGGGGCCCACATTCTCAATCCCCATTTTATAGGTGAGGTAATTGAGGCACAGAGAAGTTAAGTAATCTGCCCCAAGTCACACAGCAAAGCGGCGGAGCCGGGATTCAAAGCCAGGTCCTTCTGACACCCAGACCCGTGCTCTGTCCACTAGGCCAGGCTGCCTCTGCTTTTCGGAACAGTCTTCCAACCACGTGGGTTGGAATGCGATGAAGCGTCAGATTGTAAACTCCTGGTGGGCCGGGAGACGTCTGCCAACTCTGACACAAAGTTGCTTTAATACAGGTTTCGCCCAAAACCCGAGGTGCGCGTTATAAGGAGACTTGTCTCTCTGGTCAAGAGATAGACAAGATTCTGGGCAATAGGACTTTAAGGGTAGCTATGTGTATGAAGTTCACTGTGCCCCTCTCATCCCTCCTTAGCCACTAACCCCTCAAGAAATTTTAGCACGACTTTCAAAATATTCACCCCGGAATAAAAATACAAAGGTTTAAACCCCACCTGCATTTTTAAAACTTTAAAACGGATCTTCTCTGGCCACAGCATGTTATTACTACATACGTGCCAATAGATGCATATTCATTCCTTCGGTCATATTTGAGGGCCTACCGTGTGCGGAGCACTGTACTGAGCGCTTGGGAAAGTACAATTCAGCAGTAAAGTGACAACCCATCCCTCTTCAGAGGGAGGAAATGTTGCTGAGGATGAAGCGATCACTATTTCTCCCTCGTTTCCATATCAACGGCTCATTAAAACGACTTTCTCTTATCAGCGGTCCGCAGTAACACTGGCCAGAAGACTCAGCCTGAAGTTATGTCGCAGAATGCAAGGAAGCTGATTCAGAAAAATCTTGCAACATCAGCAGATACCCCACCAAGCACAGTTCCAGGAACTGGCAAGAGTGTGGCCTGTAGTCCTAAAAAAGCAGTCAGGGATCCAAAAACTGGAAAAGGTAACTTACTTCATTGCAGCTAATTAAGGATCTGGGTTGTGCGTTTTATCCTTTTATTGGAAGTGGTGATTCATCACGTCTGTCTGTTGGCTTTAGCTGTGCAAGAAAGGAACTCCTATGCAGTGAGTGTGTGGAAGCGAGTCAAAGCCAAGTTAGAGGGCCGAGATGTGGATCCGAACAGGAGGATGTCTGTTGCTGAACAGGTGATCTATTTTAAAAATTACATACATATACATATATATATATATATAAACCCCCTCAGCAAGACCTGGCAAAATCCAGGTAAGTGTCACTCTACCTATCCGGAAGAACAGTGGACAGTAGATTGAAGAAACCAGAGGGGAACCTACACTCATTAGTAATCACGAATAGCATCGTCTCCATTTTGAGGGGAGACTCTCCCGTCCAGCTCTCTCCCGCCTACCTTACCTCGCTGAGCTACTTCAGGCCGAACCGCACTCTGTGCTCCTTTAACGCCAACCTACTCTCCAGACCTCGGTCTCATCTGATCCCGTCGTCGACCCCTTGCCCACGTACTCCCTCGAGCCTCAGACTCCCTCTTTCTTCGTGTCCACCGGTCTTGCACTCCTCCCATCCTGCACCCTCCTAAACCGCATCTCCCCCAAAAGGCCTGGTGTCCCCTATCCCTCCGACCCTTTGTGTCACCCCAACCCTTGCCTGTTGTACCCCTAATTCCTTCGATACTCACTTCAGCCCCGCAGCACTTACGTACATATTCTTACACTCTACTATTTCTCTTTAATCTGTTTTAACGTCCATCTCCCCGGTAGACTGTAAGCTCCTTGTGGTCAAGGGGTCGTGCCTTCGAACTACGAACTGTGTTGTACCGTTCCGTACTTCCCACGTGCTTAGTACAGTGCTCTGAAATACACTGAGCGCTCAGTACCTACCTTTCGCTGACTGATAGAACCTTGGAGCTTGCTCGGATTATTTAACGAGAGAGATTGTGATATTGAGGGAGGATTCATTAGGCTTGGTTCCCTTAAAATCGTCTCTCGCTGTAGATTTCTTAGGAGATGTCCTTGTGCAATTTTAATAAAGATTATGAAATCTGAGTTCACCAAGGAACGTGCCGTTTTAACACTACAGGTGAAGCTGGCTCCTTTTGGCGGGGGACGGCGTGGAAAGCCTTTGGCTTCTGTTGTACTTTCCTAAGTACTTAGTAGAGTGTCGCCCTCAAGCACTCGATAAAATGAGATCGGGTTTCCTCCCCGAAATAATACAAGGAGAAAAATGATTCATTCCGGTGTACTCTAGCAGATAATTAAGAGCTTCTTGAATTAATGGAGTCTTAAAGCCTCCTCCCAGGGTCTTTCATAAAATCCCCCCCCCCCCCCCCCGATGTTAACAGGTTTATTTCACCGGAGGGGGTTCCTCATGGCTGCTCTAAGCTGGAAGGGCAAAATGACTACTGATAGCTCTGCTTTTCTAATAGAAACAGGTCGCCGTGCAATCTGTGGAATTAAGGAACCACTGATGTCCGGAACCTTCCACCCCCTCCCTGAACCATTGGATTTATATTTCGATTACCGCTGCACTGGAAGGTGTGATGCGGCGAGCAGGTTCCTCAGATGAGCAGTAGATTATCATTCATCTGCTCCTTTTCTGCCTGCTTTTGGAAAGGGTAAAAGGTTCAGGTTGTATGAGCGAGGAACTTCTGTGCCTCAGTGACCTCATCTGTAAAATGGGGATTAAGACCGTGAGCCCCACGTGGGACAACCTGATTCCCTTGTGTCTGCCCCAGCGCTTAGAACAGTGCTCTGCACATAGTAAGCGCTTAACAAATACCAACATTATTATTGAGAAAGAGCACGCGATAGACGGGTCTTTGACGCTAGCTAAGCCAAACGATCGCGTGAGCTGAAAAGTAAGCAGGAGGGCGTGAGGGGGAGGAAATTCCCTCTGCGAATCTGCCCGTTGCCGAGGAAGCGTTACGAATGTCACCGCGTTGCGTGTCTTGCAGGTGGACTATGTGATTAAGGAAGCAACTAATCTAGATAACTTGGCTCAGCTGTATGAAGGTTGGACGGCCTGGGTATGAATGGGAAGGCAGCCGATCCGTCTGGTTCGGGGAGGTCAGACATCCACCGGAATCAACTCGGCCTCAGGCATCCATAGCCGCAGCACAGTCGGCGGTGATGCACGCTGGGGCCTAATCTGAGGAAATCTAGGAAATCTCGGTGCACTGGGAAGTGAAACCTGCAGGATAGCTGCACTCAGGGATACGCTCAACACAACGGTCTGCAACCCCGGGGACACGGGTGAAAGCTCATCGCTTGAACACCACGATTGTCTTTCTGCTACGGAACAACTGCCAACGCGTCAGGAGGTTAGCTGCAGAAAGAAATCCGAATGCTACGGAGCGCAGAGTGATTTGGAACTCCATTCCACCTGACCCCCTCCCTGGGTGTACGATCCGGGAAATAGCAAACCCTGTTCTAAGAGAAACGGAAAACTGGGGCTATGAAGAAATCACAGCAAAGGAAGATTTGATGCATTCAGATTCTTGCGTTATTCTTGTTGCTTGGCAACAATGCTGGTTGGGTTGACCAGTAAGTACGAAAAAAGGAGGAAAAAATGATGGCTACGTGGTGTGAACTTCAGAAATAGACTGAAAGGAGAGAGAGAGAAAGAGAGCTGTAAAACAGTTACACTACATTGGAAGAACTTCTGAGATGAAGATAAAAAGCCTTTGGGTTTTGGGGTTTTATTTTTATTTTTTTTTTAATTTGGGGATTTTTTTTTTTTTGGCACCTATTGTTGTAGATTAGACATACTTCAAGTACCCTTTTATTTCAATCCTCGTATTTCACACACTTCAGCCTGTGTATTTTTAACACCCTCAATTCAATTTGGTAAAAGAGCAGTTTTCCAAAACACTGAAAACATTCAACATTCAAGGATTACTTAAAGGTCGGATGGTTACTTTTCATGACTTCTGTGATTCTATCATGTACAGTTTTCCAGAATTGTCACTGTGCATCTTAAAAGTAAAAGAATCTAGAAGACGTTTGATGTCGTGTGCACTCCCTGCCCCTTTGCAATGTGCTTTTTTTTTGGGGGGGTGAGGGAGGGTAGCACGGGGAGGGGGTGAAAGATCCAAATTTGTTCCCTGAATCACATTCTACCATGATCGATGTTTCTCTCATTAAAAGTAGCTGATCCAGTGTAATCTTTTACCTTTTTTAAAACCAGGATAGAATACCTATTAGCGTTTTACATTGTTGATGACAGATAAACAATAAAGTGATGTTCTGGTGGAGATAGAGTGATACGTTTTTTAATTCAGTTTCCTCATACTTTTAATTTACAAAATGTAAATTAAGGGTGCTTCGGTTCGTTTTAAGTCTTGTTCATTTGTAACATTAGAAAAAGTGAAAAATTCCACCTTTTCTGTTAAATTGAACTCTAAAAGTTGTATGTGAAGTGATTTTTTTTTTCCGGCATGACATTAATCTGTTCAGTAATACATTACCATTTCTCATGATCGAGATTTTCCTGAAATTTAACATTGCATTTAAATGTTGAGCTATTCAGCAACTAAATCATTGTCAGAAATCCTGCCTAGATTCAGAATTTTTTCCAGTCATCTATTAACGGCAGAAATGACAAGAACACATTGAAAATCTCAATGTTCCAGAAAACTTTTTTCTGCACTTTAAAGAGTTTGAACTGAGTTCGCTTTCTATTTGCCAGTCTTTATAGACAAACTCGAAAAGTGTTAAGAAAAGTTCCACACGACTATGAGCTGCTTCTGTATTTGGATTGCCTCATCTGAATTCCGTATGCCTGTAATTACGTGGTTGCCCATAAGAATGCATTTCAGTATTGATGCCTTCTTAAATCTTTGCCATACTTTGTATCGCAAAAAAGTCAGTGTTTGAATATCCATGTGCCTAAGAAGATTTATCACAGTTTCTCGTTATTTTCTCTGATTATACGGAAACTCGTTTTAAAAAAATCCTAAACCCAGCTAGGACAATAATGCTCCAGTGTGTTTTGAGTGTTGTTTTATTTCTCAGAAGCTGTTAATGCGCTCTTCTCATTTGCACCTGCTAGTCAGAAAAAAAAATTGGGAGGGTCATCGCGTAACTGAAAGAGTAACACCCTTCCCGACCCTGCTTCCCCAAGTTGGCCACCTACGTAGTATCCAGAAATTGTATTCCTGCTTGCTGAGGAAGATGAGCAAATCTGCCAATTTTATCTCAGCAAATAAGCTACTTAGAGCTGAACATCGGTATATCTAAAAGAGTCCCCCTAGGGAGAATTCCACGCTTCATTATTTTTTAGACTAAAGATGGAAGTGTTTTCAAACATACTTCTATGGCCCGTGAAAAACTAGGTTACTGACACAACAAAATGCACGTGTTCAGGTGTGGTGCAGAAAATAAAGATTTTCTGCTATCTTGAAAGGTATTTACAGCAGTCGGGGGACTTCTTCCCCAAGCTCTGTACTAGTTTGAATTCCTCATGGAAATGAAATTCGAAGTGGCCTTGCAGTCTCGAACTGCTATGTTATGTAAATCCTCACCAGTATTTTCAGGACTTAAAGATAGAAAGACGCTAGCGTAGCACATTGGATAGTCATTAGTTCTGAAGGTGTGCAATTTTTTTTTTGATCAAGCTGAAAATATCAGAATTCAGATTGTCATGAGTATATTTGCGAAGCAGAATACCTGGGGAAAACAAGAGTGTTCTATGATTTGGGGGTACAGAGTGATTTTCACGGTTTCTTTTCTTTTAGTTCCCCTTGAAGACCTAAATTCCCCCTAGGGTTTATCAACGTTGTCCTTAGGTTTCAGGCATTCCTTAGAGGCCTCGTTCTTTTTTTTTAAATTATTATTTTAAATTGGTTGTCCTAAGAAACTAGTGTCTGGAGTGATCCAACTAGCCTTTTCCTTTTGTGCGTGTTTGCACCGTGCCATTGCTGGGTCCCGATTTTCAACTGGCTTTCTAGGTGGTTCTGTGGATTTGCTTTGAGGTTCTCCAGGTCTGGGCCTAAAACCCATAGTTCCCCATTGAGATCAGTGGAGCTTTGATGTGGGAACTGAAAAGAATAGACATAACTTCCCGTAGCCCCTTGTCTTTAGTATTGCCTCTTCAATTTATGGACCGCAAAGTGGATAATCTAGACGTCAAAACTGATGACCGAAAAACAATGTTCTCTCTCTCCTACCTAAGTGTGAGTTTCTTATTTCCACCAACCCCGCCTCCCCACCATTAAATGCTCTCAGATTTTATCTAAGGGGACTTTTCCAGCGAATGATTAGTTTGATATGGAAACTGTAAGGAAAGCACCATTTTAAAAGAATGGGCAGGGCAGTGTGAAGTCCCGTCAAACTCGGACGTAAAGGTGAAGTCTGGTCTTAAATACATCCAAGGTAATAGGCCGTAGTTTAATGCTGAAGAGTCATCCCCTCCTCCCTGATGACAAAAATTACAATTACTCTTGCCTTGATTTGGCAGCACCAAAACCAAGGAGCCGGTCACCGCCTCACTTCACTTCCCCAGGATTAAAAAAACCCGTTTGTGAATGTTTTTAAATTACAGTAAAGTATGTTTAGCGGCTGCCGAACTCACAGATTTTCTCAGCTAGTGGTCTGGGCTAATTTACCATTCATACATATCAAAGAACTGTTTTATTATTGCTTATAGTCTTTGGCTATTTTGCAGAGATGAAATTGGATTAGTGTCCTTAACATCGTTTGCAGGTTGACCTATATATTACTGTGCAACAAACTAGAATTAGGATGCCTTGTTCTCCAAGGGTCAGTGGATGCATAGTCTGGTTCACCTTACTGAAAGTGAGTTGTTCAGTTGCTCCAGTAGCTGCTTTTGCTGCTTTGTTTGGATTAGAAAGTATCTATGGGAAAAAACTTGGAAAGGATAAGAGGGTTATCAGGTGAGTGGTGGGAGGGAGAGCGGTGTGTTTTGGTTTTTTTGTTTTTGGGTTTGTTTTTTTCTTTTTTGCCTTTTTTCCAGCCTCTTTGATCTGGATTAAAATGATATTACATATTTCTCTTCCCAGAAAAGAGAGAGATACCAATTAGCCTCACATGAGGAAAGCGTTGGCTAAAAAGCACAAATGTTACTATCCAATTGGAACATAGGCCAGATGATTTTTCCATTCAAAGTTCGGTGGATTTATTTTACATTGTGCTATTCTTTGTGTGTGTACTATGTATTTTTGAAGATGGTAAATTGCATGACACAGTGAGATACACAAAGGCTTGTGGATGATGTCTTTGGTTTATTTTCACATCCTGACCTGAATTGAAAATTGTGTGCTTTGATCTGACACTCACAAATGTTTCAGCTCTGCAATTAAAACCCACAGGTTCATTTTTTTTCCTTTAATTAAAAAAAAAGGCCCTTCCTTTCCCCAACACTTACAAGGAAAACGGCAATGGAGAACTTAAGGCATTCCTGTTCTTTCTTGTTGAAGTCAAATAGGTTGCGATGAATCTTCCTTTGTCATGATCACCTATAAATGAAGGAAGTTGCTCCTCTGTGCAAATGGATATCATTTTGTTAGTGTATTAAAGATTCAAAGTTGAGTAAACTAGACCAGCTTCCTTGTCAAAAGTCCATTTACAAAAAGTTTCTGGTCATTGTTCATATTGCATCTCTTGGAGAAAAATCGCAAGCATTCTTTTGTGCACACATTAAATTTTCATGGCAAAAATTGTATAAAAACATTTCAAAAAAATAAAAGTTCAAACTCAACTGACGTAGTGTTCAGTGCTGAATTTATTGATCATGTGTAATTCATCTGACTTAAAAAAAATACTCTGAGGTATAGTGGTGAGTTTTTATAACTTCCAAGCCAACTGACCAAACCCAAATGAAAAAATGCAATTATTATTTATCACTCTATTGTTTATTTTTAGAATGTTGAAAGTGATTTGGCTGCTTCTAACCTAAAATGGTAATAGTAATACTTTTCAGCGGTGTGACTATGGGCAAGTCACTTAACTTCTCTGTGCCTCAGTTACCTCATCTGTAAAATGGGGATTAAGACTGTGAACCTCACATGGGACAACCTGATTACCCTGTATCTCCCCCAGCGCTTAGAACAGTGCTCTGCACATAGTAAGCGCTTAACAAATACCAACATTATTATTATTATTTTAAAGAATTTCATGATGATACTGAGCAGGGGTGAAAATCCTGAACCGTAGTTGTAGAAGCAGCGTGGCCTGATGGAAAGAGCACGGACCTGGGTTCTAATTCCAACTCTGCCACTTACCTGCTGAGTGACCTTGGGCAAGTCACTTAAGCTCTGCACACAGTAAGCGCTCAATAAATGCTATTGAATGAAGCGGCGTGGCTCAGTGGAAAGAGCCCCGGCTGGGGAGTCAGAGGTCATGGGTTCTAATCCCGGCTCTGCCACTTGTCAGCTGTGTGACTTTGGGCAAGTCGCTTCTCTGTGCCTCAGTTCCCTCATCTGTAAAATGGGGACTAAGACTGTGAGCCCCATGTGGGACAGCCTCATTACCTTGTATTCCTCCCAGTGCTTAGAACAGTGCTAGGCACATAGTAAGCGCTTAACAAATGCCCTTATTATTCCCTCATCTACAAAATGGGAATTCAATACCTGTTCTCGCTCCTACTTAGACTGTGAGCCCCATTAAGGACCTGATTTTCTCGTCTCTCCTGCAGGGCTTATTACAGTGCTTTGCACATAGCCAAGCACATAACAAATACCATAATTCTGTAGAGCAAGTGGCTATTTCTGGATACCCGAGTTAACCAAAAAGCTTAATTTTGCGTACTTAGGAGCAGGAGGGAGGATCCCGGATCCGATTATCGAGCGTCTGCAATTAGAGCAAGGGCAGTTACCGCTAGACAGTAGGACCTCTGAAAAAGAGCAAGACTCTCTGCTGTTCAGCAACTCTGTATTTAGAAGTTTGGATTTGCAGCTACTTATTTGCTTTCTGGATGCGGGGAGGGGAAGGGGGACTTCTTCATCTGGCACTTTTACAACAACTAATGTAAATTGCTAAACCCACAATCTGCCCTCTATCTCCCGAATTGCAACGCAAAGTAAAAACAGGAGACTTGTGATGGGGCTCCACTTTTTAAAAATCAATATATATGAAGAATCTTGACTACATTTTGCAGCTGAAAGTGGCTTTTAAAAAAAAAAAACCAAACACATGCTTCTCAGGTTTTCTTCCTTGGTCGAGTCTCTCCTTGGAAGTATAATCATTGTGAAGGTCAGGTAGTGAAAACAAATTAAATAGTCAAAAAAAAAACCCACCCCAAATATAAACTAAGCCTAAAACTTAAGTCTTACCCATGATGTTCAAAATACCTCGAGCTGTAATTGTCGGTGCTGGTCTTGTTTGTTTCTTCCGCTGCCGCTCTACTACAATATTGCTTTACAAGCTGGATTTTCCGCTTCATCCCAAGTCGCGCGCACACGGTGGTAGATTGCAACACTGAGGACTTGAAAAGGAGGTGCCTGGCATTTCTCAGTGGGTGAATTTTAAGGATTTTTGTTTAACATAATGAGAAAACGGTGGGGTGATGAGAAAGCTGCTGGCCATCAGACCGGGCCAACCCGAGATTTGAGTTTCAGTTTCTCTGTTGGTGAAACTGCGGGTATGGTAATGCAAAAGATAGTAGAAATGTGGTCATAACTAATCACCGGCGTCTTATTGATTTGTTAAACTAGACATGTTTACTCACTTCCCCTTTCCCCCTGTGTTTTTTGGGGGGCTCCCATTAACCTTGCTCCGTGGGGAGGTCTAGGTTTGAAATTCAAATCGTGTTTTTAGGTCCTCCTCCCCGACATTTGTGTTGTGGAGCGGAACCAACATGTAACGTGTAACCAGAAACTAGGGACCTTTAAGCCTCAACTTCCTCATCTTCAGAACACCACTAGGATATTTTTTTTTTTTTCAAAGACCCATGTGGATGTAGGTAATTGGTAGTTCGGGGATCCGTTCACAGGCCATTCTCAGGCTAAAAAAACCTGTATTGTTGCTATAGGGAAGTGGGGCCCTGGTTCCAAATGGTAACCCGACCCACCCGTGCCCAGGGATAAGCGACGCTTCTAACCCCTTCCACCCTTCCAGAAATGGTAGCAGAGCAGATTCTAAGCATTTAAAATAAAAATATGACAGGCCCCAAAGTCATCCAGCTCAACTCCTGGGTTGAATTTTCTGTGCAGTCAGGGTTTCGAGGCAAAGGCCAAGAAGAGTGGCTCAGTGGAAAGAGGCCGGGCTTGGGAGTCAGAGGTCATGGGTTCGAATCCCGGCTCTGCCACGTGTCAGTTGTGTGACTGTGAGCAAGTCACTTCACTTCTCAGTGCCTCAGTGACCTCATCTGTAAAATGGGGATGAAGACTGTGAGCCTCATGTGGGACAACCTGATTCCCCTGTCTACCCCAGCACTTAGAACAGTGCTCTGCACATAGTAAGCGCTTAACAAATACCAACATTATTATTATCATTATTATTATTAAGGGCGAGTAACCGGGACAGTGGACAATCAAGGGGGACGGCCCTGCTTTTTGGACCGTCCGATCCATCCGTCTCACCCGCGTGACCCCGAACGGCGCTTCACCTCCCTAAGAGAGGGATCGCCAGAAGGATGGGCGGGGATCATCTCTATCTGTTGCCCAATTGTAATAATAATAATAATAATGTTGGTATTTGTTAAGCGCTTACTATGTGCAGAGCACTGTTCTAAGCGCTGGGGTAGGCCCAGGAGATTCAGGTTGTCCCTCGTGGGGCTCACAGTCTTAATCCCCATTTTACAGATGAGGTAACTGAGGCACAGAGAAGTTAAGTGACTTGCCCACAGTCACACAGCTAAGTGGCAGAGCCGGGATTCGAACCCATGACCAATGACTCCAAAGCCCGTTCTCTTTCCACTGAGCCACGCTGCTTCTCTAATTGTGCATTCCAAGCGCTTAGTCCAGGGCTCTGCACATAGTAAGCGCTCCATAAATACTATCGAATGAACGAGGGTGAGTTTGGGGCAGGGGACGTCCGACGGTAGTGCGGCCCAAGGGTGGACCGGATGGCCGAGATGTCCGACCAGCTGCGACGTCAGCCGGGATCGAAAAGCCGAGGTGGTTCCGGGTACGGTGGATCTGGAGTCCTACCAGACTCAAGTCCGGCCAAGACTCCCGGCCCTTCCCTCCGGAGAGGGATGTGATCGTATTTAAACAGACTCTAGCCCAAACATTGCGCTCAGGCTCTGGGCGGATTCAAGATGAGATCGGACAGAGTCCCCGTCCCCACGCGGGGCTCGCCGTCCGAGTGGGAGGCCCGACGTTTTATTCCCGTTTTGCCGATGCAGAAGAGGGCCCAGAGAGGTTAAGCGACTGGCCAAAAGTCAGTCGGCGTGTCTAGGGGCTGGGCAGGGAATAAACCCAGGCCCGGGCTTTTTCCTTTGACCCCAAGGAAAAGTGGCGACGTGTTAAAATCACCAGAAACCTTCAGGCCATCTTGGGACTAGGGAAAGGAAATGAGGTATTGGATATTTTTGTTTTGAACGAGAAGACGGGTAACCTCTGCTGCCTCAGTCCCCACTCCTCAAGCACCTCCAGTGATGGCTCATCCACCTCCGCGTAGGACGGAAACTCCTCACCCGTCGGCTTTAAGGCGCTCCATCTCCCCGCCCCCTCCCCGACCTCGCTACTCTCCTACTACAGAAGCAGCGTGGCTGAGTGGAAAGAGCCCGGGCTTGGGAGTCAGGGGTCATGGGTTCGGATCCCGGCTCCGCCACTTGTCAGCTGTGTGACTGTGGGCGAGTCACTTCACTTCTCTGGGCCTCAGTGACCTCATCTGTAAAATGGGGATTAACTGCGAGCCTCACGGGGGACAACCCGATGACCCTGTATCTCCCCCAGCGCTTAGAACAGGGCTCTGCACAGAGTAAGCGCTTAACAAATACCAGCATTATTATTATTCTTCTTCTTACAACCCACCACTTGCACTCTGCTCCTCTAACCCCAGCCTACTCGCTGGACCTTCATCTCACCTATCTCACCGCCAACCCTTGCCCGCATCCTTCACCTCTTATCTGCTGTGTGACCTTGGGTAAGTCCCTTCTCTGCGCCTCGGTGACCTCATCTGTAAAATGGGGATTAAGACCGTGAGCCCCACTTGGGACAACCTGATCACCTTGTGTCTACCCCAGCGTTTAGAACAGTGCTTGGCATGGAGTAAGCACTTAAATACCATAATTAATATTATTCTCTGTGCCTCGGTGACCTCATCTGTAAAATGAGGATGAAGACCGTGAGCCCCACTTGGGACAACCTGATCGATCACCTTGTATCTACTCCAGCGCTTAGAACAGTGCTTGGCATGGAGTAAGCACTTAAATACCATAATTATTATTATTATGGTTCTCTGTGCCTCGGTGACCTCATCTGTAAAATGGGGATGAAGACCGTGAGCCCCACTTGGGACAACCTGATCACCTTGTATCTACCCCAGCGCTTAGAACAGTGCTTGGCATGGAGTAAGCGCTTAACATACACCATAACTGTTGTTCTTATTCTCTGCGCCCCGGTGACCTCATCTGTAAAATGGGGATGAAGACCGTGAGCCCCACTTGGGACAACCTGATCACCTTGTATCTACCCCGGTGCTTAGAACAGTGCTTGGCATGGAGCAAGGATTTAACAAATACCATAATGATGATGATTATTCTCTGTGCCTCGGTTATCTCATCTGTAAAATGGGGATTAAAACCAGGAGCCCCATGTGGAACATGGACTGTGCCCAACCTGATTAGCCCGTGTCTCCCGCGGGGCTTGGTACAGCGCTTGTCACACAGTAGTTGCTTAACGAATACCCACCCTCCTCCTTTCGGCCTGGAACTCCCTCCGCCTTCACATCCAACCGATCCCTACTCTCCCCACCTTCAAAACCCCCTTAAAAGCACACGCCCTCATTTAATAATGACGATGACGGGATCTGTTGAGCCCCTACTATGTGCCAAGCACTGTTCTCCCCAATTCCTCCCGTCTGTATCGCTCATTCACTCGGATCCGGGTCTGTAGTCCGACAGACGACGACTCTCCCCCACTTCAAAGCTGTATTGAAGGCACAACTCCTCCAAGAGGCCTTCCCTGACTAAGCCCCACCTTTCCTCCTCTCCCACTCTCTTCTTCATCCCCCTGATTCGTTCCCTTTGCTCTTCCGCCCTCCCGACCCCAAAGCACTTATACAAATATCATTATTCATATTCATATCTGTTCCCCTTCACCGCCCCCAGACTATAATAATAATAATGATGTTATTTGTTGAGCGTGGACTATGTGCAGAGCGCTGTTCTAAGCGCTGGGCTAGATAACAGAGTAATCAGGTCGTCCCACGTGAGGCTCACAGTCTTCATCCCCATTTTCCAGATGAGGGAACTGAGGCACAGAGAAGTGAAGTGACTCGTTCACAGTCACACAGCTGACAAGTGGCAGAGTAGGGATTCGAACCCGTGACCTCTGACTCCCAAGCCCGGGCTCTTTCCACTGAGCCACGCTGCTATAAGGTCGTTGTGGGCGGGGACTGTGTCTGTTCATTGTTCATCGTTGTAATAATAACGCTGGTATTTGTTAAGCGTTCACTATGTGCCGAGCACTGTTCTAAGCGTTGAAGCACATAGTAAGCGTTCAATAAATACTATTGAATGAATGAATGAATGAAAGCACGGACTTGGGGAGTCCGAGGTCATGGTTTCTAATCCCACCTCCACCACTTACCACCTGTGTGACCTTGGGCACGGCACTTAACCTCTCTGGGCCTCAGTGGCCTCATCTGTAAAATGGGGATTCAGCGCTGAGGTAGACACAGGAGAATCAGGTTGTCCCACGTGGAGCTCACAGTCTTCGTCCCCATTTCACAGATGAGGGAACTGAGGCACCGAGAAGCTAAGCGACTTGCCCAAAGTCACACAGCTGACGAGTGGCCGAGCCGGGATTCGAACCCATGACCTGTGACTCCAAAGCCCGGGCTCTTTCCACTGAGCCACGCTGTTTCTACTCTCCCCCAGCGCTTAGTACATAAGATCGAACGAATAAATATTCTTTTAAGTATTTGATATTCCTCCCCACTCTCAGCTCCAACGGTACTTAAACATATCCTTAATGTCGCCCTTTTAGGTTGTAAATTCTTTGTGGGCAGGGAATGGTTCTTCCAACTCAGTCCAAATGCATAGTAATAATAATAATAATAATCCTGGCATTTGTTAAGCGCTTACTATGTGCAGAGCACTGTTCTAAGCTCTGGGGGAGATCCAGGGTCATCAGGTTGTCCCACGGGAGGCTCACAGTCTTCATCCCCCTTTGACAGATGAGGGAACTGAGGCCCAGAGAAGTGAAGTGACTTGTCCACAGTCACACAGCTGCCAAGTGGCAGAGCCGGGATTCGCACCCATGACCTCTGACTCCCAAGCCCAGGCTCTTTCCACTGAGCCACGCTGCTTCTCTTGGACTGTTTAGACTGTGAGCCCGTCATGGGGCAGGGATTGTCTCTATCTGCTGCCGCATTGTCCATTCCAAGCGCTTAGGACAGTGCTCAGCACATAGTAAGCGCTCAACAAATACTATTGAATGAATGAATGAAAGGAGCACAGACCTGGGAGTCCGAGGTCATGGTTTCTAATCCCACCTCCACCACTTACCACCTGGGTGACCTTGGGCAAGTCACATCACTTCTCTGGGCCTCAGTGGCCTCATCTGTAAAATGGGGATTAAGACCGTGAGCCCCATGGAGGACAACCTGATTACCTTGTATCTACTTGTATCTACGGAGAAGCAGCAGGGCTCAGTGAAAAGAGCCCGGGCTTGGGAGTCAGAGGTCATGGATTCGAATCCTGCCTCTGCCACTGGTCAGCTGTGTGACTATGGGCAAGTCATTTAACTTCTCTGTGCCTCAGTGATCTCATCTGTCAAATGGGGATTGACTGTGAGCCTCACGTGGGACAACCTGATTACCCTGGATCTACCCCAGCGCTTAGAACAGTGCTTTGCACATCGTAAGCGCTTAACAAATACCACTATTATTATTATTACTCCAGTGCTTGGCACATAGTAAGTGCTTAACAAGTGCCCTTATTATTATTATTTATTATTTATTGGTATTGATGTCTGTTCATTTGTACTGATGCCTGTCTCCCCCCTCTTCACTTGTAGGTGGGGATTGTCACTATCGCTTGAAGCAGCGTGGCTCAGTGGAAAGAGCACGGGCTCGAAAGCCAGAGGTTAGGGGTTCGAATCCCGGCTCTGCCACTTGTCATCTGTGTGACTTTGAGCAAATCACTTCACTTCTCTGGGCCTCAGTTCCCTCATCTGTGAAATGGGGATTAAGACTGTGAGCCTCACGTGGGACAACCTGATGACCTTGTATCCCCTCCAGTGCTTAGAACAGTGCTTTGCACATAGTAAGCGCTTAACAAATGCCATCATCATTATTATTATTCTCTGGGCCTCAGTTACCTCCTCTGTAAAAATGGAGATGAAAAAATGTGAGCCTCACGTGGGACAACCCGATGACCCTGTATCCCCCCCCCAGCGCTTAGTACAGTGCTCGGCACATAGTAAGCGCTTAACAAATACCATCATTATTATTAGGGAAGCAGCGTGGCTGAGTGGAAAGAGCCCGGGCTTGGGCATCAGAGGTCACGGGTTCGAATCCCAGCTCTGCCACCTGTCAGCTGTGTGACTGTGGGCAAGTCACCTCTCTGTGCCTCAGTTCCCTCATCTGTCAAATGGGGATGAAGACTGTCAGCCTCACGTGGGACAACCTGATGACGCTGTATCTCCCCCAGTGCTTAGATCAGTGCTCTGCACATAGTAAGTGCTTAACAAATGCCATTATTATTATTATTATTATTATTGTTCTCTGGGCCTCAGGTCCCTCATCTGTAAAAATGGGGATTAAAAAATGTGAGACGCACGTGGGACAATCTGATTACCCTGTATCCCCCCCCCCAGCGCTTAGAACAGTGCTCTGCACATAGTAAGTGCTTAACAAATGCCCTTATTATTATTATTATTATTATTATTATTCTCTGAGCCTCAGTTCCCTCATCTGTAAAAATGGGGATTAAAAAATGTGAGCCCCACGTGGGACAACCTGATGACCCTGTATCTCCCCCAGCGCTTAGAACAGTGCTTGACACATAGTAAATGCTTAATGCTTAATAAATGCCCTTATCATTATTATTATTATTGTTATTATTCTTCTCTGTGCCTCAGGTCCCTCATCTGTAAAAATGGGGATTAAAGATTAAAAAATGTGAGCCACACGTGGGACAATCTGCTGATGGCCCTGTTTCTCCCCCAGCGCTTAGAACAGTGCTCTGCACATAGTAAGCGCTTAACAAATACTACTATTATTATTATTATTATTATTATTCTCGGGGCCTTAGTTCCCTCATCTGTAAAATGGGGGTGAAGACTGTGAGCCCCACGTGGGACAATCTGATGACCTTGTAACTCCCCCAGCGCTTAGAACAGTGCTGTGCACATAGTAAACGCTTAATAAATATCGAGATTATTATGATTTATGATGATGATGATGATGATGATTTGCTCCCAGAAGGAGGCTGACCCCGCGAGGCCTGCGACCGTTGGAGGGGGAGCGGGGCCGGCCGGAGCGCGCTGATTGGCTCCCGTCCCCCCCAGCCTCGCTTTGACCGGGCCGACCCCGGGCTGCGATTGGCCGAGCCTCGCCCCCTCTCGCGCGCTGATTGGCTGCCTCCCCCCCCCTCCCCGCCTCGTTTGGAGCGGCCCGGCCCCGGGCCGCGATTGGCCGGGCCCCGCCCGTCGCGCGCCGCTGGGGCTTGATTCCACCAATGAGGGTCGGGCTCGCGCGGGCTGTCGGGAGGAGCCGGCCGCTATATAAAGGACCCCGCAGGGGGGCGGCCTCCGCGGGGTGGGCGGCGGCGGAGGAGGAGGGAGCTGCCCTGCGGCCGGCGAGCGGACCATGGCGGAGGGAGACAACCGCAGCACCAACCAGCTGGTGAGAGGCCCCGGCCGGCAGTGCGCATGCGCGGGCCCGCTTGCTGACAGTTGGCGGGAGGGGGGGGGGGTCGCGACGCCGCGCCTCTGCGCATGCGCGGGGTGTGGTCGGCCATGGGGGGGGGCGGGGAAGCAGCCTTCATCATCATCTTTAAGCGCTTACCATGTGCCAAACACTGTGCTAAGCGCAGGACCCTCCCCCCCTCCACCTCCCAACAGCAAACCATAATAGAATTATAAATAAAATCACGGCCTTGGTGAAGCGCTGGCCAGGGGCGAAGCCCTGCGCTGAGCGCTGGACCCTGGACATCCCCCCCCTCCCCCCCCAACTGCGACAATAATAGAATTAGAAATAAATAATGGCTTTTATTAAGCGCTTACTATGTGCGAAGCACTGCGCCGAGCGCTGCACCGTGGATATTCCCCCCCTAACAGCGACAATAATAGAATTAGAAATAAATAATGGCTTTTATTAAGCGCTTACTATGTGCGAAGCACTGCGCCGAGCGATGGACCGTGGACATCCCCCCCCCCAACTGCGACAGTAATAGAATTATAAATAAATAATGGCTTTTATTAAGCGCTTACTATGTGCGAAGCACTGCGCTGGACCATGGACCCACCCCCCAACTGCAACAATAATAGAAATAAATGCCCCCACCCCCCAACTGCAACAATAATACAATTATAAATAAATGATGGCTTTTGTTAAGCGCTTACTACGTGCGAAGCACTGCGCCGAGCACTGGACCGTGGACATCCCCCCCCCACTGCGACAATAATAGAATTATAAATAAATAATGGCTTTTATTAAATGTCTTCTATGTGCGAAGCACTGCGCCGAGCGCTGCACCGTGGACTCCCCCCCCCCAACTGTGACAATAATAGAATTATAAATAAATAATGGCTTTTACTAAGCGCTTACTGTGTGCAAAGCACTGCGCTGAGCTCTGGACTGTGGACACACCCCCAACTGCGACAATAATAGAATTAGAAATAAATTAAACGATGGGTTTTGTTAAGCGCTTACTATGTGCGAAGCACTGCGCCGAGCGCTGGACCGTGGACATCCCCCACCCCGACTGCGACAATAATAGAATTATAAATAAATAATGGCTTTTATTAAGCGTTTACTATGTGCGAAGCACTGCGCTGATAGCTGGACCGTGGACATCCCCCCCCAACTGCGACAATAATATAATTATAAATAATGGCTTTTATTAAGCGCTTACTACGTGTAAAGCACTGTGCTGAGCGCTGCACCGTGGACATCCCCCCCCCCAACTGCGACAATAATATAGTTATAAATAAATAATGGCTTTTATTAAGCGCTTACTACGTGCGAAGCACTGCGCCGAGCGCTGCACCGGAGACACCCCCGCCCCCCCAACTGCGACAATAATAGAATTAGAAATAAATTAAATAATAGGTTTTGTTAAGCGCTTACTATGCGCGAAGCACTGCGCCGAGCGCTGGACCGTGGACATCCCCCACCCCGACTGCGGCAATAATATAATTATAAATAAATAATGGCTTTTGTTAAGCGCTTACCACGTGCGAAGCACTGCGCCGAGCGCTGCACCGTGGACCCCCTTCACGGCGGCAACGATAACAATAATAAGTATAAATTAAATAATGGCCTCCGTTAAGCGCTTGCCATGTGCTAAGCGTTGGACCGTGGACCCTCCCCCCGCCCCCCAGCAGCCGGCAATAATATAATTATAAATTAAACAATGGCCTTTGTTAAGCGCTAACTCTGTGCGAAGCACTGGACCGTGGATCCCCCCCCCCCCCAAACAGCCACAATAATATTATAAATTAAACAATGGCCTTGGTTAAGCGCTTGCTATGTGCGAAGCGCTGGGCCGTGGACCCCCTCACAACAGCGGCAATAATATAATTGTAAATAAAGCGAATCATGGCCTTTGTGGAGCGCTTGCTTTGTGCGAAGCACTGCGCTGAGCGCTGGACCGTGGATGCCCCCCTCCCCCCCAACAACGGCGGCAATAATAATTATAAATTAAATAATGGCCTCGGTTAAGCGCTTAGTATGTGCGAAGCACTGGCCTAAGCGCTGGGGTAGGTACGAGGTAGGTTCCCCCTTTTAGCCGCTTGTCGAGCAGGGATCGTCTCTCTCTGTGGCCGAATTGTAGCTTCGAAGCGCTTAGACCAGTGCTCTGCACATAGTAAGCGCTCAATAGATGCGCTTATTAAATGCGCATTAATGAGTGAGTGCTGCCAAATTGTCCATTCCAAGCGCTTAGGACAGTGCCCTGCACACCGTAAGTGCTCAGTAAATACCATTGAATGAACGAATCCAAGGTAACGGGGTCGGGCGCGGTCCCCCGGCCCAGACCCCGTTTTACAGATGAGGGACACTGAGGCCCAGAGAGGGGACGGGACTTGCCCAAGGTCACGAGTCGGGATTAGAACCCATGGCCTGGACTCCCAGGCCTGGGCTCTGTCACCTAGGCCGTGCTGTTTGTCGAGTAATAAGAATAGCATTCGTTAAGTGCTTACCATGGGCGAAGCACTGTACCGAGCGCGGGGTAAAAATGGTGGTATTTGTTAAGCGCTCACTCTGTGCAAAGCGCTGGGGGGAACAAGGTGATCAGGTTGTCCCACGTGGGGCTCACGGTTTGAATCCCCATTTTACAGAGGAGGGAACTGAGGCCCGGAGAAGTGAAGTGACTTGCCCAAATAATAATATAGTAATATATTTATAATAATAATGTACAATACAATATAATAATAATAACGTTGGTATTTGTTAGGCGCTTACTATGTGCCGAGCACTGTTCTAAGCGCTGGGGGAGACCCGGGGGAATCGGGTTGTCCCACGTGAGGCTCACAGTCTTCATCCCCATTTTCCAGACGAGGTCGCTGAGGCCCCGAGAAGTGAAGTGACTTGCCCAGAGTCACCCAGCTGGCAAGCGGCGGAGTCGGGATTCGAACCCATGACCTCTGAGTCCCCAGCCCGGGCTCTTTCCACTGTACCACGCTCCGGGGCCTGGGAGTCGGAGGTCATGGGTTCTAATCCCGGCTCCGCCACTTCTCTGCTGCGGGGCCTCGGGCGAGTCGCCTGACGTCCCCGGGCCTCATCCGTAAAACGGGGATGGAGCCCGTGAGCCCCACGGGGGACACCCCGTTGACCTCGTATCTCCCCCGGCGCTTAGAACGGTGCTCGGCACCTAGTGAGCGCTTAAATAATAATGTTGGTATTTTTTAAGCGCTTACTAGGGGCCGAGCACCGTTCTAAGCGCCGGCGTAGGTGCAGGGTCATCGGGTCGTCCCACGGGAGGCTCACAGTTAATCCCCATTTTACAGATGAGGGAACTGAGGCCCAGAGAAGCGAAGTGACTCTTTCCCCAGACCCCCAGCTGACAGATGGCAGAGCCGGGATTCGAACCCATGACCTCTGACTCCCAAGACCGGGCTCTGTCCACCGAGCCGCGCGGCTTCTCCTAATACCGTCCTGATAGTGATGCAAGCAAATCGGGGTGGACACAGCCCCCCCCCCCCCCCAGGCTGCCGGTCTCAATCCCCATTTTACAGAGGAGGGGACTGAGGCCCAGAGAAGCGAGTGGGGCCGGGCGCCCCGAAGAGGTTGAAATTCGCCCGAGTCCGTAGCCCTGCCGGCGGGTGGGAGACGAGGCGGGCTGGAGGCAGCGGATTCCAGCTTCAGCTCGCCGCGGTAGAGAAGATCAGTCGATAAAGGGCGTCTATCGAGTGTTCATTGTGTGCAGAGCGCCGTACCGAGCGCTTGGGCGAGCACCGTGCGAAAGAGGAAGCGGACCCGTTCCTCCCCCCGTAATGAGCTCGTATCTGGGTTTGATCGCTCGGTCGTTCTTATCCAACGCTCACCCCGTGCAGGGCACTGTACTAAGCGCTTGGGCGAGCGCAGTACAAAAGGAGAAGCGGCTATGTTGCCCCCCCCCCCCCCCCCCCTTAACGAGTTTACGCCCGGGTTTGATCGATTCGCCGGTTGTATTTCCCGAATATACCTACCGTGTGGAGAGCGCTTTAATAATAAATGATAATAGCGTTGGTATTGGTTAAGCGCTTACTAGGTGCAGAGCACTGCAGAAGGAGAAGCGGACCCGTTCCTTCCCCCGTAATGAGCTCGTATCCGGGCTTGATCGCTCGGCCGTTCTTATCGAACGCTTAGTGTGCGCAGAGCACTGTACTAAGCGCTTGGGCGAGTACCGTACAAAAGAAGCGGCTACATTGCCTCCCCTTAACGAGTTTATACCCGGGTTTGATCCATTAGCCGGTTGTATTTCCCGAACACCTACCGTGTGGAGAGCGCTTTAATAATAAATAATAATGTTGGGATTAAGCGCTTACTAGGTGCAGAGCACTGTCCTAAGCGGCGGGGGAGATACAGGGTCATCAGATTGTCCCGGGCTCCCAGTCTTAATCCCCATTTTACAGAGGAGGGAACTGAGGCCCAGAGAAGTGAAGTGACTTGCCCACAGTCACACAGCTGACGAGTAATAATAATGTTGGTATTGGTTAAGCGCTCACTAGGTGCAGAGCAGTGTCCTAAGCGCCGGGGGAGATACAGGGTCATCGGGATGTCCCACGTGAGGCTCACAGTTAATCCCCATTTTACAGAGGAGGGAACTGAGGCACAGAGAGGTGACTTGCCCCGCAGTCACGCTGTTTACTAAGCGCTTGGGCGAGTGTAGCGTGGACACGTTCCCAGCCCATAACCGGGCTCCGATCACTCAATCGGCCGTTCTTAGCGAACCCTTCCTGGGTGCGGAGCACTGTGCTGAGAGCTCGGGCGAGTCCAAGGTAAGGGCGGGTGGGAAAAGAACCCGTTTGGGGTCCACTTCGAGTCCGACGGGCCCGGCACCGTCCCGTGAAAGGGAGGCGCCCCGCAGGGACCGTGAGTTATCCATCATCCGACCTTGGTTCTCTGAAAGACCTCAAGGGCGTTTCCCAGAATCCGCGTTCCCGGGCACGTCTTGTGTCCGGTCACGGCGCCAGGCTACACGCGGCGCGCGCCCTGGGTCGTCCGTGGGCCTCCCTGTGTGACCGGAGCCCGTGGGCACCGTCGAGGCACTTGCCAGAACCCCCATCACCTTCCGCCAGACGTCCAGACCCGGCTTTCGAGGGACGAGTGAAAATAATCAGTCCGAGCCCAGCGCGAGCGGCGTGACGTCGTTAGCCGGAGAAGAGAAACGGCCCCCCCCCCGGGCACGGCGCTCTTTGCGACGCCCGGGGCGCTGCGTCGTGAAACGGCCAAGGCCAGAGGGTTTCGTGTCGCGGACGGCTGTTCTGCAAACTCATCCACTCCGGGAAGAATGGTGGTAGTTGTTCATTCGTGCATCCGGTAGTATTGATTGTGCGCTTACTATGTGCAGAGCACTGTACTAAGCGCTTGGAATGGACAAATCGGTAACAGAGACAGTCCTTGCCCTTTGACGGGCTCACGGTCCAATCGGGGGAGACGGACAGACAGAAACAGTGGCGATAAATAGAATCGAGGCAATAAATATCTGTTAAGCGCTTACTCTGTGCAAAGCACTGTTCTAAGCGCCGTGGGGGGCGCAAGGTGAACAGGTCGTCCCATGTGGGGTTGACGGTTTTTAATCCCCATTTTACAGATGAGGGAACCGAGGCCCAGAGAAGTGAAGTGACTTGCCCAAAGTCACACAGCTGGCAAGCGGCAGAGCTGGCATTCGAACCCATGACCTCTGACTCCCAAGCCCGGGCTCTTGCCACTGAGCCACGCTGCTTCTGAGGGAAGGGTAGGGTTATTTGAGGGGGGTGAAGTGACTTAAGTCTTTGGTTCTTTTGGGGCTTTTAGCAACATCAGATGTCTTCCCTCGGGGGAACGTGAGGTAGCTTCAGCTCTTCAGTTGTTGTTTACGGTATTTGAGCCCTTACCGGATGGCAGAGCTTTCTGTTAAGCACCTGGGTGAGTGCAATTGAGTGTGAGAAATGAACTCGGAGAAGCGGCGTGGTGGAGCGAGAAGCGACGTGGCCTAGCGGAAAGAGCTCGGGCCCAGAGGTCGGAGGATTTGGGTTCCAGTCCCGGCTCTGCCCCCCGTCTGCCGGGTGACCGTAATAATAATAATAATAATAATGTTGGTATTTGTTAAGCGCCCACTATGTGCCGAGCACTGTTCTAAGCGCTGGGGTAGACATAGGGGAATCAGGTTGTCCCACGTGGGGCTCCCAGTCTTCATCCCCATTTTGCAGATGAGGGAACTGAGGCACCGAGAAGTGAAGTGACTTGCCCACAGTCACACGGCCGACAAGTGGCAGAGCTGGGATTCGAACTCCTGAGCCCTGACTCCAAAGCCCGTGCTCTTTCCACCGAGCCACGAGTCACTTATCTTCTCTGTGCCCGTTAACCTCGTCTGTAAAATGGGTACTGAGTGAACGCCAGCGTGGGACGTGGACCGTGACCAACTTGATCAGCTTGGTATCTACCCCAGTGCTCGCTACAGCGCGTGGCACATAATAAAGATTTTACAGATACCCTAAAGAAAGAAAGTAACCCCTCTGCCCTCCAATTTGCGGTCTAATGAGAATCTCGGAAACTGTTTGGTGTAATGCACGAAGAGCGTGTTTTTCCTAAATCAGATGTGCTTTAGCAACCACTCTGAACTGATAGAGTAACTATCGATTCGTAGATGAGACCCATCTTGAGGCAACTTTTTAACATGGGAGCCGAGAATTCGTATTTAACACTACGGGGCGGGCGTACCCAAGGTGATAGCCACCCCTAAATGCCTACAGCCCCCAGTCATCGGTAACATCCGTGACATGTATGACCTGAGGGTTCCGCCTGTATTGTTTTCACTTCTTGAACATCCAGTACATCGTCGCAGGACGTTAAAAGCCGACGATCCAGTACATCGTCGCGGGACGTTAAAAGCCGATGAAGGAGTTCCGGTCTCTACACCGTCAGCTAAAATCTGGGCATTAAGAAGCCTTACCTCATTTTGTTTTCCTTTTTTTTTTTTTATTTTAAAAGAAAGCAGATGAATCTGTAAAAATGAGGTGGGCGGGAAGCGTCTGCCAACTCTATCGTATCGTACCCTGCCGAGTGCTGCTTAGAGGACTCTGGGCTTAATAAATACCATTGATTGATGGAGGGAGGCATTCGTGGGTTTGGGAGGGTTTGGAGGAATTGGCCCACTACAGGGAGCATTACGAAGGCAAGAAGAAGGCCGTCGTTCAGTCTAAATGGGACAGATTCTTCCTTAAAGTTGAAAACCGACGCCACGGTCGACGGAACAAGCTTTTCCCTTTGCAGCCTCCTGCGAAGATTCAATTCGTCCTTCAGTGGGATGTTATAGTTTGAATTACTTGAACAATAGGTTAGTGATTCTGACTCTAACAATCTAGTATAGAAAGGAATTGCAGTCTTTTTCCTGAGGCTTTGAAACACATCCCAATTTCTGGTACAAATCCAGGAAAACATACCCCGTGATCCAGCCTGGTTTTCAGACCATCCTCTCCCTGTGTCGGGAGGTACGCCTTTGCTGGAGGGAGGTGCTGAGGAGAGCCAGGAGCAGGAGAGCCCTTGGAAACAAGGGAGAAGAAGGGGAGACAGAGGGCGGGAATGGATTTAAAGAATTATAGGGAACACCTAGCAAAATACATGTTACCCCACAATACATCCCCACACCCTTTTTTATTATTAAGTGCTTTCTATATGCCATTACTGGGGTCGATAAAAGCTAATCAGGTTGGACACGGTCCCACTGGGGGCTCACAGCCTCAATCCCCATTTAACAGATGAGGGAACTGAGGCCCAGAGAAGTGAAGCGACTTGCCCAAGGTCACCCAGCAGGCAAGCGCCGGAGCTGGGATGAGAACCCGGGTCCCTCTGGCTCCCGGGCCCGTGCCTCTCTCCACCAGCCCCGGCCGCTTCTGAGGGACCCCTCGCGGCTGGGTTGTCGGGTATTCCCGTGCCGTGTTTGGAATTCCCCACGAGGCTTCAGGATGCTGGTCAGCCAAGAACGGGTTCCTTAAATAAAAAGCGGGCCTCGTCAGGTCCTTGCTTTCCATTAACCTCCCTTCCTCGGAGAGCGGCACGGTGGTTAATTGAGAATGTCTGTGCGATGTAGGCCGCCGAGACCGCCAGCCTGGAGGAGCATCTGCAAGGATGGGGAGAAGTGATGCTGGTAGCCGACAAGATCCTTCGATGGGAAAGAGCCTGGTTTCCACCTGCCCTCATGGGTGTGATTTCTCTGGTATTTCTGTAAGTGAGCCACAAAATCGTTTTGATTCGGTAGTGTCGAAAGGTGCGAGCAGTACCCCCAACCGCTTCGTTTCCTAAAAAACGTTTCAATCCCCTGTATTATGTAAGATCTAGAGAAGGCACTTCCTTGAGGCAGTTCTTTTCTGCCCTTAGCATTCAGGATATTTGTGTGAATTTGGTCACTTAACGTAAGCGTGATTAAAATCCTCAGTCGGTAATCATATGTTGAAAGCGGGTCTTTTTTTTTTTTTTTTTTTTTTGCTTTACAGGTTGGTCTACTACTTGGATCCGTCGGTGCTGTCTGGGGTTTCTTGCTTTGTTATGTTTTTGTGCCTGGCTGATTACCTTGTTCCCATTCTCGCGCCTAGAATTTTTGGCTCCAACAAATGGTATGTGAATTGAGAACTAGACGAGCAACTTTTTGGTCATTAACTTACTCAGTACGTATATGGAAATAGAATTAGATTCATCCTGTTGGCTTTCGTGCGTCAGAGGAAGGTGTCCCAGGAGATGGGCAGCATGCAGAGCGGGTGAAAAGATTATCGCGGATTCATTCAGTCGTATTAAGCGCGTACTCTGTGCGGAACACTGTACTAAGCCCTTGGGAAAGTACAGTGCAACAATAAACAGTGACATTCCCTGCCCACAACGAGCTCACAGTCCAGACGGGGAGACAGGCATCTGTAGAAATAAATAAAATTACAGACGTATACATAAGTGCTGTGGGGACGCAGGTACCAGATTTGTCATTGCCTTTGAAAGATGATAGGCTGCGGGATAAGAATTTTAAGAAATTTCTCCTCTGTGGAGAGGCCAGGAAAAGCTTCCTCTTTGCAAAAGTGATCATTTTATAAATATTCCAATTTACTGTGCGTGCAGATTTCGCACAGTCAATTCCGGTATAATGCAAAAGTTAATATTCTTGACTATGAGAAAAGTTCATTACGACTTGCCACATCTTGACATATTCCTCCCTCCCCCACCATTTTTCTGGCATTGCATTCTGTTCAGATAGACCCAAGATGTTGAACATTTCCTGAAAGCACTGTATCCAAAACATATATATATATATATATAATATAGGCGTGCACTGTGGAACAACAGAGTATCATTTGTTAATCTGTGAGTAATAATGCTGGTATTTGTTAAGCGCTTATTATGTGCCGAGCACTGTTCTAATAAGCACTGAGGTAGACACAGGGTAATCCGGTTGTCCCACGTGAGGCTCACAGTCTTAATCCCCATTTTACAGATGAGGTAACTGAGGCACCGAGAAGTTAAGTGACTTGCCCACAGTCACACAGCTGACAAGTATTATGATCCTTCTGCCTTTTCAGGGAGCAGGAGGTAGAACTTCTTGGATTTTGATTTTGGAAAGGGGACCCACAAGCTACTAGAAAGTAGTACAAATAGAAACTACGATTTGATAGTAATGATGATAATTATGGTATTTTTTTGAAGTGCTTACTTTGTGCCAGGCACTGTTCTGCCCTGGGGCAGATAGAAGATAATCGGGTTGGACACAGTCCCCGTCCCACATAGGGCTCCGCTCATAATTCTCATTTTACAGATGAGGGAACTGAGGCACAGAGATTTTAAGTGACTTGCCTAAGGTCACACAGCAGACAAGTGGCAGAGTTGGCATTTAGAACCCGTGACCTCCTGACTCCCAGGCCTGTTCTCTATCCACCAGGCCATGCTGCTGCACTCTGTGGATATATGGATGTCCTTTAATTCCTAAACACACACAAAGCCCTTCAGAAACTTCTTTGGTGTCGAAGTCTTTATCGAAGGGCTTTTAGAATCTTCCATTTTGACATGAGCCTGTTTTGGGCCAGGAATGTACCTACCGACGCCGTTTTATTGAACTCTCCCGGGCACTTAGTACCGTGCTCTGCGCAAAGTAAATACTCAATAAATACCTTTGATTGGCAGGCAGTTCCCTCCCCCTTTCCTAAGAAATGGGATTAGTTTTAGTTAGTGGATGGCCGACAGAGTAGAAGATGCCTTGTTTTTTGCCATTCTTAGCAGTTAGTTTAATATGTCAAAAAGATCATTGATTTTACCCCATGCCGGGTTTGCTGAGAATCATTTTTTCCCCCTCAAGTTAGAAGAGGGTAATTTATTTTCGCTACCCTGAAATGCTTCTCTCTTCCATTTATGCCAAGTGCCCTGCTGGGAGTTGCCATGTTCTCCAGCCGTTGATATGGCTTAGTGAGTCCATTTTTCTCCAGTTTAGTTGGAGTAATTAATCTCTTAAAAACTGCCCTGGCAGGCTTTTTCCGGGGCGGGGCGGGCGGGGGGGGGGGTGCAGGCTTTTTCCAGGAAGTGGTGGGGGGGAAGAAAAAGAAATCCTTGGATCATTCTTCTCTGAAATGTTAGTCTGATAAGGCTTGGCAACGGATTATCTGAGAACAAATAATCTACCTAGTTTTCAGTGTATTCCTTCATACTAAAGCATAGTTAAAACTTGCTCAAGGAGTCTTCTCCTTCATGCTTGGATAGGTCAAGGCGACACACTACCAGGCTCTCCTGCTTCAGAGGCGTTTAAAGCCCTAAATGAAATTTTGCTCTTGTCATGCTATCCTACACTCGGGAAAACTGCACTTTGCATAAACAAATTAAAGGCAAGCAAAAGCTTTTCGGTGGATTCTCGGAGCCCGTCTAAATTGAAGTGGGATTTACTTCAGATGACTCCTAGCACAACAGTCAATTGAATGATGCCATGTTCAGATATTGAATGTCAGTATAGGAAAAACCCATATGAAGATGTGTGGGTGTAAGAGGATGTCAGCTGACTCAGAATCTAAAAGCTTGAGGTCAGAGAGTGAAGCACTGCACTAAAATATCCCCTGTGGTGAATGCTAATAGATACCAGTAAAGACTTTTATGTTATTACGCGATCACTAAAATTTACTGGATAGGCTAGTACACATTTAGAATCGAATACCTTGAATATTCCAAATGAGTTCCTTTGAAAATGAGTAATGTCCTTTACTGAGTATCCACTTGGTTCAGTGGACTGTGCTAAACAGAAAGTTCAACTAGGAACGTGAGGGTGAACGAAGGAACCTCACCGCAGAACTTCTTCACACCACCACCAAAATCCACCCTTTCCTCTCCATCCAAACTGCTACTCCCACCTGGATTACTGCATCAGCCTCCTTGCTGTCCTCCCAACCTCCTGTCTCTCCTTACTCCAGTCCATACTTCACTCTGCTGCCCAGATCACTTTTCTACAAAAACGTTCAGGGCATGTCATCCCCTTCCCCCCCCCCCCCCCAAAAAAACAACTCCAGTGGTTGCCCATCCACCTCTATATCAAACAAAATCTCCTCACCATTGGCTTTAAAGCACTCCATCACCTTGCCTCCGCCTACCTCACGTGGCTTCTCTCCTTCTCCAACCTAGCCCACACTTCGCTCTTCGAGGGCTAACCTTGTCACTGTACCTCGATCTCACCTGTCTCACCCCTGATCCCTAGTCCACGTCCTGCCTCTGGCCTGGAATGCCCTCCCTCCTCAAATCCTGTACCTTGTTCACACCTGTCTCACCCCTGATCCCTAGTCCACGTCCTGCCTCTGGCCTGGAATGCCCTCTCGCCTCAAATCCGACAGACAATTACTCTTCTTCCCGCCTTCTCCTCCCTCCCCCCAAACTTCAAAGCCTTATTGAAAGCCAATCTCCTCCAAGAAGCCTTCCCAGACAAAGCCCCGCTCTTCCTCATCTCCCACTCCCTTCTCCGTATCCCTGACTTGCTCTTTGATCCCCCCCAGCCCACAGCTCTTATTATAAATATCTGTAATTTTATTTATTTGTATTGATGTCTGTCTCCCCCCCCTCTGGACTGGAAGCTCATTGTGGGCAGGGAATGTCATTGTTTATTGCTGTGTTGTACTTTCCCAAGTGCTTAGGACAGTGCTCTGCACTCAGTAAGTGCTCAATAAATATGATTGAATGAATTTTATGGTTGAATGAACTAACGGAAGTATTATTATCAGTAATACTATTATTATATTTAAGTACTTAATATGTTTCAAGTACTGTTCTATGTGTTGGGGTAGATGTAAATTACTCAGGTTGGACATGCTCCCTGTCTAAGCAAGAGGGAGAACTGATATTTAATCCCCATGTTATAGTTGAGGAAATTGAGGCATATAAAAATTGTGACTTGCCGCAGGTTACGTAACAATTCAAGGAGCAATGCGGCATAATGGAGAAAAGCTTGGGTCCAGGAGTCAGAGAACCTGGGTTCTAATCCCAGCTCTGCCTCTTGCCTGCCGTGTGACTTCGGGCAAGTCACTTAACTTCTCTGGGCCTCGGTTACCTCATCTCTAAAATGAGGATTAAGACTGTGAGCCCCAATGTGGGACTTGGACTGTGTCTAACCCATTAGCTTGTGTCTACCCCGGCACTTAAGAAATGCCATTTAAAAAGAAAAAAAGCAACTGGCAGAGCTGGGATTAGAACCCAGGTCTTCTGACTCTCAGGCCCATGCTCTTTCCACATCTCCATGCGGTTTTTCAATGAGTATTTATAAAGAAGCAGATGTAATTTAAAAAAAAAATTGAACTACAGAAGCACAGAGTTAGTTTTGGTAGTAATGACCTACTGAGGGCCAGGCACTGTACTAATTACATAACTGTACAAATAATTTGTGCTTCTAAAAGGTCACTTACAAATTAAAGTCACTGGGGAGATCTGCAGAGCATGGCTTTTTGGGGGGAGGTTATTTCGTTTTGTTTTAAACCCTAACAACAAAAGAGCCAAGATGATAGATGGTTGTTGTCCACTCCCCTTGGAGTTCTACCATCTTGGTCGTCAAGAGTGAGAAGGGGGACAAAAAGGAGCCCTGGAGAGCTCCTCAATGACTTCAATTCGTAAATGAATTTAGGCGCAGACTTGCTTTGTAATAGATCTTGCCTGAAAAGGCGTTGATCTGCCATCCTTTGAATATTGGTGCCGTCGGCTCTATTTATAGTTTGGTAAAATTTTGTCTCCATAAGGACCACTGAACAACAGCAAAGATTTCATGAAATTTGCAGTAACCTAGTAAAAACTCGACGGAGAATTGTTGGCTGGTGGAAGCGTCTCTTCACGTTGAAGGAGGAAAAGCCTAAAATGGTACTTTTCACTTGGATACCTTTCACTTGTGGGAAAAGGCTGCCTCAAATATGGCTTTAAAATGGTTTGATAATTGACAGCCCCACGATGCAAGACTTAAAAAAGCCTTTGTTCTTTTTAAAATAGTGTGCTGCTTCTAAAACCAGCAGCCTGTTAAAGTGGATGCTTTTAATCACCGCGGTCCAGTGGTTTTGGTGTCACTTGTAAATTATCCCATTGGTTCAGTTCCTCTGAATGTTTACAGACTTTTTTTTCCTCCTATCAGCTAGGAATTGAAGTTGTTGTTTGGTCTCTAATTAGGCAATTGTTTTCTGTCACTGTGTTTCCTTTTTGGTTTCCAAAATAATAACAGAACACCTCAAAGTTGGTGGTGTTCCCTATTTTGTATCTTCTCTATCTTTGCGTAATGTAATTTTGTAAAGTCTGCTACAGAACTGGGGAAAGCTCCTGGGTAATCAGAAGAACATTTTTATATTCTCAGGTAACAGGAGCTCTGAGAGTATAATGTGCCAATGTACTGAATATGGCGACACTTCAAACCCCTCTGTTTAGGGTAAAATTGCCTAATACTAATTAGATAAGAAAATAGAATTATTTTAGCCTCATTATCCTAAGTCGTTAAAAGAAATACGGCCAGGAATAAATATTTCTAACTGGATACGATGCTTGTCGCGTGCATGAAAGGAGAACCTTCCCGTTTTGGAGTAGCAGTCTGTTTCTGTAATTAACCTGACACCCTTCTGTGTGATTCTTATCTTCTAGTACTTCATGACCATGATCCTTTCTCTGGCTGCCGTTGCCTGGGTAGGACAGCAAGTTCACAATCTCTTCCTCACCTACCTTATTGGTAAGTGTTTGTAGGTGGCAGACAGAAGCGGGGCGGAGGGTCTATTAAGCAAGCACCACCCCCCCCGTCCCGAGTCCTTGTCAAAGTTATAGATAGCACTGGTTCCCTCGGGGGCGCCCCGAGCCGGGAGCGGAGGGTCAGCGGTCCAACTGGGCCCACTCCTGCCCATTCAGGGCGACAGTGACACCCTGGAAGACGTCTCGGGGACACATTAGTAGTGGCAGAAGTCGGGGGGAGAGGTGACCCGCGTCCCCAGACTCCTCTAGTCTGCAGGCTCCTTACAGGCAGGGCTCCTGTTAGCCTCTTCCACCGTACTGGTCTCTCCTAAGCTCTGCACACACCCTAAGCGCTCAAACAATACCGTCGATTGATAGCTCGATGGCTTTCTTTATACCGAGCAGTGTACTAAATGCTCTCTTTGTGTAGAGCACACTACCGTTTGGGAGAATGCAGTCAGAGTAGGAGCATTCATAGCACGTGTCGAGCACGTGCGGTGTGCCGAGAAGCAGTGTGGCCTAGTGGAAAGAGCCTGGACTTGGGGGTGAAAGGACCTGGGTTCTAATCCCGGCCCTGCCACCTGTCTGCTGTGTATGGCCATGGCCCCCCAGCCCACTCCGGGGGCACCCGCCCGAGTTGAAGGGATCTGTGTCCCCACACTGCTAGATTGCACACTTTTTATGGGCAGGGCTCCCGTCAGCCTCTTCTGCTGTATTAGATCTCTCAAAAGGTTCTGCGTGCACTGTAAAGTGCTCCGTACCGTTGATTGATTTTGCTAAAGTGCGTGGTGTAACCTTTTAAAAATAACAACAAAAAAAAAAAAACGGAACCAAAGCCCCAAATAGCACATTATGCCGATAAAAGTAGCTCGGGGTTTGACCACAGGGATTTCAAGTGGCTGCTGTTTCAGAGATTCGGATTCTAGATGTGATGTTCATTTCTGAAAAATCGTCTACTGTCCGGTAAACGGACATTACTTAAGGGAATGTATTGCTAGCTGTTTAATTGGATTTGTTTTCTATTTTTAGTGACATTCTTACTGCTCCTTCCTGGACTAAATCAGCATGGCATCATTTCCAAGTACATCGGAATGGCCAAAAGGGAGATCAACAAACTCCTTAAGCAGAAAGAAAAGAAAAATGAGTGATGGGTTTGCCTTGTTCAGCCTGACTTAATGTGGCCTATAGTGACCCCGGGAACAGTTCCTACTGTGTGTGTGGGTTGGTGTGTGTGGGTGTGTGTGTGTGTGTACTAAAATGTTACAGAAGCAGCTTCTCTTATACTCCTTTGTTTTAACTTAAAAATGGGTCTGTAGTTTAAAAAAAAAAATCTAGATTATCGAAAGATTATCAGCCTTTGTTCTGCCTGTCAAGTGAGTTTCGTGTCCTCACTCATTTTGACTTTATGGAAAGTGACTTTCTGGGAAAGAAAACCCTCTGAGGATATATTTTGATTTCTTCTTTCTAGGAAAATCATTTAATGTGGTAATGAACATCAGCCCTTTAGTACAGTGAGAGTGGTGTAAATGATCAACCCTCATCTCAGAAGATATTCTGAACCAGCTAGACCTGTTCAGGGAATCTGTGTCTGCAGAGAGCTGGATTTATTGTTTGCTTTCAAGAATGTAAAGACCAATTTTACCATTTCTAATGGAAAGAGACCAATTAGCGTGATTAATTTTCCATTCCTGTTTCTCTGTGGGAAAATACCAACAAAGTCTACTGAAATGGGTTCCATCGCCTACCTGTTATTAATATTTTTTTCTTACTGAAAATCTTAGCCATCCGTAGACCCTTTGCCAGTTGCCTCCCCTGCCAGTTGGGGGTCTGGAACATTTTGAAAGTGTTATCCCTAGTGTCCCCTTAGTGATTTAGTAAAGTGTCAGAGATGTTCTTGAAGGATTCCTCTTAGACATGTGCTACCATTTTGAGGCTGCTAACTATTCTAATTCTCTTTGACTTAGCTGGAAGTTTTGATGGTCAGAACAGTTGTAAAGCTCAGACAGCCACTTGTAAGTCACAGTCTTTGGCAGAGGACTAAACGTGAGGCTGATGAGGCTCAACCTATCCATCCGATGTATTAGGGCTCTCATCAGTGGTAGAGGAACCACTATAAGGGATCGACCAAATGTTGTCGTTCTTCAAGCATCAAACTTAATGGGATGTCGAGCTATGACCCAGCCCGGATCCTTTCTGAGAGAGAAACTAACAGTCCTGCCAGTAATTCAGAGTTGAAGTCGGGGAGGACTGCCTTCTGTCTTTAGAAAGTCCGATTTGGTTCTGCAAGCGATCGCCGATCTAACCGGGCCACACGACGATACTCTCACCTCGGAAGGCGAGTCTGACCCTGACTGGTCTGAGCTGACTCCCTCTCTGAGGGTCGGGCGTCTCCCTCCATCTTGAACCTGCAGCCTGAAAGCCGGAGGAGCCGAGATTAGGGAGAACCAGTTAACCCAGTCCCCGTAGATTCAAGGTCGCATGAAATACGTTTGGGAACAGTCCTGAAAATCGCATTCAACTAGCAGTGATGTAGTTTTGTAACCTTTCTCGCACTGAGGCTATAGCAACTCGATTGTGATGTCCCTAACAGTGAATTCCCGTGTTTGAAATACTACTGTACTCATGGAGCCGGGTAGCATGTCATCGGTTTTATGAATGTCGTCCTGTATGCGAGCCAACTCAATTTCGTGGATCTCCTCTTGTAAATAAGCCTGTCTTCCTATCTGGATTATTTGTGTCCCGATGGCTTCTGCAGTTCTGTACCTTTTGGTCCTTTCACTGTTACGTGTAGAGAGGGAAACATTAAAACGTTGAACTCTTGCCTTGGATCCAGTATTCTTGCATGCCGCAGTGTTTTTAAAAGGTGAGCCGTGAGGTTTTGTAATTTAAATCGGTTCGTTAGGCAGCTGACTCAGCCAGCTAGGTTTCCCTGGCATGGACGGTGTGTGTAAGATTCAGAGGGTGAGAGGGGAGGGGCGTTCCCCTGAAAAAGTCTTAAAAGCACACTGATAACTCTTCTGGAGGGTACATACAGAAGAAGTCAGAACTTGCACCCGGGATGGCCAAGAAAGCAGTTCTTTCTTACTGTCCAATTCCTATTGCCAAGTGTTGAAGCTCACCGTGGGAGGGAACGTGTCTAGAAACTCTGCCGTGCTGTCCTCTCCCAAATGCTCAGTTCCGTGCTGTGCACACAGTAAGCCCGTAATCACAGTAATCTGCCAGTGATGATCTTAAGCCCTTTGATCCTCACCCCAGCCACACAGTACTGAAGCCAATATTCCTATACGCTATTTCCCCCATCTATTTTAACGTCTCTCTCCCCTTTAGACCGTAAACTCCTCGTGGCAGTGGATCACATCTACCAACTCTGTATTTTCCCAAGTGCTCCGTACAGTGGTCTGCACAGTGTAAGCGCTCAGTAAGTACCAGGTATTACTTGAGGAACAAACGATAAGGAGACGAAGCACGGCTAGGGACTTAGAAACATTAAACATGACAACACCACAGAGGACGGCCGTTTCGTGTGCCTAACGGGGCCAGAGATGGATCTCTCCGTGCCCCTTGCAGACTATACTTAAAACCAAGCAGCAAACAACGAATTTCCGTATTGAGGTCAGACTCCTAGCACTGAAGCTATGCTCACCCCTCCACAACCTCACTAGGCAAGACATTTTGAGGAGAACGGTTACCAGCAGGCTGCCCGACGGCGACTGTCTGGTGGGCTGAAGTGGGGCACAACCAGAACAAGGGCATCAGAGGAAACTCTTTAAAGAACCCAGTACAGTGTGGGCTCACGCTGAAAGCTCGGCGACTGCGTGAAAGACCAGATCGATGCAGCAGAGTCCAACGGGCTTCAAGAGGCAAAGAGACAAAAATGAAAAGAGCGCCAGATGTAGCAGGATAGGGAACCCGTCAGCAGGTAGGACAGTCGCGTGCGTCCCTGTTGTTTTCGGGACTTTCAGGTACCACGTCGGCTTTTTCAGCCCCGCTCATGCTCCTAGGTAAACTGCCCTGTCTTAAAATACAAATACAAAGCAGTCACTGTTTACTTGGATACCTCTTTGTGTTTCCTAGCTCTCTGAGTATTTATAACTATCCTTGACCCACAGGGCAACACCACTGCCCTCTTTATCGCCAATATCCTAGTTCTGCACTCCAGGCACGAGTGTTGTCTCCCCTCTTCTTAGTTATTCCCATTACATCACAGCTATAGCTGGATGGTAAAACCTCCAGTCCTCCCTATTTATCTCTTGGTCTTTGCATTTAGATTCAGTGCAAACTTTCTAAGTAACCTTTCTCTTTCCTTATATATCCTCGGACTTTTCTAGAGTCCCATATGGGTAAGGATTTTATTTATCTTTGGGTTTTGTAAATTCACTCCCACCAGTGAATTAACTGGGGGGATGGGAGTTAGGATAAGAGGGGAGGTGAGATAGAAAAGGGACATTCCAACATTCACGCCATGAGTCAAAGGTCAGAGATTAGTAATGAGCAAGATGCAGTTACTTAGTAAAAGTGTGAATTGGGGTACTGAAGGAGAAGAAAGAAGAAAGGTTAGTGCGAGACAGCTGACAGTTCCCAGTTAGGCACTGTCAGAATTTTGGATTTGGACACTAGGGATCTGGGGAAATTGGAACAGGGTCCAGAGAAGAGATCCTCAAGGATCCTGCAAGGAAGAAATTGGAATGATTTGGCCTGATAAGAAGGATCGGGGTGACAAAACCTCTTAAAGCTGTGAAACAATTTTAGGAAGATGATATTGTCCATGTCCACAGAGGGATCAACTAAAAGGAATTAGGTTTAAATTAAAGCAGAAGAGATTTTGATTGTGCAAAGGAAAATAAAAATCTGCAAAGTAGTAGCATACTGGAATAGGCACAGGACTAGGAATAAGAATAGATGAGGAGAGCTGTCATTCCTGAGGATGTTCAAGAAAGAATGGGCAACCGTCTGTCTTGATTATTCCCCTACATGTAATGGCTCCTTCCCCTACCCGTAATTAATTTTTGTGTCTGTCCCCCCCCGCTAGACTGTAAAATCCTTGACCGAGGGGATCGTTTCCACTGACTCTACTAATCGCTCGATGGTATTTATTAAATAAAATAATAATACATAAAAATAGCATTTAAGCACTTAACTATGGGCCAGGCACTGTACTGATGAGCACTTACCCGGCTCTGCCACTTGTCAGGTGTGACTGTGGGCAAGTCACTTAACTTCTCTGTGCCTCAGTTACCTCGTCTGTAAAATACGGGGATTAAGACCGTGAGCCTCACGTGGGGCAACCTGATTCCCCTGTATCTACCCCAGCGCTTAGAACAGTGCTCTCTACACATAGTAAGCGCTTAACAAATATCAACATTATTATTATTCTGTGCAGAGAACTGTATTAAGTGCTTGGGAGAGTACAGAACAGTAGAGTCGATAGACGTGTTCTCTGCCAACTAGGAGCTTATAGCCTAAAGGGGGAGACAGACATTAAATAAATAAATTACCGATATGGACACAAGTGCTGTGGGGCTGAGGGGGTGAATATTAGGTGCTTCTAGGGTGCAGATCTAAATGCGCAGGTGATGCGGAAGGGACAGGGAGTAGGGGAAAAAGAGATTAATCAGGGAAGGCCTCTTGAAGGAGATGTGATTTTAATAAAGCTTGGAAGGTGGGGAGAGAGGTGGTCTATCATACATGCAGGGAAAGGAGTGCCAGTTGGAGGTCTTGGGAAAGGGGTTCGACCCTGAGATAGATGCGATCGAGGCACGGCGAGCGAGCTGCTGCTAGTGTGCAGGTTGGGCCGAAGTAGGAAATTAGCGAGCTAAGGCAGGAGGGGATGAATTGATTGAGTGCCGATTGTGTGAACTCTCCCAAGTGTTCATTGCTGCCCTTGCACACCGTAAGAGCTTAATAAATACCACTGATTGAGTGCACCTACCTGCAAGCCGGGACTGGACCAGATAATCTCTTAAAATTCCTTCCCGCTGCATTTAAGGAGCTGCATGGCCTGGTGGAAAGAGCACGGGCCTGGAAGTCAGTGGATGGGGGTTCTTCTCCCCGCTCTGCCACACGTCTGCTGTGTGACCTTCGGTAAGTCACAGGTTGCTGTGCCTCAGTTACCTCATCTGTAAAACGGGGATCAAGACTGTGAGCCCTTGAGGGACAAGGACTCTGTCCAGCTCGATTACCTTGTGTCCACCCCAGCACCTAGTACAGTGGCTGGTATATAGTAAGCGCTTCACAAGTACCATTATTTTTATTTTACTATGACTAGTCCAAGTGTCCCATCCAGTGATGAGCCAGCAGTGTTTGGAGAAGAAAAAACTCTGGAAGTGCCAGCTCCAGAGTGGGCAAGCGGGAGAAGAGCCTGGAAAGCAGAATCAACTTCCAATATTTGGCCATCCTGCCGTGGGGAAAAAAAAACAAACAACCTTCCAGGCCCACAACCCAACGTAATGAAGTCTCACAGAAAGTTTGCAAAAGTCTGTCAAGTCCTATTTTCCTCCTACCTCGATTTATCCCAACTTATCTGTCTGGGCCTGCCACCTCTCGGAGATTTGCTATTTGCGCCGATCTCAAAATTGTTATGCTTCAAAATCAGTAGTTTATGGAACACCCACTGGGTTTAGAGCATCATACCAAAGGCTTGAGAGAGTAAAATAGACATGATTCTTGCCCTCACGGGGCTTAGAAGATAGAAAATCCTCATGGATAATAATAATGATGATAGTGGTATTTAAGTGCTTACTGTGTGCCAGGTACTGTACTAAGCGCTGGGGTGGATACGAGTAAATGGAGTTGAACACAGTCCCTGTCCTATGTGAGGCTCCCGGTCTCAATCCCCATTTTACGGATGAGGTAAGTGAGACACAGAGAAGCGAAGTGACTTCCCCAAGGTCCCGCAGCAGAGAAGTGGCAGAGCGGGGATAAAATCTCCGGAGTTTGAGACCACTGCTCTGTCACCAGGCCTGGTCAGTAAGCCATGAAGCATGTGCCTCTTTTTATCTGCAAGAAGCTGCTCTGTGAGGAGAGCAGAAAACATGGGGGAGAAAAAGCAAAAGAGCTTGTAAGAGACTCAGCTCTGAGGCACCCAAATTGGCCTACCTGCTTTGGTTCTGGGGTAGCCCTCAATTCTTCTTTTCCCACTCCCTTCTGCATCATCCTAGAGAAGCAGCGTAGCTCAGTGGAAAGAGCCCGGGCTTTGGAGTCGGGTCGTGAGTTCGAATCCCAGCTCTGCCACTTGTCAGCTGTGTGACTCTGGGCAAGTCACTTCACTTCTCTGTGCCTCAGTCACCTCATCTGTAAAATGGGGATGAAGACTGTGAGCCCCACGTGGGACAACCTGATTCCCCTGTGTCTACCCCAGCGCTTAGAACAGTGCTCTGCACATAGTAAGCGCTTAACAAACACCAACGTCATTATCCTAACTTGTTCCCTTCATTGGTTCCCTCCCACCGCCCCCAGTCTCACAGTATTTACGCACACATCCGTAATTTATATATATTAATGTCTATCTCCCCTTCAAGTCTTTAGCTCATTGCGGGCAGAGAATGTGTCTTTTCCTCTGCCGTACTCTCCCAAACGCTAAATCCAGTGCCATAAATATAATCGATTGATTGACTATCCTCAGCCACGTCCCCCTCCGTTGGTCTCCAAAGATCTTCTTGGTCCACGAGACTGTAAGCTTCTTGAGGGCAGGGATCGTGTCTACTTACTCGCAGGTTCTTAATACAGTGCTCTGCACACAGTAAGCATTTAATAAATATCGATAATTGACCGTCTTTCTGTGACCCTTCTGCCATTTCTTGGAAGGTGGGGGAGAGGGGAAGGGGGTAGGAAGGGTTGCCGGAGAGGATACTGATTGTTCTAAACCTACTGAAGTAAGAGCAGTTGTTTCCGGTAAATCAATTGCTCACCTGCTTGCCGCACGGCTATTATAGCTTTATCCGTGGCAACAGAGGACAGGGACGGAGAGAATAAATTAAAACCAAAGTTCATCCATGAACCTCTTATTAGTCGTGGGTTTCAGCCTCCTCTCACAGCAAAGACCCTAAGCCCGCCGATGGGCAGGGATGGTCTCTATCTGTTGCCGAATTGTACATTCCAAACGCTTAGTACAGTGCTCTGCACATAGCGCTCAATAAATACTTACGAATGATTGAATGAATGAAAGGGAGTTACTGAGAAGCAGCTCCTTAAAGGCATTAATGAATGAATGAAAAAAAACAAGGGCAGGGAGGAGAAGTGAAGGGTGGGCCTACATCATAGACCGGTTAATTACTGAAAAACTGAGAGATTCAACGGCACTGACTGTTTTTGCTCTAGGGTCTGTTCAGTTGTTTCCGTGTTCACGCGGATTCTGGTCTAGATTTGCATCTTTCAGGCCGTGCGGTTCATTTACCGGCTAATGGGAAGTCAGGGGTCAATGGAGAGTGGCCCAAGGGTTTGGAGCTTGCCAGCTTCGGGCTGGGAAACTGCAGTTTAGCCTGCCAACTGAACCCTGCCTGCTGACTCATCAGTGTATCTTGCCAGAACCCAGATTTGCCAAGTCAAAACCCGAAATCGGCAGTTATCCCAACTCACTGGAAGTTAATAATGAAACAACGTTGGTATTTGTTAAGCGCTTACTAGGGGCCGAGCACTGTCCTAAGCTCTGGGGCAGATCCAGGGTCATCAGGTTGTCCCACGTGAGGCTCACGGTCTTCATCCCCATTTGACAGATGAGGGAACTGAGGCACAGAGAATAATAATGTTGGTATTTGTTAAGCGCTTACTATGTGCAGAACACTGTTCTAAGCGCTGGGGTAGACACAGGGTAACCAGACTGTCCCACGTGAGGCTCACAGTCTGAATTCTCATATTACAGATGAGGGAACTGAGGCACAGAGAGGTGAAGTGACTTGCCCACAGTCACACAGCTGACAAGGGGCAGAGCCTGGAGTCGAACCCATGACCTCTGACTCCCAAGCCCGGGCTCTTTCCGCTGAGCCACGCTGCTTCTCAGGTTCATAGCGGATCTACAAATGCCACTGACAGTGCCCGGAGGTTCTGTTACAAAATTGGAAAATTAAAGCCAGCTCAAAGCATTACCCTGTATTCCTCCACTCTTTCTGCCATCTGTATATATCTGTGTTTTATTTATCTACCTATTTATTTATATTAAAGCAGTGTGGCTCAGTGGAAACAGCCCGGGCTTGGGAGTCAGAGGTAACGGGTTCGAATCCCGGCTCTGCCGCTCGGCCGCTGTGTGACTGTGAGCAAGTCACTTCTCTGTGCCTCAGTTCCCTCATCTGGAAAATGGGGATTAACTGTGAGCCTCACGTGGGACGACTCGATTACCCCGTATCTACCCCAGCGCTTAGAACAGCGCTCTGCACAGAGCAGGCGCTTAACAAATACCAACATTATTATTATTAATGTCTGTCTCCCCCTCTAGACTGAGAGCTCGTTTGTGGGCAGGAATGTGTCTGTTGTCATTTTGTACTCTCCCAAGTGAACAGTGCTTTGCCCACGGTAACTGCTCCACAAATACGATCGAAGAAGATGGAAGACGGAATTTACAGAATCGGTTGCACAGACCCTGGGCACCCTTTCTGCATTTTCCCTGATGCTAAGTTCAAGGAACATCTTCCTGATTCGGTGGAACGCTCCTAAAATCAAGAACTCCAGATACAATCCAAAAGCAAAGCAACAAGCCTCGAGGCTAGATCCGCCTAACCCGTTTCCCGTATTCCTAAATGAAATCTCGATTGCTGCAGCAATTAATAATTTATAATGGCTAATGGAATTTCCCCTGATTTACGGCCGGACGCGATGCAGAAGGCCAGAAGAGTGTGGGATCCAGAACCCGTGAATCGGGGTAGAAGGCTCCGGGGCAACAAGCACTTCTGGGACTTGCGGAGGGGTGCCGGGAAAAAATAAACACAACCATGCGTGGGCTCGGAACAAGAGTGCGTCCAGTCCACCGTTCTGAGGGAGTTCCAGGTTAGGAGGAGGACGTGGGAAAGGGGTCGGCGGCGAGATAGACGAGATCGGGGGCACAGGGAGTAAGCTAGGGGAGTGGAGTGTGCGGGCTGGACTGGAGCAGGAGATCCAATCTCTCCCCCGATCAGACTGTGGACCCGTCACTGGGCAGAGATGGTGTCTATCTGTTCCCGAATTATACGTTCCAAGCGCTCAATGCAGTGCTCCGCACGTAGTAAGCCCTCAGTAAATGCTATCGAATGAATGAAAGATCAGTGAAATGAGGTAAGATGGAGTGAGATGATTGAGTGCTTTAAAGCCAAGGGTAAGGCGCTGCTGTTTGACGTGGAGGTGGATGGGCAGCCTTTGGAGGTTCTTGAGGAGCGCGGCCTGAACGTTTTAGTCGATAAATGAAGCAGCGTGGCTCAGTGGAAAGAGCACGGGCTTTGGAGTCAGAGGTCATGGGTTCGAATCGCGGCTCGGCCACTTGTCGGCTGTGTGACTCTGGGCAGGACACTTCACTTCTCGGTGCCTCAGTTACCTCATCTGGAAAAGGGGGCTGAAGACTGTGAGCCCCACGTGGGACAACCCTGTGTCCCCTGTGTCTACCCCAGCGCTCAGAACAGTGCTCGGCCCATAGTAAGCGCTTAATAAATGCCAACATTATTAAATGGTCTGTGCGACAGAGTGGAGAATGGACTGGAGCGGGGAGAAACAGGAGACTGGAAGGTCAGCGGGGAGGCTTCATACGGCGATCGAGGCGGAATAGGATAAGTGCTTGATGATGCGGCTGTGAGGGGTGGTAGGCAGGGTGGGGTGGAGTCTCCTCGAAGTGGAGAGCTGGGGCCGGTCCCTGCGGAGGCATTCAATAGTATTTATCGAGCGCTTACCATGTGCAGAGCACCGTACTGAGTGCTTGGCAGAGTGGCTGGCTGTCCGGTGGCAAGGAGGATGTAGAGAGGGGCCCTGGAGTAATTTTTCTCTCCAATTTGCAAGGCCCAGAGCCTGCTGAGAGCAAGGACCCTCGGTGGGGGGAGGGAAGGGGATAAAGACCACAGATGGTTTTCTCAGTTATGGCGGAGGGATCCTAGAGCTTGAGGCGGCAGCTTTTATCCCCAGCCTCTCGGGTTTAGAGCGTGAGAAGCAGGACGGTCTATCCCGGCTCTGCCGCTTGTCAGCTGTGTGACTGTGGGCAAGTCACTTCACTTCTCGGTGCCTCAGTTACCTCATCTGGAAAATGGGGATTAACTGGGAGCCTCACGTGGGACGACCTGATTCCCCTGTGTCTCCCCGGCGCTCAGAACAGTGCTCTGCACATAGTAAGCGCTTAACAAATACCAACGTTATTAGTAGTAGTAGATAGAGGACGGGCCTGGGAGTCGGAAGGACCTGGATTCTAATTCTGACTCCACCACGTGTCTGCCGGGTGATCTTGATCAAGTCACTTCACTTCTCTGTGCCTCAGTTACCTCCTCTGTAAAATGGGGATTAAGACTGTGAGGTCCATGTGAGGTGGGGACAGCGTCCAACCTGATAAGCCTGTATCTACTTCGGCGCTTTGAATAGTGCTTGACACAGAGTAAGGACTTAACAAATACCACAATTATCATTATTATGATTATTACTGTTAGAGAGGGAGACAAAATCCTTGTCCTCAAGGAGCTCACTTTAAATTGAATGAATCTGTTACAGTGTAGTATTCTCTAAGTGCTTAGTACGGTGCCCGGCACCCAGTGAGCGCTCAATAAATATGATTGATCGATAAGCCCGTTCCCTGCCTACAAGAACTAAGGGTCTAGAGGTTGAACTGACTGCCCACTTGCAAGAGCTCTGTCCGAATGCAGAGCAGCCAGTGTTGTCATTTGGATTTTAATTTGGAAGTTAGAATATCTTCTCTTATCTAGGATTTTTCTATTAACTGTAAGAGTGTAATTTTGAACTGTCGCAAAAAATTCATTTCCCTTCCTAAGTCTCTATTATCTTTCCCATGTCAAATGCTTGCTCATCCTTACTCATTTTCTTTGTTTTCAAGTGAATTTAGGCAAAATCCTCAAACCATCGATGGGAAATCAGACAAGGCTCCCAATTCTTTTGACATTATGGTTTAGCAAAAAATCAGCTCTCCTAATGCTGCTTCCCACCCCTGGGGCCGGGTGGTCAAGGAGGGGAGATACCCTCCGAGGCTTGTTGCCTGAAACTTACGTACATATCTGCAATTTATTTATTTGCATTGGTGTCTGTCTCTCGCCTCTAGACTGTAAACTCGTTGTATGTAGGGAATGTGTGTGTTTATTGTTGGATTGTACTTTCCCAAACGCTTAGTACAGTGCTCTGCACACAGTAATGGCTCAATAAATAGGACTGAATGAATGAAACTGCCCAGATATATCTGAAGCAGGAAATTTGGGAGCCCTCACTTCCCCCCTCAAAGCCTTACTGAAAGCTCACCTCCTCCAGGAGGCCTTCCCAGGCTGAGTCCCCCCTTTCCCTCTGCTCCTCCTCCCCATCGCCCCGACTCCCTCCCTCTGCTCTACCCCGTTCCCCTCCCCAAAGCCCTTGTATATATTTGCACTTATTTATTGCTCTACTTATTTCATTAATGAAAAGGAGCAGCATGGCTCAATGAAAAAAGCATGGGCTTGGGCTTCAGAGGTCATGGGTTCTAAACCCGACTCCGCCACTTGTCAGCTGTGTGACTCCGGGCAAGTCGCTTCACTTCTCGGTGCTTCAGTTACCTGGTCTGGAAAATGAGGATTGAGACTGTGAGTCCCATGTGGGACAACCTGATTACCTTTATTTTTCTCCCCTCTCCCCCACCCAGGACTTAGAACAGTGCTTGGCACATAGTGAGCACTTAACACAGCGTGGCTTAGTGGAAAGAGCCCGGGCTTGGGAGGCAGAGGTCGTGGGTTCGAATCCCGGCTCTGCCGCTCGTCAGCTGTGTGACTGTGGGCAAGTCACTTCACTTCTCTGGGCCTCAGTTCCCTCATTAGAGAAGCAGCGTGGCTCAGTGGAAAGAGCACGGGCTTTGGACTCAGAGGTCATGGGTTCGAATCCCTGCTCGGCCACATGTCAGCTGTGTGACTTTGGGCAAGTCACTTAACTTCTCGGTGCCTCAGTTACCTCATCTGTCAAATGGGGATGAAGACTGTGAGCCCCACGTGGGACAACCTGATTCCCGTGTCTACCCCAGCGCTTAGAACAGTGATCGGCACATAGTAAGCGCTTAACAAATACCAACATTATTATTATTATTATTATTATTAAAATGGGGATGAAGACTGTGAGCCCCATGGGGGACAACATGATGACCTTGTATTCCCCCCCCACAAGCGCTTAGAACAGTGCTCTGCACATTGTAAGCACTTAAATGCCATCTTTATTATTATTTCTTGCTTTGTTCTGTTGTCTGTCTCCCCCTTCTAGACTGCGAGCCCATTGTAGGGTAGAGATTGTCTCTATCTGTGGCTCAACTGTATCTTCCAAGTGCTTAGTACAGTGCTCTGCACACAGTAAATGCTCAATAAATACAATTGATTGAATAAATGAATGAACCCAGGTCCTTCCAACTCCCAGGCCTGTACTCTATCCAAGAAGCCACACTGTTTCTCTGTAGGTACAAGTTAATCAAGTCAAACACAGGCCCTGTCCCACATGGGGCTTGCAGTCCAAGTTGGAGGAAGAACTGATCCCATCATTGGGCAGGGATTGTCTCTATCTGTTGCCAAATTGTCCATTCCAAGCACTTGGTACAGTGCTCTGCGCATAGTAAGTGCTCAATAAATACTGTTGAATGAATGAACTGATATGGAATCCCCATTTTAACAGTTGAGGAAACTGAGGCCCAGAGAAGTGATTGGCGCAAGGTCACACAGCAGGCAAGTGGCAGAGTAGGGATTAGAAGCCAGATTTTCTCTATCTTCCAAGATCTTAGTACAGTGCCCTGCACGTAGTAAGCGCTCAATAAATACTATTGAATTAATGAACTGATGTTGAATCCCCATTTTAACAGTTGAGGAAACTGAGGCCCAGAGAAGTGATTGGCCCAAGGTCACACAGCAGGCAAGTGGCAGAGTCGGGATTAGAATAATCATAATGTTGGTATTTGTTAAGTGCTTCCTATGTGCAGAGCACTGTTCTAAGCGCTGGGGGAGACACAGGGTCATCAGGTTGTTCCACGTGAGGCTCACAGTGAATCCCATTTTACAGATGAGGGAACTGAGGCCCAGTGAAGTGACTTGCCCACAGTCGCCCAGCTGACGAGTGGCAGAGTCAGCATTCGAACCCATGACCTCTGACTCCCAAGCCCAGGCTCTTTCCACTGAGCCACGCTGCTTCTCGAAGCCAGGTTGTCTACCTGTGGCCAAATTGTATTTTCCAAGCGTTTAATACAGTGTTCTGCACAGTCATTGCTCAATCAATACGCCTGAATGGATGAATGACAACTTCTGTAAGCCCGTCAAAGGGCAGGGACTGTCTCTGTTACCGATTTGTCCACCCCAAGCGCTTAGTCCAGTGCTCTGCACATAGTAAGCGCTCAATAAATACTACTGAATGAATGACAGCTTCAAGGAGAGACAGGCAGGGCTGCAATAGCCGAACGCGCATGCGCCGGCCGGGCCCCGTCCCACCGCACCACGTGACCCGATCGCGCAGGGCCCCGCCCCAAATGTCACGTGACCGTCGCTCTCCGGCCCCTCCCTGGCCAGTCCCGCCGGCGCCCGTCCCAACTCTCGCGAGAAGACGGCCCTTTTCCCATATCTCCCCGCGGCGGTGGAAGCCGTCCTCTTTCCGCCATCTTGCGAGGCCGGTGAGTACGGGAGGCTCCGCGCTCCTCCATCCAGCGGCCATCGGCGCCATCTCGGCCCCCGGGGGCTCGCGTCTAGGCCCGGTCGGATCTCCAGAGCCCGCCCGGGCCGCCCGACATGGTCTGGCTGCGCTCCGGCTGGGGATTCCGGGGAGGATGGGCCGCCGCTTGGGCTCCATCCTCGGCATCCTTCCCCCTTTATGATGGCGGATCCGGTCCTTGCTCCCCTTCCATCCCCTGGCTGGTGGCTGCTGCACATTCTGCCTCTTTAACCTTGGTGTTGGACCCACCACGGCTTCCACTTTGCCCCTAGACTGTGAGCCCATTGTGGCCATGGATTGCCTCCCTTTAATAACAATAATGTTGGCGTTTAAGCGCTTACTAGGTGCAGAGCACTGTTCTAAGCGCTGGGGGAGAGACAAGGTCATCAGGTGGTCCCCCGTGGGGCTCCCATTTAATCCCCATTGAGGCAACTGAGGCCCAGAGAAGGGAAGTGACTTGAGAAGCAGCGGGGCTCAGTGGCAAGAGCCCGGGCTTGGGAGTCAGAGGTCATGGGTTCGAATCCCGCCACTTGTCAGCCGGGTGACTGTGGGCAAGTCGCTTCACTGGGCCTCAGTTACCTCATCTGGAAAATGGGGATTAACTGTGAGCCTCACATGGAAAAACCTGATTCCCCTGTGTCTACCCCAGCGCTTAGAACAGTGCTCTGCACATAGTAAGAGCTTAACAAAAACCAACATTGTTATTATTGGCCAGTCACACAGCTGACAAGAGGATTTGAACCCATGACCATTGACTCCCAAGCCAGGGCTCTTTCCACTGAGCCATAATGCTACTCTGTACCTATTTATTACTGTTCCTTCCAAGCTTTTAGCACAGTGCTCTGCACACAGCAGGAGTTCAATAAATACGATGGAATGGACCAATGACCTAGAAGCATTTCCTGGATCTTTTTCCTATCCATCCACCCCCGACCCATACTTTATTCGTGGCTCAGTGGAAAGAGCCCGGCCTGGGGAGTCAGAGGTCATGGGTTCTAATCCCGGCCCCACCGCTTGTCAGCTGGGTGACTTTGGGCAAGTCCCTTCACTTCTCTGTGCCTTAGTTACCTCATCTGTAAAATGGGGATTAAAACTGGGAGCCCCACGTGGGACATCCTGTTCAGCTTGTATTCCCCCAGCGCCTAGAACAGTGCTTTGCACATAGCGCTTAACAAATACCACCAATATTATTATTATTCTGTATTATGGGTGTTGGGAAGGAGTTGTCAAAGAGCCAGAAGGGTGGGGCCTTGCCGTTAATAAATACTATTGAATGAATGGTTAATAATGGTGGCAATTAAGTGCTTACTCTGTGCAAAGCACTGTTCTAAGCGCTGGGGAGGATACAAGGGGATCAGGTCATCCCAGGTGGGGCTCACAGTCTTCATCCCCATTTTACAGATGGGGTCACAGGCCCAGTGAAGTGACTTGCCCAAAGCCACCCAGCTGACAAGTGGCGGAGCTGGGATTTGAACCCATGACCTCTGACTCCCAAGCCCGGGCTCTTTCCACTGTGCAACGCTGCTTCTAAGTAGTAATAATCTCCCCCGATTAGACCGTAAGCCCGTCAAACGGCAGGGACTGTCTCTATCTGTTGCCACACTTGTTCATTCCAAGCGCTTAGTACAGTGCTCTGCACAGAGTAAGGGCTCAATAAATACTATTGAATGAATGAATAGTAATAGCTGCAAGATGGTCACAGAAAGATGAACCACATTGTGGGGGGGCTCCAATGTGATAACCCCTCTTCAAAGCAAAACGTTTGCCCAAGCGAGAAGACAGACCGAAATGGTCCACCCTCGTCTTGGAAGACCCTCAGGGTGTAACTTGTACACGTCTGGTCCGACCAGGTGCGAAATTCTTGCTTCCAACAGTGGCCCACCTCTTCATTCAATCGTATTGAGCGCTTACTGTGTGCAGAGCACTGTACTAAGCGCTTGGAAAGTACAATTAGGCAACAGGTAGGAAATAACCCCTACCCAATAATGGGCTCACCCAGTTGAAAACTCTTTGGGGTTGTCCAAAGATGCTGGCTCTTTTGATAGAAGCAGTGTCTTTACCGCTGGAAGGCGAGTCGGGCTCACCACGTTTTGGAGAGAGTTAGAGCTTGGTTCTACCGCTTAATAATAACCCGATCGGTGTCGTGCCCCCGATGGGGCTTGGCAGCGTTAGTAATGTTTGGAACTTTTCTCTCCCCCACCCTCATCTATCTGTACAGCCACCATGGTGCGCATGAACGTCCTGGCGGATGCTCTGAAAAGCATCAACAATGCAGAGAAACGAGGAAAACGCCAGGTCCTCATTAGGCCGTGCTCCAAAGTCATCGTCAGGTTTTTAACTGTGATGATGAAGCATGGTAAGTGGTTCGGCCCTGTTCCGGTTGGACTCGGATTCGGGAAATTTATGGACACAAGTGAAAGTAGCCATTGGGGTTCAGTGAAGGAAGCGATGGGCCGGGGAACTTGAACATTCATTCAGTAGTATTTATTGAGCGCTTACTATGTGCAGAGCACTGGACTAAGCGCTTAAGATTGGGCCTCCAGATTTGCTAGGAGTCTTTGTCAGTTGATCCCCTTGTTCCTTTTTCCCCCTCAGTCTGGACTCCCCAGAATCTTACCTGTAGCTTGAGGCCAACATCAGTTATAACATGAGTAAAATTTATGCAGTAATTGAGGTGGGGCCTTGAGACCACTGTCGTCTTGGTGGTGTAACGATTCTGAACTGCAGTGATCTGGCGATGTGACGTTATTTTGAAGGAATGGGAAAGATGGAGTGGAATTCCACTCTTACGAAGTGAAATGTTCTTTTTAATCTATTTAGGCTACATTGGCGAATTTGAAATCATTGATGATCACAGAGCTGGGAAAATTGTTGTCAACCTCACAGGCAGATTGAACAAGGTAGGAATTAATTTGTTTAAAGCTTCTAAAGTGATTTGTGAACTTCCATTTATCGCTAGCTTATTTGGAATGATTTGCCCTTTACCAGTCTTATTCTTCAACCCACCTATAAAATGCCGTTCCACGAAGGTCCTGCAATTTTAAGGCATGGTTGCCTCAGCCCTTCTACCCAATTATACCTCTTCTTAGCTTTATTTCATCCGGGCTGCCTGCTGTTCTCCCAGCAACTGGCCCCTGTTTTTAAAAGTGTTGAAGTTTTTGGAAGTTGACCACAAGGCTCATATATTTCCTGCTTTGTCCTAGGCTCACAATATCACCCATTGCAAGGTGCCTTTAATTTCTTCCTGTCTGTAAAATGCGAATATATGCTTTGTGCAAAGGTCAGTTGTGCTGGATTTTTGTATAAACATACCTTAAACACATGGTTTCCTGTTAAGTGTTTATCTGGCCCCCTAGATCATAGGCTTCTTGAAGGCAGGGGTAATTCCTACTACTTGTATGGAATTCGTGTATTGAATCCATACTGTAAGGGCTCAATTGCTAATATTGATTGAAGAGGGATATAAAATGGACATGAGCGAAACAGCATATTATAGTGGAGTGTAGGAGACCTGGTATCTACCGCCTTCTGCAGAGCTGAGTCTTAGAACATGCTCTTCAATAGTTTTTTTTAATCAGTGCAACTGATCAAGTCAAATCGTAATGTAAATTTGGGATAGTTTGCACTTGAAGGGGTGGTGGATGTGCATGATCCAGTTACTGTTGGGAATTGAACGGCTAGTGTGTTAAATGTTTGGAGTGGTTTATTGCGACTTTGTTTTGCTTGATTCACTTGTCGAAAAATTTGCCCAGGTGTGGCTTTAACCTGTGAATAAATCATGTGGTGGGTTCTCTCGGTCTAGTTCCGGTGTCCTGTGGCTAAATGTGCATGGGGTGAACAGCATCAGGTTGCCTAGACTGAGGCAGTTTCCCCTTTCCTTGTCTTATGAGAATTCAGGCCGCCACTACAAAAGAATTCTACGCTTGCCCCCCATATCCGTGTAAACCGACGTGAGGAGCTCCCGGTCAAGGCAGTGGGATATTGTTATTGGGTGCCTGGGTTTAGATAGGCTTCACTCGGTGTTGGTTGCTCTGGGTTAGGTGCTCAATAGTATTTGGGAATGCTGTTTTACAGTGTGGAGTGATCAGTCCCAGATTTGATGTTCAACTGAAAGATCTGGAAAAGTGGCAGAACAACTTGCTGCCGTCACGCCAGTTTGGGTGAGTAGAAATTAAAAGCTAAAGTTTGGATCAAGTGTCAGCCAACCTCTGGTAGGTAACTGCTTCAGGTAATGCAAAGGTTTATTACTATTTATAATTTGTCAGATTTGTTATGGTTCAACGTCAACAAACGTGAAATATTTAGATAAATTCATAGAAATTAGATTGTATTGGAAGGGGAAAGTTTATTATAGTATTTCCATCACTCCTAACCAACCGCCTTCCACTCGAGTCTGACCCAGCCCTCATTTTATATTATGGGTGTTGGAAAGGAGGTATGAAACAGCCAGAAGTAGCGCCTATTGGCCTTGCTATTAGTTGTAAGATGGGGCCAGAAAGATGAACCACATGTGGGGGCGGAGGGTTCTTCAAGGTGGATAAGCCTAGCAGGTACGCTGAAAAAATGAGGGTTTTAATCTGGGCAACAAGACCTTTATTGCGACAGCTACCTCGTTTTTCTGATGCTATGGCATCAGCACTAAGCCCCAATCACTGATCTTGAATGAGTTTTGTACATAATTCTGGTGTGCGCTTTGCATTATCAGGGGGACAAGAGCATGAATGGTGAACCAGCGGGTAGTATAATAGATTCCTTGGCACAACCTCAGGACCGTGGCTCGATTGTCATTCTCGATAGGACGTTCCATCCCCATCCACTGTAGAGATAAAATGTTGGGCTACCTGGAGCGTGGGTCTGATTAGCCATAGCACTGCTTGTTTTTAATGTTGGGTTGTGGCTCTTTAAAACATTCAATAGTATTTATTGAGTGCTTACTTTGTGCAGAGCACTTTACTAAGCACTTGGAATAGACAAATCGGCAACAGAGACCGTCCCTGCCCATTGACGGGCTTACAGTCTGATGGATATTAAAACAGATATTAAGCGAAACTGCTACAGTTTATCTCTTGAAATGTATAGTACATTTTAATTTGAATATTCATAGTACAGCTTAGCAGACTACAGGGTTACCTGATGCACTGCATTTTCTAGTTGTCTGTGACATTCTGCTGGCTTTAATCACTAGTATCTCATTTGAATTCAAAAATTACTTTTTTCTTAAAGCAGTATGGTCAACTCGTATTCTGAGCAGATGATATGGAATAAAGGTTCAGCGTGGCTCAGTGGAAAGAGCCCGGGCTTCAGAGTCAGAGGTCATGGGTTCGACTCCCGGCTCCGCCACTTGTCAGCTGTGTGACTGTGGGCGAGTCACTTCACTTCTCTGGGCCTCAGTTACCTCCTCTGTCAAATGGGGATTAACTGTGAGCCTCACGTGGGACGACCTGATTACCCTGTATCTACCCCAGCGCTTAGAACGGTGCTCTGCACATAGTAAGCGCTTAACAAATACCAACATTATTATATACTAGACAAGGGAAGCTTTAGGCAAATTTTCTTCATCAGATGTCTATTTTGTTCAAATTCAGAAACTGAGGACATCTGGAGTTATAAACTGCAGGTGTATTTTCATCTTAAATCCTGCAAAAATCTGGCTTTTTTCTCTTCCCCCACTATCTGGCCATAGTACTTGGTACAACCTGTCGGCTGTGTGGAGGACCAAGTTAAGCCAGGAGACCCCATAACCTAGTGGAAAGAGCAAGAGCCAGGGAGCCGATGGACCTGGGTTCCGATCCCAGCTCCGCCGTTTAAACTTTGATGTGGCATTGGGCAAGTCACTTCACTTCTTACCACCTACCACCTGAACATGGTGGTTAGTTCCAAGACTGCTTTACATGGAAACAGATTTTTTAACTCTCTCCTTTTCTCCCAACAGGTTTATTGTGCTTACAACCTCAGCTGGCATCATGGACCATGAGGAAGCAAGACGAAAACACACAGGAGGCAAAATCCTGGGATTCTTTTTCTAAGGCTGTAAAAGATGCAATACCAATAAAATGCTCAAATGGACTCTGGCCTTGAAAATGTAAATCACTTTAAGGAGCATTTGTGGCAGTATTGGAAATGATATTAAAAGTTAAGAAACGTGGTTCACTCTTCCTGTTCATCGGAGCCCAATCTTTGGGTTCAGTGTTTGGATTGTTTTTTTAAATGCAGAACTTTGGACCTTTATTTCTTTCCCCCTTTTGTCATTCTGGGCATGGTGGAGAGGAAAAGACCTGCCCGTTCACCCGCTCAGTAATTCTCCGTGTATGCGCCTTCAAGTTTCCCCTCAGGAGGACCGCTTGAAGTAGCTTCTGGTCGGCAAAGTTGCAAGATTAAGTCTGTCTTGGCCTGATCCATCAACTACTTTTCCAGTGGTGAACCACGAGTTATCCAGGGTAGCAGGGCCTATTGGAAAGAGCATGGGCCTAGGAGTCAGAGGACCTGGGTTCGAATTGCAGCTCCACAGTTGCTCTTAACTTTCCTCGATTGTAAATTGGAGATTAAATCCTCCAAGTTAGATTGTGAACCCCAAATAGGATAGGGACTGGTTTGTATTTATCCCAGTGCTTAGAACCGTGCTTGACACATAGTAAGTGCTTAACAGATACCATAATTTACTAAATATCAAAGGTGAGCCTTGATGCCTTTCTCCTGAACCCCTTAAATTGAGACATGTAAGGGCATCCAAATGGTTTTTAAGATATCCTGCCCCTCATGAATGGGTTAGGTTTAAGCTAATAACTGGAATTTATCATTTATTTGTTTAAGCTTTAAAGGTGGACCAAGCACTAAGTGTTAGGGGTAGATCACTTTATTCAGGGCACTACTGAATAGATCAATGTTTCCTTTCTATCTTAGTCCTGTAGTGCAGCATTAGACTTGAAACTTATCAGTCACGGGCTGTGTTTTTTGTTCCTTTAGTAACTCATCTTGCATTACTGCCAAAACTATTAAGAGGCTAGTGTTAAGTACCCCAGCCCCACAATACAGGTAAATATCCTATTTTCCCATCTGTAGCGTTCGGGAGAAAATCTATCCTAGAGTCGCTATGATTCGGAAATGGCTCCACAGCACTTGATAATCTAACAAATTTTCACGTTGGTCTGCCCATGTAGACGAAGCTCCTTGTGGCCAGAGATCCCGTCTACCAACTCCATTGTATTGTACCTTCCCATGCACTCAGTACAGTGCTCTGCACGTAGTAAGTGCTCAGTAAATAACATTGATCTGATCCAGTGGAGACTTGAGTGAGGGTCTGGGAGAAGCATAATTCTGCAGAATTTCCTGAAGTGGAGGCAGGTAAAACTCAACAGAAATAAGACTAGGGTTGGCAGCATGGGTTAGACAGCCAGTGTATTTTTCTTTAGTGAAGAGATTAACAATCCGAAGATCGTGTGATGCTGCTTCTGCTATAGTAGAGCAAAAGAGGGGACTGCTGGATGTTTCCAAGAGTTTAAGTTGCAAGAATCAGTGAGTGAAGCCAAAGTTGTCTATTTGAGTTGCAATACTTTCGTCTGTGCTTGATATTTGTTTATTTTAGAATGACTTGCCTGCAGATATCTGTAGCACAGAACTGCCTCTGCCTTGGCAAAATGTGATGTATGTGTACCACGGAATCCTTTAACTCCTAGGCCTGTGTTCTTTGTAGTACTACTAATGATGACTATTTAAGCGCTTATATGTGCCAAGCATCATTCCAAGAGCTGGGGTAGTTACAAGGTAATCAGGTTGTCCCAAATAGGGCTCACGGTCTTACTCCCCATTTTACAAACGAGGTAACTGAGGCACAGAGAAGTTGTGATTTGCCCAGTCACACAGCTAAGTGGCAGAGCAGATGTAGAACCCATGACCTCTGACTCTCATGCCTGTGGTCTTTCCACTAAACCACCATCCTTGTAAACTTTCATTCATTCACTCATTCAATAGTATTTATTGAGCACTTACTATGTGCGGAGCACTGTACTAAGCGCTTGGAATGTGCATTTCGGCAACAGAGACGGTCCCTGCCCAATGATGGGCTCACAATCTAATCGGGGGAGACAGATGGCAGAGCAAAACAGAAGGAAACAAAAACAAGACAACATTATCACGATAAATAGAATCAAGGGGAGGTACATCTCATTAACAAATAGGGTAATAAACAATAATAGGGTACTTTACACTGTGGCCGGCCACTGTCAACTTCTCAGGTCCAGTTTGCCAGTAGAAATCACTTCCACTGAGCTTAAATGGTACCTGCTTTTTCTGAATAGAGAGTTTGCCAGAAGTTCGGGCAGGAGACTCATATCGCAGATACTTATCTGTTGGACAAGCAGCGTGGCTCGGTGGAAAGAGCACGGGCTTTGGACTCAGAGGTCATGGGTTCGAATCGCGGCTCTGCCACTTGTCAACTGTGTGACTGTGGGCAAGTCACTTCTCTGTGCCCCAGTGACCTCATCTGTAAAATGGGGATGAAGACTGTGAGCCCCACGTGGGGCAACCCGATTCCCCCGTGTCTACCCCAGCGCTTAGAACAGTGTTCTGCACAGAGTGAGCGCTTAACAAATACCAACATTATTGTTACATGGCTAAACCTCTCCATTACATTTGGTACCTTTGAAACAAGATTGTGAGTAATGTCAGCCGTGGATACTTGTAGCTGTTATTTTTCTTCACTAAAGCAGCTTTTCCTGGTGCAGTGGAAGTCATTCAATAGTATTTATTGAGCGCTTACTATGTGCAGAGCACTGTACTAAGCGCTTGGAATGGACAATTCGGCAACAGAGAAAATCCCTGTCCACCGACGGGCTCACAGTCTAATCAGGGGAGATGGACAAAAACAAGACAACATAATCATGATAAATGGAATCAAGGGGATGGACACCTCATTAAAGTAAATAGGGTGATAAAAATATATCCAAACGAGCACAGTGCTGAGGGGAGGGGGAGGAGCAGAGGGAAAGGGGGCTTCAAACCTTCTTTTCCAGGCGAAGTCTCAACATTCCTGGGAGCTTTTAGGAAAAACTACTGGGAGAGGAAGTAGGCGATACTATCTTATAATACTTAAAGCGATTAAAATTGAATATGAGGATCGATGATCACTTTAAAACATTTACTCACTAAGTTCCATCCAGTGGTCAGTTTTTAGAGCAATTCTGCCACAGATGGAGTTATTTGACCTCAAGTGGATTCGGAAAGGCAATTTTGGATAGCTTAAACTGTTCACCGTGCTGAGCTCCCAGTAATCTGCTTTATTAGTGACTGCTTGCGATCTGGAGAACAAGGGAGGCACTGATGGGTTTTACCTGAGACAGGTGATTGCAAGGCCCGCGGGAGGGGAGCAGGGAGGGAGGTGTGGCCTTCTCTCCTCGTTCTCCCGGGCCTGAGCCAATCGAGGACTCACGCAGAGCCACGGGGGCGAAGCCTAAGGCAGGTAAAAGGCGATTTCTTTTTGAATCGCGAAAGCACGAGGGACAGAAGCAAAGGAGGAAGAAGCACGGGGAGAGAGGGAAGCAGTGGGGAAAGAAGCACGCCGAGTAGAAGCAGGAGAGCAGCCTTGCGGCACCAGTGGCCAGTGTCTCCAAGATTTTCGCCCAATCTTTTGCAGTGGGATGAAGAACGGACTCCTGTGACCAGCAGACTGGTAGTGGACCCTTGGTGGAGTGAGTTTGTGTATGTGTCATTCTCTTGCTCGGTGGCTAAACTAAGTGGAAAAAAAAACAAAACCACCTTTTCACAGTGGCTCAGTGGAAAGAGCCCGGGCTTGAGAGTCTAGAGGTTACGGGTTTGAATCCTGGCTCTGCCACTTAGTGTGTGACTGTGGGCAAGTCGTTTAACTGCTCTGTGCCTCAGTTACCTCATCTGTAAAATGGGGATAAAGACGGTGAGCCTCACGAGGGACAATCTGATTACCTTGAAATCAGAACAGTGCCCTGCACATAGTAAGTGCTTAACAAATACCAACATTATTATTATATTATTATAATTATTATTAACCCTGGTGGTGTGCTCTGATTCCCTATGTTTCACTGAGGCTGCCCAGGTTCAGGAAAGACTTGGTATGAGTTATTACTTTATTTTGTTTGTCAAATGAACAGTAGTATTTAGGCCGAAAGAGAAAGCCTCTAAGATGATATTTGTACTTTAGCACTATAAAGGATATACCTTTTTGCAGGCTCTGAATGGGAATTCAATGTACTTTTTTTTAAAAAAAAGATGGGACTATAGAAGGTTACAAACAGGAAGCCATGGTGGTCCTTTGCTGTGGGAGGGGAAAAAACCCCTGTAGAAAAAATGATATTTATTGAATGCTTACTCTGCATAGAGCACTCTACTAAGTGATTGAGCCCAGCAGAGTTGCTAAATGCTTAATGTAGTTCTCTGCACACAGTAAGCACCATTGGTTGGCAGAAATGATCCCTGCCCTCTAGAAGTTTACCAAAAATAGTTTGGAAGCACCGCACAAGGTTTTACGATTGATTTGTGAAGTCAGCCCTTAGTATAGTGCTCAGTCAATACCATTAATTGATAAATGTCTCTAAGATAGGTGGTCCTTTTGAAAGAGTGGATGACAGTCAATCACTTCTGATTTTGTTAGCCAAGGTTAAATATTTCCCACCTTTTCCACGTCAGACATGGGTCTTTGGTCACTTTTGTTCAATTCTCTGGTACTAACAAAATTTGAAGTTGTTGGAGGCTGTTTCTGGAAGTTTCATAAATAGAAATCACAAAATCCTCTTCTTGTAGAAGCCTCTCTTTTTTCATCAATGATTCTTAGGCACTTTACTGACTTGAGTGTTTTTTTGGTAGAAATGCTTCCCTGCCTCCTCTTTCTCCTTCCTCCCCCCACGTTATTTTCTACGGTGAGACAGATATCCTTCAGAGTGATTTCTATCGTGTTTAGAAGCTCCACCTCCCGTTATCTCCCATTAGCTTCACCATTATCTATTCCTTAGCTGGGAAGACACGTTTTGTACTGACACCATTTTCATACTCTTCTAGTAATAATAGCAAGTAAGCGCTCAATAAATATGATTGAATGAATTTATTAAGCACTTGCTGGGTGGAGAGCATCGGGAGAGCTGCCGGAATATACAGCCCCTCGTAATATGACAACCTCTAAAAGAAAGTGACCGGGAAGGCAAACACGTAACCGGCGTACATGATCACTTCAACTGGTTTCCAACGCACGCGTGAACTAGATGGGTTCCAGCTTTCTAAAGGGTGAGGAAGGCCACTCCCATGGATTTAGCTAACGGGTTATCGCACAGATTCTTGAGCAGGAAAGGCACCCAGGAGGAGATAATTTACCCATCCCTTGGAGCCAGAAAGGGGCTCCCTTTGCTCCCTCCCAGCAGACCCGAGTCCCCAAGTCTCAGTCTTAAGTGAGTCCCAGTCCATTCAGGGCTTGTTATTGGCCCCCACGGACCAGCCAAAGGGAGATGCTCAGGGGGCGAGGTGGCTTTTTGGGACTGTGGCTGCTGGAAACTGCTCAACCACTTCATCCCTATCCCAAGCCACGACTAGCTGGTCCTGCAGTAGCCCAGGATGGCAGTGGCTTCAACTTGGGGCCAGATGCAGCCCCAACTGTGAAAGCAGGAGATGGAGTGTGCTGCTTTTTTTTAACTTTTTAATTATTAGGACATAATGCTCTTTATTTACTTGACTCAGTTGTCTGGTTGCTTTCAGGTATTTGTCAAGGGCTTGGTATGTGTCAAATGCCTTTCTAAGCTCTGGTGTAACTATAAGTTTATTAGGTCAGATGCAGTCCCCGTACTATGCGGGGCTCACAGTCTAAGTAGGAGGGAGAATAGTTATTTTAATTCCCATTTTACAGTGGAGGAAAGAGGCACGGGGAACTTAAGCGACTTGCCCAAGTTTCCGCAGTCATGGTCAGGTGTGATCAATTCTCCGGGATTTAGGGTTAGGGTTGGAATTAAAACTCGGGTTCTCCAGCTCACAGGTCTGTGTTCTCTCCACTAGGCCACATTGCTTCTCTTTCTAGGGGAAGCAGGATGGCCTTGTGGATAGAGTACAGGCCTGGGAATCAGAGGACCTGAGCTCTAATGCCGGCTCCGCCACTTGTCTGCCGTGTGACCTTGGGCAAGTCACGTAACTTCTCTGTACCTCAGTCATCTCATCTATAAAATGGGGATTAAGACTGAGCCCCATGTGGGATGGGGACTGTGTCCATTTTGTTTATCTTTTGTCTACCCCGATGTTTAGAACAGTGTTTGGCACATAGAGAAGCCGTGTAGCTCAGGGGAAAGAGCCCAGGCTTCGGAGTCAGAGATCATGGGTTCAAATTCCGGCTCAGCCACTTGTCAGCTGTGAAATTTGGGCAAGTCATGTAACTGCTCTGTGCCTAAGTTTACCTCATCTGTGAAATGGGGATAAAGAGTGTGAGCCCCAGATGGGACAACCTGATCACCTTGTATCCCCCCAGCGCTTAGAACAGTGCTTTGCTCATAGTAAGTGCTTAATAAATGTCATTATGGGAAGCAGCATGGCTCAGTGGGAAGAGCCCGGGCTTGGGAGAGGTCATGGGTTCGAATCCCAGCTCTGCCGCTTGTGAGCTGTGTGACTTTGGGCAAGTCACTTCACTTCTCTGTGCCTCAGTTCCCTCATCTGTAAAACGGGGATGAAGACTGTGAGCCCCACGTGGGACAACCTGATTATCTTGTATCTATCCCAGCGCTGAGAACAGTGCTCGGCACATAGTAAGCGCTTAGTAATGATGGTATTTGTTAAGCGTTTAACAAATACTACTCTTATTATTATTCTCTTTTTACCCCCTCCTTCCTTGCCACTGTTTGCTGTTCCCTGAGTTAACCCCAGCATTCCAAATGACAAATTTAGCTGCTCTGGAACTAGACAATGATAGTTCACATGGGAATTTATTGCTGTGACTAGGCGTGAGAAATCTATCTTATTTCAGAAAGTAAGGAAGGATAACCAAGTCTGGAACAGTAGGGACTCGCAGAGACATGGCAGATGAGTTGATGTATTCCCCAGAAAAACATCCAGGTGGATGCCATCGCTGGTTATTTAACATCATCCCTATTAGCCTCCTCCAACCTTGGTGAAAAACTGTAGTCTCTGGAGAGCGGTAACTGTATCTGATCCCATTATCTTTTGTCTATCCTAGTGCTTAAGCACCTATACAGTGCTCAAATATAATTGAGGGGTCTGCCTAGTCCTCAGTTTAGTTCACATGGGTCTATGACCTGAACCGTTTACCCTTCCCGATCTGTATTTTCAGGAGGAAGTTTAACGTCCAGGGTCAGCCAAGCCAGCTAGAGCTTTGCCCTTAGATACACCTCATTCCATCTTGTGTTGCCCCGCAAGGTAATGACCCTTTTTGTTAGAACGATGGTTGGATTAAAAGGAAATTGTTAGGATAAGAGAGTCCTCCCTCCAGGCTGTTGGAAACTCTTAAAGGAACTTGGCAATATTTCTAAAGTAGTCTGTCCTTTTGGGAAGGAGAGCTACTTCTTCAGTGTCCAGCTCTTCAGTTTCTTGTGTAAAATGGGAATTAAATCCCACTCCTTCTTAAACGTGAGCCCCAAACGGAACAGGGATTGTGTCCAGTTAGATCAGTTTTATCTATCCCAGCTCTCAGAACAGTGCTTGACACAGAGTAAGGGTTTAACAATAATAGATCTAATGCATGTTGCTGAGGCAAAAAAAAAAAAATCCACTCTGGTCAGTGGCACCCATTGATCTCAGTGGAGATTTTTGCATACTTAGAGACCCCCCGCCGCCTCTCCCTTCAAAGGAGCGCCTTCCTGAATCATTTTCCAGAATCAATCGTTTAATGAGCACTTAGTGTGCAGAGCACTGTGCTAAGTGCCTTAGAGAGTTCAATACCATAAAGTAGATGAGATCCCTGCCCACAACTCTTCCTGCTGTCGAAGTAGGACTAGGCTTTGGTAGTGATTTGGTAGCCTAGCTCTGGGAGTCTTGGGAGCTGCGAGCTTTTTGTTCCCTTTGTTTGAACAGTAAAAAGCCCTTCCCCATAGGTTTTTTTTTTTTTTTTTTTTTCTAGTGGTATTTCAATGCTTACTATTTGCCAAGGCACTGTACTAAACTCTGGGGTAGATACAAATTAACCAGATTGGACATAATCCCTGTTGCATATTGCATTCACAGTCTGAAACCCCATTTTACAGATGAGGTAACTGAAGCACAGAGAGTGAAGTGACTTGCTCAACTTCACACCGCAGACAAGTGGTGGAGCTGGGATTCGAACCTAGGTCCTTCTGATCCCAGATCTGGGCTCTAACCACTAGGATATGCTGCTTCTCTATGGTTCTAATTGTTTACCATCCCAAGGATGGAATGATTAGGGAGCTGAATGCTGAACTGAGGAGACTTCCTATTTGAGTCCAGGAAGTCAAGCGATTTGCCTCTGTGGACTTGGAAAGCAATTCTGATAAAAATCCAGCTGCCAGGCTCTCACATGGGCTCTCTCTCTCCCTAAGATTGACCATCTCTAACCCCCCCCCTTTTTTTATGATACTTAAGTGCTTACTATGTGCCAGGCACTGTACTAGGTGCTGGGGTAGATAAAAGCTAATCAGGTTGGACACAGCCTATGTCCCACATGAGGTGCTCAGTCTTTATCCCCATTTTACAGATAACTGAGGCCTAGGTAAGTGACTTTTCTGAGGTCACAGCAGACGTGAGGCCGAGTCAGGATAAGAACCCAGGGCCTTCTGACTCCCAAGCCTTTGCTCTATCCACCAGGTGACTCCACTTCTCATGTGAAAGTGCCTGGCACATAGTAAGTGCTTAACAAATACCATCATCACTATCGCTTGTCCCTGTGCCCACCAGGCCCGGCAGATCTCATGAGTTCGAATCCCAGCTCTGCCTCCTGTCAGCTGTGTGACTATGGGCAAGTCACTTAACTTCTCTGTGCCTCAGTTACCTCATCTGTAAAATGAGCATGAAGACTGTGAGCCCCACGTGGGACAACCTGATTCCCCTGTGTCTACCCCAGCGCTTAGAACAGTGCTCTGCACATAGTAAGCGCTTAACAAATACCAACATTATTATTATTATTATTAGATCTGTGCTCCTGGGACATCTCAAGTGGTGTCAGTATGTTCCTCTTTAGGAAAATCCTCTGTCCCGTCCGTCCTTGACATATCTGGATCCCTTAGCAGGAAATAGCTATTTTCTACAGCAGACTGTTTCCTTGCAAAGGATGTGTTTATTAGGAAGCACTGCTGAGAGTGGCTGAAGATTTCCCAAGCCCAGACTGGTTCTTCTCCACTCGTGTGTAATCACTAAGTTTCAAACCCCTGGGTAAATATAGACAGAAGAAGACTCTGGGGAAACACAAATGCGTGCGGCAGAAGATATTACGGGGGACGCCTACCTGGTGAAGACCAGCACCGGGAGGCGGAGCTGCGGATTCCTACAAGAAAGTGGGTGGTGGTCCTGAGAGAGACATCCCTTTGGCCGCATCTTTCCGCTGTTGGACCTTTTCCCCAGAAAAAGGAAAGTGGAGGACGTAAGGTGCAGGAAATCGCTACGGTGTGGAACGGGCTTCCACCAGCAGCTGAAGTTTCCAAAAACCAAGCTGAACCAAAATACGCTTTGATTGCCGACTTTCTTCCTACAGTCTCCTTCCTTCACTAAAAATAAAGGTCCTGTCTTTAGTTCAGCGGAGATGGGCTGATTAGGCATGACATTCAGACAAACATGTTTGGAATAAATATTCAAATGAATGATGCTTATTAACTGTAGTGTGGCTTATTTATCTCGCATTAGTTAGCATAACAACGGGGTTTGACAAGGGATGGGTTTTTCACTTCTGTGTCTTATTAAAGAACAATAGATCATTAGAAAAAAGTGCAGATGTGAGCAGTGTATTTTCCAGACTAGGTGTAATTAGAGCGTGCATTATTATGATATTGTTTTGTTTATCGTTCCGCTGATTGAGATGCATGTGGGAGCCCAGCTGGGCTCCGTGGAGAGATTCTGGTGCGGATGTCAAGAAGTTACCCTCTCTTCCCTCTCCGGTGGCAGAGAGAAGAGCGCAGAACATGTAGGGGAACTGCGGTAGACTTGACCTTCTCCGAGAACCCCCTGCTGCTTCAGAAAGAGAGGTGAGGTCTCGTCGTATACCCTCCACGTTCAAACATTAGCAAAGTGGATGACTCTTCTTAGTACTGGTGTCTTTTTTGTGATGAGATCGTTCTATCATCAATCACTGGGCTGTCTGGGACTATATGTATTATTGTATTTAAGTGCTCACTATGTGCAAAACACTGTTCAAAGTGCTGGAAGGAGACCAGGCATTGAATCCCCATTTTACAGATGAGGAAACTGAGGCACGGGTGTTAAACGATTCGCCCAAGGTCACACTGCAGGCAAGAGGCAGAGCTGGGATTAGAACTCGGGTCTCCTGCCTCCCAGGCTCTTTCTACTAGGCCCTGCTGCTCCTCAGCATGGTGGTGATGGTGGTGGGGCCTATGGGACAGGGGCCAGCTGGCTGTGGGACTTGTCTGGACCACCTGTGACTGGTCGCTGATCTCTTGGGCCTTTTTCTTAGTTCCCAGAGTTGGCTATAGGCTCGATGACTTCTGCAGTTGCCCTGGGACAGAAAAGGATAAGATGCATGTGACAGGCACCCAAATATCAGAAGAGAAGACACAGGCACTCCAGCAGCACAATCCCTTTGTCTCTCTTATGGGCTCTTTAACTTTGAAGACAAATGTGTGTGCAAGACCTAGCTTTTCCCTCGCAAACCTCACTGGTCTGTTAGGGAGTCTGAACTATGTTCCCGATGGTCAGAATCCATAGGCACGAGATCTTTTATTTGCATAAAAATATATCAGTAAAATTCAAAGAATTCCATAGATGCCGCCTCAGCTGTCTTCACTTGTGTTGATTAGGGCTAAATACAGGAGGCCTCATCTAGGGGAGGAAAGTTCCAGGTTGACTTTAGGGTCCTCCCTTTGGCGAGACAGGATGTGCCTCTTTCATTTTACTTTTATCTCCAGGTGGGCAGAAAAGCAGGTGCCTAGGATTGACTTTGAGTGGCAGGCTGAATGCAGTTTTCTGTAGTGTGTTTCCCCCCTCAGGGCAGTGGAAACTGTTTTTACTGATAACTCCTAGACTGATTCTCCGACTTCCTTCATCGTGACTTTCTTTCTGGTGCAGTCAACGGGCTGTGTTCAAGGATCAGACTCTGGATTTCTTTGGTTTTTTTTTTTTATTATTTCCAGGATGCTTTTGGAGGTAGGAAAACTACATTTGGGAGGGGGTAGCGGGAAAAGGATCGAGAAAGATTATCCCTTGTCTCCACTTAAAGCACACTTTGTGGCCACGCTCATTTGATTCTTTGCTGGAGTCGTTAGAATACTTTTGTCAGGGAAAGAGGTGGCTTTTGTGTGGCTCATCCCAACTGCCTTGGGGTCTTCACCAGGCAAGACAGATACAGAAGAAACAAACACAGGGAAATTCCGGTAGGGCGATTCCATCCAAGTTCAGTCTTATTCAAGAGCCGAACCAATATTCTGAAATAGCAGGGAGGACTATGCACCGGTGAATGCTAATCATATGCCGTCGGTGCCCCTGTTGATTTTTCTAGGATTGCTGAATTGACTGAGCAATTGACAAAAGTTCCTCTAATGTATTAGCCCTCAGCTTGCCTGCAGTTTAGTGCAAACCATTACCTGTCATTTGAGTTTGATAAGATGCAGCTGCCAAGCTGACTAAATGAGAGTAAACCCGGGAAAGTGGCACCTTTCGAAGGGAGATCAATGACGCTTTTGTTAGAGGTAGGTTTCCACTGCGCGGGGGAAGGCTGGGACACGGGCTCCGGCGTAGCGATCTCCAAGTTCGGAGCTGCTCTGTGGCATTTCTCCTGAGGGAGTGGGAGGCCCAGCTGAGCCCTTCCTGTAGCTATTTCCACTGATGAAAATCAATTTTGAGGGCCAGAGAAACAGCTGCTAATAAAATGAGCAACCCTTTGTTTTTAATGAGCTGCAATATTGTGGAATTGCAAGGTGATGTTACAGACAAACTGGATCAGAAGCAGAACTCTTGGGCTGCCATCTCCCCCCCCCCCCCAACCTTTTGAAGATTTGCAGCTATTTTAGAGTCTCTTTTACTGCTCCTTATTACAGCATTCTACTTCTGTAACTGGAGGGAAGGGGAAGGGGAGGGGAGGGAAAGGCTTATACTGTAGGAGGTTAGTGTCTTCTCCCAATAAGCTTTGTGAGAGCTTCTGTGAGTCCCTGTAGACTATGAGTTCAGTGTGGGCAAGGAATCTCACCATTTGTTGTTGTATTGTACTTTCCCAAGCGTTTAGTACAGTACTCTGCACACAGTAAGTGCTTAAATATTAATGAATGAATGCCTTATCAGTGATTCTGCAAAGAATTTCCAAGAAGCCTTGTAGAGTTGGGTAGGAGAAGGTGGACCAAGTCATTAAGATCTTGATTATCGTTCAGCCATTGCCTTTTCACACCAGTCCATCTCCTGCTTTCCAAAGCAAATCTTTCTGTGCTTTTTTTTTTAAAGCTCCAGGCAATTAGAGATTTCCCAGATGTCTGAGTTGCCTAGAAAAACTTGTGCAGATATTGGTCTGGGCCAGGCAGGCAACTCCAAAGAGCCTCATCAGCCAGGACAGTCGGCTCAAATTGTCTTGACACATGACCTCTTAATGTAGGCCTTGGATGATCAGGAATAGCTACCCTCCTATCATCCTGATGTCTTTCAACTAACTAGAAGCAGAATGGCCTAGTGGATAGAGCATAAGCCTGGGCATCAGAAGGACCTGAGTTCTAATCACGGCTCTGCCGCTTGTCTGCTGTGTGACCTTGGGCAAGTCGCATCACTTCTCTGGGCCTGTTACCTCATCTGTAAAAGGGGGATTGAGAATGTGAGCCCCATGTGGGACAGGGACTATGTCCAATCTGATTATCTAGAACACATAGTAAGGACTTTACAAGTACTGTAATTATTATTATTATTGTTCTCAGAGCTCATTTCTCCTCAAGATGCTTTCCTTTTCCACGGTCACACCTGGAGCCTTTGCCTTCACCCTGACCTCACTTGCCTAGGTTGAGGGAAGGAGGGAGTGCCCAGTCCTCATCACATGAATGTGTTGTCCCCTTCTTTTGGCATAAATTTAGGGGTGCCGTCTGGGTTTTGATTAGTCATGCTCATCAGAAAGTATTTGCTACTTGGTTTTTCCCCCCCAAATCATTTTACACATTTTTGTAACATACTGACCTGGGGGGAGGGAGGGGTGTCCTCGATGTGGTAAACATGGTGATCAACTGTCAGAGGAGCCCATTACCAAAGAGATTCAGCAGAGTTCTTCAAACACTCACCCTCACTCAAACTGGGGGACAGAGTTGTGTGGGTCGCAGGTAATAATAATGATTGTGGTTTTTAAGCACTTACTATGTGCCAGATACGGTACTAAGCAGTGGGGTAGATAAAAGGTAATCAGATTGGACACAATCCCTGTTCCACACAGGGCTCATAGCCTTAATCCCCAATTTTACAGATGAGGTAATTGAATCATAGAGGGATTAAGTGATTTGCCCCAGGTCACCCAGCAGAAAAGTAACAGAGCCAGAATTAGAACCCAGGTCCTTCTGACTCCCAGCCTATGCTCTATCCACCAGACCACACTGCTTTGAGACCCTGTTCTCTCTTTAGAACATGAGGGTGGCTCCTGGAAGCTAGCTATCTCTTCAGCAAAGAGGGTTGGGAGGAAAGGGACACTCTCTGCTCATCAAAGGAGAAGGCAAGTTTAGTTTCAGCTGAAACCTATGGGAGATTCTATATGACCAGCTGTGAACGAAGGGGAGTGAGAGGCACGAAGAACAGGGGAAGCTTGATGAGGTAGAAGAAAGAATGGTTATTCATTCCAGAGCTGGGGGGACGGGGGATATTGAAGGCACGGCTCGTCCCTCTAGACTGTAAGCTTGCTGTGGGCAGAGGAAGTCTCTGGTATATGATACTCTCCCAGTTGCTTAGTACAGTGCTCTGCGCATCGTAAGTGCTCAAATACTTTTGAAGCAGTCGTGATTACAAGGTTGCTGCCTCTTCTTAGAGGAAGGAAAAAGGAATGAAGAAATCTGGAGTCTACGTCCTATACCGGCCATCTCTCAAGGCTCCAGAGGCCTACGGGTCAACAGATCGGCCCCAAGGACCCACATAATGACCAAAATGCTCATTATTGGGAATAAGATTGAGAATTGAGAATAACAGTGATGGTGTTCCATAAGTGTTGTTTATTGTGCCACAGGGATAAGACCAATCCTAGATAGACGGAGTCTCTGGTAAGTTCAGGAAAATATTACCCTAAGGAAAGGACAGGGTACTCTGCCGTTTCCCTGATCTGTAATTTATTTTAACGTGCTGCCCTCTCTAGGCTTATGTTCCCTGTGGACAGGGATTGTATCTACCAACTCTACTGTCCCAAGTGCTCTGTAATAATAATGTTGGTATTTGTTAAGCGCTTACTATGTGTAGAGCACTGTTCTAAGCCCTGGGGTAGATAGAGGGTCATCAGGTTGTCTCACGTGAGGCTCACGGTTAATCCCCATTTTACAGATGAGGTAACTGAGAAGAGAAGGAAGTGAAGTGAAGTGACTTGCCCACAGTCACACAGCTGACAAGTGGCAGTGCTGGGATTCGAACCCACGACCAGTCTCTTGTTCTTCTAATTAGCTCAGGGGTGTGGGCAAATACCACTTTATTTAGCCCGCAAGGTGGTCAGCGGCTGTGGCCCGGAGTATCCCAATGGCCTGGCAATGGGGAAGGCCTATGGCATATGTGATGTGCCCATCTTGAGCAGATGGCAGCTTGGCCAAACAAAAAATGGAGTCCAAGCCATGGGCCTTTCACAGTTTGAGTTTCCCTGTAGCAGCGGGGCTGTGGGATGTGAGCTGGGCCCCGTTGATCGTGGGTGGCTCTGGTTTACTGCCCTTAGGACCTTGAACTTAGGGAAAGAGAATGGAGGTCCTTCTCCCTCTCACTTCTTCAGGGCCCTGAAAAGGAGGCAGGAATGTGGAGTCAGGGTGAAGAGGGTCTTCCCCAGAGCTAGAGAAGGCAGGAAGGAGAGTAGCCTAATGGAAACAGCATGGGAATCAAGCAGTAATAATAATAATAGCAATAATGATACTTGTTAAGTGCTTACTATGTGCCAAGCACTGGGATAGATGTGGGTAATCAGGTTGGACACAGTCCCTGTCTCATATGGGGCTCAAATCTTAATCCTCATTTTACAGTTGAGGTAACTGAGTCGCGGAGAAGTTAAGTGACTTGCCCAAATGCACACAGCAGACAAATGGCGAAGGAGGGATTAGAACCTAGGTCCTTCTGACTTGCAGCGTGGCTCAGTGGAAAGAGCCCGGGCTTGGGAGTCAGAGGGCAGGGGTTCGAATCCCAGCTCCGCCACTTGTCAGCTGTGTGACTGTGGCCAAGTCACTTCACTTCTCTATGCCTCAGTGACCTCCTCTGTAAAATGGGGATGAAGACTGTGAGCCTCATGTGGGACAACCTGATTACCCTGTATCTACCCCAGCGCTTAGAACAGTGCTCTGCACATAGTAAGCGCTTAACAAATACCATCATTATTATTGCAGGTCTGTGCCCTGTCCACTAAGCCATGCTTTCATCTGGATTCCAATTCCAGTTCTGCCACAAGCCTGCTGGGTGACTTTGGAGAGGTCATTTAATATAACTGGCATTTAAGTGCTTACTAGATGGCAAAACCTATGCTAAGTGCTGTAGTAGATACAAATTTAGCAGTTTAGACACAGTCCCTGTCTCACGTGGGGCTCACAGTCTGAGGGAGGGTGAATGGGTACTGAATCCCCATTTTAAAGATGAGGAAATTGAGGCACAGGAAAGTTGAGTGACTTGGCCAAGGCCACACAGCAGGGAAGTGGCAGAGCCAGGAACAGAACCCCCAGGTCCTCTGACTCTAAGGTCCATGGGCTTTCCACGAGGCTACGCTCTTTCACTCCTCTGTGCCTCAGTTTCTTCATCTGTAAAATGGGGAAAAAGTACTCTTTTCTTATATTGTGAACCCCATGTGAGAAAGCTATGCCTGAGATGATCTTGTTATCTACCCAGCCACTCGGCACATAGTAAACTCTTACTGAGTGCCATTTTTTAAAAATGGCATTTATTAAGCACTGTGTGCCAAACACTGTACTAAGAGCTGGAGTAGATAAGTTAATCAGATTGGAGACAATCCATGTCCCACATGGTGCTCACACTTAATCCCCATTTGAAAGATGGGATAACTGAGGCCCAGACCAGTTGTGATTTGCCCTGGGTCACATAGTAGTCAAATGGAAGAGCGGGGGTTAGAACCTAAATCTTTCTGACTCCCAGGCTGGTGCTCTAACCATTAATAATAATAATGTTGGTATTTAAGCACTTACTATGTGCAGAGCGCTGTTCTAAGTGCTGGGGGAGATACAGGGTCATCAGGTTGTCCCACATGAGGCTCACAGTCTTAATCCCCATTTTACAGAGGAGGTCACTGAGGCACAGAGAAGTGAAGTGACTTGCCCACAGTCACACAGCTGACAAGTGGCGGAGCTGGGATTCGAACCCATGGCCCCTGACTCGCAAGCCCGGGCTCTTTCCACTGAGCCACGCTGCTTCTCTAATAATGTTGGTATTTGTTAAGCGCTTACTACATGCAGAGCACTGTTCTAAGCACTGGGGGAGATACAGGGTCATCAGATTGTCCCACGTGAGGCTCACAATCTTCATCCCCATTGTACAGCTGAGGGAACTGAGGCCCAGTGAAGTGACTTGCCCACCGTCACACAGCGGAGAAGGGGCGGAGCTGGGATTTGAACCCGTGACCTCTGACTCTCAAGCCGGGGCTCATTCCACTGAGTCCCGCAGCCTCTAGACCATGAGGCTTCCCTTGTTTTTATATCCTTCCTGCTCTGCACGTAAGTGGCCAGTAGATACAATTGATTGATTAATGGATATCCTTCCTCTACCAGCACTCTGGGAGCGGAGGCCCAGCGTGCCCCCTCTGCTCCCCCTGGGCCCCCCAGGCTAAGATAGCGATCATGGCATCTCTGAGAATCCCTAGGATTTCTGCATTTTTAAGCTGAAAAGCCAGGCTATAAACTCCTCTTCCCCCTTATTTAGAGATTTGGGGCAGGGATTCCATTTACTCCAGGTGCTTTGCCGTTCTTCATCCCCGTAATGGCTCTCCTCACTTTCCCAAGGATTGGTAGGTAATATACGGAAATAGTCTCTGAAATGGGAAGAGATGGACTTGAATATATTGCCCTAGGCAACTGCGTCACAATGAAGCGGGCTTGCCAAACTTGCTATGGGGCTACCTTGTCTTTGATCAGATGTTCTTCAAACTTTGACCTCAAAAGGGTGTCTTGGGGTGCTGGGACTGAAAAGGATTCTCATAAAGGATTTTAAAGGCCTGGAAAAATACCCCCACACAAAATTTTGAATGTTGTCTAGGTATTTAATCTTTCCCTCCTTTACTTAGTATTAAGGTACTTGTTAAGCACTTACTATGAGCCCATCTTCTAGAATGTGAGCCCATTGTTGGGCGGGGATCGTCTCTCTCTGTTGCCAAATTGTATTTTCCAAGTGCTTCGTACAGTGCTCTGCACACAGGAAGCGCGCAATAAATACTATTGAATGAACGCTATGTGCCAAGCTCTATACTGAGCACTGGGGTAGAATACAAGGTAATCAGTCGGAGACAGTCCCTGTTCCATCTGGGGTTTACGGTCTAGGTAGGAGGAAATAGGATTTAATCCCCATTTTACAGATGAGGGGACTGAGGCACAGAGAAGTTAAGTGACTTGCCCAAGGTAATACAGCAGACAAGTGGCAGAGCTGGGATTAGGACCCAGGTCCTCCGACTCCCAGACCCGTGTTCTTTCCATGAGGCCATACTTTACCCAACTATTCTTCATAACATTTAGCTTTACTTTGGAACTTGACGTAGGAATGCTGCTGATTAAGCTTCTTTGGCCAGAACTGATATTACTTTTCCAGATATGAAAGGCTGGTGTTTGTGGTCGATCAGTTCATGAGTCTTCTGAATATTTTATTGAACCAGTCTTGAATGCTTCCTAGTGAAGAATTTAGAGTCTCTTTCCAGTTATTGGCAGTGAGATTTAATAATAAGGGTGGTAGTTAAGCGCTTACTTTGTGCCAGGCACTGTATTAAGCGCTGGGGTGGGTACAAGCAAATCGGGTTGGGCACAGTCCCAGCCCCACATGGGGCTCACAGTTTCATTCCCCATTTTTCAGATGAGGTAACTGGGATGAATTTAAAATCCTCCCAGATGTTGCTGACTAACGCATGCTGGGATATGGGGGTTTTTTTTGTTGTTGTTTGGTTTTTTTTTCCCCACAGGTTGGGCCTAACTTTGCCCTTCCTCTTCCCAACTTCTGACTAATTTGATTTCTGGATTTTTTTAGGGGTGGTGGGGGTTTCTCTCCCTATTCATTCAATCTTATTTATTGAGCGCTTCCTGTGCGCAGACCACTGTACTAAATGCTTGGAAAGTACAATTCAGCAACGAAGAGAGGCAATCTCTGCTCACAACGGGGTTCACAGTCTAGAAGAGGGGGACGACAGATGTGAAAACAAGTAAACAGACATTAATAGCATCTGTATAAATAGAATTATAGATATATACACATCAAAACAAGTAAACAGGCATTACTTCCAGGCTTGCCGTCTGTCTCGGGAGCTTTCCCCTCCCCACATTAGGGACCCCTCTGCTCTTTTCCCCAGCTACTGGGAAGGGGGCTCTTTTATACGCAAGGGGACTGAGCTTATTGCAAAAGTTGCAGTGACTTTGGTATGAGCCTGACAGCTGATGCACCCTAGCTGCAGTGGGTGAGGGGCTCCCACTTTTCCATTTAAGCATTGATAGGGAAGATCCCACTTGATAGCCTCCCTCTGATTTTGAGCTTCTGCATCTTTCTGACATAGCTCTTCAATCATATTTATTGCGTGCTTATTGTGAGTAAAGCACCATACTAAACGCTCGAGAGAGTATAATCGAGTCGGTAGACACGTTCCCTGCCCTCAAGGAACTAACAGTCTAGAGGGGGAGAAGGGCAATATAAATACATTACAGATATGTATCTAAGTGCTGTGGAGTTGATGGTGGGGTGAAGAAAGGATGCAAAGAAAAGTGCAAAGTATGATGAACAGAGTGGGAGAAGAGAAATGAGCGTTTAGTTGAGGAAGGCCTCTTGGAGGAGATGTGATGGGGAGAGTGATGGTCTGTCTGCTATGAACGGGGAGGGTGTTCCAGGCCAGTGGCAGGGTGTGAGTGAGAGGGTTTATAGAAGGTAGATGAGATCAAGGTAAGGTGAGTAGTTTGGCATTAGATGAGTGCAGTGTGAAGGCTATTTTGTAGTAGGAAATCAGAGAGGTAGGATAGGGAATAAGATGATTGAGTGATTTAAAGCCAATGGTAAGGAGTTTGGGCTTTTTTTTAGTTTTTTATTTGTGGAAGTAGATGGGCTACTACTGGTGGTTCTTGAGGAATGGGGAAACATGGGGTGAACAGTTTGGTAGAAAAATGATCCAGTCAAGTGAAGTATGGACTGAAGTGGGGAGAGACGTGAGACAGGGTAGATCATTAAGGAGGCTGAAGCCAAAATCAAGGTGGGATAGGATAAGTGCTTTGGTTAATGTGGAAGCAGTTTGGATGGAGAGGAAAGGGAGGATTTTAGCAATGTTGTGAAGGTTGAACTGATGGGATTTGGTGGCAGATTGAAAATATGAGTCAAATGAGAGGGATGATTTGAGGATAATACCAAGGTTAGAGGTTTGTGAGACAGGGAAGTTGGTAGTGCAGTCTATAGTGATGGGAAAGTCAGGGAGAGGACAGGGTTTGGTTGAGAAGATGAGTTTTGTTCTGATCATGTTTGGTTCGAGGTGTTGGGAAACCCAAGTTAGAGATGCCCTGAAAGCAGGAGGAAATAGAAAACTGCAGAGAAGCAGAAAGATAATTTTTTGTGGTGTGGATACTTTTTGGCATTTCAATCAATGGTATTTATTGAGGGCTTACTTTGTGCTTGGGAAATTACAGTATAACGGAGTTGGTAAACATGATTCCTGCCTACAAGGAACATAAAGTATGCGGAGTCTTAAACAAGAGCTTCCAAGCCTGTTTCTGTGGCCTCCAGTTAATGGGGGGAGGTCAATATTGTTTGGGGAGAACAGTGTGTAATTTATTTTAACATGGCCTAATGGATAGAGCATAGGCTGGGAGTCAGAAGGATCTGGGGTCTAATCTTGGCTCCACCACTTGTCTGCTGTGTGACCTTGGCACATAGTAAGCACTGAACAAATTCCATATGTTCCAAAGTGCCTGGGAGGTATCAGAAGATAGTGTATCCAAGTGGCAGAAAGTTAGTCTGGCACTGCCTCATGCAGGAAGTGAATTTTTAGAAAGATTCTGAAGAGCGGGTAAGGACACTGTTTGGAGAAGCCGAAATGGGGATCGGGGGGATGTTCCAGGCAGAGGGAACCCCCGTGGTCAAGGACCCACATCTTTCTGCCTGTGCTTTCAGTTGCAAACAGCTAAGGATCTTAAGGGCCTTTTCCACCTACCCCACCATTGGAAAGCTTGAAATTATGGGAGCTTTTTACTTTGAATCCTCACCTTAAACCTATTTGCTCAGGGAAATTGGGCTAGAAACCAGACAAGTACTCCAAACAGCTTAGCCCTGAAGGTCACTGGCTCTTGTAAGCTTCCCTACTACCTGCAAGGTCACAGTCTACTTGGAAGAAAAAAGTCATGATACAGCCAGGTTGTGATCCTTGAAAGTGCGGATGTGTCAAGAATGGTTGCATTTTGAGGTATGTTTTTTCATAGATTTGCAAATAAATAGGGGTTCATTCAAAAACCTCTGGGGGGAAAAAACATTTTTGTAATTGCTTTATGTGCTACATATTGTGAAATTAAATATCACTATTGTTTAGTCTTTGTTAAAGGGATCAAAGCATAATATCACAACATTAACCAAATGAATAGTAATATGATTATGTGTCTTTGCAAGAAGCTGCAAAAGACACTTTGAGTAGTGCTCTCAGCCTTAGGGAGGAGTTTGTCCAATTTTAAATTGAACAGCAGCTTTCTTGTCTTAATAAGGTGCCTTGTAATGGGTCAACTTGCCCTGAACACCTCTGAACTCCTCTCTCCATCGGTGTCTTCTTCAATCATTCTTAAAAATGCATCAGCTTTCTTTAAAATTGACACAAGAATTTTTAATCCCTACATTTGAGTTGGTGGAGAGGAGACTGTAATTTCTTAATCCGTTTGGGCATCTTGCAGTTATGTATTGGATTGTCCAGGTATCAAATAGTAATAGCTGAAGGGAATGCATCTACCAACCCTGTTATACTGTACTCTGCCAAGCTCTCACTACAGTGCTCTGCACACAGTAAGCGCTCAGTGGATATGATTGATTGTGGGAAGGCTGAAACCTGGGGTCAGGTATCAAGCCATAATTGAATATCACTGGGTGACTGTAGCCTGGGACAGGCTTCTACAGTCAAGGCGTGAATGTTAAGGAGGAGATTACCTACTTTTAGGAATCTGTTTTGAGTAATTGCCTCTCCTACCAGCTTTGTGTGCTTTCTGCCTTCCCTTTCGATCTCCTCCTGATGCACAACCCCCAAAGTATCCAACAATTAGAGAAGCAGTGTGACCTGATGGAAGGAGCACGGGGCTGAGAGTCAGAGGTCCTGGATTCTAATCCCAGCTCTGCTAATTGCTTGCTGTGTGACCTTGGGCAAGTCACTTGGCCTCTCTGAGGCTCAGTTCCCTCAGCTGAAAAATGCAGATTCAATACCTGTTCCTCCTCCTACTTAGACTGTGAGCCCCAGGTGGGACAGGGACTGCGACCAACCTAATTAACTTGTACCTACTCCAGTGTTTAGATAAGTATTTGACACACAGTACTTAACAAATATCAAAAAAATCCCACCAAAACCCCAAACCCAAAAACAACGGTCATGGCTGGGCTCCTGTAACTCGGACCGGCCATTCCTCCCTCTTTGCCCCGCTCCTTCATTCAAACCTGCCCTGTGGCTGCTTCCTGTCGATCATCCATTCCACCTTCCCAGATTTATAATATAGAAACTGCTATTTTGGGTTACCTGTGCCTGTCTTCGCTGTTGCTGCAGGGAAGAGAGTCGGCGGCACCTTGGATTCCCATAGCATTATTCCTCCAGGGAACTCAAAGTGTATCCATTTCTATTACTTCAGTTGATACTCCCAAATCCTTCTCAGGCCCAGAATAATGCTGTTCCTGCTTATACCGACCCTGATGACGACAGAAAGGAAGAGCAGGGATTACCATCCCTATTTTCAGGTGGGGAAACTGAGGCTCATAGTGGACAAGTGACTTTCTCAGTGGGAGAACTACAACTAGAGCTCAGGCCCCCATCTCCCAACCTAGCGTTCCACCATTAGGCCGTCTTGTCGCCACGAAAGAGGATTTAGGATGGGTGGCGAGTAGCCTGCCAGCTTGGGTTTTAGGGCCTCCAGGACCTCGGGCCCCTGAAATCAGTCTCTGGCTTGAAATCCCCATCATATTACTGGCACAGCATGCTGCTACCCACATTATCCATCAAGAATGTTTGGCCATTCCCATGGTGAGGAAAAGAGAGTGGTGTCTTGCCAGAGTCTTGACTATTTTATTGGGCATTTCTTTCCTGAGACAGCTGGAAACTGTAATTTTACTTTGATGAACAGCTAGTGAAGGAGCCTGCTTTCCTTCTGGGAGGAATATGACTCTTTAGAAGCTGCTTATGACAGGTAATTTCCCTCTGTTTCTTGCTTCTCGAATGGCTCTTATTACCTGTTCTTTTCAGACTGGCTATTTATTGCTCCGTTCCCCTATCTGCCTGTGTTTCGGAATAATCAAAGAACTAGCATATGAAGGGAGGGGGCTTGCTTCGAGGAAGTCTAATTCAGGCTCCTCTCTGGGCAGAACTCTGTGTAATCTTGCCCAGTCAGGGGAGTGTCTAGCCCAGATCTGAAGATTTACAGGGAAGGAAATTCCACGGGTTCTGAGGTTGGCTCACAGTCACCCACGGTTAACTACCCTTCCATTTTGGGAGTGCGCATGTCTAACCTACATCCCTCTGGCTGCAACGTCAGACATCTTATTCCATTGTAAGTGCTGTTGGACTAATAGACTGTCTTTTTCTGACAATAAATCTTGGAGTTTGGAAGTTTGCAGGCCCAACTGCCGTTTGTCCTCTAAAAAAGGTGGCAAAAACTCATGACAAAATAGGCATTACATTCATTCAATCAACCGTCTTTGAGCAATACTGTGTGCAGAGCACTATATTAAGCGCTTGGAAAGTACAATTCAGCAATAAAGAGACAATCTCTGACCATACTGGGCTTATAGTGTAGAAGCGGGGAGACAGACATCAAAACAAGTAAATAGGCATTAATGTAAACAAATAGAATTCTAGATATATACATAGCAAAACAAGTAAACACTTATTAATATAAATAGAATTACAGATATGTATATATACAAATACTGTGAGGCGGAGGGTAGAGCAAAGGGACTGTCGGGGTGATGCGGAGGGGAGGGGGAACTGAGGAAAAGGGGGGCTTGGTCTGGGAATTCTCCTTTCTTCAAAAAAAAAAAAAAAGTCTGGGTGCCTTCAGTTACTGGGGGGTTTGGGAGGAAGGGTGATAAAGAAGGGGATAGTTCATCCTGATTTATTTTATTTCTAGAACCCAGTTCTTGCACCTGCTCTTGACCCCATCATTGTAAAAAAATGTTTGTTCTTCCCATTAGATTATAAACTCCTTATTTGTAGCCTTCCTAATATCACACTTCCCCCAAGAGGCCTTCCCTGACTGAGCCCTCATTTCCCACGCTCCCATCTGCGTCACCTACACACTTAGAGTTGTGTACCCATTAGGTACTCAGTATCCACCCCAACCGCAGCACCTATATACCCAGCTTTGCCCTCTGTATTTGTAAATTAATTTTATTTTAATGTGTCTCCTCCTCCTAGACTGTCAGTTCCTTGCGGGCAGGGATCGTGTCTACCAACTCTATGGTACTGTGCTTCCCCAAGCAGTCAGTACAGTGCTCTGCACATAGTAAGTGCTCCATAAATGCCGTTGATTGAAGTGGGCTATATTCACTTGCTGTTTTGATGTTCGCTTCACTAGCATTCTTCACGATTTCCTACAACTTGGATTTCCCCTTTTCACTCTAAGCCAACACTCATTAAGTTCTCCAAAAATTCCTGGCAAAATCCTGATGGGGTCTGGCTTTCTTTTTTTTTTGTATTTTTTGAGCACTTGCTATGTATCAAGCACTGTACTAAGCTCTGGGGCAGATGCAAGATACTCAAGTCCCTGTCTCACTTGGGGCTCACAGTCTTAAATTGAAGGTAGTAGGATGTAATCCTTGTTTTACAGATGAGGAGACTGAGGCACGGAGAAGTTAAGTGACCTGCCCAAGATCACACAGCAGATAAGTGGCAGAGCCAGGATTAGAACCCAGGTCTTCTGATTCCCAGACCCAGGGTCTTTCCACTAGGCTATGCTGCTTCTCCCTGACCTCTTTCTCCTTGACTTCTCAGCTGATTTTGAAACCAGATAGTACCCTTCTTTAAGCAACTCTCTGGCTGGGGTTTACTGACACAGTACTCCCGTGATTTCCATTTTCGTTTAGACTGTGAGCCCGTCATTGGGCAGGGATTGTCTCTATCTGTTGCCGAATTGTACATTCCAAGCGCTTAGTACAGTGCTCTGCACATAATAAGCGCTCAATAAATACTATTTAATGAGTTGAATGAATTTTCTCTTTCCAACCAGTTTAATCAGTTTATTCTGCTGGCTCCTCTCTGGCTCTTCATCCTTTTAACTGTGAATGTTTGACAGGGTCCAGTTCTGGCTCTCCAACATTTCTCATTTGACACTCGTTCTCATCAGTTAATGATACTCTTGAGGACTCCCAAATCTACAGCTCCAGTTTTGACTGCTCACTTGCTTAACATTCTTGCAACTCCTATTCTTTTGGGATTTTCCACCGGGGACTCTACTGACACCTTAAACTCGGCATGTTCAAAATCTCCTCACAAAGAGACTTGGTCTTTTTCAGTCAATCGTATTTATTGAGCACTTATTTTGTGCAGAATACTGTACTAAGTGCTTGGGAGAGTACAATTTAACAGAGTTGGAAGACATGTTCCCTGCCCACAGTGGGCTTACAGCCTAGGGGGTGTATATATATAACTAGGGAGCTTTATAACTATGGCTTTTAATTTTTAATAATACTCATAACTATGTTATTTAAGTGCTTGCTATATGCGAAGTATTGGGGTAGATTCAATACGATTAGCTCACACCCATACCCTGCATCTTTCTGGGGCTCACTTTACCAAAACATGTCACTCCTCTTTTCCACAACCCTTCAGAAATTTAACCTTCTCCTGGAGGCATTATTTGCATTACGTCGTGTATATCAATGATGCCTTTTATCAACTGTATATTCAGCAGTTTGTGCTTGTTCATCCTCCCTCATTATGGGAGGGATCTTGTCTCGTCCATCTTTTGGATGTTCTCCAACCACCTATTACAGCGCTCTGCAGACATGAGCACTCAATAAATATTGATGGCGACGATGACCTTGGCTTCCTCCTTTATGTGACGTGGAGGAAATTATGTATTATTGTCTATAGTTTCTATCACTCCATTTTTCCGGTTATACAGTGGAGATGACAATACCTGCCCCTCCGTATTTCCCAAGGATGTTGCTAGGTTTCAGAAAGTGGGAAAGTTCCAGAAAGTCACCTTCTTGAACAGAGAGCCATCGGAAACTCCACCCTAGGGAACTCTAACCCTACAGGGTCGTGTGGGGGTATGAGGGCGGGGGGATTACTTCTGTTGCTGTCCTGAGAGTGGTTTCGAATGCAGGGTGGGGAGGGGGACTCAGGGAGCATTCAAAGAACCACCCCTTTGAGAGGAGTTTAAATTAAGGTGGGTGAGGGGAAGGAGGAGAATGATCATCATCTCTCCTACCTCTGTTGTGCTCTTCCAAAATGTTAGTTCACTGCTCTGCTCCGAGTAGATGCTCAGAAAATATTACTGATTACAAAATATTACCAGGCACTACGTAATTTCCTCCAAGTCGCATAAGGGAGGAAGCCCAGGTCGTCATTGCCGTCAATATTTGAGTGCTTATTCAAGAAATTACCGGTAGAAGCAGCATGGCCTAGTGGATAGAACACGGGCCTGGGAGTCAGAAGGACTTGGTTTCTATTCCTGGCTCTGCCACGTGTCTGCTGTGTGACCTTGGGAGAGTCACTTCTCTGTGGTTACCTCATCTGTAAAATGGGTACTAAGACTGTGAGCCCCCTGTGGGACAGGGGCTGCATCCAATCTGATTATCTTGCCGCTACCCCAGCGCTTAGTACAGTGCCAGGCACATAGTAAGTGCTTAACAGATGCCATTTAAAGAAAAATAGTGAGAACAGCTCCCATCCTTTTCCTTCAACTCCTCCTGGCGAGAAGCGGAGGGTGGTGGAATATCCATTAGGGGGCAGCGGCCGACAATGAATGCCTCAACAGCATTTTTCCGAAGCATTTTCCCGAAGCATTTTCCAAGAACACTCCACTTGGACCCAAACTGGAAGTGGAACATGGAGATCCTGAAATGGGACGAGGGCCTCCCTTCCTTCATTTAGATTTGACCCCGGAATTTCCCCTCCTCCCTCTCACAACTACCTGGCCAGGGCTTTAGAAATATTAATAATAATAATAATAATAATAATGTTGGTATTTGTTAAGCGCTTACTATGTGCCGAGCACTGTTCTAAGCGCTGGGGTAGACATAGGGGAATCAGGTTGTCCCACGTGGGGCTCACAGTCTTGATCCCCATTTTACAGATGAGGGAACTGAGGCACAGAGAAGTTAAGTGACTTGCCCACAGTCACACAGCCGACAAGTGGCAGAGCTGGGATTCGAACTCATGAGCCCTGACTCCAAAGCCCATGCTCTTTCCACTGAGCCACGCTGCTTCTCAAACGCCCTCCGGAGGAGGACTGAGCCCCAAAGCTAATAAGGGCAGAAATCAGATCTGCCACAGTTTAGGTCATCATTGTCATCATCCGGTAACATTTACTCAGAGCCTTGGGGGCACGGTATTAAGCTCGACATACAACGGGGTACTTGGGGATCGCTAGGAGCTGCCATTCACTGAAGGATCCAGGTGCAAATTCAATAGTATTTATTGAGCGCTTACTATAATAATAATGTTGCTATTTGTTAAGCGCTTACTAGGTGCAGAGCACTGTTCTAAGCGCTGGGGGAGATACAGGGTAACCAGGTTGTCCCTCGTGAGGCTCTCAGTGAATCCCCATTTTACAGATGAGTTATCGTCCTATCTCCCTACTACCCTTCCTTTCCAAAATCTTAGAACGAGTCGTCTACAATCGATGCCTAGAATTCCTTAACTCCCATTCTCTCCTAGACCCCCTCCAATCTGGCTTCCGTCCCCTCCACTCTACCGAGACTGCTCTCTCTAAGGTCACCCGTGACCTCCTTCTTGCCAAATCCAATGGCTCCTACTCCATTCTGATCCTCCTTGACCTCTCTGCTGCCTTTGACACTGTCGACCATCCCCTCCTCCTCCGTACCTTATCTCACCTTGGCTTCACGGACTCTGTCCTCTCCTGGTTCTCCTCTCACCTCTCTGGCCGATCATTCTCGGTCTCCTACGCTGGAGCCTCCTCCCCCTCCCATCCTTTAACTGTTGGAGTTCCTCGAGGGTCAGTTCTTGGCCCTCTTCTGTTCTCCATTTACACTCACTCCCTCGGTGAACTCATCCGCTCTCACGGCCTTGACTACCATCTCTACGCAGATGACACGCAGATCTACATCTCCGCCCCTGTCCTCTCCCCCTCCCTTCGGGCTCGCATCTCCTCCCGCCTCCGGGACGTCTCCACCTGGATGTCGGCCCGCCGCCTGAAACTCAACATGAGCGAGACTGAGCTCCTCATCTTCCCTCCCAAGCCCGGCCCGCTCCCAGACTTCTCCATCACCGTGGATGGCACGACCATCCTTCCCGTCCCGCAGGCCCGCAATCTCGGTGTCATCCTTGACTCGTCCCTCTCGTTCACCCCACGCATCCTATCCGTCACCGAGACCTGCCGGTTTCACCTCTACGATATCGCCAAGATCCGCCCTTTCCTCTCCACCCAAACGGCTACCTTACTATTACGGGCTCTCGTTATATCCCGGCTAGACTACCGTGTCAGCCTTCTCTCCGACCTCCCTTCCTCCTCTCTCGCCCCGCTCCGGTCTATTCTTCACTCCGCTGCCCGGCTCGTCTTCCCGCAGAAACGATCTGGGCGTGTCACTCCCCTTCTTAAACAACTCCAGTGGTTGCCTATCGACCTCCGATCCAAACAAAAACTCCTCACTCTAGGCTTCGAGGCTCTCCATCACCTTGCCCCTTCCTACCTCTCCTCCCTTCTCTCTTTCTACCGCCCACCCCGCACGCTCCGCTCCTCCGCCGCCCACCTCCTCGCCGTCCCTCGGTCTCGCCCGTCCCGCCGTCGACCGCTGGGTCACGTCCTCCCGCGGTCCTGGAACGCCCTCCCTCCTCACCTCCGCCAAACTGATTCTCTTTCCCTCTTCAAAACCTTACTTAAAAATCACCTCCTCCTAGAGGCGTTCCCAGACTGAGCTCCTCTTCCCCCTCTACTCCCTCTACCATCCCCCCTTTACCTCTCCGCAGCTAAAGCCTCATTTTCCCCTTTTCCCTCTGCTCCTCCACCTCTCCCTTCCCATCCCCACAGCACTGTACTCGTCCGCTCAACTGTATATATTTTCGTTACCCTATTTATTTTGTTAATGAATTGTACATCGCCTCGATTCTATTTAGTCGCCATTGTTTTTACGAGATGTTCTTCCCCTTGACGCTGTTTATTGCCATTGTTCTCGTCTGTCCGTCTCCCCCGATTAGACTGTAAGCCCGTCAAACGGCAGGGACTGTCTCTATCTGTTGCCGACTTGTTCATCCCAAGCGCTTAGTACAGTGCTCTGCACATAGTAAGCGCTCAATAAATACTATTGAATGAATGAAAAGATGAGGTAATTGAGGCACAGAGAAGGGAAGTGACTTGCCCACAGTCTCACAGCTGACAAGTGGCAGAGCCGGAATTCGAACCCATGACCTGACTCCAAAGCCCGGGCTCTTTCCACTGAGCCACGCTTCCTTACTATGTGCAGAGCACTGTACTAAGCGCTTGGAATGGACAATTCGGCAACAGATAGAGACAGTTCCTGCCCAGTGACGGGCAAATCCATCAAGAACACGGGCATTTAAAATTCTGTTGAAATGTGTGGCCTAAAGGAGCATTAAGTTTACTGAGCCTATTTGAAAGGCTGGGATCACTTCTCTCTGTCTCTTTTTCCTTGTCTCAGCTGTGCAGGGAAGCTCATATATTTTGTGTGTGGGTTGCTCAGTTCTGTTGTATTTTGTCCAGAAAAAAGCATCAATTTTTGATAGGCAAGATTTCAGAATTTCCAGCCATGCTCTTCCAGACAATCCCTTCTCCCTCTCAGAATGAAAGTTCTTAAGAGCAGTCTTCTTGGGTGGCAGTCTTCTTTCTCCTCTTTAGAAGAGCAGTAGTGCTTACAGTTTGACTGTATTTTGCAAGCTTTCTTTCCTGTAGCTCTAAGATCTTCATATATAGAATACAGTTGCATCGATTTTTTTTCACAAGTTGTCCGTGAGGCAGGGTGGGACAATATTTTCCCCAATTTCAAGAGGTAGAAGCCCAGGTACAGAAATTCACTGAGTAACCCAGAGTAGAGCAGGATTTAAAATCCGAGTGTGGTGGCACCAAATTTCATCTTTCTCTCCACTACAACGTAACTCCTGTTCTGGGAACATTTGACCCAGTAAAGAAGAATGCTAGCGTAGCAAGTGTGTGTGTATATACACATATATTTTGAGTGTAGTTCAGAAAAGTCACCTTTCTTTTTTCCCCCTAAAGAATGCATTTTATTCATCTATGAATAGGTGTGTGTGTGTGTGTGTATATATATATACATATATATATATATGTGTATATATATATATGTATATATATACACACACACACACACATTATATATATATATATATAAAATCTCGATTGTGGTCTCCAGGTAGGATAAGGACTGTGTGTGTGACCTGATTTTTCTCATATTTACCCCAGCATTTAGTGCTTGGCACAGAGAAAACACTTAACAAATACCATAATTATGTGTTTGTGTGTGTGTGTGTGGTTATATGAATGGTGCAGCAATTTTGGGGCCTCATCCTAGAGAGATTCACTTGCTGGGTTCCAGGGACTCCAAGAATCTTATAGCTCAGGGAATTCCATTCCTTTCCTTGAACCAGAACCCAGATCCCTCACACTGTGCCTTGTTGCAGAAAGCGGTTTGAATCCATTTCTGATTCATTGCTCTATCGCCTCCTCAATTAATCTAAAATAGTTCAACCCCTGCTAACAAACTGTGTAGCATACATTCACTGGGGAAAAAAATAAGAAAGGTGACTTTTCTGAGTTGGGGAGTAGAGTTGAATTACACCCTGGGTAATTGATTCAGGATGCTTTCTGTTAAGCAAATTATACCCAATCAGTATCTGTCAATACAATTTTCTGCTAATTGTCACTGTTTACTCTGTGTAGGATGATGAATTTGTGGGGGCAGGAAACCACAGCATCCAAAGTCTGGAGGAGCAAAAGATTGTTTCTGGTGCTTTCAGTTTGAGCATGTTATATATATATATAAATATATCTGAATGCTATATATTTATGGTATTTGTTAAGCACTTACTATGAATCCTGATCTCTCTCCTTCTCCGCAGTCTCACATTTCCTCTTGCCTTCCAGACATTTCTACCTGGTTGTCTTCCCATCACCTCAAGCTTAACATGTCCAAAACAGAACTCTGTATCTTCCCACCCAAACCCTGTCCTCCCCCTCCCTTTTCCCATCACTGTAGATGGCACCACCATCCTTCCTGTCTCACAACCCCTTAACCTTGGTGTTATCCTTGACTCCTCTCTCTCAATCGACCCACATATTCAATCCATCGATAAATCCTGTCGGTCCTACCTTCACAACATAGCTAAAATCTGCCCTTTCCTCTCCAGCCACACCGCTACCATGTTAAAACAATCACTCATCCTATCCCACTTGGATTACTGCAGCAGCCTTCTTGCTGACCTCCGGGCATCCTCTCTCTCTCTCCACTCCAGTCCATACTTCACTCTGCTGTCCAAGTCATTTTTCTCCAAAAATGCTCAGGACATGTCACCCCACTCCTCAAAAAAAAAAACTCCGGTGATTACCCATCCATCTCCACAGCAAACACAATCTCCTCACCATTGGCTTTAAAATACTTCATCACCTTGCTCCCTCCTACCTCATCTCACTACTCTCCTACAACTCAGCCTGCACATTTCGCTTTTCTAATGCTAACCTCTTCACTGTGCCTCGATCTCGCCTATCTCGCTGCCGATCCCTAGCCCACATCCTGCCTCTGGCCTGGAATGGCCTCCCTCCTCAAATCCTACAAACAATTACTCTCCTTGTCTTCAAAGCCTTACTGAAGGCACATCTCCTCCAGGAGACTAAGCCCCTTCTTTCCTCTTCTCCCACTTCCTTCTGCGTTGCCCTGACTTGCTCCCTTCCCCCTTCTTCCCCCCTTCCAGCCCCACAGCACTTATGTACGTATCTGTCATTTATTTGTACTGAAGTCTGTCTCCCCCGGCCTAGACTGTAAGCTCGTTGTGGGCAGGGAATGTGTCTGTTGTTGTATTTTACTCTTCCTAGCACTTAGTACAGTAAATATGATTGAATGAGTGCTGGGCACTTTGCTAAGAGCTAGGATAGATACAAGCCTATCAAGTTAGACACGATGCATGTCCCCCAGTCAATCCCCATTTTACAGATAAGGTAACTGAGGTACCGAGAAGTTGGATGACGTGCCTGAGGTCACACAGCAGACAAGTGCCGGAGCCAGGATTAAAACTCGGGCCCTTCTGATTCCCAGGCCTGTGCTGTGTCCATGAGGCCATGCTGCTTCTATTATACTTGAAATCGAAAGATCCTAAATCAGGAAGGGCCCTGAAGAGGTCACTTAGTCCATTCCCCAGTTTCCAGTCAGGATTAACTCCATCATTCCAGGATTATTCTTGACTCTCTTGCCATTGACCTGTTGCTCTTGTCTTCCTTCCTGCCTAGAAAACCCTCTCCCTTCATATCTGGCAGATGACTACCACCCCCTCCTCCCCGCCCCACAACCCATCTTCAAGGTCCTTCTAAAATGTCATCTCCGGCAAGAGGCCTTCCCTGATTAACTTTCATTTCCCCCCCCTGCCACTTCAGCATTTTAGAGTCACCTACAGACTAATAATAATAATAATGTTGGTATTTGTTAAGCGCTTACTATGTGCCGAGCACTGTTCTAAGCACTGGGGTAGACATGGGAATCAGGCTGTCCCATGTGGGGCTCACAGTCTTAATCCCCGTTTTACAGATGAGGTAACTGAGGCACCGAGAAGTGAAGTGACTTGCCCAAAGTCACACAGCTGACAAGGGGCCGAGCCGGGATTTGAACCCATGGCCTCTGACTCCAAAGCCCGTGCTCTTTCCACTTAGCCAGGCTGCTCACTCCCTAAGCACTTGGGTACTCCCCCAGTAGCACTTATGTATGTATCTTCCAATTCCATGTGTGGAATGAGCACTGGTCTGGGAGTCAGAAGATCTGGATTCCAATTCTGACTCCATCACTTGTCTGCTCTATGACATTGGTATTTACTGAGCTCTTACTGTGTCCACGGCACTGTTCTAAGCACTTGGGAGAGTACAGTTCACGAGAATTAGCAGACACATTCCCTGCCCCTCCTCTGGACCTCAGTTCCTTCATCTGGAAATAGGGAATTCAATATCTGTTCTCCCTCCTACTTAGTCAGTGAGACTCCTGTGGGACCTGATTATCCAGTATCTACCTTAGCACTTAGTACAGTGCTTGGCATGTAGTAAGCACTTAACAAGTACCACAGCTATCATTATACCCCCAGCTGTGATTTATCTGTCTCCCCTGCTAGACTGTAAGCTCCTTGAGGGCAGGGATCATAATTCCTACCTCTATTGTACTTTCCCAAGCATTTGGTACAGTTTTTGGCCCAGAATTGGCACCCTCTCACTACTGACTGATTGATCCCAGGAGGATGAAAGGTCTGGCCTCTATAGAAAGGGATGAGAGCTCAAAAAGCCTACTCCAGTGTCCTCGGCACTTCGGGTATATCAAAACTATTCTGGGGAGCAGGGCCGAACCTTTCCACCTGGATGCTCCGGCTAAATCGTCTCTCCAGAAAAGCCACATCTTTTTGCCGTGGCTTTTGAACAGTGGCACGGGCTCCGCTAGCCTTAGGGAGCCTTAGATGGATTCACCCTTTGGACGACACTCAATAAATGCTTCTTCCCTCACTGAGCGGGACCAGAGTGGTAGGTGATTTAAGGCAACAGAAGCGAGAGATCCTTATTCTTCCTTTGTGTGGATTTGTGCTAAACCAGAGCTCTTTTCAAGTTGCCTGTTTCAGGCTTGGTAAGCACTAGAGATGCACGGCTAGGAACAGCAACAGGCTGTCTCGAATGGAGATGGAGGGAAGCAGGCCTGATTAAAAAAAGATCTAGCCCCTTCCTTTGCCGTTTCTTTTGATGAGTGGTAAATAATCAATAGAGTTTGCAGATCACTGGTCAGTGTGAGTGCCAGGCTGCTGAGAGCTTTTTAATTAAATGTATAAATGCAATAAAAGGTAACAAGATTATTTTTACATCAGGAGTTTCTGCCTGTCTGCCAGAAACTGAACAATTAAACAAACCCGCAGGGGTTGCAACTGTCCTAGTGAAAAAGAGGATGGATTATGTGGGGCCAGACACTGCCTGCATGTTCTCAATGCTTGCCAGAAGTCCACTTAGAGTTTCTAGAAGCCTCTGCATCTGGGACACACATAACAGGTAATATTATGGACTACTGGATATTTTGAAGGGGATTTATTGACTTTTTCTAGTCTTCTTGCTGTTTCCAGGATTTTAAGTACACAAAGAGTCTTAAGCCAAAATGCTCTAGAAACATATTCATCCAAAAATAGGGGAAGGAGAGCTAAATAGACTAGATGAGAAACAAGGGATATAGAAGGGAATTTTTATACCATTAGGTGGGTGAAGAACAAGCTTGCATATAAAACTCCCTCCATCTCTGACAACTACAAGCAGTCCTCAGATTTATGACACAATTGGTTCCTCAAAATTGCATCTTAAGCCCAAATGCCATTGCTATAAATGGAGGATTGATTTCTGAACCAAAGTCTGATACCCAAATTAACCTGAATTGTGTACTCAATCATTATAGATGAGTAGTTCAGCTATACTAAGAGAGAGATATCCAGTCAAAGAGGTTCCAAGACAAGGTGGCCCACTTGATTGGAAATAAAATGGGCATTTTGACCCTTTTTGGTGATTCTCCCTTCTGCTCTTCCCGTCATGCCCTCTGTTCTTGTCTGTCTCCCCCGATTAGACTGTAAGCCCGTCAAAGGGCAGGGACTGTCTCTATCTGTTGCCCACTTGTTCATTCCAAGCGCTTAGTACAGTGCTCTGCACATAGTAAGCGCTCAATAAATGCTATTGAATGAATGAATGAATGAATGCCATCTTAAAGTTTTTGCTCCTTTTTCCCTACCATCCGTCAAGACTTTTAAGATTGTATTCAATAGTATTTATTGAGTGCTTACTATGTGCAGAGCACTGTACTAAGCCCTTGGAATGTACAATTCGGCAACAGATTGAGACAATCCCTGCCTAATGACGGGCTCACAGTTTTCCCATTTCCTTGTGGTTTCTGGACATATCCCTTCCTTTCTTTCACCTTGAGTCCCTGGGACAATGTCCTTAAGACCCTACAAAAAGGGCACAGCTACTTTGTGGAGTTCATCCAGGTGCCCAGGGCTAAGGGAGTATGTAGTGTCTGTCTGCCGGCTTTTCTTGGAGAAGGTTCTAGAACATTCTGGAAAGCGTCAGAGGGGCCCAGGGCCACATCTGTGAACTGAGAGCCAATCAGTGAAGGAGAGAGAACCACATAAACTTTCCGTCAAGGAAAGGGGCCAGAGGTAAGAGGTGTCAGGAGGAAGTAGAATCCATGGCCTCTTGGAAAATTGCTTTAGGAGAATGTGAACTCACCCTGGAACTGAAGTAATGGTCATTCTGGCCATCTCTCTAATCTTGTCCTCCAAACCCACCCCATCCTCACTGGAATAATACCAAAACAGAAGTGAAAACCTGGGAGGAATAAGAGAGTTGACTTGAATGCAAAGTGTTTGGAACAAGGCAAAGACGGGAAAAAAAGGAATCATTTTCATCAACCCTCAGTCCATCTTATTCCTTGAGTTGATTTTTCCTTCTAACCCTTTTCTCATTACCTCAGAATTGAATTAGCTTGGAATTAGTTGCAATCGGGGCCAGCTTCAGACATGTGACTGTCCTGAGGCAGGAGAAAAAAATGCTGCTCCGTCTTTCTGAAACACTGGGCACAGCAGGGTTTTAGATGCTGTCTGAGCCCGGCTAAAACGCGACCAGATGTTTAGTTGGGACCCAGCCTGAATTGGCCAGGGGAACGGTTGGGCTTGGGATCCATGGAGTACGGTGACCATATACGTTTGGCCAAGTTTTCGCTCCTCTTATTCCTCCTCCTTCCCAACATCTCCTTGGCTCTTTTAAATCTCTGGATCTGCAGCCCCCTCTGCCCCTTTCCTGTTGCATCAGTCTCTTACAGCCCACACTGCTTGGCACAGGACTAAGGCAGGATGATTGATGGAGAAGATGGGGCTTCCCACAGAGTCCCCTTTCCCCCACTTGGTCCTGGACAGCCCTGTGTTTTGGGAGGGACAAGAGCATAAGTACATCATGAAGGGGAATACCCAATAAGTAATTGAATATTCAATAGTTCTATAAATGTTGAGGATGGTGTGCTAAGTACTAAGGGGTGATGTGGCCTGGGTGGTGGGAATTAATTATGGAAGACTTCTTGCAAGAGGTGGGATTTTAGGAAGGCTTTGAAGATAGGGAGAACTGTGGACTGATGGATTTAAAGAGGGAGGGAGTTCCAGGCAGGGGGAACAGGTTGATCCAGCGGTCAGAGGAGAAAACTTAAGAGCAAGGCACTGCCAGAAGGTGAGTGTGGCAAGAGCAAGGAGTGTAAGCTGGAGAGTGGTGGGTGAAGAGAGCTGATGACTAAGCCGAGAAACCTGGTGGAGAGTTTCAAACCCCAAAGATTTAGCCCTTAAGGGAGTTAAGGTGTAATTCAGTGGAGGGTTGTTAAGAGGATTCCCCAAGAGAGCAGGCTAGGGCAGACAAGGCACTCAAAGAGATGAGAATTCTTTCTGGAAGGCCCAGAGAAGTACTTATAATTTGAGTTTGGGTTGCCGCATGTTTTATGAATTTTGTTCAAAGTCTCGACTGAGGTTCCCAGGAACAGTTTGGTTGAACACATGCTGTCTCTAAATAGCAGTGTGTGGACTGCTGGCCGCTTCGTCAGCTGAAACCACATCATTTCCTCCTAGTTCAATTAGTTCCAGAAAGATGGAAATGTCAGTGTTCCTGAGGCTGACATAAAGTCCATCTAAGCCTCGTCCTCCATTGGGTAGAAAATGCTATTGTGATTGCTCATTGGAATGATAAGCAAGCTGTCTTTGGTATTAAAAAATGAGCCAAAGTGGAATTTAAAATTCTCTCTATCGTGGCATCAGAAATTCTGATACTAAATTAGTTTTTATCACATCCTCCACCCAGCAGTGTAGGGAGGGTCACTTCTAGCCTGGGCCGTGGCGTGAGATGATGGTGGTAGGCTGGGGAAGAAATCTTTGCTCAGCATCCCTTCTTCCCTCTCCTTTTGTTCGGACCCTTTTGGTTAGAGAAAGATAAGCAGTGGGGAAGGGCAAAAGGCACAGGTAAGTAAGTGCTCACCTGGTTCTGTCTGTTGGCTGGGTCCAGGTTAGTCTCTCCCGTAGAACGGAGTGCTTCTAAACCCTACAGACAAGTTGAGAGCTGACAAGGGAATTCCAGAGAAAGAAAAGAAGCAAGCCCCACTACCCAGAAAGCAAAGGGAAGCAGCGTGGCCAAATAGAGGACGGGCCTGGGAGTCAGGAGGACCTGGGTTCTAGTCCCGGATCCACCACTTGTCTGCTGTGTGTTCTTGGGCAGATCACTTAACTTCTCTGTGACTCAGTTAAAGATGAAGTAACTTCAACGGGGATTAAGATTGTGAGTCCCATGTGGGACAGGGATTGTGTCCAACCTGATTACCTTGTATCTACCCCAGTGCTTAGTACGGTGCCTGGTTCATAGAAAGTGCTTAGCAAATGCCATAAAAAAGGGACAAATTTGCTTAGATTTTTTAGAAGCTAATGGGGTATTCTGGAAAGCATTTGCCTCCTCTGCCATCGGAGAGAATGTATCACTTTGGGTCAACCAGTGGCAGAGCAGTTTTCCCAAGGGAATTCCCAGAGGAAGCCTCTCTCTGTTGGCTTCTTTCCCTTTTGCGGGCAGCTGCCTCTCTGCTCTCTATTTGCCTAGCTGCCCCTTCACCTGTGCTTGCCTGGGACACTGCCTGGAAGAGGCTTTCAAGTTATGAGAGATGCTTTTTCCTTTTGATTAACCATTATCTAAAAGAAAATAGGCAAGGACGCAAGGACTGATTTTCAGGAGGGTGGGCTTCACTACTTTTTACAAATAAAAACTTCAAGGGAGAGGCACATGGGCTCTGCAGACTTTTACCAGGCCACATGTTAAAAGGCTACTTGATCCCTTAGTCAGTCTTGGTGGGTGTGGGGTAAATCTCTGTTGCTTGCAGCTTTCATTTGAGTACTTCTGTTTGTATGCTTTCTACCTGGAAAATTGATTAAAAGTAATATTGGCCATTATTCTGGCTGGGTACCTAGTTCAGTCATGGTTACCAAGCACTTTTGTAGAGCTAGTGGCCCACCTCGGGCCTGCTCACTGACCTCCTCCTTTGGTCTGAGATGCACTGAATCTAGGAAGCCCCCTATTCATCTTAATCCTTGATCAGTGTAAATTAGCAAGGTGGTCCCACCAACTTCACGAAGCATGTGCTTCTGAGTCTAATCTTGCCCTCTAGCTCAATGCCTCTTGGGAGCCCAATGTCCCTTCCAATTCCCAGCTATAAATCCATCTGACCAAATCTTGGAAGCTCTCTGGCTGTGAACTCCAGCTCTGTCTCCTTCCACAAGGGCTTGTTGGAGTTTGAATTCCTACATAATCGAGAATCACCACATTTTTAATTTCCCTTCCACCTGCTAAACAACAGTGCTAATCAATTTTGCACGCTGCAACCCTGCCTCATTTCACCCACTTTGTTTCTCAATTACCAATGCCGATTGCCAGTTTCAGCCTGGGGGTGACTGTTTTGGGTGGCTCGGGTTCATCCATTTCCCGCTTGGCTTTTCTTTTGTAGTCAGATTTCCTGCAATTTTTACATCCATTTTCCAGTTGAGGTTTGTGGCTTGGCTGCAGGTGTTGGCTGATTTGAGGACTACCTCTGATTAATTTCCACCCTCTCTTCTGGCTTCTTCTCCAGCTCCTACAACTGAGGAGATCCTCAGATGGAGTTGGCTGCTACAGTTTAGTCTTCTCCTGCAGTTCTCTTCCCACCTAGGCAAGAGAATGCCATTTTCCTTCCCTCATTAATGTTTTATTCTAAAGCCCTAGGGCCAGTTTAAAGCCTTCAGCTCACTCCTTTAACTTTCTGGTTAATTCCCCTCCCCCGACCCTTGATGACCAGTGACCCTGGAACCTATTTCCTGGAACCTATTTCATTAAGAACACTGAGATTATCAGGTGTATGATCTTCAGTTAGATGTCCTTTTCCTTCTGCCTCCACCCTCCTTTCTCAACTCCTTTTTATACCTCCATGTGTACCTTAATAATAATAATCGTGGTATTTGTTAAACACTTACTATGTGCCTGGCACTCTACTAAACACTGGGGTGGATACAAGCAAATCGGGTTGGCCTTAAATCCTTCCCACCCACCCTTTTCTGTCACCTCATGCAAAGCTTGTTTCTAATAATTGGAATATTTAAATGCTTAGTACGTGCCAGGAACTGTAGTAAACGTGACACAGGTCACTGTGGGCATGGAGTGTCAGTCAACTTTTTTGTAATATTTGTTATAAATGCTTCCTATGCACCAGGCACTGTATTAAGCTCTGGGGTAAGCTAATCAGGTTGGACACAGTCCCTGTCCCACAGGGGGCTCACAGTCTTCATCCCTATTTTACAGATGAGGTAACTGAGTCTCAGAAAAGTTGTGACTTGTCCAAATTCATCCAGCAGACAAGTGGCAGAGCAGGGGTTAGAACCCAGGTCCTTCTGACCCCCAGGCCCATGCTACATCCATTAGGCTACACTGTTCTGTTAATTTGTACTCCCCCAAGCACCTAGTACAGTGTTCTGCACATAATAAGCACTGAATAAATACCCTTGATGATGATGATACAGTATAACTAGGTTGGACACAGGTCCTGTCCCACAAGAGACTTATAGTTTTTGGAGGGACAACAGGTATTAAACCACATTTTACAGATGAGAAAACTGAGACACACTGTCCCAAGGTCATGCAGCAAACAAGTAGTAGAGCTAGGAATAGAATGCAGGTCCTCTGACTCCCAAGCCTGTGCTCTTTCCATGAGGCCATTCTGCTTCTCTACCCTTCTTTCCTCTCCTTGAGATCTTTACTGGTGTCATCAATCTTTGGGCTCACTCTCCTTTCCATCATTTCCACCAGTTCCTCCACTAGTCTCTCCAGCTATGTCCCATCTTCCTTCTCCCTTTGACATTTACATTCCTTCAAGGATTTTGTCTCCACTCTTCAACTTCCTCAAAATATTTTCTGGTTGGGGTTTGTGTGGTCACAATACTCTGTTTCTCCTCATATCTCTTTTGACCATTTTTTCTATTTCCTTTGCCAGCTCCTCTAATTCTCCTCACCCTTTAACTACTGATGTTCCTTTGTGCTCCTTTCTGGGCCTGTGGCTCTTCTTTGAATCTTGGGGAGTTCACCTATCACCTCTCAGTGGATGACTCGCAAATCTATAGTTTTCTTTGGGACCCCTCGATCTCTCTCTAGTTCGTCATGTCCCACCATTACCTCAAACTTAAGATGTCAAAAATTGAGTTCATCTTCCCTTCTAACCCATCCCTTCTTCCCAGGTTTCTGGTGAAACGCTAGACTTAGAAGGAGCTTTGTCTCATTTCAATTTCTTCTCATGTGCCACCAAATCCTGTTGTTTGGTTTTTTTTTTTTTGCAATATTTCATTAATCTGTCCCTTCCTTCCCAGTCATTTCCTAGGGAAAGCCCCGAGCATCTTGGTCCCGAATTGCTGTTATAATCACCTTGCTTTTCTTACAGTCTTCCACTTCTCTTCTAGTATATCCTACGCCCAGCAGCAAGAATAATTTCTCTCAAGCATCAACAGGATCTCATCTCTCTGTTAAATAGTCTAAGGTTGTGACGGGGTGCTGTTTTTACCAGAGTAGAACTCTAGGCCATGGATTTTAATGGCTTTCCATCAACTTCCCACTCATTTTCCTTCTAACCCTGATGCTTTTTTCTCCTGCTCTACCTCAGATTGTGCTCTCTGTTCTGTCTGAACACATTTGCTTGCTCATGACTCTTTTTTGCCATTCTTCTCACCCTGAAATGTTGCCTCCACCTGTTTCGCCGCCTCATCTTCAAAAGCCCTCCCATCTGTCAACCTCCACTGCCTCTCTCACTGCATGTGTCACACCTCCATTTTTTTTTTTAATGATATCTGCTAAGCACTTACTGTGTGTCAGGCAATGTACTAAACACTGGGGTAGATACAAGTTAATCCAGTTGGACACCATCCATGTCCCACATGGGGCTCACAGTCTTAATCCCCATTTTACAGATGAGGTAACTAGGGCACAGAGAAGATGCGACTTGCCCAAGGTCACCCCGCAGACAAGTGGCAGACCCGGGATTAGAACCCAGGTCCTTCTGACTCCTAGGTCCATGCTCTAGCCATTAGGCCATGCTGATTCTTCTAAGCAGCTCTTCTGCATCTCCTTCCTAATCAAAATTAATTCTTAGCATCCTAGACTCTTCGAACTGGAAGATGTCGCTGAGGGTGTCATCACGTCCACCCCCAAAATGTTCAGGAGATGAACATTAGTTTCATTTTTTTAAGGCAGATTTTAAACTTTATATTGTGTAGGTGGGGCAGATGCAAAACTTCATTATGTGAACTCCACCATCCCATCTTTTTACAATATTTGTTAAATGCTTAGTCTGTGCTAGACGTTGTACGAGAACTAGAGTAGATACAAATAATAATGTTGGTATTTGTTAAGCGCTTACTATGTGCAGAGCACTGTTCTAAGCGCTGGGGTAGACACAGCGGAATCAGGTTGTCCCACGAGGGGCTCACAGTCTTAATCCCCATTTTACAGATGAGGTAACTGAGGCACAGAGAAGTTAAGTGACTTGCCCAAGGTCACCCAGCTGACAAGTGGCAGAGCGGGGATTCGAACCCATGACCTCTGACTCCAAAGCCCGTGCTCTTTCCAGTGAGCCACGCTGCTTCTCTGAAACAAACTAATCAGATTGGGCACAGTCCTTGGCCCATATGGGGCTTGCAGTCTTAACCCCCATTTTATAGATCGAGTAACTGAGATACAGAGAAGTTAAGTGACTCGCTCACGATCACACAGCAGACAAGTGGCAGGGCCAGGATTAGAACCCAGGTCCTCTGGCACAAGCCCATGCTCATTCCACCAGGCCACGATGCCTCTTGTTACCTCATGGTACCACTTGGATCCTAGAACCATTTCGGAGCCCCTCTGGATGATGGGTAAATACTTGATAAGCAGCGTGGCTCAGTGGAAAGAGCACGGGCTTCGAAGTCAGAGGTCTTGGGTTCGAATCCCGGCTCGCCCACTTGTCAGCTGTGTGACTTTGGGCAAGTCACCTAACTTCTCGGGGCCTCAGTTACCTCATCTGGAAAATGGGGATTAAGACCGTGAGCCCCACGTGGGACAACCTGATTCCCCTGTGTCTACCCCAGTGCTTAGAACGGTGCTCTGCATATAGTAAGCGCTTAACAAATACCAACATTATCGATACACTAGCTGGTTTCCCGGGGGCAGAGGTTGGGAGAGTAGAGGAGTCAAAATCCTGTTACATTTGGAAGTCACAGCTACCGTCCCTAGGGGCTATTTCTTTCAACATTGCATTTCTTGCAAGCCTAAAATATAATGAACAGTGTAATACTCCCAACAGAAACACATTCTCTAACACCAGCATTTATAATCTTATATAACCATGCAAATACTTCCTCACCTTGTTAAATCCACCCCCACCTCAAGCACAATCCGGTCAGTTGAGTACTTTTACTACTCAAGGGAAGAGCTACCTTGACTTTATTTACTGTGTCATTAGAGAAACTTCAGGTTGGGAGGTCTTGTTCGGGAGAAGGTGCTAGCGTGCAGGTAAAAGTATGGATTTGGACTGTCTTGGCCATTTAGTGGTGGGGGGAAGTGAGGAGGTGACTAAAAACCAGTGCCTCCACCCCTCAAAGCTAGATCTTCAGCTCTTATTAATGTGGTCTGGTATAGGCCTCAGTTCTCCTGTGAGACAGATGGAACTTCCTATGTTTGTGAAATCTTTTTTAAACTGCTTCTTTCTTGTTCTTTCTCTAGCTTTTGCCATCTAAAAATAACTTCTACCTGTCTCCCCAATTGGATCAAAAGCCCTTTGAGGGGAGAATGCATATACCCTGCTACTTTTGTACTCTCCCAAACAGTTGCAGTGCTTAGCCCCCAGTAGGAACTCAATAAATAATTTTAGTATTTTATGCTTATTCTGGACCCAAGAACTGCACAGAGAAGCAGCGTGGCTCAGTGGGAAGAGCGGGGGCTTGGGAGTCAGATGTCATGGGTTCGAATCCCGGATCCGCCGCTTGCCAGCTTTGTGACTTTGGGCAAGTCACTTAACTTCTCGGTGCCTCAGTTACCTCATCTGTAAAATGGGGATTAAAACTGTGTGAGCTCCACGTGGGACAACCTGATCACCCTGTATCCCCCCAGCACTTAGAACAGTGCTTTGCACATAGCGCTTAACAAATACCACCATTATTATTACTAAATGCTAGGGTAGGTACAAAAAAATCAGACCATCCACAGTCCCTGCCCAGTCCCTGCTCAATGTCTAAGTACATTCATTCATTCAATTGTATTTATTGAGTGCTTACTATGTGCTAAGTATTGTACTAAGCACTTAGTACTATATTAAGTAAATGCCATTGACTGTGAAGGAAATTTCAGTGTCCTGGGCTCTCAGATCCCCCTTTGCAGGAGATGAAGAGATGAGGCACATTCAGGAGCGCGGACCTGGGAGTCAGAGGAAGTGGGTTCTAATCCTAGCTCTGCCACTTGTTGGCTGTGTGACCTTGGGCAAGCCACTTAACTTCTCTGAGTCTCATTATCTCATCTGTAAAATGGGGATTAAGACTATGAGCCTCACGTGGGACAACCTGAATACCTTGTATCTACCCCAGTGCTTAGAACAGTGCTTGGCACATAGTAAGCGCTTAACAAATACAATCATTATTATTATTTACTAGGGAGTGAAAGACCATCTCATTGATGTACCCCTTTATCTGAGTGCTTTCTCCTAGTAATTGAGGCTGGTTGGAGGAAACCGTCTCCAGGAGGAGGTTAAAGGAAGGGGCCTGGGAATCAGACTGTGAGAAAGCCTTCCTAAATTTTCTGCACGAAAATTAATATTCCCAAAGCAACCTGGTCCTTTTATGTATTAGACATTTACTGTTTTTAGCAGCGTGGTTTAATGGATAGAGCACGGGCCTGGGAGTCAGAAGGACTTGGTTTCAAATTCCAGCTCTACTGCATGTCTGCTGTGTGACCTCGGGCGAGTCACTTAATTTCTCGGGGCCTCAGTTGCCTAATCTGAAAATGGGGATTAGAAGCGTGAGCCCCCTGAGGGATAAGAACTGTGTCCAACCTGATTAACTCCTATCTACCCCAGTGCTTAGAACAGTGCTTGGCACATAGTAAGCGCTTAACAGGTATTATTATTATTACTGTTATCAAAATATTTATGTAAGTGTTGGAGCTATGGTTATTTTTCATTGGTATATCTAAATCCATTGGGCCTTTCCCCACTAGACTAAGTTTCTTGAGGGCGGGAGCTGTGTCTCGTTTCTCCTCTAATCTAGAGTGCTTCCTCCCAGATTCTGCACTCAGTGGGTGTTTTTTCAACGCTTTCACTGACTGCAGACTTCGAGGGGATGCTAGGCAGGGATCCTTGGTCGGTTGTCTGACTCTTAATCCAACAGGAATGAAATAATCCTGCTACCCTCCCCAGTGACTCTACCAGGTGATAGTAGTGCCCCTTCCCCCTCCAAGTCCTCTGGTCTCCTCCACTCCCTCCCACCCCCCCCGCCCCGACTTAAATTCCTTTTCCCCCCACTGTTACTCCTTTGAAAGTGGTAAAGTTGTTTCCACATTTGTCCCCAGCCCTTCCCCTCCTACCTAGGCTGACACCACTTCTTGAATTAAATATTTTTTAAAGTTTCTTTCACAGTTGGGCTGGCCCCTTCCCTGTCTGTATCCTCCTGGACCGCCACAATCCTGGGGACTGGGCAAGGCCAGACCAGGCTCCTGGGGAGGGGAAGGAAGCCTGAAAGGTCCTGCCACTGTCCTTCTCCCCACAACCCATTCGGTCCTGGCTCAGGCCCCATTTGGCAGTTTCTGGGGGCCGCAAGCTGGGAAGAGGGCAGCCTGGATGGGAAGTGGATTTTAAAGAAACCAGGTGGCCCTGGGCAGAGAAGACCTGAGGGGTTGCAGGAGTGTGTGAGAGTGGATTTGGTGGGGAGGGGGAGTGTATGAAGCCTGTGGGGAGAACAATGGGGGGAAAAAAAACTATAATCGAACGGGAAAAAGGGAGGTGAAAAGTGGGCCTGGTGGGAAGGGGAGTGGGAGAGTTCCAGGGATGGGAAGAGGGTGCAGTTACTGATCACCTGGGGCAGTCACCAGGAAGGTCAGTGTAAATCTTTTCTGACCACTGAAGCTAAATTTGCACAACTCTGGCAGGTCCAGAGGAATGGAGATTTGCTGTTCTGTTGGAGGCAGCAAATTCACTCATTCAGTCATATTTTTTGAGTGCTTACTGTGTGCAGAGCACTCTACTAAGTCCTTGGGAGAATACAATACAATAATAGACAGACACATTCCCTGCCCACAGTGAGCTTACACTGTAGAGGTGGGGAGACAGACATTAGAATAAATAAATGGCAGATATGTACATAAGTGCTGTGGGGTTGGGAGAGGAGAAGAACAAAGGGAGCAAGTCAGGGCGATGCAGAAGGGAGTGGGAGAAGAGGAAAGCAGGGGCTTAGTCAAGGAAGGCCTCTTGGAGGAGATGTGCCTTCAATAAGGCTTTGAACGAAAGGAGAGTAATTGTCGGAGTTGAGGAGGAAGGGCGTTTCAGGCCAGAGGCAGGATGTGGGCAAGGGGTCAGGGTTGAAATAGAAAATATCGAAATACAGCGAGAAGGTTAGCATTGGAGGAGCAAAGTGTGCAGGTGGGTTGTAATAGCAGTGTGGTGAGGTTGGAGAGAGCAAGGGGATGGAGTGTTTTAGAGTAGTGAAGTGTTTTTGTTTGATAATAATAATGTTGGTATTTGTTAAGCGCTTACTATGTGCCGAGCACTGTTCTAAGCGCTGGGGTAGACATAAGGGAATCAGGTTGTCCCACGTGGGGCTCACAGTCTTCATCCCCATTTTACAGATGAGGGAACTGAGGCACAGAGAAGTGAAGTGACTTGCCCACAGTCACACAGCCGACAAGTGGCAGAGCTGGGATTCGAACTCATGAGCCCTGACTCCAAAGCCCATGCTCTTTCCTCTGAGCCATGCTGCTTCTCATGCAGAGGTGAATGGGCAACCCCTGGAGATTTTTGAGTGGGGTTACATGTCCTAACGTTTTTGTAGAAAGATGATCTGGGGAGTGGAGTGAAGTGTGGACTGGAGTGGTGAGAGACAGGAGGTTGGGAGGTCAGCAAGGAGGCTGATGCAGTTATCCAGGCGGGGTAGAATGAGTGATTGAATTAACGTGGCAGCAGTTTGGATGGAGAGGAAAGGGTGGATTTTAGTGATGTTGTGAAGGTGGGACCGACAGGATTTGGTGATGGATTGAATATGTGGGTTGAATGAGAAAGGAGTCAAGGATAATGCCAAGGTTATGAGCTTGTGAGACAGGAAGGATGGTGGTGCTATCTACAGTGATGGGAAAGTCAGGGGATGGACAGGGGAAGATAAGGAGTTTGGACATTCAATAGTATTTATTTATTCAATAGTATTTATTGAGCGCTTACTATGTGCAGAGCAGTGTAGTAAGCGCTTGGAATGAACAAGTCGGCAACAGATAGAGACAGTCCCTGCCGTTTTTCGGGCTTACAGTCTAATCGGGGGAGACAGACAAGAACAATGGCAATAAATAGAGTCAAGGGGAAGAAGACACGTTAAGCTTGAGGTGACGGGAGGACATCCAAGTAGAGATTTCTTGAAGGCAAGAGGAAATGCGAGACTGCAGAGAGGGAGAGATCAGGGCTGGAGACTTAGATTTGGGTACCATCCTCATAGAGATGGTAGTTGAAGCCAAGGGAGCAAATAAATCCTTCAAGGGAGCGGGTGTAGATGGGGAATAGAAGGGGGCCCAGAGCTGAACCTTGAGGGACCCCCACAGTTAGGGGGTGGGAGGCAGAAGAGGAGCCTGTGAAGGAGACTGAGAAATAAATGGCCAGAGAGATACGAGGAGCATCAGGAGAGGACAGAGTCCAGGATGTTTCCAGGAGAAGGGGGTGGTCCACAGTGTCGAAGGAAGCTGAGAGGTCAAAGAGGATTACGATGGAGTAGAGGGCGTTGGGTTTGGCAAGAAGGAGATCAAATCCCTAATCAGCACAGAAACAGGTGGATGAACTCTTTTGAAATGAGCAGGCTGGTGCTAAATGCTCGGCAAAATCTAAGGTGGATCGGCCTGGTTTTGAGAGAGAAACAAGGGAAACAGTCCCTTCCCTTGCGCACATTGGCATGCACCTCGGAATGAAACGAACGAAAGGAACAAAAATCTGGAGCAGCTAGTATCTGGCTCTGAGTCCCCTCCACTGATCCAAAAAAATTAAAGATCGAACTTATTTCTTTCCATTTGGGAAGCGGTTTCACGCTTTGTCTTGACTTGAGAATTTTCAGTACAGGCAGGGAGACCTCCAAAGGTCTGTACTGAATGTTGCCTTAAAGGTCAGTGAGTTTTTGTTAAGATATTCTTCACACTTCGACACCTCAGAAGTTTCTTCAGTGCTGTGGTGCTTCTTGGAACAATGGAACCTAACGTCCTGTGATTTCTCTCTTGGCAACCCCTCAGGATATTTTTGAGGGGGTGAATCACTGAAGCACAAGTCTGGAGGCGGGATCATTTTCTCTGATGATCTTCCCCGGGTCCATCTAGCATCCTTCATCAGGGTTCATACACAGTTGAAGAAATCCCTCCGAAAGCCTTCCTCCTCCCTCCCCTTCTTGGCCACTCCCCAATTTTCACCATCCTTGGTCACCCAGTAGTCACAATTAACACAAAATAATATAAATGTATATATGCTGCTTTTAGTTATTCATTGTTTTATCCTATTGCTCTTACTAGGTGTATCTATATTTTTTCTCCTTTATATACATTGCCTTGTCTTCCCCCCGAAGATGATACACCTCTTCGAGGGCAGAAGCTAGGCACAGCCCAGGGCTCTGCACACAGTGGGAGTTCAATAAATGCTATTGAATGACTAATAATATATTAAGTGCTTATTGTGTGCTAAGTGCTGGGGTTGATATGACAGATCAGACATGGTCTCTGTCCAGCGAATCTAAGAGAGGGAGAGCAGGTGTGTGTAAACATCTCCTTTGTTGAGGGTGAAATATGACTAGCTAATGAAAAAGAGCTGGAATGTTGCGGGAGAGATTGCACTTTGAATGCAAAGGGATAAGGAAATTAAATTTGGGCAAGTAGCTAAAAGCTGTAGGAAAAGGGATCTAAGTGGTTTTTATTAGCTTTCCTCATAATCATCAATTAATGAGTATTGTATATTGTATGCATAGCATGATGCTAGGTGTTTGAGAAACATAGAAAATAGTGAAAAGACATAGTCTTCACCTAATGAGTCACACACAGTTCTTCTACAGTGAGCTCCTGGGCAGGGACTATGTCTACCAACTCTGTTGTATTGTACTTTCTCAAGTGTTTAGTACAGTGATCTGTACACAGTAAGCACTTAATAAAGTAAAATTGATTCATTTAGATGCCTCACCTCTAAGATAATGGCAGTGGTCAGTTTGAGGCTTAAGAGGCTAAAAAACATTTTGGGAGGCTGTGGTAGGGCAAATGTTTGAGCCGTAGCTTGGATGTCAACACCTCACCTCTTAATGGAGGCCTGGTAAATCTGCCTCATTAAAGGAGAAAGAAGGAACATCTCTTCCTTTGCCCGAAAGCGATTCCCATGAGAGATTGAGAAGGTTGTCAACAAAACTGCTAGCTGTTGGTTTGTTCTGTGAAAATCCATCCATGAAAAGGGCTTGCTTCCTTGAACACATTTCTCCTTTTTTGGGCTTTGAGAAGTGGACAGAAAATCAGCTTTGCCTTATCAACAGGGAGAATGGTTTTCCACAGGAAAACTGCTGGGGCAGTTGACCCAAGTATTGGTGCATGTTTATCTGCTGTTCATTTTATTGTCAAAATGCCTTACAAGTACCTTTATCCACTAATTTTTTTGCTCTAGTCCTTCAGTCACAGCTAGAAAGACAGCTAACTGGATTCTGCCCAGAGCTACACACAGTTGCTAAGGCAGCCAAACATTTGAGGCCAAATGGCTGTACTGTACTCTCTGCTCCCTTTGCAGGCAGCCACTCCAAGCTCTCTGCCTCCCTTCCTTATTCAGGGTGGATACGTAGGAATTCCAAGTGCCTGGAATTTCCTGACAAGGCTCAGTTTAGTACTGGACTCCTTACTAGCCTCTGTGTACCACATTAGGTGGCATGGGTGTAAAGGTTACCCTTCACCACCATCCCGGCATCCCCAATTGGCTGGGAGGACTCCCAAAAGTCTCCCTGGCCCACGGAGGCTGTGGTGGCGTGCTGGTGATAGCGGGGTCAGGTAGCAGGATGGGGCAGGGAACAGTAGCAGGAAGTGGAAGGAATGACAAATATGGCTCAGCTTCCGTACCTCGTGCCACCGCTGCCATGCTCATTACTAGTAGTAGTAATAATATTTATGTGCAGAGCAGCATACTAAGCACTAAGAATACACAAATGGGAAATAGAAAAGGTTCCTGACCCTCAGGGGGATCAGGATCATTATGGGCAATGAAACAAAACACCAAGACAGCATAAAGGTTTCGTCAAATACACGAAATAAAAACAAATATCGGCTAGAGGAGCAGAATTTCAGGATCCTCGTGACTAAGGATCCATAGTAGAATCATGGCCACAGTGACCTCTCCAGAAGCAGCAATCTTCCGAGGCTTTGTAGAAATGGTGCCGGCCTGCTAATGCTTCTCTCTATCTTGCTGGGGTGATGTGAGGCAGGTCGGATGGAGGATCTTCAGTGACGTGGTGGAGAGCTGGGACGGGATCCCAGGGAGGCAGCATGGTCGGCCACTAATAATAATAATGTTGGTATTTGTTATGTGCTTACTACGTGCAGAGCACTGTTCTAATCGCTGTAGTAGATACAGGGTAATCAGGTTGTCCCACGTGAGGCTCACAGTCTTCATCCCCATTTTACAGATGAGGTAACTGAGCCATAGAGAAGTGAAGTGACTTGCCCACAGTCACACGGCTGACAAGTGGCAGAGTGGGATTTGAACCCGTGACCTTTTACTCCCAAGCCTCTTTCCACTGAGCCACACTGCAGGATGCAGAAGGACCCGGATGTTGCAGTGAGAGGGTGGCAATTGTGGGGGTGGCTATGGGAAGGCGGCAGGTTTCCAGTGGATTTCCAGTGGGCTGGGCGGTGGAGAGAGAGGCCCAAAGTCACAGAGCGGACAGGAGGCGGAACCTGGATTAGACTTTAGGTCCTCTGACTCCCAGCCCCTTGCCCTTTCCACTAGGCCATGATCTCGATCGGTTTCATCTAATTTTTGTCTTTCTTGCACGTGTGTTCTGTCGCCCTCATAAAAAATCAAATTCACCTTGTGTGGTTTCTTTCTCACTAAGCTAAGCCAGTTTATTCATGCTTCACGAATATGGGAGAGATAAACTTGAAGAAGGAATAGCTGGCTTCAGGAGTGCCGGGAGAGAATAAGGAACACATGTTGACAGAGAGATGGCTTCTTTGAAAACAGAGCATCTGGAGTTCTTATAGTCTTAGACATTTCTGAAAAAAAAAAATATGTTTGGGAACATAAACTGCTGTTTAATCTTAATCTTTTAAGGTCCTGGCACCATCTTGCCTGGTTTCTTCAGAATCATTTCTCTTCTGGAAATTTCAAATGTTTTTTTTTAGAAAGACAGTTTAGTGGTGCTAATAATCAGAGTACTAAATCCTAAATTGGAAATTTCTTTCAGGAAGCCAAGGTCACTTATGAGAGAAACACAGGAGAAAAATGGCCGGGGTGAGTCTTGTTTCTTTTTCTTATTCTTGTTGAAGCACCTGGTAGTGAATGAGCTGTCGTCATATTTCCTTCCATTCAATCCTTCGACTGGGTGCTTGCAGTCAGCAGTCTCTCTGCTCCGCTGATTTCTAAGATGCTTCTGGATCGTAGTGATGTTTTCCGGATAGTGGAGAGGGCTAATGTTTTTCCACATCTGGCCTTTCTGTAGGATGTAAAACTCTGGAGATAATGAGAGGTAGCAGCATGGGGGCCTGAAGGAGGAGCTTCTGACAGTGAGAGTAAAATAAACATTGGAGCAGCTTCCTGAAAGAGATTCCTACGTTTTTATCTGACATCCTTCCAGGGTCTCCTCAAACTCTAGAAGTCTAATAGACCGAATCAGACTTTGAAAAATCACATCTCCTTCTGAGTGCACCCAGGGAAGGATGTCGGTTTTGTCTATTTTGTTTTATTTACCTCCTAATGAGAAAATGAGATGACAGGAAGTTCTCATGGGCTGGTACCTATTTACAAGGCTGCAGCACTGTTTAAAATGATATGGCTGCATATCGATTTGTCACATTTGATAGACTTGTCTCTAGGTTCTAAAAGTTTTAAATGGTATTTAAGTGAAGACAATTGGCTTAAAAAAAATCTCCAGGCCTGCAGATATTTTTATTGGCTAGTAAAAGTTTCACCACCTTCCCATATGGAGCAATGTCCTAGAGAAGATGTCTGAGCATAGGTACTGTAAAGAAGTACACCTTTGGTGGTCTGAATTGTACTTTCTCTTATCCACAGTACTATTTCTTTCTGATCAAGCATCATTTCAGGCGATTTTTCCATGACTTTTAATTAGTTCGATTCCTCAGTTTTATTAATAAAGATCAAAGGGAAGGTGGTAGCTCTGATCCTAGAGGTCTTCTAAACAGTGATTACCTAGACATCTTCCCTGGTTGGTTTGGGCAAAATATATGGACGCAGGGAATGGAATAGATGACCTCCTGAGAATTCTTACAGCCTTCTGGTTCTCCATTCTCCCACAAAGGAGATGTCATCATTTTCCTTGGTAAACTGTCCAGTGTCTAACAAAGTTATCGCTGATATCTACCATAAATTGTGGGGGACCATTGAGCCAGGGAATTGGTTTCCATGGCAACCAAGGCACCCTGCCATTCCAGAGGCATTTTCTGAGGAGATCGTGGGCCTTGGCTTGGATATTTCAGAGAATCACTCTCTTTCTATTCCTCTCTGTCTCTCTGTCTCTCTGTCTCTTTTCTCTCTGAAAGGAACCATCTCTTTTCACCAAATGGGTGACCCACTGTCCCAGCAGCAGGATATTGGATCTTTGAGCTTAATCTTGGGAAGAAAACATTCTGAAAACCTCTCTGGGATGGGACTTAGTCATCATCTTTCTCAAGACTCATGCAGGCAGACTGTTGTTCCTTAAATGCACCCCTCTTCTGAACAATAGTAGATAATATATTTTCAGCAAGAATCATTTAAAAGCAGCTACCCCTGAAACCATTTTTAAAGGCAGTAAGGTACAAGAGCCTCAGGGCTGAGAAACTGGAGAAATGGTCTCTCCCTGGACCCCAGGCAGAATCCATTTTCTTTTAGAACAAGCAACAATGGAAATCCAGGGTCCTCCCTTTTACTGAGTAAGAGATAAAGTTCAGTCAAATCAAAGTTACTTGCTCAGGGTTGGCAGCAGGGACTCATGAGTCACCACTCAGTGGTTTCATATGTTTGTATCTTTATTTATAACTTGTACTGTGTCCTCTCTGAAACAGTAAATTGGCCAATCCTCCAGTCACCTCAAGTGTTAGATGGCCTGCTCTCAGCCAGAGTGAATCACCCACTCAGTGGCTCCTCAAGCCTCCAAAAGCCCTTCCCACTTCCAGTGGTGCTACTTAGTAGCACATCAGGTGCTAACTGGTCTGAGCCCTCAAAGCTCAAGGGTTGATTGTCTTGAAAATCCAGCAAAAATTGGAGGCAGAGCACTTGCGAGTCATCGGAAGAAAATAAATCTGCCAGGTTTGATGAACCGATTGGACGAGACTGACCTCCCGTCACGAAAGGGTGGAGGGAGTCAGAGTTGGTGGGGGGGGGGGGGGGTTAATTTTTTTAACCCCCGAGGTGCCAATTTCCAAACAGGCTAACACCTATGGGAGTTCTACTTTAAAAATGTGCCAGGGTTTTCCAGTGAAAAGTCTAGCTGCTTATTATTGAGCATAAATTTGGATCTGGAGTTTCAGATGAATTAGAGCAATCTCTGCATGCATACACTCTCTCCCCATCCCTGCTACCTGGCTCCAGGTTCAGGATCTTGATCCAGGAAGGTTTAACAAACCATCGCAAAGGGAACGGGGCCCTGTCCCTCTGAATCCCTGGTCCTAGTAACTCGGAGTACAAAAGGTACACATGGCCTCATACTCCCCTTGAGTATTGCTTCCTAAATTTAAAAAAGGTCTTTGTGATTTTTCTAAAAGTAAAATGTGTTCTTAGGAATCTTCCCCTTAAGGTGGCAGTTCTGAGCGGAAAAACCCCTGAGTAGAAACTCTAAGTTTAGAAAGTCACAGTCCTCTCCTCCACCCCCACCAAGGATGTCATAGTCTAGGGGCTGAGGGAGGGGCTGGAGACAAATGATGCTAATTTTACATTTTTTATATTTTGGGGGGTATTTAAGTGCTTACTACGTGCCAGCCACTGCACTAAGCCATGGGGGTAGATACAAGCTAATCGGGTTGGGTGCCGTCCATGTCCCATATGGGGCTCACCCCCCTAATTCCCATTTTACAGAGGAGGTAACTGAGGTAGTGAGAAGTGAATTGCCCAAAGTCACACAACAGACAAGTGGTGGAGCCAGGATTAGAATCCAGGTCCTCTGACCTCCTAGGCCCAGGGTCTTTCCGCTAGGCATTGCTGCTTCATCACCTCCCCAACTTCACTCCCTGGACCTTACACTGAGGGAAGGCAGACAGGTTCCTTCCGACTTGGCTGGTTTCCATAGCAGCGAACTTCAAGAGGGGCAGCCATAGGACACAAGCCCCTCCTGAATCACAATATGTCTCAACATTATTATTCCCCTTCCAATTTCTCTAGGGCCTTGTGTGCCCGGCCCCAGCTAATTTGCGTTTATTTGAAAGGTGAGTGTGTGAGAAAATTATGGCTAAACAGGGCTTGCTACTAAGCAACAAAGAGGAAGATTTAGAGCCAGGAGAGTTCTCTCTTGGCATTTTTCAACTTTTAGGAATCAGTCAATCCATGGTATTTATTGAGTGTTCACTATGGGCAAAGTACCATACAAAGCATCTGGGTGAGTACAATACAACAGAGTTGCTAGATATGATCCCCGCCCTCAAGGAGCTTCCAGTTACAGTGCTCTGCACACAGTAAGCGCTCAATAAATGCGGTTGAATGAATGACAGACATTGAATAAATTACAAGTAAGGGGAGAAGAAGTTTTCCTTTCCCGCCTTGATTACTGTATCAGCCTCCTTGCAGACCTCCCGGCTTCCTGTGTCTCCCCAGTCCAGTCCGTACGTACTCAGATGCCCGGATCCTTTTTCTACAGAAACATTCAGGACGTGTTTCCCCACTCCTCAAGAAACTCCAGTGGTTGCCCATCCATCTTGTCAGCTGTGTGACTGTGGGCAAGTCACTTAACTTCTCTGTGCCTCAGTTCCCTCATCTGTAAAATGGGGATTAAAAGTGTGTGAGCCCCACGTGGGACAACCTGATCACCCTGTATCTCCCCCAGCGCTTAGAACAGTGCTCGGCACCTAGTAAGCGCTTAAACAAATACCAACATTATTAGTATTATCTCCCCATCAAACAAAAGGTCCTCACTATTGGTCTTAAAGAACTCAGTCACCTTACCCCTCCTACCTCACCTTGCTACTCTCCTACTGCAGCCCAGCCTGCCTACTTTGTTCCTGTAATGCTTACCTTCTCACCGTACCTAAATCTTGTCTGTCTCACTGCCTACTCTCGCCCACATCCTCCCACTGGCCTGGAATGCCCTCCCTCCTCATATCAGGCAGATAATTGCAGGAAAGAGCCTGGGCCTAGGAGTCAGAGGACCTGGATTCTAATCCCGGCTCCACCACTTGTCTGTTGTGTGACTTTGGGCAATTCACTTCTCACTACCTCAGTTACCTCATCTGTAAAATGGGAATTAGGGGTGTGAGCCCCATATGGGACATGGACCGCACCCAACCCGATTAGTTTGTATCTACCCCCATGGCTTAGTGCAGTGCCTGGCACATTTCCCCCACTTCAAAGCGTTATTGAAGGCACATCTCCTCCAAGAAGCCTTCCCTGACTAAACCCTCCTCTTCTCTTCTCCCACTCCCTTCTGCGTCACCCTGACTCGCTCCCTTCTTTCATCCTCCCTTCCATCCCTACAGCACATATGTATATATCTGTAATTTATTAAAGTATATTAATGTATGTCTCCCCCTCTAGACTGTGAGCTTGTTGTGGGCAGGGAGTGTGTCTGTTGTTATACTATCCCAAGCACTTAATACAGTGCTCTGCCCAAAGTAAGTGCTCAATAAATATGATTGAATGAATGAAAGGAAGAGGACGAGCAGGGGATCCACGGCAAGAGAGATTAAGGCACAGTGATTGGGTTGGTATTAGAGAAGCGAAGTGTTTGGGAGAAGTGTGTGGGGTTGTGGGAGAGGAGCAAGGATAAGCAGGGGGAAGGAATTGATTTAGTGCCTTAATTCCGATGGTGGGGAGTTTCCGCTTGATGCGGAGATGAATGGGCAGCGAGTTAGAAATTTTTTGAGGAGTTCTGCCTCCGCTGCTGCTCTCTTCTACTAGTTCAGGTTTCCTCCCCGGTTCGGTCGGTTCCTCAGTCAAAGGCCCATCACTGGCTTCAGGCACAGAACCCGCTGTCTGGGATCGCCTAAAGACACTTGGACTATTTGGTTTAATCAGGTCTGGAAGGTAAATTTAGCCAAAGAGGAAACCAAAGGTCAAAAGAGACCCAATTCTTGCTTTGTTCCCTTTTGGGTGCTTGACTTGGAGCTCGGTTTTCCCCAGCACAGCTCAACCTGGCTCAGGCCAGGGCAGCTCGGAACCTTTGTGAGCAGCAGCTCCCTGGCATTCATCCCCCTGTCCAGGGCTTCCCAACTCCTCAAACCACAATTGATAAGGAGGACCTGTCTCGTCCTTAGGAGTGAGGCATATATCAAGGACCTGGGTTCTAATCCCGGCTCTGCCACTGGTCTGCCTTGTGACCTTGGGCAAATCACTTCACTTCTCTATGCCTTAGTTCTCTCACCTGTAAAATGGGATTAAGACTGTGACTCTATGTGGGATTAGGTGTCCAACCTGATTATCTCGCATCTACTCCAGCGCCTGGTGCATAGTAAGCACTTAACAAAAAACATTAAAAGGTTGAGGGGGGGACGACCCTGTCCCCTAGCCTGGATTGGCGAGTGTCCCCTGACCTTGATGAATAGTTTTTAAATGAGTCTCACGCCTCACTTGTCCAGCTCGGGGAAATGATTGCAGTGGCTCAGCCCACACGGCCTGTTTCTCTTTCTGTGGTGTCAGCCCCCCCATGATTGCCAAACAGTTTACAGACCATAAAGCAGGGGCTGAGGAGACGGCAGGTCACGTTCCTCTCCCGGCCCGCGGTACGTCACCGCAGTACACGCTAACGGCACGAGGTGGGTTGCGATCACCGCAGCCGGAACAGTGAATGTGCCCCGCAGAAGACACGAGGGCTTGGCAGGGCAACCGCTCCTGCACTAGTGTGTACCTTGGCGTGGAGTTTGATGGACCACGTCAGACGGCGGCCGCTGACCACGGCAATCGTGCTATTTGAAGGCCTCTTGAGGGGCTGAATCTCAATCATTTACCCGTCTCTATTTGCCGGCAAATAGTTTCTAAGTCGCAGCAAGAGGCAAGGGTGCTTGGCCAGCTGAGTGAAAGCCTGCCTCGTGACTGGCCTCTGCTCACGGTGAGAGCAGAGAGAGAGAGAGAGTCGGGATCCCTCCCTCTCCCATCGGTGGAAATCTGGGAGGACCACCCCTCTTCCCTCCTCCTCCTCCCTCCCCCAGTCCTGATCTCCTACCCCCAACCAGTCCTGACCAAGACTATGACAGCATGGCCTATGGGAAAAAAAGCTGCTCCTTGAGCATGGGTTCTAATCCCGCTTCCACCACTTAATAATAATAATAATAATAATGTTGGTATTTGTTAAGCGCTTACTATGTGCCGAGCACTGTTCTAAGCGCTGGGGCAGATACAGGGTAATCAGGTTGTCCCACGTGAGGCTCACAGTTAATCCCCATTTTACAGACGAGGGAACTGAGGCCCAGAGAAGCGAAGCGACTTGCCCACAGTCACACAGCTGACAAGTGGCAGAGCCGGGAGTCGAACTCATGACCTCTGACTCCGAAGCCCAGGCTCTTTTCACTGAGCCACGCTGCTTCCCTGTCTGCCGTGTCACACACTTGTCTGCCGTGTGTGACCTTGGGCCAGTCACTTGACTTCTCTTTGCCTGTTACCTCATCTTTAAAATGGGGATTAAGACTGTGAGCCCCATGTGGGACAGGGACGGTGTCCAACCTGACTAGCTTGTATCTACCCCAGTGCTTAGTACAGTGTCTGTCCCACAGTAAGTGCTTAACAAATATCATTTACAAAAAGAAGGGATATGGGAGATGAAGCATCACAGACAGAGCCGTTACCACTCCCAAAGAGGTGTAGTATAGAGAGCATAGAGACAAAATTTATTCCAAGTCGGGCACCTTTAATTCCACTCTCTCCCGGGGTTGGGGGAGGAAGGGGAGGAGCTCAGCACATGGCTTTTGGTCCAGGTACAGAGCGCAGGTCTTTTCCACGGGAAGGGTTTTAACACATTTGTTCATTCAGTTGTATTTATTGAGCACTTACTGTGTGCGCATTCATTTTATTTGCATAAGCCTGCCCTGAGCCAGAGCGTGGCAGAGTGGATAGAACACAGGCCTGGGAGTGAGAGGGTAGTGGGTTTTAATACCGGCTCCCCACTTGTCTGCTGTGTAACCTTAGGCAGGTCACTTGACTCGTCTGTGGCTCAGTTCCCTCATCTGCAAAATGGGGATTGAAACTGTGAGCCCCATATGGGGCAGATACTGTGTCCAACCCGATTTGCTGGCTCCACCCCAATGCTTAATATAGTGCCTGGCACATAGTAAGTGTTTAACAAATACCACAGTTATTATTATTAACTCCTCTTGGCCCTCCCAACGATGTTGGGTTCTGTGGCTTCTCGTTGGCTGTTGAGCAGGAAGTGGACATCCCTCTGTCTTCAGTGGTCCCAAGTCATCATTGTTGGTCCCTCCTTCCACTGGTCTACCATCTTGGAGCTACATAGCCTGTGGTGGGGGGAACAGGGGAACACCCCGCCCCAAAAACCAAGGCGTTGGAGTAACACAGGGCACTGGTGTCAACCCCAAGCTGCAGTGGGGTGGGGGTTGGAGATGTCCTGTTGCGGCCACAGCTCCAGCAGACGCGGTGGGCTGCGTTCTGGGTCGGGGCCTGGGGGACCGGCCTAGACTGAGGTGTCTGTCGGAAGTGGGGTATGTTTCCTGGGCCGCTGGAGCCGGTCAGGCGGTGGAGCCGGGCCCCGAGGCTGGCAGGGGGTGGGGAGTGCTGTGTTTGGGGATGGAGACCCCTGCTGAACACCGTGGAGGTGCTCCAAAGTGGCGGCAGCTGGGGCTTTCAGGGTACGCCTCAGTCAAGAGGGGACGGAGGAGGGGAAGGGCGGCTCCGCAGCAGAGGTGGCAGGTAAGAGGCCCCTCTGTGAGTGGCTCCGGTCTCCTTCCCCCAATTGCAGAGCTCAACCCAGACCACGGTTTAGCGGGAGAAAAAACCACCGTAGCACCGTAGCAGGCTGGGAAAAAAGTCCATGTGCAGGACTTTATGGTGGAAGCTTCCTTGGGCTCACCTCTCTGCCACCTAGCTTGAGCCTGAGGAAGGCAAGCGGAACAAGAGGCCCTGAGCCCCACTGGAGCCTTAAACAGTGAAAGCCCTGGGATCCACTCTCCCTCTGTCCTCCCTAGAGCACATAGGCCCCAGAGCAATTTTTAGGTAACAGTGATGCAGGAGAATAATAATAATAATAATGACGGTGTTCGTTAAGCGCTTACTGTGTGTCAAGCACTGTTCTAAGCTCTGGGGTAGATACAAGGCAATCTGGTTGTCCCACGAGGGGCTCACAGTCTTAATCCCCATTTTCCAGATGAGGTGACAGAGGCACAGAGAAATGAAGTGACTTGCCCAAAGTCACACAGCTGACAAGTGGCAGAGCGGGGATTAGGACCCAAGACCTCCGACTCCTAAGTCCGTGTTCTTTCTACTAAGCCATGCTGCTTCTCTAACAGAACAGAAGCAGAACAACCTCCTCATCTAATCAGCTACAGTGGCCCCCTCCCACCTCCAAACTTCTATAGTCTATGGTTGGGTGGGGGGCGGGTGATTTGTGCCCTGAAGGCAACCGATCAAGCAGTCAATCAATCAGAAATATGTATTGAGTGCTTACTGTGGGCTGAGTGGAAAGCCTAGTGGAAAGAGCACAGACCTGGGTTTTAAGGGCAGCTCCACCAATCACTGGTATTTAGTGAGCACTGATTATGTACAGAGCACTGGACTAAACACTTGGGAGGCTACAGTGCAACAGAAATAACAGACATGTTCCCTGCTCATAGTGAGCACCACTTGCCCGCTGGGTGACCTCGGGCAAATCACTTGGCTTATCTGTGCCTCAGTTTCCTCATTTTGTAAAATGGGGATGATACCCGTTCTCTCTTCCACTTAGACCATGAGCCCCACGTGGGACAGGGACTGTGTCCTACCTGATTATCTTGCATCTACCTCAGTGCTTAGTGAAGGGTGGGCACATAGTAAGTACCTAACAAAGACCGCAATGCTTATTATATCTGCCTCACAGTTTAGTCCTGATTGCAGGGAGCATGCCTGCTAACCCTGTTGTACTCTACTCTCCCAGCCACTTAATAAATACCACTGATGATGGTGACAACAGTCATCTCGCTCTACTGGCAGGCTGGCTCAATGGAGCTGAATTCCAAGAGTCCTTGTTCAGTTTCCCCCAGATTTTAAGCTGGCACCCATCTTAAGCCAATAGATGTTTATTTGCGAGGTACGTCTCCTCGGGATGAGATCATCTCCTTAAAAATACTCTTGGTTTTGGACCGCTTCAGCAGGTAATGACAGTGACTAACTCTCCAGTCCAGAGAAATGCTATTAGAGTGGAGAGGAGCAGGCCGATGGGAGAGCTTGAATGGTTCTATTTTTTTGCATCAGGCCAAATCTCAGTGATCAAGCATCTGCTAGTAATGATCAACTGCGCTGGGCGCCTCGGAAATACATGCTAAAATATCAGAGGCAGGTTTGGGGAGTCAGAGAGCCTCTTTCTTGCATAGGATGTGTTAACTGCTGGGAAGAAAGCCAGTTTTTATGGTAGAAAATCAGGCTCCTGTGCAGGAGAGTCATTCCTGAAGGATCATCTCTCATCCTGGAAATGCAAGCAATCACTAGCAGAGTTGGCATAAGGCAAAATTAATGTTCATTGAAAAGCAAGAAAGGTAGAATGAATGCATGGATTTTTGAATGAGACAATGACTGCATATTCCTCCATGAGCCCTTTCCTCCCTATGGAAGCAGGAACAGGAAGAAACTCTTTACCGTTGGCTTTCAAGCATTCAATCAGGTCGCCCTCTCCTATTTTACCTCATGATTTCCCACCACACGCCAGCCCGCATGCTTTGCTCCTTTAATGCCAACCTACTCTCTGTACCTTGATCTCATCTGTCATACCACTAACCCCTTGCCCACATCCTGCCTCTGGCCTGAAACTCTCTCCCTCTTCATATCTGACAGATCACCATTCTCTCCACCTTCAAAGACTTATTAAAATCACATCTCCAAAAGGCCTTCCCCAACTGAGCCCTCATTTTTCCTACCCCTTCTCCCTTCTGTGTCACCTTTGCACTTGGATCTGTATCCTTCAAGCACTTGATATTCACTGCACCCTCAGCCTAGCAACACATATACATAACCATAATTTATTTCTTCATCTGTCTCCCCCCTAGACTGTAAACTCAATGTGGACAAGGATCATGTCTACCAACTCTGTTGCATTGTACTCTTCCAAGCACTTTGTGCCCAAAATAAGCCCTCAATACACTGATTGATTGGAAGTGGGATTTACCAACGAGGGCAGGTGCCAAACTGACAACAGAGCTCAAGAGTCCCCAACCTTGGAAGAAATCTCCACTGTGGAAAAATCTCAATAGAATTGGAGTTAAACCTCTGTCCAGTGTTAGGTTCGATGCCCGTGACTGTGTTATTGATGATTAGAGCGTCAATAACTGGGCATGAGGCAGATGATCTTTATGGGTTAAATTTTCAACAGAAATATTTTTGGATAATTCAAAACTTTAGTAATCAAATAAAATAACAGCCCCAAACTCCACTCAGATGTTAGCGTAATGTTGTGTCTGAGTTTTTTTTCCCTGCTTATCCAGTTGAGACATTCAGATAAGCAGCTTTTCAGCGCATTGTAATTTAAGGGATGCAAACGTTAGCAAACCTCTAGAAATATGGAGGAAAACTGATTTCGGTGGTATGGGGGAGCCAGCCGTAGTGATTGACTGCATTTTTTTATGGTATTTGTTAAATGCTTACTATGTGCCAGGAAATGTACTAAGTGGTGGGGTAGATACAAGCTAGTAAGATTGGACACCCAATCCAGGTCCCACAGGGGGTTTACAGTCTTAATCCCTATTTTACAGATGAGGTGACTGAGGCATAGGGAAGTGAAGTGACTTCAGGTCACACAGAACACACATGGCGGAGTCAGAATTAGAACCCAAGTCCTTCCGACTCCCAGGCCCAGCTTAGCCACGCTGCTTCTCTAGTAGAAGGAAATCAACTAAATGTGATGCTAAGCCATCTGCAAGCACAATACATGATGGGGGAGATGCAAATTACAAAAGAGCAGCCTATTTTCCATAAAAAATGTATAGGTTTGCCACTAATTAAACTCAGAACCGATGGGAAAGTTCTTCATTAACAGTAAATGGGACCAGACAAGATAGTTAATGGCAATTAGTGAACAGCTGGCTTTGATCTCCTTGATAGAGTAATGCTAATGGAGATTTTCATAGCTGGTATCCATTTTCAATCAGCAACATTCTGATTATAAGGGGGAAGCACAGAGGAGTAAGGTTGTTCCTGTTATATTTGTTTCTCTGATGGTGTTGAAGAAAATTTTCCTCAGTTACCATAGAGAGTTCTCCACTATGCTGAAGAAAGTGCTTCTGATGGTGAGAGTGGAAATCAGCCTTCCTTCAGAGGACTTTCACAACTCCGTAAGTCACTTAACTTCTCTGTGCCTCAGTTACCTCATCTGTAAAATGGGGATTAAAACTGTGAGCCCCATGCGGGACAACTTGATCACCTTGTATCCCCCAGGGCTTAGAACAGTGCTCTGCACATAGTAAGCGCTTAACAAACACCACCATTTTATTTAAACTCTTCGGGTGGGTGAAATTGGCAGATCTCAGCAGAGGAGGAGGCAACAGGTAGGCTTGCCAAGCCAAGTCTTCTCGGAGTTGTAGGGTCTCCTGCTAAGTGTACCATGTGTAAGTTTTTGTGTTCTTATGTACTGCTGACTGAAAAAATAATAATAATGTTGGTATTAAGCGCTTACTATGTGCAGAGCACTGTTCTAAGCGCTGAGTTAGATACAGGGTCATCAGGTTGTCCCACGTGAGGCTCACAGTTAATCCCCATTTTACAGATGAGGTAACTGAGGCACAGAGAAGTTGCGACTTGCCCACGGTCACAGAGCCGACAAGAGGCAGAGCTGGGATTCAAACTCATGACCTCTGACTCCCAAGCCCGTGCTCTTTCCACTGAGCCGCGCTGCTTCTCTAAATATATCTCTTCTCTAAACATATCTCCACTCGGTGGTCCTTAATCATGACGTAAACCAGGTGATAGATGTTGGCCTCTGACAACTTGTTGGTAAGAACCCCTATCTCTTGCTATTCATTTTGCATCTTTTCGGGGTTTATCGGGGTTAGGTTCTCAGCATACTCTCTTAAGCGATGACAGTAAGCAGTGGGGTTTATTAAGGAGCTAGTCAGCACCCTCTTCTTTGAAACGGCAGCTTCCATATTCTGTTCTATTAAGTGGGGAAAAAAAAAAAGGACTGGGATTATTAACTTCCCGCTTAGGATCCGACTCAAGTACTGCCTAGTGAGGTTAATGAGAGAAGGTGGTCTCTCTGGATAATGTTGATCCTGGTAGTGTTGGGGTTGGACTATTCTTGAAAACACTCTCCACTCACCTTTTTCCTAGCCTAGGGGTTTGTGCTCCCAAACCTCTCCTGTTGTTGTTGATGGTTGTCACTTCTTAAGCATTTTTGTGCTCAACAGTTCTGTTTCCAAGTGCTTATATTCCTTACAAGGAAGAGGGAAAAAAGTTGGTTTTAATTTCGATCACATTTTATACTTGTAAAATCGGTGTGAAACTTGCTTTGTCACCTCTACCCTTGAAGGACCGGGAATGTGTTGTCACTATCCATTTTAAAGTCCACTTAAAACTTTTTCTTTAACTCCCCTTTCATTTCTGTTAATCAGTCACAAAGACTGCTAAATCTGAACAAGAGCTTGAAATGCAGGGGAAATTCTGAGGTCAGGCTGGCAGCTCCAGACTCGGTGAAATCTGCCCGTTCAGTAGAAGACATTTTTGAAGGCAAAAAGAAACAACATGACCCTGGGTGTTTTTTCTTTTTGGGTGTGTTTGTGTCTAGCTGTTCCACAACCCCCCTAGAAAACTCTACTAAAATCACATCTTGGAGAGGACTTTCCCGACTAAAGTCTCCCTTCCCCCTTCTTATGCCACCCTAAGCACTTGGGTTTGCCCCCCTTCGATACTTTGATATTCACCCCTCCTCTGCAACGCCACATCACTTATTTACATGTGTCTGTAATCTATTTCGATGTCCATCTCCCTTTGTAGTCTGTAAGTAAGGTACTTGTTGGAGAGACTATTCTTTTGAATTGTACTCACTCAAGTGCTTAGTACAGTGCTCTGTACACAGTAAGCACTCAGTAAATACCATTGAATCCATATTACAGCAGGGTGTGTGACTGCTGTAGCTTTTTTAATGCTATCTTTTTTGATATTTGTTAATCACTTATAATGTGCCAGACACTGAACTAAGCACTGGGGTGGATGCAATATAACAGACACATTCGCTGCTCACAACACGCATTGTTTTCAAGAATGCATTTGCTTCTTCTCTACTCATGGTGCTCACTCCTCTGTCTGCTAGACAACGGTGTAATGGGTGTCCCTGATACTATTTGGGTTGGATTCATTTCAATACTGTTTGCATTTGACTGCATCACTTTTTTGTACATGAAATTCACAGTGATTGTAATGCAGTACAGTACATCAGAATGGAATGTAAGAAAGTCACATGAAGTGACTGAAAATGAGTCAATCAGAATTTAATGTCAGGTTTTTTTTTCCTGACTTGGAAGCCTGGAATAGGTTCTCTGATAGAATTTTCAAGAATGTTATGACCTCTTCTGGCATTTTGACTGTCTTCAAAGCTCTAAGTTACCAGAAGTAACCATTAAGCAACAATGCCTTTGTGTTAGAAACTAAACCCATCCTCTTAATAACATTAGACCTGAAAGTAGACACACTCTAGAAGGGAAATCATACCAATATAGTTGATGCATTTTTATGTTCACTGAGTCTAGAAATCCCTGCTTCTATTGGGCTCATTAGCCTCCCTTTTATAGGCTGAACAGATCAGATTTTCTCAGGGCCAATTAAGACTAATCATGATATGGGGTTATCTCTTGAGTTCTCAAGGCTCTCTTACTACAAGATGCTTGGCAGACGTATCAGTTCAGTGACGAGGCAGCATGGCCTAGGGGATAGAGCTTGAATCAGAAGGACTTGGATTCTAATTCCAGCTGAACCACTTGCCTGCTGTTTGACTTTGGGCAAGTCACGTAACTTTTCTGTGCCTCAGTTACTTCATCTGTAAAATGAGGATTAAGACTTTGAGCCCCATGTGGGAAGTGGACTGTGTCCAACCTGATTAACATATCTGCCCCAGCACTTAGTACAGGGCCTGGCACATAATAAGTGCCTAACAAATAAAAAAAAATCGTGCCCCATTCTTTCCCATTTCCCATTAGTGGAAGAAAATGACATCACTTGACAAAAGGTACTGTTTAGCTCTTTCTAGACTAGAAGATCACTGCGGCAGGGTCATGACTGTCAATTATATTGTACTGTATTCTCCTAAGCGTTTAGTGCAGTGCTCCTCACACAGTAAGTGCTCAAATACCATCATCATCAATGTTGCGTGTACATTAATGCTACTGACTTTGAAAGCTTTTAGACCTATGGAGTTGGCAACCTGTTACCTATACCTAGCTCTTTCTATTCCTCCCTTTCTTACTAGGATTATGGAACCAGAGCATCTGTTGGCAAGAAATGTACTCAGTTTTCTTTATAAATCAGGTCACCATAGAAACCAAACAGAAAGGAAGTCTAAAGGAGAGGCAGAGTATATAAAACTTTCCATTAGACTACTTCCCTGTTTCTCATTAGCCCCACCTTTATTTCTTCTAGGCTCCGGTCAAATAGTTGAGGACTTTTTTTTTTTTTCAAGGCTGGGCTAGCCCATGACCCTGGTACAGAGAGAAAAGCGAACTCTGGAGAAGTAGTTAAACAATAGAAAAATGGCCTATGAAAATATTTGCTTAACTTAGAGAACATATGTGGATTCCCAGTTTTTCAGTTTTGAGCATTATATAAATATTCAAGACATCTAATGAAGATTGCCGGGGTTGGGGAAGCTGATATTTAGGGCATACCGAGAAGTGTACCAGTGATTCCTTAAAGTACCTCGATTTTCATTATAAATGGATGGGTTTTAAAAGCTAAAAATAGCTACTTGGAAACCTGTAGATACATTACATTTAATTTAAAGGAGGCAAATCTTGCCCTTGTAGGGAAATGGAGGAAACAACTCCTGCAATGTTTTCCTTAGAAAAGTTCCAGGGACTATCTTTACTCCTTTTTTTTAATGCTATTTAAGTGCTTACTAAGTTCCAGGCACGATACCGAGCACTAAGGTAGGTGCAGGCTAATTAGGTTGGACCCACTCGGTGGCCCACTTGAGGTTCACCGTCTGAATCCCCGTTTTACAGATGAGAGTGAGTGAGGCACAGAAAAGTGAAGTGACTTGCCCAGGGTCCCACAGCGGACCAGTGGCAGAGGCAGGTTTAGAACCCAGATCCTTTGACTCCCAGGGCTGTGCTCTTTCCACTAGGCCACTCTCCTCCCCTGATGCTTCCTTGTCCTGATGCTATTCAGGGTGCTATGCTCATTGAGAGATATATAGTCCCTCTATCTCCACTGATTGCATCCTTTCCTCTCTCGTGATTCAAGTATTATTACAATCTTAATGTTGGATTCTAATTATTATTAGCAACTATTAATAGTGGTATTTAAGTGCTTACTATGTGCAAATCACAGTACTAAATAATAATAATAATAATAATAATAATGTTGGTATTTGTTAAGCGCTTACTATGTGCCGAGCACTGTTCTAAGCGCTGGGGTAGACATAGGGGAATCAGGTTGTCCCACGTGGGGCTCACAGTCTTAATCCCCATTTTACAGATGAGGGAACTGAGGCACAGAGAAGTTAAGTGACTTGCCCACAGTCACACAGCCGACAAGTGGCAGAGCTGGGATTCGAACTCATGAACCCTGATTCCAGGGCCCGTGCTCTTTCCACTGAGCCACGCTGCTTCTCTGGGATACTGGGGTATACACACAGTCCCTGTCCCACATGGGGCACGCAGTCTAAGGGAGAGAGAAAACAGGTGTCACCCCCATTTTACAGATGAGGAAACAGAGGCACAGAGAAATGACTTGCCCGACGCCTCACAGCAGGCAATGGTAGATCTGGTATTAGAACCCGGGTCTCAACTCCCAGACCTGTTCTCTTTCCACTAGACCACGGGACTTCCCTCCTACATGAGACACTTGGCACCCCCCAACTTGCATACACCACTTTACCTCTAAAAGTGGAAGGGCCAGAAACGACAGAGGTGAAGCAGAAGCGTGAAAGCCAGATAATCCAAATGGGAGAGGGATTAGAAAGGGGAGGGGATGATTGTGGGGGAGTGGAAGAGACCAGAATCCCAGACAAGGATCCAAGAGCGAAATAAACATGAACCTTAATATGAATTTCAGCCTAGTTCATAAATCAATAGAGGGAACAGTGCTAAAAAAAAACAGCTTCCCAAACTTTAATAAGATGGTGTCTGTGAAGATTACATATTGGCTTAGAGAGCAATATTTCATTTTCTCCAGCTCTTTATCTCTAAAAATGATATGGCTACGCTAGGTTTAATGCTCACATATTCATTTCAGGTCAGCACTCTAGCGAAGTAGCAATGAAGAGACAAGCTGACTTCTCACACCTCATCCTAGGTCAGATAGGAGACTCAGGTAGAAATGACCTCGTTACCACCGGCAATACCACTAACTACTTGGAGGTGAAGTTCACTTTGGAACACTCCAATTGACCCTACCTGGGGATTAAAAATAACAGTGATTACGGTATTTGGTAAGCACTTACTATGTGCCAAGCACTGTTCTAAGCTCCGGAGTGGATGCAAGCTAATCAGATTGGACACAGTCCCTGTTCCACAAGGGGCTCACGCTCTTAATCCCCATTTGCTGTTGAGGGAACTGAGGCACAGAGAAGTGAAGTGACTTGCCAAAGTTCATACAGCAGACATGGTGGAGTCAGGATTAGAACCCAGGACCTTCTGACTCTCAGGCCCGTGCCCTATCTATGGAGCCACGCTGCTTCTCTGAGAGAAGTTGCTTTTGAGAGCAGGAACGCCGGGACCGATTGACTGACGTTGCTGCTCTCGGCGCACGAGAGACTCGGTGGAGGCCACATCTTTGGAAAGAGAAGCACCTTGAATTTCTGGGGCTAATTTTCATACTTGGTTAATAAGTTGGCCTTACACTTCTGATTAAAGTCTGTCTTAGCCTCTGGATTGCAAGCTCTTTCTGGACAAGGACCATGTCTACCAACTCTGTTGTATTATACGCTGCCAAGCGCTTAGTACGGTGCTCCTCGACTGGTTCCGTTTTAAATTTTAATGCCTTTCCCCTAGCTACGTTCTGAAGTTAGATTGACTAAGCAGTCCCTTGGTCCTGCAGAGCATTAGGAGGAAGAAGTACATTTCAACTGCATCTTATCCTAGCTAGAGAAACACTCGGATGCCCTGAAGCTGAATTCCTCTCTCTAGAAATAGAAATACATTGCTGACTTAAGTTCTTTGTCAGCCTTACAGAGAAAGCATGAAGATCCACCGAATAAGACTGTTTTCTTATTGTTTTAATGACCGAACAACTTTTTTCTTTAATAAATAATACTCTTAATAAAGAGTATTATTGTTAGTATATGCTTTTACCCACAAATGAAAAGGAACCATTTTGTGGAAATGAGTTTCTCTGTGAACCAACTGTACTAGGATAAAAGAGTATTTAGAGAAACCGTGTGGTTTAGTGGATAGAACCTGGGCCTGGGAGTCAGATGGACCTAGTTTCTAAACCTGGCTCTACCACTTGTCTGCTGTGTGACCACGGGCAGGTTAGTCCGATTAGACCGTAAGCCCATCAAAGGGCAGGGACCGTCTCTATCTGTTGCCGACTTGTTCATTCCAAGCGCTTAGTACAGTGCTCTGCACATAGTAAGCGCTCAATAAATACTACTGAATGAATTTAACTTGTCTGAGCCTCAATTACCTCATCTGTAAAATGGGGATTAAAAGTGTGAGCCCCATGTGGGACAAGGACTGTGCCAAACCGGGTTAACTTGTATCTACCCTAGTGCTTAGAACAGTAGCTCGGAGAAGCAGCGTGGCTCAGTGGAAAGAGCCCGGGCTTGGGAGTCAGAAGTTATGGGTTCGAATTCTGGCTCCACCAGTTGTCAGCTGTGTGACTTTGGGTAAGTCACTTAACTTCTCGGAGCCTCAGTTACCTCATCTGTAAAATGGGGATGAAGACTGTGAGCCCCAAGTGGGACAACCTTGTCACCTTGTATGCCCCCAGCGCTTAGAACAGTGCTTTGCACATGGTAAGCGCTTAAATGCCATCATTATTAACAGTACTCGACACATAGTGAGTGCTTAATAAAGAGTATTATTGTTAGTATATACTTTTACCCACAAATGAACAATTTGGATATATTGCGGTTATGTATACACATCAACATCATCTGATCAATTTAAACCTGACTTATTAAAAGATATTCTTAGAAATATCTTACAGCAAATGTACTTAAAGCAGTTGCCTCTTCCACTATTGAAACTGTGTGAATTTCTACCAAATCCGGAAAGTCTAACGCACTGACGTTTATCTAACTTCAGATCACACTGTACTAGATTAAAGAAGGATACAAAAGAACAGCCCCTTTCCCTTACTTTCCTTGTGGAATCTGAATTGAATCACACAGTTTTGGCTCTCTTTTAACATATTTTTTTTAAATGGGCACGCTGGGTTTTCCAGCTACATATATTTGTGGCATCACCACACTTGAGGAAGAGTACCCTTTAGCCTGCTTACTTGTCAGCTGCGTGACTGTGGGCAAGTCACTTAGCTTCTCTGCGCGTCACTTACCTCATCTGTAAAATGGGGATTGACTTTGAGCCTCACGTGGGACAAACTAATTACCTTGTATCTACCCCAGCGCTTAGAACAGTGCTCTGCACATAGTAAGCGCTTAACAAATGCCAACATTATTATTATTGTTGGAGGCAAACCTAACATGAACTCTCTGATCTTGGTCTGTCCCCTTATGGCTAGACATCTCATGTTTGGTTGCAAGTGTAAGACCTTTTTTCCTGAACCCTGTCAATCTTTCCTTTACTTCCTGATGATGATGGCATTTGTTAAGCGCTTACTATGTGCCAAGCACTGTTCTAAGCACTGGAGTAGATACATGCTAATCAGGTTGTTCCACGTGGGGCTCGCAGTCTTAATCCCTATTTTACAGATGAGGGAACTGAGGCATAGAGCAGTTAAGTGAGTTGCCCAAGGTCACACAGCAGACAAGTGGCAGAGCCGGGATTAGAACCCACATCCTCTGACTCCCAAGCCCATGCTCTTTCTGCTAAGCCACGCTGCTTCTTCCTGGTGGCCTTGACTTAATAACTGTGGCAATTGTTAGTCACTGACTATGCACCAAACCATTCTAAGTGCTGAAGTAGATACAAGGTAATCAGATCCAAGTCCCCAGCCCCACATGAGGTTCACAGTCTAAATAAGAGAGCGAGTAGGAATTTAATTCTCATTTTACAGATAAAGAAACTAAGGCACAGAAGTTCAGTGACTTGCCCGAGATCACACAGCAGGCAAGTGACAGCTAGGGATAAGAACCCAGCTCCTTTGATTGCCAGACTCATGTTTTCTCTTGGCATCCATCCCTTCTTTATTGTGTCAGAGGAAGGTAGGGTTCAGCTTTGCTTAGAATCAAAGCTACCTCCTTAGAAACCAGTGATTAGCTCTGCTTAACATCCATTTTGTACCTGAGGATGAGGAAGGTGGTAATATTTATCCATGGGCCTGTCCATACTCTGGGCTTTTCCAGAATGTACTAAGGCAGCAGCTGCCAGCCACCCGCTTTCTTGACTGTAAGCTTGTTGTGGGCAAGGAACATGTCTACCAACTCTGTTTTATTGTATTCTCCCAAACAGTACAGTGCTCTGCGCACAGTAAGCGCTCCATAAATACCATTGATTTAATTATTTTTTTTTACAGTCCCATCTGAGAGCAGGATGACAGATCCTGAAGAAGGAAACAGTTTGGATTAGGCACCATCTTTTAACAGAAAGTCTAAGCATGGACGCAAATAAGGGAATTAGCCCTGGCAGAGACATTGCTTCCCATTGTAGGTCAGGAAGTACTTTGAATGGGAGGCTACAGGTAAAATTACGGCAATTATCTCAGTAGGGAGTGTGGGATGCAGGCCCTGGACAGGACAGATTGTCCGGTTTCTTCCCAAGGTAGGAACAGGCAGAGAAAACTGTTGAACTCAGAACTATGCTGAATCTAGTCCTTCAGATGGAGAAAGCAATTTTCAGTAATACAAAAACAGCAATAAAAAGTTAGCCAAGAGAACTTCAGACTGTTAAGCAAATGCTCAAGCTGAGGAAATGCTTCCGTGTGTGTGTGTGTGTGTAGCAAATTTTAGCTGATTTTATAAATGAATACAAGACAGTAATTTTCCTTCATTTTAAATGGAACTTAAAAGAACCTCAGTAATTGCATTGGTTACCATGGTTTTCAAAGGTACTACCGAGCAGACATTTCAAATAAAGAGGAAGACTTATCTGCTTGTGTGGCCGAATTAATTTTAAGCTACTAGAATTATCCACTTAGATCCTGTGGATTATTTTGCTGTATTAAAGAATCAAAACTAAGTAGGAGAGAGGAAAAATCCATTTGGCTAACTCAGTGTTCCAGCCTTGGCTATCCAAAGCTTGTATGCCAAAGCAACGCAAATCGCACTGAGATGAACTCAGAGTAAAAAGCGGAGGATTGAGCTAAGGGCCAAAATCATGGCATTTGTAGCATCGAAGATGTAGAAATTTTGCTCACGTATGTCCGCGGTAGACACTACTCTCGGCTCGATCAATCATATGTATTGAGCACTTACTGTGTGCAGAGCACTGTAAGCATTTGGGAGAGTACAATAGAACAGAGTCGGGAGACGTGTTCCCTGCCCACAACAAGCTTACAGTCTAGAGGGGTACAGAGATTAATATAAATAAATCAATTACAGATATGTACATGAGCGTTGTGGGGCTGAGAGAGGGATGACTAAAGGGAGCAAATCCAAGCACAAAGGTGACACAGAAGGGAGTGGGAGAAGAGGAAATAATAATTTAATAATGTTAGTATGTAAATGCTTACTGTGTGCTTGGCACTTTACTAAGCGCTGGGGTGAATACAAGCAAATGAGTTTGGACACAGTCCATGTCCCACATGGGGCTCACAGACTTAATCCCTGTGGTACAGATGAAGGAACTGAGGTCCAGAAAAGTGAAGTGACTTGCCTAAGGTTACACCGCAAAGTAGTGGTGGAGCCTGGATTAGAACCCAGGTCCTTCTGACTCCCATGGCCCTTTGGAGGAGATTTGCTTTCGGTAAGGCTTTGAAGGTGGGGGAGAGTGATTATCAGATAAGAGGGGAGACATTCCAGGTCAGCGGTGGGATGGGGGTGAGAGGGCGGCGGTGAGATAGACAAGATCCAAGTACGGTGAGTAGGTTGGCATTAAAGGAGTGAAGTGTATGGGCTGGCTTGTAGTAGAACAGTGAGGTTAGGGGGCAAGGTGATTGAGTGCTCTGAATCCAAGGGTGAGGAGTTTCTGTTTGATGCGGAGGTGGACGGGCAACCACAGGAGTTTCTTGAGGAGGGGGGAAAAGTGGTCTGAATGCTTTTTAAAGGAAAAAGACCTGGGAAGCAGAGTGAAGAATGGACTGGAGAGGGGAGAGACAGGAATCAAGGAGGTCAATAAGGAGGCTGAATCAGTAATCAAGGCAGGCTAAGAGAAGTGCTTGACTTAATGTGGTAGTTTAGAGAGGAAAGGGTGGATTTGGGCTATGCTGTGAATGTCCAACTGACAGAATTTAGAGACAGATTGGATATGTGGGTTGAGTGAGAGAGATGAGTTGAGGGTATCGCCAAGGTTACGGGCTTGTGAGACTGGAAGGATGGTGATGCCATCTACAGTGATGGGGGAGGACAGGGTTTGGGTGGGACGATGAGGAATTGTATTTTGGACATGTAATGTTTGAGGAGCACGTAAATGCTGTGAGCAACTAGTAAATGCCTAAAGGCCCTATATCCGAGTACAGAGATGATGGAGAAGGGATTGTAAGCTCGTCGTCTAGACTGTAAATTCGTTGTGGGCAGGGAATGTGTCTGTTTATTGTCTTATTGTACTCGCCCAAGCACTTAGTTCAGTGCTGTGCACACAGTAAGCACTCGATAAATATGATTGAATGATTGAGAGGAATCCAGGGAAAAGAGGACTTAATTTGGGAAGGTACCTTGGAGAAGAGGTAATCTTAAAATCCACTCAGCTCATCCCCCATGATGTATCTGTCTAAGGGATGAAGGGCTGTGGCTGTGATTCCAAGCACTTAGTACAGTGCTCTGCACATAGTAAGCGCTCAGTAAATTCTATTGAATGAATGAATGAATGATAGGTAGGACCAGCCAGTGATTAGAGTACTAGGAAGAAAGTCACATCGTTTAGGTTGAACTTGTGGGGTGAGTTTGGGCAAGCCTCATTCCCTCTCTGTGCCATCCTTGCCCCCTCTGTAAAATGGGTAGCTACCCTTTCCACCGGGTCTCTGCCAAGGGCCTGTAGAAGCTGAACAACTGGGACCAGGTTGGGCCAGCACTAGGCAAACTCTGGGTAAGGTCGAGGAGGCCTTACATGCTTCCTCCTGCCGGCTAGGTAGGAAAAATCAAAGGCAATTTAGACATCATTTAAAAATTGGAGTGTTGTTTCCTGCTTAGAGGAGAAGCCAAAATAAGAAACACGGAGCTGTGTATTGACTTTCCCAATAACTGCTGCTGTTGACATCAAGGGACAGTGCTAAGCAGGCAGTCAGAATCACTTGCCGACTACCTCATGCCCCACTGGGACATGAGTCCTTGATAAAAAGCCTTTTGAGTTTAGTATGCCAGGTGTCCAGTGTTGGCTGCAGCACCAATATAATTTCTCGTCTTGTAGGGGCCAGATTGGGAAGGTCTCCAGACAGTCTGTTCCTGCTTTCAACCCACTTGGGAATTAGAACTAACCGAGTTTCCAGAGATGGTGTGTTTCTACTATCTCACTCCTCGAATCCGTAGTTTCCCGAGGCCCACCTCGATTGTGAAACACCTAAAAAGTAAAGATGGTTAATCTGTTCCCTACCCTCAGGACCACAGGAAAAACTTTCTTGGATCATTTTTTTCTTTTTTTTCTGGGGAAGCAGACGTCTCCGCTTTCTCCTTATGTGGAAGAGGACTTGGCAGCGTTTCCGTGGCAGTTGTACAGGAGTGGAGATTCCTTGTGAGATGGATATGAAGACAATGGGAGACCAGCACTAATTATATATCGGACAAGAGTTGTTTGTTTAGAATTGACAGGACCAACAAACAAGAGACAGTTTCCAAACTACATTCTTAGTTTCTTAAAAATAGGAATAACACTTTAGATTTAATCCAATCTTTCAGAAACACACCAGCCCACAATTTTTCCCCCCATTTTAAATCGTGAAGTTCGAGGAGAGCCAAATAGTATTTATTCTTTTTTACTGGATCATAAGATTCTGGCCTATGCCTTAGGATAGGCGACATTCTTCAGGGATAGATTAGGGGCCCAGACAAGTAGCAGTTGCTTTTAGCAGTGGAAGCCAAGTGATTCACAATAAACTATTTAATTCAAGTTGTATGACAATTCTTTAGTATGCCATCTCTCCACCAGGCTTAAATTTGTAATGGATGTAGACTGCTAGTTTTTCCATTACCCAATAATATTTATTGAGCTCTTACTGTGTGCAGAGTACTGTACTGAGCATTTGAGAGAGTACGGTATAACAGAGTTGGTAGACACGTTCCCTGCCCATAATGAGCTTTCAGTGTAGAGTACTTTTCCCAACTTGATATTTAAATGAAATTTTAAAATGGCATTTGTTAAGCACTTACTACGTGCCAGGCACTGTATTAAATGCTGGGGTAGAAACACGCTTATCAGGTTAGACACAGTCCTTGTTTCAGTAAACAAGTTGTCACGGTCTTAACCCCCATTTTCCAGATGAGATGACTAAGGCACAGAAAAGGGTAAGTGACTTGCACCAGGTCACACAGCAGCCAAGTGGCAGAGCTGGGATTAGAACCCAGGTCCTCTGACTCCCAGGGTTGTGCTTATGCCATTAGGCCACACTGCCTCTGTGTTTAAAATGTCTAGCTGACCAGTCAGAAGAGAACCACTATGCCGCCTTTCCCAGCTCTGCCTAATTAAGATGTCTCATCTTTCCCAACAACCCCTCACTTTGTGAGAGAGAGAGAATTTTTTCCCCCAGTTTTGAGCAGTTTCCTCTGCTCTGCTGACCCAACAGGAAACAAAGACTTGAAGGTGGGAAAGAATGTTTAGAAACCCTGTAGTGGTTTAAGCCATTAAAAGTTTGCATTTCTCTCCCATTCCCAGTGACAACCAATCAATGCATTTTATCATGGTTTCTGTGAAAATATTAGCGTGTCCCCAGCTGCTGAAGAAACAGGGCACAAAAAATTGTATTCCCTAGCTTCTGCCACCCCTTTTTATGCTTTTTTTTTCCCCACCCCAGTCTTCCCCTTAGAAGCCTGAGCCTGGAAGTCTCAGTTATTAAAAGTAGTCCCAGTTGCACATACCTTTCATTTCCTTTTGAATTACATTAATTGCCTGACAGCTAAAAGCGAGCTGGTATTTTCACATTTCAGCTTCGGGTTGGCAAGAAATATTTACCAGCTCCAGCAGATTTATAAAGATGCCTGGAGACTAACAATCAGAAAATAGAGCAGCAAAACAACACTATTTTTCAAGGTTAAAAGCTTGGAATGTTAAAAAGAAATTGCCCATAAAACAAAACAAGGAATCAGATGCAGGTGGATTTCAACTCTCACCCTGAACAAAAGAGCCATAGGTTTAGAAACAATATTTCCCACCTTGACAAAGATTATGAATTTAATCAGGGAGCTTGATTTTTTTTTTTTTTTCACTTGTCTCCCAGCTCAAATCATCTAGCAACTTCTGCCTTCCCCAGCTTGGCCTCTTCCCCCGCCTCTTCTGTTTTATAATGTGGGGTTCATTTCTGTTAACTCCAGATAGGGTGATAGGATGACAGCTCCCTGCAATCAAATTTAGCCAAACAACGAAATTTTGGTGTAGATAGAAACACTTCATCTTCAAAGAGCTATATTACCCATTGTCTGTATCACTCTTCTCCTTATAAGCAAAAAATGTTCTTTTTTCTAAATATACAGGAAACTCTAGGCTCTAAAATGCGCAAATCAGGGCCATTTAAATTTACCCAGTTAAAGAACACAGATCCTCCTTGGGTGATACTTAATGAAAACAGGTGATTGAATTATATTACCTCTGCACTCGACCTTTTTTTAATAATGGCACTCTCTTGGTGCCAGACAGATTCAATCTTTATAGATTAATTGGAGGATAAAAAGGGGAAGAGATTTATTAACTGCAGAGGAATTTTTAGCAAATCACTGCTCGAGCGGTATCTCCCAAGTAGGGTAGATGTGATGGAAAAGAGAAATGTATAGTTAGCATGAATTCCCTGAAACCCAGCTGCTTAACGTGTGTTAAGGGCACTATATATAGAAAGCAGTCTCTCACGGGCCAATCACTTAACTTCTCTGGGCCTCAGTTTGCTCATCCGTAAAGTGGAGATTCAGTACTGGCCACTCTCCTCCAACAACCCAGCTCGCACACTTCGCTCCTCTAATGCTAACCTTCTCACTTCACCTCCACCTCATCTGTCTCTCCGCCAGCCCCTCACACGTCCTCTCTCTGGCCTGGAACGCCCTCCTGCCTCACATTCGACAGACGATTACTCTCCCCCTCTTCAAAGCTTTATTGCAGGCACATCTGCTCCAAGAGGCCTTCCCTGACTAAGCCCCCCTTTCCCCTTCTCCCATTCCCATCTGTGTCAGTGCCTGGCACACAGTAAGCACTTAAAAACCATAATTATTACTATTATTTAACAGTCCACTGGGGCAGAATTTAGCTCGTGATGCATAAATCCTTTTTGTTTTGGAAAGGGGTATTGTGTGGCTTCCCTGATGCAAGCTGACCTACTACTGCCGCTTACCAGCTGTGTGACTTTGGGCAAGTCACTTCACTTCTCTGTGCCTCAGTTACCTCATCTGTAAAATGGGGGTTAAAACTGTGAGCCCCACGTGGGACAACCTGATCACCTTGTATCTCCCAGTGCTTTGCACATAGTAAGCGCTTAACAAATACCACCATTTATTTTTTTTTTTTATTTACCTTGGTTTTCTTGAGCCTTCAGTCTGTGATAGGTAGCAGGCTACTTTGGGGAAGCGGTTTTCAGTCATTTACATGTCATCTCTGTGTCTGCATTTGGCACTGCACTTCTAGACTGAGACTCTCAAGGACCATGGATGATGCCCAAAGTCTAAGTGGGAAGTGTATTCCAAAATAAGCACCGAGTACAGTGCTCTGCACATAGAAAACACTCAATAAATACTACTGAATGAATGAACTTGTAGCCAGGTCTCCTGTTGCATCTTCTAATAATGCTAATAATTATAAATATGGTATTTGTTAAACACTTAGTGAGCCAGCCACGTACTAAGCCCTGGGGTGGATAGTGCCTCAGTTACCTCATCTGTAAAATGGGGATCAAGACTGTGAGCCCTGCGTGGGACAGCCTGATTACCTTGAATCTACCCCAGTGCTTAGAACAGTGCTTGGCATATAGTAAGTGCTTAACAAATACCAACATTATTATTGTTACTGTTATACAAGCAAATCAGGTTGGACACAGTCCCTGGCCCATGTGGGGCTCACAGTCTTATCCCCCATTTTATAAATGAGGGAACTGAGAAACAGAGAAGGGAAGTGACTTGCCCAAGGTCACACTGCAGACGAGTTGTATAGCCAGGATTAGAACACTACTTTACTGCACTGCCAAAGGGGAATGCATTGGACTGAACCCTCTTGGCTCTGATCTGGCCCATCATAACGTCATGAAATAGTCACAGATTCTTAATGAACTTTTGGGAGCAGCTAGATTTACTAGGCAAATTCCAGAGTTCAGAAGCAGTAATGGAATTGGTTGAGCAACTACTGGGGGAATGTATTACACTGTCCCAAGTGCTTAGTACAGTGCTCTTAAGTGCTCAATAAATGCCACTGATGAAAGAACAGCAGAAGCGGCAGGGGCTGCCCTGGGAAAGGCAGTCGAATGTGTGTGTGTGAAGTGCACGAAAACCAGAGGTCTTAAATTTTCCCCCTACAGCAAAGATCAGGCAGGACCAAGAGTGAGGATAATTTTTAGCCAATGAAGAGGAAATGCGTCCCTTTAAAGCAAACAGCAGAATGAACTGCCTGAGGTAGAGGAGGGAGGGGAAAAGGGAAGATAGCCACACTGTCTGCTCCCTTTAGAAAAATGGCAGAATTTCTAATCTTTGTATGCTAAGCCTGCCAGAGTTGGTGCCCCGATCTCTGAGTTCAGTGAGTTGTATATAATGAGCACTTACTGTGTGCAGAGCACTGTAATAAGTACTCGGGAGAGGGCAATCTAACAATATGAGATGCATTCCTTGACCATAATGAGCTTATAGTCTAGAGGACACATTTACATCCCAGAGTTAGTGCTTTTCCTGATTGTTCTGCTTCCATTGAGAGCAGTGTAGCATAGCGGATAGAGTACGGGCCTGGGAGTCAGAAGGTCATGAGTTCTAATCCCATCTCCACCACTCGTCTGCTGTGTGATCTTGGGAAAGTCACTTCTCAGTGCCTGTTACCTCATCTGTAAAGTAGGGATTGAGACTGTGACCCTGATATGGGACAGGGACTGTGTCCAGCCCAGTTTGCTTTTATCTGTCCTAGTGCTTAGAACAGTGCCTGGCACAAAGTGAGCACTAAACAAATACCACAATTATAAAGTCAGGGTGGCCCATGGGGGCGGAACCAAAATCAACCTCCAGTAACTATTCCCGGTGAATCTCTCCTCCTAACTCTCCAGAATTGTCTTATGGTCTCTTAAATTAATAATTTAAATATAACACTACTTGGGTGAGATTGGATAGTAGAGAGAGAAGTTTCCATCATCAAGGATAGTCTTTGATTCTCATCTCTTTTCCTTAAAAGAGAAGCAGCATAACTGAGTGGAAAGTGCACAGACCTGGAAGTCAGAGGAGCTGGGTTCTAACCCCAGCTCATCTCTGTCTGCTGTGTGACCTTGAGCAAGTCAACTAATTTCTCTGTGCCTCAGTTACCTTATCTATAAAATGGGTTTCAAGACTGTGAGCCCAATATGGAACGAGGACTGTGTCCACCCTGATTATCTTGTATCTACCCCAAAGCTTAGTTCAGTGCCTGGCATATAATAAATGCTTAACAAACATCATTAGAAATAAGGAAAAAGCAGTGTTTCTCACAGCAATGGAATTCTTGAAACAGATTGTGAATGTTTCTAGGCTGCAGATCAACATTTTTTATGCAAATGTGTAATTCACAACTATGGCAAGATGGATATTGCTCCAATATTTGAATTCGGTATCCTAAAATTTGCTTCCTAATCCACTAATTTACTTAGGCATCTCCTTATGATTACATTTCACCAGATCTCTCTTCAGAAGTAATTTATAATCTTAAGTATGACCCTGGACCATCAAGGAATAGTATTTAAGAGTGTAATGTATGCAGAACCCTGCCCTGTGTGCTTGGAAGTATACAAGAGAGTAAAAAGATATGATCTTGTCTTTGAGGAATTTAGTCTAAAAGGGGCGACTGATACAATATAAGTAGATAGAAAAGAAAAAAATGGATGTATAGATGAACCTGCAAAGGGGTATGTAAGTGGATATGTATAGAAGTGTTGTGGGGGAGGGTGGTGTTCTTTGCAGCAAAGCCCAAGTGGTATTTTAAGAGAACAATGCAGTCTATGCTCCTGTATTGCTTATAAGGTTATTCTTGCACTGAGACCTACTTGAAAGAGCATAGAGAAGTCGGAGAACCTGGGTTCTAACTCCAGCTGCTATGCAACTTTGAGCTAGTCACTGCTCTGTGCACCCTTATTTTTTAAAATGGAAATTAAATACCTGTTCTTCCCTCTTTTGTGTGGGACAGGACTGAACTGATGATCCTACGTGTACATAGGAAGTGCTCAACATACTGTTATTATTTTTATTAATAACCGATCCCTTATTTGGGGAAATTAACACAAGCCTATAATAGCTAAAGGAAGCGATTTCTAAAATGCAGTATTTTTGCAACATGCAAATTATCTGGCTAATAGAGGCATAAAAATTGCTCTAGCACTAGTTATCTACCTTTAAGCAGAAGAATGCTATCTTTCTGAAGTCCTTATAAAGCTGAGGCCAAAGTGTTATTTGGGGATCTGAAATAGTTTATTAATCGCAATATATAGACAACCTTTAAGTCTTTTAATATTTTCACCCGTTCACTGTCTCTTAGCCCTATACAACAACAACTAATAATAATAACGTTAAGTATCTTATATTGATCTTCCCAGAGAGTTGCAGAGGGGTGTGTTCATTTAAACATTTGCCAGAGGCTGAGAAATTGGTTTCCATTTCTTGTTTTACTGCCATATCACTATGGCTCTTGAGGGGTGGTTTCAAGCCTGCCAGCTGAACTCTTCAATTTATTCCTTAACTGCTTCACATGGAAGATCAGAAACCCTTCATGTTTTCATGAACTTTTAGAAGCCAGAGTTGTTAGTAGGCTGAGCAGCAACCCCATTTTGCATCTGTGGTATGTGTGCTTCATGAGAAGTGTGTGTGGATGTTGGGGGGCGGGGGGCTTATAATAATGGCATTTACTGAGCACTTACTATGTGTCAAACACTGTTTTAAGCCCTGGGGTAGATACAGTTAATCAGGTAGGACACAGTCTCTGTCCCACATGGGTCTCACGGTGTAATAGAAAGTATTAGAAGTACTTTTTCAGGACATTTTAGCTACTCCTGCAAACTGTGCTCCCTGTACATCATATTTGGGCCACGGCGACAGAAAATATCCATCTCCTCCTCCCCCACGTCACCCAGGAAGAACAGGGGTCAGTCAGTAGCTCTTACTCCCAGTTGTCAAGTCCTCCCCACTTCTCTCCGCTCTCTCCCAGGTGATTGCATCGACTGGACGGGCAAATGATTCCCCCTAGCCCATACTGATAGGGATGTGATATTGGAAACTGGTTGGGTTTAACCTATGATTCGGAATCCCTCTCTCCCAACCAACCTTCCCTCTTCCCCTAGGGAGTTATTTCCTTGCTTGGTGCTGTCTTGTGCACAGTTGATGAAGTCATCTCCATTCACTCTGAAATGACAGCTCGAAAGACAGGCAAGCAAACAACGAAAGGGAGCCTGGGCAGCCGGAAGGAAGGCCTATTACCATAGGCTTCTGCTCTGAATGATGGCGGTTTGTCAGGCAGCCCATTCCCAGGAGCTCGAGCAGTTGGCAACAACCTCGGAGGGTTTTGGCCTTTCCCTCGGCTCCGTTTTTCTGCGAAAGCTTCCTGGGCTCCTGGATCCTTCTGAGTGACAGTGATAGATGGCTTTCTCGGGGCTAACTCCTGGGACCCGCTGGGATTGGCCAGACCCGACCATTGTAGAGTTAGAGGATTCTTCTCTGATGAGCGAATCAATTATAAAGCATTTGAAGAACAGCAAGCTGAAGGCTCTTCACAGCTGGCAGTTCTTGTTTATGACAAGTAGTAATTGTCTCAGGTGCAAAGGCGGGTGGGGGGAAAATGATGGCAAGTTTATTTTGAGAGTTAGGCTCCAATCACACGATTCAGGCTCTGGCAGGACCAGGAGTTGGGCGCTCTGGAAGCTGGACTCCTGGAGCCCTGGGGTAGAATTGATTTGGAGCCTGCAGAAGGCAGCGATTGTCTGATCTTGTGTCCATATAGGGAATGGTGGATTGTGGATTTCTGTCAGGTCCATGTCAATCAATCAGTGGTATTAAGTGCTTGTGTGCAGAACACTGTACCGAGTGCCTGGAAGAGTACTGTAAAACAATTAGTGGATATATTCCCTGCTCATAACGAGCTTACGCGGTCTAGGGGGGAGCAGGCCTTAATATAAATAAATAATATATAATTTAAAGATACATACATAAATGTTGTGGGGTTGGGGGTTGTCATCTCTCTTCATCCAAGAGGGCCTAAGGGAAGGGCTTAGGGCAATAATAATATTATTAATAAGTGCTTATTAAGTGCTAAGCACTACCCTAAAGTGTTGGGGTAGATGTAAGATGATGAGGTCGGACACAGTCCCTGTCCCACCCAGAACTCACAGCTCAAGTATGAGAGAGAATGGTATTGACTCCCCATTTTCCAGATGAGGAAGCTAAGGGAGTCATCCAAGGTCTTCCAGCAGACAGAGCCAGGATTAGAACTCACATCTTCTGACCTCCTCCCCCCCCCCCCCCAAGTTCTGTGGTCTCTTCACTAGTCCCCGCTGCTTCTCCCCTAGGCCTGGCACGTGACTGATCCTCTGAACAGGCAGAGGGGCTGGTGTCTAGGACCGGTCCTGCTGAGACCATGAATACTGAGGAAGGTTCAGTTGGCTTGTAACTGATACAGGAAAGTCATTTTGAGAGGAAACTGCCTAATGCTTGGATATGTGGCAGGCTCTCATGCCTGCTGAGGATTGGCAGTCAGGAGATATTTCCCTATGTCGCTGTGGGTGATGCAAATGACCCACAAACAGAGCTCTCCTCTGACCATGGAGGCCCTCCCTGACAAAGCCCTCATTTCCTCTTCTCCCACTCCCTTCTGTGTCATACTGGCACTTGGATTTGCACTCTCTCTTCATCCGTCCCAGTCCCACACCACTTATGTATATATCCTTCATTTATTTATATCGGTCTGTCTCCCCCTCTAGACTGTGATCTCTTTGTGGACCGGGAATATGCTTATCAACTCTGTTTAGGGTTAATACTGTACTCTGTCAAGCGCTCAGGACAGAGTCCGGCACACAGTAAGTGCTCAATCAATATGATGAATTGATGGAGAGCAACCTTCCTGCCTTCATCCTAAAGGGAGGCAAAGTGGCAAGCTGGTAACTGGGAATAGAGCAGCTTGGAGGGGAGAAAAGAAAAAGCCACCCAGTACCCCAAACTGCGGCAGGGAGGGGGATGAAAGGGAGGGAGGGAGTGAGTACATGCATGAGCACGCAGCCTCCACCAGTAGTTTGGCGTGAAGGGCTTCCTTAAGAGCTGCCCTGTCCTTGTGCCAGCTGTGCCCCTCAAGTGCTCATTTCAGATGGGTCACTTGCCATCTCTTTCGTCCATGGCTAAAAGGCAGCGAGGAGATCAGTACTTAATGTTTTGGGTATTTGACAAAGAGTTCAACTCCTTGGCCCTCAGTGGTGGAGCAAGGAGGTAAACCCGGACTGGGAAGGGTGGAACTTTAGAAGGGAAAAAAGTGTTCTCTTTAGAGTTCTGTCATCTAAGTGCCCCAAGATGATCAGTGGTATGTATTGAGCACGAACTGGGTGTAACATCTGCTTTTTATGGTATTTAAGCATTTACTATGTGCTAGGAACTGTACTGAACACTGGGGTAGGTATAAGATAATCAGGTTGGCCACAGTCCCTGTCCCTCAGAGGGCTCACACTCTTAATCCCCACTTCACGAATGAGATAACCGAGGCACAAAGAAGTTGTGTCTTGCCCAAGGTCATACAACAGACTGGTCGCAGAGCTGAGATTAGAACCCAGGTCCTAGACCTGTGCTCTTTCCACAGAGTGGCTCAGTGGAAAGAGCGCGGGCTTGGGAGTAAGAGGTCATGAGTTCGAATCCCGGCTCTGCCACTTGTCAGCTGTGTGACTCTGGGCAAGTCACTTGACTTCTCCGTGCCTCAGTGACCTCATCTGTAAAATGGGGATTAACTGTGAGCCTCATGAGGGACAACCGGATTACCCTGTATCTACCCCAGCGCTTAGAACAGTGCTCGGCACATAGTAAGCGCTTAACAAATAACATTATTATTACTTGGGAAAGCTTGGGAGCCCCTGGGAGAGTACAGTACAACATCATTGATAGATGTTGCCCCTGCCCACAAGGAGCTTACAGTCATCGGTCCTTACATGAGGAAATGTCCTGCCTCTGCCAATTACATCTGCACCTCCTGGCAAGTGGCAGGTGTTTTGGAAACTCCTGGGGAGAACTCCACGTACCTGGAGGCCAGGTACATGCATTTCCTAGGCAGTCACTAAAATTTTGAATCGGACCGAGAGATTCCTAGTCCTCTCCAGATCCAGTGATTTCAGCACCTGAGACAAAGAGCAGATCCCAAGTAACCTGGAGCTGCTACTGACCCTGAAACCAGCTTCCAAAAGGAAATGGAGGGAGAGGGTCAATCAAAGGAGAATAAACTAGCTAATCTCCTCCAAGGAAGTATTATCATTCAACCCTTTCCTTTTTTCAAACCAGATTTTATGAGAGGAGCTTCAGACATTGAGTCAATTTCCTAACCAACTGGGTGGTGATTTGAAGTTAATTTGCAGACAGGCAACAAGAAGCATCATGACCTAGTGGAAAGAGCACAGATCTGGCAGTCAGTGGACCTGGGTTCTAATTCTTGTTCCGCCGTTTGTCTGCTGTGTGACCTGGGGTGAGTCATTTCACTTCTGTGTACCTCAGTTGCCTCATCTGTAATGTGGGAATTTAGACTGTGAGCCCCACATGGAACATGGCCTGGGTCCAACCTGATTAGCTGGCATCTACTCCAGTGCGGAGCGCTTAAATGTCATTTTTTAAAAAAAGTAATGGCATCACCACAGTTGGTGGGCTAAAACTGTGTTCCAAAGTGCCTCTGAAACAAGGACTTTATTTCCTTGATACTTCTCCATTTGCCCAGCGGACAAAACAAATGCCACCTTTAATATCTCTGCCAACAGTCCTTTGCTTGGAAAGATTGTATCCTGAAGCAGCAGAGGTTTTCTCTAATGATAACTGTAGACTCTACAGTTATCTAGACTGTAGGCTCATCTTTAGGCCAGAAACTCGGTGTGGGCAGGGAATGTGTCTATCAACTGTTGTACTCTCCCAAGCTCTTAGCATAGTGCTCTGTCCGGGGTAAACGCTCAGTTAGTGTGATTGACTGGTTGATTGATTTGTTCTTCGGTTGGAAGAGAAGCTGCTGACAGGCTGCATTCGTGAGCATATTGGGGGCCCAGAGGTGCCCGCTGTTGATGAGGGCTCAGAGCTATTTTGTTCTGTTTTCGGCAGAGAGAACAGGTGTCGTAGTCCAGCCGCCTCACAATTAATCATTTTGGTCACTGGGGGAGCCGGCCAGAGTGTGGATAACTCAGTGCAACCCACCACTCCCGTTAAACTGATAATTAGCCCATGGCGTCTTTAGACTGGTGAATTGTGGCTAGTGGAAGCTAGAGGGAAATCTTCACAGATGAAGTCTTCCCTCTTGTGTGGAGAAAGGCTTTGATTTTCCTTGGGCTTGTACGTACCAGGAAGTGCATGACAAAAATTTAGAAGTCTGTCTTTTACGATATTTTGCTAGAGACTATCGCTGTAGAGAATCTTTGAGCATTTGGACATTGATCTACAGCTTATCCCTTGTTGATGGTTTCACACTTGGATACATCCTTTTATCCATTGTTCGAAGTCATTAATGTTGTGTTTAAATCTCTAAAGCAACATTGCTGTATTCAGCACATCCAGATGAATGACCTAGCAGAAATTCATGGCCAAATGCCAGTGTGCAAGGAGATTAATCTACAAGATGGAGTAACAGTTTCTTGGGGCTTCTGTCAGCAGTTCATGTTGTAACTCAGGTTGGCAGAGAGAATGCTATCACAAGATGATCTTGGTCGTATCTTTTTCTGTTGAATAGCGGTGGAGGGTCTCGGAGATATAGGGGCAGAGGACGTGATTCCTACCTTCCGTTCTGGGTGGGTGTAGATGAACCTCCGCTTTCCCGGTCCTGTCACCCCCCTCAACCATCTCCAAACTCACATGCAGATTTGGGCTCTGGAAATTACTTTAACAAATGTGGCTGCCTGGAAAAAAGCATCGATGTTTCAAGATTATTTCAAGACGGCGTGGCTTGCCGTGTCAGAGCCGAGGGTGCCATGTCTAATTCCTTGCCGAATGCTAATGGAGTGAATCCTGGGTGCGTGGAAGTCCTGGCCCTGGTCAGTTTATTCTGTGCAGCTGTGCTGGAAGATTCATTCTCTGTCGTATTTATTGAGCACTTAATATGTGCAGAGCACTGTACACTCTAAGCTTGGGGGAGTGCAGTATAACAATAAACAGTCACGTTCGCTGCCCCCAGCGAGCTTACAGTCTAGAGTAGCTGGGGGCAGACATTAATATAAATTACAGATATGTACATTAATGCTGTGCAGCTAGAAGGGGAGAAGAACACAGGGAGTGGGAAAGAGGAAAGGGGGGCTTAATCAGGGAAGGCCTCTTGGAGGAGATGTATCTTCAATGAGGCTTTGAAGGAGGGGAGAGTAATTGTTGGATTTTAGGAGGGAGGGCATTTCAGGCCAGAGGCAGGACGTGGGTGAGGGATAGGCGACGGGATCAAGGCACAGTGAGAAGATTAACGATAATAATAATGTTGGTATATGTCAAGTGCTCACTATGTGCAGAGCACTGTTCTAAGCCCTGGGGGAGGTACAGGGTAATCAGGTCGTCCCACGTGAGGCTCACAGTTAATCCCCATTTGACAGATGAGGGAACTGAGGCACAGAGAAGTTAAGTGACTAGCCCACAGTCACACAGCTGACAAGTGGCAGAGCTGGGAGTCGAACCCATGACCTCTGACTCCGAAGCCCAGGCTCTTTCCACTGAGCCACGCTGCATTTAAGTGCTTACTATGTGCCACGCACTGTTCCAAGCCGGGTTTCTACAAGGTAATCAGGTTGTCCCACGTGGGACTCACAGTCTTAATCCCCATTTTACAGACAAGGAAGCGGAGGCACAGAGAAATTAAGTGACTTGCCCAAAGTCACCAGCAGACAAGTGGTGGAGCGGGGATAAGAACCCACGTCCTCTGACTCCCAGGGCTGTGTCATAGAAGAGCAAAGTATTGAGGGCTGGGCTCTAGTAGGAGAGTAGCAAGGTGAGATGGAAGAGGGCAAGGTGATGGAGTTCTTTAAATAGTGAGGAGTTTTTGCTATGGAGGTGGATGGGCAACCACTGGAATTTTTTGAGGAGTGGGATGACATGTCCTGAACGTTTCTATGGAAAAACAATCTGGGCAGCTGAGTGAAGTATGGACTGGAGTGGGGAGAAACAGGAGGCTGGGAGGTCAGCAAGGAGGCTGATGCAGTAATCCAGGTGGAATAGGATGAGTGATTGTATTAATATGATAGTTTGGATGGAGAGGAAAAAGCAAGAAGAGAGTTCTTGCCTACCCCATCCCCTCCCTTAAAATCTCTGTCCCCATTTCAACCTCACAATGTCAGGAGGATGAATAAGATTTACACAATGTGAGATTTGGAGGAGAGTGAGGAGTTAAGGATCATTCCGAGCTTGCAGGCTTCCGGGACAGGGAGGGTGATCGGGAAAGTTTGGTAGAGGGAAGGATTTGGGGAGGAATTTAGTTTTAGACACACTCAACTCGAGGTGCTGGTGGAATATCTATGTGGAGATATCTTGGGGTCAAGTGCAGTCGTTGCTAGGGAGAGAGGTTTGGAGAATCCTCTGCATAGGGGTGCGAGCTGAAGGTGTGGGAGTGGATGAGTTTTTCTTGGAGAGGGGACTTGAACTCCATTTAACTCTGTGCTGTGGGGAACATATAGAGGGTCAGGGTGACTACCCTTTGGCTTTCTGTGACTTTTGTTTCTAAATTTTAAGTTAATTCATGGAGATTTTTGCTGTGGGGCTACTGCTGCCCGGGAACCTCCTGGGAAACTGACCTCATAGGGAAAATCTCGGAAAAATTCCCTTCAAATTTAGAAACAAACGGTGAAACGGTACACCTGTCCTTCCCCCTTTCTCCTCTTCTTCTCTATCCCCGTTCTCCACCTTGGTCCAGGAGTGCAAATTGCTCCTCCCCAGATATCGCTGTGTCTCAGTCCTGCCAGGAGAATTGTGTGGAAACTGACTCATTTATATTGAACTCTAGGAGACTGTACCCTAATTACCATCTCCTAAATACATTCCTGATGGATTTTTGTGATGCAGGTTGCATGTTCACCCTCCCATCCTTGCTGCTGACTGAGGAATCACAGCTGGAGTGTGTCCTACAGATGTTTCCCTTGCTTTCTGAGACCCTTTTCCTGCCTCAGCTCTCACAGCTTTGTTTCCAGAGACCCGACTCTGATTTCCCGCTTCCTTTTCATCCCTGCAGCTGTTGCGGGCTTTGGAACAATGGGAAAGGGCTGGTCCATTTTGAATAGCACTGGAATGAATCTGGGCCTCCGTGGGTGGGGAGGGTGGTATCTCTGATTACTCTCCTCTTCCAATTCAGTGGCTTCCTGTACAGCTATAAGCTTGCTTCACGTAGCACAAGGAGAAAACAAGTTGGGTATAGACTTCATCAGGCATATGGCTTCCAGAGAACACTTGGCAGTGGTTGATTTCAAAGAAAAGGCCCTTGGTATGCCTAGTTAAAAGAATTTTCAAGCACTAGACAAAACCTTTGATTGAGTTTGATCCTAAATTATCCAGTACACAACTGCTGATGATGTCTTATAATTCTGTTGTCCTCCATTAATTCAAAGAAACCTATTTACTCCACATCAGATAAAATCTACAGTAGATGGTACCTGCTCCTTTTAATAATAATCATGATATCTGTTAAGCACTTAGTTTGTGCCAGGCACTGTTCTTAGCTCTGGAGTGGATACAAACAGATCAGGTTGGACACAGTTCCTGTCCCCTTTGGGGCTCACGGCCTCAATCCCCATTTTACAGATGAGGTAACAGGCACAGGGAAGTGACGTGACTTGCCCGAGATCCCACAGACAGGGGACAGAGCCAGGATTGGAACCCATGACTCTCAGATTCCCGGGCCCCTGTTCTATCCAGTACCCCATGCTTTAGAAACCTCTTTTATTGCGGGTCAGTCGCTAGATGCAAGTTAGAGTCTTTACCAACTGCCTTCTTGAAGCTGTAAAGATGGGGAAAATGCGATCATATTCAGAATCCTAGAATCACGAGGCTGAGAGGTGTCCATTCCCTTACCCTGCCTTTCAAGGAGAGCCACAGTGAGCATCTGAGGCAGATGAAAATCCATCCTAATTACAGACAAACACAAACAAATGGCGGCATTGGCTTGGAATAACTCTCTTTGCATGTACTGACAGTAGGGGATGCCAGTTGGTGAGAACTGAGTAACTGTACAAGTGTGATTTAGTGGCAGAGTTGGAAGCAGGGTGTATATACAACTGCCAAGACTGGATAATTTAGGATCTAACTTAATCAAAAGTTTTGTCTATAACTCCTGGAAAATTATTTCATTAACCAGGCATGCCAAGAGCCTTTCCTTTAAAATCATCAGCTGCCATAGCTTTTGTTAATCTGCCCTGGACTGCCATTTTTTAAAGTAGGATTCTTATATTTCTCACTGACACCCCAACTCTGATTCTTATCGCTAGCTACTAAACGCAGGAGGCATAGTGTCATGGGAAATACTCGAACAGTGTTTTGTTATGTCTAGTAGTTGTCATCGTAGCCAAACGACCGAGATGTGATTTCCCGAAAGTGGCTTAGCACAGTTCAGTGTGTTGATTCATTGCTCTTTTAAATCTATAAAGGGTAGACCTGGTCCCCTCAGGACTCTGCATTTTAAGATCAGTGGCAAAATAGGATGCTATAACTCAGGTTTACCAAGAGCTGTTCTGTTCCGGGATGCAGGTCCTCTAAAATTCATGACCCGTTGAGGCAAGTCTTTCTCTATTATGAGCAGGGTTAATTAGGAAGCTTAATGCCGTGGTTATGTGTTAGCCGCTCTACATGCCCAAGGATTATGCCTCTGTGATTTCCTCAAGTGTTGACACACATTATGAGAGAACGTACAGTGTGTTCACTACCCTTGATTTGATTTTGGATCCTGGAATTTGTGAGAAATGCTGCCATTTTAAAAAATGGAGTGAAGAGCTAAAGCATGGCCTCTGGGAGTGGCTGCTCCATGCCCTTCAGTGTCTTTGTGATCCACGTGTATTCTTAAATGGAGATAAAGCAGAATGATGAAAAGTTTGGGGTACAGGTGAAGTCTTTTGGTGTCTCCCACTGGGAACAAGTGATGGATCTCAATCCTGAGACTTCCCTCCTGGGATGCTCTGTTGTTGTTTTTTCATTTGTTTTTGTTTTGTTTTAAAGTAGAACACTGTGAAGTAGATGCAAAGGTTTTTTCATTTGGTTTTTGCGTTTTTTACGTGTGGGACTCAATTGTGGCTGAATTGACCACAACATTCATTCATTCAGTTGTATCGATTGAGCGCTAAGCACTTGGTCATGTCTTCATCGGACTGTCCGTAGTCCTTAGACTAGTGCTCTGAGCACAGTAGGGAAGCAGTGTGGCCTAGGGGAAAGAGCACAGGCCTGTGAGTCAGAGGAACTAAATTCTCATACTGGCTCTATCACTTGTTTGCTGTGTGACCTTGGGCAAATCACTTAACTTCTCTGGGCCTCAGTTCCCCCCTCTGTAAAATGGGGATTCAATACCACTTCTCCCTCCTACTTTCAATATGAGCCCCAAGTGGGACCAGATGATTTTATTTCTACCCCAGCACTTAATACAATGCTTGGCTCATAGAAAGTGCCTAACAAATAACAGTAATTATTATTATTACTCTCTTGATTTCCTGATCTTCCCAGAGTATCTCTGATCAAGGAGAGCAACCCCTTTCCTTTGACACAGTGGTGGTTGTCTCCCAGCTATCGCGGAGACTACCGAAACCCACTGATCATTTTCCCCCGTGATTCTGCCTCTAAAATGTTTGACTTGCTGTTTTGGAATACGCTATTTCACCAACACAGTCGTCAACTGTCTCCTCATATCTTCTGCTCAGGGAAGTTGTGCTGCAGTGATCAGTGCCTTAAAGCTAGCAGGATGCCTTTACTCCAGAATTTCAATAATCATAATGATAGTATTTGTTACACACTTACTATGTGCCAGGCACTGTACTAAATGCTGGGGTAGAGATGAGAGGATCAGGTTGGACCTGGTTGGAAAGGTAGTTCCCGCCCTACATACAGCTCACAGTCTGAACCCCCCACTTCATAGATGAGGTAACTGAGTCACAGAGAAGTTAAGCTACTCCCCAAGATCACACAGCAGACGAGTGGCAGAGGCAGGATTAGAACCCAGGTCTTCTGACTCCCTGGCCCATGCTCTTTCCACTACATCACTCGGCTTCAGTAGTTACAGTCCTCAATTGCCATTTGATCCTGAGTAGGAATAGTATGATGATTATGTTGATGAAGTAGTTCAAATGATTTGTTTTTGATTTTTCTCTGCAAGGTCCTGTTCTCACCATCACATACAAGATTGGTCTCCACCTCATTTAGAAGGCTTTCATGTCATTATGAAGGTCTGTGTCTTACTGCTGCCCAATTCTATCAGTTTTTCAACAGGGATTCTGGCCTCGACTCGATTTTTTCAACTTCATTTGCCCTATATGATCTTGGCTAGTTTGCCGCCTCAGTCCTGTTGCTCCTCCCTCCGCTTCCTTCCCTGCCATGATGATGGGGGAGAGAATGGAGAAGAGGGGAGGAGATTAGACCGGGTCCCGTCATTTGCAGATATCTGCAGTGGCACAGAATAAAACAGATATCAACAGAATTCAGAGACCAGTAAATGAAAGCCTATAGCTGTGTGACTGTATCAGATGCTTCCTTTGCTTCTGAAAGCTCCCACCTGCTGTCCTGGAGGAAATGTGAGGTTGCAGAGAAGATTTTCAGTCATTTGCTCATCGGTTTTTCTACGTGGCATCCTTTATAGTGCCTTCTGAAGTTTAGGACTGCTGCTTTCCCCTAGTGCCCCATGGTCCCATCTAAATTTGAGAATGCAGGCGTGGGTGCCAGTGGGGGCTTGTTGCATCAATAAATGTGATGGATTGATAGCATTCAAACTAACTTCCCCTCTTCAAAGCCCTACTGAGAGCTCACCTCCTCCAGGAGGCCTTCCCACACTGAGCCTCCCCTTTCCCTCTGCTTCTCCTCCCCTCCCCATTCCCCCTTATCCCACCCTCTGCTCTTGCCCCTTCCCCCCCCCCCACAGCACTATGCATATTTGTATATATTATTTATTACTCTATTTTGTTAATGGTGTGTATATACCTATGATTCTGTTTATCTCAATGATATCTATGCCAGTCTACTTGTTCAGTTTTGCTTTGCTGTCTTCTCCGCCGTTTAGACTGTTAGCCCGTTATTAGGCAGGGATTCTCTCTCTCTGTTGCTAAATTGTACATTCCAAGCGCTTAGTACAGTGCTCTGCACATAGTAAATGCTCAATACATACGATTGAATAAGGCACTGACCTGTTGGTTTGAATCACTTCTTGACAATCACTCCTCAGTGACATTTGACTCTTTGTGTTCGGGTCATTGAATAATTCAAGTTCAGTGACCATGACCATACCCGAGTTGGCTGGGAAACAGCAAGTAATCCCAAATTCTATCTAAATCTCATAGGAAGAAATGAAGGAACATTTCAAAATTTAAGGCAAAGCTCAAAACAGTATTACGGGCTTACCAAATAGCACTTGGTCAGCTGGAAGCTGTCATTGATTTTTCAATCTCACTTTTTTGTCTTTTAAGAAATGAAGCTTTCTAGAGGGACAGTGTCCAGCTGAATAAATCACCCAGCTGTTTGGAAACCTGGGTTTCCTCCTCTCTCTGTCTTCCTTTGCTATAGTTTGAGTTTATTGACAGCCGCTACAGTAGCAAACTGAACTATAGGTGGATCTGCCCCATGTCTTTCCCTTAATGTTGCACCTTCCCATTCCACTGTAATTTAAAGTTAATCACATCTTACCACTGAACCAAAGTGCTGCCCGTGCTTTATAAATGGATGCAAGGATTGGTCTGTTAAGCAGAAGGACACTGTAACCCTGTTTATATGACAAGCTCAACCCAGCTATTTGTAGCCCTTGCAACTATTTCTATCATTTAAGACAGGCTTTTGCTATGTATTCAGGGTATTTTCAGTTTACTTTGTGTGGAAAATTTGAATTAATGGTGAAAAGATGGTGAGCCCCGTGTGGGGCGGGGACTGTCCGGCCCGATTTTCCTGTGCGAACCTCAGTCCTTAGTACAGTGCTTGGCACATAGTGTTTAAATATTTTTTTTGTTTTAGAAGTGGTGGAATTCCCCAGTGCCATCCCCAACCTCACCTTTCCCCCACTACCCTAAACCTATTAAGTTCCTGATTATCAGCAGTATCATTCAATTGATGGTATTTATTGAATGCTTACTAATAATAATGTTGGTATTTGTTAAGCGCTTACTATGTTCAGAGCACTGTTCTAAGCACTGGAGGAGATACAGAGTCATCAGGTTGTCCCCCGTGGGGCTCACAGTCTTAATCCCCATTTCACAGATGGGGGAACTGAGGCACAGAGAAGTGAAGTGACTTGCCCGCAGTCACATAGCTGCCAAGTGGCGGAGCCGGGATTCGAACCCATGACCTCTGCCTCCCAAGCCCGGGCTCTTTCCACTGAGCCACGCTGCTTCTCTACATACAGAGCACATAAGTTCTTGGAAGAGCAGAATACTACAGAATTTGCCGACACACTCCCTGTCCATAATGAGTCTAGAGGGGAAGACACATACTACTGATTTAAGTGATGTCTAATATATAATTTAAAGAATGAAATGTTTAGATTATTTGAGAGAACTAACAGCTGTTGGAGATTTGCAAGATGACCCTCGAAATACATATACAACGTGACCTCCCCCTATTTACCCCCCAACTCTCTCTGGGAGCTAACGTCATACGTTCAGTCTGTAAAATGAGAATCAAAGAGGACAAGGCGGTGGAGGGGGGAGAGGTAATCGTGTAGTCAACTTCCAGAGGGTTGGTCTCCCTGTTAGATACAGGATTAGCCCAGGGGCTTTGCCCAGCAACCCAAGAAACATCTTTTGGATCCATGAAATAATAATAATTATGGTATTTGTTAAGCGCTTACTATGTGCCAGGTGCTGGGGTGAATATAAGCATCTGGGTTGGACACAGTCCCTGTCCCATGTGGGGCTCACAGTCTCAATCCCCGTTTTACAGATGAGGTAACTGAGGCTCCAAGAAGTGACGTGAATTGCCCAAGGTCACACAGCAGCGTGGCTCAGTGGAAAAAGCATGGGCTTTGGAGTCAGAGGTCATGGGTTCAAATCCCAGCTCGGCCACTTGTCAGCTGTGTGACTTTGGGCAAGTCACTTAACTTCTCCGTGCCCCAGTTACCTCATCTGCAAAATGGGGATTAAGACTGTGAGCCCCACGTGGGACAAACTGATTCCCCTGTGTCTACCCCAGCGCTTAGAACAGTGCTCGGCACATAGTAAGCGCTTAACAAATACCAACATTATTATTATTATTATTACAGCAGACCGGTGGTGGAGCTGGAGTTAGAACCCATGACCTTCTGACTCCTGATCTGTTTCTCATGGACTACCTACCCTACCCCAATGCTCTGTGTCTAAATGGGGCTGTAATAGGCCTCGGGAACACTGCCGAGGTACGAGCAAGTCATGCGTTCTAATCCTGGCTCTGCCTCTTGTCTGCTGTGTGACCTTGGGTAAGTCACTTCACTTCTCTGGGCCTTCGTTACCTCATCTGGTAAATGAGAATTGAGGGTGTGAGCCCCGCATGGGACAGGGATTGTGTTCAAACTGGCTTATAAGCACCTCAATGCTTAGTACAGTGCTTGGCACGTAGTAAGCACTTAACAAATACCATGATTATTATCAAAATAAGGAGGCGAAGAAGGATGGAGAGGGGGCACAGTCCAAATTCTGCCACATAGCTTTGTGCTGAGTCTAACCTTTTATTTAAGCGCTCTTACTCTGTGCTGAACACTAGTCTAAGCACTGGGGTAGATAGAAGCGAATGATGTTGGGTACGGTCCCCGTCCCGCAAGGGGCTCATTGTCAAAGTAGGAGGGAGGACAGGGGAACTGAGGCAGAGAGAAAATAAGTGACTCATCTAAAATCACACAACAAGCGTTTGGCAAGAGCCGGGATTAATTCTTAAATCCTCTGACTCACGGGCCCGTGCTTTTTCCGCTAGGCCATGCTGCTTCTCTACTCTGCACATAGTAAGCGCTCAATAAATACTATTGAACGAATACTCTGATTCGCTCCGTAGTGCAGCATTCGGTGTAACTGGAAACATGCTTGGCTGTCTAGGAGATGACAGCACAAGAGTAACGCGAGAACTGACCTGTTCAGACATGCAAAAATCTGTCAATAGCTATTTGTTGAGCACCTACTGTGTGCAGAAGGTGAAACTAAAGGCGTGGGAGGCAGTAACGGAGACATGGTCGCTGCCCTCGAGGGACTTACAGCCTGATGAGGGAGAGAGAGACAATAATTTAAAGGTAGAAGAAAGATGGATGCGTGTTTTAACGGTATTTGAGAAGCAGCGTGACGTAGCGGATAGAGCACGGGCCTGGAATCAGATCTGGGTTCTAATCCCAGCTCTGCCATGTGTCTGCTTTGTGACCTTGGGCAAGTCACTTAATTTCTCTCAGCCTCAGTTACCTCATCTGTAAAATGGGGATTAAGACTGTGAGCCCCATGTGGGACAGGGACTGTGTCCAATCTGATCAACTTGTATCTCCCTCAGCATTTAGAACAGTGCTTGGCACGTCGTATGTGCTCAACAAGTAGCATAGGTAAATCGATACGTTCGTAAGTGCTAAGTGCGGCTGCGAGCGCATCGATGCTGAAATGGGAGTGGGGCAGGGAAAAAATCAGCTGGTTGGGGGAGCCTTTGGAAGAGCGGGGCTCTCAGGAGGGCTTGGAAGATGGGGAGAGCGAAGCAGCGTGGCTCAGTGGAAAGAGCCTGGGCTTCGGAGTCAGAGGTCATGAGTTCGACTCCCGGCTCTGCCACTTGTCAGCTGTGTGACTGTGGGCAGGTCACTTAACTTCTCTGTGCCTCAGTTACCTCATCTGTAAAAGGGAGATTAACTGTGAGCCTCACGTGGGACGACCTGATTCCCCTGTATCTCCCCCAGCGCTTAGAACAGTGCTCTGCACATAGTAGGCGCTTAACAAACACCAACATTATTATGGTTTGGCATACGAGGAGGGAGTTGAGTCAGGAGAAAGGGATTGAGTAAGGGTGAGAGGTAAGAGAGTCGAGAACAAGGCACAGTGAGGTGAACTTGGGGGGAAAAAGGGGAAGGGTGAAAGCAATCAGTGGTATTTGAGTGGTTACCGTGTATAAAGCACTATACTTTGACACATTCCCTGCCCGTGGTGTGCTTGCAGTCTAGAGAGGGAGACGGATGTTAATATAAAAGAGTAAATTATGGGTATGTCATGGGGCATGGTAGGAGAAGGGAGATGATTATCAGAGGGAGAGGGTTGATAGAGTGCCTTAAAACAAATTTGTAAATTTCTGCTTGAGGCTGAGAGGAAGGAGTAACATTGAAGGATTTTGAGGCGTGGAGTAGACATGTGCAGAACAACCTTTTATTCATAATAATAGTGATATTATGCACTTACTACAGAGTTAGACTGGAGTTGATATGACAAAAGCAGATCAGACATAATTCCTGCCCCACCTAGGGCTCATGGTCTAAGAGGAAGAGAGACTGGGTATTTTATTCCCATTTTTACGGATGAGGTAATTGAGGCATGGGGAAGTTCAGTGACTTTGACCAAGCTTGCAGAGTAAGCAGGTGGCAGAGTGGGGATTGGAACCTAGGTCCTCTGACTCTCAGGTCCTTGCTCGTTCCACTAAGACATGCTGCTTTTTGAGAAGATGACCTGGGCAGTAGAGTGAAATAAGGACTGGAGAGGAGAGAAGCTGGAGATAAGGACACCGGGGAGGAGTATAATAATAATAATTGTGATATTTTGTTAAGCACTTACTACGTGCCAGGTACTGTACTAAGCTCTGGGGTAGATACAAGATAATTGCGTTGGACACAGACCCCGTCCCACATGGGGCTCACCGAGGTAATCCCCATTTTACGGATGAGGAATCTGAGGGCAAGAGAAGTGATTTACCCAAGATCACACAACAGACAAATGATGGAGCCGGGATTCGAAGCCAGCTCCTCTGACTCCCAGGCCCATGCTTTTTTCACTAGACCATGCTGCTTCTCCTGGTCTAGCTAAGATGTGATGAGTACTGGCACCAAAATGGTGGTCATTTACAGGGAGAGGATGGGATGGGACAGGGAGATACTGTGGAGAAAAGTCCTACAGGATTTAGGGAGAGATGGATTTACCGAAAGGCTGCACCGGGATTGATGTTGTCAGCTGTGATGGGGAAAATTTAGATGACGTGGGATGGCCAGAGGTTTGATGAGTCCAGTTTTTGGGTGGCCAGTGGCCGGTCCATCTCTGGGACTCTTGACAACTTAATATTTACTTTTTTTGGATCTGTACCCTGTGGGTATTTGGTATTTCCCCCGCCCCCGCAACTCGACAGCACTATGAACATATCTGTAAATTATATTAACGTCTGTCTTCCCCTCTAGACTGTAAGCTCGTTGTGAGCAGGGAACGTTCTGACCAACTCTACTGTATCGTACTCTCCCAAGCATTCCGTATATTGCTCTGCCCGTAGTGGATGCTTAATAAATATTCCTCTGGCTTGGAATGCCCTCCTTCTTCATATCCAACAGTTACTCTTCCTACCATCAGAGCCTTCGTAAAAGCACATCTCCCCTAAGAGGTCTTTCCCGGCTGAGTTCTCATTTCCACTTCTCGCACTCCCTTCTGTGTCACCCTTGTGCTTGGATTTGAACCCTTTAATAATAATAATAATAATGGTATTCGTTAAGTGCTTACTATGTGCCAGGCACTGTACTTTATTCACCCCTCCTTCCACCCTACAGAACTTATGACCCTATCCGTAGATTATTCCTATTCATGTCTGTATCCCCCTCTAGACTGTAAACTCGTTATGGTCAGGGAACACGTCTACCAACTGCGTTGTATTGTACTCGCCTGAGTGCTTAATACAGTGCTCTACACCCTTGTAAGCACTCAATAAATGTGATTGATTGATAAAATACCATTGATTGGCCTTTGGCAGCGGGCCTCCCTCCATCACAGCTCCCGCTGCCAGGTACGGCACCTTGGATGCGGGCCGGCATGGGAGGGTCAAGGTATCCTAGAGAAACGATCTAGGTGCGTGTCAGACCTAAGGGTCTCTTGCAAATGGCAGCTGAGTGGCATCTTCTCATCACCATGCATGCCAGCACTGTAAGTGTGACCACACTTTACGGAATAGATTGAGATTTCCTCTCTTCCTGGTCTTGTCTCTGCCTCAATCCTAAACCCAGTTAAAGACCTGTGTCTTTCCCATCGAACTTCCCAGCCCTGGGGCCTCTCCCTGCCTCGACACTTGTTTCTGCCTGATTTCTTTGTCCCCTGTTGAGCTGCTGCCCCAAGAGTGACCTGTCAGCAGGGTCAGAAGTCGCCATTCCAATCCTAGCTCAACCCTCCCCTAACACCCACCCCCTCCACCCCCCAACCTCAGAGGGAGAAGAGTAGCAGACCCACAGGACCTAGGGACAGGTATATATTCAAGGCTTTGGGGGTGAAACGGTTCTGGTGGTGACATCTCTGCCGGTATCAGCGAGACTGTCTTTTTCCTCTTTTTTTTTTTTCCCCCAGGGATTTTCTATGCAGCCTTGATTAGGGTAGGCTCAAACCCTTATCCTCCTAACCACGGTTCACCTCGGTAGAGTCTTGCCAAGATACACATGATTACTGCAGACAGGCCAAATCTGAGGTTGCAGGGCTCGGTGATTCCGATGGAATGAAAGCTTGACTGTCTTACTGATTTTTATTTATTTTGAGGTGAAAGTTGATTTCCCTAGGTCTTAATGACCGATTAGTTCCTGGGTGTTTTCCCTCTTTACACATTTGGAAAATTTTAGCTGTGGTCCTTTCCTCTTGGGGTTTGGCCATTGGTGCTGGTGGATAGCACACTCTCTCTCTCTCTTTCCCTCCCCCTTCCTCTCCATGGTTCCCCAGCTGGGCAGCTGATCAGTTAAAGCCATCCAGGGAAATAGAAAGTCTATCCCGGCTGTAAAGAAAATGTGGCTGGAGATGGCAACTGGGAAGTCGTCGCAAATGTGCCTCAGTGTGATCATTTCTCTTTCTCCCTCCCCTGTTGGAATGTTGTGTTATCTTGGGCAATCCACTAAAGTTCTCTGTGCCTCAGTTACCTCGTCTGTAAAATGGGGATTAAGACTGGGAGCCCCATTGTGGAACATGGACTGTGGCCAACATGATTAACTGTTACCCATCCCAATGCTTGATACAGGGCCGGGCACATAGTAAGCGCTTAATAATAATGATGTTGGCATTTGTTAAGCGCTTACTATGTGCAGAGCACTGTTCTAAGCGCTGGGGGAGACAGGGTCATCAGGTCCCACATGAGGCTCACAGTCTTGATCCCCATTTTACAGATGAGGTAACTGAGGCACAGAGAAGTTAAGTGACTTGCCCACAGTCACACAGGTGCCCAGTGGAAGAGCCGGGATTTGAACTCATGACTTCTGACTCCCAAGCCCGGGCTCTTTCCGCTGAGCCACGCTGCTTAACAGATACCATAAAAAGATGAGAAGAAGTCCTAGCTCCCAATCTATTTTCCCCCAGTTCTATTCTCTACATCAGAACTGCCCAACATTGCTTTCATTTTGTGACCCCAGAGTGTTAGCATAACTAGAGAATTGAGAAATTTATTACCCTTTTTATTTTGTTAATGAAATGTACATCGCCTCGATTCTGTTTAGTCGCCATTGTTTTCACGAGATGTTCTTCCCCTCGACTCTATTTATTGCCATCGTTCTCGTCTGTCCGTCTCCCCCGATTAGACCGTAAGCCCGTCAAACGGCAGGGACCGTCTCTATCTGTTACCGACTTGTTCATTCCAAGCGCTTAGTACAGTGCTCTGCACATAATAAGCGCTCAATAAATACTATTGAATGAATGAAGCTTTCTTTTATTTTTTTTTTCCCCCCGCCTCATCGTTTTTGGGGGGTTCTTTTAAAGCCTTGAGTACTAGGTGAGGCTGGCATCTCTTCAGGCAGTGGAGAAAAGCCCGTTAGCTACAGTGTGTCACAGAGAGACTGCCTCTTCCCTGGAGAATAGCAGAGACAACTTCCATCATCTGGTCTGGCAGCCTCTGCTCTGAAAGTCTTTTAACTTGTTGTGTTGCAATCTGCAACTCTTTAATTTAATGGCAGTCAAGCATTCAATTAAATGGCTTTCTGCTTCCATTCAGTGATATTTCTCTTGGTTTTGGCTTTCTGTTTGTTTCGTCGCATCCTCGCCGAGAACCGAGGTTTCTTACCTTTTGTACGTTTTTCTTCCTTCGCTTCTTATCTCTCAGGCTGTCAGCTTGACACAGACCTGGAGCTGGTGGAGAATGTTTACAGGAGAAGGTTTCCTTTCGGGTTTTAATAGCCTCCTTAGGCTGTAACTTTCCCAACGAGGACCTTGTTAGATGAAATTGCTCACAACTAAAAACCTGTTGCGCCCTTAGCTTCTCCAGGAAAGGTATTTGATGCATTCTCTAGGATGTGGGGGCCAATCCTGTCGCTCCCCTAAGGGAGGGACAGTGGGTATCCTTGCTCAGGATGTGGGGAAAAAGCAGGGTCCTGGGTTTTCTGGCTCTCCCAAGTGGACTGACAGTAATAATAATGGTAATTATGGTACTTGTTAAGCACTGACTATGTAATAATAATAATGTTGGTATTTGTTAAGCGCCTACTATGTGCAGAGCACTGTTCTAAGCGCCGGGGGAGATACAGGGTAATCAGGTTGTCCCACGTGAGGCTCCCAGTTAATCCCCATTTTACAGATGAGGTAACTGAGGCCCAGAGAAGTTAAGTGACCTGCCCACAGTCACCCAGCTGCCAAGTGGCAGAGCCGGGATTTGAACCCATGACCTCTGACTCCCAAGCCTGGGCTCTTTCCACTGAGCCATGCTGTGACTGAGGGCGGGCTAGGTAGGGATACTGAGAGAGTAACTACTCAGTTTAGCAGTGGGAGGTGGAAAGAAGACACGCCTGAGGATTTTTTGAGAAGCAGCGTGTCCTAGTGGAAAGAGCACAGGCCTGGGAGTCTGGGGTTCGGGGTTCTAATTCTGGATCCACCACTTACCTGCTGTGTGAGCTTGGGCAAGTCGCTTAACTTCTCTGTGCCTCAGGTACCTCATCTGTAAAATAGAGAGTAAGACTGCAAACCTTATAGGGACAGGGACTGTGTTCAATATAATTACTTTCTACCCCAACTCTCAGAACAGTGCATGGCGTGCAGTAAGTGCTTAACAGATACCACAAAAAAAAGCAAAATTAATCATTTTCTCTACTTTTTTAGGACACTTGTGCATCTTCTATTAAGCACACATTGGTGTTGCTGGGGTTGTCTTTATCCTTCACCCCACCTGGAGGTATCCTCTAACAGACACGGTGAATCTGCCAGGCCCCGTCCCCTCACCCAGTGAGGACTTCCTTGATGACCACATTGGGGTGAGGCTGAAAGTGTTGGCCTAGCATACGGGGCTCTTTTTTCAAGTAGTTAATAATGAAAATCGTGGCATTTAAGTGCTTAATAATAATAATGTCGGTATTTGTTAAGCGCTTACTATGTGCAGAGCACCGTTCTAAGCGCTGGGGGAGAAACAGGGTAATCAGGTCGTCCCACGTGAGGCTCACAGTTAATCCCCATTTTACAGATGAGGGAACTGAGGCCCAGAGAAGTGAAGTGACTTGCCCACAGTCACACAGCTGACAAGTGGCAGAGCCGGGAGTCGAACCCATGACCTCTGACTCCCGAGCCCGGGCTCTTTCCACTGAGCCACGCTGCTTCCCACTACGTGCCAAGCTCTGTACTAAGCACTGGGGTGGATACAAGCCAATCGGTTGGTCACAGTCCCTGACCCACCTAGGGCTCACAGTCTTAATCCCCATTTTACAGATGAGGGAACTGAGGCACAGAGAAGTTAAGTGATTTGCCCAAGGTCACACGGCAAACGAGTGACGGAGCCAGGATTAGAACCCATGACCCAGGCCCGTGCTCTATCCACTACTCCATGCTACTCTCACGGTGGCCTTGGTGGCCCTGGCTGTGGGGTATGGGGAAAGAGGAACTTGATGTCCCAAGAGTGGGCAGGATCTTTAAAACGGAGGCTGAGGATCAAGGAGAGCTATAAATCTGGAGGTGAGAGTGGAAAAATGGTTCGGAAAGTGGGAGGTGGGGCCTGGTGAGGCAGGAGATGATAGCAACCAGTCTTTTATATGGTATTTATTAAGCACTTACTATGCGCCAGGCACTGTTCTAAGCGCTGGGGTGGATACAAGATATTCAGGTTGGATCCAGTCCATGTCTCACATGGGCTCACAGTCGAAATCCTCGTTTTACCGATCAGGGAACTGAGGCCCAGAGAAGTGAAATGACTTGCCCAAGGTCTCACAGCAGACAAGTGGCGGCTCAAGGACTAGAAGCCAGGTCCTTCTGACTCCCGGGCCCATGCTCTATCCACTAGGATACGCTGCTTTTCCTGGAGTGGGTGGCAGAGGTAGATGACGTGGGCTTTGGAGGAGGATGGTGTAAAAATGACACTTGGGGCGGGGCGGGGCGGTGGGGGGGAAGAAGCAAGCCATCTTCTCCCCTGTCCTAGTGAGTCGCGGGGAGCGGGAAAAGATGATCTCCCTCCAGCTCGCCCCCACAATGGGGGTGTCATCTGGGGAGAGTTAGGTTTCAGTGACAGTGAGGACGAGCAGCGACTGGACTAGGAGCAGCAGGAGGATGAGGACTGGATATACTATCAATAAGTGGGTGGGTTAGACTAGAAGAGGTGATCTCCATACCTACTGGGAAAGGGCAAAAAAGAGAATATAACCAACAGGCCACAGGGAAAAAACCTAAAACGCTGGAGTAGTCCAAACCTAGTGACCATAGGCTTCAGAATGTGTTTTCTTCCCGTGGTTTCTCAATTTCCTATGAAAGGCCCTTAAAAGGAAGCTGTTAAGGGCCAAAGGGTGAGTCATAATAATCATTGTGATATTTAAACGTTTGAAGAGTAGCAGCGTGGCTCAATGGAAGGAGCACGGGCTTGTCAGCTGTGTGACTTTGGGCAAGTCACTTAACTTCTCTGGGCCTCAGTTCCCTCATCTGTAAAATGGGGATTACGGCTGTGAACCCCTCGTGGGACAACCTGATTGCCTTGTATCCCCCCAGCGTTTCGAACGGTGCTTGGCACAAAGCAGGCACTTAACAAATACCATCGTTATTATTATTACTAAGCACTGGGGTAGTTGGAAGATAATCTGGTCAGAAACGGTTTCTGTCTCGTGTGGGGCTCCCGGGCCCCTCAAGCTAACAATCGACTAGACCGGGAGAAGGAAAGGTTTCTCTTTAAGTACCAGATGGTTCTTTGGAATCTATAAAACTCAAATATAATCTGTTACTGAGCTGCACATGGAAATTCGGGGACAGTCATCAAGGAAGGAAAGGAGGAAAATAGAAGCTTGCTGAGTGGGAACAGGGGAAGCAGAAGGTTTGGGCCAGTGGGAGGAAAGAAAAGTAGAGTTGGCTGATTTTTACTTCCTGCATTTAAGGGCTTGCTTTAGTGAACAGAGCTGCGTTAAGCACTAGGGTAGATAAAAGATAATCAGATTGGACACGGTCCTTGTCCCGTATGGGGGTCACCGTCTGAGGGACAGGAAGCTGAAGTATCTTATCTGTTTTACGGACTAGACACCTGGCGCGGGCAGAGAAGTTAACTGACTTGGCCAAGGGCATGCAAGCTGGAACTCGAATCCGAGCCTTGTGCCTCCCAATCCCACACTCTTTATTCGACTCGGTCATCCTTCCTTGGAATCCAGGAAGGGACTGTGGATAGTCATCTCTTGCCATCCCCCTGCGCCGTCTCTTAACCTCTGCTGGAACTGGGCAGAACTCGACCCTAACTGCGGGAGCTGTCGCTTCCTAGCCTCCGGGGCTCCGTGCGGGGGAGGACTCCAGGATAGAATAAGAGTGGATTCCAGGGCCGGGGGCCTTGCGGTACTGGATCGGGGCTGGTGGAGCGGGGGTCGAGGAAGAGGCTATTCGGGAAGGATGGGTCCAGCTGAAGGAGGTGGGAAGAGGGAGGTCTAAAATTTGGAGAGTGGGACTTGGGGAAGATAGGGGTAAGTGAGGGAGTGCAGAGCTGGCTGAGGGTAGGCGTAAACTACCGAAGGGGGTCGGGGAAAGGCTGAAGTGAATTTGGGAGAGCCATTGTTTGGAAGAACAGGGCCTAAATCATAGGGACAGCTAGCTGGCCCTAGGGATGGACGTGACGTAGTCCAACTGGAGCTGTTTAAAATGGTGGGTGAACGTTGCCGATATCAGCCGTAGAATAATAATAATGTTGGTATTTGTTAAGCGCTTACTATGTGCAGAGCACTGTTCTAAGCGCTGGGGTAGATACGGGGGAATCAGGTTGTCCCACGTGAGGCTTCACAGTTAATCCCCATTTGACAGATGAGGTCACTGAGGCACCGAGAAGTGAAGTGACTTGCCCACGGTCACACAGCTGACAAGCGGCAGAGCTGGGATTCGAACTCATGACCTCTGACTCCCAAGCCCGGGCTCTTTCCACTGAGCCACGCTGCTTCATAGAAGCTAGAGCTTGGGTCAATAAGTGGAGGGGGAGGTATCCAGGAGGAGAAATAGCTCCCTGGGAAAGAGGTAGGAGTCAGCGTATTCATGGCGTAGTGGACTGAGAACAGGCCTGGGGGTCAGAAGGTAGTGGGTGCTAATCCTGGCTCCGCAACTTGTCTGTTGTCTGTCTGTGACCTTGGGCAAGTCACTTCTCTGTGCGTCAGTTACCTCATCTGAAAAATGGGGATTGAGACTGTGAGCCTCATGTGGGATAGGGACTGTGTTCAACCCAATTTGCATATATCCACCCCAGGGTCTAGCCTGGTACCCAGTAAGCGCTTAACCAATACCATTATTATTATTCAGCCTCCCCCCGGTACCATTTTCAGACCATCTCGCTGGGCCCAACCTGATTAACGTGAATCAACCCCAATGCTCAGAACAGTGCTTGACACATAGTAGGCGCTTAACAAATACCCCAACACTAATCTCCTTCTTTGAATGCCTTGCACACTGCTTTTGCCCCCAGTTCTTATTCCAAGTCCCGGTTCTCCACCGGCCTCCTGTATCCACCATCAACCTGACTATCATCTAGCATCAGCTACTCCTGTAGCCACCAGGGAAATGCCTTCAACTTCACCACCTGCCCAATCCCATTCACGGTTACCTCCCCCTCTGATGCCACACACAGATCTGCCCAGAACCGTGGCGGAATAATAATGGTAATACTAATGGTATTTTTTAAGCACTTACTATGTGCCGGGCACAGTACTAAGCGCTGGGGTGGATACAGGCAACTCAGGTTGGACACAGTCCCTATCCCATGGGGGGCTCACAGTCTCAAACCCCATTTTGCAGATGAAGTAACCGAGGCACAGAGAAGGGACGTGACTCGGCCAAGGTCACGCAGCAGATGTGGCAGAGCCGGGATTCGAACCCATGACCTTCTGACTCCCAGGCCTCTGCTCTTTCCACTACTCCATGCTGCTTTCCAGGGCCTTTTCTCCCACCGATAACTTACCGGAGCCAATAGTGAGTATCAATGGTAACGGTATTTACCACTCTCATCACCCACAAAACCTTAGCCGTCATGGGAATTGCCTACTGTGGCCCCCAAATGGCCTCAAAGAGTTTCATTGCCACTGGGGAGACAAAAGGGTAGAGCACAGTGACTAGCAAGAATACCAGTTCATCGTCTGGTTTAGATAGGTGGCACGCTTCTTTTCTCTTTCCTGTAGTATGCTATAGAAACACAAAATATTGTTCTCGCAAATGTGCTTCCTAGAAAACCCTGTAACAAACAGCATAATTTACCTCCCTGTGTAATTCCGGTTAAATATGTGTGCAATATTCTTTAATTTGATTTGCTTCTCCTGTAGCACCTAAATATTTAGAGCAAATAGAAAATACCTCAGATTTACACTCTCTATAAAATTTTTAAACAACATAATAGGACATTTTATCATGAAATTGCCTCCAATGGTATTGGCCCTAGTCAACCACATTTCTTAGAAATAGCCTGTTAACTTCCTCTCAACCCTCCCAAACATGGGTTTTTCAGCTAATAACCGTCTTATTAATAAAAGAATGATTTTCTTTACTGATACAGAGCAGCTGTGTTTTGGGTGCCTTTGTTCAGTAAAAGTATAGATAATAACTGTCAGCAGAGAAAAAATACGTGGATCTTTGAGAGACGAACGGAAGAAACACATCTTTTATTCAGCCACGGAGAACTGTGTTGTTTACTCTTTTCATTCTGCAAACCGCAGAAGTATCAGTAAGGGACTGTGTTCATCAAAGACAGTGCCTGGCTTGTAGAAAGCCGGTGCCGCTGTGCCTAAAATGGAGGAGGATGAGTTTACTATGTGGGGGCAATTGCCACTTTCAACCAAATCACAACGAACTCAATTTTATGGAATATCTAGTCTGGCTCCTCGGAACACCCAGTGGAACTCTCGTTGGTCCTGCATCTTATGTCCCTCTCACAGTAGTAGAACCCAACACAAACCATTAAGGGACCTCTTCCTCTGGTCGCCCCAGCCCACAGCACATACGTAAATGTCCTTCTACTCTACCGCTTCCGCTGTCCGTAATCTATTTTAATGTCCGCCTCCCCCTGTAGACTGTAAACTCTCTGTGGGCAGGGATCATATCTACCAACTCGGTTGTATTGTACTTCCCAAGCAGGTACCCAATAAATACCACTGATTGATTCTGGCTCGACAGTTTAGCAGTTAAATGGAGACTTTCTACAGATCTGGGCACGAGCTTAATCGGCTGCAGAAAACGATGCATCTTCACCGCATCTCTCTGTGTGAATCTCACGTTCTCTCGAGCACATCCAAAGATGGCACCTGATGAACAAACCTTGCCTTAGTTTGTCTCTTGAATGATTGATTATATCACGTTACCCTAGCAAACCAAGTTACTCTCCTTTCTAATAAATCCCAATGAACGCCTCCATTCATTCATTCATTCATTCATTCATTAGTATTTATTGAGCGTTTACTATGTGCAGAGCACTGTACTAAGCGCTTGGGATGAACAAGTCGGCAACAGATAGAGACAGTCCCTGCCGTTTGACGGGCTTACGGTCTAATCGGGGGAGATGGACAGACGAGAACAATGGCAATAAAACAAAAAAATCTCCATTGAACCGAAGCCTACTTGACCACAATCCATAAATCGAAGCCAAGAGGGGAAAACAAAATGAATCCTGTAACAAAAGTGGAGCCAAACCATAATGGTATTTTAATATTAATATCCTGTAACATTAATATTGAGTATTCATTCAAATGTTATTTTTAAACATGCAGTCAGAAAACCTCTACCCCAGAGATGGATTAGCATAAAGGTGTCGGGTGGGTTATTTTTTTTTCTGTTTTTTTCAATAATGAGAAAATACTGACATATTTTACCTTTTCCCCATCTCTAAAGGGTACATTAGGCTTGTTTGCCATGCATAAAATGATGTGGACTTTTTTAGGAAGGAAAGCGATATCCTATTTGGAATTTGTATACAAACCCATTATAATTTAGGAGCAGAAGGGACTTTGGTTAATGGGCCTAGGAGAAATAAGTGAAATGACTCCAGTAGGGGATGTTTTTAGGGACTCTCTTATGGAAATTTGAGTAATCTCTTCAAGAGCCCGAGTTAAACATCCTGTACTTGGTTGAGAGTCCCTGTTTTATGCCCTATGCAGACTGATTTCGGAACCCGAATGGTTTTTACTGGGAGACAGTAAGAACCGGCACTAGAGAAAGCATAGAATTCAACTATAGAAGAAGTAGCATGGTATAGTGGATAACGGAGCGACCTGGGTGTCGGAAAGTCATGGGTTCTAATCCCGGCTCTGCCACTTGTCAGCTGTGTGACTGTGGGCAAGTCACTTAACTTCTCTGTGCCTCAGTTACCTCATCTGTAAAATGGGGATTAAGACTGTGAGCCCCACGTGGAGCAACCTGATTCCCCTGTGTCTATCCCAGCGGTTAGAACAGTGCTCGGCACATAGTAAGCGCTTAACAAATACCAACATCATCATCATCATCACTTGTCTGCTGTGTGACCTTGGGGCAAATCACTTCACTTCTCTGTGCCTCAGTTACCTCATCTGTAAAATGGGGATTGCGACTCTTTGTCCCACATGGGACAGGCTCTGTGTCCCACATGATTTGCTTGTAACCACCCCAGCGCTCAGTGCAGTGCCTGGCACACAGAAAGCGCTTAACAAATACTACATACTTGGTCACGAGTGGTTAACTGTGGGGACTGCTGAAAGTTAGCCCGACAGCCCCTGATTTAAAGCTCAAGCTGAGATGTGGAAGGGGTCATGAACAGGGAGACTTGATTGGATGTGACGGTCTAATTTCTATTTGGAGTGATGCAGAGGGGATAGCCTAGTGGAAAGAGCACATGGCCGGGAGCCAGCAGACCTGGGGTCTAATTTCAGCACTGCCACTGGCCTACTGTGTGACCTCGGTGATCTAGGTGATTAAATACCACTTAACTCCGCTGAGCATCTGTTCTCCCTCCATCTTCAAGTGTGAACTCCACCTGGGACAGGGACTGTGTCCAATCTGATTATTTGTTTCTACCCCAGTGTCAGACATTCTAGACTGTTAGCTCATTTTGGGCAGGGAATCATGTCTACCAACTCTGTTATGCTGTACTCTCTCGAGCACTCAGTACAGTAGTCTGCACATAGTAAATGCTCAATAATTACAATTGACTGTTTAGGCGCAGTGAGTTTTTAATACCATTATTATTAAAGAGGAATACTCTTGCTGCTATGGAGGGAGAACGATTGGTGACTTGGTCATTCTTTCAAGCCTCGGAGCAAATATTATGGCCCAAATTCATTTGAGGGAGGAGTCCCAAGTTCTTTCCTGAGCCAACATCCGTGTCCTATATTATGACTCCAGCTCTCTCGGTTAATGTCTCATGACCAAGGAGCCTGGATGTGTGAGCGGTTGAATTCTCTGCTTTCCGTGATGCCCGTTCTTAACTGTCTCCAAGGAAAGCCATTAGGGTTCCAAACTCAGTCTGCATAGGAAATAGCTCTCTTTTGGTGAGACCACCTCACCATTGGAATTTTCTGGAATATAGGGGCTGACAGGCCACCCCTGGAGCCAGGCATTTTCCTGATGAGGCCTGCTGCCATGACATTTTGTGGACTTGACCTGCGCGTGTGGAGGGAGCAACTTCTCTGGGGTATCCAGGGGGAGAGCTAAACCGTATCATGCCATTCAAATGATTGGAGTGACTTGATGTTAGGGATGACAGAGAAGCCCAGCTGCCCTGCCAGTACACCGGGAAGAGAAGAGGTAGGTGCTGGTGAGCAAAGTTCAACTTCTAGTTTCAACAGTGACCCCGGCATTAGTATCCGCAGAGAATGCTTCCAACCGAGGGCTCGGTAGATATCGAGACTGAGATTCCCATGCGGGACAGGGACGGTGTCCGACCTGATTAGCTTGTATCCACCGCAGTGCTTAATACAGTGCCTGGCAGACAGTAAACGCTTAACAAATATCACAGTTATTATTGAGACTGTCTCTGTGTCTTCCATCAGAACCTAGGAAGAAAGAACTCTTGCCTCTCACATTGCTTGTCTGAGTGGTTCCGTTAACTGCACCGAGCTGTTACTGCAACCGAGGCTTGTGGAAAGCGCAGGCTATTTGAAAAGACAGACATTTTGTTTAGCTAATTGTGGGAGTGATTTTTGCACATCTCTGTTTCCAAACACCAGTGATGGAGAAGAAAGAAAAGGTGAGAGAAAGATTCTGTCGTTTTCAGGCTTCAACGAATTCATGGTGATATCCTTGAAATAAGATGAACAGTCATTTTTCTGGGGAGTTTTCTTCTTGGAGAAATCTTTGGACTGACAAGCTGTCTGAAAATTAGAAAAATAATTGCTTAAAATTTTCATTACTTTGCACTGGTATGGGGGTAGAAAGTGGTGTTCTAAAATATCCTCTACATTTTAAAAAACACTTCTATAATGTTGCCGTAAAACAAGGTTAGTTAGGAAACCAAAATTGGCCTAGTGGAAGAGCCTGGACCTAGGGGCCAGAATACCTGAGTTCTAATCCTGGCCCTGCCACTTGCCTAATGAGTGGCCTTGGGACAAGTCACTTACCTTCTCTGTGACTCAGTTTCTTCATCTGTCAAATGTGGCTTAAATACCATTCATTCATTCAGTTGTATTTATTGAGCGCTTACTGTGTGCAGAGTCTCCCTCCTACTTAGAGCCCCAATAGTACAGGGACTGTCTGAGCTGATTATCTTGTATTTACTCCTGTGCTTATTACAGTGTTTGGCACATGGTAAGTGCTTAACAAAATGTGTTGCTTTTTATTAGTAGTAGTAGTAACATTCTTTTTATAGTTATTTTACGGTAATTGTCAAGCGCTTACTATGTGTCAAGCACTGTTTGAAGCCCTGGAGTAGAAGCAGCGTGGCTCAGTGGAAAGAGCCTGGGCTGGGGAGTCAGAGGTCATGGGTTCTAATCCCGGCTCTGCCGCTTATCAGCTGTGTGACTTTGGGCAAGTCACTTAACTTCTCTGGGGCTCAGTTACTGTGAGCCCCATGTGGGACAACCTGATCACCTTGTATCCCCCAGCTTAGAACAGTGCTTTGCACCATAGTAAGCACTTAAATACCACCATTTATTTGTTTTTATTTTATACAAGTTAATCAGGTTAGACTTAGTCTCTGTCCTAGATGGGGCTCCCACTGATATAACCGTATGCCATTTTCTGACCTAATATGATTTGGAAGCTGATGTTAGGAGTCATTTTTTTAATTAGCAGAAATGAAAGTCATTTTTTACAGATTGCTTCTTGATGGCCGTGGTGAAAACCTTACGCAGCTTATGTGGAAAAAATATTAACTGCTGTAGGTAGTTGTGTCCTATGAAAGGGTAGGTAGCAAGAAGTGAATAAAATATTCCTTTTCTCATTAGCGTGCCCTAATGATTAGAGCACAGGACTGGGAATCAGGAGACCTAGATTCTAATTCTGGCTCTACCACTTGCCCGCTTTGTGACCTTGGGCAAGTCACTTAACTTCTCAGTCCCTCAGTTTCTCCCTCTGTAGAATAGGGATCAAATATCTGTTCTCTCTCCTACTTAGATTGTGAAGCCCATTTGGGATAGAGATTGGGTTTCACCTCATCTTGTATCTACCCAAATGCTTAGTACAGTTCATGACATATAGTAAGGACGTTGTTATTATTATTGTCAAGAGCCCAGTCAATGCCATTAATTGTTGTTTTCCCCCCAAGTACACAGTAAGCCCAAAGGAGTTGACATCCTCGAGGGGGAGAGACACTTTAAAATAAATTGCAAATATGTATATAATTGCTGTGGGGCTGAGAGCGGTGTGACTACTAAGTGCTTAAAGGGTTTAGATCCAAGAGCTGGGGCAACACAAAAAGAGAGAAGGAGCAGAGGGAATGAGGGCTTAGGAAAGGACTCTTGGAGGAGATATGATTATCAGTGAGACTTAAAGCCTCAAAGTTCCATAGTGATAGTCTTAATTTAGCTACAGAATTTCTAAGTTTATTAGTTTCTCTCTTAATGCCCAGGGAATAAATTCAGTTACAGACAAAAACTTGTATCTTTCCCTTTAGTTCCTTAAAAGGAAGCTTTTGTTCCTATAGACAGCTCATAAAAATGAAGTTAAAATAGAGCAGAAAGCCCCAAAGGTTTAGCATTACTTATTAGTGTCATTATCCAAGAGCTGGAATTCAGGTGTTAAAAGGCAGATATGGGGTGCCTGTGATGCCAGTGAGGCTCAGTAAAGTGTTGTTCTTGTTCCTCTCGTATTTTGACGATTGGGGGGATAATCAAGAGGAATTCAGTGTTGGTGGCTTAATAGGGTTTAATGTTGTCCTGTCTACATCCGTTTTCCTCTAAGTGCAGAAATAAACATCTCTATAAAAATGTAATATTGGAGGTTGTTGTGTGTTTATTTTCAGAATTAGCCCCTGCATTGAGATTTTCAGCCTCTGTTAGAAGGTAAATGTTTTGGTTTGTTTTTAAGTGGTTCAGAGTCATTTCAACTATAGAGTTGTTTAGAAGAGGAAATATGATGATATTAAATATGACAAACAGTTAAACATAAAGAGAATGGCCACCGTGATTTGGGTAGGACGATCCTGGAGTGGGTAGATCTCTCTGGCAACAGAAGCAGTGTGGCTTAGTGGACTGAGCACGGGCCTGGGAATCAGAGGGACCTGAGTTCTAGTTCCGCTCCACCATTTGCCTACTGTGTGGAAGCAGCGTGGCTCAGTGGAAAGAGCCTGGGCTTCGGAGTCAGAGGTCATGGGTTCGACACCCGGCTCTGCCACTTGTCAGCTGTGTGACTGTGGGCGAGTCACTTCACTTCTCTGTGCCTCAGTTCCCTCATCTGTAAAATGGGGGGTTAACTGTGAGCCTCACGTGGGACGACCTGATTACCCTGTATCTACCCCAGCGCTTAGAACAGTGCTCTGCACATAGTAAGCGCTTAACAAATACCAACATTATTATTACTGTGTGACCCTGTTGAAGTCACTTAACTTCTCTGTGCCTCAGTTACCTCATCTGTAAAATGGGGATTAATACAGTGAGCCCCATGTAGGACATGGACTCTGTCCAACCTGATTATCGTGTATCTGCCCCAGCTGTTGTACATAGTAGGCACTTAAATATCAAAAAACAAAACAAGAACAAAAAAACTCCTCTTTATAGGATGCTCTCTCTGTATTCCCAACCTGGGCTCACTGCCATGAATCACCCCCAAAATCTGGGTAAGCCTGTGTGGAGACTGGACCTGGATCCTGTTTCCCCTCTACCTCCCAAGGGACCAGAAGGAATAGGGTAAAGAGAGGGAGTTACATTTCCAACCACACCATCTCAGTAGAGAGGAAAATGGGCTCTGGTGGTGTAACGGTCTCTTCTGGGGAGTTCCTGTCAGTCACAGGCCCAGAGCGATCCTTCCCCTCCTGTGCTCCCTACCTGGGCTCAGAAACTTAGGCAGGAAAAAGTGTCCCTTCCTTCCCTCCTGACCCATTTGGGCCTATCTTCTGGTGAGGTGGGAGTCAGAGGGCATGCCAGCAGAACAAAGACCACCGTGGGCAGGGACTGTGTTCATTATATTGTACTCTCCCAAGCACTCAGTACAGTGCTCTGCACACATTAAGAGCTCAATAAATAGGATTGACTGACTGACTTCCAGAGTTGCCTATATTTTCATTTTTTGCCAGACTTTGGCCTGCCTTGCCCTCAGCAGGGACTGAACAAGTGAGGCTATTTCAAAAGCCTTCCCCTCTCTTTTGCTCTACATCTGACTTCTGTTACCTCTCTTGCCATTCTATTGACTGTAGGCCCCCCTTCTGCTTCCTTTCTCCGCCCCCACGAGGGGAGGAAAGGGTTAGGGTGGTTTTCGGGCTCTTCTATCCTGCTTCACAGTTGCCACAGAGCCTAGCAAGCGTACCGAGCCAGTGTCTGAGAGTGGGCTAAATGGCAGTGTCAGAACAAAACACCGTTGCCACACGTGTCTTCAGAGGAGGAGGATGAAGCAACTCATTTCAACGATACTTGTGAGCCAGCCGGGTCCTATGTTTGACTGCTTGAGGGGCCTCCGTCTTCTAACGAAGTATTTGAGTGCCTACAAAGTGTGAAGTACAACAGAAGCATGACACACACTCCCTGTCCTCCAGAGGTTTTCAATCTCGTGACGGTGGACCGACAGAGAAACGTTACTCCCAGACAGGAGGAAGAGCAAGGCGTAGAGGAAGAGTGCAATCCTACCCATCCAGTTTTACTTCCCCAACATATAGAAATCCCACAAACTAGAGCAATGGATTGAGCTCAGTGACAGTTTTCAGATTTTCAATTTTCATAGCTTAAATTCTTCCAAGACCCCTGACCAGCGGATTGGCGAATGGAGGTTTTAACTTGTTTAACTTCAGGGTCACCCAGATATGTCCATCACCTCGGGCACCTCGACAGTCTATGTGGTTAGAAGATTTAAGATTGCAAATATGGGCAGGTGAACTTGCTGAACGATATGCTTGCAACTTTGCTTAGTTCTGGGGATTTGGGGCTGAAGATGAATGCTTGGTGGAGAGATAAAGTGAGCCCGAGGATACACTAAGTGGGGAAACACAGCTATCCTGATGTCTACTTTCTAGATGAAAAGCCTCCATGCCAACCCGCTGAATGCCTTTGAAATCTCCTTTAAACAAGCCCTTGCTCAAACAGGCCTGCTGCAGAAACCACCTGCAAACCCACTCTAAGGCCTTGCTTCTCCATTCCCTAAATTGGAAAGCCAAGCTTTTTGGTGCAATGCTCCTTCTGGGCCTGCATAATCTAGAAAATTAATTGGAAAATACTGCAGGATTCTCATGCTTGAGGCAAATTTTACTTGTGCTTTCATGCTTCAACTACTCTAATGTTAATCTTTCCCATTCGCCGGAACTATATGATTGTAATTTAAACGAGGATTGAGTCGTACCTGCAAAGAGGCTCAGATGGTTTTGCGGGAGAGGACTTTTTTTCTGTACAGGGATGTACAGGTGCCGTTTGCCTACTCTCATGTTTCATCGCTTTCTCCTGCTTCCCAGGCACACTGTATTTCCAGGCCTGCCTTGCTTAATGTGGAATCTGTGTAAGTTGAATTCCTGAAAGACTGACTTCTCCCGTTTGCCTTGTATCCAAAGCATGATGCAAAATGATGCACGTAATTTTAAACAGTCCAGAACTGCAGGAGAGAGGATGATGTTTCTAATCTGGGATGGAGTGAAGCAGCATTCTCTATGGAATAGAGCGCCGGCCTGGGAATCAGGGAGTCCTGGGTTCTAATCCAGGTTCTGTCACTTGTCTGCCGTGTGACCTTGGGCAAGTCACTTAACCTCTCTGGACCTGTTACCTCTTCTGTAAAATGGGAATTAAGGCTATGACAGGAACTGTGTCCAGTATTATTTGCTTTAATTCACCCCAGCGCTTAGTACAGTGCCTGGCATATAGTAAGTGCTTAGCAAATACCACCTCAGAGAAGCAGCGTGGCGCAGTGGAAAGAGCACGGGCTTTGGAGTCAGGGCTCATGAGTTCGAATCCCAGCTCTGCCACTTGTCGGCTGTGTGACTGTGGGCAAGTCACTTAACTTCTCTGTGCCTCAGTTCCCTCATCTGTAAAATGGGGATTAAGACTGTGAGCCCCATGTGGGACAACCTGATTCCCCTATGTCTACCCCAGCGCTTAGAACAGTGCTCGGCACATAGTAAGCGCTTAACAAATACCAACATTATTATTATTATTATTACCAGGATTATTATTATTATTTTGGCAAGGGGGTGAGGAGGAAGGGTGCTCTACCCAGCTGTGCATGAGGGCGGCTTTTCCTAGGTTTTGGATCAGTGACAGCAGCTCATGCCCATGGGGGCCACATAGTGAGAGCCTTTTTATCCCAGGACCCCTGGCCGTCTTCTCCATCACTTCTGGCCTTGCCCACGGTTTCAGCTGCGTGGCTGTGGGCAACCTTCTCCGGGGAAGAAAGATGGAAGTCCCAGAAAAGGTCCTTCATCTTTGAGGGCCTCGATTTGTTATACAGAAAAGAGGCATTAGGTACCTTACCCTGACCCTCCTCCCCCTGCAAATCCTGTCATCAGAGATGTGATCATTTCTATAAAGCTATGTAATGTCTCCGGCAAAGACAGAAGTGGATATATGCACTTGGGGAGGAGTTGGGTAGGGCTGAAGGGAAGTAGCTTTCCGTTTTAAAGCAGGAAAAGAGAGACTGAAGGCAAGTCCAGGGTGATCGGTAGATCTCATCATCTGTCTGACGGGCAGCACGGTTTCTGTATTCAGTCACTGACTTGTATTTCCTCCCTTCACCTCCAGTGCCTGAGGCCTCTTTATCTTAGATTGTTCTTTCCATTCCTTTCTTTCTAGGGTCAGCCTTGCTGCCCCAGACCTAACATGTGAATTGGGTGGAACCTTGCCGCTTTCCTGCCCATTTATTTTTCCGGCCGAGACCACTTCACCTCTTGTTGTCTCTTAAGCCGTTTATTCTCGACCTACTGTGCACTTGAAAGCCTGAATTTATTTCCCCTCTCACCCCTCTCAAGGAGTATCTCTCAGTCACATTCCCTCCTCCTTCCCTAGCCTAAGAAAGAAGTGTTCTCCCTGATCTTCGCCCCTACTCCTCTGGCCCTCACTGACCTGGTGAGGGGAAGACTTGTCGGCTTCAATCCGCAGAATTTCTCCTGCAGATGTCAGAACTCCAGGGCGGGACAGGCGAGAAGAGGGACCGTGAGGAGGTTAGCGGCAGAGGAGCGGAGTGGACGGGATGGGCTATAGGAGGAGAGGAGGGAGGTGAAGTAGGAGGGAGCCAGGTGATGGAGAGCTTTGAAGCCAAGAGTGAGGAGTTTTTGTTTCTTGCGTAGGTTGATAGGCAACCACTGAAGGTTTTTGAGGAAGGGAGTGACATGCCCAGAGCCTCCCGTAGCTGAGACTGGTAGAGTACTGGAAACTCTCCAGGTGAGATCTTGAGGGGAGCCCTTGGTATTAAAAGCCGAGGGCAAGGAGAGTCTTTTTCGATCCAGAGGTGGATGAGACAAACCTTGGAGGTTCTTGAGTGGGGAGGTGTAGACTGAAAGGAGAAGCTACTAGTTTGGCTAAAGGGAGGTTTGCCGGGTGAAGTCATCGTTTACATAAGTTTCCTTTGCATTTTGGTGTGAATTCTCACAATTTTGCGCCCCGGTCTTAGCGGTTTGATGTCAATTCCATTTAAATCTGAATGCGTGCACCTAAGTGCTAAAGTGTCTCTTGGTATTTGCTGGGTGTATTTACCGGTGTGACTTTGACACTTACGTGACTGGTGGGGAGTTGGAAAAATAAAGTGATGGTGATTAAAGTCCAGGGAGGGAAAGCAAAGCCTTCTATTTAGGCATCCGGCAGAAGGAAAATCAATATTTAGCCATTTGTTTTGATACAAGGGAAGATGCACTTGAGGGATGGGAAAAGAACACTTGGGTTAGAAAGTCAGACTTGCAAAAAAGGGTCAAAGGAACAGACTGTATCTAGCCTGGAGACAAAAACGTTGAGGGGGAACCTGATGACAATTTGGCAGCTGTGCTTAGCTTTTGTAGCTGGAAGAACAAGAGGAAATCGGTGGTATTTATTAAGCGCCTACTGTGTACGGAGCACTGTACTAAGTGCTTGAGAGTGCAATACAACAGACTTGGTTATTTTGAATTTACTCCAGTGTTTAGTATGGTGCTTGAGAAATACAGCTGTGGACAGGGAATGTCTGCCAATTCTGTACAAAACTCTTCCAAATGCTCAGTACAGCGCTGTGCACACAGTAAGCATTCAGTCAGTACCATTGATGACGATGACTACTGTGATTGAACTCTCCAAGAGCTTATTTAGTATAGTGCTTTGCACACAGTGAATGGTAGTGCCACAAGATTGGATGGTCAAGTTGAGATGCAGCATGGTTTAGTGGAAAGAGTATGGGCTTGGGAGTCAGATGATGTAGATTTTAATCCCTGCTTCACCACTTGTCTGCTATGTGACTTTGGGCAAGCCACTTAACTTCTCTGTGCCTCAGTTACCACCTCTGTAAAATGGGGATTAAGACTGTGAGCCCCACGTGGGACAACCTGATCACCTTGTATCTCCCCCGGCACTTAGAACAGTGCTCGGCACATAGCACTTAACAAATACCATTATTATTATTATTTTTAGTCCAAGGACCTGGATCCTAATCCTAGCTCTGCTATTTCTCTACTTGCGACCTTGGGCAAGTCACTTCTCTGTGTCCGTTACCTCATCTGTAAAAGGGGGGACTATGAGCCCTGTGTGAGTCAGGGACTGTGTCTAACCCAATTAACTTGTATCTACCCCATTGCTTAGTACAGTGGCTGGCACATAGTAAGCATTTAAGAAATACTATTTTAAAAAAAATGCCCATGAGGAGCTTGTGAATTCAGTTGCGATCTCTGGGTTTCTGCAGAAGTTTGTTCCAGTAATAATAATAGTAATGGTGGTATTTAAGTACTTATTATGCATCAAGCACTGTTCTAAGCACTGGGGTAGATACAATCTAATCGTGTTGGACACAGTCCCTGTCCCATATGTGGCTCACGGTCTTAATCCCCATTTGATTGATGAGGTGACTGACGTACAGGGAAGTGACTCGTCCAAGGTCACGCAGCAGACAAGTGGAGGAGCCGGGATTAGATTCTGGGTCCTGCTGACTCCCAGGCCCGTGTTCTATCCACTAGGCCTACTGCTTCTAGGAGATAATATAAAATGCTGCCTATGACCACAGTGGATGTAGAAACAACACCCCAGGATTTTACTGGAAAGGCTTCATGCGGCTTTTCCCATGGGGAACCTGAAAGAAGAAGTGAATGCACTGCAAATCCAGGGTATTTGAACAAGCCTCAGTTTTTCATCTTTCCCTTTATAATCTTCCATCATCCAATCAACTGTATTTATTGAGGGCTTACAGGGTGCAGGGCTCTGTACTAAGTGCTTGGGAGAATAGAGTCCAACAGAGTTGGTAGACATGTTCCCTGCCCGTGAGGAGCTTACAGTCTGGAGGGGAAGACAGACATTAATGGAACTATATTATGGATAGGTACACAGGGGATGTACATAAATCCAAGTGTAAGGGTGAACACAGAAGGGAGTGGGTGAAAATGAAATGGCGCTTAGTCGGAGAAGATCTTTTCGAGGACATATTCCCCCAGTTAGACTGTAAGCCCGTCAAAGGGGGCAGGGACTGTCTCTCTCTGTTAACCGACCTGTACATTCCAAGCGCTAAGCAGTGTGGCTCAGTGAAAAGAGCGTGGGCTTCGGAATCAGAGGTCATGGGTTCGACTCCCGGCTCTGCCACTTGTCAGCTGTGTGACTGTGGGCGAGTCACTTCACTTCTCTGGGCCTCAGTTACCTCATCTGTAAAATGGGGATTATCTGTGAGCCTCACGTGGGACAAACTGATTAGCCTGTATCTGCCCCAGCGCTTAGAACAGTGCTCCGCGCATAGTACGCGCTTAACAAATACCAACATTCTAACATTATTAGTACAGTGCTCTGCACATAGTAAGCGCTCGATAAATACTATTGAATGAATGAATAGTAAGGCTTTGAAGGTGGACCGTGGCAGTTCACCACAGCCAATACCCAAAACATGATTTAAATTTCTTTCCAGAGGCAGAAATAGGGTCTGTATGTTGAAAATGTAAATTGTTCGGGTCATGACAAATCTTAGTGGATTTTACCAGTTAAGAACAATGAGTCACAGCCTTTGGTTGAGTACACCTTACTCTGATAGTATTAACAAATGCAGCTGAGTGAATCAGATTGCATCTGCTAGTGAGAATTGTTTGCTAGTGAGAAGTGCTTGTTTAGAGGACAATATTCATTCAATAGTATTTATTGGCGTGGCTCGGTGGAAAGAGCCCGGGCTTGGGAGTCAGAGGTCATGGGTTTGAATCCTGGCCCTGCCACTTGTCAGCTATGTGACTGTGGGCAAGTCACTTAACTTCTCTGTGCCTTAGTTACCTCATCAGGAAAATGGGGATTAACTGTGAGCCTCAAGAGGGACAACCTGATCACCCTTTATCTACCCCAGCGCTTAGAACAGTGCTCTGCGCATAGTAAGCGCTTAACAAATACGGACATTATTATGTATTGAGTGCCTACTATGTGTAGAGCACTGTACTAAGCGCCTGGAATGTACAATTCGGCAACAGATAGAGACAATCCCTGCCCAATGAATCTGAATCCATTCCCAGCTTGCTGTTCTTCTGATTCAAAAATCAAAATACAGATTGGAGTTTTATCCCAGGTCAGCTTCTCCTAACAGTGCACTGTGGCATAGAGAAGCAGTGTGGCTTCGTGGATAGAGTACGGGCCTAAGAGGCAGAAAACCTGGGTTTTAATTCTGGCTTTGCCACTTATTGTCTGTGTGACCTTGGGCATGTCACTTCATTTCTCTGGGTCTCAGTTACGTCATCTGTAAAATGGGGTTCGAGACAGAGAGCCCCTCTTGGGACAGAGACTATTTCCAACCCAACTTGCTCGATTCCACCCCAGCACTTAGTACAGTGTCTGGCACATAGTAGGCCCTTGACAAATACCAGAGATGTTGTTATTACCGCGCCTCTGTATAAATAATAATGTTGGTATATGTTAAGCACTTACTATGTGCAGAGCACTGTTCTAAGCGCTGGGGTAGATAGAGGGTAATCAGGGTGTCCCACATGAGGCTCACAGTCTTAATCCCCATTTTACGGTTGAGGTCACTGAGGCACAGAGAAGTGAAGTGACTTCCCCACAGTCACCCAGCTGACAAGTGGCAGAGCCGGGATAAACAGTCTGAGAGTGAAAATAAACAGCCTGACTTTAAGGGAGAAGGAACAAGCCATTCTGATTTTGGATTTTCTTGGAGTAAGGCCTTCAGATTGTTCTACCAAAATCCAAAGAATCACCTTCCCCTTTCCTTCTTAATTCTGTCCAAAGAGGGAAATCAGTAGCTCAAAATGTAGACCAATGTAAAATATCAATTATGAATTTGTAGAATTGAAAAATCTAGGCCTAAAAATTTAACCTTTTAGGAGAGGGTTGGGTGTATCTATTTCTGGAGGAAAAAATAATTTTGTTCAGAGTGTTAAAATAAAATGGTCATCTTAGCCTATAGTCTGGCCTTTTCTTCTCATTTAAAAAAAACTGCTAGTGAAGTAAAATTAATAAGTCCATTCTTGTGGGAGACTATGTGTTCAATATATCCAAAATAGTGTCGGGGGGATAATGCATAATCACTTAAAAAAAAAAAAAGCTAATTGCAAAGCACAAAATTAGTGGTTTAAGAATAGTCATTATGGAAAAAGGGAAACATCACTAGCTTTCGTATCAGAAAACAGCAATTAAAATTCAAGCTAAATGAGGTGTTTGGCCAGACATTGTAATGACTTTACATTTGCAGAACTAAAATTGTTCTTTCTTTTGAGCATTTTTTGAACACTTTGTGGAACAATTTTCATTAAAACTGAGTGTTCCTCATTCTAAATTTCAAATTACCTTCTCAGGTTTAGTTTCTAAAGAATGTAATTACTCAACTATTCAATAGCACCTTCAGATAATAAACTATTCTCTAATAAACTCTTCTAGGATCTTCAGATGGTGGAACTTTGGGAGAATTAGAAGGAGGAGATATGCGTATCTTACAGTGCACTAAATGCACCTTTATTTGGTTTGCACCTTATTGTGCAAATAATTTATGTCAATGCTAAATTAGTAACTGACTTCCAGGTAAGTAAAGATTAACCTGGCACTCAGCAGGAAACAGAGTATATGACAGGGCATCCAAACAAACAAAATTTGGGAATTCTGCATTGTTAGTTCTTTTTTCCAGTATAGCATCCGATTACCTCCAGTGGTCTCATAGTTTAGAGCAGGAAAAGCAGAATTTTCAGCCTGCATAATGTATTTTTATGCCAACTTGTTCTCTGAAAGAAAGGAAACTTTCCCTTCTGTGTCACCTATGCACTTGGATCTGTGTCCTTTAAACATTTGATATTCATCCCACCCTTAGCCCACAGCACTTAGGCACATAAGCATAATTTATTTTAATGTCTTGTCTCCCCCTCTAGACTGTAAGCTCCCTGTAGGCAGGGAGACTGCCTTCAACTCTGTTTTACTTTCCCAAGCACTTAATAGTATGCCCAGAACTCAAATTCCACTGATGGATTGAAAAAGGTATTTTTAGAGCCTTGCCCCAACGATACCTTTGAATCCATATAAAACTCAGTAAAAGAATCATTATATATATGGGAAATACTGAATTCTGAGGGGTCAGAACAGATATCAGTTAGGGAAGCAGCATTGCCTAGTGGCAAGAACATGGGCTTGGGGGGCAGAGGATGTGGGTTCCAATCCTGGCTCTGCCACTTGTCTGCTGTGTGATCTTGGGCAAATCACTTCTCTATGCCTCAGCTCCCTCATCTGTAAAATGGGGATTAAGATTGTGAGCCCTAGGTGGGACAACCTGATTACCTTGTATCCCCCCAGTGCTTAAAACAGTGCTTGACACATAATGATGAACAAAAACCATTATTATTATATTACCAGAAGTCATAAAGCAAATCAGGAGCAGAATTGAAAAACTGAAAAGTGTCTCCTTCTTTATTCCCGCTGAAAATGGTCCTCTATGTCAGACAGCACTATGTTTGTACTTTGCTAATCTTCATAGTGCTTAAGAGCCATATAATTATCCAAACCTATGTGCTGCATTCAAGGGTCCTGGACATGAGTTCATTCCTAGCTTTTTACCACTCTCGTTATCTATCATCTTTTTGAAGAGATGGGACAAATTCGAGATTTCTTTGGGGGCGGGAGGAGAGAAACGAAGCACAATGGCGGTGTATTGCTCACTCCCCATTTTCTACTTTAGGCAATTTAGAAAAATCTTGGTGAGATTGCATCCTTAAACATATTTATACAGACATTTTATATACCAAATTACATGCAAATCATAATGCCTATCATCAGCATCCAATAGGATTTATGCACTACTGAACTGTGTTTCTATCAATCTCCTCACTGTACCTCAGTCTTGTCTGTCTCTCCACTGACCCCCTGCCCATGTCCTCCCCCTGGCCTGGCACTCCTTGCCCTTCATTTCTGACAGTCCACCACTCTCTCCACCCTCAAAGCCCTACTTAAAAATCACATCTCTAAGAGGCCTTTCCGGACTTAAGCCCTCATTATCCTGTTTGGCTTCCCTTCCGAGTCACCTCTGTATTTTGAATCTGTACCCTTTAAGCAGTTGATCTTCACCCCGACCCCTCGCCCCCCGTATTTAAACGTATATCCCTATATTCTCCCATTGCTCCTATCAGTGATTTAGTGTAACACTCATTTATTCATTCAATCGTATTTACTGAGCGCTTACTGTGTGCCGAGCACTGTCTCCCCCGCTGGACTACAAGTTCCCTGTGGGCAGGGATCATACCATTAACTCTTTTGTACTGTACTTTTCCCATGTGCTTAATACAGTGCTCTGAACAGAATGAGTGCTTAATAAATACCATGGATTGATTGATCAGTAGTTTAAACATGGCTCCCCCGGGTCAAGTATGCATTGTAATATATAAATAAAAGTTTGGGTGCCCTTTAAATACAAATGCCCAGTTATAGCAGCATAAAGATCAAATTAGGAATGACTTCTAAATTATACCCTTGAAAGCTAAGCAGGGGAGAAGGGGCATGGTGTTGCCTTGAGCATGGTCTGCTAACCTGAATATACCAGTCATTCAACCAATCATATTATTAATAATAATTGAGTGCTACTGTGTGCAGAGCATTGTACTAAGCCCTTGGGTGAGTATAGTGTAGTAATATATCAGTCAATCATGTATTGAGCAGTTACTGTGTTGTAGAGCACTGTACTAAGCGCTTTGGAGAGTACAGTACAACAATAAGCAGACAAATTGCCTGCCCACCATGAGTTTACTGTCTAGAGGGGAAGGCGAACATTAATATAAATAAATTACAGGTATAAAGACAAATTTCCTGCCAACAACGAGTTTACAGTGTAGCGGGTCTAGGAAACGTAAGGAGTTCGGTAGGTAGAGAATGTCTGGTTCATTATCAGGGGTGAAATTCTGGTAGAATCAATCGGTGGTATTTATTGAGTGCTTATTCTGTGCAGAGCCGATGTACGAAGTGCCTGGGAGAGTACAATGCAATAGAGTCGGTATAAAATATCCCCTCCCCACAAGGAGCTTGCAATCTAGTAGGGCAGACAGATGTTAAACTGCAGATAGGAGAAGTGGTAATAATAATCACGATGGCATTTGTTAAGCGCTTACTATGTGCCGAGCGCTGTTCTAAACGCTGGGGTAGATGCAAGGGAATCAGGTTGTCCCACGTGGGGCTCACAGTCTTAATCCCCATTTTCCAGATGAGGTAACTGAGGCACAGAGAAGTCAAGTGATTTGTCTAAAGTCACACAGCTGATCTGTGGTGGAGCTGGGATTCAAACTCACGACCTCTGACTGCCAAGCCCATACTCTTTCCACTAAGCCACGCTGCTTCTCTAGATAGTACAAAGGGTAGAGTATAAAGATATGTATATAAGTTCTGTGGGCTGAGAATTTTTTTTGGTAGTTGACCCATTGCCCGCCCACTCTCTCCCCATCCCCATTCAAATTCCCATCTTCGCCCAATCTGCCAAACCCACATTCTCCTCACCTTCAAAACCCTCCTATAAAAACTAATCTCCAAGCTGCCTCATCAGCCACTTCACCAGTTTCCTTAGTGGTAGTTATAGTAATTCTTAAGCACTTACTATATATCCAGAGCATTACACTAAGAATTACTCGGGAAAGAACACACAGTTGGAAATTAGAGTGGGCCTCAGTCCCACACATGAATATATTTGACTTATTTCTCAGATTTGTTTGCTTTTATTTTTATCAGTTTTCTCTATGCTGTTACTCTTTTACCTCTTGTAATTTGGATGTAAATTTGGGTTCATTCGTTTCCCACGTTAGACTGTAAGCCCCTTGTGGGGAGGGAACTTCTGTTTATTCTCAAGGGCCTAAGGCGCTGCGCCCAGATGCTTAACAAATGCTATTGAAAATGATGCCTTCCACTGGAATATTTCAAAGAAACAGAATCGGCGCTCATCTTCTGGCTAGAAATACTAGCCAGATTTGTTGCGATGAAAATGCTCAACCTGCAGCGAGAATCTTCCCCAAGGCTGCTGTGTTAGTGGCAATTAAAATCTCCCCCTCTGCATCAGGCCCACTGCATCAGGGCCAAATAATTCAGCAATTTGAAAGCAAATATGTATTTTTTCAGATTTTTTTTTCCTTTTCACATTTCTTTATTAATGCAATCTTTTTAAAAAAAGATGTGTTTATACTAGCTACTGGTAGTAATTTACAATACTTCATGCAAAGAGAGCAGATGGTGGTGAATGCTGGAGATTAGTCAAAATGTATCTTTGGTCTATAGCCCAAACATGGCCTTGTCTTGGCTGTAAAGACGTTTGAGTCTAATTGTGGGTTATGTTCTTCCAATGTGGCGTAACTATGGGTTTCTTTGTTGGTCCTTTTACTTACAACTGTAATGCATCCTTTTGTTCTCTAGCATATGTAGCTTCCAAATGTATTTTGGAGGAAGAAAATGAGACTGAAATCGAGGACGGTCTCAGAGTCACCATTTTAGAGTGTGCCATATATTCTCTTGCTCGTCTGTCTAATTCTGTAGTCTGCAGTTTGGGTCAACCCGTCTCCCCTATAGATTGCAAACCCCTAAAGGACCGAGGTCGTGTCTCTTAATTCTTTTCTGTGCTCAGAAGAGCGCTCGCATGCAATGAAGACCGTCGGCAGCGATGAGGAAAACATAGTGTGTTTGGCATTGATTCAGGGAAGCTGGCAACCAAATTGCCGAAGGACTCTGGTGGCCACGGAGCAGTTCTTACTGCACTAGGCCATTTTATGAAACAGAGCGCTTTTCCATGAAGCAGTCTGTCCCACCTTGACAAAGCTTGCCTAAAATGATTTCACAAGGTTTTCTCACCGTGGGTTTCAACTGTGCCCCAAAGGAGTCCATTCTCTTGCATCAAATTTACACTTGCAGCATTTTTTTCCACTACTTTCATTCATTCAATAGTATTGATTGAGCGCTTACTTTGTGCAGAGCACTGTACTAAGCGCTTGGAATGCACGGGCTTGGGAGTCAGAGGTCATGAGTTCGAATCCCAGCTCTGCCACTTGTCAGCTGTGTGACTGTGGGCAAGTCACTTCACTTCTCTGTGCCTCAGTTACCTCATCTGTCAAATGGGGATTAACTGTGAGCCTCACGTGGGACGACCTGATGACCCTGTATCTACCCCAGCACTTAGAACAGTGCTCTGCACATAGTAAGCGCTTAACAAATACCAACATTATTATTATTATTATTATTACAAATGGGTAACAGATACAGGCCCTGTCCTTTGACGGGCTTACAGTCTAATCGGGGGAGTCGAACAGACAAGAACAATAGCAATAACAATGGAAACTTGTTCTTGGAACCCTATGCAAAAAAGTGGTCCCCTTCCCTTCTCAGGCAGGCGTCGTACTGGAGTTGATAAGCCCTCTGCTCCAAGCTTTAGGATAACTACACATCGCTATAAAAGTGCAATAGCTGCATCAAGGGGGTCGTGATTGTACCACGTACCTGATCCTGCTCCCAAGACTGCTTTCTATACTTTATCTCCTACACTTTCTCATCTGGCGGGAGGGGGTCTGAAAACAAGCCAAGTGCAGGTTCAAATAACCGCTGCCCTCTATCTGGCTTTAGTTTATTTCTGAGCACATACAGCTTAAGTCAACGAGATTTTTGACTCTGAGCCTTTCTGCTATGTTTCTCCAGAGAGAGGTAAACTTCCTTTAAGTAATTGCTGAAGGTGGCATAAAGCAGGGAAATTTGATTTGAGCAGGCATTTTGAATCGGGGACTGTTCATATAAATAACCGAAGCAGCTGAACGCGGCGGCTTGTGCTTTATAGACTTGAAAAATTTCCCGGTCTTCAGTGCGGGAGTTCTCTTGTAGCATAACCTTCAGAATGTCTTTGTTCTCTGGGCTTGTTCCACTTTTGGAATCATCATTTGCACTACAACCCAGCCCATGCTTTGCTTCTCTAAAGCCCACCTACTCACAGTGCACCTGTTTCATTTCCAGTGCCATTGACCCCTTGCTCCCAGCTTCTCTTCTGCCTGGAGCTTCCTTCCCTTTTTAAGTCCAACAGAGTAACAGTGTTCCAGTTTTCAAAGGTCTACCAAAATCATGTCTCAGCCAAGAAGCCTATGTGGACTAAACTTTCATCTCCACCGCCCGTCCTATTTTCTATTTTCTTGCTCTAACACCTCACCAATCACTCAGTCCCACCCCCCTAAACATTTAGGTAACCCCTCCCCGACCCTCACCTCCGTAGCGCTTATGTACATTTCCTTATACTCGGTTGCTTTCCCTACCTGTAATTTATTTTAATGTCCTTCTACCCCGTTAGAATGTCAACTCCTTAAGAACAGAGACCATGCCAACCACCTGTACTGTAGTACCGCAAGTGCTTAGTACTGTGCTCTGTACCCAGTAAAACACACAATTGCCACTGATCGAATGACCGAACTTCCATTTCAGGGCCCAGTAAGTGAGGCGTTTCTTGCCCATCCCAAATCTGAAGGCCCAGTAAAGCCAAATGCTCAAAAATCAGCATGGCCTAGTGATAGAGCTTGGGTTTGGGAGCCAGAAGGATCTGGGTTCTAATCCTGGCTCTGCCACTTTTCTGCTCTGGGTCCTTGGGCAAATCACTTAACTTCTCTGTGCCTCAATTATCTCATCTATGAAATGGAGATTGAGTGCAAGCCCCATTTGGGACAGGGACTGTGTCCAAACCGAGCAGCTTGTATCTACCCTAGTGCTTAGTACAGTGCCTGGCACGTAGTAAGTGCTTAATAAATGCCATTTTAAAATAACAATGAATAATTATGGTATTAAGTATTTCCTATGTGCCAGGCATTGTACTAAGCACTGGGGTGGGTACAAGCAAATCAGGTTGGACACAGTCCCTGTCCCACATCGGGCTCACATTCTTAGTCCCCATTTTACAGATGAGGTAAATGAGCCACAGAGAAGTGAAGTGACCGGCCCCTGGTCACACAGCAGTCAAGTGGTGGTGCCGGGAATAGAACCCGCGACCTTCAGATTCCCACGCCCGTGTTCTATCCACTACACCACGCTGCTTCTCTTAAAAAACAAAAGGTCTAATTCTCCTGGACCCACTCTAGTTATGTGTTCAGCACACAGGGGCCTGAGTGCTCATTCACCATCAGGGATTGGGTCCAAGCTGTAACATCAGTTGCCATCTTTTTTTTATGGAAAGGCCAGCTCCTGCCATGGCTAAATTGGGTAAATCGTGCCCTTGGTATTAATCAGACCATGTGGGAGAAATACGGACTCTGGCAGGCCTCTGCAGTATTTGAGTAGTTCGTTACCAGGCATAAGAGGGAATTTATTTTATTGCCATTGTTCTTTTATTGCCATTGTTCTTGTCTGTCCGTCTCCCCCGATTAGAGCGTAAGCCCGTCAAACGGCAGGGACTGTCTCTATCTGTTGCCGACTTGTTCATCCCAAGCGCTTAGTACAGTGCTCTGCACATAGTAAGCGCTCAATAGATACTATTGAATAAGAGGGAACTAATGATATGCTAGTAATCTGGGGACTTAATGATTCTTGTTCCAGAGGGGCTTGAAGATAAGGATCGTCTCTCCCGCAGACTGGGTAATCCTCCGTGTCATTCATTTATTCCATCATATTTATTGAGTGCTTACTATGTGCAAAACACTGTACTAAGCACTTGGGAGGGTACAATACAATACAAGGGTTCAACTTCAGGGTTATGGCTCACCCTTTGATTTATGGATGGCTGATGATGATGGAGTTCTTTAAGGAGCCCACTGCACTTACGTGGCCTAGTGGGAAGAAAGTGGGTCTGGGAGACAGAGGATGTGGGCTCTAATCCTGGATCTTCCACTTTCCTGCTGTGTGACCTTGGGCAAGCCCCTTAGCTTCTCGTGTCCCTCAGTTTCCTTATCTGAAAATGGAGATGCAGTACGTGTTCTCCCTTCTACTTAGCCTGGGAGCCCAATGTGAGACAGGGATCATGTCGGATCTGATTATCATGTATCTACTCAAGCTCTTAATACAGTGCTTGGCTCCTAGTGCTGCACAAATATCATTACTCCTAAGGGGCAAGTTTGTCATCAGCAAGATATGGTTAAAAGAGTGGGCAGAGAGGAAAATTGCTAGGATTCCTAGCAGTAGGCCAAGGGAAACTTCAAACCACATGTTTGTAGCCTTTCTGTTAGCATGAGCAGTGTATCCCAGGGACAGCGTGGCTCAGTGGAAAGAGCCCGAGCTTGGGAGTCAGAGGTCATGGGTTCGGATCCCAGCTCCGCCACTTGTGAGCTGTGTGACTGTGAGCAAGTCACTTAACTTCTCTGGGCCTACATTCCCTCATCTGTAAAATGGGGATTAACTGTGAGCCTCACGTGGGACAACTTGATTACCCTGTATCTGCCTCAGCGCTTAGAACAGTGCTCTGCACCTAGTAAGTGCTTAACAAATACCAGCATTATTATTAAAGTGACTGGGAACTTGATTGGGGTCAGTCCAGCCTGTGACTTTTTTTTTTTTGGTGTCTTGCTAGGTGTTGTCAGAGTTTTTATCTTACATGCAATTTCACACTTGCACATTTACCAAAAGAATCCAAAGGAGCTTCCAAAAGTTATCAGGATTTAATTGCTATGTTTGTTGAAGACTTGTGAATAGCTATCATTTGTTTGGCTAAAATAAAAAGATGATGAAGAGCTTTTGGACAGATAGAAAACCCAGCACCCCCCCCTGTGATAAATAATTATGAATCTATCTTGGTCTGCCATCTAAAAGTTTGTATATCAAGGACCTCCAACTCCATTTGCTTAAATGTGCAGTTATTTTGGGACTTTATATTTCATTGTTCTTCAGATGTAATTAGCCCAGGTGTTTTGACAGTCAGTGGGATCCCAGGGCTTTGATAAATGATTTTTCTTAGTAGGATTTGAGAATGCAAAACCATTCATCTACTTCCTTCAACTGTCCTTTTCTTTCCCTTTCCTCTGTGGTGCATGGCACACTATGCCAAGCCTATCAAAGACCGTTAGACTTTCTGAACGTGGTTAAGAAGTCTCGCCACTTACCTAGAACAATCTTCATTTTTCACTTATGTGGTGAAGTGAACAACATATACCATAGTTGCAATAGCTTAGCAGAATCCACCGCTACAGCCTGGGGGTCTTGAAGAAGGCTGTTGACTTTGTTTCAGGTTTTCATCGATATCCTCTCTCGCATCGACAAGCGGCAACACCAGGACCGGAGGGTTGATAGCAAGATAAAATAATAATAATAATAATGTTGCTATTTGTTAAGCGCTTATTTTGTGCGGAGCACTGTTCTAAGCGCTGGGGTAGATACAGGGGAATCAGGTTGTCCCACGTGGGGCTCACAGTCTTAATCCCCATTTTACAGATGAGGTAACTAAGGCACAGAGAAGTTAAGTGACTTGCCCACAGTCACACAGCTGACAAGTGGCAGAGCCGAGATTCGAACCCATGACCTCTGACCCCAAAGCCCGTGCTCTTTCCACTGAGCCACGCTGCTTCTCTATTTTATTCCTGGAATAAAATGAGTGGGACTGTTATTGGTAGACCGTTCAGAGAGAGCGAGATGATAAAACCTAGTTGGACAGAGCTCAGGATTGTGATCCCGAGGCCATTAATCTGGTGACTGTTCCAAACGAGTCTCTATTGACCACCCACAGGATTTATGACACTCTGTTATTCTCCTGGATGGGCTGAGTTGAAGAATACACAGTTTCTGTCCTCGGAGCAGGAACAGTCTTTACTAATTTACAAGACCCAGGTCCGTGGTTGGCTATTCTAAGATGAAAGAGTTGTTCATCTGAAGTATTTACTGAGATTCTCACTCTTCTCTGTGGAACTTGGTCCGTATGGTTGCGATGGCAGTCTGTTATAGAGTGATGAGAAAGCCCTGAACCTCAGACTTCACTGAGACGGATCTCTCCAAGGTCACCAAAATCGCCCCCACGCCCTTACTTGCCAAATCGAATGAACTCCATCCTAGTCCTTCTCCACGTCTCAGGTCCCTCTACTTTGGAACCACCCCCCTTCTCCTGCCAGCAGCATCTAACCTTACATACGGTTCTCTCCCGATTCTCCTCCTACCTCTCCCGATGATCCTTCTCAGTCCTCTTTGCTCGCTCTTCCCCTGTCTCCCTCGTGGCTCTGTTCTGGATCCTCTCCTCTTATTTTACATTCACCCCTCTGGCAGGCGCATCTGCTCCCATAGCTTCCGCAATCACCTCTATGCAAATGCTCTCTCTCATTCTGCAGTCTTGTATTTCCTCTTGCCTCCAGGACATCGCTTCAGCTATGTTTCACCGGCCCCTTAAGCTCATGATGTCCCAAACTGAACTCCCCTTTCATCTTACCTCCTAAATTCTCTCCTCCACCAAATTCTTCCATCACCATGGACGATACCAAGACGTTTCCCATCTCTCAAGCCCATAAACCTGGCATTATCCATGACTCCGCCCTCTCTTTCAACCCTCATATTCAATGTCCCGAAATCCTGTTGGTTCTTCCTCCGCAGCACTTCCAAAATATGTCACTTCCTCTCCACCTAAATGGCCATCACAGTGGTCATATCCCAACTTGACTACGGCAACAGCCACCTTGCTGACCTCTCTGCCTCCCGGTCGACATTTCCCCTCTCCAGTCAGTATTTTGCTCTGCTGCCCGGATGGTTTTTCTAAAACGTCGTTCTGTGCATGTCTCTTCCCCTCTTGGCATCATGTGGCCCTGGAATAAATTTGCACTTAGAAATAAAATCCACAGATCATCTTTAAGCCCTTCCTTAAGTAGGCAATAATGGGCTGGATCCCAAGGCCTTAACATTTAGAAGCAGCCAATCTGATTCCCTATTGGAATCTTATCTGAAGAATGTGACTCCTTCTGGGTGGCAAATGGCTAATGCCCCCAATTTTTTTGAACAGTATTTGTTAAGTGCTTACTGTGTGCCAGGCCCCGTACTAAGCACTGGGGTAGATACAGCTAATTAGGTTGGACACAATTCGTGTCCCACATGGGGTCACAGTCCTAGAGAAGCGGCGTGGCTCAGTGGAAAGAGCCCGGGCTTGGGAGTCAGAGGTCATGGGTTCGACTCCTGGCTCTGCCACTTGTCAGCTGTGTGACTGTGGGCAGGTCACTTCACTTCTCTGGGCCTCAGTTACCTCATCTGGCAAATGGGGATTAAGACTGTGAGCCTCACGTGGGGCCACCTGTATCTCCCCCAGCGCTTAGAACAGTGCTCTGCACATAGTAAGCGCTTAACAAATACCCGCATTATTATTAACCCCTGTTTCACAGGTGAGGTAACTGAGGCACAGAGAAGTGACTGGCTGTAGATAGTACAGCAGACAAGTGGTGGAGCTGGGATTAGGGTCCAAGTCCTTCTGACTCCTGGACCTGTGCTCTATCCACTAGGCCACGCTGCTCCTTGTTCGGCTAGAGGAAGAAGTGCTCAGCACAAAGTAAGCGCTCAATAAATACGATTGAGTGAATGAATGAATGAAGGAGTTGTATGGATGCCTGACCCATAGATCTACATCATCTATCCTCTAACATATTAATTCCCACTGAATAGATCATTGTCATAATGTGACTTTCTCATAAATGAAGTTCTTTAACTACACAACTCTCACGTTACAGCAGAATTGAGAAAGTAAAGAAGCAGAGTGGCTTAGTAGAGGAGTCAGGGCCTGGGAGTGAGAGGACCTGCCTTCTAATCTTGACTGCCCTTTACCTGCTGTATGACCTTGGACAAGTCACTTCACTTCTCTGTCCCTCAGTTTCCTCTTCTGTAAATTGGGAATTCAATACTTATTTCTCCCTCCTACTTAGACTGTGAGTCCCATGTAGGATCTCGTTATCTTTTATCTACCCCAATAAGCGCTTAACGTACACCTGCAATTATTGTTTTTAGAATTACTTACCAGGAGAGAAATGGTCTTTTGCTAGCAAAAAAACCTTTTGAGAACTTGTTTTATTTTTCAGCTGATTTTCCGGGTTAGTAAGTCCTATTGTTAAATACTCCATTATTTCAAGGGCCATGGTCACTTAAAATGATCCAGGGATGGCAGAGATGAATTCTTTAGGTCCTCTGGCTGGAACAGGCATTTCTCTATCATCTGCTCTGTGAAGGGCACAATATGTTTTCCGCTTTTGCTTGTGTTGCTTTCCGTGGTGCTTCTCTCTGTTGAAGTACAACACAGAGCAGTGCATCTAAGGCTTGAGGGAGATCCACAATTCCCAGCTGACTCTTTGGGGAAAGGAAAATGCAGCCCTGACTGGCTCAATGCAATCTCTAGCCCCTTTCCCTGGGCACAGGATTTACGTCGTCTCTTTGCTGAAGACTGCACTGAAGCAAATAGGTCCCCTAGAGGGACTTAGTCCTTCCAGCAGCCACACAAATTAGTGTAGCCCTAAGGGGCCAGAGGCTGAACAAAAATCAAACCAGGGAAAATGAGGATTTAAATACAAACTGGCACAGTAAACTGGTAATAACTCCGCTGTTAATGGGACAGAATCAATTGTCTTGGGTATGAGAGGTGGCATGGTGTTGTGGATGGAGCTCGGGCCAGGCCAGAAGGTCATGAGGTCTAATTCTGGCTCCTCCACTTGTCTGCTGTGTGACCTTGGAAAAATCACTTCACTTCTCTGGGCCTCAGTTACCTCATCTGTAAAATGGGGGCTGAGGGTGCGAGCCCCAGGTGGGACAGGGACTGTGTCTAACCCGATTTGCTTGTATCCACCCCAGCGCTTAGTTCAGGGCCTGGCACATAGTCAGCACTTAACAAATACCCCAATTATTATCTACAATAATAATTGTGATATTTAGTGCTTAAGCAAGATGCACCATGGCCTAGTGGGTAGACCACGGGCCTAGGAGTCAGAAGGACCTGGGTTCCAATCCCGGCTCCCCCACTTGTCTGCAGTGTGACCTCGTTGAAGTCACTTTACTTCTCTGGGTCTCAGATACCTCATCTGTAAAATGGGGATTAAGATTGTGAGCCCCATGTGGGTCATGAACTGTGTCCAGCACACCGTAAGCACTTAAGAAGTACTTTTTTTTTAAAAAAATAGATTTTTTACGTATCTGGGGGCATTAACCATTTACTGTCTAATTTCTCATTTACCATCAATGGTATTTATTGAGGAATTCCTGTGTGCAGAGCACACGGTAATCTTTCTCTCTCTGATGCTCCTACTCCATCTTGTCCGAGGGCTCCACTTCCACCTCTCTCCCCTTATATACGGCAAGGTTTGGTTCCGGGTCCCTTACTTTCTTACTCTTCTTGCTGTTGTACGTCACCCTCTTGGGAAGGTGAATCTGCTTACGAGGCTTTGCCTCTCCCCTGGATAAATCCGTTCACCCTTGAGGATGACACCCAGTTCAATCTCTCAAGCTGACACCTCTCACCTAATTTTTAACTACTCACATCCAGGACATCTCACCTTGGCTATTCTGCCATAGGGTTCTGTTAGCATCTCCTCCCACCGCTGTGTTGCCAGTGTGGATGGATTTTGTGGGGCTCCCATGTGACATAATGTCATTATATCCATCTATATACATCAGCACTGGAGCAAGTTCCCCAGTTCCTGGCACCACTCCAATCACGTCAGCCTAATCCCAACATTAGCATCTATAAATGCTGCCCTCACCACTTAAGTACCTAGTCGTATCTATTTATATCATCAATTCCTCATTCGGCTTATTTCATCCTGATTCCTCGGCCTCCCTCTTGCTCTCACTATTTGAACGCAATGTCTGCCCTTCCGTCCCATTAGATAGTGAACTCTTGGAAGGCAGCGACTGTGTCTGCCACACTCTGTACTCTCCCAAAAGCTCAGTACCGAGCTTTGCATTCAGAAGGCATTTGATAAATATCACTGATGATGGGGAAGAAGGGAAAAAAACAAGAGGCGCTGACTTTGGGAGGCAGGAATGATGCCAAGTATGTTGCTGAGATGAAAATGAAAACACAATGGAGAGAGCAGCGCGTACTTCGGTCAAGCCAAACCCCATTTGGAGAAGATGTTGAATGCTAAACTGGAACCTAGCACACCCCGCCCTGCAACTCAGAGAGAAAATCACGAGGCAGAGCCTTGCACAGATCTAGTCTGGCCAGAGACAGCTCAAGCATGGAGCCTGTGCCCCTCCCATTCATTCATTTATTCAGTCATATTTATTGAGAACTTTACTATGGGCAGAGCATTGTACTAAGCACTTGGGAGAGTACAGTATAACAATCAGACACAATTCCCTGCCCATAATGAGCTTACAGTCCAGAGGGGGAGTCAGACATTAATATAAATAAATGACAGATATGTACGTAAGTGCTCTGGGGCTGGGAGAGGGAATGAGTAAAGGGAACAAGTCAGGGCAGTGAAGAAGGTTGTGGAAGAAGAGAGGAGGGCTTAAGGAAGGCCTCTCGGTGGAGATGTGCCCTCAGTAAGGATTAAAAGTCGGGGAGAGTAATTGCCTGTCGGATATGAGGAGGGGAGGGCGTTCCAGGCCAGAGGCAGGGTGTGGGTGAGGGGTCAGCGGCGAGAGAGATGAGATCGAGATGCAGGTGCAGTGAGGTGCATTAGAGGGGCAAACTGGGTGGCTTGGGTTGCGGTAGGAGAGAAGCAAGGTGAGGTAGGAAGGGGCAAGGTGATTGAGTGTTTCAAGCCAACTGTGATGAGTTGTTGTTTGATGGGCAGGTAGATGGGAAACCACTGGAGGTTCTTGAGGAGTGGGGGAACGTGGCCTGAACGTATTTATAGAAGGACGATCTGGGCAGCAGAGTGAAGAATGGACTCCCTTGTCGGGCCCAGCTTTTTGCCAGTGCAGGATCTAGCATGAAGAACCTAATTGAGTATTTATAGGACAACTGGAGATCCTCCAGACCGCAAAGTGGGACCAAAGTGGGTCTAATACACAGGATCCCCACTGGCCTGTGGTCGGTTCTCCTTCAAAGAGGGCAGGTTAGGGAGAAGCCCCCTTCCCAGCTTGCTACTCTCTGCCCCTTGGTGCCATGGACACAGCTGCTCACGTGCTTCCAACTGGCATGTATACATCCCCTTACTCTGTCCCTTCCCCTAATTTGTTTTACTGTCCATCCCCCCCGCTAGATTGTAAGTTCCTTGCAGGCAGGGATCGTGCCTACCAACTCTTTTGTATTAGACTCTCCCAGCGGCTTAATCCAGTGCTCTGCACACAGTAACTGCTCAATAAATACCATCGATTGAGTCCCCGGGCCCAGTTATGGTCCGACTCCCCTAGCCTTTTCCCCCCACAGGAGATTTTAGTCCCTCTTCCAAGGAAAAGATTTTCCTTCACCGCTGAAGACAAATGGACCGGAGGCTTTCCTCTTCCACAGGCCTCTCTCCAACTCATGACGCTCTACCTGTCAAGTTATTAATCACCGATCTCCTGGGGGTATCCATCTTGTAAGGCCGAGCAGTTAACAGAGGGCTCCCCCAAGGCCGGGAGGGGAAGCCACAACGTGGAGATTACCCTGCAAGTCCAAGAAGCAAATGAAAAACTGACTAATCACCTCCAAGAGATTAATGGTGCCCCTTGGCTGCTTAAATCCATATCCTCCACAGTGCCCGGTGCTGCCAAATAGTTTGCTTGGTGCCTAGCAGCAGAGTGCATAAACGTCTCTTAAGAGCACAATATTGAAAATGATCAGATTATTATATGATGCATTCTCCAGGTGCATCATTTTGAAACGAATTCCCCTTAGCTGACATTTCTATGGGAAAGATATGCAGACAGAACGGGTCCTGGTTTTGGTTTAATCTCATCTTTATTATCATTAATTTCTTTGCTCAGAAATCCTCCGGAGAATGCACGTTTGGAAGAGGGTAATTCATTTCCTAGGGGTGAAAGCTGGTTACCTGTTCTTGGAATTGATGTGCTGTCCTTTTAATAGTTTCCAGTTATTGGGGTAGCCGCATAATTGATGCCCTATCACTATTTTTCCCTCTTCAATTGTGGTGCGTATTAGAGTGCAGGGCAATTTAAATTGAGTAATTGGAACATTTGAATTGATTAATTTAAGGAAGATTTGGAATAAAGGCTCCTGAAGATATTTTTGTAAGATGTTTCTCTGCTAAGGATTTTGATAAATACACGTTGCTTGGTGCTAGCGGCCAAAGCTGCCGTTTAGCGGAGATCATGACCTGGAGGTGGGAGGTAAGAGGGTGGGAGCTCTTCGAGGGCAGGGAATGTTTCTGCTTACTGCTGTAGTCTCCCAAGCACTTAGTACAGCGCTCTGCCCACGGTAAGCACTCAATAATTATGATTGAATGAACGAACTTTTCCAGAATGCTCCGGACCAAGGAAGGGACGCTTTAGAGATTATGCAGGCATGAGCCTTTGAGTCACAGTGAAAGGTAGAAAGTCTTCATGCTCTTATTTCATTCTCTGCCCGAGGGTCTTTCAGGTTGCTGGGTCTGCATCTTTTGGAGGGAGTATAGAGGCCCTCGGGCATGCTCAGGGAAGATGGCATGCATGAATGAACGTCTGGAATAGAGGATCTATGAGGAACGTTTTAAAACAGTTGGAGCGATTGAGCCTAGAGTCAGGCAGACTGGGGTGGGGTAGGTGGAAATGAGATGCCGGACTGGACAAAGGCCTTACCTCTTCCCTTTTCTGGTCATTTCTGGCACTGGGGTGAAAACAGTAAGGACTTTTAGTGGTCTGAAGGGGGCTCAATGTGATGAAAATGTTTAAAAATAGATGTGAGCTGATGACTTTTGCCAATTCCACAGTGATAAGGAAGCAGCGGTAACCCGAAGCACTCCCGTACTGTTGAGTGAATTTTGAGAATTGCACAGCATCACTGTGTACCCCCAATCCCAACACACCCTGGTTTATGAGCCCCTCCTGAGTCAGAAAAGGAAAAGGCACCAATGGCCTCCAGTATTCTACTGTGGCTCCGCCACTTCCTTTTTGGAGCCAGGGAAACAGGAGAAGTGCCAGGCATAATGCCAAAAGTACCGGACACCAGGCTAGAAGTAGTGTGGCCTGGTACAAAGAGCACAGACCTTGGAGCCAGAGGACCTGAGTGCTAATCCTGGCTCTGCCATTTGCCTTCTGTGTAACCTGGGGCCAATCACTTAACTCCTCTGGGCGTCAGTTTTCTCATCCGTAAAATAGGGATTCAGGTCTTATTCTCCCTCCTACTTAGACTGTGGGCGCCTCCTGTGGAACAGAGGCTGGCTCCAGTCTGATTATCCTATATCTATCGTTGCACTTAATAAGCACTTTTTTTTGCCATTTAAGTGCTTACTATGTGCTAGGCACCGTACTAAGCACTCTGTCCTTTGCACAGAGTTAGTCCTCAATAAATACTACTGATAATAAAGGAGAAATAAGAGAGTACTATTTTGGCCAAACCAAGGGTTTTAGAAGGGTCCCTTTAGAGTGAAAACTCATTGTGGGCAGGGAACATATCTACTAACTCTGTCAAAATGTACTTACTCAAGTGCTTACTATAGTGCTCTACATGTAAGTGCTCAGTAAATGCCATTGATTGACTGATTTCAAGGAGGAGGGAATGGTCACGATGTCAAAGGCAGGAGAGGCCCAAGAGGATTAGGATGGAGAAGAATCCTTTGGACATGGCTACTGTGAAGCCCTGGGAGGCCCAGGACTGTGCTGGTTGAGTGCGGTGAATGGGTGGAGAGCCTGAATGTGGTGGGTCAGAGTGAGTTGGTAGGGAAAAAGGGAAGGCACAAGGGTGTAAACAGCCCATTTTGAAGATTCCTTCGTGACTTTTCAGGAAGAGTCCAACTCTTCTTTCCCGCTGTCCTTTGTTGACCCTACGTTCGACTCAGGCGTGATTGCTGAAGAAATATTACCAATAAAATGTCCCCACTTAATGGGCTCTTGTGTGTGAGAGCTCTCTACCTGTCTTCTCTTGGTTTTGATCCTCATTGGTCTCAGCTACTTTTGTTTTAGAAAAATGAAAATCGTCCTCAGACCTTGAAGGGGTCTTTAGAAGCAGTGTGGCCCAATGGAAAGATAATGGGTCTGGGAGTCAGGGGACATGGGTTCTAATCTAATCTGTCTTCTGTGTCACCTTGGGGTAAGTCACTTTACTTCTCTGTGCCTCGGTTACCTCATCTGAAAGATGGGGACAGAAACTGTGTCCAACCTGATTACGCTTTATCTGCCCCAGCGCTTAGTACAGTGCCTGGCACATAGTAAGCACTTAAATATCATTAAGCAAAGGGGGTCATTGGAGATGGGCGTTTGGACATGGTTATTATGGTTTTTGTTCGGGCTGCCTGCACATTTGAACTCCAACTACTTCACATGTACTGCCAATCACCTGGCCTCTGCAAGCCCCGACCATTAGAATGGAATTTGCACCCCCAAATCTTGCACGTGAACTTTCTTTCCTTTTTTTTTTTACGGTATCTGTGAAGCACTTACTATGTGCCATGCACTGTACTAAGCTCTAGGGTAGATACAAGCTAATCAGGTTGGACACAGTCTTTGCCCCACATAGGGCTCAAAGTCTTAATCCCCATTTTATCGATGAGGTAACTGAGGCACAGAGAATAATAATTATGGTATTTATTAAACACTTACTATGTGCCAGGCACCGTTCTAAGCACTGGGGTGGATACAAGCGAATCGGTTTGGACACAGTCGCTTGTCCCACGTGGGGCTCGCAGTCTCAATCCCCATTTTACAGCTAGGTAACTGAGGCACAGAGAAGTGAAGCGACTTGCCCAAGGTCGTGCAGCAGACAAATGGCAGAGCCAGGATTAGAACCCATTCCCTTCTGACTCCCAGCCTCATGCTCCATCCACTAGACCATGCTGCTTTTTGAACTTCTGCTTCCCACTGGGCTAGAAATAGCCAGAGAAATGACCAGTCCTTTGGAACTCCAGCTGCTCCGGCCTTTACTGGGAGCCAGACTTTGAGATTTTTTTCTTTAAAAAAGGTCCAGTTTGCATTCAGACTTTAGAATTGTTACAAATTTCTTCAGAGAGGGTGAGAAGGACAATTATCAAGTCACATTTAACATAGCAGCGTCTGCCGGGGCTTCTGGCCATAGCAATGAAGCACTGACTCTTCAATCCTTCATAGTCATGGAACTAGGCTTATGTCTTGCCTAGCATAAATGCCAGCTAAAAACTCCTGGCTCTCAGCTTGAGCTTTAAGGATGTTTTGTTTCTCCTTTCATTCAAACCCTAAACATTTTGTAATGAAAACTGTGGTATTTAAGTGTTTATTATGTACTGAGCACTGTTCTAAGCACAGGGGAAGATAGAAAATAATCCCTGTCCCACACAGGGCTCACAATCTAAGGAGAAGGAAGAGGAGGTATTGAATCCCCATTTTACAGATGAGGAAATTGAGTCACAGGGAAGTTAGGTGTCTTGCTGAAGATTACAAAGCGGGATTCGAACCCAGGCCCTCTGACTCCCAGGTCTGCGCTCTTTCCATTAGACTCCGCTTTTCCTGTTTAGTAAAGTAGCATTTGCATTGGAATCATGAACACTGGACTTCAACTGCATTTTTGCCAGGGAAATAGACAGTGATTATGTTTAGTCTACAAATTAACCTCTGGTAGAGGAGCCAAGAAAGTATCCAAGGTTTGAGGAAGAGATACTGAAAATGATGGTGGGAAAGGCACACATTTGAGGCATAGGGAGAAACCACAGGGAATATGGGATGCTTTGCCTGGGCTTTGGAAGTCGATTTAAAATGGCCATGAAGAGAGAAGTTGAGAATAGCAGCAGAAAGGAATAGTGTGAAAAATCTTGAACAGGAAGACTAAAACTGACTATCCCTGGGAGATTGAAATGTGAAAATGGAGAGCAGGCTACCAACAGAATCGAGATGAGTGAAGTGCATCCAAAGTTATTCTATACTTTCTCTTCACTTACAGTCTCAGTGAGTTACAGGCATCCGCACAAGAATACAAAACCATTTTGGAAGCGATTTGGGAAGCAGCGTGGCCTAGGGGAAAGAGCTAGAGCCTCGTCCTCAGAGGATCTGGGTTCTAATCCCTACCCTGCCAGTTATCTGCTTTGTGACCTTCTGCAAATCACTTAACTTCTCTGGGCCTCAGTCTCCTCATCAGTAAAATGGGATTCAATACCTGTTCTTCCTCCTACTTAAACTGTGAACCCCAGGTTGGACAAGCACTGTGTCTATCCTGATTAACTTGTATCAATCCTACCTACCCCTGCACTTAGAGCATTTAGACACATAGTAATAATAATAATGTCAGTATTTGCGAAGTGCTTACTGTGTGCCAAGCACTGCTGTAAGCGCTGGAGTAGATACAGGGTAATCAGGTTGTCGTCCCACGTGGGGCTCACAGTCTTCATCCCCATTTTACAGATGAGGTAACTTAGGCACAGAGAAGTGAAGTGACTTGCCCAAGGTCACACAGCTGACAAGTGGAAGAGCTGGGATTAGAACCCAGGACCTCTGACTCCCAAGCCCGTGGTCTTTCCCTGAGCCACGCTCCTTTGCGCTTAATGAATGCCATAATAAATAAGAGGATAAATATGCTATTTACAGGTCAAACTACGGAATGTGCTCAGAAGAATGTGAACATTATGTTAGAAATTATTGTCCATCATGGCCACCTCTCCGAGAGACAGTCTTCACCAGAGTCATATTAAAACACACCAAGAAAAACTGCCCATTTTCTAGCAGTAGAAAACAAGTGGAATTTCACTCAGGACACTTCATCATTATTGGGAATTTCTATACCTTCTTCTGGCTACCAAAAAAAAGGTAGAAGATTCCTAATTCCAGTTTCCTTCACTATTTATTCAATAGAATTCAGCACTGCAGCACACACAAATGCTGAGGATAGGCAAAAGAAGTGCAAGAGATGGCTGAAGCTGTGATGAGATTCAGGGAAAAGAGAGACCCAAGTAGACCCCACAACATACTGGAGAGAGCATAGGTGTGGGAATGAGAAGGACCTGGTTCTAATCCCAAATCTGCCACTTGTCTACTGCGTGATCTGGGGCAAATCACTTCACTTCTCGGTGCCTCAGTTGCCTCATCAGTAAAATGGGGATTGCAACTGTGAGCCCCATGTGGAGCATGGACTGTGTCCAACCTGATTAGCTTGTATCTGCCCCAGGACTTAGTACAGTGCTTAACACATAATAAGTGCTTAATAAATACCACACATGCGCACACACACACAACCGCTCCCCCTCCCCAAAGAAAAACCCAGTTAACATAAAAAAGCCCCAAACAAAAAAACCATAACTGGATTACCTGGGCGATTGTTTATTAAATCAGGGACAAAATTTTAAAATCCCATATTCACTTCTGTTCCTTAGTATCTAACAGAATAGAAGTGAAGTTTGTCTAAAGGGAAGGTGATTTGGAGGCCTGATCTGCTCCTCTGAATGTCATGTTCCCAGGGGCAAGAACTATGGCTTTGGTATGTTCTGTTCAGCTAATATGAGCTGTTTCTTCTCCTTTTGGGAAATGGATTTTCTGCATATTGCTTTGGAGTATTATTCCTGTTTGAAGTCTTGTGATCCTGGATAACTTTCCTCCCATTTTTCCTCCTGGGTCCAGGTGGGATTCTTTCCTCATCGAATCGCCAACCTTGGCTAGTTGCAAGCCACTTATACAGACTGGGTAAAGTTTGGATTTTGATGTGTTTAGAAATGAAATGAGTTTTTTAGTGTAGGTGCTTTCTGATTAAATACATTTTGGAATATAAATCTTGGCACGGCTAGTTAAGGATACAAATGCTTCCCTTCAGGAGCCCGATACAGAATAAGTGTTTCTGCTTTGAACAGTGGATGTCAGAGGAAGTGTTTTTGAGGTTTTTTTTTTTAAAGAAAATTCTATTTTTTCCCCCTAGGTCACATGGGATAAGTCAATAGAAGCGTATACATAATATTATTAGAGAGTTCGTAGCGTAGACCAAATAATCTTTTTGGGCCTGTCCCGCTAGTTTCCGATGCCTTGATGTGATCATGCTGTCTGAGCGTTTCTAACTTGCTTAACCCCATTCCTGGATTTCCCTGTTGCCAAAGGCAATTCCCAGCATCCCGAGACGGTATTGGGTGGGTGATATGGTGTATTTCTTCTCTCAGAATTCAGGGTCAGACTAAGAATTGGCTGATTCCAACAGGAAATGGGGAAGTTCAGAGTTCTAGTTATTTTCACCATCTTTTTGATGGCGTGGCTATCGCTTGTACTTCTTAGTATTGCTCATTTGATTGAAATTTCCTCAGCTCTTCTCCTTTTTCTCCTGAACACCTAGGTTATACAAGCAATATGACATCTGGGGCCTTATAATGACAGTTTCTAGGGTGGCAGATGGGACTAAGAAAAATGCTTTTTCAGCCACCAAGCTAAGATCAAGCACACTTCAGTTCCAAGTGTCCTCCCATTATCTTTTCATGATAACACCTTCCTTCAGAACTCTGCTGCTTCTCCAGCTAAGTATCAGGGAGACTTCAAAGTCCAGAGGTGAAGATTTGAAAGAAAATTTTGCTGCCCATTTTCTTTCCCTCTCCTCCACATCCTGTTTTCTAAGACCTTCCCTTCACGATGCTCGGAAGAAAGCGTTCGAGGGGGGAAAAAAATCCAAAATGCAGTTCGAGAATCCGGTCCACACATCACAGCATGAATCCTCTCAAAATGAATTAGCAAACTGATGTACTGCCTGATTCCAAGGGGTAGGATCATAGATAACAGTGATCCTCATCTCAGAAGCACACATACTCACTGTGGTCAGGGAATGTGATTACCCACTCTGCCGCACTCTACTCTTCCAAGTGCTTAGTACAAGTCTCTGGCCTGGAACACCCTCCCTCCTCATTATCTGACAGATGATCACTCTGTGGTTCATCTCCTCCAAGAGGCCTTCCTTGACTAATCCCTCATTTACTCTTCTCCCACTCCCTTCTGTGTCATCCTTCCACTCGGATTTACTCCCTTTATTCACTCCTCCCTCGGCCCCACCGAACTTAGGTACATGTCTGTAATTTATATTAATGTCTGTATCCCCCTCTAGACTGTAAGCTTGTCACGGGCAGAGAACTTCTCTACCAACTCTGTTATATTGTGCTCTCCCAGGCGCTTAGTTCAGTGCTCAGTAAATGGGACTGATTGATTGCTTTGCTCTAACTGCATTTACTTTGAACACAATAAGTGCTCAACAAATACCATTAGTGATGATCGAACTTTATTATCCCCCTCCTCAGCACTCATGTATATATGTTTATTCAAGTATTTACTTTGACCACTCCAGTGGTAAATATTTTTAAGTTTGTCTCCCTTTTTACATTTGTAAACTCCTTGTAGACAGGGAATATATCAGTGTAATCTTGTTTCCCGAGCACACCAGGTGGGTGCTCAATAAATGCCACAATCATCCTGGATCCCTTGATCTTTTTCAATTCTTACATTGTCACTAAATCCTGACTTTTTTTCTCCCCAGCACTTCCCAGATCTCCCTTTGTTCTGCACTCAGAAAGTAATCATCCTAGAGGAACTTCCTCATATAGTGGTTTGATTACTGAATCAGCCCCCTCACTGATCTCCCAGCTTCTAGACTTTTCCCTCTCCAATTCATATTTAGCTCTGTTGCTCCAGAGTCATTAATGCACATGCCTTGGTACTAATAAAATATGCGTTAGGAATTCAAGGTATTTTATTTTAGATGAAACTGCTTAGTACAGTGCACAAGAGCTTAATACAGTGTTCCATGCGCTTAGTACAGAACTTTGCATACAGTAAGCGCTCCAGAAATGCGACTGAATGAATGAACGATTCTCTGCAAATGAGTGGAAATCATCTCCCTATCAACCTATCCATGCCTTTGACACCCAGCATCATAGTTCCTGAGGATTTCGGTTGACTGTTTTGGACCACGCTATTCAGATCATATAATAATAATAGTAATAATAATTATGGTATTTGATAATGTGCCAGGCACTGTACTAAGTGTTGGGGTGGTTGCAAGCAAATCCGGTTGGACATATTCCCTGACCCACATGGGGCTCACAGTCTTAATCCCCAGTTTTCCAGATGTCGTAACCGAGGCACAGAGAAGTTAAGCGACTTGCCCAAGGTCACCCAGCAGAAAAGTGTTGGAGCTGGGATAGAACCCAGGTCCTTCTGACTCCCAGGCCTATGCTGTACTCATTGGGCTGCTTCTCATATGGCATCCTGAGGGTCCCATTTTATCTTTCCATTCTGTTTCTATACTTGATTTGCCACCTCTCCCAAGAAGGTACTCATACTATTTTCCCCTACTTTCATCAGATTTTTCTCCGGCTCTCTTTAGCTACTTTCTTCTAGGTAAAAGACCAATATTAACTCCGATCTGATCACATTTTATAGCTTGGGTCCCACAGCACACTGGAGATCCACTAGGCTTATCTCAGCGCTGTGTATATATCTGGTCAATATCTTCACATTCATCTTGACACTTGGTGGTAGTAATTAGGGTGAAAATAGAGTGGGAAATTTGAGTATTTTCCTGAAAAGTTCACGACAGAGGATCCATACACATGGGACTGTTAGAGGCAGAGCCTAGGGAATTTTGGCTCTAGTAGTGAAAATGATGGGCACCATGATGGGTAATTAGAGGGAAAAGTTATGGATTTAAAGCCATCCCTAGTCCTGTAGTCGATTGTCCGGGACAATCATCAAACTGGCACCAAAATACACCCGGGGGAAGCATGCCGGAGACCGAATGCTGGGTCGTATTCGGCCCATTGGTCTAAACTAGTACTAGCGTATCTCTGGCCTTCTTTAAAAAATTTCCTCTTCTAGCTCGATTGGTCCTTGAAGTAACAGTTGTCACCGATTCGTTCCACTTTTTGAATAAAAATTGTTGCTTGAAATGCCCAGAAATTCTCTAGTGTAGCAGCTTTCTCCGATTTGTCCAGGAGATGGCAATAGTTCTGAATTTAATAGGCCCTCATATTTCCGAGTGAAAAACGATAGTTTGAGAGAGAGAGGTGTATGAAATGATATTTGTTAAGTGCTTACTGTGTATCAGGCACCATTCTAAGTGCAGGGGTAGATGCAAGGTTGGCCACAGTCCCTGTCCCACGTGGAACTCGCAGTCCAAGTAATTGCAGTGATCAAGGCAAGAGATGGGATCTCCAACTGGGTTTCTCTTTGGGCATTCACCTGGTCAATACTGAGGCTTCGAGCAGGAATTATCGACTGATTTCACATTCACCAAACACCCAACGTGTACTCGGCAGGACAGAAGCTGCCAGACTCACAGTTTGTACTCTCGGAGGCTGACGTTCTGACGCTTCACAAATATCAACGAAAAATAAGTCATAGGAGACGGGAGTTGGGTTGGGCCGAGTTTTCCTAAGGGAGCACGATATTTAGAAAACCAAGCCAACCCATTTGTCTTAAAATTGATCAAAGACTCTTTTCCGAGTAGATATCTATTCAACTCATATTAAACCCAGCAGCAAATTGTCGTTGGGACAGTGGAAATTCTCGAGAACTCAGGTAAGGATTGGGTTTGAGGAAGGGTACAGGCTTTGCTTTGCTGAGTAATCCATTCTCTCTGCCTCCCGCTCGGTCAGCTCTTAGACGTGGGTCCCGGAAAGCCAATATATCATTATTAGATTGCCTTCATCGGGCTAATTGACACGGGATGAAAAATGTAGCAGGGCTTTCTCTTTTCACGAGGAAAGGCCTGCAAATGAGTGTAACTGTTGTAAAGGTTAACTGAGATGGAAAACGGCCCCTTCCACATCTTGTAGGTTGGCGGTTTCTCGGTGTATTGGAACAACCCTAATTGGCATCGTAAGAAACAAGGAAAAAGAGGGAGAGGGAGCCCATCATCCTATCCAAATGTACAAGGGAGAAGATTCTGGGAAATGGTGTTCAACTCCTCAGCGAGCCTGCTGGAGTGCGGTTCGGTTACTTTGAAGTTGACATAGGTCGCCAAGATTAGTAGTTGGGTGAAAAGCCTACCAGGTATAGGCCACATTGGCAGTGGCCTATGGGGAGAGTATATGTGAATTAATCGTATTTATTGAGCACTTACTGTGTGCAGGGCACTACACTAACCTCTTGTGAGGACAAAGAGGGCTTCATTAGTGAAGGTCTCTTGGAGGAGATGTGATTTGAATAAGGTTTTGAACATGGGGAGAGTGATCATCTGTCAGATTTGAAGCGGGAGCAGTTCTAGGTCACAGGAAGGATAGGGGCCCGGGGCCGGTGGAGAGATAGATGAGATCGAGGTACAGTGAGTAGGTTGGTGTTAGAGGAACAAAGTGAATGTGCTGGGTTGTAGGAAATCAGCGAGTCAGGAGGGGGCAAGGTGAATGAGTGCTCTGAAGCCGACGGTAAGGAGTTTTTATTTGACTCAGAGGTAGATGGACAATCACTGGAGGTACTTGGAATGGGAAAACATGGACTGAACTCTTTCTTTAGAGAAATGATCCAGGTGGCAGGGTGAAGTACGGACTAGACTGGGGAGAGACAGGAGACCAGCAATGAGGCCGATGCCGAAATCAAGGCGGGATGGAATAAATGCTTGTATCAACACGGTAGCAGGTTGCGTGGAGCAGAAAGGGCAGATTGCGCGGCGGTGTGTGTGTATGAGTACGTGTAACGTAGGCTGTATTGCAAGTGATGATGCAAATCCCACTTTTGGGACTTCTGATCTAAGTCAGGGTTTGATATTCACAACATAAAATTTCCTGGCCGGCAACAGAGTTTGGCATCATAACAGGAGAGAGCCATATAAAGTCTTTCAAATTCTAGCCTAGGGGCAACTGCCTACAGAGCAGGGTCTTCCAGAGTCAGGTTTGAGCAACTTCAATTTGGGTGCAGCTTTCCTTCTGACAGTACCGGCCTCTCCACTCTCTTGCCACCAACCCCTTGCCCATGCCCTCCCTCTAACTCGGAACTCCCACGGTCAGTCAATAGTATCAGTGAGCCGTAAATCAACAGAAGCAGTGTGGCCCTGTGGCTAGAGCATAGGCTTCAGAGTCAGAAAGACCTGGGTTCTAATCCTGGTTCTGCCGCTTGTCTGCTGGGTGACCTTGGGCAAGTCACTTAACTCCTCTGAGCCTCGGTTACCTCAACTGTAAAATGGGAATTAAGATTGTGAGCCCCACGTGGGATAGGAACTGCGCCCAACCTGATAAGCTCGCATCTACCCCAGAGTTTAGAACAGTGCTTGACAAATAGTCGGGGAAGCGGCGTGGCTCAGTGGAAAGAGCCTGGGCTTGGGAGTCAGAGGTCATGGGTTCGACTCCCAGGCTCTGCCACTTGTCAGCTGGGTGACTGTGGGCAAGTCACTTCACTTCTCTGGGCCTCAGTTCCCTCATCCGTAAAATAGGGATTAACTGTGAGCCTCACGTGGGACAACCTGATTCCCCTGTATCTACCCCAGCACTTAGAACAGTGCTCTGCACATAGTAAGCGCTTAACAAATACCAACATTATTATTATTATTAGTAAGTGCCTAAATGCCATTATTATCATTATTATCACTTATTAAGGGCGTACTGTGTGGAGAGCGCTGTTCTAAGCATTTGGAAAAGTACAATACAACCGAGTTGGTAGACACAATTCCTGCCCACAAAGAATTTACCGTTTACAGGGGGAGAGAGTTATTAAAATAAATTATGACCGACAGACCACTACACTTCCCATCTTCAAAGCCCTTCTAAAATCACATCTCCTCCAGGAAGCCTTCCCTGACTAATCTCTCATCACCCCAATCTATTCTCCCTCCTTACTGCATCACCCACACACTTGAGTTCTTGCCCCTAAGCACGTACTGGCCCCACTCCTTTCCCCATCCCAGCACTTATGCACATATTTTAATACTCTGTTGTTTTCCATATGTGCATTTTATTTTAATATCTGTCTTTCCCTACTAGATTACAAGCTTCTTGAGGGCAGGGATTGCGTCGATTTACTCTATTGCACCGTCTAAGGGAATGCAGGATTTCCGTAAGGCAGGCTTGTGATTGGAGTTAGTGGAGCGAAGAATACGGACCGGGTTGTAGCGGGAGTTGAGTGAGGCCAAGTAGAAAGGCTTGGAATGTCTATAAGAGACTCAGGGGCCCAAAAGAACAACAAGTTTCTCAGTATTTTGGGGACACCCCCCCCCCCCCCCAGCTCTGAGATGGTTCGGTGAGATTCCCTTTTGGAGCTTGACCTGTTTGGGCCTACAGCAGAGACAAAAGACCCCAATGGGACATGGCTCAGAAGCATCTGTTGGATGAATGAAAGGCTAAAAAAAATTCTGAGGTTTTTGAGGTGAGCGGGGAAGAGCTTTTGATAGTGCTTTTAGCTTTGTTTATCATTAAGTGGGCACAACTATCTCTGCAGAAGTGAAAAACATGATAAATCTGTCCCTTGGGGGCAATAACTGTAAATCAAATAAGAATAGCGGCAGTTGTTCTTAATCCCTTCGAGTAGCAGGTGTCGTTCCTGTGTGCCCAGCATACCCTGTCTCCCAACCTCCCCCCCCTCTCCCTCCCTCCCTTCTTCCCTCACTCCAGGTGGGCAGAGGTTGTGGCTCTCGGGTTGAATCACAGTCTGGGCCCGTTTCCCGGGATTGGCCACAGTCTGTCCCATCTGGAGCTGGTGGCCGTGGAGGCTGTGATTCACCCGACAGAACCATCAAGTGGGTTGCTCTAAAGACTGGAGCGGGCTGACCACTAAGCCCTCCTTTCTTCTTCTCCCACTCACTTTTTTCACTGCCCTGACTTCCTTTATTAATCCCCTCACCCTCCAGCCCCACAGCACTTATGTACATATCTGAAATGTATTTATTTATATTAATACATAAATATATGAATGTCTGTCTCCCCATCTAGGGAAGTAGCGAGGCTCAGTGGGAAGAGCACGGACTTGGGAGGCAGAGGATGTGGGTTCTAATTCCGGCTCCCTAGGTTATCTGCTGTGTGACCTTGGGCAAGTCACTCTACTTCTCGGGGCCTCAGTTACCTCATCTGGAAAATGGGAATTAAAAGTGTGAGCCCCACGTGGGACAACCTGATTACCCTGTATCTACTCCGGCGCTTAGAACGGTGCGTGGCACATAGTAAGTGCTTAACAAATAGGTAATTATTATTATCATTATGATTGTTAGACAGTAAGCTCATTGTGGGCAGGGAATATGTCCATTTATGGTTATATTGTGCTCTCTTAAGTGTCTAGTACAGTGTTGTGCACATAGTAAGCACTGAATAAATAGGATTGAATGACTAAATGGTGAGTGCCCCCAGTGGCCTCGGCTCACTCTTTCCCTTTGGCATTGGTGTTCTTGGCATTCCTAGAAAGGCCTATCCTTGCTAAATACTCCTCTTCAGGAGTATTAAACTGTGAGGCCCATGTGGGACAGGGACTATGTCTGATCTGATAAACTTGTATCTACACCAGCGCTTAGAACAGGGCTTGGCACAGGGTCAGCGCTTAACAAATACCATAACAATAATAAGTTGGGGATAAGGGGGCGGTGGGGCATACACACCCCCTTGATTTCAGTGCCCTCGGAGTGGGAGCGTCCTACAAGAAGACTGGAGTTGGTTCATTCGGCTTGCTCAGCCAAATGGGCCAACGAGCCGACACGGATTATCATCCGTGTGGGAGCTCCCACCTGTCCGTGCCACTCTTGGCTTGGGCAGCGTCTACCTATTTCATGGTTTCCTGTCCAGAGATCCTTATCAGTCAGTGGTATTTATTGAGCACTTGCTGCATGCAGAGCACTGTACTAAGTGCTTGGGAAAGTACACCACCACTTGTCTGCTGTGTGACCTTCACTGTGCCTCAGTTACCTCATCTGTAAAATGGAGATTGAGACTGTACCCCCCACAGGGGACAGAGTCTGTGGCCAACTCTGTTTGCTTGTATCCACCTTAGTGCTTAGTACGGTGCCTGGCACATAGTAAGCGCTTCACGTTATTGTTACAATGCCAACAGGGTTAGTAGACACATTCCTTGCCCACGAGTTTACAGTCTAGAGGGAGAGATGGACATTATTCTAAATAAGTAAATTATGGAAATGTCCACGATTGCAGATGGAGGAGGGCTATGGGACTCAACAGCATATACTACAAGACGTAAGCGCTTTGGGGTTGAGGGGGAGGTGAATACCGATGTACCCAGTGAGTACGGATCCAAGATAGAACATTAGCACATCCACTGGTCCCTTCCGTGTCACAGGGGCAGGAAATGGTGACTGAAACCCTTCCCTGGGAATGAGCTGCACTCTGGTAGAAAGAAGCAGAGGAATGGGAAATGATAGGTGTTAAAGTAGACGCAACTTCACTCGTTGGGCGAAGGTGACAAATCAGACCCCAAATGGAACTCTAGTGGCTCAGAGCAACGTATCATTACAGCCACGTTATTTTGCTTCTGACGGAAGCACTCTTACTCAGTTGATTCAGAGGAGGCACCTAGAGCCCATCTTTGTCGATCGGTTTTGAGACCAGTTAAAGCTTTCTAAGTCGTTCTCCGTGTCCTACTGTAGAAAACCAACCTAAATTACAGCTGGGCAGCGAGCAAGAAAACTCAGGCAGAAAAATGCTGGTTGTCACTTTCCTTTCGGATAATGAACAGATCAGATGCTTGTGAGGAATGGGTGATTGTTTTTCATTGGTGGCCTGAACTTGGGCTTACTTCTGGGAGTGAAGAGTTCAGGTTCTTTTGGCGTGATCTCTTAAAAGTCTGTGATGCCATGGAACCTTGTGTTTCATTAGCCTCCCACCAGCATGCTCAGCTCACCTTCAAATGCTCTGGGAAGGAAGAGAGGTCAGGTGTGATTAGCTTCCTTTTCTAGAAGGAAATAAGTTGAGAGATGAAAAATGAGCCTCAAGTCACCCACGGGGTCAAGTAAATTCTGGGTTGCTCAGATCTCCTGGTTTTCCTGTTCTCTTTTAGCCTTCAATATGCTGAGGCTGTTCTTCTTCTTAGGAAGAAGAAGAAATGGTGACCCCTTTCCCTGAAGCCTAAAGAAGGAGCCCTGATTTTGGCTACAGGGCAGGAGAGAGATCTGAGAGCATCGTCCTATGCGGATCAACCGGAGGAATGCTCTCAGGAACCAGAAAGAAAATTTGCTTTATGGCGTTTGGTGCATGGAGAGGAAAGAAGAGAAGTCCCTAAAGAATATTATCAGGGTAAGTGTTGTTTTGCCCTCTGGTTAATTTGGGCTTCACCAGTACAAGAACTCAGATAACGTAAGAGGCCTTCTTCCTACTGAAATGTGAACTTTCCTCCAGTTCAAAGCAAATGGAAAATGCCTAGGTTGTGGGGCTCATTCTATAGCTCACAACTGCCAGAAATTGAATGTCTTTTGCAGGCCCGGAGGAAGGAAGCCCTCTGGGGGGGAGGGGGGAGGGAGGAAGAGTAGGGAAGGATGGGGGGAGGATGAGGCAGACGGTGAAGAATTCTAGAGGTAAATAAAGATGTGTTCAGTAAAGAATATGAGCAACAGTTTGTTGAATGAGCTCTGAAGAAAGGGGCCTTTTTATTAACATAGGCTTATCTATTTGCATTTCTATTTTTAATCATTACAGATTTACTGTATTTTTCCCCCTGAGGCTTTGTGTGTTATAATGTGGGTACTATTTTTATATGAGCCCATTTTTAACTGAGATGAATTCAATTGTCTTTCAGCATATATCATTGTTTATCTTAATTAATGCTAAAATATTCTTAGGATTAAAAAAAAGCATCCCACTTAGTATTGTACAAAGGAACAGCATTAATTTTTGCCTGTCTGCTGCCTGGTATATTTATAAAAGTTTTAATATCCTGTTATTTCAGACAACATTACATACTTTTATGCCCAACCACCACTGTGGAAAAATTCTACCGTGAGCCATCAGTCTTAGTTGTGAAAATAGTTTTATGGCATTGGGATGTGTAGATGGCTTGGAAAATGTTTACAGAGAAGGAGACTACCTACAAGTGGTCCTCGGAGGGCCTTTTGGGATTGCCTCCAATCGAACTTGCTTCCATGGTTGATGACATATCTGACAAACAATTACTCTTCCCACCTATTAAAGCCTTATTGAAGGCGCATCTCCTCCAAAAGGCCTTCTTAAGACCCCTTTTCCTCTTCCCCCGCTCCCTTCTGCATCTCCCTGATTTGCGCCCTTTATTCACCACCGTGAGCCCCACTGGACTTAGGTACATATCCTTAATTTATTTATATTAATGTCTGTCACCCCCTCTAGACTGTAAGCTAGTTGGGTACAGGGAATATGGCAACCAACTCTATTATATTGTACTCTCCCAAGTGCTTAGAACAGTGTTCTGTTCACAATAAGTGCACATTAAATGCGATTGATTGGTTGATGAGGGGTGGGGAATTTGACCTTAGGTCTTTTGCAGTTTGTCAGTGCAAGTGGCTAGGGCAGCCACACCCCCATCAGAGGGAATAGGTCAACCTTCCACCCATGGATCATTCTGTTGCATCTTGTTTGCCAACTCCACACCAGGAATCCAGCTCTCTCAGCATGGCGCTTTCAACCTGTTCCTCGTTGTCTTAACCCTGGAGTTCTAACCGTGCACCTTTCTTACCGAAATTCGGGTGAGAAATGAAAGGGTTACCCCATGCCTGGCCATTTTCGGCTTCTTTCCTGTCCGGGAGTGGGAAGACCATAGGTTTGCAAAATAATTTATTCATTACTGATGCAAAATAATGAATGCAAAGCCTTGAAGTATGAAGTATGAATGAAGTATACAAAGCCCTGTTTCTTACTGTATGCAAAGTGCTTGGGAGAGTACAGTAAGAAGGTGTGATCCTTGCACTCAAGGAGCTTACAGTCTAGTTGATTTTTCACATACCCCAAGTGTTCTGGGCCACAGGATAGGTGCAACAAGGCAGGGCAGAGTAAGAGGAGAAGCTGAATCTCTTGATATATGGGCACATGGGTAGAGATTATCAAGACCCACACTCCTGGTTGCTACTGAGGTCAAAGGGGACACCCCCTCATTGCTCCCTGCCTTTTTTTCCCCACAAAGGCCCAGTGGGGATGCATTAACTATACCGATATATGGGGCATCAGTCTAAACCTGAAAGGGGACCAGGAAGTGACGAGGCTCCACTTGTTGCATTTCACCTTTGGGTCAGGAAACCAGTCAAGCTGAGAACCCTCATGGGTTGAAAGACCACTTCGCCGTTCTCCGATGGTAGCTTTTTATAGCAAGGGCCAACTCCAGGGTGATGAGTCAGCCCGGGCAACCATGGCAACCAGTGACCCTAGGCAACCGTGGCAATCAGTGGCTTCCATCTTACTAAGTATTGCACAGCTAAGTCCCTTTTTGGAAAGGGTTTCACCGGCCAGGTATACTAACACCAGCTTTCAAGCAGGAAAGGATGAGACTTCCTGGTAGGATATTATTTCTAAAAGAGATCCCGAGGAAAGAATGAAAGGCGATCACTTAATAAACCCATTTTCAGCCAAACATTGATTTTCCTTTGGAGTGATTCTCTTTGCAGTCCAGTGACTCAGTTCCTTTACTTCTTTCAAATGGACTCCATTATCAATAACATTATTGAGATGAAACAGGCACCTCTTTCTTCCTCCTTTTATTCATCATTCGTTATGAACACATGTCTTTGCCTTTTGTCATAATCTTATCCAGGGCTCTATTCACCTGAGTGCCTTCCTATTCCCCCACCAGCTATAACTCAACATGAAGGTTTTAAATAATGGCAAGTAGTAAAATGTGATAGATTTAAGCAAATCCAACTGGAAATAATGTGAAAATATTATTTGATTCAGACACAGACCACTCTTGATTTTTTTTTTTTTGCCTTGTCAAGAAAAGTGCCACGGATAGCTCGTTTTATGATTTGAGGTAAGAAAATGCTAAATAGAATTTTGCATCTTTGTCAGGAAATAATTAGCCTGATCTACTTGCTTGGATTTCTGTTGGACAAAGGAGTTTCTGAATAACTTTTGTACTGTTAGTATCTTCTGAGAGAGATTTTTCAGTTTTGTCGTGTACAACTAATTTGGGGAATCATGAATCTGAAATTATCCTGAATAACTGATCAAAGACCTTGACCTTCAGAGCAATCTCAGCATTCACACAAGGCAGGATGCAGTTAATTTTTGATCAGGTATCTATGTCAGAATGTATATAGAGATGAAGCACAAATGATCGTGGTTTTCCTCAGCTACTTCTCAGGCCCCATTCCTTAAGATGACTTTTTCCCTCCAATATGAGCACCAGTTGTGACCTCTGTATGTACGTGTGTGTGTGTATACATAAATGGATGGACTGGATGAACACAATGAGCTGTACCTTGAAACCGACATTTTGTTAAAAAATTCTTTCATTTTTAGACTGAATAGACTGAAATGAAGGGTTTTTAAAGGGAGATAAAGCCAGACGTAAATTCATATCTGGTCAGTGAATTGGTTGGCCATTGGGGCTGTAGAATCCTGGAGCCCGTCAGGTTAGTGCTTCAACCCCAGTGGGTTAAACCATACACAGTCCATACCTATTTTTCAATAATTTAGTCCTCAGATCTGCCCTACCTATATAAGATCAAGAGGCCATTGATCTTATGCATCCTAAGAGTAATAATAATGGAATTTGTTAAGCACTTACTATGTTCTAAGTGCTGGGGTAGATGAGACTTAATCAGGTCGGACACTGTCTCTCTTCCACAGGAGGCTCACATTCTAAGTAGGAAGGAGAACAGATATTGAATCCCCATTTTACAGTTGAGGAAACTGAGTCACAGAGAAATTGACTCGCCCAGGGTCACCCAGCAGGGAAGTGGCAGAGCCAGGAGTAGAATTCTAGGCCTGGATTTTTTCCCACTAGGCTCCTGTAGAGCTGGGCTGGACATGTTAGGAGAAGCCACCGTGGGGAAGCAGCATGGTCTAGTGGATAGAGCCCGGGCCTGGGAGTCAGAAGGATCTGGGTTCTAATCCCAGCTCCACCACTTCTGCTGTATGACCTTAGGGAAGTTACTTCGCTTCCCTGTGCCTCAGTTACCTCATCGGGAAATGGGGATTGAGACTGTGAGCCCCAGGTGGGACAGGGACTGTGTCCAACCTGATTTGCTTGTATCTCCCCCAGCACTTAGTATAGAGTCTGGCATATAGTAAGTGCTTAAGGAATACTATCTATTATTATTATATGGACCTAGTGTCTTTACAACTGGTAAATTTCCTTCTCAAACTGACAGTCTCCCAGATTCCCTGTTTTTGCCTGTATTTCCCTCCTTCCGTCTTAAGATGGAGGTTGAAGCCATCTTTCGGGACAATATTCATCACACCATCAAGGTATATGAGTTCAATTTTTGCACTTTCCCTCTTCCATGGTGCTGTGATGTCTCTCCTCTTCTATGGTCTGAAGAGGCTGCTGTTGACATCTGACCTTGCTCCCTAAATATTCTTGTTGGTGTTCACACGATGGAGTTGGCTATGCAGGGATGGATTATTACATAGCCTCAAGGGGCTGAAGCCCAGGGTCCCTGGGCTAATAGGGATACCCCTATACCCTTCCTCCCCCTTCCTCCCACCGTAGGGTGGTCTCTGGCTGCCTAAGCTGCCAACGTTCCCCTCAAAATGCTTTCCCCTCAATGACTCTTCCTCCCACGGTGGGATTCCCTCCCCAGCCCTTTAGCTCTGGCCAATTACTAGAGGCAACCGAAGCCCCCAGTCAACCTGGCTCGGGCAAGCCCGGCCCCACTTCAGTAAATCAGGAAGGGAACCGAGCCCCCAGACCTACAGAGGGAGAAACAGAGGTGGAGGATCCCTCCCGTCACCTGTCCTCTTTCTTCACTTCCCTCCATCCCCACAAACACCTAGCTGTGAGGGAGCTGCCCCAGAGAAAGTATCTGCCCCAGCTTCAAAACGCTAAGATCTCCATGAGCAATAGCTAAGAGCCACATCAACTAGCAAGTGGTCAGAATGCTAAAGATCTCCATGAGCAATGGCTAAGAGCCACATCAACTAGTAAGTGTTAATTGATGGGGAATTAGTGGTTGTTAATGGGAGTTAGGACTGGTAGCATACTCAGGAATGATAATTCTTCACTGGGCTGGGAGAGTAGTATAGGAGAACCAGAATGGGAATGATGCTGGGAGAGGTTCTCAATGGGCTCTAATCAGTTAAGCAGGGAATAAACCAGGAAACCGTGTCCAGTGTCTTCATGTTCAGTGTGACATAGAGACATGATGTATCATAGAGAGGGCCCCCACAGAATCCATTAGCCCTGGGCATAGAAGGAGTGTTAACCCAGCCCTGGGGTTGCATTGATAGGAAATTCCAAGAACGACATATCTAATAATAATAATTATGGTATTTGTTAAGCACTTTCTATGTGCCAGGCACTGTACTAAGTGCTGGGGTGAATACAAGCCAATCAGGTGGGATACAAACCCTGTCCCACATGGGGCTCACAGTCTCAATCCTCTTTTTCCAGAAGAGGTTACTGAGGCACAGAGAAGTTAAGTAACTTGTCCAAGGTCACGCAGCAGACACGGTGGAGCCGGGATTAGAACCGATGACCACCTGACTCCCAGCCCCATTCTTTAACCGCTATGCCAATTTTGCACCAAGAAGCAAATATAACAGCTGCATGTAGAGTAGCAGAAAAATTTCTCAACTGGGTAAATGGGATACAGCAAAATGGCTCCAAGCAGGTGTGATTTATAATAGGCTGCTGTGAGCCCCAAAACAGACTAGGAACTTTTGGCTTTTAAAATTTATCCTCCCTGATGATGTACAGAGAGAGATCTCTGAAGAATGAGAGAGATGCATCTAAAGGAGACCATTAACACAACAGCCTGATGAGCACAGACGAGGAAGGTCTGTTTACCATCAGATTTACCTGGGTCGGCTTGGAGAATCTGTTATGACATAATAATAATGTTGGTATTTGTTAAGCGCTTACTATGTGCCGAGCACTGTTCTAAGCGCTGGGGTAGACATAGGGGAATCAGGTTGTCCCACGTGGGGCTCACAGTCTTAATCCCCATTTTACAGATGAGGGAACTGAGGCACCGAGAAGTTAAGTGACTTGCCCAAAGTCACACAGCTGGCAAGTGGCAGAGCCGGGGTTCGAACCCATGACCTCTGACTCCAAAGCCCGTGCTCTTTCCAGTGAGCCACGCTGCTTCTTGACATGAAGGTGGTTGATCAGGCTGTTTGATCAGTCTGTCAGGAGGGAACCCCTGCGATTCTGGGAAGTTAGTCATTTCATCCCCAAAAGAAAAATCAACTCTAAAGTGACTCTGGGTCACTTTAGTTGAGTATCAGGGCTATCGCTGTTCAGTCAGCCACCTTGGTTTTGGGCAAGATCACACCAGGGTTTAAAGTCCTAACAATTCCGACTCTAACCATCTTCTCTATGGCTCTCTTCATGGGGGAGGTGGAGGGAGATGAGAAGTTTCGGGGGCCCCTTGGAGGTCTTAAGTATCTCCACTTCTTTCTCTCCCTTTCCTCAATCGAAAATCCACCTAGGAACCATCGCTGATCTATTGCATATTATTTATTAGGTAGTAGGTTTGAAGTTTCTTGAGGGCAGGGATCATGCTTATTGACTCTACTGTACTCTCCTAAACACTCAAATAGCATTGGTTATTAATAATGTTGGTATTGGTTAAGCGCTTACTATGTGCAGAGCACTGTTCTAAGCACTGGGGTAGATACAGGGTAATCAGGTTGTCCCACGTGAGGCTCACAGTTAATCCCTATTTTACAGATGAGGTAACTGAGGCCCAGAGAAGTGAAGTGACTTGCCCACAGTCACACAGCTGACAAGTGGCAGGGCCGGGATTCGAACCCATGATCTCTGACTCCCAAGCCCAAGCTCTGACTCCAAGAGAAGCAGCGTGGCTCAGTGGAAGGAGCACGGGCTTTGGAGTCAGAGGTCATGGGTTCAAATTCCGGCTCGGCCACTTGTCAACTGTGTGACTTTGGGCAAGTCACTTAACTTCTCGGTGCCTCACTTACCTCATCTGTAAAATGGGGATTAAGACTGTGAGCCCCACGTGAGACAACCTGATTCCCCTGTGTCTACCCCAACGCTTAGAACAGTGCTCGGCACATAGTAAGCGCTTAACAAATACCAATATTAATTAAGCCCGGACTCTTTCCACTGAGCCACGCTGCTTCTCATTACTACTATTATTATTACTAATACATCCTTTCTCCCTTAACCAGACTTACTTTGGGCATCCCGTATACTATTCTTTCTTCTTTCATGGCTGGGTATGAATGAATAAGGATCCTGAAAACTCATCCATTTGTGGCTCCAAACTTAGATTTATGGTGGATTTTTGAGAGCGCATTTGCAGAGGCAGTGTGAGAATGTGAGGTCAGGAAATGGAACAAGCAATGAAGATTGCTAATCTGCGTTTATTTTCTGAAGATGAAAAGGTAAGCACACAGCTTTTAACAAGCCTCTCTCACTTGCAAATACCATTCCTGATGAGCTATTCTTTTCTACGTCAGAATAGCGTATTGTTGACTAATGGAATTGGTTAGCTGTGAGGCTTTCAGTTGCTCCTGAAGATGATCTGCAATGATCCGTTTTCAATTGCTGCTTCTCAGGTGTGGGAAAAAAAGCCCCCATGAAAACTGCCTCTGCTTTTTCCCGTTGTGAGTGCCATCTGGAAGCTTTTTGGTGATTTGCTTAGTTCAGTGCTCCGCACACAGTAAGCGCTTAAATAAGATTGAATGAATGGTGTCATCCAGACAGTTCCCCTTCTTCAGCCATCCATCCCTGGGGCTGGTTTCCTCTGACTACTCAAACCTATTCAGTCTCCTCAGACGGGATACTCATTCATCTCTTTCAGGAGGCTTTCCCTGATTATATCATGTCCCCACTCTCCATTCCCGCTTTGTTCTACAACTGCCCCTTTGGCACTTCCGTGACACCTGAACACTTGGGTCCTCACACCCTGTTTTCCTTCCTCCCCCCCAGTAGCATTTGTGGACTTATCTTTATGCTTTATCAATTCTCTGCCGCCCACCCTCCTCACCGTCCCTCGGTCTCGCCTATCCCGCCGTCGACCCCTGGGCCACGTCCTCCCGAGGTCCTGGGATGCCCTCCCTCCTCACCTCCGACAATCTAATTCTCTTCCCCTCTTCAGATCCCTGCTTAAAGCTCACCTCCTCCAAGAGGCCTTCCCAGATTGAGCTCCCCCCTTTTTCCCTCTGTTCCCTCTACCCCCCCCTTCACCTCTCCGCAGCTAAACCCTCTTCTCCCCCCTTTCCCTCTGCTCCTCCCCCTCTCCCGTCCCACCCCCTCAGCACCGTACTCGTCCGCTCGACTGTATATATCTTCATCGCCCTATTTATTTTGTTTAAGGAGATGTGCATCACCCTGATTCTGTTTATTTGCCATTGTTTTTATGAGATGTTCTTCCCCTTGACTCTAATTATTGCCATCGTTCTTGTCTGCCCGTCTCTCCCGTTTAGACTGTAAGCCCATCAAAGGGCAGGGACTGTCTCTATCTGTTGCCGACTTGCACATTCCAAGCGCTTAGTACAGTGCTCTGCACATAGTAAGCGCTCAATAAATACTGTTGAATGAATGAATGAATTCTGACTCCCCTGGATGACTGTATGGGCCTTTAGGGCAGGGGCTGTATCTATTCTGCTGTATTTTCTCAAGAGCACAGTACAGTCTTAGTATATAGTACAGCAGACTTACATTCCTTATATTCCTTAGTACTTAGTACATAGTAATAGCAATAATAATAATGTTGGTATTTAAGTGCTTACTATGTGCAGAGCACTGTTCTAAGCACTGGGGGAGATACAGGGTGATCAGGTTGTCCCACGTGGGGCTCACAGTTTTAATCCCCATTTTACAGATGAGGTAACTGAGGCACAGAGAAGTGAAGTGACTTGCCCTCAGTCACATAGCTGACAAGTGGCGGAGCTGGGATTCGAACCCATGACTTCTGACTCCCAAGCCCGGGTTCTTTGCACTGAGCCACGCTGCTTCTCTACAATATAGGGAAACAGCATGGCCTAGTGGATAGAGCACGGGCCTGGGAGTCGGAAGGTCATGGGTTCTAATCCCGGCTCCACCACTTGTCTGCTGTGTAACCTTCAGCAAGTCACTTCACTTCTCTGGGCCTCAGTTCCCTCATCTGTAAGATGGGGATTAAGTCTGTGAGCCATGTGTGGGTCAGGGACTGTGTCCAACCCAGTTATCTTGTATCGACCCTAGTGCTTAGAACAGCGCCTGGTGTGTAATAAGCGCCTAACAAATACCCTAATCATCATCATGATCATCATTACACAGATGCTGAATAAATACTATTGATTATTCGTCCAATTCCACTGGCTTTCACTCAGTCCTCACCTGCCGATCATCATTTTCCCTTCATAACTTTTATAGACCATCTTCTATATCCTAATAATAATAATGATGGCATTTGTTAAGCGCTTCCTATGTGCCACATAAACCCTCCTATCTATCTCTGACAGTGGAGGTCCCTCAAGGCTCAGTTCTGGGCCCTCTTCTATTCTCTATCTAATAATAATGGTATTTGTTAAGCGCTTACTGTGTCCCAGGCACTGTACTAAGCGCTAAGGTGGCTATGAGCAAATCAGGTTGGACACAGTACCTTTTCCCACGTGGGGCTCACAGTGTCAATCCCCATTTTACAGATGAGGTAACTGAGGCCCGGAGAAGTTTAATAATAATAATAATAATGATGGTATTTGTTAAGTGCTTATTATGTGCCAAGCACTAACTTGCCCAAGGTCACACAGCTGGCAAGCGGTGGAGCAGGATTAGAACCCATGACCTCCTGACTCCAGGCCCATGCTCTATCCACTGTGCCATGATGTATCTACACCCACTCCCTTGGAGAATTCATTTTCTCCCCTGGTTTCAAATGCCATTTCTATATGGATGATTTCCAAATCTACATCTCCAGCCCTGATCTCTCTCCTCTCTGGATTCTGGAATTTCCTTCTTCCTTCAGGACATCTCTACCTGGATGTTCTGTGTACACCTCAAAGTTGTCCCAAAATAGAATTCCTTATCTTCTCACCCAAACCCAGTCCTCCTCCTGTCCTTCCCATCACTGTAGACGATACCACTACCCTCCCTATCTCACAAGCCCGTAACCTTGGATTTATCCACGGCTCATCTTTCTTTTTCCGCCCACTTATTCAATCTATCTCCAGATCCTCTAAGGTTCCATCTTCGTGACATTGGTAAAATCCACCGTTCCTCTCCATCCCAACTGCTTCTATGCTGATCCAAGCACTTGTCCTGTCTCCCCTTGACTACTGCATCAGTCTCCTTGCCTCCTGACTCTCCCCACTCCAGTCCAAACTTCACTTTGCTGCCTGGATCATTTTTCTACAAAACCTTTCCTCGGCTCCCTCTCCCTTCTGGATCTGTGACTTTTGGGCATTTGATATTGACCCCACAGCACTTATGTATATTTTAAAATGATATATTATAATGGCTCTCTCCCCCTCTAGACTGGAATCTCATTTGTGGGCAGAGAATGTTTCTGCCAATTCCATCGTATTGTACTCTCCCAAATGTTTTTAATATAATGCAGTGCACATAGTAAGCATTCAATAAATACGACTTATCCTATCCCACCTTCATTACTGCATTAGCCTCCTCACTGACTTCTCTGCTTTCTGTCTTTCCCAGTACTGGTCCATACTTCACTTTGCTGCCCCGATCATTTTTCTACAAAACCTTTCAGTCCATGTTTCTCCACTCCTCAAGACCTCCAGTAGTTACGCCTTACACCTTCAATCAAGCAAACTCCTTTCCATTGACTTTAAAGCACTCAATCACCTTACCCCCTCCTGCCTTACCTCCTCTTTCCCTGCTATAACCCCCACCTGCGTACTTCACTCCTCTGTCAGTCTACGCCCATGCCTCGATTTTGTCTGTCTCACCAGTGACATTTTACCCACACCCTGCCTCTGGCCTGGAGAGTCCTCCCTCTTCATATCTGACAAACCACTCTCCTCACTTTCAAAACCATATTAAAAGCACATCTTCTCCAAGAGGCCTTCCCCTACTGTACCCTATTTCCTCTTCTCCCATTCCCTTCTGCATCACCCTTGCACATGAGAGCTACTGAGAGCTAACCTCCTCCAAGAGGCCTTCCCGGACTGAGTCCCCCCTTTCCCTCTGCTCCCCCTCCACCCTCTGCTCCTCCCCCTTCCCTCCCCTCAGCTGAGCCCCCTTTCCCTCTGCTCCCCCTCCCTCTTCCCCACCCTCTGTTCCTCCACCTTCCCCCCCCCCCAGTTTAATGAGATGTACATCCCCTTGATTCTATTTATCTTGATAATGTTGTCTTGTTTTTGTTTTATTCTATTTTGCTCTCCTGTCTGTCTCCCCCGATTAGACTGTGAGCCCATCATTGGGCAGGGGTTGTCTCTATCTGTTGCCGAATTGCACATTCCAAGCGCTTAGTACAGTGCTCTGCACATAGTAAGCTCTCAATAAATACTAATGAATGAATGAATCATATGGATTTTCACCTTTAATGCACCTCACCCTGAGCCCCGCCACGCTTATGTATTTATCTGTAGTATATACTAATGTCTGTCTCCCTCTAAATTATAAACTCATGGAGGGCAGGGAACATGTCTACCTACTCTATTGTACTCTCCTAAGTGCTCAGAATAGTGCTCTGCAAACAGTGCCCAATAAAAATGATTGATTACTGAACTGAAGCATCAGAAAAAACTCAGAGTACTAGAAAGAAGGCAGGGGTAAGAGCAGGATGGGAACTCTGATCTGGTCACGCAGGGAAGAGATGAAACTGCCCCAGGGACTGAGCTCACTCGGAAGAGATCCTGGCTTCCTAAGGATAGAAATAAGAATGATTGACCAGTTCTTCTGGTTTTGCTCATTGCTTTTATTTGAAGATTCCTTGCATATTGTGTTTGGCCGGTAGAGTCAGTCCATGTTTGTTGCTCCATAAAAGCTACATGATGTCGAGAGACTTAACATCTGTTTCCTTCATTTTTTCTGTCAATCAGAACTTAATAGTATATATTTTTTCAAGACGATTGAAATTGAAAGGCAAATTAAGGGGAAAGTAAGGCAAGAAGAACCAGGAGCTAAAAATGAACCAATTGTTTATTTTCAGTATGCGTGGGCCGATCATTAGTTGTTCTTTCTTTTCCAAGTATCGCTTTTCTTCAAAATTCAGCCTCGGTGTCTTTAGGCTTTGGAGCACAGCTTTAGGAAATGCTAGTAATTTCTGTCCCAGAGCTCCTGAGCCTCCTGGAGGTGGATAGAGTGGAAATCAAGGCTCCCGTCAGACCGTAGTCAAAGGTTCGCGAACCTGCCGTCCCAGTCACTTGCCATTTTAATCAGCTGTCGGAAGGGCAATGTGATAAACGGCATTTTTATTTGCAACCTGTCTGCTTTTGGTGGGGAATGCAAAATATTGATTCAACACAAACCATGTGAACTCAGAGCTGCAAGTGGAACTCTATTAATGAACTTCATCTGTTTTGGGATTATGCTGAAGGAAGCAAAGCAGCTTTCAGTACCTCAGATTAAAAAGACTAAATCTAACAGAAAGATGGGAGGTACTTGAAGTGTAAGTGAAAATATTATTCATGGTTTCTCTGTGTCTCTCTCCAAATGGTGGGCCATCTTGGCAGTTAGGTCATGGATTATTATTATAGAGAAGCAGTGTGGCTCTGTGGAAAGAGCCCGGGCTTGGGAGTCAGAGGTCATGGGTTTGAATCCCGGCTCTGCCACTTGTCAGCTGTGTGACTGTGGGCAAGTCACTTCACTTCTCGGGGCCTCAGTTACCTCATCTGGAAAATGGGGATTAACTGTGAGCCTCACGTGGGACAAACTGATGACCCTGTATCTCCCCCAGCGCTTAGAACAGTGCTCTGCACATAGTAAGTATTTAACAAATACCAACATTATTATTATTATTGTTGTTGTACTGTACTCTCCCAAGCACTTAGTTTAGTGCTCACCACATGGTAAGTACTCAATAAATACGATTGACTGACTGTAAAGGCAGCTAACCTAGGAAATGAGTGAATCCACATAGAGTCACTGGAGAATGGTCAGGATGTTTTCAGACAGACACAGAGCTTCTAGATTGGTGTCTACAAGACAGAGAGGCAAGGAGGAATCGGTGAAAGAAGACCTTTGGGTCTAAAAATCACTCAAACGCTGGCTTTTCAGAGGGATGAGTGGTTAGCACTGATATGGAGCTTCCAGATAGGAAGGTCCTAGTAAGAGGAACTGAATCAAGACACCATCGGAGGCTAGTGGAGTGAGCCTGACACAGTGAACTAGGAGGTGTGGGTTTCAGGCTTCATCCGTGATTCCGTTGGCTTTAGACATGGAGTTGGAAAACTCCATTTTTATCTGTGAAATGGGAAAAATTGTAGCGACACAGGGCTGTTTAGGGGAGAATAGTGTGATAAACTACCAAGGGACCATAGTTGATTGAAAAAGGACACATAAAAATGCATGTAATTAAGAACTATATTTCACTGTTTCCAGCACATCTTTAAAAAACTTGTTTCCTGAAAAATGCAGGTTGTGTGAACCTGGATTTTTTGGAGTTTTGCCTTCTATTTCCTCTCTGAATATTGTACTATTTGGAAGAGTGGAGCTATCCCCAAGACCCTGATACTTCATTCCAAATGGAGACTGAATGCATGTTGTGTTAGGAAAGACTACTCAGAAAATGGCAAGGATCAGGTCATACTCTCCTTTTCTTACTTTCTGGAAATAATTCTTAGGATGTGTCTGCCGCTATAAATCCTCAAAATAGAGTTTATTGCTAATAGTTCCTACTTTTGGGTGGGGGAATGTCTGGCTCTGCTTTTCTTCAGGACCCTTAAATCGTGCAGTCAGATGGAAAATAGAATCTCACCCAGAGGAAGTCAATCATTTATCTGCAAATGGGTCATCTTTGGATGTTTTTCTCACACTGACCCCTAGTCCAAGGCTTATCTTCCTATCGTCAACCTGAGAGACTTCCAGGTGCTCCTTGTTTCTCTCCTTGACTTTTCTGTGGCCCTGAAATAACAGCTTAGATTGGCTCGGGTCTGCCTCTGGCCGCTTTTCTGATGGCTGGCCCTTTGCCAGTTGCTTTGATCCGCTTCGGCTCTTGAGTTCTGCTCTGTGATGGGGACTGTCGGTAGGGAGGGGTTCGAACTGGCACAGAAGTAGCGTGTTAATTTTGCGGGAGAGGGTGGTGGGGGATGAGGGAGTTGAGGCTGCACAGAAAGGAAAGTGTGAGTCATCCTTCCAAAATGTCTTCAGATTTCCTCCAAATACACCCTTTGTGAGACAGTGTGGGGAGGTGGTGGAGGAGGAGGACGAAAGCACTGGAGAAAAATAAGGCCCTCTCCATCAGGATTCAGATAGCGACTGTGGGAGTACTCAGGAGGGAAATTAACAAGAAATGTTTCTGGTGTCATTTTAGCTGGGGAAACCTGCCATCAGAAACTTGACCCAGAAACCAGCTTCCTCCAAGGGATCACGCCTGGCTTTCTGAAACATAAGCGGCCATTTGTGCGTAAAGTTTCCTTGCCAGTTCAATCCCTCTCCTGTGGTTTAAGAATCTTATTAGTTGACAGATATAGCCTTCAGCAATCCCCGCAGCTCCACTGTCTACCAGTCAAACAAAGAAAATGCACCCGTCCAACCCCTTTTCTCTGTCAATTAATCGTATTCATCGAGCGAGCGCTGGTTGGTAGATATGTTCCCTGCCCACAGGGGCTTACAGTCTAGAAGGGGAGATGGTCATTGAAATAAATTAGGGATATGTACATAAGTGCTGTGGGGCTGGGGGCGGGGTGAATAAAAGGTAGAAATCCAAATGTAAGGGTGATGCAGAAGGGAATGGGAGAAGAGGAAATGAGGGCTTAGCTGGAAAAGGTCTCTTGGAGGAGATGCGCTTTTTCATTCTGCCCATAGAAAGTGAGGTCAGTCCCTGGATGCGATCTTCTCTTCCCGTGCTGGTCCAGATCACGTTCCCCACCCTGCTCTTGAACCCGGCCTCTTCCTTGCACTTTCCTCGACTATACAGAATGACTCTCTGCCCCCATGGATACCTCATTTCATCATATCTTTGAACAACACAGCTTCTGGGCCTTGGGCGAGAACCTCAAAGAGGGAGAATGGTGCAGGCGCTATCAATGTTTAAAATAGATTCAGTTGAACTATTTATTTCATTTTGAGAGCTGCAGAGTTTGAGGTGGGATATGAAATGCTTGGATCATGATATTAGTGTACTGTACTCTCTCAAGCACGTAGAACAGTGCTCTGCACATAGTAAAGCGCTCAAATGCCATTGATTGATCGGTGGCACCTTCCTTCTCCCATTCCAAGTCAAACATCCCAAGCCCAGGTATTCCTGCAATATGGTTGAGTCATAGAGGTAGGAAAAAACCACACAGTGCCCTATCTCAGCAAAACTTATAAAACATAATACTCTTGGAACCTGAGAATGGCACTGTACGCGTGGATGACTTCAGAGGTAAAAGAAATCACACATTTTGATGAAAAGCTATGCTCTCTTTGCACTGTTCTGTTAACCTGCAATTGGTCCTGTAATTCATATATGGATCTTGAATGGTGTTTTGGGATCCATTCCTTAAATTGGAAATGGAATCTCCTCAGTTATAGACATATTCTGCATAGGAAGCAGTGTGGCCTAGTGGAAAAGAGCACGGCCCTGGGAGTCAGAGTAGCTGGGTTCTAATCCTGGCTCCGCCACTTGTCTGTTGTGTGACCTTCGGCAAGTCACTTCACTCCTAGGTGCCTCGGTTACCTCATTAGTAAAATGGGGATTAAGATTGTGAGCCCCATATGGGACAAGAACTGTGTCCAATTGATTACTCTGTATCTACCCCAGCACTTAGAACCGTGCTTGACATTTAGTAAGTGCTTAGAAGAGTGCTTGACACGTAGTAATAGCTCAACAAGTACCATCATCATTATTGTTATTAATATTATTATACCCTGCTAAAAGAAGCAGCCTGATATGAAACAGCATAGAGTAGTGGATAGAGCACGGGCCTGGGAGTCAGAAGGCCATGGGTTGGTATTTGTTTGTTAAGCACTTACTAAGTGCAGAGCACTGTTCTAAGCGCTGGGGTAGATACAGGGTAATCAGGTTGTCCCACGTGACGCTCACAATTAATCCCCATTTTACAGATGAGGTAACTGAGGCCCAGAGAAGTGAAGTGACTCGCCCACAGTCACACAGCTGACAAGTGGCAGAGCCGGGAGTTGAACTCATGACCTCTGACTCCAAAGCCCGGGCTCTTTCCACTGAGCCACGCTGCTTCCCCTAATCCTGGGTTCTAATCCTGGGTCTGCCACTTGTCTGCTGGGTGACCTTAGGCAAGTCACTTCACTTCTCTGTGCCTCAGTTACCTCATCTGTAAAATGGGGATTGAGACTGTGAACCCCATGTGGGACAGGGACTGTCTCCAACCCGATTTGTTTTGTATCCACCCCAGTGCTTAGTAGTGTCTGGCACATAGTAAGTGCTAAACAAATACCATTATTAATAATAATAATAGGTTTCTGCAGGGAGAAAACACCCTCAAGAGAGACAGAAACATGGTTGAGTTGAAGTCATATAGAGCATTTAACCAGGTGCTGAGGCTCCCTGGTAGTAATCCTGTCTCTGCTTGGGACAGTTTGAACCTGGGCAATCGTTAATCCTCCCTCACTGTGTTTTCCACAGCTATAACAGGGGTAAATCCCTTCCTCCCTCTGGGCATTTATTTCCACCTCAGGAACAATTCTGGCCCTCCCTCCCGATTTCACAAGAATGACAAAAGGAAATATGGATAAGGAAATGATTTTAGATCTTTGGAAGAAGCGGTGCTGTATGAATCCTCTAGACTTGTAAGCTCGTTGTGGCCAGGGAATGTGCCTACCAAGTGTGTTATATTTTACTCTCCCAAGCTCTTAGTACCTTTCTCTACACACAGTAAGCGCTCAGTGAATGTGATCGCTTGATTAAGGACATAGTACTATTTTGTAAAATCTCCTCCTTCCCTACCCTGAGGACCCCTATGATAAGGAAGAGGGGGTTTTGAGGACCTGGGTTCATGTTCACAGGGGTCTCTATTAAACAGACTTCCCACCTCTGGGATTCCCATTGGAATAAGGAGGGAATCTCTCATTAACAAACAATTAACCTTCCAAACCGTTTTCAGGCTTCGGCTCATGGTATCGGCAGGTGATGACTACAAGGCAGGGAGAAAGGGAGTAGAAGTAATATAAGTGATGAACAATAGAAAATGTGCTTACACTCAACCTGGATGCAAATGCCCTTGGAAAGAATTGGGGGCTGAGAAAAGTCATTCAAAAAAGGGTCCAGTATGGCCCCACGGGTGAATATCCTGGTATTGAAGACTAATTTCTTCTTTAGCAAGGATCTTATTTCAGCAGAAAACCGCTCTCACTTTGCTATTCTTCCCTTCAGAAGTTCTCCGTCCTCCATCTTGCCTCCTCCTCTCTTGTGTTCAAACTCTCACAAACCTCTTCTTTTTTAGCTACATTCAAAAGCTGCCCCTCCCTCTTCCTGGGATCTTAAAAATGATGATAATAATAATGATGGTATTCAAGTGAAAAGCAGCTTGGATTAGTGGATAGAGCATTGACCTCAGAATCAGAAGGATCTGGGTTCTAATCCTGACTCCGCCACTTGTCTGCTGTATGAATCTGGGCAAGTCACTTCACTTCTCTGGGTCTACGTTACCTCATCCGTAAAATGGGGATTGAGACCGCGAGCCCCATGTGGGACAGGGACCGTGACTAACCTGATTAGCTTAGATCTACACTGCACCTCTGTCATTCCAGTTCCTCCGTGCCTTCCTTGGGTAACTCACCTTTGGGAGCTGCAAAGGAAAACTGCCCATTATTCTAACGCCAAGCCGAAGAACATGAGGCCCTTTGCTAAGATATCATAGTTATCAGAATTGGTTATTCTAAGCGCTTGCTATGTGCCAAGCACTACACTAAGTGCTGGGTACATACAAAATTATGCTATTATCTGCCCCTCATGAGGCTCATCATCTAAGGGAGAGGGAGGACAGATACTGAATCCACATTTTCCAGATGAAACTGAGGCACAGATAGATAACTTGTCCAAGGTCAAACGGCAGGCAACTGGCAGAGATGGGATGAAAACCCAGGCCCTCTGACTCCTAGGCCTGTAGTCTGTCCTCAAGGAGCAGTGTGGTCTAGTGGATAGAGCCTGGGTTTGGGGGTCAGAGGATCTGAGTTCTAATCCTGGATCTACCACTTAACTGCTGTGTGACCTTGGGCAAGTCACTTAATTTCTCTGTGCCTCAGTTTCATCCTCTGTAAAATGGGGATTCAGCCCCTCTTCTCCATCCTACATCCTACTTAAGGTTGTGAGCCCCATGTGGAACGGAGACTGCATGAGGCCCGATCAATTTGTCTCTACCCCATCTCTTAGAACAGTGCTCGACAGTGAGTACTTAACAAATACCGTAATAACAATAATATCAAATACCAACATCCTTATTTTATGTATTTAACATTAAATACTGCCCTCTGAATTATCGTCGTGATTGAATTTGATTGTCCGATAACCCCTCTCCTTAGGCAGAAAATATGCTTTCCCAAGCTACAGGCAAAGTGTTTGGCGCCTGGTTGTTTCTTCTGCCTTTACCATGTGATGGCCTAATTCTTCTCAAATTTATGAGTGAGCTCAGTCCCAAGTTGGTTCACGCTACACTGATTCCGGGCTCATCAGCAACCATCACTTATGGCATCCGACTTGCAGAAACACGTCGTTTCTCTCCAGAGGACACGGCTTTCCCTTCTCCGTATTCATGCTGACTCACGCTGGCTGTTCTGCTCGGAGATCCGTCTTTCATCCATTTGTGGCACAGATTGCCAGCTTGCCTTTTGAGGTACAGTTTCTTTCATTGCCAAGCCAGCCATATCATTGGTTTCTTTGTTTGAGATCATCATGGCCATCTCTGCTCAACATTACAGCTTCTGGAGTTCTGGTGGCATTTTGCTTCCGTTGCCTGAGAGCTCCATCTCGGAACCTCTTATTCATTTCGTTTCGAGTTGTGATGGTATTTATTAAGCACTTACTATGTGCCAACCAATCTGTTAAGTGCTGGGGGAATTACAAGATGATCATATCTGACACAGTCCTTGTCACTCGCGGAGCTCACAGGAAGAACGGGTATTTTATCCCCATTTTACAGATGAGGAAACTGAGACACAGAGAAGTTAAGCGATTTGCCCAAGATCACAAAGCATATGTGGCAGAACTGGGGCTATAATAATAATGATAGTAATAATATTAAGCACTTGCTGTATGTCCCAAGCACTATACTAAACACTGGGGTAGATGCAAGATATTCAGGTCCCACATGGGGCTCACAGTCTAAGTAGGTGGGAGAACAGGTATTGAATTCCCCATTTGGCAGATGAGGGAACCGAGGCACGTAGAAGTTAGTGACTTCTCCAGGGTCACACAGCAGGTTAGTGGCAAAGTTGGGTTTAGAACTCAGGTCCTCTGACTCCCACACTCTTTTCATGAGACCATGCTGCCTCCCCAGGGTACCTATAGTCTAGCCTCCAGGATATCAGGAGCAGGGTAAAAGTTAAATCATCATCTATCTTTCTCACTAAATCCGTCTCGAGTCATATCACGTCACAGAAGATAAGATGGGTTCAGCTCCTATTCACTTAATAGAATTAATTTACCTGTTTCAGCGGACTTGTGTTTCCAAGTGTGTTGACCTTATAATTCCACCTCTAAACATTGACCCCAACTGCTGCCCTGCTTTAAATTCTGCATTTTAAGGATCTTGGAACATCTTGGGCCGTTGCCATTTTTAACATTGTTTTCCTGATTTCCATAATTGTCCCTGAGGTTTCAAGAGTGTGAAGGCACAGGTCTATTAATAGATTTAAGTCCATCATCAGCAGCCATTTAATGAAACAAATGACTGAGAGAGTAGGAAGGGAGTAGTCATCACCTTCAAAGCATTATTAAGGTCGCATCTCTTCCAAGAGACCTTCCCCGATTAAGCTGTCTCTTCCCTGACTCCTTCTCCCTCTGCATTTTCTATGCACTTGAATCCGTGTCCTCTGGGGATTTGGAATTCATCCTACCCTCAGTCCCACAGCACTTGTTTACCTATCTATAAATCATTTATTAGTATTAACGTCTGTCTCCCCCTTTAGACTGTAAGCTTGTTGTGGGCAAGGAGCATCTCTCAATTCTGTTGCATTATACCCTCCCTAGCACTTAGTACAGTGCCTTGCACACAGTGAGTGCTTAAGAAATACCATTCTTGGATTGTTGAGAATCCAAGAAGTTTAGGCATTCCAAGGAGCCCCTCTTCTTCTCGGAGCGAAGGTTTGAGCCCAGTCACGGAGAGATTTGAGGGTTTAGGAGGGTGCGAAAAGAGAAGATGAGAGAGGTCCTGAATTTCCACCCTAGAGGAAGAGAGGGGGAGAAAGAAAGGAGGTATCAAAGGGTTGAAGGGGAGTAAGGAAGAAATGGAGATTATGGGTGAAGAGACAAGTTTGGATTCTAATGGGAAGTGTTTAAGGAATCCTTCTAGCATTAACCATACTAGAAATTAAGTGACTTGCCCAGCAGACGAATGGTGGAGCCAGAATTAGCACCCAGGTCCTCTGAGTCCCAAATCTGTGCTCTTTCCATTAGCCCACGCGGCTTCTCATATGTCTGATTGAGTCTATCACCGTCTCCTTTGTGGTATCCAGTGAGAGATTTGCAGGGCCAAGTAGAAAAGATAACATGGAATCAGGACACAGACTTTATTCCTAATTCAAGGCCTGGGACTCAGGAGGACCTGGTTTCTAATTCCAGCTCCACCATTTGTCTGCTGTGTGGCCTTGGACAAGTTACTTAACTTTTCTGTGCCTCAGTTATCTCATTTGTAAAATGGGGATTCAGCCGTGAGCCCAATGTGGGACATGGACTGTGTCCAACCCGATTAGCTTGTATCTACCCCAGTGCTTATGCTTACTACAGTGCCTGGCACATAGTAAGTGCTTAACAAATACCGAAAAAAAGGAACTTTAACATCAAACCAAGTAGAAGTGAGGGTCTATCAGAGTTTAATTCATCTTAAAGTTCAAGCAGCAGCATGGGGGAAGATCTGCTGGGTCATTGTGCAGAGTTATTTTTAGAGGGTTGTTCAGTAATCAGGGCACAAGCCAACATCACTGTCATAAAATTCCATGCACAGATTCTCCGTCCTGAAGCCTCGGGACCCAAGCCTGCCTTGTCGTTCTGCCGGGAGAGTCCGTCATGATCATAATGCAAAAATTCCACTCTGAACTGGTAGAATGATGAAGTTTCCTTTAGTTCTACGTAATTAATGAACTTTATGTAGAAATCTGATAAAGCACAGCTGCATGATGTTTTCAACCCTGATTCTCGAATGAGCCATGCATCCTTGAGGAAAATTTTCCATGGAGTCAGAAGAGTTTTCTCTTTATATAGTTAAGCTATGCGAATAGCTCAGACTATAGAGATCGAGTGCCTCACAGCCAATAGCCAGGAGTTTCTGCTTGCTGCTGAGAAGAATGAGTAAATATTCAAACAGTGGAGAAGACCTTTGTAGAATGGCATTTGAGGGAAATGATCCAGGCAGCAGAGTGGAGTATGGCCTGGCAGGGGGGAAAAGCTGGAGTCCAGACTAATCAAGCTATTATTTGACAAACAACTGGGCCAGCGTGGTGGCCGATTGGATGATGATGATAATAGTAATAATAACTCTGGTATTTAAGTGTTTACTGTGTGCCAGGCACTGTACTAAGCAATGGGGTGGATACAAGCATATCAGGAAGCAGCATGACATAGTAGATAGAGCACGGGCCTGGGAGACAGAAGGTCGTGGGTTCTATTCCTGGTCCTGCCGCTTGTCTGCTGTGTGGCCTTGGGCAAGTCACTTCACTTCTCTGGGCCTCAGTTCCCTCATCTGTAAAATGGGGATTGAGACTGTGAGCCCCACAGGACAGGGACTGTGTCCCACCCGATGTGGTTGTATTCCACTCCAGTGCTTAGTGCAGTGCCTGGCACATGGTAAGGGCTTAACAAATACAGTTATTATTATTATCATGTTGGACACATTCCCTGTCCCTGTCACAGCCACTGTCTGATCTCCTATCCTTATACCTACCCTAGTTCTTAGCACATAGTGCTTAATAAATTTCATAATTAAAGGGCATAATTATACTTTTTGTGTTTATCCGTAAAGATGTTTCAGGATCCTTTTACTTGCCTTTGATGTCATTTTATCCTGTGCCTGACTGACCAGACAGCCTGGTCCAAGATGAATAGTAAGACCTTAAAAAATACCATTGATTGATATTCTGAGGCCTGGAGTTCTCCCCCCAACCCCCACCCCCCCACACAAAATTCCCCTCACCTGAGGTTTCCTGATAACTGGGTTTTGGAGGGAGTCAGACCGTAACCCTCACTGAAATCTTGGGAATAATAAGAAAATAATCCCCCACAGACACAGTAGCCAATCGAATGGGAACGTAGGTCTGTAAAGGAAAAATTCAGCTGAAAAATAATTGAACAAAGATTAATTCCCATCTCCCAAAAATCTCAAAGGAAAAGTCACCCGGCAAGGTAGTGGTTGTAGTCATGGATTATATGATTTATTTTAGGGAGGGAAAAAAAGGAGTCACTTCAATAAGAATTTATAGGGTTGAGATGTAAGATTAAGTCACTGGCGAAATGACAAATGAAGAAAAGAAAGATGTTAATGATGCTTATAACATCCATTATAGTGCCTTGAAAAGCCCTCTAAAGCTTGTTAACAGGATTTTCCTGAGTAGGTAAAGGCTTATAAGTGAGAGTGACCTGTGATTTTTATAGACAGTAATTGTGTCCTTGGAACTTTCTGATCATTCAAAGAGCCATTTTTGACCCTGTCCAGCTGGGCTGCTCTTTAGAGACCACTGACTTTGGCTGGGCTCACATTCTAGGGAGAGGGCTAGAGGTCAGGGGTCAGATCATAGCGTGCCCACTGGGAGACACAACGAACTGGTCCGTGGTCCGTGGCCACTTTGAGACCGTCACTGCCAGTCAGAGGACAGTAATATGAAATAAACCCTACCCCTGCTTTTGAACTCCGTCCCTTCTGCCAGCTGGAGGAGAGGGCAGGGAGGAGATTGGAGAGCAAAGGGAAAGCAGCGTTCATTCTGTCCCAGTTTCTCCTGGAAGGCTGCCTCTCTCCTTGAGGATAAACCTGGAGATTCTGAGATCTTCCCCTGGATTCCTGTTTTGAACTAAGAACCTGGGCCTAGGAGTCAGGAACCAAGTCTCTAATCCTGACTCTGCCAGTTGCCTGCCATGCGTGACTTTGGACAGATCACTTAATTTTTCATCAGTTGGGGATTATATACAGGTGCGGCCTCCATTTTAGGGCTTGACACTCACGTGGAAGAGAGATCGTGTCCGATCTGCTCGACTGTGTCCGCCCCAGTGCTTAGTACAGTGCTTTGTATATAATAATTGTGGTATTTGTTAAGCACTTACTATGTGCCAGGCACTGTACTCAGTGCTGGGGTAGAGACAAGCTAATCAGGTTGGGCACAGTCTATGCCCCACCAGGGGCCAACAGTCTTAATTATCATTTTACAGTTGAGGTAACGGAGGCCCAGATAAGTGAAGTGACTTGCCCAAGATCACACGGCAGATAAGTGGTGGAGCTGGGAATAGAACCCAGGTCCCTCTGACTCCCTGGCCCATGCTCCTTCCACTAGCCCATGCTGCACTTCAGAAATAACATTATTATTACCATAATGCTGATCAATACTGTTTGGTCGTAATTTAGAGAAGGCGACTCTCCCCAGCACCACCACCCCATCCACCACGCTTTTCCATTTCCCAGGACAATAAATGATCCCAGACTTCATTCCTCTTCTCTCTGACACAGACCATAAACACCTCACACCCTTGAATCAATGCCCATCCTCGGGATGGGATGGACAGGCTTAAATTCAAGTTTTCTCATCATTCGGCCAGAGGAAGGACAAACCCACCACCTAGACATAACAACAGAGAGAACTTCCAAAAGAAACAGTCAACGCATCCCCACTGAAGAAAACAGCGTTCCCAAAGAGAAAGCTACTGAGTATGAAGGGTACGGTGCAGGTTTTCTTCACACGGTGGTTGAGTAAACCTGGACCTAGTCATTCAGATGTCTGAAGTCTTGGGATATTTTAATTTTTTATTTATCCTTCCCAAGAGTGCTGTCAATTTCAAAGAGGCGAGAAACCCCTGGAGAGAGCGGGAAGAAGAGAGATGTGGAGAGAGGAGAATCTTTTCCAACCCCACGATTACGGTGTTATGAACTGTGCCTACCCTGATGAAGCCAGAGTATTTAAAGGAGAAAGAGCTGATTTGTCTCTCTTCTGTTAGCTCTATTCATGGAAGCCAGATCCACAGAGAAAGCTTGGTGAGACTGTAGGACCCATAGTAGGAAATAGGATGGTAGAACCCAGTCCAAGAAGTTCAGAGATGAGCCCTTAGATAAGGATGGGAAAGAAAAATGGCCAACACCCAGGTTTTACAAGAAGCAGTTCATTTTATAATGTCTTCCAAGTGTTCTGGTTTCAAAAAAAAAAGCTACCCAACAACTCTTACACCCCAAATGCATGTTTCTCTCAAATGAATGAAATTCTTGAAGGTAGGGAAAAGTTAAGAGAAAATAAGCTACTCTGAATTATAGGCCAGTGGAGGGTTAAAAAATAATGGCACCAGAAATGTGATTTTGTGTTAGTACAGGAAAAATGCTGCTTCAGTATGACAAGGTGGCAAGAGTGAACTATGATATTAAGTGCTTACTATGTGCTCTGGGGTGAATATCAGGCCAACGGTTCAGCACCAGGCACTGCCCACATGGAGCTCACAGTCTGAGAGGAAGGAAAGACAGATATAAGACAAATTACTGGCTGTAGGAGCACTGAAAAATATGAGACTAAAAAATAAAGGTCAAAATAGCTGAGTTGTGGTAGGAAGGGCCAAGACTGCTGCTGATGCTCCCATTCAATATGGCTTAGAGGATAAAACCCGGGCCTGGGGGTCATGAGATCTGAGATCTAATCCTGACTCCATGCAATTGGTGGATTCTGTATGTGACCTTGAGCCAGTCACGTAACTTCCTTGTGCCTCAGTTTCTTCATCTGTAAAATGAGGATTCACTAGCTGTTCTCCCCCTAGTTTAGACCGTAATCCACATGTGGGAAAGGGAATGCATCCGATCTGATTATCTTGAATCTAACCCAGCATTTAGTACACTGCTGGGCATGTAGGAAGCACTCAATAATTGCTGTTATTGTCATTATTATTAGCTCTCAAGGAGGAGATGGGAGTCGAGTTTGTGATGGGGATGTGGGGGAGATTCTTTGCTTCCTGGCCGGTAGGCCACTGCTCCCATATGACTTTTTCCTGGCAGTTCTAGGCTTCTGATTGGGCAATCACTGGCAACCCCACCTCTTGATGTCTCCTGTGGCCATGGCTTCTCCTCCTTGCCCTCCTCCTATTCCCAGGCCCTGGAGTCCTGCCCAGTAAGGCGGTAGGACTTTCTCCAAAGTTTACAAGACTGAACCCCTCCAGCCCTGGCACGATATAAGGCCCAGGATACCTTGATATGTGGCAACTTACAAATTATTGCTGAGAGGAAAATTCCTTTCTTGGTACTAGATATATTTCATATGTCTGGAGTTGCGTGGCATCTGTCATACCCCTTCTTTGGGAAGCGGCGTAGCCTAGTGGAAAAAGCGGGCCTAGGAGTCATAGGATCTGGATTCTAACCCCAGTTCCACCACTTGTCTGCTGTGTAACCGTGAACAAGTCACCTAACTTCTCTGTGCCTCAGTTTCCTCATCTGTATAATGGGGATTAAGAGTGTGAGCCCCATGGGGGACAGGGACTGTGTCCAACTGGATTTGCTTGTATCTACCCCAGGACTTAGTACGGTGCCTGGCACATAGTAAACACTTACCAAACATCGCAATTATTATTGTAACTATTCCATCATTGCATCATACTGTGTCCAGACAGTTGTGTGTTATTGAAAGAATATGCCCTAATCCTCCAATTCCCCAACAGCATTCCATCCAAATGTGGAGTGGAAATGCATGTCTGGGCAGTCCTCAGTGTAGCATTCTTGTTCAGGCTTTTGAGGCTCTTAACTATCATCAATCAATTAATAGTATTGATTGAGTGCTTTCTGTGTGCAAAGCACTGTACTAAGCGTTTGGGATAATACAAGAGAGTAGGCAGACATGTTCCTTGCCCACAACAAGCTTACCGCCTAAAGGGCCATCCTTGTACTGCCATAAAATCCACATGTCCTGATTGTGTGATTATTTTAAGGACTTGGTCAGGTGGTTGAGATTAATTTTCAGAATTTGAAAAGCACATAAGGTGATTTTCATGGGTGTGTTTATGCTGCTCTGTGCCCCAGCAGAGCTGAGCGTAAACATGCTCCCTCTAGACTGTAAGCTTGTTGTCAACAGGGAATGTGTCCATCAACTCTGTTATATTCATTCATTTGTATTTATTGAGCTCTTACTGTTGTGCAAAGCACAGTACTAGGCTCTTGGGAGAGTAAAATGTAACAACAGACAGACACATTCTTGCCCACAACGAGCTCACAGTCAAGAAGGGGCGATAATGATTCACCCAGGCACTTGGTAAAGTGCTCTACCCATAGTAAGCGCTCAATAAATTCCATTGATTGATTCACTAGAGGAGAACGGAGCACACAAAGGATAAATATAAATGCTCTTTTCACTAGAATGGAAAGAATTATTTGGAAGGAAACATCCTGAATACATTAACGCTGCTTTCTCGAGAGTGATTAAAATACTTTGAGCGGATGTTCATTAGGGTAACTCAAATGTGCTACAATCTATAGCTATATTTATTCAAGAACATTGAAAAAACTGCTGGGCATTCTTTAAATTATCATCACAAACTTTCCGAGTTAAACTTGTGTCTGAAAAAGTTCGTAAGTAATATTCCTGTGGAGGTTTTTTGGAAATCCTATGGAATTTTGAAAATGTCTAAAGGCTTAAATTGATTTTGGAGCTGATGTTCAATTCAAAAAGTGGGTTGAAATGCGATGGGCCGTAATAGGAGGTATTAGGAAATGTGTCTCTTCCCATTTTGAGAAGAAATAAGCAGAGTTTAAAATCCAGAAGAGCCTGAGATAGAGGATTTTAAGCCCTGATAGCCATATTCCTTCCTCTCTCTGCTGCTCCTAACTCCAATTTGCTTCATCTGTCTCTATCCCAGAGCTAAAATATCCCCTTTATCACAGCATCCAGGAACACGCTGAGGTTTTTGAGAAATATGTGAAGAGCCATACTGTGGCCTGATTGTTGATTTAGAACAGATATTAGAAGAGCCTTTTAAGTTCCCTCTTTCTAAAATGATCACTCCTTAAGTGAACTGCACAGAGAAAAAGCTCGGTGAGCTCTCTGTCTCGCTAATATAGACACTTCCGCTCACTTAGCAATTCTAAGTTTGTAGAGTTTCATGTCTCATCCTTTGCTCTCCCTGGTCTTCCAATTCAAACATCAATGGAAAGCTGAGTTCAAGGTCAAAATTAATCTCTCTTTATTTTATTAGTGAATTAAATCCTTCAATCCCCCCTCTCCCTCCCGCCCCGTCCATCCGCAACTCATTATATACAAAGAATGTGGGAAGCTTAACTTCAACTCGTTACGAACTCGATACAGCAACAGCTTCTTCAGAGTTCAGATGGACATGATAGATATTAAATAAAATTTATCCTTACAAGAAACTGCTATCGTCGTGTGTGTGTAATGCAGGGTGATTTAGGGGATGAAAGCCAGATCTAGTTACTGCTCTAGCACCCTAATTTACTATGCACTCATTAAGAACCTTAGGAAGATTAACAAATGGCTTTCCATGTAATTTAAAAAGAAGCGAGGGGAAAAATCAAGTGTGTTCAGAGGAGGGCTTTGGTCTTGATTTGCCGTACAAGCCCTGCCTGGCATAGTTCAGGTGCAGCATGTGCCCCATCCATGCTGGGCCCTGGCAAATCAGAATCACTTCAGGGGACTAAGCAGGAGGGAAAGAGAACAACCCCATTAAATCTCTCAGGGCAATAAAATCAAACCAAGACTCAAGTTCTCGCTCAGGGTGGCAATGTAAATATGGTTCAATATCTTTCGCTGCTCACTGAATCCTTTGGCTTCAGTGAAATACATTTTAATCAACATTGAGGTGAAGAGGATGGCACTTTTTTTCGTTGTTTAGGGCAGAAAATTCAGTCGTATTTCCTGCTTAAAACCCGTAAGCCACTTGCCTTTGGTATTTAGACTTTTTGTTTTGCTGTTTTAGCTGAAATGGGACTTTATTGGTCGTATCACTCGATGAGATTTTGCCGAATGATTTCCACCTAGTGGGTGGGGTGGGGGGAGAGGGATGGAGATGGGGAGGGAAAGAGCGGGAAGGGGTGGTGGAAGGGAGACAGGAGAAGAGCAGGAGGGGGTTGGAGAAAGAAGGAAGGGTAGCCCACACCCCCACAACTGGGTCAAGAAGTGCTCCATGCAGTTCTATTTCTCATTCACCAGCGTTGTAATACAGCACGATACCTCTCTGCCAGTCATCCACCGTATTGATGAGATTAGCTGGTAATTAACAACTCAGCCAAGCCAGGCAGAAGGAGATGACTTAATTAGCGGAATGTCACTGAATCTAATTTACTTTGCTTATCATAGATTTATTCTCTAATGAATTAGAAAAAAAAAGCGCAGGACACCTTTAGAGGGAGATCCAGGGGGTTTAAAGGCTTAAATATTTCCTAGCCCCTTTATGCTCCATGGTTTGGTGAGTGAGAAGAGTGTTGATTCTGTCAATCACCTGGAATGTCTGAGCACTGATATACATCTCCTAAACTGAGTGATGCAGACCTCCATCAGTGGGAAAGTTGGTGGTTAGTTTGGGTTTTTCTCTGTTTTTCAATTCTTTTTTGTAAAAGCTAGGAGCAAGCTGTTAGGCCGGTTTGAATATTTAGTTTCACTAAAATCTCCACGTCATCGCTTGTAGAGCTGTTACATCAAATGGCCAGGATAGAGCTATAATTCTAGTAATTATGGTAGTTATTAAATCCTTGCGAAGTGCTGGAGTGGATCAGTTCAAACACAGTCCCTGTCTCACATGGGGCTCGCAGTCCACCCTTATTCCCATTTTACAGGTGAAGAAACTGAGGCCTGAGGGGGGTAGTGATTTGTCCAAGGTCAGAGAGTAGGACAGTGGCAGAGCTGGGTCAGGAACCCAGGTTTCCTGATGCCCAGTCCCGAGCTCTTTCCACAGGGTCCTGTTCTCTCCTGTCTCTTACTGTAGACATTTTCTACTACAACAACGTAGCTTAGAGGATAGAGAATGAGCCTGGGAGTCAGAAGGACTTGTGTTCCATTCCTGGCTCTGCCACATGACTACTGTGTGACCTTGGGGCAAGGCACCAACTTCTCTGAGCCTCAGGTACCTCATCTGTAAAATGGGGATGAGAGTGTGAACCCCATGTGGGACAGGGACTGTATCCAATCTGATTAATTTATATCTACCCCAGTGTTTAAAATAGTGCTTGATGCATAGTAAGCACATAGTAAGTGCCATAATTATTATTGCAACGTCATTTTTAACATGGCAATCAATCCCTGGTATTTATTGAAGTATTCCTATGTGCAGAACACAGTATTAGCGGGACGACAGAAGTGACGGGTTTACACCTCTTCTCCCAGCAAAGGCTTCACAGATGTTGATAAACAAGAAAAACTAATAAATCCTACTGCCTCTCCAGCTCACTTGCAGGTTCTGGCAAACAATGAAATCAGTCAGTCGACTAATGGTATTTATTGCGTACCTACTATGTGCAGAGCACTGAACTGAGCATTTTGGAGAGTACAATATATAAGTGAAAAATTGAGCTTCAGGAGGGAAAAAAGAAGGAAGAATCCTCAGACTGCCAATAAACGCAAGAAAATTGAGAGATGACTATTTTTTTTCAAACATTAAAAAATACTTAGTATTTTAATACTTCTTCAGAATGGCCTCATTGCCAGAGGTTTTTAGAAAGTTCAAAATGTATTTTAAACTGTTGAACTATCATGTAAGGAAAAGCCAACTGTAACTCATTCAACCATCATCTTCTCGAGTCTAGTAGCGTGTGAGATGCAATTTAAATGATAATGTTAACCAAAATGCGAGAAAAGCAATACTGTAATGTGAGGTGCTTTTTTTATTTTTTTGTTTAACTGAAAGACAAATGGCTGAGACATTTATTCCTGCAGCTCCTATTAGAAGAGAAACTTTCATCCCATTAATTTTATTGCCATTATACTGAATCTGAGATGAAAATGAAGCTTCAAAAGTAGTTATTTGAATCTTGGTTTTCAAGAATTTACCCAAGATGGCAGCCAGAGTTGAGTCAGTTCAGACATTTTGGTAAATTGAAGGGATTTTGTTTGCTCATCTGTTTTGAAGATACTTTGGATCTGCATACTTTTAATCGATCCTTCTGTTTAAGCTGAGGCCCTTAAGGACAGGTAAGGTGATTGAGCTTCTGTGCTTTCCAATCAGTGATTTAATGAGTGTTTCCTATGTGCAGAGCACTGTACTAAGCACTTGGGAAAGGACAGTGCAACAGAGTTGGTAAATACAATCCCCGTCTAAGCCCTGGTGTGGATATTATTAGACTGCAATCTAAGATGTAGGAAAAACAAGTACTTATTCCTCTTTTTACAGATGAGGAAACTGAGGCCCAGAGAAGTTGTGACTTCCCCAAGGTCACACAGCCAACAAATGGCGAAGCCAGGAATAGGATCTGGGACTCCTGACTCCCAGTACTTTGCTTTTTCCAGTAGGTTATGCTGCTTTGCAGTGTACAGGGGGAAACAGACGTTACTGAATCAATGGATTAATTGAGCACTGATTGTGTGCAGAGTACTGTACTCAGTGTTTGGAAGAGTAAAAAAAAAATTGGAATTTGTTAAGTGCTTACTATGTACCAGGTACTGTACTGAGCACTGGGGTGGGTACAAGCAAATAGGGTTGGACACAGTCGCTGTCCCACATGGGGCTCACAGTCTTAATCCTCATTTTGCAGATAAGGTAACTGAAGCACAGAGAAGCGAAGTGACTTACCCAAGGTCACACAGTAGACAAGAAGCAGAGTTGGGATTAGAACCCATGACCTTCAGTCTCTTGGCTTGTACTTTATCCACTGCACCATGCTGCTTGTTAGATTCCTGCCCTTAAGGACCTTACAGTCTAGTGGGTTCAGTATTGAAAACAGATTTAATAATAATAATAATAATGTTGGTATTTGTTAAGCGCTTACTACGTGCAGAGCACTGTTCTAAGCGCTGGGGTAGATACAGGGGAATGAGGTTGTCCCACGTGAGGCTCACAGTCTTCACCTCCATTTTACAGATGAGGGAACTGAGGCACAGAGAAGTGAAGTGACTTGCCCACAGTCACACAGCTGACAAGGGGCAGATATATATATATATATATATATATATACATGGTGTACACCATATGTGGGTGGGAGTAGATTAAGGCAGTTCAGCTTCAATTGTTCACCGTTTTTAAGCCATTTTCTGTCTTCTTCATATTTCTTGATGTCAACAGGAAGCAGTCATTTACCCTTTTCATCACCTTTCCCTGAAGACCCACACGTGGGCTCACACACTTCACTAAACTTGTGTGCAAATGCTGATTTATCGTAGGCTCCCCCATACCACAGCCTCCTCCCCTCGGCCATCCAAGAGAATCCAATCAATTGAGACAGTTGAACTGTGGTGCGTCACAGTGAGTTATTGCACAGGTCGAGAGACAGCTTAGCTTAATGGTGTTTAGATAGCTCCGTTGCTTTGAGATCCGACTTATTCCTGGAGTTTTCTGGTTGCTCAGTAAATATTAAAAAAAGTAGAGAAAGAGTAAATGACCAGAAATAACATGACTGTAGGTGTATTCTTTCTCTAGGGAGATAAATATCCACTCCTGGTTGTAAAGGCGCCCAGAGTCGATCGGGACATTCTGTTGCTGGGAGACTCATATCCTGTCTTGAAAATGCTTGCCCGATAAGCTTTCTGCAAAGTATTTTGAAGTGATTTAAAGACAACATGATGAAAATGCAGAATTGGCTTGTCATTGGACAATGTTGGCGGGATATTTTGTAAGAGTAAGCTCTGGCCACCATGAATGGAGTATTAGTTATGATCCTCTAGACCGGATGTGCCTGTGAGCAGTCATAATGTCTACTTACTCTGTTGTGTTTGCTTTCTCAAGTTCTTAGCCCATTGCTCTGCACAGAGTAAGCACTCTGACCCTAAATAATAGGATAAAATACAGTCCTATAGCAGACTATATGCTCAAGCCCCTTCTTCTTTGGAGAAGAAAGTCTAAATCACACAGGATGGTCCTGAAGGTGAAAGCTATTCAGTGAGCTAGTTATCGATTAGCTTATTATGGACCTCCCCCCCATCCCCTTTAAATAAAATAAAAAAAGAAAAGCTTGCGAGGCCTAGTTGATGGAGCCACCCAGTGCTTTGGAAGAATTGAGGGTGAGGATTCAGGACCTCTGGAAGACCAAAAGCGACGTCAGTTTTCTTGTGAGGGCAAGATAAATCTTCAAAATCTTCACGTTAAAATTAACTGGAGAGTCGTTTGTCCTGTAGTGTTTTCTTTTTCTACCCTACCAAACACTAACTGTAAAGCAGCCGGTGGAATACAGGAGTTGCAGATAGAGGTGGCAACTTTTTCTTTGTGAATGGGGGGGATGGAGACGGAGGCAGGGATTTCGGGGATGGGATAAGGCATCAAAAATCAGAAAGCCAAAAACCACCATCTGAGTTTGTTTCAGGCTCGAGATGAGCAAGTCTGAGATTCCAGCTGAAAACATTGTGGGAGTCATGGAGGGGATGGTCACCCCAGTGGAGTGAGCATCTAAGATTACAAACAGCCACCACAAATGCAGTCAATCAGTGGTATTTATTGAGTGCTTAACATTGTGCAGAGCACTGTACTGAGCATTTGGAGAAGTACAAGACAACAATATAACGCATTCTCTGTCCACAGCTAGCTTACAGTCTAGAGGGGGAGACAGACATTAATGTAAATAAATGATTTATACTATAAATTTGAAGATCTGTGCATATGTGCTATGGGGTCGAGAGTGGGGTGACTATCAAGTCCTTAACGGGTACAGATGCAAGTATGTAGGAAATGATGGTGGTGGTTAATCGCTTGCTATGTGTCGTGCACGGTTCTAAGCGCTGGGGTAGATACAAGCTAATCAGGTTGGACACAGTCTCTGTTCTACGTAAGGCTCACAGTCCTAATCCCTATTTTACAGATGGGGTCACTGAGGCACAGAGAAGTTAAGTGAATTGCCCGAGGTCACGCAGCAGACAAGTGGCGGAGCTGGGATGAGAACCCAGGTCCTTCTGATTCTCAGACCTGTGTTCTATGCACTAGGCCATGCTTCTTTCCCAGAGGTGATACAGGAGAGAGAGGAGTAAGGGAAAAGATGACAACTGGGGAAAGCCTCTTGAAGGAGAAGTGATTTTTAGTCAGGCTTTGAAGATGGGGAGAGTGATGGTGTATTGGATGTGAAGGGAGAGGGAATTCCAGGCCAGAGGGACCATGTGGGCAAGGGATCTTTGGAGGGATGGATGAGATCAAAGTGTAGTGAGTAAAGTAGTGTTAGAGAAAGGAAATGTGTGAACTGGATTGCAGTAGAAAATTAGCAAGGAAGGCTATGGCAGAAGAGGGCAAAGTGACTGTGTGCTTTAAAGCTAATGGTCAGGAATTTCTGTTTGCAGAACAAACACTTTGAAATCTTTTGAAACCCTAGTCTTGTTTCCCACCTGACCCCTCTCCCTAGAGGCAATATTGGCAGGCTGAAGGCAGATTGTTTTTTACACTCAGAAAAGGAATTTTGACTTTAGGAGGGTGCAAATGAAATAGCCCCATAAGGGTTAAATTAGGATTTATAACGAAACAAATTTAAATTTTAACACAGGCCTGGTCGTGTGCTAACTAAATAAAATGATCCCTATTTGCAAGGCCTCTGAGAAGTGGGAGAAGGATGGCAGTGAACATGGGCTTAATTATCTTGCCATTAGACACGGCTTTCTCTTCGTTTACACAGAAGAAAGAGATAGCAGTTGCTCCAATATTATAATCAATATTGGCTGATACCTGTGAAATATTTCTGGATTTTAACACTTCTCCATCTTTCTTCTCCCTGGCTAGTCTCCTATTTGTTTTCCAGGGAGGTGCCAGGATCCTCTTTTGGGTCTATGTTGACCCACACCCAGAGCTGGAATTGTAAACCCTGGTGATTCCCGCATCCTCTGAAGCCCAGAGGGGACATTTTATATTTTGCTTAACCTGTGCCAAGAGCTTAGGGTTTCAGGCACTCAGGAGAAACTTTTGTCCCATTTTTGACAGAGAAATAGAGTCACGAGGCCACTATTGTATTAGAGTCCAATCCAAGGAGGAAAATGGGACTCAGCCTTAAGGTCTGGTTGGGATCTGGAGCTGTAACAAATACCAACATCGTTATTATTATTATTATTATTATTAAAGAAGCCAGGACACCTATGGTCCTAATTTTTTACCCTGAGGTGAGCCCTAGGGATCCTCTCCACACACAGCCCTGCCCCAGAGATACGAATAGGACCTAGTTTTTTCTCCATGCAGCTCAAATCCTAGTCTTGGAACATAAAGGGCTATTTTATATCTCACCAACTTCCAAAAGCTGGACCTGCAGGACCTTTGATCTACACTCCAGGATTGAAAATCGAGCCAGGGTGTGCCTTTGCCTCTCTCAAAGACATAACACTGAGGACATGGAGGGCATTCGCCTAGCTCTCTCCCTTCCCCTTCCTTTCTTCCTCCCTCGGCTACTCCCTCCCAGAGATCTATTTGGCCACCACTCCCGGATTTGCCTCACTGGCATCGTGACCTAGTGGATTGAGCACTGGCCTGGGAGTCAGAAAGTTATGGGCTCTAAATCCCAGCTCTGCCACCTGTCTGCTGTGTGACCTTGGGCAAGTCACATCACTTCTAGAAAAGCAGCATGGCTTAGTCGAAAGAGCACGGGCTTGGGAGTCGGAGGACGTGAGTTCTAATCCCGGCTCTGCCACTTGTCTGCTGTGTGACCTTGGACAAGCGACTTAACTTCTCTGTGCCTCAGGTACCTCATCTGTAAAATGGGGATTAAGACTGTGAACTCGACGTGGGACAACCTCATTACCTTGTATTTGCCCCAGCACTTAGAACAGTACGTGCCACATAGTAAGTGCTTAACAAATGCCATTATTATTATTTCCGGTGCCTCAGTTACCTCATCTGTAAAATAGGGATTGGGACTGAGCCCACGTGGAGTAGGGACTGTGTCCAACTAGATTTGCTTGTATCCACCGCAGCGCTTTGTTCAGTGCCTGGCACATAGTAAGCTCTTAATAAATCATCATCAGTGACAGTCTTCCTGGATCCTGCTATGAATGAGAAGGAAAAAAACCCCCAATTTTCCCTGACTTTCTTTTCCTCCATCTCCAAGCTCCTGGTAATGAAGATCTGAGTTTTTCCCAACCTGTCGGAATATGAGGGTTAAAATAATTGAAAAGGAGATGAGAGGATTTAGGAAATTTCCACAGGTGAATTTTATATTAGAAGATGAATCAGCTAGCGAGGGGCTCATAACTTTCAAACTTTCTATTTGTATGCATTTGAGAAAAATCCGCTCTGCAAGAATGAATATAGCTATTAAATTACTCATACATCCGTCATTACAAAGGCCTTTATTCCCCTTCGAGTCTATGTTTGTTTAGCCCTATCTGATGAGAACTTTCTGCCTGAGTGCTGCCCACCAATGTTGCACATGGCACTGAATGCCAATCGTGCCCAGTTTTAGCACTAAAAGTTGGAGGCTCTAGACTTTGAAAAAGACACTGGTTACCATAACTGCTTCCCCAAATGTCTGTGGCTCCAGGATGAATGTTAAAGAGACTTAATTGGCAGCAGTGTGAAAGGCAGTTACGTGGCAGTGTTAAACTTGGGGGATGCTAAGATAAAGGATGAGGCAGCCAGTGTGGAGGGCCTCCGGAAATAGAGGAAGTTTTGTGGCCCACTGACAGGTGTAAGGAACAGACCTCACATTTGGAGAAGAACAGTCAGACAGCTAGCCGGAATGTGGTGAAGGATTTCAAGGCGCAACAGACACTTGGTCGGCTTGGGGCCTTTTCCCACCCAACTGAGGAGCCCCCGACTCACTGAAGCGGCTGTCGTGCCGGTAGATACAGATTGAACAGTTCATGCCGACCTTATTTTCAACCTACCGGTCCCGATTGGTTTTGATACATTGTGGACCAGACGCGAAGAGGCCGGTTTTATTGACCTGCAGTAAGCATAAGTGTTTAAAATCGATGATGCGCTACGTGGGTTTTCCAGCATTTCGTTACAACATGCAAAGTCCTGGTCTTTATAATAATAATGTTGGTATTTGTTAAGTGCTTACTACGTGCCGAGCACTGTTCTAAGCGCTGGGGTAGACATAGGGGAATCAGGTTGTCCCACGTGGGGCTCACAGTCTTAATCCCCATTTTACAGATGAGGGAACTGAGGCACAGAGAAGTTAAGTGACTTGCCCACAGTCACACAGTCTTTCCCCCCTCCAACCTTAGGGGAGCAGTCTTTGGGGACGTTTCCTCACTGTCAGCAGGCGAATCCGCTGAGGTTGAGATCCTGGACCATTTAGACTATGCCCACAGAGACTCGACTTCCCTTTGCAAGACACCTGAGGAGAATGGCTGATTAACGGGATTTTTTTTTATGATATTTGTTAAGCACTTACTACGTGTCGGGCAATTTTCTAAACGCTGGGTTAGATACAAGATATAGGGTTGGACCCGGTCCCCGACCCACGTGGGGGGCCCGACCTTAATCCACATTTTGCAGATGAGGCAACTGAGGCCCAGAGAAGTTGAGTTACTTGCTCAGGGTCACACAGCAAATAGCAGAGCTGGAATTGTAGCCCAGGACTTTCTGACTGCCAGGCCCACGTTCTACCCCCTAGACCATGGTGCCTAGCATCTACTGCATGAGAGATTTGATCAGGGAGGGCAAAACCAAGCTTGGCCTAGTGGAAAGGGCACAGAACTGGGAGTCATAAGACCTGGGTTCTAATCCTGGCTCCGCCACTCCTCTGCTTTGTGATCTTGGACGAATCACTTAACTTCTCTGCCCCTCCGTTCTCTCATCTGCACAAAGGGGATTGAATAGTGTTCTCCCTCCTACTTAAACTGTCAGCCCCGTGCGGAGCCTGATTATCTTCTGTCTACCGCAGTACTTCTCATAGTGCTTGCCACATAGTAAGTGCTTAACAAATACCATAACAATAATAATCTTTATTACGCTGAGGGAGTAATGAAGCAATGTGATACTGCTGTGGACTCTCCCATCAGTTCGCGGCTGAAAGTCCAGCCCAGTGACCTGCCAGTTGGGAGAGATGTTGCTTTTCTAGAGCAGAGACCGCAGCTTGTTGAAGGCAGGGAATGTGCCCGTTGTTGTATTGGACTCTCCCAAGCACTTAGTATAGTGCTTTGCACACAGTAAGTGCTCAATAAATAGGATTGAATGAATGAGTCAAGAAGCGGTTTCTGAAACCATGACAGGGCCTGGAGGCAGCAAACAATTCAGCACAGGGAGGAGTGACTTTTACACGTTCCCAGTGTAGACTTGATTGTCGGTTGTGCTCTGGGTTTTTTCAGCCACACATGCATGCATGGCTAGGATTTCACGGTCAGAGGCGTCATCTGTGAAAGCGAAGGGCAGCTATATGAATCCTGATTTAAACGCTCTGGAAGCACTCACTCAAGATGACATGCGAAGAATTATGAACCGCTTGACTGACTCCACAAAGTGCTGTGGGCTGATTACAAGCACGAAGACCAAGGTTGTGCTTCAACCGGCTCCAGCGAGGCCCGGGATCTCGGTAGCGTCAGAACCCTGACCTTTAGAACCACCACTTCCTTTGAGGAGTGGCGGAAGGGCCAGGAGAGAACCAATCCAGGGAAAATTCAGATAGAAGGATCATGCCAATCAAAGGTATTTATTGAGCGCTTACTGTTCCGAGCGCTTGGGAGAGTGCAATGCTACCGAATTAGTAGACTCGTTCTCTGCCCACTGCCAACCGACCAATCGTTGATATTTATTCAGTATTTACCATGTGGAGAGCACTGTTCTAAGCACTGGGGAGAGGAAAATAATGGCAGAATTAGTAAAGACGTTCCCTGCCCTTTATGAGTTTACTGTGTAGAGAGGGAGAGAGACATTAACATCATTTATGGATCTGTACCTAAGTGCTGTGAGACTGAGGGTGAAGTGAATATCAAGTATTCAAAGGGTACAGATCCAAGTGCATGGGTGACACAGAGGGAGAGGGAGTAGGGGAAATGAGGGCTTAGGGCAGCCTCTTGAAGGAGATATAAATTTAATATTCTTTGGTACCAGCAGCATGGTTCAGTGGCTAGAGCGTGGGCCTGGGAGGCAGGAGGTCATGGGTTTTAATTCCGGCTCTGCCACTTGTCTCCTGTGTGACCATGGGCAAGTCACTTAACTCTTAAGTCTCTGTGCCTCAGTTACCTCATCTGTAAAATGGGGATTGCGACTGTGAGCCTCATGTGGGACCACCCCTGCGCGTAGTACAGTGCCTGGCACATATTAAGCACTTAAATACCACAATTATTATTATTGTCTGGCCATTCCCATTCTAGCCAGTTTTGCAAGTTGGGGAGTAATCCAGTTTTGGGAAGCTATGGGGAGATTGGCAGGCTCCCCGGGCTAGGTCTCACTCTCTCTCAGGCTCTCCAGCCACCCCTCCTTCAAACTTCCCTGGCCTAATGCTCCCTGCTATCGCTTCCACTAGCATGGTTCTATTCTTTTTCTACCCATTTTACAGCCCCGCTGCCTCCCTTTGCCGTTGGAAGGGACCTTTACATTTGTAGAGAATTTTCAAGCTGATTTTGGGCAGTGTGCTGCCCAGCTAGCAGAATTTAATGCACTTCTGGGAAGGTAGAAATACAGGTCCCAAAGCCCAACATCATTTTAAGGAGACTGTCAGAGCAGATTGCGATGCAGACAGCTTCAGGTTCAGACGGGTTCAAACCGAACCTTATATACACCAGTAAGATCCGGACCTTCAGTGGGGAGACCTTTGAACAGGCGAATTAGAATCACAAAAGCAGCACGTCATAGTGGAAAGAGCACCGACGTGGGAGTCAGAGGACCTGGATTCTAATCCTGGCTCTGCCACTATCTGCTGTGTCACTTAACTTCTCGGTGCCTCGGTTTCCTCATTTGCGAAATGGGGATTCAATATCTGTTCTCCCTCTTACTTAGACTGTGAGCCTTTGTGGGACAAGATGATCTCTGATCTACCCCAGTGCTTAGTACAGTGCTTGACACATAGCAAGCACTTAACAAATACCACAATTATTATTACTGTAAGAGTAGGGCTTGAAGGGACCCAGCATATGTCATCCTGCAATCCTAGCATTCCTGTTGCCTATTGCCTATTGTCCTCCAAGGCCTCAGAGGAGAAAGGTGATGTTTATGGCCTATCTTTCAGTCTTGGAGTGGGGTCTAAAGTCCTTCCCCGCATCCCCCAGACTCAGGCAAGACGGAGAACAAAAATGAATTAATCCTTCCAGCTCACGAATAGGACTTCGAGCCCCTAAGTGGATGCCTAGGCCCCATTTCTGACAATGGTTCTGACTCCCACGTTCCACAGCAGGATCCGTTTCAAGACCCAAACCCTCCTTTGCTCCTCTGCAGCCTCTGCCTCGGAATGAGAGGCAGGCTTTTCATAAATCGCAATCCAGACTTCAACATTTCCATTTTTAGCACAGAGGATGACACATTTAATTATCACTGGAGTGCCGCTAGACTTCCAGCATTGCATCTAGTTCATTGCAAGGAACAGGAGACAGCAAACAGCTTCTGGGTGATGAATTGAAGAAGGGCATCCATAAGCAAAATGGACGGAAGAAAGGTTTCACAGATCCAAGGAGGCTAAGCCTCAGGTGGCGAAGCAGCCGGGGGGAACTTGCAAAAGAAAAGCCGGGCTAATCAGGGTAAGCAGGAATGGGATAATTTATATTGAAAGAAGGCAGAAAGTCTGAGGTAAATAGCTTTGGGTGAAAGCTGAGAGTCTGAGGTGAACAGCTTCTGGTGACGGCGGAGAGTCTGAGGTAAATAGCTTCTGGTGACGGCGGAGAGTCTGAGGTAAATGACTGCAGACAACCCAAGCTGCAAGCCAGAATGGACCTTAGATATGTAGTGATGAAAGGTCCTGTCGTGACTCTTCTCCATTGACCCATCAGTTCATCAGGCAGTAGCATTTATTGAACGCTTACTATTTGTCGAGCACTGTACTGTTTGGGAGAGCACAGTATGACGGAGTTGGTAGACAGGTTCCCTGCCCACAAAGAATTTACATACATCACTCAGTCACTGGTATTCATTTATTTTTTATGGAATTTATTAAGCAATTACTATGTGCCAGACACTGAACTAGGCCCTGGGGTAGATACAGGCAAATCAAGTTGGACACAATCCATGACCCCAGATGGGGCTCACAGTCTTATTCCCCATTTTACAGTTGAGGTAACTGAAACATAGAGAAGTTAAGTGACTTGCCCAAAGTCACATAGTAGAAAAGTGGCGGGGTGGGGATTAGAACCCAGGTCCTTCAGACTCCTAGTCAGAGAAGCAGCATGTCCCAGTGGATAAAGCCTGGGCTTGGGAGTCAGAAGATCATGGGTTCTAATCCCGGCTCTGCCAGGTGACCTTAGGCAAGTCACTAACCTCTCTGGGCCTCAGTTACCTCATCTGTAAAATGGAGATTGGGCCCCACACGAAACAGGGACCGTGTCCAACCCAATTTGCATGTATCCACTCCAGAGCTTAGTAGAGTGCCCTGGCACATAGTAAGCACTTAACAAGCACCATCATTATTATTTATTATTATTAGTCTCATGATCTATCCACTAGGCCACTCTGTTTGTTGAGCACTTACTATGTGCAGAGCACTGTACTAAACATGTGGGGGAGTACAGTGCAAAAGAGTTGGTGGACAGATTCCCTGGCCCCAGCAATCTGCACGTACTGTGACGATTATCAGACGTTTCCTCTTCAAATACAAAGGAAAATGAAATATATTCCCCCAAACTTCGGGATTTTGCTGCACCTCTTTGTTTCTTAACTTCACGCCATAGACGACCACGACTGACCCAGTAAAATCACCTTTTAAATATAAAGGAAAGTTCCTTTTCTTTGCCCTTGGGAATGAGAAAAGACTGGTAGAATTTAAAAATCTGAATGATCTTGACTTGAGAATTAGGGACTAGAGTATGAAGGGATTTCTCCTAAGCCATGGTTGGCTATTCATTAAGGAAGGCTTATGTGTGTTTCAGTGAAACACTGAGCATTTGTTGAATTATGTGGAGCCTGCATTACTGTCCTGATTTGCATGGAAATTGCTATAGGCAAGAGTCTCACAAACTGCTGCCTCTGGGAGAATCGTTGGACAATTTGCAGATTCTATATACAGACACGTGTAAGGAAACCACCGATGAGAATGGAAATAATTTTTAATCCTCTAGGAAAACTCGTTTTCTAAACTTCTCTCCAACCAGAGCTGTTTCACATCTTAGACAAAAAGGGGCGGCTGCCGTGATCCCATAGTCTTCAGGGAATAACGGCAGCCATTTTGTCACCAACACTTATTTTCTTCTTCCCGCTCCCACCCTCATCTCTGCCGTGGCAGTTCCAGGACTAAAGAGAGATGAGACAGGAGGGAACATGCATGTCTGGAGACAGGATGGGTGTATACTTTGTTCAGAGTGGGTGAGGGAGCTCACTGGACCCCATTCTCCTGGGCCCACCAGAGCATTAATCTGGGCTTCTCACTATCTCCAAAACATCGCAATTTATGATTTCACATTTCTCCTTTTTTTTAACTCAGCTTCCCCGCTGATCTGTTGTGATGTTATTTATTCATTCATTGATTGTCATATTTATTAAACATTTACTATGTTAAGACTCTGTACTAAGTGCTTGGGGAAAGTACAATACAACAATAAACAGACGCATTACCTGCTCATAATGAGCTTACAGTCTAGAGGGGAAAGGCTGACATCAATATGAATAAATTACAGATATGTATTTCAGTTGCTGAGGGACTGCGAGAGGGGAAGAATAAAGGAAGTCAAGTCGACACTGGGAGAGGAGGAAAGAGGCGGGGGCCCTAATCTGGGAACTCCTCTTAGAGGAGATGTGCCTTCAGTAAGACTTTGAATGGAGGGAGAGTAATTCTCGGATTTGAGGAGGGAGGGGGTTCCAGGCCAGAGGCAGGACGTGGATCAGGGGTCGGCGGCGAGACAGGTGAGACCGAGGCACGGTGAGAAGGTCAGCACTAGAGGAGCAAAGTGTGTGTGGGTTGGGTTGTGGAAGGAGAGTAGCGGCGTGAGGTAGGAGGAGGCAAGGTGGTGGAGTGCTTTAAAGCCAATGGTGAGAACTTTTAATTTTAAGTGGAAGTAGATGGGCAACCTCTGGAGTTTTGGAGGAGTGGAGGGACACGTCCTGAACGTTTCTGTAGAAAGATGATCCAGGCGGCAGAGTGAAGTATGGACTGGAGAAGAGACCGACGGAAGGCTGGGCGGTCAACAAGGAGGCTGATGCAGTAATCCAGGTGGGATAGGATGAGTGACTGTATTAACCTGGTAGCAGTTAGGATAGAGAAGAAAGGGCAGATTTTAGCGATGTTGTGAAGGAGGGACTGGCAGGATTTAGTGATGGATTGAGTATGTTGGTTGAATGAGAGAGAGGAGTTAAGGATGATGCCAAGGTTACGGGCTTGTGAGACAGGAAGGATAGTGGTGCCGTCTACAGCTGCAAAATGGGGATTCAGTACCTGTTCTCCCTTCTGCTTAGTCCGTGAGCCCCATGTTGGACCTGATGACCTTGTTTCTATCCCAGCACTTAGCACAGAGCTTGGCACGTAATAAGTGCTTAACAAATACCACAGTTATTATTAAGATGCCTTAGCCTTGGGTATTCCATTTCATTAAATGTTGTTAATGTGATTTATTACACCTTCCTCTGGCATTCTCTGAAGGTGTCCCTGTCCTCCCAAGATGCAAATTTTTAGACCGCTTACCCCAAGGAAATCAGACTCGGGCTATGGTTGCACAATGTCAAAGTAGAGCACCACACTGACTTTTTCTCTTAGATTTGGAGATTTTCGGTCAGGGTCCGACTCACCAAGCCAGAAAAGCCGCTCAGAGGGCTGACTCATCTGTACGATTTGTATGATTGTTGGGGCTGGAGCCCTCGTGTAAGAATCAATGAGAAGGTCTGCGATAGAAGAACGAAAGCAGAATCATTACTGTGAGAGTCCAGTGTACGTTCACTGACAGTGGCAAGAGGAAACATAGATTTTGCCATCCATACTAATGCTTAGGGCTGAACCATCTATGTTATTTATTCTGTGTGCAGAACACTCTGCTAAGTGCTTGGAAGAGTACAGTAAGAGAGAGTTCATAGACGCGTTCCCTGCCCACAGTGACCTTACCCACAATAACCTTACAGTCTAGAGAGGGAGACAATCATTAAAAACCCTAAATTTTTACCTCTACACCCTCAACTTTCCCTCTCGTAATCCATTTTGGATTACCTTTTCCAGACTTTATCCGAAGCCCTTTTAGAAACTACTGATCGTTTTTTACCTGCACAGTTTCTTCGGGAACAGATTCTGAATGTTTGGAGAAGCAGCCGGACCTCGAGGACAGAGACTGGACCTGGGTTCTAATCCCAGCTCTGCCACTTGCCTGCTGTGTGACCTTGGGCAAGTCCCTAAACTTCTCGGTGTCTCAGTTGCCTCATTGGTAAAATGGGGATTAAAACTGTGAGTCCCAAGGGAGACAAGGACCATGTCCAACCTGGTTATCGTACATCTACCCCAGCACCGGTAACGGCTCTCCTGACACATTGTAAGTGCTTAATAAATAATAATGTTGGTATTTGTTAAGCGCTTACTAGGTGCAGAGCACTGTTCTAAGCGCTGGGGTTGATACAGGGTCATCAGGTTGTCCCACGTGAGGCTCACAATCTTAATCCCCATTTTACAGATGAGGGAACTGAGGCACAGAGTAGTGAAGTGACTCGCCCACAGTCACACAGCTGACAAGTGGCAGAGTGGGGATTCGAACCCATGACCTCTGACTCCCAAGCCTGGGCTCTTTCCACTGAGCCACGCTGCTTCTCTTCTGAGTAAGTGTAAATATAGGTATTAATTATGTGTTTTTATATATATATATATGTATATATATATACACACATACACATTTGCTTACCAAATACTGGGTGAAAACAGCTTTGTTTATTTTGACCTGACCACCTTCAAGCTTGAGTGGGTGGAAATGTCTACATCTGCCAGCTTCTCATTTGATGGGCAACCAAATCTGCCGTTATCATTTTCCCTAATGTCCCGCTTGATTCTTTATGACTCTCCCTTCCTCCACCCCCCAGCACCACCTCCTTCGTGGGAGTTTTATTGATAGGTTATCCAGTTTTTCACCCCTCTGGAATCTCCTCAGCTGTTAGTTAGAAAATGGAAAAGGTGGTTCAGCAACTCTTAAGACTAGCCACCTGCTGCTGTTTGGGTTCATCGATGAGAAGCAACGTAGCTCAGTGGAAAGAGCCCGGGCTTGGGAGTCAGAAGTCATGGTTCTGCCACTTGGCAGCTGTGTGACTGTGGGCAAGTCACTTCATTTCTCTGTGCCTCAGTTCCCTCATCTGTAAAATGGGGATTAAGACTGTGAGCCTCACGTGGGACAAACTGATTACCCTGTATCTCCCCCAGCGCTTAGAACAGTGCTCTGCACATAGTAAGCGCTTAACAAATACCAACATTATTATTATTATAACCTCGCCTGTCCCAGTGTGTCACCCAGCTCTTAGAGTTTCTAAACTCTCATATTGCATCCACTCAGTGAAACTTTGGACCCCGTCTCTCAGGCCCTGGACGTGGATCAGCAGAATTTCCGAGAATGCCACCCTGAAGGTTGTGCTTTTTAGATTCCTTACCCAACGAGCTTAGCTTGTCTTCCGGGACCTACCCGAATGACCTGCCCTCAATCAGTCAGAGCACCAGTCAGTAGCACGTATTGAGCAGCTACTGTGTGCGGAGCACTGTGCCGAGTGCTTGGTTGAGTATAAAAAAAGCGAAGCACAGGGTTCCTGCTCCCAAGATGCTTACAATCTAATGGGAAAGAGAAGCAGAGATATGTTATTTCAGCGTGGCTCAGTGGAAGGAGTATGAGCTGGGGAGTCAGAGGTCATGGGTTCGAATCCCCGCTCTGCCGCTTGGCAGCTGTGTGACGGTGGGCAAGTCACTTTAACTTCTCTGTGCCTCAGCTACCTCATATGTAAAATGGGGATTAAGACTGTGAGCCTCACGTGGGACAACCTGATTACCCTGTAAATCTGTCCCCGCACTTAGAACAGTGCTCTGCACATCGTTAGAGCTTAACAAATATCAACATTATTATTATTATTTAGAGAGAGAGTCAGAGGAATTTTGGAGTATTTAAATAAAGCCTACTTTCCCATAGACTATCATGTAAAATGCCTTAATGTAGTCCCAAGTCCCCCCCAAATTGAGTAAAACAATAAATGGTTTTTAAAAATGATAAACACAGTATAGGGAACAGCATTAACTTACAGGATCACAGCAATGAAAATATCTACCAATAATGAAGTATTATGAAATTCAACTACTTGGGTGAGCCGGGGCATGCCCAACACGGAGAATGCATGCTTGCTGCTGAGAACACTCTCACGAAGTGCAGTAACGAATACTGGCCTTAAAATTTAATAGCCCTTTAGAGGGAATGCAGTAAAAGAAGATCATGATAAAGCAGAATGGCTGTAGTGTCTGTGGATCAAAATATGCATAAGTAATAAGGATACTTGTATAAATGTCGAAAGTGGCTGCTGGGTTGACATGAGCTGGTGTGACAGAAATGAATCCAGGAGGGCTTCCTGGAGGAGGTGTGGGGGGGATTTCAGGCGCACCTTGTAGATTGGGAAAGCTGTGGTCTGGTGGCTAGCAAGCAGCATGGCCTAGTGGATGGAGCGTGGGCCTGGAAGTCAGAAGGACCTGGTTTCTAATCTCAGCTTTGCTGCTTGTCCCCTGCGTGACCTGGGCCAAGTCACTTCACATCTCTGTGCCTCAGTTCCCTCATCTGTAAAATGGGGATTGAGACCGTGAACCCTATGTGGGACATGGACTGTGTATCCAACCTGATTAGCTTGTATCTACCCCGGAGCTCAGTACAGCGCCTGGCACATGGTAAGTGCTTAACTGTCTCTATCTGTTGCCGATTCGTACATTCCAAGTGCTCCGTACAGTGCTCGGCACATAGCGCTCAATAAATACTATTGAATGAAATAACCCAGCAATTTGAGGGACAGGAGTGGGAGTGGGAGTTAGTGCGAGAGAGTCTAGAGTGAGGCACAGGAGGAAGGTTGGCTTGAGTGGAGCTTGAGCTTATGCTGGGGATGATGATAATAATAACGTTGGTATTTGTTAAGTACTTACTATGTGCCAAGCACTCTTCTAAGCACTGGGGTAGATACAGGATAATCAGATTGTCCCACGTGAATCCCCATTTTAGAGATGAGGTAACTGAGGTACCGAGAAGTTAAATGATCTGCCCAAAGTCACACAGCCGACAGGTGGCGGAGTTGGGATTCGAACCCATGACCTCTGACTCCTAAGCCCGTGCTCTTTCCACCAGCCACGCTGCTTCTATGCAAGGAGGCAAGAAACCTGCGAATGAGCCCAGAGCCAATGGTCAGGAGCGTATGCACGGTGGAGAACACCGGGGTAGCATTTGAAGAACAGAGAGTCGCGCGTTGGAAGACATTTTAGAAAGATGATTCAAATGACAGAATGGAGTCGAGACTGTAGGTGGGGAGAAGTGGGAAGGAGACTAGTGAGGAGGCTGACGCAGAGTCTAGTCTTGAACCTCTGCAAGTTTGAATCAGAGTGGTGACTGTTTGAGCAGAAAGTGCGGGGTGGATCCGGAAAATATTTTTTGAGGAAAAATTGGCAGGATTTGAGGATAGACCGTATCCGAGAGTTAAAAGATGGTAAAGAGTACAAGTCGACACCACCGCTGTGGGCTTCTTGGATAGTGTTGACACAGTAGGAGTGGATTTCGCGGGGGTCATCAAGGAATTCACTTTTTATCGGGGTGAGTTGGAGGGGCCGGTGGGACATCCATATGGAAATGTCCTGAAGGCAAGAGGAAACGTGAGACGATATAGAAGGAGGGATTAGGGGTTGTGGAGAGATTTAGGAGTCATCAGCACAGAGGTAGCAACTGAAGCTAGAGAAGGAGTGTGGTCTAGTGGATAGAGCATGGTCCTGGGAGTCAGAAGGACTTGGATTCTGATCCCCGCTCCTCCGCCGTCTGCTCTGTGGCCTTGGGCAAGTCACTTAACTTCTCTGCGCCTCGGTTACCTCATCTCTGAAATGTAGATGGAGAGTGTGAGGCCTAGGTGGGACAGGGACTGTGTCCAAACTGATTATCTTGTATTTGCCCTAGTGCTTAGTACAGTGCCTGGCACTGTAAGCCCTTAACAAATGCCATAAAAATGCCGGGCGATGAGCTCCCCGAGAGAGCGATCAATCAGTCAGTCGTATTTATTGAGAGCTCGCTGTGTGCCGAGCACTGTACTAGGTGCTTGGGAGAGTTCAATATACCAATCTACAAAAATTGGTAGACCCATTCCTTGCCCACAATGAGTTTACAGACTAAAGGAGGAGACACACATTAATATGAATAAGGAATTCTCTGCCTCTGTGACAAGTTCCATCCATGTCAGCAGAGAACAAACAGTCACTCCTGGTATCAGACGCACCTACATGAAACCTACTAGGTTAGTGGGCAGATATTCACACCTGTTGCATCCAGAAGCAGTGTGGCTCAGTGGAAAGAGCTCGGGCTTGGGAGTCCGAGGTCATGGGTTCGAATCCCAGCTCTGCCACTTGGCAGCTGTGTGACTGTGGGCAAGTCACTTCACTTCTCCGTGCCTCAGTTCCCTCATCTGTAAAATGGGGATTAAGACTGTGAGCCTCACGTGGGACACCCTGATTACCCTGTATCTACCTCAGCGCTTAGAACAGTGTTCTGCCCATAGTAAGCGCTTAACAAATACCAAATACCAATAAAATGCCCTGCTGTACTTCCAACTGCATCATTGAGTTTGTCTAAGCCTGAGCCTTCTCCTCTGTCTGAATTAAAGCCCTCTATCCCGGCTCTGCCACTTGTCAGCTGTGTGACTGTGGGCAAGTCACTTCATTTCTCCGTGCCTCAGTTCCCTCATCTGTAAAATGGGGATTAAGACTGTGAGCCTCACGTGGGACAGCCTGATTACCCTGTATCTTCCCAGCACTTAGAACAGTGCTCTGCATATAGTAAGCGCTTAACAAATGCCAACATTATTATTATTATTATTGTTAGCAAGTTTAACTTCCTTCATTTAGTGTTTCATTAAACTGTACCTGAAACGTAGCTAGCCGATAGCATCTCCCACTACAAGCTGCCACAAAACTGCTCCTTTTGGCAGCATCTAATGGAAGATTCTTCCCTTTTACGCATCGTACTCGATGCTGTTTAGGCAATTTTTCAAACTCCCTCAATGAATATTGAATTTGCATCGTGCAGTTGTATCCTTATTGTCCTAATATTCCAAATCTAATTCTATGAATGATTGGTCAGAATGGAGCATCTTGAAATAAGCGGTGTTTGCTACTAATAACAACATTTATCGAGTGTACCCTGGATGTGTTGCGCTTTGCTGAGTGGGATGTACAAAACAAGTAGGAGACCCATTCCCTGTCCATTAGGGGATTATACTGTACTGGGGGAGATGAGTATAAGAGCATTTACAGAGTAATCCAAAAAAACACACTGAGTTCATGAAAGAATAAATATGCATTCAAAAGGGTCATGGATGAAGCCTGCTTTGACTTAAATTCAGATTTTGGAATTTGAACTTTTAGCCGGAGAATTTGATGGTTTATCCATTTTCTAAATATATGTCAGTAATCCTGTTTTTTCCTGAGTTTTGCACAGAAAGGACAACTATTTTTAGCTAGCTTTTTGAAATTTTATAGGTGTCCATCTGAGATCAGGAAAATAGCCTATCAGCTACTTGTGTCCCATCCCTGAGAATCTGGAAGTCACAGTTGTTAGAAAAGGGAATAGTTGGCTTATTCTATAAAACTAAGTTCCCTCCTCTCCTTCCCTTATTCCCGCCTCACCTTAAGGAATCTATAAAATCTTCCCAAACACTTGCCATCTGAAACTATGTGAAAGGAATAAGCGCAATCACACCAATGTGATCGTCCTGAATTTTGCCATTTCCGCTAAGAGGAATTAGACGATGATGTATCCGGGAATATATTCCTCATTAGAATGAATAAGCTGCACAACAAGAAAGCCCATCAGGCCAAATGAAAATTAATGAGCTGTATGGCTTCAAATTTCTGACCATGGAAGGTCACTGAAATGGTTGTCCTGATATTTAAACGGCACTTGCATACCGGCTCTTCCAGCATGATTTATTTTTTCTACAAGCCACAGTTTCCAAGCCTCAGATTTTACCTCAGATATCTAATAACTCCGGGAAATTTGGCCCCAGCATGATATGCTTTATTCCCCTTTCTTCTGCTCTATGTTATAAAAAAACCCTTCCTTAATAATTGTGTCAAAATGTAAGATGTAAGGTGAACTTTTGAAAAACTGTCGGTTCGCAAGACAATATTACAATATATTTCATTTTATGGAAATCAGAACTTTCTGTAACAAATTTCTAAAGTAGTTCATTTCACATTTCACATGACAACCCAAGGTCTTGTGTGGTTTGGTCCTGCCATACAGAGGCTTTCAAACAGCAACAAAAAAATCCTATGATGATGCCTATTTGCTAAGTCTCAGATGTCTCAAGAATAAATACAGAGTTTCATTACCCATTCATCGTGAATGCTTCTGGTAAAGGATGATTACTTTTCTTTACAAGTGTTGTCACTTTTTCAGTGGCTTAATTTGAGTTGCTATGCAAGACGAGGAAAAAAAAAACACATACTTCCTATAAAAACTTTGACTCATTCTCTGTAATGTCACCCAGGCGCTGGGCTGGCTCTGATGAATTCAGCATTTTAGAGGGTATGTCAACACGATAAATTTTACGCCACCAATAAAAGTTGTTAGTGAGCTCACTGAGAAATTCCAAGGTCCGGGAAGACAATTAATGTTTGAAATATATAGTGAGATGTTTACTGCCCCCTTTTACAGATCTACAAAATTGCATTAGGAGGTGGTGGGTTGCTATAAATTGTGGCCAGGAAGACCTTCCTGGAGAAATAAAGGCTTGGGACAATGGAAAAATAGCAGCTGTCTGCTCTAGCCATGTCTTGTGCAGGTACACCGAGTAGACTCTGAATTCCAGGTGATTGCTTCCCTCCTTCATCCAACAAATAAAATCCGATGGGTCAGGTTAGAAAAGTGATTTACCTCTCCATTCACTCTTCCCTCACCCGGGCGTGTCTCAGACATGTTGCTTTTCTCCACAAGGTTCCCGGTTGGCCACTCACCTATTTTCTTTCACCTTTTAATTGTCATCTCACTGATCTCTACTTCTTTTTTACAATTTTAATTTTAATTTTTTAATTTTAATTTTAATTCTCCCTTTTTTTGCATTAGGGAGGCGAGGAGACGAGTAATAGTTGTATTTAATGAGCATTAATCAGTGGAAAGTACAAGTCAACAACGCAAGCCTCTAGGCTTTAAACTTGTTGTGAGCAGGGAGCGTGAGTAACAACCCCCTATGTTGTATTCTCCAAGCTCTTAGTACAGTGCTGTGCACATAGTAAGCACTCAAAATATGGTTGAATGAATAAGTGGGATTGATTGAAGGGCTGTTTCCTCTAAAGTGAGGATAGACATAAACATATTTGCAGAGTAACACAGAGTATTCAAATGTTCAATTGAAAAAATGACAACTACCAAGGATAAATATAAGTGGGTAGTCATGCTATAGCTGGGTTGTGAACCAATAAAACTATTTTCCTGGCCCCGTGTTACTAAGTTGTCGTGAAAATCCTTGCTAGCATTTAGACTGAAACAGGGCAATTGAACTCAGTCTTCTATTTTTGCACCAGCGTCCTCTCTCAGTTTAGTTTTCTTGGCTGCTCTAATTTTCTTTTTAAATATGATGAGAGACAGTCAAGACACACTCACAAAGGAAGGAAGACAGAAATTCAAAAGGGGAAGACCATGTATGCAAGGCCATAGGGAGAAGGAAAAAGAGAACATGGATCTTGTTTTTGATCTTTCTCCAGCACTTTCTAACCTGGTCTCTGTTCCCTCATTCATCAAGAACTAAGTCTTGAAGGGCAACCACAGTGAGAGGGTGGGAGGCAGGGTAAGAACTAGTAAAAAAACAACAACACTGCAAAATAGTGGTCAGAGAAATAGGAGAATGAGGAGCAGGCACTGTCAGTGAAGTGTGAAGCCAAGGTTAGATAACGTTTCGAGGAGAGTGCGTTGATCCACAGCGTCAAAGGTAGCTGAAAGGTCGAGGAGGTTTCGAATGGATCGGATTTGTCGAGAAGGAGGTCACTGGTGACCTTTAGGGCAGTTTCTGTGAAATGAAGAGGGCAGAAATTAGATTGCAGAAGATCTAGGAGAGAACTTGAGGACAGGAAGCAGAGGCAGTGGTGTAGACAACACCCAGGAGGAGTTTGGAAAGTAGTGATAGGAGGGAAATGGGGAGATAACTTGGAAGGAGCCATGGGGTCAAGGGAGGGTTTTTTTCTTTTAGGATGGAGAGTCATAGGCATGTTTGAAAGCAGAGGGGAAAGAGTAGCAGAGGGGAAAGAGTCTTTGGAGACTGAGTGGTTGCGTGAGCTATTACCCAGCTTGCTTTACCTCTCTCAAGCTCCTCACCTTACCAAACCTCAGTGGAAAGAGCCCGGGCTTGGGAGTCAGGGGTCATGGGTTCGAATGCCGACTCTGCCGTTTGTCAGCTGTGTGACTGTGGGCAAGTCACTTCACTTCTCTGTGCCTCAGTTGTCTCATCTGTAAAATGGGAATTAATTGTGAGCCTCACGTGGGACATCCTCATTACCCCGTATCTACCCCAGCACTTAGAACAGTGCTCTGCACATAGTTAGCGCTTAACAAATACCAACATTATCTTACCTCTGACTGTAGAAAGGGAGGCCACGGTGAAGGCTGATGCAGTCACCCAACTGTGATCTGGTAAAAACACAGGTAGTGACTGTTTGTATGGATGAAGGGCAGATCCGGAAAATGTTGTGAAAGGAGAACTGACAGGATTTAGAAGTTGACTGTAAACTAGACTACAAGCTCACTGTGGGCAAGGAACATGTCTACCAAATATGTTGTATGATTCATTCATTCAATAGTATTTATTGAGCGCTTACTATGTGCAGAGCACTGTACTAAGCGCTTGGGATGAACAAGTCGGCAACAGATAGAGACAGTCCCTGCCGTTTGACGGGCTTACGGTCTAATCGGGGGAGACGGACAGACGAGAACGATGGCAATAAATAGAGTCGAGGGGAAGAACATCTCGTAAAAACAATGGCGACTAAATAGAATCGAGGCGATGTACAATTCATTAACAAAATAAATAGGGTAACGAAAAATATATACAGTCGAGCGGACGAGTACGGTGCTGTGGGGATGGGAAGGGAGAGGTGGAGGAGCAGAGGGAAAAGGGGAAAAAGAGGGTTAAGCTGCGGAGAGGTAAAGGGGGGATGGCAGAGGGAGTAGAGGGAGAAGAGGAGCTCAGTCTGGGAACGCCTCTCGGAGGAGGTGAGTTTTAAGTAGGGTTTTGAAGAGGGAAAGAGAATCAGTTTGGCGGAGGTGAGGAGGGAGGGCGTTCCGGGACCGCGGGAGGACGTGACCCGGGGGTCGACGGCGGGATGGGCGAGACCGAGGGACGGCGAGGAGGTGGGCGGCGGAGGAGCGGAGCGTGCGGGGTGGGCGGTAGAAAGAGAGAAGGGAGGAGAGGTAGGAAGGGGCAAGGTGACGGAGAGCCTCGAAGCCTAGAGTGAGGAGTTTTTGTTTGGAGCGGAGGTCGATAGGCAACCACTGGAGTTGTTTAAGAAGGGGAGTGACATGCCCGGATCGTTTCTGCAGGAAGATGAGCCGGGCAGCGCAGTGAAGAATAGACCGGAGCGGGGCGAGAGAGGAGGAAGGGAGGTCAGAGAGAAGGCTGACACGGTAGTCTAGCCGGGTTATAACGAGAGCCCGTAACAGTAAGGTAGCCGTCTGGGTGGAGAGGAAAGGGCGGATCTCGGCGATATCGTAGAGGTGAAACCGGCAGGTCTCGGTAACGGATAGGATGCGTTGGGTGAACGAGAGAGACGAGTCAAGGACGACACCGAGATCGCGGGCCCGAGAGACGGGAAGGACGGTCGTGCCATCCACGGTGATAGAGAAGTCTGGGAGAGGACCGGGTTTGGGAGGGAAGATGAGGAGCTCGGTCTCGCTCACGTTGAGTTTCAGGCGGCGGGCCGACATCCAGGTGGAGACGTCCCGGAGGCGGGAGGAGATGCGAGCCCGAAGGGAGGGGGAGAGGACGGGGGCGGAGATGTAGATCTGCGTGTCATCTGCGTAGAGATGGTAGTCGAAGCCGTGAGAGCGGATGAGTTCACCGAGGGAGTGAGTGTAAATGGAGAACGGAAGAGGGCCAAGAACTGACCCTCGAGGAACTCCAACAGTTAAAGGATGGGAGGGAGAGGAGGCTCCGGCGAAGGAGACCGAGAATGACCGGCCAGAGAGGTGAGAGGAGAACCGGGAGAGGACGGAGTCCGTGAAGCCGAGGTGAGATAAGGAATGGAGGAGAAGGGGATGGTCGACAGCGTCAAAGGCAGCAGAGAGGTCAAGGAGGATAAGAATGGAGTAGGAGCCATTGGATTTGGCAAGAAGGAGGTCACGGGTGACCTTAGAGAGAGCGGTCTCGGTAGAGCGGAGGGGACGGAAGCCAGATCGGAGGGGGTCTAGGAGAGAATGGGAGTTAAGGAATTCTAAGCATCGATGGTAGACGACTCGTTCTAGGATTTTGGAAAGGAAGGGTAGTAGGGAGATAGGGCGATAACTGGAGGGGGAAGTGGGGTCGAGAGCGGGCTTTTTTAGGATGGGGGAGACGTGGGCATGTTTGAAGGCAGAGGGGAAGGAGCCCTTGGAGATTGAGTGGTTAAAAATAGAAGTTAAGGAAGGTAGGAGGGCAGGGGCGACGGTTTTAAGAAGGTGAGAGGGAATGGGGTCCGAGGCGCAGGTGGAGGGGGTGGCACTTGCGAGGAGGGAGGAGATCTCCTCTGAGGATACTGCAGGGAAGGATGGGAAAGTAGGGGAGGGGGTCGGTGTGGGGGAGGGGAGAGGCGGAGGGGTGACTTTGGGGAGCTCAGAGGGGAGAGGCGGAGGGGTGACTTTGGGGAGCTCAGACCTGATCGTGTTGATTTTCGTGAGGAAATAGGTGGCCAGATCATCGGGGGTGAGAGATGGGGGAGGGGGAGGAACAGGGGGCCTAAGGAGAGAGTTAAAGGTCCGGAACAATCGGCGGGGGTGACGGGCATGGGTGTCGATGAGGGAGGAGAAGAAGTTTTGCCTGGCGGAGGAGAGGGCAGAGTTAAGGCAGGAAAGGATAAATTTGAAGTGTGTGAGGTCGGCTCGGCGCTTGGACTTTCACCAGCAGCGCTCGGCAGCTCGAGCATAGGAGCGTAGGAGGCGGACGGAGGAGGTGATCCGGGGCCGTGGGTCAGTGGAGCGAGAGCGGCGGAGGGAAAGGGGGGCGAGAGAGTCGAGATGAGTAGAGAGGGTGGAGTCGAGAGCGGAGACCCGATCGTCGAGAGTGGGAAGAGAGGACAGGGCGGCAAGGTGAGGAGAGATGCTATCGGAAAGACGGATGGGATCGAGAGAGCGGAGGTCTCTGTGGGGCAGTAGCGAAGATCTGCAGGGGGAGGCAGGTGAGAAGGTTATGGTCAGAGAGAGGGATTTCAGAGTCGGTGAGGGAGGAGATAGTGCAGCGGTAGGAGATGACGAGATCGAGGGTGCGACCGAGTCGGTGAGTGGGCGCGGTACGGTGGAGGAGGAGGTCGGCAGAGTCGAGGAGGGATAGCGGGCGGGCGGCAGAGGAGTCGTCGGGTACGTCCGTATGGATGTCGAAGTCTCCGAGGATCAGAGCGGGCAGAGAGAAGGAGAGGAGGAAGGTGAGAAAGGGGTCAAGGTGGTTGAAGAAGTCGGAGGTGGGACCGGGAGGGCGGTAGATGACGGCGACAAGTAACCGGAGGGGGTGGTAGAGGCGAACGATATGGGCTTCGAAGGAGGGGAAGGAGAGGGAGGGGGGAGGAGGGATAGTGCGGAAGCGGCAACGGGGCGAGAGGAGGAAGCCGACGCCTCCTCCCTTACCGGTGAGTCTGGGGGAGTGGGAGAAGGAGAGGCCTCCGCCGGAGAGAGCGGCGGCGGAGACCGTGTCTTCGGGAGAGAGCCACGTTTCCGAAAGGGCGAGGAGGAGGAGAGAGCGAGAGAGGAAAAGGTCATGGATGAAAGGCAGCTTACCTGTAATAGAGCGGGGGGAGAAAAATGAGAATAGCTCAGCGGATGGAGCAGGGGCCTGGAAGTCAGAAGGACCTGGGTTCTAATCCCACTCTGCCACATGTCTGCCCCGTGACCTTGGGGAAGTCACTTAACTTCTCTGGGTCTCAGTTACCTCGTCTGTAAAATGGGGATCAAGAGTGTGAGCCCCAAGTGGGACAGGGACTGTGTCCAACCTGATTAACTTGTATCTACCCCAGCGTTTAGAACAGGGCTCGGCGCATAGTAAGTGCTTAGCAAGCACCACGATAATTATACGTAGTGATAATACTGCTCGCCCAACTGCTTAGTTCAGTGCTCTGCACAGAGAAGTGCTGAATAAGTACAACTGACTTATTGATTGAATGGGAGAACTGAAAGAAGGACATCACGCTCGTGGGCCCTGGGGCCAGGGAGGATGGTCATGGGAGTGGGTTGAGGAGGAAAGTTGATTTTCCTGTTTTTGCTTCCTAATACCACATCGGGCTTATTAATAACAGCCCTATCTTGCTGACTGCAGAAACCAGTTCCTCGTCAACTGTGATTCTGCAGGTGTTTTCTGCTGCTCTTCTGCTCTTCTTCTTCTGCAGAAGGAGCGCACTTCTACAGTGGACCTTGATTGGGAATGGGCGATTTTCTTGTCCTCTACCCATTTTAGATACTTGCTCTTCATCTTTTCCTGCCTTCATCATGCCTGGGACCCATCCTTGAATATCTCTATTAAAAATATCAGCTCCTGGAGAAAGGATTCTGGGTTTTCGGAACCATCTTTATAGCACCCAGCCTCCTCAGAGACTTCTAAGTGAATAATAATGATAGTATTTGTGAATCGCTTACCATGTGCCAGGCGCTGTACTAAGCTGTGGGGTCCGTACTTCACTCCACTCCCCAGATTATCTTTCTACAGAAACGTTCAGGTCATGTCACCTACCACCCCTGCCCCTTCAAAAATCCCCAGTGGTTGCGTATCAACCTCTTTATCAAAGAAAAAACCCGTCGCTATTGTCTTTAAAGCTCTCCACCTCCGTGCCCCTTCTTACCTCACTTCCCTTCTCTTCTTCTACATCCCGGTCCACACACTCCGCCTCTCTGGTGCTAACCTACTCCCTGTCCTTCAAACCTGCCTGTCTCGCCACTGACCCCTGGCCCACATCCCACCTCTGGCCCGGAATGCCCTCCCTCCTCAAATCCACCAAGCAATCACTCTTCCCCAAGTGCTTAGTACAGTGCTCTGCCCACATTAAGCTCTCAGTAAATATGATTGAACGGGGCTGTAAACTGGCAAATCAAGTTGGACACAGTCCCTGTCCCACGTGGCGCTCACAGTCTCCATCCCCATTTTACAGATGAGGTAACTGAGGCACAGATAAGTGAAGTGACTTGCCTAAGGTCACGCAGCAGACAAGTGGCATAGCCAGGATTAGAACCCGTGACCTTCTAATTCCCAGACCCGCCCTCTACCCACTACATTATAATAATAATGATAGTATTTAAGTGCTTACTATATGCCCCAGTCCTGGATCCATAGTAAGCACTTAAATACCATAATTACTGTTGTGCCCTGGGATCCTGGGGTAGATACAGTCAGGTCAGGCACAAGCCCTGTCCCACATGGGGCTCTTAGTCTCAGAGGGAGGGAGAACAGTTATTTTATGCCAGTTTTACAAATGAAACGGAGAAATTATTTGCCCAAGGTCACGCAGCAGGTAAGTGATAAACTTAAGATTAGAACCCACATCTCCTGATCTTCAGCCCCGAGCCATACTGCTTTTCCTAAATCAAATAATGATATAAAATAATGAGAAGCAGCGTGGCCTGGAAAGGGCACGGGCCGGGAGTCAGAGGGACTGCGTTCTACTGTTGGCTCTGCTATTTGCCTGCTGTGTGACCTTGGGCAAATTACTTAACTTCTCTGTGCCTCAGTTCCCTCATCTGCAAAATGGGGATTCAATATTTCTTCTCCCTTCTATTCAGACTGTGAGTCCCAAATGAGACCTGATTATCCTGTATCTACCCCAGTGCTTAGTACTGTGCTTGGCACAGAGAAAGTGCTTAACAAATAGCACTATTTTTTAATAATGCCAACCACCCCAGCCCAAGAAATTTTTTAAAACATTTAACACCACCATTGACAAAGACCTTTCGTTTAAAAAGCAATAACAGCCAGAGATCCTCATGTTATTTAGGGCGTCAGCACGTTTGCAAATAAGTCTGTAAAAACAAACAGCCCCCCGATTTCTTTTTTGTCAGTCCACCGTCTGGCCTAGAGGATGATTTTATAACATGTTTCTACATGTATTGTCTGCAGGTGGTTATCTAATATTATGAAACCAGTTCGCCAAGGCCCTGGCCTAGATTTTTCTAAATGGATTCTTTTTTTTTTTTTTGGCCTTTAAAACCGAATGATCCCTAAGAGGTTGGGAAGAAAAGACCCATGGGGATGCCTAGTAGAAAGGTAACAAAAATTATGTCATAGGCACAGTAGGAATTCTGACTCCATTCTTGTCGAATAGACAGCCCTAAAAACCTTAAGGACTTTAGTCTCTCCTAAAATGAACCCATATGGCAGAAGGCATCCTTAGCTCCAGAACGAGGGTGAAGAGGCTAGATTTAATGGGCTCGGTCAATGCAAGAGAAGACACGGACAATCAATTTTGGAACTCCCGTGGGTGCCAAATCCATGGATTGGGAGTTGGGTGGGGAGGTACGGTCAATAGCCGCCCCCATCCTTGTAAAGTGGACTTCCTCATCTCTGACAAGAGTTCCTAATCAGACTTCTTAAGGTAACATCCTGGCCTTCAGTACTTTGAAAAAAGTCTATCCCCCCCTCCTTTGGCCCACCTCCCTCAGAGCCCATCCCCTTTGCTCTGTAGCTAAAATCCCCATCCCATCCCACCACTCCAGATGACAACTTGACACCTTTGGGTACTCCTGTGGCCAGTTGGAGGTGTGCAAAGCACTGTTCTAAGCACTTAGGAGAGTACAATACAATAGAGTTAGTAATCCCTGACCATCCAGTAACCTGGATGTACAAAACTGAACCATAGTTGCTTGAACATACATTTTTTCACAGCAAAACTATTTTATAGAAAATGGGGAATGGACCATTGTTCTAAATTTAAGAGAAGATTTACATTTGCAGCAGCAGCGTGGCTTAGTGGAAAGAGCACAGGCTTGGGAGTAAGAGGTCATGGGTTCTAATCCCGGCCCAGCCACTTGTCTGCTGTGTGACTGTGGGCAAGTCAGTTCACTTCTCTGGGCCTCAGTTACCTCATATGTAAAATGGGGATTAAGACCGTGAGCCCCAAGGAGGACAGCCTGATTACCTTGTATCTACCACAGCGCTTAGAACAGTGCTTGGCATATAGTAAGCTCCTAACAAGTACCATTATTATTATTATTTAGATACTATTGATGAATCAGAACAGAAATAAAAGCTAATGATTTCAGTTCTGAATATACTTGGGGGAGGTGAGGGTGGACTGCTCACTCTTAGAACATTTGCAGCTGGTTTGCAAGTATAAATGACAATTTCACAGAAAAGAGAGTTCTTTTAAACTCCAACTGCAGCATACGGCTAAAGAGGTTGGTTTTGCCTTCACATCACAGGAAACATTTCTGTTTTAGCAGTGATAATGCCTCTCAGGGCCCTGTGTGTGGAAGAGAGGCCTCTTGGGGTTAAGAAGGAGGTTTGTAGAAAACTCAACATTATGGAAGCCTCTGGGTCTTAGCTTAAGGATGAGAGAGAATTCAAGGAGGAGAGAGCTATTTAACTGGCTGTTGGAATTTGTATTCTGAGAAGACCCAGCAATTCAGGCAAAAACCCCTCCTTGTCAAGGAAGAGGATTTTCAGAATTTATTTGGAAAACAGAACTTTACTTTGCAGTTCACCATTAAAACCCTGAAAGAGGGAGTTCCTCATACCTTTTTTTTTCCCCTCACAGAGTGGAAAACAGGGCCTGAAATGTCTTTGATTCTATTAGCTACATAGGTAAAGAGTCTAGAAGGCTTTGAATGAATAGCAGACATGATCACACATGCCCTGTCCCTTTGATACCATGTTCCTGGTCTCTCCGGCCTCTCAGTTTATCTTCTAGAGCCACAAGGGATTGAAGGAACACAGTAAAGCTGGATTGTTATGAGACTAGAACCCGGGGAAATCCAGCAAGTTCCCTCTGCTTCCGGTGCAAGACGTGTCCTGCCTTAACTCAAGGGAACCTTCCAAGGAAGTTGCTTTGAGGATACTGAAGGGATAAGAATGTTAGGAAAAAGTATCCTTAAAGGGGGCACAAACTGCAGTCTAGAAGCTGAATTCCAAATGGGTGCCTACAGAATTTTGATGTCATAGCTGTTAAGGGTGTCCGCTGACTGACCCTGAAGATACCGGATACTGAGACACACATATTAACTGCAACAGTGTGGTGTTGAAGCCAAGAAACCAATCAATTAATAGTATTTATCAAGCTCTTCCCGCATGCAGTACACTGTATGGTGCACTTGGGAGAGAAGCAGCAAGGCCTAGTGGATAGAGCCCCGCCTAGGAATCAGAAGGAGCTGCGTTCTAATTCTGGCTCTGCCGTGTGTCTGCTGTGTGACCTTGGACAAGTCATTTTGCTTCTCTGTGCCTCAGTTCCCTCAACTGAAAATAACGGGAGTTAAGACTGAGCCAAATGTGGGACAGGGACTGAGTCCAACCCAATTACCTCGTATCTACACCAATGCTTAGTACAGTTCCTGGCACATAGTAAGTGCTTAACAAATACCACAGTTATTATTATTGTTATTGTTGCAATACAACAGAGTTGGTAATGTAATCCACGTCCACTGCTCTGAGCACTAGGGTGGGTGCAGAGCAATCAGATTGAACACAGTCCCTGTCCCACGTGGGGCTTTCAGTCTAAGGAGAAGGAAGAACAAGTATTTCACCCTCTTTTCGCAGATGAGGAAACTGAGGCCTGTAGAGATTATGACTTACCCAGAGTCACCATTTCGTAACAGTACACCGAGTTCCTGTGAGACTAGAGCATTTCTCTCAGGGTTTGTCTGACCACTGCACTCAAGCCCTGCGACTTGATGGCATGAATTGAGGCAGAAGGAGATTGAAACTTAAAGTAAAAATATCAGACTTAAAGGCATCCGGGGCCCGAAACTGTTCTGGACTGGGGCAGACCAGCCGAACGCTCAAGTGGTCAGAAAAAAAATATCACTTATGAAGTTATTAACACCCTCCTTAGGAATAATTTTAATCTAAAAAAATTTTTTTCCTGTAAATATTTTTATTTTTGTCCCTCCCATTTGAGTGTAAGCTCCTCGTGGGCAGGGAATGTGTCACTTTGTGATTCTGTACTTCCCAAGTGCAGGGCACCTACTAAAATGCACCACACCAGATGGGTGCTCAATGAAGAGCACGGGCTTAGAAGTCAGAGGTCGTGGGTTCTAATCCTGACTTCGCCACTTGTCAGCTGGGTGACTTTGGGCCAAGTCACTTCACTTCACTGTGCCTCAGTTACCTCATCTGTAAAATGGGGATTAAAACCGTGAGCCCCACGTGGGACAACCTCATCACCTTGTATCCCCCCCCAGTACTTAGAACAATGCTTTGCACATAGTAAGCATTTTACAAATGCCACCATTAATCATCCAATCAGTGGTATTTATTGAGGGCTTACTGTGTACAGAACTCTGTACTAAGCACTTGGGAGAGTACAGTACAACAGAGTTGGTAGATATGTGCCCTGCTCGTAATAAGCTTTATCATTCCTCCTACTAAAACCAGACAAATAGCTATCCTTTGGCCACAGACAGAGGCATTCAACACACTTAGCTAGACGAATTATGCTGATGATTCCTTATTCTATCAGTAAGGGCAAATTAACAGTATTTTCTGGGTGACTAGAAGAGACTGCCTTTTCTCCCCCTCCCAGTAAGACTACCCTCTTTCCCCTCCTCCAACCCTCCAGGGGTTGAGCAGGCTGGGCAAGATAATTTGTGGCCTGAAAAATGTTCGGTACTTATTTCCAAGGCTGAGGTAGCAAAAGCTGATTTTTATGACCAAAATCGATGTGCACTTTTTAATGAAGTCTCGGTCCCGTAGCTCAGCGAACAAAAGAGTATAGAATTTACTCCATATTTCAAGTGTCAGTTACAGCTTCTTGGGTAGGTAGGGTGTTGCGGAGGCTAGGCACTGAGGTCGAGGGCTCCTAGGGCTAATCCTGGGGTGATAAAACTGTAAAATAATAATAATAATTGTAGTATTTGTTAAGCGCTTACTATGTCCCAGGCACCGTACTAAGCATTGACGTAGAAACAAGCTAATCAGATTGGACACAGTCCCGGTCCCTAACGGGGTTTACAATCTTAATCCCCATTTTATAGTTGAGGTAACTGAGGCACTAAGAAGTTAAAGTGATTTTCCTAAGTACAGGAGCCAGGATTAGAACCCAGCTCCTTCTGACTCTCAGGACTGTGCTCTATCCACTGGGCCACTGTATATGTATGGGGGATACTGGAAGGAGCAGCAGAATGGGGTGAGGCAAGCAGTTTCTGGCATTACCACAAAAAGGTAGGTACCAGGAGCCACACAACAGTACATAGAGCACAAAAGAAGGGACGATAGGGTCACAACAAAGAATAGATCACCCCATCACCACTAGGAAAACTATCGATGTTGCCAGTATTGAAGGCCCAAAGAAACTCTCCGCGGACAATAAGCCTAGCTGACCTGCCCGTGACTCTTTTGCGAGAACTGCCTAAGATTCCCAGTCGGGGAACACCCTGAAATATATGGAGACACCTCAGGAGTGCCCTAGACCTCCCAGACTTATGTCAGAGGTAATAATAATAATACTGTTGGCATTTGTTAAGCGCTTACTATGTGCAGAGCACTGTTCTAAGCACTGGGGGAGATACAGGGTCATCAGGTTGTCCCACGTGAGGCTCACAGTTAATCCCCATTTGACAGATGGGGGAACTGAGGCACAGTGAAGTGACTTGCCCACAGTCACACAGCTGACAAGTGGCAGAGGCGGGATTCGAACTCATGTCCTCTGACTCCCAAGCCCGGTTGAGGGCAGAACTGGGGATGGGAAGAGAGTGTTGAAGGGTAAAAAGGAATCCAGGGTACAGTCAGGCGGTCTGTCAATCTTGTTTATTGAGAGCTTACTGTGTGCAGAGCACTGTACTAAGCACTTGGGAGAGTACAATATAACAATAAACCGACACATCTCCTGCCCACAGTGAGCTTATAATCTACAGTGGGAGACCGACATTATAATGAATAAATTATGTAAATATGTCCATAAGTGCTTTGATTGCTGAGAGGGGGGAAGAATAAAGGGAGGAAATCAGGGTGGCACAGAAGGGAGTGGGCTTAGTCAGGGAAGGCCTCTTGGAGGAGATGTCACTTCAATAAGGCTTTGAAGTTGGGGAGAGTAATTGTCTTTTGGAATGATCTTGGCTCTGCATTCATTCATTCATTCAATAGTATTTATTGAGCGCTTACTATGTGCGGGGTACCGTACTAAGCGCTTGGAGCGTACAATTCGGCAACAGATAGAGACAATCCCTGCCCAATGACGGGCTTGCAGGCCGGAGTCCACTGGTCCCTGCACCAGTGTAAAGGCAGGTCAGTAAACTGCACCGTTGTGGACCCCTTGACGTGTCTTCTCGTTCTCGGTTTGGTAATTCTACTGGAGTGACGGGTGGGTTCTTTCCCTTTTTTGGCAGGGGGGGTTCCTGGTAGGAACCCCTATTCACTGCTGATAGGAAACAACACAGGGAAATAATGTTTTGCTTTGTAAACAGGACCTTAAAAACCCTACGCCTAAATCCGTAAACTGCCAAGGACTGGGCAATTCTGCAAGAGGGTTTCCGTCAAAGGGAATATATTCTGGTGGGTAGGATAAGGAGACCTTTTCACAGATCCTGCTGACTGAGCTAGTCAGAGTTCCTGTGACACGAAGTCAGCATATTGTCGATCCTCTCAAACCTATTCCTCTTGGAAAGAAACATTAGCGATCTAATTGATTGGTCGGCGAAATTAAATGATTCAGAAGCACATCGCTGACTGTGGACAAATTCTTTTCAAGAAAATCCATCGCTCACGCGAGGCCCAGCCCGTTTCCCGTGAGGGACCGTAGTATTTCACTTCAACAAACTTGCTGTGAGGTGACTCCACTTGCACCGCCTTCTTCTAGGCGGCAGACCGGCCCACCCCTCAGTGACAGACAGGGAAGTAGGAAACTGAGTCGAGAAGGTCTACACATATTTTGGGTGACAGTCGAATAGACTCCGGACCCAATTGATCAATCAATCAGTGCAGTTTATCGAGAGCTTACCATGTGCAGAGCGTTGCACTAAGCACTTGGGAACCTACAATTTAACAGAATTGGTAGACACCTTTCCTGCCCACAGTGAGTTTACGGGCTGGAGGGGGAGACAGACATTGATATGGATAAATAAATTTGGGTATGTCCATAAGTGCTTGGGGTGGGGTGATTATCAAGTGTTTAAAGAGTGTGGGTCCAAATGCATATTTGATGAAGTAGGGAGAGGGAGGTCTTAATCTGGGAAGGGCTCTTGAAAGAGATGTGACTCTGATAAGGCTTTGAAGGTGGGGAGCGCGGTGGTCTGGCGTATTTGGAAGGGGAGGAAGTTCCAGGTGAGAGGGAGGACGTGGGAATGGGTCAGTGGGGAGATGGACGAGACTGGGGCACAGTGAGCAAACTGGCGCTAGAGGAGCAAAGTGTGTGGGCTGGGCTGTAGTAGATCAGTCAGGTAAGATAAGAGCGGGGGTGAGAAAATGGAGTGCTTTTTTAGCCTATCCTCAGGAGTTTCTGTCTGATGCAGAAGTGGATAGCCACCCACTAGAGTTTCTTGAGGAATGGGGAGATGTGGACTTACCTGTTTTTTTAGAAAAATGATCCGGGCAGCAGAGTGAAGTGGGGAGAGACAGGAGGCAGGAGGTCAGCAAGATGCAGTAATCAAGACGGGAGAAGATTGGATTAAATTGGTAGCAGTTTGGATGGAGCGGTAAGGGTGGATGTTAGTGATGCTGTGAAGGTTGAACCGACAGGATTTGGTGACAGATTTAATATGCCGGTGATGAAAGGTTAATGCCTAGGTTATGGGCTTGGGAGATGGAGAGGACGGTGGTTTTGTCTACACTGAAGAGAAAGACGGGGGAGGACAAAGTTTGGGTGGGGAGATGAGTTCTGGTTTGGACTCTCCCAAGCACTTAGCACAGTGCTCTGCACACAGTAGGCACTCAATAAATACGATTGACTGACATGGACATACTCGGTATAGAAAGGCAAGGCAATCACAGGCAATGGAAGTCTGGAAAGGTGTCAGCTTCCTAATATCCAAGTTCTTCTCATCTTCACAAAGCTACACTTGTTGGGATTTGGGAGGAGACAGAGCATAAAAGAGACAACCAAGCAGCTGCTGTATGGAGAGCCGAACCTAGGACAGAGAGAGCAACGAGGGCAGAGGAAACGTTTTAAGGGTGCCGTAAAAGACAATCTCCAACACAGCTGCATCCCAGACGAACCCTGGAAGTCAGTTGTTGAGGACAGGCCTGCATGACACACTGTCATCAATGAGAGAGTGGTTCTCTTTCAGTAAAAGCTTCCTAAGGAACAGGAGATAAGGAACAAAATAAAAAAAAAAAAAACAGTGCCGGGCGCTGCAAACCTTAAGCATGACAACATAAGGGTCAGCTCTTTCTTGGGCACATTGTGAAGCAGCGTGACTTAGTGGATAGAGCATGGGGCTGGGGGTCAGAAGGACCTGGGTTCTAATCCCAACTCTGCCACATGTCTGCTGTGTGACCTTGGGCAAGTCACTTAACTTCTCTGGGCCTCAGTTACCTCATCTTTAAAATGGGAGTTGGGTGAGCCCCGTGTGGGGCTGGGACTGCGTCCAACCTGATTTACTTGTACCTACCCCAGCGCTTAGAACAATGCTTGGCACAAAGTAAGTGCTTAACAAGTGCCGTTATATTTATTATTATTGTGGTTGGCACGTGTTCCTAGCTGAACTTCACCATTGGTGGGGGTCTTCTTTCAATGCATAGGAAAATTATGCATAGATATCCTTCCTCTAACATAAGTTCATCATTTACTTGGCTTTTCAAGCCTATTTGACTCCAAGTCCTTGACTCTAGGTGGATCTGAAGAGATAATGAGATTGCATACACACATTTCGATGAATTTCCCGATCAAATTGCTGTAACCTGGTTTTAGTGGATATGCTGAGCTTCTGATCCAAGCATCACTTCTACTGTGTCCTTATTTTCTTGACTTCTTTGAATTTTGTCCTTTCCATCTTTGGAAGCGGAGAGGGTCCGAGGCTGCAAATGGAAGTCCCTTGGCCGCCTTGGCTAAACGTTCTTTCATTGTAGTAATTGTATTAAGTGCTTACCGTACGCAGAGCGCCGTACTGAGCGCTGGGAAAAAATACAAGGATGGGAATGAGACACACTCCTTGGCCGTCAAAGGGCTCACTCTCTAAGAATAGATGTTGGGGGCGGCGGGGGGGATTTGTGACAGATATCTAAGGGAAGAGGAAATGATAACACAAAGACGACATAAAAGACAAGGAAAATGACAGAGAAGATGAAGAGGGCACTGTGGTTAGAAGAGCAGAATTCTAGGCGGCCATGGGTGTGTCAGTTGCAGCAGAGGGTGAGGTGATGTCCTAGATCTTTTTAAAGGTTGAGAAGGCTTTGTGCTGATATGATCTCTTTGCCCTTGTCAGACTGCGGCTTCCCAACTTTTTCAAGGTTGAGAAGGCTTCATGCTGATGGCATCTCTTTTCCCTTGTCAGCCTGGAGCAGGGGCTGCTGAGAAATCTCAGTGGCCTGAGGGAGGGGGAGATTTCCTCCCTGGCCACAGGCCTTGGCAGTCCGATGCTGAGGGAGTCCCCTGTGCTGCATACGGAGCTTCGGAACAGAAAACTGGAACTAGTCTGAACGGCCTCTTCTGTCCCCACATATTCGAATAGTTTAGAGATGTTGTCCTCTACGTGACCTAACCTATTCCCACACTCATTTTTCTGGGGCAGTTTTGCGGTTGCTCGAGTTTTGTTTCCCACATCTATTGTTCAGAGCACGTTTCCTGGGTCAGCCATGTTCTCCTTCACTTAATTTTTTTGAGTTGAGGCACACACAGAAAGATGCCATGCGCCTTCAAACTGTATGCCTCTTGAAATAACGTCCCCCTTCGCTTACCTGTGTGTTGGAGCCGTAGGAGGCCGAAACTTGTCACCGGTCCTCAGAAACATTGCTAAATAGCAGAAGGTTAAGTATGTATTCACAAGCCTAGTAGGAGGGAGATGTGGAGGCTACTGACAGACTTTAAAAAGGAAAACTGTAAATAGCTTTATGGGAATTGGGCATGGACCCAGGGTCCCCCTTGCTTTACTCCAGACTCCCGCCTACTGTTCCTGCAACTCCCAAACCTGGGATGGGAGAGCCTTCATCTCTCCCTTGGGTCTACTTCCACTGCAGAAACATCAATTTTGATTTGCCACCTCCAGACCTTCACTCTCCTCTCTATTACATGAAATGGAATGGTAGGCACCCTTTTTAAAAAAATGGCATTTGTTAAGCACCATGTGGCAGGCGCTGTACTAAGCACTGGGGTGGATACAGGCTAATCGGGTTGGACACAGTCCCAGTTCCACATGGGGCTCGCAGTCTTAACCCCCATTTTACAGGTGAGGTAACTGAGGCACAGACAAGTCAAATGACTTACCCAAGGTCACAAAACAGACAAGTGGTGGAGCTGATATTAGAACCCAGGTCCTTCTGACTCAGAGACCCATGGTCTCCCCACTAGGCCATGTTGCTTGCTGCTTCCAAGATGATCCTAGCTTCAGTAGACAAACACATTTTCTAGCTATTGCTAGCATGTGATTAAGAACTGAAGCAATTAATAATTCAGTTATTTTACGGTATCCTCATTGATTTCAATTTTCGTGTTCTGTTATTATTCTCTAATAGTCTAATGGCCTAGACTATCTATGTGCTACCTGATGAATAGTAAATTGGGGATATTGCTCTCCAAAAGCGAATGCTTCATGAATAATGCAGAAAAATCCCAGTTCACCTTAAATTCCTAACTTTCTTCAGGTCTCCTTCCTCGAGGAGTGTTTTTAGTTGTGTTTTTTTTTTTTAAAGTCACACGTTTCCTTTGTCTTTGGACCTCCCATTTCTTGCCACTTATTCGATCAGTGGTATTTGTTGGGTGTTTACTGTGTACTGACTGTTTGGGAGAGGGTAATACAAAACAGTCGGTAGACACATTCCCTACCCACAAGGAAGTAAAAGGCATGTTCAGGAGTTGAACCCAGAGAGAACTATTTCTGGACCCGTCAACTCTCTCCAAGCCCGAAGCCCCTTCCAGTCACCCCTGCCACAAATCCATTCCCTCAGTATCTTCCAGAAGAGTGTTAACAGATAAAAACTGATTCCAGTGCTGGGAGGAGAATGATAGGAAAGCTGGTAAGTTTGTAAAAATGAAAGACTTTTTTTGCTGCTGATCATAGGGACAAAAACTGGTCTGAAACCTAGAAAGAGCTCTGCTCTCCACAGATGGAGAGATCAGGCTGTTTGTCTTTAGTGTTCCATCTTTCCAATTGTCTCGTGGAGAATGTTGTAACTCTACCTTGTTCAAGATTGACTGAGACTGATTAGCACTCTTTAGATGCCTCTTGTTGGTTAGATTTGCTATAGAACATTTTAATGACTAAACAAAATTATGGTGCAATTTCACTTGATTAAAGACAGAACGAAAATACAACCAATTTCCATTGAATGTGCTGAGGCAGTAGCTAAAATTAAAATCCAAAGTGTGTTCAAAGCTCCACTGTGGTACTAGAAAAATACATTTAATTGGTCTGGTGGTGCTGTTTATATAGGTTCTCTTTTTCAGGTCCTCTTGGCTGCTTTGTGTTTGTTTTTCTCTTTTCCTTGCACTCATTGTATAATCATTCTCTATTGCTCGATTAGTTCTGAGGGCTTCTTTTCAGTAGCAGTCCTTTCCTTTTTTTTTTTTAAACGGCATTTGTTCAGCGCTTACTTTATGTCAAACATTGTTCTAAGTGCTGGGGCGGACACAAGTGAATTAGGTTGAACCCAGTCCCCGTCTCGCGTGGGGCTCACAGTCTAAGTAGAAGGATGAGCAGGAGGACACAGGAGCACAGAGGAGTTAAGTGATTTGCTCAAGGTCACACAGCAAGCATTTGGCTGAAGTGGGATTAGAACCCAGATCCTCTGATTCCCAGACCCGTGTTCTTTCCACTAGGCCATGCTGTTTTTCCTCCCAGGTTCAGTAGATCTTCACAAGGGTGTCGAAAGGGGGAAATGCAACCTTTTTAAGCATTTATGGTTAAGAAAGCGACTACCAAAATGCAACAGAATTCAGGGCTACATCGGTTTGCGTGTGGAGCCTTTTAAGAAGGGGAGGCTCCACAGAGGCTCCTCTCCAGCTTCCAAGTCCCTCTGTCCTTCGGTGGATCCCTTGGTCTCCTCTTGCCCTAATCCCCTTGGTTTATAAGGCATCCGTGTTCCCCACTCTCTACAGTGCTAGCTTAATCATGGGTTTGCGTTAGACCTAGGAGCAAAGCAGAGCTCGGATTCCCCCTGACACTCAGCGCATGAAGTAATCATTGCTCAAGGCCATTATCGTAGGGTCTTTCATAACACCAGGTATGAAAGATTCCCTATTCATATTAGGGAGATTGAAATCACCCAATTATAAGCCTATTACGTTTAAATGCAGTACTTTCCTTATCTCATCTCCTTGGGCTCTGCTTTCATCCACTGGATTTGTACCTTATCAGCTCCTTAGTCTTCTAACTGCCCGGTCTGGTTCTCTTCTACTTTTCAAGGGTTCACAATTTCCCATTCTAAGCCGACACATTTTGACTGATATACACTTAAAAGCTTCATTACCCTCCCTCTTTAATCCTGCCTTTTCATCTTAGACCTAAGCCTCATTTCTTCATTTCTTTGGCAGAGAACATAGAGTCGTCGAATCGGGAAATCGTGTGTCCATTTAGTACATCTTCAGGCCGATTCGTGTGTAGACCAACGTCTTTTGACTCTGTGATTTAGGGCTTTGCCCTCTTCTGCTTTCTTCCCATAATCTTTTGTCAGCCAGAAAGATTTTAAGGTGGAGAGGTTACTAGGGAATATCTTCTTGTGTCAGGCAGTGGTGGATTTTAGGGGGAGAGTTGAAGGTGTTGGGGGAATTCGTGAAAGTACGTGTGAAGAAGTCCCAATTTCCTCCGAGCTTGGGTGGCTGTTACTCCTTAGAGGAACTGGACTAAGTGGCTTGTGGTCAGGTATCTCGTCTACCAATTCTGTTGTACTCTCCCAGGTAAGCAGCGTGGCTCAGTGGAAAGAGCCCGGGCTTGGGAGTCCGAGGTCATGAGTTCGAATCCCGGCTCTGCCACTTGTCAGCTGTGTGACTGCGGGCAAGTCACTTAACTTCTCGAGGCCTTAGTTACCTCATCTGTAAAATGGGGATTAAGACTGTGAGCCCCACGTGGGACAACCTGATTCCCCCTGTGTCTACCCCAGCGCTTAGAACAGTGCTCGGCACATAGTAAGTGCTTAACAAATACCAACATTATTATTATTATTAACTTCTCTGTGCCTCAGTTACCTCATCTGTCAAATGGGGATTAACTGTGAGCCTCACGTGGGACAACCTGATTACCTGTATCTACCCCAGCGCTTAGAATAGTGCTCTGCACATAGTAAGCGCTTAACAAATACCAAAATTATTAATAATTAATACAGTGCTCGACATACAGTAAGCGTTCAGTAAATAGCATTGATTGTATTGTACTCTCCCAAGTGCTTAGTACGGTGCTCTGCACACTTTTTGGGATATTTTTTGTTGGGTATTTTCATTTTAAATGCCAGGCCCCCACTCCTTGGCTCCTGCCACCAAGTTTCCCAGCTTGGAATTTGTGCTCACTGGAGAGTCAGGGGTTGCCTTAGAGACACCCTCTAGATCTGGGGGGGGGGGGGGGGGGCCTCCGTGGAACACGCACAAAATGGTCCATATGACGATAGTGATGGTGATGGTATTTGTTAATCGCTTACTATGTATCAAGCACTGTTGTAAGTGCTGCGGTAGATACAAGCTAATCAGGTTGGACAAAGTCCCCGTCTCACAAGGGGCTCACAGTCTTAATCCCCATTTTACAAATGAGGTACATGAGGCATGGACAAGTGAAGTGACTTGCCCACGGCCATATGACATCATTACATTATATGGAGTTAGTATGTGACATCATATGTATCTGGGTACAATTCTCTTGAGGCTTTGTTCCTTGAAGGCATGGAACATGCCTAGGAAACGTGTGTATTGTTACAGTATACTCTCCCAAGTGCTTAGTACAGTGCTTTGTACACACTAATCCCTCAATAAATACGATTGAATGATTGCCAGGCTGATGCTCTCTTCACTGATCCACGTGGCTTCCCCAATTATCTGAGGACAAAACTGTTAAATCTTGTCTGCACAGAGCAATTCTTGATCTTGTTGGCTTAGCATTTAAAGTTGGTTTGTTCTGTGCTGATTGGAGCCCAAACTTGCCTTTTCATTAAAGGAAAAGTTCTTTTTAACAAATCCATTTTCCCATTACCGACAGGACCGCTGTCAGAACAACAAAAGGAAGAAGGAAAGAGAAAGAATTATCTATATGATAATGTGACAGTATGAAGGCTAAATTTGAATAGGGATACTAACGTCTGTGATATATTATTATCAAATGTCAAGGAAATAATTGATATACTTTTTTTATTCTTGTAAATAAGGACTACTTTGGTCCTGACATTGACTTTAGGCGGGGAAAAAAAAAGATAGAGAACTCTATTTTTTTAAATGGCAGTGAAGAGACCTGTCTGATTGTAATAGGATACTTCTGTGGGGTCAGTTATTGGATAATAATTCAGGCCTTCCTTTGTTTTTAGCAGTATCTGACCTATGATTTGGGGCCCATAGATCACGGAGTTTGAATTATTGCCCTGTAACTCACAGGCTACCATTTTTAGGAACCCTGGTTAAATTGTTTGAAGAACAGAGGCTTGAGCCATGAAAACAAAACATCTATCCCATGGAGGAATGAGAGCATTAGAGACTTGGGATAGTGCTATCACCCAGTAAATGCTCCATAAATACCACCGATAGAAGAGGCCATTAAACAATTAATGCCGTTAATTGATGACCTCAAGGCAGAGACAGTCTCAGTCAGACCTGATGCCTGGGCTGCTTTCTAATTAGTCTCCTACTCTAGTGACCTGTCCTACTGGTCTCCCACTAAAAGCAGCACGCTGGCCATTCTCAATGTGAAGAAACCAAACCCTTGGAATTAAAAGTGGATAACTAGGCTTCCCATTCACTGACATCCCAAACAAATCAAGAAATCCTCTTAGCCCCATGTGGAGCAAATAACTGAACTGTTTACTAAGGAACTCCTAAGAAATGTGAAAGGCACAGTTCAGCTACGAGAAGCCGCTGAAGCAGTAGTAGAAAGAGCACAGACCTGGGAGTTAGAGGACCTGAGTTTTAATTCTGCCTCTGCTACTTGCTACAGTGTGTGACCTTGGGTAAATCACTTCACTCTCTGGGCCTCAGGTTCTTCATCTGTAAAATGGAGATTCAACACCCGTTGTCCCTCCAACTGAGACTGTGAGCCCCTTGTATGAATAAGGACTGTGTGCAACCTGATTGTGTCTACCCCAGTGCTTAGTACAGTGTTTGGCAAGTGTCAAGTGCTTAAAGGCCATGGTTATTATCATTATTATCGTCATCTCTGAAATCTTCCAAAGAGTTAGCGGGTACGGAGCTCATCTTTCATTTAGGACCAGCGAATCCGCCACCATCCTATGGGTCATTCTCTGTTCTGTCCCATTTTCATTTCTTGTTGCCTTCCTGCCAAACTTCTCTTTCCACGGTTTTAACCTAAAGATAAAAAGAAACAACTTATAATTCATTACAGTTCATTAAAATGAAAATAAAATATACTTTGCATCAAAATGAAAAAATATGACTTGTTCATTATTAGCATATAAATGGTATTTTTTTAATGTCACTCTGCCACAAAATCACTTACATTTTCAATGATCACAGCACACAAAATTAATTTTTGATAGCCTTTTGTGATTTGGCTGAAAATTCCCATTTCTTTTTGTGCATAACAGCAAACTGTATCCACTGCTATTCATACCAAATTTTAGATAATGAAGCAATTAAAAATACATGGATTTAAGATCTTATCTCATTTTTCCTCTGGCCTATTTCTGCTTCATTATTCATGAAGGGATATGTTTAATTCAGAGTTAGTAATTGCAGAGATATCTAGTATAAATTGTGTCTTATATCCTTTCCCCCATTTCAATTTATTTTAGCAAATAGATCTCTATTAAAAAGGAGAGAGAGGGAGGGAGAGGACAGGAGAAAGACAAAAGGGCAAAAATGACCTCTTGGCATATCCAAACAAAACCGTCTGGACTCTATTGCTTCTGAAATGGGCCTGCAACTTAAAGAAAAGTTGATGAAACGAAGCACTACCCAGGCCCTATTAATCACCCTCCATTCACACCAAATGGCCAAGTTAAATGAATCTGAGGCCACGCAGTTTAAAGACCCGATGAGCCCGTGTCTTTCGTTCTGTCTCGGTTAGCCGCAAAGTCAAATCGCCACCGATAATCAGCTGAAAAGCAAGACAGATTCAGAGGCTCTTAACGCTCGCAGCGGAGGATGGGAGCTCCGCTTATCTGCATAGAAGATAGGCCAGTTTTAAACACGGTAAAGAACGGCCCGTACATAAAGAATAGCGTCACGGTTAATACTCCAGGCAAAATCATTACTTAGAAAATAGATAATGTATTTCCCATTATACCTGTGGAGTCTGTCATATAGTATTTAAGAGGTAAGAGAGTAAAGAATACCAATCTCAGGAATATTTATATCTCTTAAGTCGGTTTAAAATTTTTCATCTCTAGCCTCGGCCTCTTCAAAGTACAGGTACAGACAATTCGTCTTTATTTGATACTCGGAGATCTTCTGAGGGATAGTTCTCGGAGTTGGGATTCTGTCGTGGCTAGCTCATCCGATGAGAGAAGCTCGGGGAAAGAAAGGAAGAGAAAATGTTGAAAAGTTGGATGGCATTTAGGGTTTGTTGATTTCTGGAGGGGTATTTTTACTGAAAAAGACAGAATTAAATTTAGATTATTGTGACAGGCCTTCCGGAGGAAGCAAGAGAAACGTTTCTCGGAGAGCAAATGCCAGAGTTCACAATTCCAAATCAGCAGTTGCTCTTCAAAGCAGGTAACCCAGGGATTCAGACTGGCATAAAAGAAGACTTAGGTGCTCTGTGTTCACCTTTCCTCCAAAGCAGTTGAGATTGGCCAGGGGATCCCTACTCTTTGGCTCAGTTTCAGAGCCAAAAAAAATTAGGTTTTGTGCCCAAGTTAAGGTGAGATGAAGGAGTTAGGCTCAACTCCATTGCCCCATCAGAGAGGGCCTTCCAGCAAATCCCTAGGAGGATGAATTTCCTAAAAAACACTGTCCATAACTGAAAATCAAACCTCTTTTCTCTTGAGTTTTTCCCGTTGAGGATCTTGAGATTAGATAAAAGAGATGGGATTCCTACATCTCAACTGGTCTGCGCTAGTCTCTTTACAGGAGTTTTTTTCTTCCTGACCTTGACAGTACGTGAAACACAACACAAACTCCACCCCATGTCTTTCACTTATTGACTTTTTTTTCGGTGTCTCCTAACTCATTCATGAGGCAAATTAGATCTCGGGGCTTAATTTGGATTAAATGACAAAGGGATTTGAACCAGGACAGCCTTCAGGTTCCCAAGACCCTGATGAAGAAACTTTGGTTGATTTGATTATCTTTGGCTCCCAGGACGATGATGATTAGGTTATTCTTTGCCCAGACATTATCTAACCGCCAAGGTCAATATTTGTGTGGTTCAATTCTCCCTCATCATGAGCTCCAGAGGATTCTGGGGGATATATTTTGTTCATTTTCCGGCCCTTTGCCTGGAATCCCTCAGTCAGTGACATTTACTCTGGGGCTGCAAATTAGTAATGCACCTTCCCTGCAAAAAAAACAACATGCAAATTTGCACTTCCATATTTTTCTTTTTTAGTTTTAATTTCATTTGTTAAGTGCTTACTATATACCAGGCATTATACTAAGCGCTGGGATAGTTACAAGCTAATGGGGTTGGACACAGTCCTTGTCCCACATGGGGCTCTCAGTATTAGTACCCATTTTACAGATGCGGTAACAGGGACAGAGAAGTCAAGTGGCTTGTCGAAGGTCACACAGCAGACAAGTGGGGCAATCGGAATTAGAACCCAGGACCTTCTGACTTCCAAACCCCTGCACTAGCCACACGGCTTCTCATATGATATTCTTCTAATACGATATTCTTATCTCCTGATTTTCTTTGCCCTCTAGATTGTAAGCTCCTTGTGGACAGGGAACGTGCATACCAACTCTGTTGTACTCTCCCATTTGCTAGCCGCACCGCTTCTCATATGATTTTCTTCTGATATGATATTCTTATCTCCCGATTTTCTTCAAAACCTCTAGATTGTAACCTCCTTGTGGACAAGGGAACGTGTATACCAACTCTGTTGTACTCTCCCAATTACTTAATACGTTGTTCTGCACAGTAAGCCCTCAACAGATACCATAAACTGATAATGATTATGGTAGTTTTTGAATGAAGCCGTTATTATAGGATATACACTGGGATATGAATGAGTCGTTTACGGCAAGCATTCCAACACTATCCATACTCGTCTAGGAGCGACATTGGAGAAGGGGCTGAGGAGTCCGATCGGAGTGAGTGCTAGGGTTCCATCCCCCCTCGTTGATGTCCTTTCATTCATTCATTCATTCATTCAATAGTATTTATTGAGCGCTTACTATGTGCAGAGCACTGTACTAAGCGCTTGGGATGAACAAGACGGCAACAGATAGAGACAGTCCCTGCCGTTTGACGGGCTTACGGTCTAATCGGGGGAGACGGACAGACGAGAACGATGGCAATAAACAGAGTCGAGGGGAAGAACATCTCGTAAAAACAATGGCAACTAAATAGAATCGAGGCGATGTACAATTCATTAACAAAATAAATAGGGTAACGAAAATATATACAGTCGAGCGGACGAGTACGGTGCTGTGGGGATGGGAAGGGAGAGGTGGAGGAGCAGAGGGAAAAGGGGAAAATGAGGGTTTAGCTGCGGAGAGGTAAAGGGGGGATGGCAGAGGGAGTAGAGGGAGAAGAGGAGCTCAGTCTGGGAACCCCTCTTGGAGGAGGTGAGTTTTAAGTAGGGTTTTGAAGAGGGAAAGAGAATCAGTTTGGCGGAGGTGAGGAGGGAGGGCGTTCCGGGACCGCGGGAGGACGCGGCCCGGGGGTCGACGGCGGGACAGGCGAGACCGAGGGACGGTGAGGAGGTGGGCGGCGGAGGAGCGGACCGTGCGGGGTGGGCGGTAGAAAGGGAGAAGGGAGGAGAGGTAGGAAGGGGCAAGGTGACGTAGAGCCTCGAAGCCTAGAGTGAGGAGTTTTTGTTTGGAGCGGAGGTCGATAGGCAACCACTGGAGTCGTTTAAGAAGGGGAGTGACACGCCCAGATCGTTTCTGCGGGAAGACGAGCCGGGCAGCGGAGTGAAGAATAGACCGGAGCGGGGCGAGAGAGGAGGAAGGGAGGTCAGAGAGAAGGCTGACACGGTAGTCTAGCCGGGATATAACGAGAGCCCGTAACGGTAAGGTAGCCATCTGGGTGGAGAGGAAAGGGCGGATCTTGGCGATATTGTAGAGGTGAAACCGGCAGGTCTCGGTAACGGATAGGATGCGTGGGGTGAACGAGAGAGACGAGTCAAGGATGACACCGAGATCGCGGGCCCGAGAGACGGGAAGGACGGTCGTGCCATCAACGGTGATAGAGAAGTCTGGGAGAGGACCGGGTTTGGGAGGGAAGATGAGGAGCTCGGTCTCGCTCACGTTGAGTTTCAGGCGGCGGGCCGACATCCAGGTGGAGACGTCCCGGAGGCGGGAGGAGATGCGAGCCCGAAGGGAGGGGGAGAGGACGGGGGCGGAGATGTAGATCTGCGTGTCATCTGCGTAGAGATGGTAGTCGAAGCCGTGAGAGCGGATGAGTTCACCGAGGGAGTGAGTGTAAATGGAGAACAGAAGAGGGCCGAGAACTGACCCTTGAGGAACTCCAACAGTTAAAGGATGGGAGGGGGAGGAGGCTCCAGTGAAGGAGACCGAGAATGACCGGCCAGAGAGGTAAGAGGAGAACCAGGAGAGGACAGAGTGTAGTACAGTCCTCTAGACTGTAAGCAGATTGTGGGCAGGGAACATGTCTGTCAACTCTTACGTTGCATTCTCCCAAGCGCTTAGTACCGTGATCTACACAGAGTAAGCACTCAATAAATATCATGGATGATGATGATGACAGTGACCTAAAATAACTGAAGGCCCCATTGCCATCACCAGCTCTACTAATCCAAAGCCAGTGGTCCATCTCTACACTTTCAGTGCTCTGGCTCCGCCCCATCTCTGCTCCTTTTCCCGCCTTGCACTCATCATTCGGTGGTATTTATTAAGCGCTTACTAGGTGCAGAGCCCAATATTAAGTGCTAGAGAGAGTACAGTGCAATAGAGTTTTTAGATACGGTCCCTGCCCACGACGAGCCAACAGTTTAGAGACAGTCTAGACAATCTAGAGTTATCTTCATTCATTCATTCATTCATTCATTCATTCATTCATTCATTCATTCATTCATTCAATTGTATTGCCAACTGCCTGTTGAGAAGAAAGTTCACGAAGCAGGAGACAGGATTAGGTGACATCTGAGGTCCAGCTCTATTATTCCTTGACCTATTGCCCCAATATCTACCATTAATCTGGGCCCATGGGTTCTCTTGGGAGGTGGACTCAGTCTCTTTCCTTCCCTGAAAGTTCAGAAAAAGAACTGCGTTCTCTGTCGGTTAGGGGAGACACATCGACTCAATTAGGAAGACAAGCGGACAAAGAAGGATGAGCACATGATGGATGTTGAACACAAAAGAGGGATCAAGTGGCTGTATTTGAAGCTGTGGCTTATTACACTCCAATCCATCCCAACCAATTCTATACCTTCCCTGTGAGGTTGACCTATTGCTCTGAACCATTCATCTTGCTTTGGAAAGGGGGCAAAGAAAGTGAAAAGGAACAATCCACTGTGGGAGTAGATTGCAAGTAATCAGGTTTCTGGCTTTTTTTTTGTAAGTGGTATTTGTTAAGCGCTTACTATGTGCCTGGCTTTGGGGTAGTCAGGTTGAACAAAGTCCCTATCCCACGTAGGGCTCACGGTCTTAATCCCCATTTTTCAGAAGAGGAAACTGAGGCCCAGTGAAGTAACTTGCCCAAGGCCACACAGAGGAGAAGTGGCAGCGCTGGGATTAGAACCCATGACCCTCTGACTCCCAGGCCCGTGCTCTATCCACTACGCCATGCTCTTCCCCACACCATGCTATTAGAGAGGGGATGGGTTTTTTCTCCCTGGTTCATTTGCAAAAGTGGAAACCTAAGCATCAATCACCTCGGGAGTGACAGTGTTGGCACTTATATTAAGTTCTTGCTCTATTATAAGCACTAAGTAGAAGATAATCAGAGCAGACACAGTCCTTGCCCCACACTGCGCTCACAGTACCCCCTCTAGACTGTAAATTCTTAATGGGCAGGGAGTGTGTCAGCTTATGCTCTTGTGTTGGACTCTCCCAAGGGCTTCGTGCAGTGCTCTGCACATACTAAGCGCTCAGCAAATACCTTTGATTGATTGATGGAGAACAGGTATCTTATCTCCATTTTATTGATGAGACAACGGAGAAGTTAAGGGGCTTGCTCAAGGTCACACAGCAGGCAAGTGGTGGATCTGGAGGTATCCTGACTCCCAGCCCCGTGCTCTTTCCAGTAGGCCACACTGCCTCCAGATTGAGGTGAGGCCTCAATCTCACTTCTTGGTGAATGGACTGTCCTCTGACATGAAAAAATGTCAGAACAATTACATTTTTTTAGGGATACACAAAAGTGTAAAAAAATAAGGTGAAAAGTCACCCAGTATCTAGCTCAACTCTTAGGGAGTGAAAAAAGGTGGCACTGTTCATGCTCCCCAATGCCTGTTTTCTTCTAATGGTTGGCAATCTTTGTGTCCTGCAGACCGCAAGTGTCCGACACAAATGATGGTGAAGGCTTCTCCGACTCTCTCTTCCCTTCTGCTCTCAGAAGCCGCATCTTCCCTTTCTCCACTACCAGGATCGAGGTGCTCTGGGCTTCCGTGAATACAATTAGCGTGATATCTCCCTGTCCTTTTGTCTTGAGAAAAATGGCAGGCTTCATTTTCCTGGAAAATTGCACTCTGTTCAGTGACTCTCGTCAAGGAAAGGCAAATGTTCCATAGCGTGTGATTGGTAAATATCCGACGGAACCATGTCAGACAAGCCACAATGCTTAATCTCCCTTTATTCGTCATGTCACCTGTTAGTGACCTTGAATATTGCAAGATGCTTCCTGTACTGCAGTTTACTGATAAGTGTGTTTACTGCCTCTGAAAATCACAGCTGGTTCACTTCAGGCTCAACAGACATAGTAAAATAGAAAGGCTAATTCTTCTGAGTCCCCCAAATCCCTTTTTCCTAGAATCCGATATGGAATCAGCTCAGCAGTTGCTCACCTCCAAAGGGAAGCTGGTCACAGAAACGACCTCAAGCCGCACTTTGAGAGACGAAAGTCAGAAACGAAAGTCAGCACCTGGGTTCTAATCCCACCTTCTCTCCATTTGTCGGCTGGGTGACCTTGGGCGAGTCACTTAGCTTCTCTCAGCCTCAGTTACCTCATCTGTAAAATAGGGATTAAGACCGTAAGCAGCATCTGGGGCATGGACTCTGTCCAACCTAATTAACTTGTATTGACCCGAGTGCCTAGAACATAGTAAGCGCTTAACAAATACCATTAAAAAAAAATAGATGCCATGGTCCACTGCTCTCTGGTGCACTGTCAGTTGGCAAGTTCAAGTTCTAGGAGGGAGATGGATGTAAATGTCAATCAATGATTGTAAACTCACTGCGGGCAGGGAATGTGTTTATCAACTACCTCCATTCATTCAGACGTAGTTGAGAAGCAGTGTGATTTAGAGGAAAGAACCCGGGCTTGGGAGTCAGAGGTCGTGGGTTCTAATCCCAGCTCCGCCACTAGTCAGCTGTGTGACTTTGGACAAGTCACTTCACTTTTCTGTGCCTCAGTTCCCTCTTCTGTAAAATGAGGATGAAGACTGTGAGCCCCACGTGGGACAACCTGATCACCTTGTATCTACCCCAGCGCTTAGAAGAGTGCTTGGTACATAGTAAGCGCTTAACAAATACCATCATAATCATCATCATTTATTAAGAGCTTACCATATGCAGAGCACAGTACTAAGTGCTTGAGAAACCACAATACAACAATAAACAGTGATATTCCCTGCTCACAATGAGCTCACAGTCTAAGGGAGACAGACATCAATGCAAAGAAATAAAATTATAGATATATACATAAGTGCTGTGGGGCTGGGAGTTGGGGGAAGAGCAAAGAAAGCAAATCACAACAATGCAGATGGGAGAGGGAGATGAGGAAGAGTGGGGCTGAGTTTGGGAAGATCTCTTGGAGGAGACGTGACTTCAATAAAGCTTTGAAGGCGGGGAGAGTAATTGTCGGATTTGAGGAGGGAGGGCATTCCAGGCCAGAGGCAGGACATGGGCCAGGGGTCGGCGGCAAGACAGGCAAGATCAGGGCACAGTGAGAAGCTTAGCACCAGACGAGTGAAGTGTGCGGCCTGGGTTTTAGAAGGGGTCAAGGTGATGGAGTCCTTTAAAACCAATGGTGAGAAGTTCTTGTTGGATATGGGGATGGATAGACAACCAGTGGAGACTTTTGAGGAGAGGAGTGCCACGTCCTGAACGTTTTTATAGAAAGATGATCTGGACAGTGGAGTGAAGTATGGACTGGAGTGGGGAAGAGACGGGAGGTTCTACCGATGGAACTCTCCCAAGTGCTTATTAAAATGTTCTGCAATCAATCATATTCATTGGGTGCTTACTATGTGCAGAGCAATCAATAATAATAATGTTGGTATTTGTTAAGCACTTACTATGTGCCAAGCACTGTTCTAGGCGCTGGGGTGGATATAGGGTAATCAGGTTGTCCAGCGTGAGGCTCACAGTTAATCCCCATTTTACAGATGAGGTAACTGAGGCACAGAGAAGTTGTGACTTGCCCACAGTCACACAGCTGACAAGTGGCAGAGCTGGGGTTCGAACCCATAACCTCCGACTCCTAAACCCGGGCTCTTTCCACTGAGCCACGCTGCTTCTCTAATAAATAATCGGTCATTTATTAAGCACTTCCCGTGTGCCAAGCACTGTACTAAGCATTTGGGAGAGTACCATATAACAATATAATAGACACAGTCCCTGTCCACAATGCACTAACAATCTAGAGGGGAGGACAGGCATTACTATGAATATATAAATTACAGATTTGTACATAAGTGCCTTGGGACTGAGGGGGTGGTGAATAAAGGGAGCAAATGAAGGCAGAGCAGATGGGAGTGGGAGGAAAGGAAATGAGGGCTTAGTCAGGGAAGGCCTCTTGGAGGAGATGTGCCTTCAATAAGGCTTTTTGTAGGTGGGGAGAGTAGTGGTCTGTTGGATATGAAGAGGGAGGGCGTTCTAGACCAGAGGGAAGACGTGGGCAAGAGGTCAGCAACTAGATACCTCATCTGGAAAATGGGGATTAAGACTGCGAGCCCCGAATGGGACCCGATTACCCTGTAACTACCGCAGCGCTTAGAACAGCGCCCGCCACATAGTAAGCGCTTAACAAATACCGACATCATTATTATTATTAGACAAGATGGAGTACGGTGAGCAGGTAGGCACCAGAGCGTTGAAGTGTGTGGGCTGGGTTGTAGTACGAGAGCAGCGAGGTGAGGTCGGAGGCGGCAAGGGGCTTTCAAGTCAACGGTAAGGAGTTAGATGCGCCGTGGAGAAACACGGACTGAACGACTCGGTAGAAAAACGACCCAGGCAGCCGAGTGAAGAGTGGGTGGGAGTGGGGAGAGACAGGAGGCAGGGAGGTCAGTAAGGAGACTGATGTAGTAATCAAGGTGGGATAGGATGAGGGCTTGGTTTAATATGGTAGTTTGAATGGAGAGGAAAAGGTGGATCTTAGTGATGTTGTGAAGGTCGAACCGATAGGATTTAACGATAGATTAAACACGTAGGTTGAATGAGAGAGAAGACCGTATTAGGCACTTGGGAAAGTATAACGGAATTAGCATTCATGGTCCCTGCCCCTGACAAGCTTACAGTCTAGAGTACTGCACACAGTAAGCACTCTATAAATACTATTGATTAATTGACAGTGGCTCCGTAGCTTTCCGCCAACCCGGGGGCCAGGTCATATGTTGTCTTTTTCTTGCTCACTGAAGACGACCTTGGCCTAGTGGAATGAAGACTGGCCAGGGAATCGGAGGACGTGAGTTCTAATCCTGGTTCTGCCACTTGCCTGCTGTGGGACCTTAGGCAAGTCACCTATCTTCTCTGTGCCTCAGTTTCCTCAACTGTAAAATAGAGATGCAATACGTTATGACTTCTCCTCAGACTGTGAGCCCCATGTGGAACAGGGACGGTGTCCAGCCTGATTAACTCATATCTACACCAGGGCTTAGAACAGTGCTTAATATTCCTTCAATAGTATTTATTGAGCGCTTACTATGTGCAGAGCACTGTACTAAGCGCTTGGAATGAACAAGTCGGCAACAGATAGAGACGGTCCCTGCCGTTTGACGGGCTTACAGTCTAATCTTAATACATAGTAAGTGCTTAACAGATACCATTATCATTCTTGGGTGGCTTAAATATGAGTTCATCTGTGTTATGCTTATATAATCTTTTCGGTCTCTATCCTTGTCTCTCCCCTTCAGACCAGTGGGTGTTGATTTCATTGTTAATAACACATACCTGTCGCTCATGTTTCTCAACTCTCTTCGCATGTTTAAATGGATTCTACAAGCCTCTCTTTTGGCCAAATCATGAGGTGCTGCTTAGATTATAGAATTCCGACAGCACATAGATTCTAGCGGCCAATAAAGACCTCCGATTGTGTGTAAAGTTTCTCCAGTGCAGGCTAATATATTGTTTCGGTTTTCTTCGGCATACCGTCTGTAGTGCCTGACTGATTCCACGAAGCCATTTGTAATAATCTTCATGACGTCTCGAGTATGCGGCTCTAGGGTAGAATCATCCGCTGAGCGGCTCCGTATATCAGCATTTACATAGTTCTATAATGTCTATCTCCGGGACTTTAGGTGCTATACGTAGTCTGATGAGTTGGAAGGGAAAAGGAAGCCCATGGAGAGGCAGCGTGGTCTAGTGGTTAGAGCACAAGCCTAGGAGGTAGAAGGATCTGGGTTCTAATCCCTGCTCCGCCATTTGTCTGCTGTGTAATCTCGGGCAGGTCGCTTAACTTCTCCGTGCCGCAGTTTGGAATACGTACTAAGAGACCCTAGATGAGACCAATACTGTGAGGTCAGTTTCCAGCTGTTACATACATTCTGTGCCCAGGGAAGATTATTTGTTCAAAGAGTGGAGTTGTAGAATGTGCGGCTTTGAAAGTTGGGGCTTCTTGCTCTATTCTTATCACGATCTGGGTGAGCATCACTCCCCATGGTGCTTTCCCAAATTTGTGTTTTTTGGAAATATTTTCCTTTGAATGTCTGTTTGACAGAATGAGAGCCAAAGTGAAAAGGGAGCTCACTCAGAAAGGTAAAAGGTGTGCATCTTTTCATGATTGGACCTAAAAGAATCAAAGGAAAGAACATATTATTCAACCCTTTCTCCGTTTTATATTTCGGCCTGGCAGAGAATGTATTTTATTTTGTGGCTTCATTTTGCCGTTGAGGTACGGAAAGCTGAGTTAGAATGAATGTAGTTGGCCCAGCTCGTTGTAGCAAATGATAGTGACGCGTGGATAATTCCCAGCAACGTAAAGAGAATAAAAAGGGGCCATTTCAGGGACTTTTGGTCTCCAATAAAACTCTTCTGAAAATTGGGTTTTCCCCCTTGTTTTGATTTCTTATTTCAATTCAGGTTTGGGGGGGGCTTTTTTAGCAAATTCAGTCTTTGAATTTGGAGCTTGTGAATGCATTCACCCACTGTTTCCTGAATTTAATTCCTAAGATAATACTCTCCATCCTTTCTATGCCTACTCTCTGGCAGCCTTCACATATAGCAAGCATTGTATTCGTGTCCAAGAGTGACTGGTATGTATTATTTAAAGTCCTAAATCCAGAAACTAATGCTAACACTTCACCCTCACAGGGCTCTCTTTTCATATTCTATTATCTAAATAAATGAACCAAGTTAAGTGACTTGATCACATCAGAGAGATCTCAGGCACCGGTTACCTAAGTAGTGCCCCCTCTTGTTTAGTTTCCACTAGGGCTACTGCTGACGGACTCCTCAGATACCAGAAAAGGAAATGCAGATATGCTCCCCTGCATTTCACTGGGTCTGTGGTGTATGACACTGCCAACGTACATTTTTGTAGAATTCCATCTGATCCTTGTCAGGTCTTACGCTGTCGAGTCGCCTCCGACCCGTAGCGACTCCATGGACGCATCTCTCCCGGAACGCCCCACCTCCATCTGCAATCATTCTGGGAGTGTATCCATAGAGTTTTCTTTGTAAAAATGTGGAAATGGTTTACCATTGCCTTCTACGCAGTAAACTTGAGTCTCCACCCTTGACTCTCTCCCGTGCCACTGCTGCCGAGCACAGGTGAGTTTTGAGTTGTAGAAAATTGCCTTCCACTCACTCGCCGCTGCCCAAGCGAAGCATGGGATGGGTAGGCCTGCACTTGACTCTTTCTCCCATAGCCAAGACCGGTAGAGTACTGGAAATTCTTCAGGTGTGATCCTGAGAAGGAGACATCTGATCCACCTAAGGTGTTTCTGCCTTACGGATCCCTCCTCCACTTGTTAATAAAAATGATGGCATTTGTTAAATGCTTACCGTGTGCCATGTACTGTACTGAGCCCCAGGTTGGATACAAGCAAATCGAGTCTCTGTCCCATGTGGGCCTCACCGTCTCAATCCCCGTTTTACAGATGAGGTAACTGAGGCCCAGAAAAGTGAACCGACTTGCCCAAGGTCACCCACAGCAGACACGCGGGGGAGCCGGGATTAGAACCCATTCAATAGTACTCATTCAATAGTATTTATTGAGCGCTTACTATGTGCAGAGCACTGTACTAAGCGCTTGGAATGAACCCATGACCTTCTGATTCCCAGGTCCCTGTACAATCCACTACACCTTGCTGCTTGCTCTGTGTTCATTGTTTAGAAACTCTGGGACCCATTCTGCTTCAACCCCACTTCAGCTCCTGTAGACAGGAGGGAGGCTTCCGCCATTTTAATGAGGGACAATTGTATGTTCCTTCCAGACAGCTCTCTCTCAGAAAACGGGGCATAAGGTAGCGACATGAAGGACAATCTCATATACATGGGACATCTGGCCACCCTGCTCATACAAGTCCAGTCAAAGAGAAAAATGCAGACTTGCCTAAGAAGGCTGTGCACATGGAGAACACTCGTCATCGGTAACATCGTCTTTGAGCTCGCGGAACAACCGTGTCTCTTGAGTCATAAACCAAAAGAAAACGGCCCAGTGATTTCTGCCTTTTTTGCTGCCAACCTCTTACCGGAAGCAAGGCAGGGAAGGGACTGGCATATGGTTGATGGGCTTGGGACCATCTGTTATACCCAGGTGCCCCTCATCCAGGCACCTCTGGCTTCATCGGCTTGCGATGCTTTAATGTCCTCTTGCGCTGGTGCCCTCCAGTGAGTTTAGTCTCAATTAGGTGGCCAGAGGCACTTCTTTCTCATCGCACTTTGTCAGTGGAGCAAGCTCCTTGGCTTCATCAAACCCACTCTCAGTGATTCAGGGCCATCTAGTCGGTCTGCTCTGCCAGGCCCTTTGTTTCGCCTCCTCATTCTTCCCCCTGTTGCACACCTCTTCACTGTGTCACTGCTCATTATCACCTTGGCCAGATTGGAGATGAATTGTTAAAAGCTTTGATGGACTTTGAAATTCCCAGCTGGATTCCCTGTTGACTTCACTGCATCAGAATGCAAAAACTCCTCATTATTTGCTTCAAGGCTCTGCCCTAGATTTCCCCATCTTGTCTATCGGTTTCCTCCACGCACTACTCCTTGGCTTTTCTGTTTCACTCCTAAATTCACCTTCCGATTGTAACTTGGTCGCAACTCTCCTGCCCCCGATCTCTTGTTCATACCATTCCCTCAGCCTGGAACTCTCTCCCTCAGGCTAATATCTGCCTGTCCTAAACTCTTCCCATGTTCAGAGCTTCCCTAAAGTCCCACTTCCTCCAGGGAAGCCTTCTGATACCCCTTGCCTGCTGTGTGACCTTGGGCAAGTTGCTTAATTTCTCTGTGCCTCAGTTTCCTCATCGGTAAAATGAGAATTCAGTACCTGATTTCCCTCCTACTTATACTCTGAGCTCCATGTGGTTCAGGGACTGGGACTGACCTTGTACCTACCCCACTGCTTATTAAAATGCTTGGCACATAATAACATTGGTGTTTGTTAAGCCCTTACTATGTGCCGAGCACTGTTCTAAGCGCTGGGGTAGATACAGGGTAATCAGGTTGTCCCACATGAGGCTCACAGTCTCCATTCCCATTTTACAGATGAGGTAACTGAGGCACCGAGAAATAAAGTGACTTGCCCAAAGTCACACGGCTGGCAGGTGGCGGAGCTGGGATAAGCACTTAAGAAATGCTACTACTGTTATTATTATGGTTATTGTTATTTCAACTCAACCTCTGTATTAAGCCTTTTATGTATGGCACATAGCGCTTAATAAGTACCATAATTATTATTATTATATCCATCCTTTTCACTTAAGTGTACATGTTTTATTTGCATATTTGGTCATTTATTCGGATAGTTCATCCTGACATGTTGGTACTACAAATAGTTTTTCCTCCTGCTCTCACTATTTGTAAATCATTTGTGTCTGCCTATCTCCCCCATCAGATTGCAAGTCCCTTGAAAGGCAGGAAATAGGGGTTTTGCTTCTAAGTGCTTAGTGAAGGGCTCCAGCCTCAGGGACTCAAGAAATACCATTGATCGATTGAGCTGTGGTTTTTCAGAATAGTCAGTTGACCAATCTCAATCCTTTTTCTCTCCTATGGCCAATGCTTATTATTTGATAAAAGTTAGCTGAGTGTTCACGGTCACAAAACTGGCCAGTGAGAGCCCGTTAGAGAAACTTAGGGAAAAGATCAATTGTCAGTCACTAAGCATTTACTCATTCGTTTATTCATTCAATCATATTTATTGAGTGCTTACTGTGAGCAAAGCACTGTACCAAATGCTTGGGAAAGTACAGCAACCGACACATTCCCTGCCCACAGCGAGCTGAGTCTAAAGTCATAATCTAATTACTCCTTAACTCGAGCCATCCAATGGACATGGGGCTTTTGGATCAGCTCTAGATTGGGTGTTTGGGGGTTTGTGCATTAACAGTGGAGAAACAACTTGTATCCTCCTGTGTCCCTGGGAATTGAAAGCTCCATGATCTCCCGGAGAGAGAAATATTTGAGCACTAAAGTAACTAATTAGCAGTTTTAATGTCAATTTACTTTTAATTGCTTTCTGAACTGTACACAAGTGTTGCCAGAGGGAATTCATCAAGTAGGCATGACTGGAAGCAAGTTTAATATCATGTGTCAGGACCATTTCCAAAGCAGTTTTTCTCTTGGGAGGATGACCATATGTCTCTGGATTTTTCAGGACGGTCCCAGAAATTAAGCCTCTCCTTAAAACCCACTTGAAGTTTGGGCCATATCCCGTAATTCTGGAAATTCTTGGTGTTCAGAGAAAGAGCAAGGATCTGGGAGTCAGAATACCTGGGTTCTCATCTTGGCTCCTCCTCTTGCCTGCTAGGTGACGTTGGTCACTTAATTTCTCTGGGGTTTCAGTTTCCTCATCAGTAAAATGGGATTTTATACCTATTCTCTCTCACATTTAGACTATGAGCCCCATGTTGGACTGGGACGGTGTCCAACTTAATTATCACGTATCCACCCCAGTGCTTAGTTCATAAGGCAAACGTAAGGCATAAGGAAGCAAACATTAATGTAAATTACTTATAATTTATCCCTTTGCAATGCCATAGATACCTGGAAGCTGGTGTCAGAATATGATCCTGATGCTATGGGGGACTTTTACAACTCAAACGTTAAAAACAACATTCAAAGTCTTTAACCAATTGTCTAGGAACTACTCTATGCCGGTTATTTTTTTTATTAGGAAGCGATCGTATATAAAACAAGTTAAATACAGTATCTTCCTCTGAGCAATTATTTTCTAAAGTGGATTTGAATGAGATAAACATAAGCAAAAACCAACTGTCATATAGAAAAAAAGTGCAAGCACCAATTAATAAACAACTTAATTAGCTAAATATTTACATCTTCATTTGTTTTATCCCAAGCAAGGCAAAGTATAGTAAACTTTCCTGTTTGTTTTTCACGGTTTTCAAACCCATCAGGTGTTCTTTGATCGTTTTAAGAAGTTGGGAGCAGGCTGCAGCTCAGTTCTATTTCTCAAACCTCCTATTTAATATAGTGTCTGCCTGGAAAGCAGATGGCATTAATATATTGATGAAAGATTTTCACCCCACCCTCAGCCACACAGCACTTACGTACATATCCATAATTTATTTTAATGTCTGCCTCCCCTTCTAGGCTGTCAGCTCCTTTGGGGCAGGGAATGTGTCTCTCAGTTCAGTTGTATTGTACTCTCCTGAGCACTTAGTACAGTGCTCTGCGCACAGTAAGTGTTCAATAAATACAAGCGGTTAATTAAAGGAGAGAACGCCGGGCTGGGGAACAGAGAAGTCAGAGAGAAGAGGAAAAAAAACTGAGAGATGGCTGAAGATTTAGTTTCTCAGTATTTGTCTGGATACACGTGCACCATTCCAGAGATGGGATCCTAGGCCAACTGTTGCCTGACCCCAGGATGGTGAATGGACCAAGGAAAAAGTGAAAGGAGCAGCAGAGGGCAGGAACAGATGTGATGCAGAAGCTGAGGTTTTTATCCCCCTACTTTCAAAGATGGCCCAACGGATTCCTGCAAGTAGAGCCAAATGAATAAGAAATCGAAAAGACCAGGTAGATTTGTCCTTTCTGGAGAAAGGAGAACTCGTATCTTATTATGGAAGAGTTTAATCGCCAGTTTTTAGAGCGCACTAGCCAGTTCTTCAGTCAATAATCAATTAATGGTATTTATTTTGTATGGTATTTTTTAATCAATCAATCGTATTTAGTGAGTGCTTATTATGGGCGGAGCCCTGTAGTAAATGCCTGGGAGAGTACAAATCAACAGAATTAGCAAACACATTCCCTGCTCGTAGCACTTCCTATGTCGAGCACTCTGCTAAGCGCTGGGGTAGATGGAAATTTTATCAGGTTGGACACAGTCCCTGCCCCACATGGGGCTCACAGTCTGAGTAGGAGGGAGTAGGATTTTAATCCCCATTTTACAGTTGATGAAACTGCGGCACAGTTCTTGCCCAAAGTCACACAGCAAGCAGTTTGGCAGAATCAGGATTGGAACTCAGGTCCTCCGAACCTCCGGGCCGTGCTCTTTTCAGTAGGCCCTGCTGCTTTTCTATTTATTGAATGCTTACAGTGGGCAGGAAAGGACTCTGAAAAATATACCAAAAGCAGGTTCAGATGTTTGCTCAGTTGCCATTGAACATTTCTAAGTGCTTGGGAGAGTACAGTACAACAGAGTTGGTAGATGTGGTACCTGCCCACAGCGAGCATACTGTCTAGAGGGAGATTGTTCATGCAAATCTTCGGGGGGCAATTATTTTTGTTAATATACCATCTTCTAAGAAGAAACAGAGAAAGAAATGATGTCCCCAAGCTCTAGTATCTGTGCTACCTGTCATCCCCCAAGAACACTTTCAGTAAGATACAATTTGCAGGTGACGTTCATTTTTATGGTCGACCCCGGTAATTTTTTAATTGAGCTGTACACGTGCCCCTCTTCCTCCGGCAGAGACACTGTCAAAAAAAAATCCCTATGGGTTCACAGGTGACAGCCATTTTCTAAGACAACTAATTTTCCTTCACTTGAGGGTAGAAACAGGGAGAGTTTAATGCCTGCAGTCGAATTGCCAAGACGGGTTGAGCTTTTTAATGTAAGACAATGATGGATTACACCGCCAAGCTGAGAGTGCACCTATGCAGAGCTGAACTTTCCTCTCCTGCTGTAAAAAGGAATATCATTCTGGGAATGCACTAATGATGGCTAATTATCATTGCTGCAAGCAATATAAGCATCTGCGCTAATGTCTCTAGCTTTGATGATGAGACTCATATTTTAGCCAATTCCACACTTGGATGGCTCCTCGCATCTTGTGCTATCAGTAACAGTTGGCTTCTAGGTAAATTTAAATATTAAGCCTTGATGCCCCTGTTTTGATGATAATAACAATTGCTCTGCAAGTTTCAATCATATCTTTACTCAAAGGGGAGAGACAGTCCTGGTGGAATGTTTCTGTTCAGAAATGGTAGTAATCATAGAATAGGCTTTCTTGACACAAATATCCTCACAAAATATTCGTGAGGATTTGTGCTTTATCATCTTGGAAGGGAAATAAGTACTCAAAGCCAGCCTAGAGAACTGCAGCCCTGTGGGATTCAGAGATTATTAATCACAATAACTGGTAAGGAGAAAGAGGTTGTATTGTAAAATTTTTAAATAAGATTACTCGGTGCAAAATGCCCATTCTGGATAGATGCAACTCCTTTGGTTTAAAAACGATACTTTTTCATTTATCTCTCTAAAGCACTCACCGTTTTGAATCAGATTGATTTCTGTCTAAGTGAATTTCGTCTTCTAATTTGTTTATTAACACCTAATACGATCATACTGATAAGCACAATTGGCAATTTGGCTACCTTGCGCTCTTATATCTTAACTTGCAAATGCAGGGCCCTCTTAAAATAATCTTCATCATGCCATTTTTCTTATCAGTACTGGTTTTCTCCTTTATTCCCATAGTCTCTGATGGGTACTTCGCTTGCATATTTCCCCACATCTTGGCTTTTTAGGAAGGTCTCTGAAAAATATACTAAAAGCAGGTTCGGATGTCTGCTCTGTTGCCATTGAACATTTTACACTCTGCACCCCTAACTCCAAATACCCCTACTGCTTATGCTGAAAAACCAGAACCTTGAAGAGCTCTTATGGTGTTAGGAGAAAATTGTGGGAGGAGTGTGAGGTGATTGAAGAAGGTAGAAGAATTCCAGCTTCTCTGAGCTTCACCAGAATACAAGTAGTAGTATCAATCAATATATTTTTTTAATGGTATTTCATTCAATAGTATTTATTGAGTGCTTACTATGTGCAGAGCACTGTACTAAGTGCTTGGAATGTACAAATCGGCAACAGAACAGGTATTTGTTAAGCACCTATTATGTGCCAGACACTGTTCTAAGCACTGGGGTAGCTACGGGGTAATCAGGTTGGACACAGTCCCTATTCCACAGGAGGCTCACAGTCTTAATCCCCGTTTTACAGATGAGGTCACGGAGACACAGAGGCGTGAAGTGACTGGCTGAAGGTCCAGGCAGACAAGTGGCAGAACCAGAATTAGAACCCAGGTCCTTCTGACTTCCAGGCCCATGCTCTCTCCACCAGGCCATGCTGCTCCTCTGCTACAGCAGCGGCTGTCACAGTCTTTCACGATGCCACAGTCAAATCTAAAATACAAATCATTACATTCTCAGGTCCGAAGGAAGCTCGGGAGCAAGCGCTTTTATCCACGAAAGAGTTCTATTCTGGTCTCCTGGCCACTTCAGGCAGTCTTCATCTTGATAAGGACTCTCATGTCAATTCTTACTTCCTCCATTCCTCAGTCTAGTCTCTTCCTTGACCTCCCACCCTCCCCTTTCCCTCTCCTCACATCTCCTTGGCCACTTTCCTGGCAGGATATGGGAACGGATTAGGCAGAGGACCGATGAAAGGAAATCAGTCTTGAAATAATACTTAAAGTTTTGTACTCTTGACATTTTCACTGTAGAGGGGAAGGCACAGTGGGTTTGCCAGAGTTCAAGAAATAAAGAAACTTGTCTTACACATCTCGGAGAGAAGTTAGGTTGCTTCCCTCATTCTAGAATTTCTCCCAGTAGATAGCAGCTCCCAGAAGAAATCAGCAATTTACGAAGGAAACAAATAGTGTACAGAGGTGCTCTCCAGGGCATTCTGGTGAAGGAATATCAATTTAATTCCATTTTTATTGAGGGCTAGAGGACCGGGCGCAAATCCTCACAGGATCGATCGATTAATACGTCAATTGTATTTTTTGGTCACTGAGCACTCTACTGGTCACTTACACTTGGGAGGTACAGAATAACCAAGTGAAATGATTTCTGCCCACAAGTAGCTTTCACTGTAACAAAAGAGGCAAACATAAAAATGTGTGCAAGTAAAGTGGTCAAAATAAATTAATTAAGCATATATGTACAGATGGTAAGGAGGGTGTAAAGAAGTTCCCTCTAGAGTGTAAGCTCCTTGTGGACAGGGAACATGTCTACCAACTCTGTTGAACTCTCCCAAGTCCTGTAGGACAGAACTCTGCACATAACAAGAGAAGCAGCGTGGCTCAGTGGAAAGAGCCCGGGTTTAGGAGTCAGAGGTCATGGGTTCTAATCCCAGCTCCGCCACCTGTCAGCTATGTGACTTTGGGCAAGTCGCTTAACTTCTCTGGGCCTCAGTTACCTCATCTGCAAATGGGGATTAAGACTGTGAGCCTCACATGGGGTAACCTGATTACTCTGTATCTACCCCAGCGCTTAGAACAGTGCTCAGCACATAGTAAGCACTTAAATACCGACATTATTGTTATTATTATTAATAAGTTCTCAGTAAACACCACTGATTGAGAGAGAAAGACGTATAGCTTTGGGGTAGGAGGAAGGGGAGAATATGATGAGGGGATGTGGCTCAGGGTGCTGGAAAATTAATTGGGGAAAGTTTGTAGGAGGAGATGGGGCTTTAGGGGGAGATTTAACTATGTAGTCTGAACGATATGGGGAGAACTGGGGGAGTTGTGTGAGAGAATGGAGTTGGGAGAGTTGAAAGCATGACAATCGGTCAGTCGGTTTTGTATTTATTGAACCCATACTGTCTGCTCAGCACTGTACTAAGCCCTTGGGAGAGTACAATATAACAATATAACAGAAACATTCCCTGCCCACAACGAGCTTACAGCCTAGAGGGTCCTACGTAGACTGAGAGCCCCATGCGGGACAGGGAACTGTGTCCAACCTGATTAACTTGTATCTATTCTAGTGCTTAGAACAGTCCTCAACACATAGAAATTTCTTAAAATACCACAATTATTATTATAGGTAGGTGATTGTTGACTGACAGTTGTCCCATCTACTCTAAGGGATTAGATCAGAGTGGGAGAAATGGAAAAAAAAATGTAATACGACATTCCCACAGGATATAAGAGTAACAACTGAACTCAAGAGAAGAGGATGCTGTGCTTTATAATTCTGAACAAGTGGCACCCCACTATCATATCATCTTGCCATCATAGAGACCTGGGGCAAGAAGGGAACTCAGAGGTATTTACCTGGTCCCTTGGGTATGATTGTGCCTGCAGTGACATGACAATTGGGACTATTTTAAAGGAAAAGATAAGGCTCATTAACATTTGTAATTATTGCTGAACAGGGAATTACAAGCTGCCTCCTTATTCTTAAAATAAGCAAAAAAAGCAAGTTGAAAACGGGAGCCATCTATATGATCCATAAAGGATTTTCTATTACCTAGGTTTAGGAAAACCCATCCAGGCAGGTAACAATCTGAGTCCAGAAAGAAGAGCTCCTATTAAAAAAAAAAATGTTCAAGGAGTGTGAGTTGGATAGAGGAACTGTAATGATATCTGAAAGCCTTGTCAGGTTTGAAAATCACAGCATTCATTCTTCTAAGGGAAAATATTTCCCTTCAGGCTTATTAGCTTTCCTCTATATTTCCCTTTTTTTTCCCTATAAAGGCAAGCCTATTTAGGAGGTTCCTGTTGGGCCACCAGATCCCATTTCCCCTCTGCTTGCCCAAGTTCACATCCTCCTGGGTCCAAGAGCTGGCTGCATCGTGGATAGAGCATGGGCCTGGGAGTCAGAAGTCACGGGTTCTAATTCCAACTCTGCCATGTGTCTGCTGTGTGACCTTGGGCACGTCACTTCACTTCTCTGTGCCTCAGTTACCTCATCCGTAAAATGGGGATTGAGACTGTGAGCCCTACATGGGACAGGGACTGTGTCCAACCCAATTTACTTGTGTCCACCCCAGTGCTTAGTCAGTGCCCGGCACATAGTAAGCACATAAATACTATAATTATTATTAATAGTAATCCCAGCTCCAGCACTTGTCTGCTGTGTGACCTTGGGCAAGTCACTTCACTTCTCTGTGCCTCAGTTACCTCATCTAGAAGTAAAGATTGAGACTGTGAGATGCACACGGGACAGGGACTTTTGTCCAATATTATTTGCTTGTATCCACCCCAGCGCTTAGTACAGTGCCTGGCAGGGATCCTCCTCAGGATCCTCCAAAGTTTTACCTTTTTTAATGGTATTTATTAAGCATTTATCATGTTCCCGGCACTGTTTTAAGTGCTGGGGTAGTCACAGGCTAATCAATTTGGACACAGTCCATGGCCCACATGGGGCTCAAAGTCTTAATCCCCATTTTACAGATGAGGTAACTGAGGTACAGAGACGTGATGTGACTTGCCCAAGGTCCTAGGTCAAACAGATGGTGGCGCCAGGATCAATACCCAGGGCCTTCTGACTCCCAGGCCTGTGCTCTATCAACTAGGCCAGGCTGCTCTCTGCTTTCAGCTCCTTTTGAAATGAGCACTGAAGAGCTATCCTGCCCTGACCCTGTTGGTGTCAAAGTGCCCCCTCTCTCCCCCACGCTCTGGTGCTCAGTGACGGCTCTTCAAATCCCAGACTTGCACACTTCCCCTTCCCCCATTCCCCATCCCTGCCTCCCCCAATTCCCCTCCCTTTTCTCTCCACACCCCCCCTCCACTCCAAATCTAATCCTCCACAAAGCCACCATTACATCTCCCAACCCCCGGCTGGACCATTTCCAGCTGAAAATTGGTGGTAAGGCTTGGGGAGAGAAGGCAGAAGTGGAGGATGAAGCTTGGGAGAGGGTAGACCCTCAAGTCTATGTCCAGTGAGCGCCGACTCTGCCCCTGAACCACCTCCTGGTAATCTTGTGCTTCCATCGGATGTTGAATGTGGTTTGTAGCGATGAAACTGCTCCAGGAGCTGCTGGTCTCTTCTTTAGCTGGCCCAGGACTCACAGCCACATAAGAGACTAGACACCACAACGGCCTTGTGGATGATCGTTCCGTTTAGTATGGACTTTCGTGCCTCGTCTTCCAAGGACCTTGTTGGCCTTTATTTTTCGGTTTCTCATCTCTTTATCCAGGCGTTATTGGCCAGCGCTTAGACTAGGCAGCACGATTTGGTGACTGCTTCAGTGTCTGTGCTGTGGGCGGAAAGCCTTGATTGTAGGATTTTCCAGGCATAGCTGGTACCTGACTTCCATTTTCTTCTGACTTCATGACAGGCAGTAGGCCTGTGCTGTATCTGAAAGTTGTTCTTGATCATTTGCTTATCTTTGTTGTGGGCAGGGAATATGTCTACCATCTCTGTGGTATTCTACTCTCCCAGGCTCCTAGTCCAGTGCTCTGCACACAAATGTACTCAGTAAATACCTTTGATTGGTCACTTCCTCAAAGACTTGGGGCATGCTCTTAACCTTCTGAGCTGGAGGTTTCTCAGTGGGACAGAAAAAACACAGTCAAATTCCAACTTGAAGATCTCTTGCTCTTCATAGTATTCAAAGAGGGTAATGTACACATTAAAAATCAAATTCAGTTTTCTAATCATTCTAAGCATCACAGTTAGAGTACATCGTAATTTACCTGGGTTGATAAGCAGAAATTGCCAATCTGCTTTGCATGAGGTTCTCTCCCTCCTCTTCTCTCTCTCCAACTTCTGTATTTATTGTGTGTGCAGAGCACCGAACTAAACCCTAGGAGCATATAATAAAAATCAAAAACATGGTCTCTGCCCTAAAGGAGGTTACGTTCTAGTGGAGGGGTTTAGGCAAGGATAAACTGTATAAATACAAGAGAAATAAGCATAAAAGTATATCGATAACTGATAAAAATGAAGAACAAAAGTGAGTAAATAGAATAAACTGATGTACCCGTAAGTGCTGAGGGGGTTTGTTGGGCTGACATGACCAAAGAGGTGGGGGTTATTTGGAAAACGCCTCTTGAAAGAGGTGGCGTTTTTTTAGGAGGGCTTCAAATGAGGAGGGACATAATTTGGTGAAGAAGAGAGTTCTGTCCAAGTATAAGGATGAGTACAATGTATCAATGATGGGAGAGTCAAGAGTGAGTTACAATTGGAGATTTACTTGAGAGGAGTGATGAATGCCAGCTGGAATATTCTGGGAGAAGAGAGTGGAAAGCTCTCAGAGTCATGAAACCAATGGTTAGGGATTTCCATTTGAGGTGGAGAGAAATGGGTAGCCATTGGAAGTTCTAGAGGTGGGGACTGAGGTGTTCCGTGCCTCTGAGATTTAGAACTTTCTGGAATCTTTACCGATACTTTCCCAAAGTTATTTTCTTTTAAAATAAGCTAAATAAGTTACCTAATGTTTTTTCAGTTGGGGAATTAAATATGTAGAGAGTGGATCCAGTTCACCCTCTTTGTTCATACAGTGTTCCTTTAAGAAAAGGGAAAGTTCCCAAATGAAGTCTCGGAGAGTAGAGGAGTAATGGAAGAAAAGAGAAGATGCATTCACTTCTAAATAGCGAAATCAGAAAGATAAGTTATTTGTTGTTTAATAAAACATAGAATGACAGGATTTCTTCTTAACGAGGACACCCAGTAACCCTCTTGTCAGCAAATCAATCGATCAGCAAGCAGCCACAGAACAGACCCCTCTCCAGGCCCCAGAGGAAGCTGAGCACTGCTTTAACCATGATCAGAATACTTCTGGGAGAATTACTTTTAGTCACTGGATTTAGATCTGGATAAATAACTCTTCCAACCACAGCTGTTGTGTGCTGGGGCAGTGGACTGTGGTTGATTGCTACCTTATACATCTTGGAGAGCTGTGATCTACTTAATTTGAAAGTCCGTTTTTAATGTCTAATTAGCAGAGTCCTTCTAATGAGGAAAGTCAGATGTCATTGCTATGTTAGCACTCAGTCTGAATGAAAGTATGATTTTGCTTACAGAAGGCAAGAATGCCAGCTATGATCAAGAGCTAGAGAGGGGAGAGAAGGAATAATTAAAAAAGCAAAAAAAAAAAAAAGCCTTAGATTAGAAAGTGTTTTATAACAGCCGCTTCCAACTTTACTTTGAGGATTGTGTTCTAATCCCACAAATTCCTAGTTACCATCCTTCACCTTTAGCTTAGAACAGTGACCCTCAAGCCTAGTTTTGGTATGTTCCTTTGGGGAAATCCTCATCTGGTCGTAGGATCGGTTTAGGGTTTCCAGAAGTGTCTCTAGGGGCTGCTGTCGAGGGTCACCACGATGCTAGAGGGTCTAAATTTATGAATAAGTGACTGGAGATAGGACTGGAGAAATCAAAGAGCTGTTTTGAAAATGGTTTTGAAGAAAGGGAATCAGCATCCTGCTTTAGTTCTGTCCATGGGGTATGCGTGCAAGTAGAGAAGCAGCGTGACTCAGTGGAAAGAGCCCGGGCTTGGGAATCAGAGGTCATGGGTTCGAATCCCGGCTCTGCCACTTTCATTCTTTCAATAGTATTTATTGAGCGCTTACTATGTGCAGAGCACTGTACTAAGCGCTTGGGATGAACAAGTCGGCAACAGATAGAGACAGTCCCTGCCGTTTGACGGGCTTACAGTCTAATCGGGGGAGACGGACGGACAAGAACAATGGCGATAAATAGAGTCAAGGGGAAGAACATCTCGTAAAAACCGATGGCAACTAAATAGAATCGAGGCGATGTACAATTCATTAACAAAATAAATAGGGCAACGGAAATATATACAGTTGAGCGGACGAGTACGGTGCTGTGGGGAAGGGAAGGGAGAGGGGGAGGAGCAGAGGGAAAAGGGGAAAAAGAGGGTTCAGCTGCGGAGAGGTAAAGCGGGGGTGGCAGAGGGAGTAGAGGGAGAAGAGGAGCTCAGTCTGGGAAGGCCTCTCGGAGGAGGTGAGTTTTAAGTAGGGTTTTGAAGAGGGGAAGAGAATCAGTTTGGCGGAGGTGAGGAGGGAGGGCGTTCCGGGACCGCGGGAGGACGTGACCCGGGGGTCGACGGCGGGACGGGCGAGACCGAGGGACGGCGAGGAGGTGGGTGGCGGAGGAGCGGAGCGTGCGGGGTGGGCGGTGGAAAGAGAGAAGGGAGGAGAGGTAGGAAGGGGCAAGGTGACGTAGAGCCTCGAAGCCTAGAGTGAGGAGTTTTTGTTTGGAGCGGAGGTCGATAGACAACCACTGGAGTTGTTTAAGAAGGGGAGTGACACGCCCAGTTCATTTCTGCGGGAAGACGAGCCGGGCAGCGGAGTGAAGAATAGACCGGAGCGGGGCGAGAGAGGAGGAAGGGAGGTCAGAGAGAAGGCCGACACGGTAGTCTAGCCGGGATATAACGAGAGCCCGTAGCGGTAAGGTAGCCGTCTGGGTAGAGAGGAGAGGGCGGATCTTGGCGATATCGTAGAGGTGAAACCGGCAGGTCTCGGTAACGGATAGGATGCGTGGGGTGAACGAGAGAGACGAGTCAAGGACAACACCCAGATCGCGGGCCCGAGAGACGGGAAGGATGGTCGTGCCTTCGACGGTGATAGAGAAGTCTGGGAGAGGACCGGGTTTGGGAGGGAAGATGAGGAGCTCGGTCTCGCTCACGTTGAGTTTCAGGCGGCGGGCCGACATCCAGGTGGAGACGTCCCGGAGGCGGGAGGAGATGCGAGCCCGAAGGGAGGGGGAGAGGACGGGGGCGGAGATGTAGATCTGCGTGTCATCTGCGTAGAGATGGTAGTCGAAGCCGTGAGAGCGAATGAGTTCACCGAGGGAGTGAGTGTAAATGGAGAATGGAAGAGGGTCAGCTGTGTGACTGTGTGACTGTGGGCAAGTCACTTCACTTCTCTGGGCCTCAGTTGCCTCATTTGTCAAATGGGGATTAACTGTGAGCCTCACGTGGGACAACCTGATGACCCTGTATCTCCCCCAGTGCTTAGAACAGTGCTCTGCACATAGTAAGCGCTTAACAAATACCAACATTATTATTATTATTATTATTATTATTATTAGAGCAAAACAATCAGTCCATCAGTGGTTTTTATTGAGTGCTTACTATGGGCATTGTACTAAGTGGTGGGGAGAATACAGTACAACGGAGTTGGTAGACAAGTTCCCTGCCCTCAAGGGCTCACAGTCTAGAGGGGGAGACAGATATTAAATTATGGATATGTATTCCAAGTGGGAAGGGGCTGAGAGTGGGGCGAATATCAAATGCCCAAGGGTCATTTGCATAGATAATAATAATATTGGTAGTTAAAGCGCTTACTATGTGCAGAGCACTGTTCTAAGCACTGGGGGAGATACAGGGTCATCAGGTTGTCCCACGTGAGGCTCACAGTTAATCCCCATTTTACAGATGAGGTAACTGAGGCACAGAGAAGTGAAGTGACTCGCCCAGAGTCACACAGCTGACAAGTGGCAGAGCCGGGAGTCGAACCCATGACCTCTGACTCCGCAGCCCAGGCTCTTTCCACTCAGCCACGCTGCTTCCCTATGACACAGAAGGGAGAGGGAGTAGGGGAAGTGAAGGCTTAGTCAGGGAAGGCCTCTTGGAGGAGATGTGATTTTTAACAAGTCTGTAAAGGTGGTGAGAGAAATGGTCTGTCGTATGTGAAGGCGGGGTGGAGGACGAGACCAGAGGACGGACAAGGACAAGCAAGGGGTCGGCGGTCAGATAGATGAGAGACCCTATTTATTTTGTTAATGAGATGTACATCCCCTTGATTCTATTTATTGCTATTGTTCAGCGTGGCTCAGTGGAAAGAGCCCGGGCTTGGGAGTCAGAGGTCATGGGTTCGAGTCCCGGCTCTGCCACTTGTCAGCTGTGTGACTGTGGGCAAGTCACTTCACTTCTCTGTGCCTCAGTTACCTCATCTGTCAAATGGGGATTAAGACTGTAAACCTCACGTGGAACAACCTGATGACCCTGTATCTACCCCAGCGCTTAGAACTGTGCTCTGCACATAGTAAGCGCTTAACAAATACCAGCATTATTATTATTAATGAGATGTACATCCCCTTGATTCTATTTATTGCTATTGTTTTTTTCTGTCTCCCCCGATTAGACTGTGAGCCCATCAGTGGGCAGGGACTGTCTCTATCTGTTGCCGATTTGTACATTCCAAGCGCTTAGTACAGTGCTCTGCCCATAGTAAGCGCTCAATAAATATTATTGAATGATTGAATGAAATTGAGGTATAGTGAGAGAGTTGATGTTAGAGGAGTAAAGTGTGAGGCCCGGGTTATAGTTGGAAATCAGCAGGGCAAGGTAGGAGGGTGTCAGTTGATTGAGTGCTTTAAAGCCAATGGTAAGGAGCTCCAAAAAATAATGATAATATTTATTTCGCACTTACTAATGTTGGTATTTGTTAAGTGCTTACTATGTGCCAAGCACAGTTCTAAGTGCTGGGGTAGATACGGGATAATCAGGTTATCCTAAATGAGGCTCAGTCTTAATCCCCCTTTTACAGATGCGGTAACTGAGGCACCAAGAAGTCAAGTGACTCGCCCAGTCGCACAGCTGACAGGTGGCGGAGCCGGGGGTAGAAACCATGTGTCAGGCTCTGTGATAATAATGTTGGTATTTGTTAAGCGCTTACTATGTGCCGAGCACTGTTCTAAATGCTGGGGTAGACGCAGGGGAATCAGGTTGTCCCACGTGGGGCTCACAGTCTTACCCCCCATTTTACAGATGAGGGAACTGAGGCACAGAGAAGTTAAGTGACTTGCCCACAGTCACACAGCTGACAGGTGGCAGAGCCGGGATTCGAACCCATGACCTCTGACTCCAAAGCCCGGGCTCTTTCCACTGATAAGCACCGACGTATGAGATAATCAGATTTGACAGTCTCTCTCCCACATGCTGCTTCCCTTTGAAGAGGGAGGGAAAGCAAATACCTTATCCCAATTTTATAGATGAGGTCACTGAGGTACCAAGAAGTTAAGTGACTCACCAAGACCACTCAGCTGCTCTCTCCGCTAGGTTACGCTTCCTTCCGGGATTCAGTCCTCTCTCTGTCCTGCGCTCCCTGGCACTGGTGTGTGAGTGCTTGGGTGTGAATAATCCCTGCACCTCTGCCTCACCTCGTCCTTTTCTCTCTGCCTCTATAGGTATAAACATCTCTCTAGGTCTCTGTGTATCTCTCTGTGTCCCTCTGTGTAGCAATGTGTCTCTCTTTTTCCGTGTCTCTGAGTGACTCACCTACACTCCTCGATCTCTCTCCGCCTCCATTTTGGGAGGGATGTTTTGCTGGATATTTGGATGGGTGGTTTGGGGGCTGAAGTCGTTTTGGACAAACGCTCCCAAACTGAGGTGCTTACCGGACCCCCGGGGACTCTGTCGACCAGTTAAAATATCCTGTTGTCTTGTGGTGCTTCAAGATTAGCTCCAGCCCCCTGTCGGAGTTAAGCCATATAAATCGATGATGGGGAGTGCAGTGGGAGGGAAGTTGCCTTGAACGTTTCTGACTTCCATAAATCCGGCTGAATAAAACAAGAACCAACGGGAACCAGTTTGGACTAGGTAGTGTTCGCAGAGGCTCAACAGCCCTTTACACTCTGTAATCAAATGAAGATTCCCCTGGGGCCTCGTTGCCTAAACTATGAAAATCAGATTTTCTTCTAAATCAAGCCTCATAAAGTGTTTTAAAAAGAGCTATAAAAGCTTAGAAATCTCATCTTCTGAGAAAAGAGCTCTAACAAGCCATGGGAGACCTCAATAAAAGTCGAGAGCCAGGCGGGAAAGAGAAGGGGAGACACACACACAGAGAGAGCGAGAGAGAGAGAGAGAGAGAGAAATCTCCCACCCTCAAGTACCCCAGTCACATAATTGCTCTGTGGATATTTCTCTGATACAGATTACCTTGATTTGCAGCAAGCAGTTCCCACTCTCAAAAGAAGACATGGCATTTCAGCCCTGAGAAATTGGGCCTTTTCCCTTCAGACCGACCTGCATTGAAAAATGAAAGAATAATAATGGTGGTATTTGTTAAGCATTCACTATAAACCAAGCACTTTACTAAGCGCTGGGGTAGATGGGGCTCACAGTTTAAGTAGGATTCCACCGCTCCCTTCAAGAGCACACCCACTTACACTACCCCTAATCAAATCTACAACTACAAATCTACATAAGTAGCCCCGGCCTCTCACCTGTTTCTCAGTCTCATTCCAGCATCTTCAACTCAGTGTGACCTAAACTGAACTTTTCCTCTTCCTTAGTTTTCTACTCTTCCTAACATTCCCATTAATTCCCAGTAGCATCATCCTTCTTGAACCCAGAAGCTCCCAATCTTGGTGTCATCTTTGACTCTTTGACCCTCCACATTCAGTCTGCCTCTAAATCCTCCTCGTCCTACCTCCATATTTCCTGAATCCACCCCTTCCTCTCTTCCTTACCATCACCACCTTCATTCAAGACCACATTACCTCTGGCAGGGAACGTGTCTGTTTATGGTAATAGCGTACTCCCCTAACGCTTAGTACAGTGCTCTGCACAGGAAGCACTCAATAAATACAATCGATTGACTCGGCTGAGATACTGTAAAAACCTTCCTGTTGGTCTTCCAGCCTCTCCAATATCTCTCTCCAATATCTCACATGCACCTTTGTATATTGACTTTCTTAAAACGCTGATTATGACACATTGCGCTCCTCCTGAAAAATCTGAAGTGGTTACATATTTCTTTGGGCATAAAAAGAACCCAGTGTTTTCAAGGTTTGAGTTGGTTCCCCCTTATTCATCAACCCTTCTCTCCCGCTATACCCTGGCTCACACCCTTTATTTCCCATTTCCTCAAGATTTTTCCATCCGTGACCGACTGTTCGCATCACTCCTTTTGCTTAGAATTCCCTCGCACCTCAGGCTTGCCCAACCATGCCTTGCCCTTCCTTCAGAGCCCAACTGAAAAAGCTTTTTCAAGAGGTGTCCTCTCTCTAATCCCCCATCTTCCTGGTTGTGCTATCCCATTAGCTACTGTGTGGTGCATGAATATACTTGCTTATGTATTTAATTGCTTATATGTGTTTTTTAACCTTTTGTCTACTTTCACATTCTGTTGTATATTTGGTGGGTTGTTTTTTTTAATGGTATTTGTTAAGCACTTACTATGTGCCAGGCATTGTACTAAGCATTGGGATACATACAAGGTAATCAGGTTGGACACAGCCCCTGTCTCACTTGGGGCCCACAGTCTTAATCCCCATTTTACAGAGGAGGTAACCGAGGCACAGAGAAGCTAAGCCATTTGCCCGAGGTCACAAAGCAGACAGGTGGCAGATCTGGAATTAGAACCCAGGACCTTCTGATTCCCAGGCCCATGCTCTATCCATTAGACCATGCTGCTTCCCTGATTTATGTCTTCTTGCTTTCCACATTAGGTCGTAAACCCCTCAAGGGCAGAGATCCTATCTTTTCCTTCTCTCTTAAGTTTTCCTAGTACTAAAGACAGAGTAGGTGCCCCAAAAGTGCTCTTGATGCTGTTGATGGATTATAGAGGAGCCAGTGGGAAAAAAATCCCCCAGAACTCTAGTCCACACCTTTGCGATGCACCACTCCTCCAGGACTTATCTTGGCTATAAAGTACAGGAGTAAGAATGCATGATCTATTTAGCTACTTATTCAGTTGGCAAATTGTATCTTTATTTTAGCTTTGGAGTCACAAAACTCTCCCGGGTGAAGGGAAATGAAAGGACGCTTGGAGGTGAACTGTCAAAAGGGGATGTCATGGTTGTGCGTATCGAATCCTCACATCTGCCCATGCAGATCAGGTTAATGCAAATACATCTTAAAGATGCTTAATTGCCAATTACCTTCCCAAATCACATGGTCGGTGTGGGCAAAAGGCAGGGGTTTTGCAGGTGCAAGGGGAGAGGGTTTTTACAGTCCATACTTGGGAAAGTATCTTCTATACAGGCCAATCTGAGGAGTGGTGTAGAGTAGTTCAAACCACCACCGGCTGGGATTGTGGTCTCAGTGAGGAGAATTTGAAATCATTTTCACCATCAAACGGAGTATTTACCCAATGCCTTTTTGTTTCAGAGCATTATGTTAGGCTTTGAGGAAAAGTAAGCAAGGAGCCTGAGATCTGACTCCTATTAAAGAAGTTTATAATCTCAGGGGGGACACAGAAGAAACACAAAACCATGATTGGATTACAAAGTGAAAGTCCTAGAGACATTAAAGTTTAAATATACAAATATTGGAAATATATGTGCAGGAATTATAATAATACTAATTGTGGTATTTATTAAGTGCTTACGATGTACCAGACACTGTACTAAGCTCTGGTGTAGATACAAGCAGATTGGGCTGGCAGTACCTCTTTCATGTGGGGTGCACAGTCTCAATCCCCATTTTACAGATGAGGTAACTGAGGCCCAGAAAAGTGAAGTGACTTAACCAAGCTCACACAGCAGACAAGTGGTGGAGCCGGGATTAGAACCCCTGACCTTCTGACTGATACGCCACGTTATCAATATATTTCTGGGACTATGCGGGCCAGAACTGATTGGTGAAAGTCACAGAGGCGTGAAAGGAGGCCCCAAGGTTGCAACGGTAGAGACCAAGGGGACCATGAAGGGAAAATGAGAAGCAGTGCTTAGGAGGGAAGCAGATGGCAACTTTAGCGTCATCTCTGTCCCCTTTCGCTCTTTCACCTCCTTCATCCATTTTGTCTCTAAATCCCGCCAGTTCAAATTCCACAATGTTTGCTGTTTCCATCCGTGACCCGCCCTGGATTCGAGCCTTTCCAGCGGCTCTCTCCTTACCCTTTCTACACTCTTCCCCTTACACAGTCCAGCTCACACTCTTCACTGCTTCCCAGCTGTCTTACTGTTCCTTGACACCCATGTCCAACGTATGCTCCTGCCCTTCCCCAGGCAAGGCACTCCCTCCTCCAATCCACAGGCCCACGTCCCTCCCCGGTTCCACGAGCGTTCTGGATCCCCACATGCTTCACGAGGGAATTAAATTTCAGCTGATCCCGCCTTCCGGTCATGCCTGTAAGCCCTCTGTGGGAAGGGAATGTGTCTACTGACTCCGCCTTAGCGTACTCTCCCAAGCATTTAGTATAGTGCTCTGCACCCAGTAAGTGCTCAATAAATATGATTGATTGAGTGATGTCACCCTATTAGCCACCTTGACGGTGTCGTGCATATTGGTTAATTTCAGTATGTATTATCCAGCTTATTTTTGCTGCTGAAAGGCTAGCCTCACCTCGTTTCTTAGGATGTTGTGTGCCGGAAGCCCCATTGATCTGCCTGGGCTGGGGGGGCTTGGGCAGGGACCGAATAACACGTGACTTGGTGTTCCCATCGGACCGGACCTCCTGGATCTGTTGCCCCAGCTGGGATCAACCTCTCCCTTCACCACATGCTCAAAAACTATTCATTTGTTCACTCACTCGTATTTATTGAGGACTTACTGTGTGCAAAGCACTCTACTAAGCGCTTACCTTTACAGCCTTAGAATTCTGGGGAGGCTGGGCGAGTCTGTAAGAAGGACTTCTTACATGGCGCAGCGGAGGGAGAACTCCACCTCTCCCCAACTGCTTAGGTCCTTTCTTTCATTCATCTTGCCTTTCTGGCCCCTTTATTTGTGATTGTTGCTACCCCTTTAATTAGCCACACGTGGGACAGAGACTATGCCTGATTCGTTCTCTTTATATCTCCCCCAGGACTCAACGTGGGGCTTGGCACACGTTAAGTGTTTAGTCATACTGTAACTAATCAAGCAACAGTATTTATTGAGCCCCTACTGTGTGGAAGAAGCGCTTAGAAGAGTACAGTAGACACAATCCCTGGTCTCGAGGAGCTTACAAGATCAGACACAATGCTAGTCCCACGTAGGGCTTAAGATGCAAGAGGTACGTAGAGGGGTGAGGGAAACCCGGTTTCTTATCTTCATTGTACATCTGAGGAAACTGAGGTTGCAGAGAGGCTAAGTAGCTGGTCCAGGCTCACTCATCGGGCCAGTCGCAGACCTGGAACCAGCATCCTGGTCCCCTGACTCCCAGGCCATGCAATTTGCACAAGACCAAACTCCCCCATCACTAGATATGATTGGAAGCTTTTAATGTAGGAGAGTTATCTCCAATCCATTGCCGGCCGCTGCTGTTGCTGTTTAGTAAATACCTGTAGCCGTGCTTCCTTTCAAAAATCTTGTTTTAACTCCACTTTCTTAACTCCAAGGGTCCTGGAGGCAAACCCAGCCTGCAGAATTGTGTGTTTCCTCGTATCTTTTGCAGAAATTTCTAAAGTATATTCAAAGGAGCTAGCCATCTTTGATCTCCTTTGATCCGTTTTTCTCAGTCAGATGTACCTCCTTCACTCCTTGGGATAGTGCTGTGGTGTTTCCTACACTTTTTGGCCCTCTACTGCCCTTTGATTTTTGGCAAAAAAGGAAAAAACAAAAGCAGCATGTACATTATGAGGACTAGATTGCATTGCCTGTGAGGAGCCAACGTTTGGTGTTTATTGTGAGTGCTCTAATTCGGGACATTTAGTCCAGACATCTGAGACTCCTGTTATAAACAGGTTGTACACATGTCTCTCTTTTTCCCTGCATGCATATCCATAAATATAACTCCAGACAACACTAATGCTTCATGCAGGAAGCGCCATTTCAAATATTATCTGTGAGTGACAAATGGATTTCACATTTAGCATGCCTACTGCAAGAATGCATCACAAGACTTGGAAAATCCAAAGCGTCTGCAGGAGCCTGCTACCTTGTTAATTAGAAGAGACACTCAGTGTCGGATCCTGCTTAGCCGATCCCTTCCAAGTGGAGGAGAAATAAAAAGGGATGTGGTTTAAAGCGCAAACTTACTCTAGAAGAGAAACCACTAAAAAGTGAAGAAAGAAAAAACCTGCCACAGACATAAATGCCTCCATTGTTCTAAGTTAATATTTTAGGGATAAAACAAATTTGTCTTTTTACTCTGACCACCAATGAGTGACAGCAGGTCTAATTTATCAAATGATCAATTGGATCTGAAGAAGACGTAGAGAAATAAAGGCAACTGTAATGAAATCAATTTTCCAAGCATTTTAATAGCAATTTCACGTCAAAATAGAATTCACAGGAGAGCAATAGTATCTTTTAGCCTAGAAATCAATTTTCAGATTCCTACTACTAGGAAACACCCAGGATGTATTTAATTGGAAGCTCCTGCAGACCAGAAATGACTCCCTTCTGTGAGTGGTGGTCATTTTAGGAATGGAGTACTTAGGTAGTTGCTATGAATCAAATATTCACCATCACATTCTCATCTCATTCAGCCTGGCAAAAATGACTCCTCGTATCCCCAGCCAATTCGGTATCTAGATCTTCATCACAGTCCTCTCCAGAATGTCAGAATCACCTTGAATTCCAACAGCTATTCTCAATACCTCTAATAACCAGCCACAATCTTACCCAGTCTCCAGCTTTGTTCTTTCAGAAGTCTTCTGGGAGGAAAATCTTTTCTCAGTTACTAGAGAAGGATCACTGACACCAGCTTTTTATTTTGAGGAGGGGGGGGTAAAGAGGCGATGGAGTTTTCCCTATGATTTTCTCCTTTAATGGCAATCTACTCATATTCCCTGCTCCTTCCTCTCTTGCTGTTCACCTCTTGCTCGTGCCCTCCCTCCTCCCTGGAACTCCCTCCCCCTTCCCAATCTGACAGACCACCACTCTACTCATCTTTAAAGTCCTCCTAAAATCACATCTCCTCCGGGCAGCCTTCCCTGACTGTTCTCATCTCCCTACCCTATTTTGCTCCCTACTTCAGCACTCAAGTCTTCCCTTCCTAAAGTGCTTCCTGGAGAAGCAGCGTGGATCAGTGGAAGAGAGCCTGGGCTTCGGAGTCAGAGGTCATGAGTTCGACTCCCGGCTGTGTGACTGTGGGCAAGTCACTTAACTTCTCTGTGCCACAGTTACCTCATCTGTAAAATGGGGATTGAGACTGTGAGCCTCATGTGGGACAACCTGATGACTCTGTATCTACCCCAGCACTTAGAACAGTGCTCTGCACATAGTAAGCACTTAATAAATACCAATATTATTATTATTATTGTTATTAAATGCTTGGGTACTCAGCTCCTCCCCTCACCCATCCCCCCATGGCACTCACATACATATCCTTGATGTTAATAATATAATAATGATGATGATGGTATTTAAGCATTTACTAGGTGCCAGGCACTGTACTAAGCACTGGGGGGGTTACAAGCTAATCGGGTTAGACACAGTCCCTGTCCTACATGGGGCTCAAATTTTTGATCCCCATGTTACAGATGAGGTAACTGGGGCACAGAGAAGTGAAGTGCCTTGTCCAGTGTCACACGGCAGACAAGTGGAGGAGCCAGGATTAGAACCCATGACCGGGAAGCAGCATGCCTCAGTGGAAGGAGCCTGGGCTTCGGAGTCAGAGGTCATGAGTTCGACTCCCGGCTCTGCCACTTGTCAGCTGTGTGACTCTGGGCGAGTCACTTCACTTCTCTGTGCCTCAGTTACCTCATCTGTAAAATGGGGATTAACTGGGAGCCTCACGTGGGACGACCTGATGACCCTGTATCTACCCCAGCGCTTAGAACAGTGCTCTGCACATAGTAAGCGCTTGACAAATACCAACGTTTTTTCTGACTCCCAGGCCTGTGCTCTTTCCATTGCGCCATGCTGCTTCTTGTGTTACTTCCCCCTGCCTATAATTTGCTTTAGTGTCCCTTTCCCCTGTTAGATCGTAAGGTCCTTAAGAGCAGGAATTGTGTCTACCAATTCTAGCATGCTCTCCCAAGTGTTTAATACAGTGGCCTGCTTGGGGTTTTTTTATGGTATTTGTTAAGCATTTACTGTGTGCCCGGTACTGTACTAAATGCTCGAGTACATATAAGATTGTGTCAGATTGGACACAATCCCTATCTACCATGGGGATCACAGTCTTAATCCCCATTTTACAGATGCACAGAGAAGTTAAGTGATTTGCTCAAGGTCACACAGCAGACAAGTGGTCTGGTCTAAACACTAAGCTCTTTGTAGGCAGGCAATGTGTCTACCAACTCCGTTATATCGTACTCCCCCAAGCAGTTAGAACAGTGCTCTACGCACAGTAAGCACTGCATAAATACAATTGATGGGTTGATTGATTGATTTGCAGAGACGGAATTAGAACCCAGGTTCTCTGACTCCCAGGCCCGTGCTCTTTCCGCGAGGCCACTCTGTTCTGTTCCAACTAAGTGTTCAGTAAATACAACTGACTGGGGGGTGGAGTAAAACAGAAGGCAGTTGTATGAGACAGGTAGAAGAGTTGGAAGGAGGTGAGGAAACGTCCGCGAACCCCTCGGGAATCGGAGCTGCCTGGAGATGCCCAGATAACCGACTCCCATGATTTCTGGTTGGCTAGTCCAGTTCTGAAGAGACCCTCGTGGAGAGACACGGACAATAGAGCCAGAAAGCAACCCAGCAGCCCCTGAAATGTAACCAGAGATGCATCCAGTTTGACATTCTACACAAAAGAAAGGGATGCAGAAAGCAGTTGAACTGTATAGAGATAGGCAAGCAGCATGGCCTAATGCATAGAGCACGGGTCAGGGAGTCAGAAGGGCCTGGGTTCTAATCGCGGCTCCGCCATTTGTCCGCTGTGTGAAGCCGGGCAAGTCACCTAACTTGTCCGTGACTCCGTTACCTCATCTGTGAAATGGGGATTGAGACCGAGGGCCCTATATGGGATAGGGACTGTGTCCCCGCCGATTATCTTGTACCTACCCCAGTGCTTAGTACAGTGCCTGGCATATAGTAAGCACTTAAAAATACCATTATTGTTATTATTCTAGTAAGCACTGAACAAATACCACGGTTATTATTACTATGGTAAGGAAAAATTGGGAAAAAGAAAGAGACCATAGCCCAGGAGCAAACTAAGTAACGCTCTAGTTTACCGAGACACTATGGAAATAGTATGGGAATGGCAGTTAGAAAACTCTGTTTCCAGGTCCAGCTCCACCTCTGATTGACGGTGACACCTTGGCAAATGATGGAACCTCTGTAGGCCACAGTTTCTACATTGTAAAATGGGTATAGGATCAGTCAGTCAGTGGTGCTTATCGAGCAGTTACTTGGAACTTTGCTAAGCACTTAGGAGAGAAAAGTAAATAGATACGATCTCTGCCCTTAATGAGCTTACACTCTAGAACTGGGAGACGGACCTTAAAATAAATTACAGGTGGGGGAAGCAGCCGAGTAAACTATATAAGTGTTCTGGGGGGTGGGGGATGGGGCGAGTACCTTAAGTGGGTACTGGTTACGAACTCAAGTACATAGGTGATTCAGCGTGGCTTAGTGGAAAGAGCACGGGCTTGGGAGTCAGAGGATGTGGGTTCTAATCCCGGCTTCGCCATTTGTCGGCTGTGTGATCTTGAGCGAGCCACTTAACTTCTCTGTGCCTCAGTTACCTCATCTGTAAAATGGGGATTAAGACTGTGAGCTCCACGTGGGGCAACTTGATTACCTAGTATCTACCTCAGTTCTTAGAACAGTGCGCGGCACATAGTAAGACTTTATCAAATACCGTAATTATTATTAATAGGGAGGAAAGATAGGATGGGAAGATGCAAGATTAGTGAGGGAAGGCTTCCTGGAGAAGATGCAATTTTAGCAGGGTTCTGAATATGGGAAAAATGATGGTCCGTCAGATGTGAAGGAGGAGGAAATTCCAGGCAGGGGGAAGAGTGTGAACAAGAGGTTGACTCTGAGGAACACAAGAGTGAGGTACGGTGCATATGTTGCTATTGGAGGAGTGAAGTATGTGGGCTGGGTTGTAGCAAAGCAGTATGGCCTAGTGGAAAGTGCATGAGTCTAAGAGTGAGGGACTAGGCACATAGTAAATGCGTAATAGTAATAATAATAAAAATACCAGGAGAAGAGTGAGGATAAAGAATGAGGAGAGAGATAATTGAGAGCCTTGAATTGGATGCTGAGGAGTGTTTGCTTGATATGGAGATGGATGGGCAATCATGGCAGGATTTTGAGGAATGAAAAGACGTACTGATGGATGCTTTAGTAATTGGTCCGGGCTGAGGAGTGAAGTGTGGACCGGAAAAGGGTGAGTCTGGGAGGCAGGGAGTTGAGCGAGGAGGCTGATGCGATAGCTGACGTCGGATGAGACAAGCGCTCGGACAAGCGTGGTGGCAATTTGAGTGGAGAGGCAGGGTGAATTCTGGAGACGGGGTGAAGATAGAAATGACAGGATTTGTGACTGAATATACAGGTTGAAGGAGTGAGAAGAGTCAAGGATAATATCAAGGTTGTGGGCTTGCGAGGCTGGGAGGATTGTGGAATTGTCAACAGAGATGGGAAAATTGCAGGGAGGAGAGAGTTTGGGAGGGAAGATGATTAGTTCAGTTTTAGGCATGTTTAGTTTGAGGCTTCGGCAGGACATCAAGGTAGAAGTGTCTTGAAGGTGGGAGGAGGTATGACATTTTAGAGAGAGAGAGAGTGGTAGATTTGAGACCATTCATGTAGATAATTCAATATAATATAGTATGATATGACAATATGATAGTTTATGAGTCCAGTATGAAACAGCGATTGCGTTCAATCTCACAGTCTTGTTTTAAGTGCAACATAGTGGCGCTTAATAAAATGCCTTAATTATTTTTGCTGTCATTATTTACACAGTGGAACCGGCAATGCCACTCGGGGCCAGAGTCCCCATGTAGTGTCAGAAACTACGACTAGTGACACACCTAGAGAATAATAGTAATAATCGTGGTATTAAGCACTTGCTGTGTGCCAGGCACTGTACTAAGTCTTGGGGTAGATACGGGCAGATCGGGTTGGACACAGTCCCTGCCCCACATGGGGCTCACAGGCTTAATCCCCATTTTACAGATGAGGTAACTGAGACGCAGAGAAGTGAAGTGACTTGCCCGAGTTCATGCAGCAGATCGGTGGCAGATCAGGATTAGAACCCAGGTCCTTCTGACTCCCAGGCCCATGCTCTTTCCACTAGGCTACACTGCTTCCCATATTACGGCCACTTTGGCCAACAGTGGGTCAGATATCTCAAAAAAAACTTGGGATGCACCTCGCAATGTGGTGCCCCCCTGCGCACCTATTCTCCTGTGGCATTCCAGACCCAATTTGGAACTTGACCAGAAACTGGTTGTAGGCAGGGAATGTATCTAGCAGCTCTGTTACATTATCTTCTCCCAAGCACTTAGCACAGTGCTCTGTAGGAGATAAGTGCTCAAAAATACCAATGATGATGACTGCAGGGACAAGGATGCGAGTGGTGATGAGGAAACCTTCGTTGCTATAATCAGTTCCTCCTCGCGAGAAAGAGACCGATGTGCTGTTCCCGTGAGAGACTCCAGCAAGAGCCTCGGGTCTTTTCCTCCTCCTCCTGCTTCTTCTACTCCTGCTCTTCCTCCCCCTCCTCTTTGTTCTCTTCCTTCTCTTCCTTTTCCTCTGAAGTAGAAGCACCAGCTCAGAGGTGAGATTTGATTCTTGTTTGTTGAGGCCTATAAGCTCTGTGGTGTTCTCTTAGGGTAAGCTTGCCTCACTACCCAGCATCAATTTCAAAACCACACTGGTAAAGCTGCTCAGAGGTAGGAAAATCGCAGGGCCAAAGAAACTGAGAAAAGGACAATATGTTTCATCAGGAGGTGATATCTGAAGACTCCCAATCTTAGAAACATCCTGGAGGCTCACTCACTATCTATCTTTATTTCTGTCTCTCTCTGACTCTGGCTCTCTCTCTCTCTAGCTCCATCTTTCTATCGCAGTCTCTACCTCTGACTGTTTATTGCTATTACTAATTACACACACCTATATTTTTTGACGCTTTCGCAACTAATATTAGTCACAATATTCCTAGCATTTGACATGGGTAAATTTGAATTTGTCTAGTCAGTGATTTGTTTGTTTAATCATGTGCCCCAGAATAGCACTCCTGTCTGGTTTGCTTTGTTTCTGACAACCAGATTCTTGTAATGTTACTGATGTTCACAAGTTGAATAGTAACAGAATGGATAGCCAAGCACCTGTGTAACTAACCTACATATCTGCTTATTTAAATACAAATATCCCCTATCCCTTCTTCTTCCTGCCTGTAACTTATTTTAATGTCTGCCTTATAAGACCCTAGAGGTCAGGGATCTTGTCTATTTACTGTATTTCACTCTCCCAAATGGTAAAATACCTTGATCAGATATAGGTGACGTTTGGACGCTTGATATTCACCCCACCCCTTCCCCAGCGGCACTTAGGCACATATCTTTAAAAGATATAAATTATTTATATATTCATATTAATGTCTGTCCTCCCCTCTAGGCTGTAAGCTCATTACGGGCAGGGAACATGTTCGCTAATTCTGTTGTATTGTGCTCTCCCAAGCGCTTAGTTAGCGGCTAAAGGGGCCTGATCACTGTACTAGGTGCTTGGAGGACATAACCAAAAATGTTAAGAACCCTGAGTATCCTGAGAGCCCTGCCTGCACAGTAAGCACTTACCGAATACTATTATTATTATTATTTTTAGGAAGAGAGGAAGGAGCAGATACTGGAAGTGTTGTGGATGAAGAATAGATGGGATTTGGCATTAGATTGAATATGGGAACTGAAAGAGAAGGAGGAGACCAGGATAATGCCAAGGTTATGGGCTTGAGAGACAGGGTGTGTCTGAGTTTCTAGCCTATTAATTGCCTGAATCTGGCATTCAGGCAGGGCTTTTGTTTGGAAACTTCCAATTGAGCTGTAACTGAACAGCCCAGGGATTGTGATGGATGAAACAAATGGAGCCAGTTCCATCCCCATTATGGAAATCATTTTAATATCTTTTTGCTCATTTTCCATGTATAGTGAAAAATAGTCTGCCACATCCTCTGTCTTCAAAAGAGAAAAGTAATTTCCCCTTAAACCTACTTAAATGAAAAAGAGAGTCAAAAGTGTAGAAAAATTGGTCAGCCAGAAGCAGCAAAGGCCGTCATTCAATGAGTCATATATATTGAGCGCTTACTGTGTGCAGAGCACTATACTAAACGCTTGGAAGAGTACAATAGCAACTGAGTTGGTAGACACATTCCCTGCCCACCAAGAGCTTACAGTGTAGAGGAGAAGACAGATGTTCATGTAAATAAATTACGGATACGGATATGTGCCGTGGGGCAGAGGGTGGGGTGAATAAAGGGTACAAATCCAAATGCAAGGGCAACACAGAAGGGAGAGGGAGAAACGGAAATGAGAGCTTAGTCGGGGAAGACCTCTTGGAGAAGGTATGATGTTAGTAAGACTCTGAAGATGGTGTTATGGATTTTTATCAGTGAAACGACTCTGACCTCGCAATCGCATGAGAGGGTTCCGTGACCTTGGTGTAGAAATGAACAGACTCAAGAGAGCGAGCCGAGAGAGCAGGAAAGGGCGGAAAGTGGCTGCCGCCCGTTCACCCCAGCGGGGTAACGAGTGACGAACAGCCACGAGCCGTCCTGAACCCGGTACCTTGATTTGCAAGCATTTCCACGTTCGCTAGACCGCAGCTCTTCCAGCGCGCACCCAAAATCCCACCCAATCCCCTTGCATCGCCCGTACTCCACCCTTCGATCAGAACCAGTTCTTAGAAGTGGTCCGAATAGGGTAATGCAATGGACACGTCGTTACCCAAACTTAACTTAACTTAATCTACCACAGGAAGGAGATTAAATGGAAACAGGATGTCTAGTACAATATTGGAAGGGGATAGAACGGAGACAGGATGGTCGATTGCCTAGTACAATATGGGAAGGAGACAGAACAGAGACAGGATGGTAAAGAGTCCAGTACAGCGGGGAGAGCGTTCATCTGTCGCATGTGAAAGGGGATGGAGTTCCAGGCCAGAGGCAGGGCACTGGCGGGGGTTCAGCCATGAGATAGATGAGATTCAGGCACAAAGACTAGGTTGTCTATTTTTTGACTAATATAATAATAAAATAATGGTATTTGTTAAGCGCTTACTACGCGTCAGGCACTGTTCTAAGCGCTGGAGCAGCGTGGCGCAGTGGAGAGAGCCCGGGCTTGGGAGTCAGGGCCCATGGGTTCGAATCCCGGCTTTGCCACTGGTCAGCTGTGTGACTGTGGGCAAGTCGCTTAACTTCTCCGTGCCTCAGTTCCCTCATCTGGAAAATGGGGATTAACTGTGAGCCTCGCGTGGGACAACCCGATGACCCTGTATCTACCCCAGCACTTAGAACAGTGCTCTGCACGTAGTAAGCACTTAGCAAATACCAACATCATTATTCAAGGTAATCAGGTTGGACACAGTCCCTGTCCCACGTAGGGTTCACAGTTTTCTTCCCTTTTACAGATGAGGTAACTAAAGCGCCGAAGTGAACAAGTTCACAGCAAACAAGTGGTGGAGCTGGGATTAGAACCCGCATCCTCTGACTGCCAAGCCCGGGCTCTTGCCATCCACCATCAGCATTAACCTATACACGTATTCAATTATTCCTTTGGTCACTTCCCTCCGATATACTGATGCTACTAACCACTACATTCTCGTTCTTGCTGCTGTTACACCTAGGTGATTGACGTCTGCCTGTCTCACCCAATTAGACCGTAGGCCCCGTCGGGCCACAGCGCGGACCATAGCTCCGATTAGACCGTAAGCCCGTCAAACGGCAGGGACCGTCTCTATCTGTTGCCGACTTGTTCATTCCAAGCGCTTAGTACAGTGCTGTGCACATAGTAAGCGCTCAATAAATACTATTGAATGAACGTGGTTGTGCTTACCAGAACAGTAAACACTGAAATACCACTGACTGAATTGACTGACAATTAAACTCAGTACAGACTAGTGCAAGCCGAAGGTCCTGCCTGGTTAGAACTTTGCTTGCGAATCTAATCTTTATGAAATGTGAACTAGATAACACTGTAGCATTACTTATAACCACACCCGTTTTTCTCTTGACCAAAGAGGTCATTGCTTGGCGCCGAACCCCCAGGTTTCTTTTCATCTAATAGCGCAGTTCCCTAAAAAGTTGTGGATGAGCCCAAGTTCAGTAGTCCTGATATCAAAATAATATGCAAGTCATTCACCTAATGAAGAGTGCAATCTCATAAGGAGATCTAGGCCTATGTTCATTCAGTCGTATTTACTGAGCGCTTACTATGTGCAGAGCACTGTACTGAGCGCTTGCAATGGACAATTCGGCCACAGATAGAGACAGTCCCTGCCCTTTGACGGGCTTACGGTCTAATCGGGGGAGACGGACAGACGAGAACGATGGCAATAAATAGAATCAAGGCAATAAATAGAATTGAGTTTTATGCAGATAGTATGATGGAGCCTCAGGCCTGAACTGGCTCAGTGGAAAGAGCCCGGGCTTGGGAGTCAGAGGACATGGGTTCTAATCCCGGCTCCGCCTCTTATCAGCTGTGTGACTTCGGACCAGTCGCTTTACTTCTCTGTGCCTCAGTTACCTCATCCGTAAAATGGGGATAAAGACTGTGAGCCCCACGTGAACCCAAACTTGTATTCCCCCTCGGCGCTTAGAACAGTGCTTTGCACGTAGTAAGCGCTTAACAAATGCCATCATTAACTAAACTCCAGGTTTCTGCTGCAGTAAGCATCTTCTTTCTTTAAAGGGCCAAGGTCCAGCCTTTGATGATGGCAGCTTCATTTGATTGCCAGAAACAGCCTTCCAACATGGCTATGCAAGTGTGGCTCAGTGGAAAGAGCACGGGCTTTGGAGTCAGAGGTCATGAATTCGAATCCCAGCTCTGTCACTTGCCAGCTGTGTGACTGTGGGCAAGTCACTTAACTTCTCTGTGCCTCAGTTACCTCATCTGTAAAATGGGGATTAAGACTGTGAGCCCCACGTGGGACATCCTGATTCCCCTGTGTCTACCCCAGCGCTTAGAACGGTGCTCGGCACATAGTAAGCACTTAACAAATACCAACATTATTATTATTATTATTATTATCTCCTTTCAACAGGAGCACAATGACCTGCTGAAATAATAATGTTGGGATTTGTTAAGCGCTTACTATGTGCAGAGCACTGTTCTAAACGCTGGGAGAGACACAGGGGAATGAGCTTGTCCCACGTGGGGCTCACAGTCTTAATCCCCATTTTGCAGATGAGGGAACTGGGGCACAGAGAAGTTAGGAGACTTGCCCATAGTCACACAGCTGACAAGTGGCAGAGCTGGGATTTGAACTCATGACCTCTGACTCCAAAGCCCGGGCTCTTTCCCCTGATACAGCTGTTCTGAGGGGATGGATCCCTTGAAGGTGAGAGCAAACTGGCCCCTGGGCAACCTTTCTGTTTGTGTCGGACCCATCTTCCCTCATTTTGAGGACATCTGGGGAGAGCTGAGTTGGCCCCAGAAAACCTCTTCTTCCCAAGTTCCAGTGAAATGAGGGACACCAATGTCTGGAACTAGTTATCAGTCAGTCAGTGACCCAGTATGGTGACGTGATACAACCGACTGATGGCCCTGGGGAGTTGGCAAGGTTCTACACCTCTCGACACGTGTGTTGAAAGGAATGAAAGCCTGACCCCAAAAATTTCTCCCCAAATGCAATGTAGTCTGGCAGCTTATGTTGTATTGATATTGACATCCCGAACGAAAACAACAGAGTGCCTTATTGATATTGACAAATATCTGCAGCGGTTGTGTAAGAAACTTTACACCAGCCCAAAGAAAAAACAAAATGCAATATTGATATCGATAAGTATCAGCAGCCATTATGACTAGTGTGTACAACTCTAACCCAAACAAAATCACCACCCCAGAAACCCTCAGTCGTTCTCTATGTCTGATTGCAGATCTAGCCTAAAAGCTAATGCCCAAAAGTGGTTGGGTTAATTGGAGTTATCTATCACAACACACCAGAGGTCACAGTGAAACTTGGGAAGCAAAATGACTTAGCTTATTAGTAGTGGATAAAATATAATGTGAACAAATCCTTTATTGAAACCATGACATTATCCACAGGGCCTCATAATTTGATTCAAGCAGTGCAAGATCTGGCTGCCCCGCAAAAGAAGCACAAATTACTCCAGATAAGGGCATGTGTTAGGAAGATCAATTGGCTTCCAAGCATATTTCACCTCCGGTGTGAAAGCATCCTCGGTTTGCTGTTACTACTAATAATATTTATGGTTCTTGTTAATAGCTTATTATTTACCAAGCACTCACTGTATTGAGAGCTGAAGTAGATACAAGATAACTCGGTTGGACACATTCCCTCGTCCCACATGGGGGCTCACAGCCTAAGTAGAAGAGAGTAGGATTCAAATAGTAATTACGGCACTGGTTAAGTGCTTACTATGTGCGAGGCACCGTATTAAACGCTGGGGTGGATACAAGCAAATAACGTTGGACACAATCCCCGTCCCATGCGGGATCCGCAGTCTCAATCCCCGTTGCACAGATGAAGCAACTGAGGCCCAGAGAAGTGACTTGCCCAATATCACACAACCGACGAGTGGCAGAGGCAGGACCAGAACCCATGTCCCTCCTATTCCCAGGACCGTGTTCTGTGCACTGTGCCATGCTGCTTCTGTAAAAAGTTCACTCTGCCATCCGTAAAATAAAGTCCATTTTACAAATGAGGAAACTGAGGTCCAGAGGTTGTACCTTGTCCAAGGTCCCCCAGTAGACAAGCGGCGGAGCGGCATTAGAACCCACATCCTGTGACTTCCAGGTCCATGCTGTTTCCACTCGAGGAAGCTGCTTAAGCAACTTAAGGAAATACAAAATATGGGAGTCAATCCCACGTAAAGGAGACTCAACCTACATGGAACAAAAATGTTAGCTATCGCTACAGCTCCCTCGAACATTTAAATGCAGAATTAACTTCTTCAGTTAGCACCTCAACATCTTTCAGCCACAGTCCCCAGCAACCTTATACTCCCTATTACCTCAGCAGACTTCTGAAGCAGAAATGTGTGAGTTAAAATCTGACCAACCTTTCCACATCCCTTTCCTACCAAGTGCCCTGTAATTCTTCCCTAGAAATGGAAATACTCGGTTGCTGTTGGTGCTTTGTAGCTGGTGACTCAGGGCGCTTGCATTTTCATACGAGGGCTTGGGCCAGAGGGTTTGAATAATTAGAGAAGAGGAAGAACGTTTTGACTCGAAAGGAGATGCTTTAATCTCCTTCCTCTAGTCTGTAGGCTTGTGGGCAGGGAGTGTGTCTACCAACTCTGCTGCGTCGTGCTCTCCCAAGTGCTGAGTACAGTGTTCTGCACAGACTAAGCACTCAGTAAGAAGAAGAATTGTATTTTTTAAGCGCTTGCTATGTGCCTGGCACCGTACTAAGCGCTGGGGTGGACATGAGCAAATCAAGTTGGACACAGTCCCTGTCCCACGTGGGCTCACAGTCTCGATCCCCATTTTACAGATGAGGTAACCGTGAAGTGACTTACCTAAGGTCACCCAGCAGACGTGTAGCGGAGCCAGGGTTGGAAACCACAACCTGCTGGCCCCCAGGCCCGTGCTCTATCCATTACTCCGTGCTGCTTCTAGGTAAATACCATGGATTGATTTCCTGGGGTTCTTTTAATGGAATCATAGGTCGGGACTCTCCACAGGTGTAGTTCTGCCTAACAGCCAGTGAATGGACCCTCTTTCGGTTCCTTGTGATTCTCCCTCTTCCGGATACGATATAGCAGTTTAGAGCTTAGCTGACCTGGGGTCATTAACTAACTGAACATCCACATGTGCTAAGTGTTAAACTGTATTTTCGTGTGCGTGCAAGTGTACACATACCCACGAAAGGACTTGGTCTGAGTCGGAGCGTTGCTCATTCCGTGTTAACGATCGACGGTTTCCACATCTGTTTCTGAACTTCCTTAGGGTTTTAACTTGGTTTCCGAGCCTGTGGGGAAATTAAAATTAACAAAGGGAAGTTCAAGGTGGGCAGCTGACTCTTCTCTGACTCAAGCTTAATCACTGCAGCAATTTTTCCCAGACTGTAAATATGAGCCAGGGTCCGTGTCTTTCTCTGTTCACAGTATATGAAAATTAATTCACCCCATAGGGGATGCAATCACAGCCAAACACCAGAAATGAGGGTTTTCCTCCACACAGACAAAAATACCAGTTAATTAGGCTGGAACACCCAAAGGAGAGTGAACTCGGAAGGCCAATCAGAAAATAGCATGGAAAATATCACCATGACAACCAGAATTTATAGCACTTCAATTTTAATGTATCAAAGGATGGGGATAATTTCACAGCTAGTACACATGAATTTTTCCCTCTCTTTGTTAGTCCCTGCATATACAGGAACTATATTAATATGGCAACAGATGTGAAAGCAAAAGAAGCCTGGTAAAACCTCCAAATTTAAGCCAGACAAATGAATCAGAGAGGTGAGAGTTTCCCAAATAGAACTGATTTGCTTTGAACAAAAACCTGTTTACTGCTTTCCTTGTTGCAGAAGTGGTCCCTGCATAGTCCTGACTATCACCCATAAGGGACCAACTGGCCAGAGACTGTTACCCTGTTTAAGGCCAGGCAGGTGATAGCCCAAAAGTGACAAAAGTGGAAAGAGCATGGGCCTGAGAGACAGAGGACCCGTGTTCTAATCCCAGGTCTGTCATTTGCCTGCTGTGTGACCCTGGGCAAGTCGCTTCACTGCTCCATGTCTCAGTTTCTTCAGCTGCAATATGGGGATGCAATACCTGTTCTCCTTTCACCTTAGACTGGGAGCCCCATGTGGGACAGCGACTATAGCCAACCTGATTAGCGGGTTTCTAGCCCAACACTAAAAACCTTGTTTTTGACACATCGTAACTGGCAGAGTTGGGATTAGAACCCAGGTCTTCCGACTCCCAGGCCCTTGATCTTTCCACTAGGCCATGCTGCTTCTCCTAAGAAATGGGGAAGGGGTAGGAGGAAAGCGTTTAAAGTGGACATCTGAGTTCAGTGTTCACCAATGACCTTCCTTACCAAAGAAGAATCACCAGCACTTGCCTTGATGTTAATGATTAACCACTACTTTAAGAAAAATAATGTTTAATTAGCAATTTGGGCTTCAAGTACAACCAGGTTCACAGGCAGGATGGGGATGATTTCTTGAAGTTGGTCTTTTCGATCGATCAATTGTATTTATTGAGCACTTACGGAGTATAGATCTCTGCGTTAAGTGCTTGGGAGACTACAATATCACAGGGTTGGTAGACATGCCCCCTGACCACAGTTGAGAGGGGGAGACAGATATTAATATCAAAAAATCAATTACGGATTTGTACATAAATGCTGTGGGGCTGAAGGAGAGGTGAGTAAAGAAGGCAAATCCTGATGAAAGGGAGTGAAGGGAGTGGGATAAGAAGAATTAAGGACCTAGTTGGGGAAGGGCTCTTGGAGGAGATGTGCTTTTAATAAGTTTCTGAAGGTGGGAAGACTGTTGAATATGAAGAGGGCATTCCAGGCCAGAGGCAGGATGTGGGTTAGGGGTTGGCGGTGAAAGAGATGAGATCGAGGTTGGCATTTGAGGAGTTAAGTGGACAGGGTGGGTGGTAGTAAGAAAATACCTAGGTGGGGTGGGAGAGGGCAAAGCGATTAAGTGGTTAAAAGCCGAAGGTAAGGAACTACTTACTGGAGGTTCTTGAGGAGTGGCGATTCACGGACTGAGATTTTTGTAGAAAAATGATCCCCGCGGCAGATTGAAATATGGACTGGAGAAGAGAGAGGCAGGAGGCAGGGAAGTCAGCAAGTAGGCTGATGTGGTAATCAAGGTGGGATAGGATAAGTGCTTGGATTAATATGGTGGCAGTTTGGATGGAGAGGAAAGGGCAGATTTTAGCGATATTATGAAGGCTGACTCGACAGGATTCATTCATTCATTAGTATTTATTGAGCGCTTACTATGTGCAGAGCACTGTACTAAGCGCTTGGTGGCGGATTGGGTTGGATGAGAGAGGTAAGTCGTAGATAATGCCAAGGTTATGGGTTTATGAGACAGGAAAAATGGTGGAGCTGTGTACAGTGATAGAAAAGTCATGGGAAGGGCAGGGTTTCAATGGGAATATGAGGAGTTCTGTTTCGGACGTGGTAAGTGTGAGGTATCGGCAGGAAATTCATTCATTCAGTAGTATTTATTGAGCGCTTACTTTGTGCAGAGCAGTGTACTAAGCACTTGGAATGTACAATTCAGCAACAGATAGAGACACTCCCTGCCCAGTGATGGGCTCACAGTCTTATCGGGGGAGACAGACGGACCAACACGAGCCAACATAATCACGATAAATAGAATCAAGGGGATGTACACCTCATGAACAAATAGGGTAATAAAAATCTATCCAAATGAGCAGAGTGCTGAGGGGAAGGGAGAGGGGGAGGAGCAGAGGGAAGGGGGGGGCTCCGCTGAGGGGAAGTGAAGGGGGGAAGCGGGAAGGGGACATAGAGGTGGAGACTACAGAGAAGGTGAGTGATCAGGCTTGGAGAGGTAGATTTAGGAACCGACTGCAGAGAGATAGTAGTTTAAACCTTAGGAATGAGTGAGTTCTCCAAGGGGTTGGGTGTAGATGGAGAACAGAAGGGGACCCAGAACGGAGCCCTGAGAGACTCCCCCATTTAGTGGGTGAGAAGCCCACAAAAAACTGAGAAGGAACAGTCGGAGAGACAGGAGCAGAACCAGGAAAGAGCAGTGTCAGTGAAGCCACGTGTAACTAATGTTTCCAGGAGAAGGGGGTGGTCCACAGTGTTGAAGACAACTGAGAGATGAAAGAGGATCAGAATGGAATAAAGGCCTTTGGATTTGGCAAGAAGGAGGTCATTGCTGACCTTTGAGAGGGTGGTTTTAACTCAGCTGACATAGTGGATCTTGAGACTTTTACTATAGGTAGAAGAATCTACAATCAATATTAGTATATATTGAGCACTTACCGTGTACAAAGCACTGTACTCAATGTTTGGAAGAATGAAATAGAGTATTTATTTATTACGGTGTGTGTTAAGCATCTACTGCGGGAAGAGCCCGGGCTTGGGAGTCAGAGGTCGTGAGTTCCCGTCCCGGCTCTGCCGCTTGTCAGCTGTGTGACTTCGGGCAAGTCGCTTCACTTCTCTGGGCCTCTGTTACCTCATCTGTAAAATGGCGATGAAGACTGTGAGCCCTACGTGGGACTATCTGATTACCTTGTGTCCACCCCAGCGCTTAGAACAGTGCTTGGCACATAGTAAGCGCTTAACAAATGCCGACATTATTATTAGTCTAAGTGCCGGAGTAGATACAGGTTAATCAGGTTGGGCACAGTCCCTGTCCCACACTGGGCTCAGAGTCTAAGTAGGATTGAGAGCAGGTACTAAATCCCTATTTTACAGTTGAGGAAACTGAGGCACAGAAATAGACATGATCTTACGCTCTAGCAGAGGAGGTGGACACTAAAATATGTCACAGGTGGGAGAAAAAAACTGAGCAAAAGAAGGCTGTGGGAGTAGAGATAGGGTGAGTGCCTAAGGGGTTAGGGAGTTTGAACTCATATAGGGCAGCAAAGCCCAATGGAAGGAGCCTGGGCCAGGGAGTCAGAGGATGCGGGTTCTAATCCCACCTGCCTTCTCAGTGACCTTGGGCCAGTCATTTAACTTCCCTATCTTTCAGTTCCCTCATCTGTATAATGGGCATTCAACACCTGCTCTCCCTCCTACTTAGACTCTGGGCCCCACGTGGGACCTGATTATCTTGTATTCATCCCAGTCCTTAGCACAGTGCTTAGCACAGAAAAAATGCTTAACAGATACCACAGCTATTATGATATTATTATTAACAGCACAGAAGCAGCGTGGTTAGGGAAGCAGCGTGGCTCAGTGGAAAGAGCCCGGGCTTGGGAGGCAGAGGTCATGGGTTCGCATCCCGGCTCTGCCACTTGGCAGCTGTGTGACTGTGGGCGAGTCACTTCACTTCTCTGTGCCTCAGTGACCTCATCTGGAAAATGGGGATGAAGACTGGGAGCTTCATGTGGGACAAGCTGATTACCCTGTATCTACCCCAGCGCTTAGAACAGTGCTCGGCACATAGTAAGCGCTTAACAAATTCCAACATTATTATTAACTATTACTGTTATAGTGACCCCCTAGGGAAAATAATAAAATAAATAATGTTGGTATTTGTTAAGCGCTTACTATGTGCCGAGCACTGTTCCAAGCGCTGGGGCAGATACAGGGTAATCAGGTTGTCCCACGTGAGGCTCACAGATAATCCCCATTTTACAGACGAGGTAACGGAGGCCCAGAGAAGTGAAGTGACTCGCCCGCAGTCACACAGCTGACAAGGGGCCGAGCCGGGAGTCGAACCCATGACCTCCGATTCCGAAGCCCACGCTCTTTTCACTGAGCCACACTGAGTGGGGGAGATGAGGGAAACATCAGGGAAGCCCTCTTGGAGGAGGAGTCTTGCTTTTGAAGATGGGGAGAAGGTCGGTCTACCTATAGATACAACAGACCCTCTTTCTCCGTGCCTTGTCTCACTGTGACCCTGCTGTTTGGCTCCCGTGTTGGAACCAGTATTTAGTCTGCTGTTGATGCTCCGGGTGTGTTTGTTGAGATATACTCCTCTTCCACAAAGGCTCAGTCTTTGTGTTCCTCTGGGGATTGAACAAAAGGCCTCATTTGCAAGTCCAGGAAGACTGCCTCCGTGGCCCTGCAGAGCTGGGTGGTGTTGCATGTGGGGATAGAAGGAGAAACAAAACAAGAAAAGGTTACATTGGCACAGTGGAGAATTGGCACTGCAGTCTTATTTGTTTGCTCTAATACAATGTGAAACGTGCTAATAGGATTAGCCTTTCGCGATGAATACTAATATGATATAAAAACAAATGCTAATATGCGGTGGGTAATTGCTAACAAAGTAGAAAATTGCTAATAAAATTCAATGGACCTCAGTGAAACTTTGATATATCTCTCATGAGTGCAGGGACGCTTGCGCCTCCGTTCACAAGAGAGGATGGGAGACAAGCCCATTCCTTACCAGTGCTTGTCACATTTCTTTTAGGGTTTCATTTTTCATTTTCAAGTTCCTGCCTTAGCAAAACTGGTGGTCTTTGCCAGCCTCCAGCTGGGATGTCCCCCTCTTGTCCCAACCCCTGAGATGAAGCATTCTAGCTGGACCAGGGTCCAGATTCGCTGCAGCCAAGGGTAGCCTCGGTGGACTCGGTGTATCAGGCGAGGACTCTCCCTCTCCACCTCTGAATAGTGTCAGGGCATCCTGCCTTGACCCCTAGGGAGGTCTGTGGCTACTTGGGGCATCAGTGATGCTTGAGGGAGGAAAGCGTCCGTGGCAGACCCGCAGGATAGAGATTTAACCCAACCCCTGGCTCCCTTGGATCCCTGGACCCTGGCCACTTCTGGTGCCAGGTAAGTGACCTTGAGTCCATCACAGGACCCTGCCCGCCCATGTCCCCGATTCCTGGAGGGAAGGGCTCTCTCCCTTGAGAATGGTCCCTGCTGACCTCCCTGCCTCCCAACACAGTTCCCATAATAACCGTATCTGCTGTTGAGAGAAAAAAATTGAGCAAGGTCTCTTTCCTTACTGAGGAATTGTGATGAGTAGATGATGGCATGATGATTTTAATTTCTACACGAAGTAAATTTGTGCTGTTGTCCTGCTAGCGTCCCTGGGTGGCATCCCCCTTGTTCCCCAAACTTTCTCACCTGCTCCGCTCTCTCCAATACATTTTACAGCTTTCTCCCACTGCAACTCTGAAAAAAAAAATTCACTTTCCCCACAGCCCTCGGGCCTCCCCTCCCCTGTGCCTCTGAATCTGCCCTCCCCAATCTCTGTAGTACCCCAGGTCCCAACTCCATCCTTGGGCTAGTTTCCTTTTTTAAAAAACATAAACTTTTTTCAGTGCTGAAGCTGATTCGTTCCCTGGATTACAGCCCAACATCTGGGACCACCAAAGCCATGGGGCCTGGATGAGGTCAGCATCCCTCCCTGGCCAAATCTTTGTGGCTTTGGTGGCCCCTGAAGCAACAGCTGCAGGGAGGCAGGGGAGGAGCCAGTCAAGGTGGTAGAAAAAAATGAATGAACCAAAACGAAAAACCCAGCAATGCCCGGAGTGGGATCTATGGAGGCAAGGAAGTCAGGCTCATGTGGCAGCTGTGAGGAAACAGGAAAAACTTTTAAGTGCTGTGGTGGTGCAGCCAGGAGGGAGGGAAATTGTAAATCACAATAATTGTGGCATTTAAGTGCTTATTATATGCCAGACACTGTACTAAGCACTGGGGTAGATACAAGGTGATTGGGTTGGACACAGTCCCTTTCCCATATGGGGCTCACAGTCTTAGTCTCCATTTATAGATGAAGTAACTGAGGCACAGAGAAGTGAAGGGACTGGCTCAAGGTCACGCAGCAGACAAGTGGCAGAGACCTGATTAGAACTCAGGTCCTACTGACTCCCAGGCGGTCTATCCACTAGACCATGCTGCTTCTCGTGTGGCAGGGAGGGTGGGGAACATTGGAGCGAGCCGGGGACGTACCCAGTGAGCAACAGGGATGCCGACCCAGGGACGACTGAACGCCTTTACTGCTTGTAGAAGAAAAAGTCAACCCTCACCCCCTCCCTTCCCAGTCACAGAACCATGTTGACTTTTAGCCATTCTTAAGAGAATCAAGTGTTTAGTGCAGTTCTCTGCACTCAGTAAATACCATTGATTAAGCCACAGGGGATCTAACTGTGCCTCAGATTCTAGTCTTCTCTGGTTCTCACTGTGAGCAGGGAATGTGTTCGTTTATTGCTATATTGTACTCTCCCAAGCAGCTAGCACAGTGCTCTGCACACAGTAAGTCCTCAATAAATATGATTGAATGAATGAATGAATGGTTCTCTGCCAGACAACAGTCCCCTAGCTCCTCATTCTTAATATCCCAAAGGAACGGTCCTGGTTGGACAAAAACCTTTCTCTCTCATCGTTAAGCCACCCAAAAGGTTATATCACACAAGCATGCATTTGTGTTGTTGTTGTTTCTATGTAGCCCTCCACCAAGAAGTATCACAACCGTGTGATTTCATGTCATCTCTGGCTGTCAGCTTCCCAGCCCATCACAGTGTGAACCAGGTCAAATCATGAATTCTGCACACTGTTTGTGGAATTTTGAGGATTGGCCCGGCCTGCCTGGTGAGCCGGTGGGCTGGATTCCCTCTGGGTTGTGATCCTCTCCCAGCGGCCAGCTGGGCTCGGCTAGAGCAAGTCATGTCGTGGTTGTTCTCCAGAGAGCTCTGGATAGGTTTGCTCCAGTTGTTCCTTTAAATCCAGCCGACAAAAGAAAACACCAAAACTATGTGGGAAAAGAACTTAGCTTGGCCCCCAATTCCTTTGCACTGGGCTAGCAGAAATAACATGCCTCCACTGAAACAGACATTCTTGTGGAGGCGGAGAATTGAGGGGAGAAGCCAACAAAAAGAGAAAGGGGAAGGAAAGATAGTGGCCTAGTTTTAATTACATCTTTGTTTCATTCCCTCTTTGACTCTGGTGATTAAGCGGAACAGCAGACTTTCCTCCTCCACTTTTTGTTGATGTACATCAGCATAAGACCCGGATGGAACGCAAGCCATTTGCTCTGAAGATATTGTGGCCTTCAGCTTTCATTTATACTTTGGCAAATTTGCCCCTTTTGTTGTCCCCCGCCTCCAAAAGAGAAATGGGTCCTTTCTGTCATTGCCAAAGCTGACGTTTCATTCGGCTTCCTCAAAAACAGTCTTCCGCTTTTCTACAGAGATGCGAGAAGCCTCCCTGTCTTCCATAAGCTGGTCCACCACAGTTCCAAACCATGAGTTAGCCTGTTAACTGCTCATCTCTGTCTCTTGGGGCTCTCGGGGAAACAGAGCCTTATTTGGTTCATCCAGAGAACTGGATTTCTCTGCTCCGTTCTAAATGGCTTTATAACCTCTACCTTGCCTCACCCCACAGCTAGCTAGACCTAAAAAAAATATATATATTTACAAACAAGTTGGCGAACAGCTTCACGATGATAAACTGTGAATTGCTATCAATCGGGGTTATGCCCTTTTCTTTCAACTAGCTTAGCTCTTCACGAACTCACTGATTACTTCCATTCAGCTGTGGATAAAGGTCATTTCACAGGTACTGTCTTTTTCAATTTAAGAAAGCTTTTAGAAGCACTTAGCTGCACTTTCCGCCTCACGTTTTCAGCTTTTTGGCCATGTTTTTAGCTCTGGATCATCACCTCTTATGTTTTTAATCGTTCTGAAAGGGTGTTTTTTATGAGAAGACATTCTCTCACTATCAAGCATCTGTGGCAGAACGTTTTATGGTGGATTTTTCTCCTGCTGGCTAATTTTGGTATCTAGAAGGCTGGTGGGTTGGGCGAGAAGATATTAGTGCCCCTGAGTGGATAGGAGAAGTCTGCAGGAAAAAAAACGGAGCTATGTTGTGATAACTGATGATAGGGTTTACGGAGGAATAAATACAAACTCATTTGATGGTAGACTTCTCTGGGAAGCAAAGCAGAAGATGTGACAACTGGGCTGTCAGAATCGGAGGATGAATACTGTCTTGCATAATGATGGCATTTGTTAAGCGCTTACTATGTGCCAAGCACCGTTCTGAGCACTGGGGTGGATACAGGATAATCAGGTCATCCCGTGTGGGGCTCACACTTTTAATCCCCATACCCAAAGGCTAAAGATTCGATTTTGTCTCAGATTATTCTTCTATCCTCCCCAACTCCCTTCCCACCTCATCACTCTCTCCCACCCCTTACATCCTCCTACCCCTCTGCCCTTCCCCTCCTGGGCTGGATTCAGCTGTCTGTAACTGGAGCAGCCTCGCTTTAAGTTCCATTTCTTCAGTCGTATTTATTGAGCATTTACTGGGTTCAGAGCACCGAGAGCAGGGGGCAGTTTGAGGAAGGCCACATTGCTCTTCTACCTGGCTCTGAGTGGATATCTGGCTCGGATCCAGTTGGAACAGCGAGGTGGGAGTAAGGGAGGTGGTACAAGTCGCTCTGCCCGACCCGGCCCTTGACCGACTCGGGTAAGCTAACGGCCACTGGAACCCCTGCAACTGTGAGGTCCAGAGATAATAATAATAATAACGGTATTTGTAAAGCCCTTACTATGTCCCAAGCACCGTGTTAAGCGCTGGGGGAGTTACAAGGTAATCAGCTTGTCCCAGGTGGGGCTCGCAGTCTTAATCCCCATTTTAAATATGAGGTAACTGAGGCACAGAGAAGTGACGTGACTTGCCCAAAGTCACACGGCTGACAAGTGTCGGAGCTGGGATTAGAACCCGTGACCTCTGACTCCCAAGCCTGCGCTCTTTCCACTAAGCCATGCTGCTTCTCTCTGTTGCCTCTATGCTAATCTGGCCCTGCCCCACGTTTCTCTGGTCTCACCTCGTTCTCCCTTCCCTTAAGAGCACCTTCTGACAGGATACAGGGTTGGGTGAGTGTGGATTCCTAGGCCAATCAGGAGGCAAACCTCAGAGCACAGAGACTCAGAGACGGTCCGCTCTCCAACCGCAGATGACACCTGTTTCCCTCCTTACCCCCAACCATCGTCCAGTGCACGTTGCTGGGCTCAGGGAAACCAACAAGGGAGTGAGGATAGCTCAGCACAACCCTGCTGAGAAAACAACTCTAGGGCATGTCCTGCGGGTGGTTGGATCTAACATTCCCTGGCTAACCGTTGGCAATTAAGCAATGGTTGCCCTAATAGATGAAGAAGCCAGTTAAGGAGCACTAATCCATTTTTATTAATTCATGGATTTGGACTGTATCCAACTCCATTTGCTTGTGTCCACCCCAGCACTCAGTTAAGTGCCTGGCACAAAGTCAGTGCTTAACAATTACCATTATTTTTATGTGTACGTAAGTGCACCTGGGGGAGCACCCATATGCTTAGGCAGTGAGTACCTCAGTGGGTTGGTGACGCGGATGTACCGAAGTGACAGCGGCGAGCAGAGCAATGAGCGTTAATCAGAGAAGGCCTCTTGGAAGAGATGAGATTTTAGAAGGGCTTTGAAGATGGGGAGTGTAGTTAAAATGCTTTTCCCTTCTATCAGTAATCTTTCTATTCACCCGTAGGCCCAGATCAATAGATGTCCTTTGTTAGCCTACTTCCAGGGATGTCAGCAAGTCGATCGTATTTATTGAGTGCTTACTGTTTGCAGAGCACTGTACTAAATGCTTGGGAGAGTATAATAAGACAATAAACAGACACATTCCTGCCCATAATGAGCTCACAATTTAGAGGAAGTGAAAAGCATACCTCATACGATTCACATTCCTGCCCATAATGAGCTTACAATTTAGAGGAAGTGAAAAGCATACCTCGCACGTATCTGATTAGATTGTTCTAGTTAATGCATTTACCGGGAAAGTATCTGCTTGCTTAAAAGGTGAAACATATGGGAGGTTTAAGTGAGTGGAGTTGGAAAACGTGCCGTCAGCTGGATTCCGACCGAAAATTCAGGATGTCAGATCTGTCCAGGTCCTTCCTGGAATGATCAGTTTCGGGTTAGGAAACACTTGTGCTGGATGTAAGTAAACTTGGGAAGTGGGGATTGAGTAGGTGGTGGGAATGGGCTTTTATGGACAAGAAAGGGTGATTATGATAGCCCAAACCGTGGGGACTCTAGTTTGTCCTAATTCTGATTGACCTCTTTGCTGCCTTTGGCAATGGGGCCAGTCCTTTCTCCTTGAAGCACTTTCAGATTTTGGTTTCAGGGATGAGGTCCTCACTTGGTTTGCCTCCTATCTCAATCATTCATATTTATTGAGCACTTACTTGTGCAGAACACTGTACTAAGCACGTGGGAGAGTACAATTAAACAGTAAAACGGACACATTCCCTGCCCATAGTGAGCTCCTTATGACTCCTCAGGTTCATTTGCTGGCTCCTTTTCAACCTCACTTGTTTTTGTGGCATTTGAGTGCTTACTATATGTCAAGCACTGTTCTAAGCTCTGGGGTAGATACAATTTAAACTGGTTGGGAGTGGGGTGAGTACCTAAGTGTTTAGCTGGTGGGACTAAGTGCGTGGGAGAGGCAGTAAGAAGGGAAAATAGGGTGGGGGAATTAGAGCTTTGTCCAGAAAGCCTTCCTGAAGGAGATGTGATTTCAGCAGGGGTTTGTGATGGGGAGTGTGCTAGTCTGTTGGATGGGAGAGGGAGAGCAAGAGATTGGCACTAGGTGAGACGAGTGAAGTGCAGTGAATAGGTTGGTATTGGAGTGAAAGGTGCAGTTGAGTTGTATGGGTGGTGAGAGCTGATCGAGTGCCTTGAATCCCACCTGATCTGTTCAGTTGTATTTACTGAGCAATTACCATGTGCAGAGTATTGTCCTAAGCATTTGGAAGAGTATAATAGCATCGGTGGACATGTTCCTTGCCCACGAGGAGCTCTCGGCCTAAACGGGGAGACAGACATTAGTAGAAATACCTTACAGTTCTGCACATAAATGCTGTTGGGCCGAAGGTGGGGTGCGAATCTCAGTACAAGGGTCATACTGAAGGGAGTGGGAGAAGAGGAAATGAGGGCTCAAGTCAGGGGCAGCCTCTTGGAGGAGATGTGACTTCCTTCCCAGTTTGATCCGTAGCACCTCAGCTGCATCAGACCAATGCCCACTTTGACACTTGGGTATTTCGATATATGTATTTATCGATCCTATTCTCAGCCTGCTGGCCATAGTCATATATGTATGCATATATACATATACACATAAACATACATCAAAATATGAAATATATCAATTAATGGTATTTATGCAGAACTCTAACCTATATTGAATAGTACATTATGATAGAGTTGGTAGATGCAGTTCCTTCCCTCAAGAAGTTATCTTCCCTCTAGAGGATAAGCTCATTTGTTGTTTATTTTTTTAATGGTATTTAAGTGCTTACTATGTGCGAGACACTGTACTGAGCACTGGGTATATGCCTGCTAAGCAGACTGAACACAGTCCATGTTCCAAATGGGGCTTAAAGTTTTCATCCCTACTTTACAGATGAGGGAACAGAGGTGCCAAGAAGTGAAATGACTCGCCCAAGATTGCACAGACAAGTGGTGGAGCCAGAATTAGAACCCAGGGCCCTCTGACTCCCAGGCCCATCCCCTATCTACTGGACCACACACACTGCTCCTCACTGTAGGCAGGGAATATGTCTACCAAACCTTTTGTGTTAAACTCTCCCAAAGTTCTTAGTACAGTATTCTGCACACAGTAAGTGCTGAATAAATGCCATTGATTGATCCACTGATTCTGCAGGTCTGTCGGCTTTCATTTTGCACTCTCGAGTCACCTCCATACTTCAGTCTAGAAAACAATTTCTAAAACCTCAAGTTTTCATACCGGTTTGCCAGAATGGCCCAGTAGCTGTTGCTAAACTGGAGTTGCTGACACTGAAATTGGCCAGTTGGTTTCTCCTACAACCTCCCCCTCAGTTCTGCACAAAAGGAAATGTTATCCTTAGTTCACCTCCAGGCAATGTGAGTGGAGTGAAGACATTATACAGTCTAGCACTGAAAACACATGGGAGGCCAAAAAAAGAAAATAATGGAGCTCAAGGGACTTGTTGCTTTAAATTAAAACCATAGTTTCCCATCTAAGAAAAAAGCCCACACTTAGATCCTTCTGAATATTCTCAAGATGGAGGAGGCTGGTTGACAAGCAGTCAGGGAGAAATCCACGTCATGAACTGGATCCTTTTCTCATCTCGGTGGAAATTCTAAGTGCAAAGAAAAGCGCAAGACAGACGATGTTGTCACCAGGGTATCTGAGAGAGCAGCACTAGATGGCATTCAGCTCCGTGGAGGCCATGCCTGCAGTCTTATCATCTTCCCTGACCTCTGGAAACAGCCACGGGGCATTGACGGAAGGCGGATCTCTGACTGGTCTGTGGGCGTGGCGCCAAACTGGCGCCATAGCAGACATCTCGGACTGTGAACACTGTGTGGGGAAGATACAGTGCCTGTTCTGATGATCTTAAATCCATCCCAGTGCTCGGCACCGTGCTAGGGGCATAGTAGCAAATACCTCAACAAATACCATCGTTATTATTCGGTAGCCTGCCGGCATAGTCACAGCAGGATGGAGTTAAGGGGATGTGAAACAGTCCGAGTAGGGGAAAGTCTGCTGGGCCTCGGCCATCGGTGGGGAAGGTCCCTGGCTGTAGAATCACCTAGGGGCATCGTCTTGCGGTGGAGAGGCGTAATCAGGAAGCCCCCAGAATAGCCGCCCGTCGTGAAGGGTGACAGAGGCTGTGGCTACATGGTATAGTAGATAGAGCGTGGGCCTGGGAGTCACAGGTTCTAATCCCAGCTCTGTGACCTTGTACAAGTCAATTCATTCCTCTGTGCCCCAGTTACCTCATCTGTAAAATGGAAATGTGAGCCCCAGGTGGGACAGGGACTGTGTCCAACCTGATTTACTGGTATCCACTCTAGCGCTTAGCACAGTGCCCGGCACATACTAAGTGCTTAACAGATACGGCAGTTACTATTACTGAAGTGACTTTCCAGGCCAATCACATGCTGGTCTGTGGGGCTAGGCTGTAGTCGCTTGGGCCAAATATGGGTTTGTAGGTGAAATTCTCGCGTGTACTTTGCAATGTGCTGTGCCTCTGCTCGCCGATTTCCTCATCGCATTCTGTTTGCCAGCAGGAACGTGACTGGCAGGGGCGAGAATATGGGCATGATGTTGGCCAAACCACCAGCACTGTAATTTTTTTTTAATGGCATTTGTTAAGCACTTACCATGTGTCAGACCCTCTTATAAGCCCTGGGGTAAATGCAAGTTCATTAGGTTTTAACACGGTCCCTGTCCTGATTGGGGCTCATAGTCTGAGGAGGGAGAACAGGGGAACTGAGGAAAAGAGTCAAGGTTACAAAACAACCATTTGGCGTGGCTGGGATTAGAACCCAGGTCCTCTGCCTCCCATTCATTCATTCAGTCGTATTTAGTGAGTGATTATTGTGTGCAGAGCACTGTATTAGGGGCCCAGGAGAGTAAAATACAGCAATAAACAGATGCATTCGCTGATCACAGCCAACTTAGTCTAGAGCTGGGAGAGACATATATTAATATAAATAAATAAATTGCAGATCTGTACACAAGTACTGTGGGGCTGGGAGGGGGGAACAACAAAGGGAGCAAGTCAGAGCCACACAGAAGGGAGTGGGAGGAGAGGAAAGGAGGACTTAGGGAAGGCCTCCTGGAGGAGGTGTGTCTTCATTAAGGTTTTGAAGTGGGGGAGATTTTTGCAGATTTGAGGAGGGAGGATGTTACAGGCCAGAGGCAGGTCGTGGGTGAGGAGTCGGCAGCGAGATAGGTGAGATGGAGGCACAGTGAGAAGGTTAGCATTAGAGGAGCAGAGTGTGCGAGCTTGTCGGTAGTAGGAGAGAAGCAAGATGAGGTAAGAGGGGGCAAGGTGGTGGAGTGCTTTAAAGCCAATGGTGGGGAGTTTTTGTTTGATGTGGAGGTGGATGGGCAACCGCTCGAGGTTTTTGAGAAGCGGGGTGACATGTCCTGAAAGGTTTTTTGTAAAAAATGATCCCGGCATCAGAGTGAAGTATGGACTGAAGTGGGGAGGGGCAGGAGGCTGAGGGCGGTCAGCAAGGAGCCTGATGGAGTAATCCAGATGAGATATGGTGAGCGATTGTATTAATACGGTCGCAATTAGGGTGGAGAGAAAAGGGCGGATTTTGGCGATGTTGTCAAGGTGGGACGGGCGGGCACGTGCTCTTTCCGCTAGGTTACGCCGTTTCTCACAGGCCACACTGCTTCACTCTAATCAGTTCTACGCTGCAGGTTCTTCGCCCCGAAGTCTTGGTGACAGGAAGGAAGTTTGTCTTTTGCTTGCAGATGGGAGACTGTATCATCATCCATATTCAGAGCGGGACAGGGGCTGTTTTTGAAGCTGCAGTTTCTCTTTCAAGCCACACGGGAGACATTTACCACCGTCCAGAATCCCACTCCCCAGGTGTTAAATTCATGCCTTCACCCCTTCCCTTCTTCCCAGCCTCGAGGCAGATCTAGATGGGTTTGCTTGACTTCATTTATGTTGGAAGAAGGCAGGATATAATAATAATAATACAGTTGGTATGTGTTAAGCTCTTACTATGTGCAGAGCCCCGTTCTGAGCGCTGGGGTAGATACAGGGTCATCAGGCTGTCCCACGTGAGGCTCACGGTCTTAATCCCCATTTTACAGATGAGGTAACTGAAGCACAGAGAAGTGAAGTGACTTGCCCACAGTCACAGAGCTGCCAAGTGGCGGAGCTGGGATTCGAACCCATAATAATAATAATGTTGGTATCTGTTAAGCGCTTACTATGTGCCGAGCACTGTTCTAAGCGCTGGGGTAGACACAGGGGAATCAGGTAGTCCCACGTGGGGCTCACAGTCTTAATCCCCATTTTACAGATGAGGGAACTGAGGCCCCGAGAAGTTAAGTGACTTGCCCAAAGTCACACAGCTGACATGTGGCCGAGCAGGGATTCGAACCCATGACCTCTGACTCCCAAGCCCGGGCTCTTTCCACTGAGCCGCGAACCCATGACCTCTGACTCCCAAGCCCGGGCTCTTTCCACTGAGCTACGCTGCTTCAGGCATCTGAGCATTCTGGAAGTCAACAGAACCTTTCAGAGAGGAAATGTTTTCTCAGGGTGTTTACGCTCTGGCTTGCCCCAGTGAACCACATAGACATCCTCTCTACCGAGAGTAAGGGCTTCTCGGAGTAGGAAAACAAAGTCTATACAGGATGTCCGTTGAGATTAAGTCAGCGTCCTTTTTTAATGTTCTATTCTCATATTGCCTCATTCTCTACCTGTCCCGCACGAGGGCACCGAAGTAGTTACGTTACTGATATGCATTTGATTCTAAATTTTCCGTTTCCATACTTAGCCAACATTATAATTATTATGTAATTCTGCAATAATAATGATAATAATGGTATGTGTGAAGCGCTATGTTCCAAACCTTGTAGTAAGCACTGGGAACGAGTTAATCAGGTTGGATATAATCCCTTTCCCAGCTCTCAGTCTAAGTAAGAGGGAGAAAATGTATTTAATCCCCATTTGACAGATGAGGAATTCAAGGCACTGAGAAGTGAAGCGACTTACCCAAGGTCACACAGTAGACCAGTGGCCGAGAGGGATTAGAACCCAGTTCTCCTGGCTCGCCGTGGTGCGCTCTTATCGCTAATAATGATGATAACGGTATTTGTTTTTTTATGGTATTTGTTAAGTGCTGATTATATGCCAGGCGTTGTTCTAAGCACTGGGGTAAATACAAAATAATCAGGGTTGGACATAGTCCCTGTCCCACATGGGCCTCACAGTCTTAATCCCCATTTTCCAGATGAGGGAACTGAGGCCCCAAGAAGTCAAGTGACTTGCCCAAGGTCACACAGTAGACGTGGGAGAGAGGAATTAGAACCCAGGTCTCCTGACTCCCCATCGTGTGCTCTTACCGCTAGGCAATGCTGCCTTTTATTGAGTCTTCAGGGGCAAGTGGAGAGATGGACCAAGAAGACCAAGTTGGTGTTAATAATGTTGGTATCTGTTAAGCGCTCACTATGTGCCGAGCACTGTTCGAAGCACTGGGGTAGATACAGGGTCATCAGGTCGTCCCACGTGAGGCTCACAGTTAATCCCCATTTTACAGACGAGGTAACTGGGGCATAGAGGAGTGAAGTGACTCGCCCACAGTCACACAGCTGACAAGGGGCAGAGCCGGGAGTCGAACTCATGACCTCTGACTCCGAAGCCCGGGATCTTTCCACTGAGCCACGGAGCAGGGGGGTGTGAGGCGAGGAGAGCTTCCTTGAGCCCCAGTCACCAATTCACCACTCTATAGTGATGATGGTTCCCGGTATTTAGGGGCTGGGGGCCGGGGGAGGCGCCTAGGGGAGGAGGCAGGGTGCAGTTCCTGAGGGCTCACGGGGCTTCCGCTGCCCTGAGCCCACCAGCCTTCATTTTAGGCACGACGGAGAGGAAGGCCCGTCTTTGAAAAGGTCTGTCCAGTGGCATCTCAACAACGATCAGCCCTGGCTCGTCTCAATGTGCAAATTTCTGCGACACTTTCTGCCAGGCAGTGCCTTGTCACTTGTCCCTGGGGCTGTTTTCTTTCTGCCGCCATGAAATTTGGGATGTTTGGGTGACATCCAAATAAAACATTTATAGGAGGCAAGAAAGGTTTCGTTTAGCAAACCTTTGTAATGGAAATGCATCCTCTGTGAAGCGGACATGACATCCCTTATTTTTGAGGGGGAGGTAGTTTGGGATCTGGCCAAGTGCTTGGAAATTCATAGAGCATAGGAGGCCTGGATATCAGTTATCGTTACAGCAAACCTAACAGTGGCATCGATTCAGCTCCTACTGGGCTAAACACTTGGGAAAGGACAGCAGCAGGAAGATACAGGTTTCCTGCCCTGCTTACAATCTGATGGGGGGTGGGGGAGAAGGGAAAAAAAAGTATTTACAAACGGTAAAAGCTGGAGGAAGAACAAGTACTGGGCAGGAAGAAGTGGAAACAGCCAAATTATTGAAGATTCAGATAAATATATAAATGAATCAAATGTAATAATAATAATAATGATGTTGGTATTTGTTAAGCGCTTACTATGTGCAGAGCACTGTTCTAAGCGCTGGGGGAGAGACAGGGTCATCAGGTTGTCCCGAGTGAGGCTCACAGTCTTAATCCCCATTTGACAGATGAGGCAACTGAGGCCCAGTGAAGTGACTTGCCCACAGTCACACAGCTGACAGGTGGCAGAGCAGGGATTGGAACCCATGACCTCTGACTTCCAAGCCCGTGCTCTTTCCACTGAGCCACGCTGCTTCTCTATGTATATTTTATAAAGAGAAGCAATGTTTGTATCCCTCATTTCTAGGTTATTTTTCTGAATCTCTCCAGTCCTTCCAAATTCCTTCTATCTTTAGTGGTAGCGATGGTATTTATTGAGTATGTAACTGTACTAGGCGCTGGGGCAGATAGAAGGTAATTAGATCAGACATATTTCCTGTTCCACAGTCTAGATAGAGGTAGATAGATGCCCAGAACAATAACAGTGAAGAACAACAATAAGTTAGGAAGTCACAAATCAGGGTAACACTGGGGATGAAATACCTGTTTTCCCTCTTACTTATACTGTGACCCCCCCCCCCCCCCATGTGAAACAGGGACTGATTATCTTAATAATGTCGGTATTTGTTAAGCGCTTACTATGTGCAGAGCACTGTTCTAAGCGCTGGGGGAGAGACAGGGTAATGAGGTGGTCCCACATGGGGCTCACAGTCTTCATCCCCATTTTGCAGATGAGGGAACTGAGGCCCAGAGAAGTGAAGTGACTTGCCCAAAGTCACACAGCCGGCGAGCGGCGGAGCCGGGATTAGAACCCACCACCTCTGACTCCCCAGACCGGGCTCTTGCCACTGAGCCACGCTGCTTCTCACGAATCTACACCAGTGATTAGTACAGTGTGTAGCACCTAGTAATGTTGATGATGGTATTTAAGTGCTCACCGTGTTCATTCATTCCTTCAATCGTATTTATTGAGCGCTTACTCCGTGCAGAGCACTGTACTAAGCGCTTGGAATGAACAAGTCGGCAACAGATAGAGACGGTCCCTGCCCTTTGACGGGCTCACGGTCTAATCGGGGGAGACGGACAGACAAGTGTCAAGCACTGTTCTAAGCGCTGGGGTGGTTCAAGCTAATCAGATTGGACACATGCCCTATCTCACGTGGGGCTCGCCGTCGTAATCCCCATTTTACAGACGGGGCACCTGAGGCCCAGAGAAGCAAAGTGATTTGCCCAAGGACACGCAGCTGACAAGCGGCGGAGCCGGGATTAGAACCCAGGTCCTTCCGACTCCCAGGCCCAAGCTCTGTCCACACTAGGCCATGCTTCTTCCCCGTAAGAAGCAGCATAGTAAGTATAACAGATGCCACCATTATGATTTTACGAGCAACTAATTAGACAATCTCGGAGAGGAAAGTTCCTCGGACTCGTCTCTGCTCCAGGAAAGCAGTCCTCAGTTAGAACCCAAACCTCCACGGCCCCTCCACCAGTGTTCTGCAGCAGAAACTAAGGCCTGGTGGTCTGTGGAGCTGGGGGTGTCTGATCCAGGCATTGGGCAGACTTGGACCCGAGCTCCCCATCTGGATTCTTAAGGAGATCATTCCCTGCCCACCTCCTGCCCTTAACAGAACCTTCACCACGCTCGCAACCGTGCCCAGCGCTTAGAACAGTGCTCTGCACATAGTAAGCGCTTAACAAATACCAACATTATTATTATAGAGAAGCAGCGTGGCTCAGTGGAAAGAGCACGGGCTTTGGAGTCAGAGGTCATGAGTTCGAATCCCAGCTCTGCCACTTGTCAGCTGGGTGACTGTGGGCAAGTCACTTCACTTCTCTGTGCCCCAGTTCCCTCATCTGTAAAATGGGGATGAAGACTGTGAGCCCCATGGGGGACAACCTGATTCCCCTGTGTCTCCCCCAGCGCTTAGAACAGTGCTCTGCACATAGTAAGCGCTTAACAAATACCAGTATTATTATAGTGCAGTGCTCGACCGATCTGTAGGCAGGCCGACGGCTTGGTCCTTTTTTTTTAATGGTATTGGTTAAGCACTTGCTATGTGCCAGGCACTGTTCTAAGCACTGGGATAGATGCAGTCTAATCAGGTCCCACATGGGGCTCACTGTCTTAATCCCCATTTTACAGACAAGGTAACTGAGGCCCCCAGAGAAGGGAAGTGATTTGCCCATAGTCACCCAGCAGACAGGTGGTGGAGGCGGAATTGGAACCCAGATCCTTCTGACTCCCAGACCTGTGCTCTGTCCACTAGGCTGTACTGCTTTTCATCATCCAGGAGTCTGGGTTCTGAGTAGGCAATCGTCGATGATGAGGGTGGAAAAAGTCAAGCCTTACCTTCAGGATCAAGCCTTAATAATTACGGTATTTGTTAAGCGCTTACTATGTGCAGAGCACTGTTCTAAGCGCTGGGGGAGGTGCAGGGTCATCAGATTGCCCCACCTGGGGCTCACATTTTTTAATCCCCATTTTTACAGATGAGGTAACTGAGGCCCAGAGAAGTGAAGTGACTTGCCCACGGTCACACAGCAGACAAGTGGCAGAGTCAAGATGCCGTGGAAGGAGTCCCTACTACTGCTGACGATAATTGTGTTTTTGAAGCACTAAAGTGCCAAGCACTTCACTAAGTGCTGGGATAGGAGACAAGTAGGCTTGCCACATTTCCTGTCCCAGATGGGGCTCACAGTCTTAATGGGAGGGACAACAGGTACTGAATCCCCCTTTATAGATAAGGAAACTGAGGAACTGAAGAGTTAAGAGCACATGTCCAAGGTCACACCGCAGGCAAGTGACTGGTGGAGGTAGGATTAGAACCCAGGTCCTCTCATTCCGTAGCTTGGGCTCTTTCCATTAAGCCATGGCTGGTTTTCGGCGCCAAAGCTAAATGCGGCAGGTGGTGTTAGGGGGTAGTTTTGAAAGCGTCGGGTCAGTGGGGAGGGAGGGATGGGAGGTGGGGAGACGTGACTGGCTTGTCCTGTGGGCACCTGGAATGTATCCGGCAGCACCAGCACGGGATGGGCCATGGATAGGGAAAGGGGGGGACATCCACTTCATGACTTTTCACTGAATCCGTTCCTCTTTCGTTTCTTCTTGCAAGGAGAGGAGAAAAGACTGCCCCAATCCTGCTCTCCATCTTCCACCTCGGAATACACCAAGCTCTATCAGGCCGTCTCGCTGTTCTCTGTTGGCTCTGTTCAAGAGCTATTCTCATTTAGGAGATGCTTTAAAGATGCAACTCTCCAAGGGAAAGGAGCAATTTTTGGTCTGTAAAACATCATCTTGGCCTGCAGAGACCACGATAATAGTAATCGCGGTATTAAGTGAGCACTTATTGTATGCCAAGCACTATAATAAGCACTGAGGTGGGTAGATACAAGATAATCAGGTCAGGCACAGTCCGTTCTTGTCCCACGTAGGACTCACAATCTAAGACTACTAGGGAAGTCCAGAGCCTGATATTTGACCATCATTGACTGAGGCACAGAGAAGTTAAGTGATTTTCCCAAAGTCGCACAGTGGGCATGGGGTTGAACTGGGATTAGAACCCAGATCCTGGAACTCCCAGGCCTGTGCTCTTTCCACTTAGCCATGCTGCTCCTCGTGTCTTTTTTTTTTTTTTTTGGACAAGTGATCAAGCGTGGAAATTTATAACCTCAGAAAGAAACTCCTTCTAGACTGGAAACTCACTGTGGGCAGGAAATGCATCTACTAACTCTATTATATTGTGTTTTCCCAAACCCTTAGTACAGTGCTCTGCACACAGTGAACTCGCAATAAATATTGACTGATTAATTGACAGTGGTGAAGGCCAATGGGTTTGAGTGGATGAGTGGGCTAAGACTGTGCTCATGCTTTTGGTGGACTCTCCCAGATGTTTAGAACAATGCTCTGTCCACAACAGATGCTCAATAAATACCATTGATGATGTTGATGGCGATGACGCTAGATCCATAATGGGTTACTGGAGGGGAAAACTTGAGAAAAGTTAAGGGTGTTAGATGATACATTCATAAAAGAGGTAATCAATCATCTATTTGCACCGGTGCCACCTGTGATTATTCAGTCTTGTAACTCGCATGTTTTTCCTTCATCTGTCACATAATTTGTTATTTGCACAAAAGTGCCTGGGTTTACTTAGTTTTTCTTCACGGTCTCCACTGGAATATTTATGATTCAACTGAGGACCTACTCTATGTAGAGCACTGTACTGAGCACTTTGGAGAGTACACTAAAATGAGTACAAGTGATGCCTCCCCTTATGGAATTTACATTCTAGTTGGGGCCGCCAATAGAGAGAGAATTTACATCTAGGGGAAAGAAGAAGTTGATATGTTTATGAGTTAGTGGTAGGCACTATGATTCAGTATGCTAAGATTTGCTACTGGTGTCTGTGAGTAAGAATACCTTTTCAGATTCTCACTCATATCTCTTGTGATTTTATACGCTTAGTTCAAAAGAAGGTCGCTAGCTGTCAGAAACCAGGAAAGTACCAATATAGGAGTGACAGTGGTGAATGGAAACGAAAAATCTCCAACTGAAGCCGTCTTGGTGTCGAAGGGGTTTTCATGACATCGCTTGGTCGATTCAACTTTGCGGGACACTTGTTGGAATTCAGTTTGTCAGATAAAGTACGGAAAATATAATAATGTGGTATCTGTTAAGCACTTACTACGTGCAGAGCACTGTTCTGAGGGCCGGGGTAGAGACAGGGTCATCAGGTTGTCCCACATGAGGCTCACAGTCTTAATCGCCATTTTACAGATGAGGGAACCGAGGCACAGAGAAGTGAAGTGACTTGCCCACAGTCCCACAGCTGCCAAGTGGCAGAGCCGGGGTGTCTCTTTAGGTAGTAGCAGAGGTATGTGATCAAGGCGTGCAAGTCACTACACTGCATAACCAACCGGAAGTCAAAAAGTATAGGGTTTATTAAAAAAGGATTCATTATTCTTCCATTTTGTGGCCTTCTAATCTCATTTCATGCTATGTGAGCTAAGCGGGCCTTTCTACTGAATCGAATAAGGCTTCCTCTAGACCGTGAGCTCCTTTTGGCCAGGATTATGTATCGGACTCTCGTAAGCATTTAGTGCAGTGCTCTGCTCTTTCCGCAAGGCCCTACTCCTCGAAGGCTAAGGCCGGAGAGTGCCCTGGCTGTAACTGCTAGAAGCGGTTGGGGAAACAGAATAAGAAATGAAAAAAATGACACCCACAGCAGCGGCCGACGTGTTCATAATTGATAATTGCGGTATCGACTAAGTGTTGATAGTGTGTGCCAAGCACTGTGTAGAGAGTACAGATCAACCAATTGAAGGCAATCCTTGTCCCACTTCTGTCTTGGAGGGAGGGAGAGACAGGGAGCATTCCCATTTTACAGATGAGAAAACCAAGGGACCAAAAGGTTAACTGACAGCAGGCCAGTACCGAAGCTGGTCTGCTGACTCCCAGTCCCAGGTTCCTTCCCCCAGAACACATTCCTAATCTTCCTAAAGTGACGTTGGCACCTGCTGGTTTCCCTAATGGCACCCTAATGGATGCTTAATGAAAGAGAACAAACTTTGTTTTCTCTCATTTAATGGTATTTATTAAGTGCTTACTATGTGAGAGACACTTTTCCAACAGCTGGGGTAGTTAACAGGTAATCAGGTTGGACACAGTCCGGATCACTTAACTTCCCTGTGCCTCAGTTACCTCATCTGTAAAATGGGGATTAAGACTGTGAGCCCCACGTGGGACAACCTGATTACCTTGTATCTACCCCAGTGCTTCATTCATTCAATAGTATTTATTGAGCGCTTACTATGTGCAGAGCACTGTACTAAGCCCTTGGAATGTACAAATCGGTAACAGATGGAGACAGTCCCTGCCCTTTGATGGGCTTACAGTTTAGAACAGTGCTTGGCACATAGTAAGCGCTTAACAAATACCATCATTGTTATCATGATTATTATGTCCCTCACAGTCTTAATCCCCATTTTACAAATGAGGTAACTGAGGCACAGATAAGTTAAGTGACTTGCCTCCAGCTCACACAGCAGACAAGTGGCAAAGCCTAGGTCCTCTGGCTCCCAGACCTGTGCTCTATTCACAAGGCCACGCTGCTGCTTTGGTGTGGGCTAGATGGATTTTTTTCTTTCTTTCTGCATGACTTACCTCAAAATTTACTCTACATTACAGGGAAGAAACTCTAAATGTGTAGAGCCAAAAAAAAAAAAAATGGGGGGGGGGGGGCCACTAATTCTAACATGTCAGAAAAATAACACAACAATATCATTACATTAATTAATTTGGGTGCCGATTGTGTAAAAGCTGGTGGTTGCAAATTGGGAATTGGAGTGCACGTTAATTAATATGAAAATCAATTGGAATTGGAACCAAAAGATGGACCAAAACAATCTGGCCCCTCCCCTTGGAGACAGGACGTTTTTGGGCCCAATAACAGAAATCCCCTTATCAGACTCGGTGCATATTGCGGGTACATTGAGCACATGGCTCATTTGCATTTCTATAAAAGTCCTCCCGGTATTATGTAACCACATGTGGATTCTGATGAGTGCTAATGGGCACCACTTCATACAGTCTCTTAGCAACAAATTGCAATTTGTAAGCCGAAACAAAGAGATTTAAATCCTCCACTTTTCTTTCAAGTACAGTTGCACTCTGCTTTTACTTTCCTGAGTAACAGATCGTGCCCAGGAGATGGTCTTCTCTCATTTTTATGAATCCAGACAATACCCGCTCAACTGGTTCTCTCACACATTATGAAGAATTAGAAGGCTGGAGGGCTGGGTTTAAATAGATTTCGATAACAAACGGAAGCTGGCTGATGCTCCACTGCAATTTGGTTGAATTTGTTTAATAAAACTTCCCTGGCGTCAGTGGGCAGGGACTGTCTCTATCTGTTGCCGAATTGTTCATTCCAAGCGCTTAGTACAGTGCTCTGCACATAGTAAGCGCTCAATAAATACTACTGAATGAATGAAAACTTAGACACTGAGCACTGAGTTTATCACCGGAAGTATATTAGTCACCAGAGATGTGTAAAGAAAATACCACATCTCAGAAATTTGGGGGACAGATTAGTAAGGCCAAAAGGAAAAAAAAAACGCTTCCGTTATTATTATATTTCCGACACATGGCCAGTCTCAGGTTTTGATTCTGCAGACCAAGGATCTGGCTCTCTTGGAGCCCCGACTTCCCCATCTGTTTAGTGAAGATAACTCTGACTCTCTGTGGATATGCGGTTGTTTGATGTGATCACCGAATCAATCCATGTCATTGATTAAGAAGCCGCATGGCCTACTGGAAAGAGCATGGATCTGGGAGTGAGGAGACCTGGGTTCTAATTCTGGCTCTGCCACGTTACCTTGGACAAGTCAATTAACAGTGACTTAATTTCCAACTTAAGAGGGTGCCTCAATCTTTTCATCTGTGAAATGGAGATTCGATACCAGTTCTCCCTTCTCCTTAGACTGGGAGCTTCATTCATTCATTCAATAGTATTTATTGAGCGCTTACTATGTGCAGAGCACTGTACTAAGTGCTTGGAATGTACATTTCGGCAACAGATAGAGAGAATCCCTGCCCAATGTCGGTCTCACAGTCTAATCGGGGGAGACGGACGGACAAAAACAATAGCAATAAATAGAATCAAGGGGATGAACATCTCATTAAAACAATAGCAAATAAATAGAATCAAGGTGATGTACATCTCATTAACAAAATAAGTAGGGTGATGAAAATATATACAGTTGAGCGGACGAGTAGAGTGCTGAGGGGATGGGAAGGGAGAGGGGGAGGAACAGAGGGAAAGGGGGGAAAAGAGGGCTTAGCTGAGGGGAGGTGAAGGGGGGGTAGAGAAGAAGCAGAGGGAAAAGGGGGAGCTCAGTCTGGGAAGGCCTCTTGGAGGAGGTGAGCTGTAAGTAGGGTTTTGAAGGGGGGAAGAGAATCAGTTTGGCGGAGGTGAGGAGGGAGGGCGTTCCAGGACCGCGGGAGGACGGGGGCCCGGGATCGACGGCGGGATGGGCGAGAACGGGGGACGGCGAGGAGGTGGGCGGCAGAGAAGCGGAGCGTGCGGGGTGGGCGGTGGAAAGAGAGAAGGGAGGAGAGGTAGGAGGGGGCAAGGTCATGGGGAGCCTTGAAGCCTAGAGTGAGGAGTTTTTGTTTTTTATGGTATCTGTTAAGCACTTAATGTGTGCCAGGCACTGTACTAAGCCCTAGGGTCTGGTCTTGTCTTATGCCTTCCAGTCGCTTCGGAGGCATAGCGCCACCCAGGACGCATCTCTCCCAGAGCGCCCCGCTCTCCACCTGCAGTCATTCTGGTAGTGGATCCATAGAGTTTTCTTGGTAAAAATACAGAAGTGGTTTAACCATTGCCGCCTTCCACGCAGTTAACTCGAGTCTCCGCCCTCGCCTCTCTCCCGCGCCGCTGCTGCCCGGCTCAGGTGAGTTTTGACTTGTAGCAGATGGCCTTCCACTCGCTAGCCACTGCCCAAGCTAGGAATGGAATGGGTAGACCTCTGTTTGACTCTCCTTCCCGTAGTCGAGACTGGTAGAGTACTGGAAATTCTCCGGGTGCGGCCCCGAGAGAGGAAAGCCCTAGGGTAGATACAAGATAATCAGTATGGATACAGTCCCCGTCCCACATGGGCCTCCCGGTCTTAATCCCCATTTTACAGATGGGGAAACTGAGGCCCAGAGAAGTGAAGTGACTTCCCCAAGCTCACACAGCAGACAAGTGGTGGAATCGGGATTAGAACCCAGGTCCTCCCGACTACCAGGCCTGTATTCTATCGATTAGGCCATGCTACGTCTGTCTCAAAATCAGGTTTGAGGTGCTGTGTGTGTGTTTCTTAACCCATCTCTTCTGAAAAGAAAAAATAAACCCAGGAGTGAAGACATAATTTCATGCCCCAAAGCGGGAGTGACTGAAGGCTGGTTTAGAACAGAAGTAAAGTTCTACTACAGCAGCCCTGGCCCTTCATCTTGGTGAATTTTAAGACATTTCACAACTAATCCAAGGCAAAAATAGAGAGTCTTTGCTTGGGAACTCAAATCTAGGCTGAGTCATACAGAATTCCAGTAAAATGATCTGAAAACTGGAATATTTGTAGTTGGCTGGGTCCTTCTAGGGGATTTCTCCTATCTACTATATTGACTGACTCCCAGTTACTGAATAGTAGCCAGCAGTTGCTGCTGCTGCTTTACACCAGGTACAGGCCTCAGAGAACCATTTAGACCGAGAACATTTTCTGCGGAGCACTGAATACCAACCTGGGAAATATTCTGCAACCCTTTCACCCCACTCCTCATCAGGGAAGGTCCCCTCGGTTCTCACGGGTGTTTTACACTGTTATTACCGGCAACGGTGCAGGTGATCAGAGAGGTTAGTCTTGGAGCAGTGAAGATATAATGGCTTGTAGCTGCCATAGTTACCAGCAAAGACTATAATGCCGAGTTGGCAGAGGCAATCTCTAGAGGGCATGAGGGGATATTAAAGATTTGAAAGGGCTCATCGTTCGGCTAAGGTGAACTTGCCCAGCCTTATAGGAAAATCCTTTGGCTTCTAGAAACGCCGGCTGATCAAGGCACCGTGGGTAGGCAAGAATTAAGTCAAGGTTTGACCGCAGTCTAGACTCAGCTCAGAAAATCTTCTGAAATCTACTGGGGATTTTAAAGAGTATGCATAGTTGTCCAACAGAGTTAGAAGGAAGACAGTGAATGCCACCTTCCCCTCTTACCTTACATGGCTGATACTTAACCCACACAATTGGCTCCTCTAATGCCAACCTACTCCCTGTACCTCCATCTCATCTGTCTAGCTGCCGGGCCTTTGCCCACATTCATCCTTTGTCCGGAAACTTCTTCATATCTTACTTCATATCTGTTAGACCTCCACTCTCCCCATCTTCAAAGCTCTACTGAAGTCACATCTCCTCCAAGAGGCCTTTTCTAAGGCCTTACTTTTCCTATTTACATCCCTTCTGCATCCCTTTGCCCTTGGGTATGTACCCCTTAGGCACTGTGATATTCACCCTCCCTCAGACCCATAGCAGTTTACGTACATATCCTTATACTCGTCATTTCCTCCATCTGTAATTCATTTTAATATCTGTCTCTCCCTCTAGGCTGTAAGCTCCTTGCGGGCAGAGATCTTATCTCCCCATTCTGAATTATTTTCCCCTCCTAAGTGTTAATACAGTGTCCTGCACACAATACTCAATAAATATCACTGATTGATGGGATAGTTTCTTTTGGTATCAGGACAATAGGATTGGCTCCAACTCTGACACCTCCACTTAGGACTTTTGTGGAATATGAACTATTTCAAACTCCAGTTTTTTTGTTAATCTGTTCTGCCTCTCTGAACTGCCTGAGTCTGTTTGTTCAATTAGATTGAAAAAGGCTTAATGCATGCTAATTGGTAAGAACCGGCTACAAAGCCTTTCGTATGAGAGTGGCAAACAGCAGGATCAGCTCATATTCTGTTGAAATGTTGATGAAGGGATGCTTAGTGCTTTCAACTTCAAAGAAGGTACTTGAGGTAGAGTCTTGTGGGAAAGGGGGAGTGTTTCAAGAACTCCCTGCCTTCAGGAAGGGAGTAAGAATCAATCAATCAATCAATCAATGGCATGTATTGAGTGCTTACTATATAGAGAGCATATAGAAGCAGCGTGGCATAGTGGATAGAGCACAGGCCTGGAAATCAGAAGTACCTGTGTTCTAATCCCAGCAGTGCCACTTAATAATGTTGGTTTCTGTTAAGCACTTACTACGTGCAGAGCACTGTTCTAAGCGCTGGGGTAGATACAGGGTAATCAGGTTGTCCCACGTGAGGCTCACAGTCTTAATCCCCATTTTACAGAGGAGGGAACTGAGGCCCAGAGAAGTGAAGTGACTCGCCCACAGTCACACAGCTGACGAGTGGCAGAGCCGGGATTTGAACCCATGACCTCTGCCTCCCAAGCCCGGGCTCTTTCCACTGAGCCACGCTGCTTCACTTGTCTGCTCTGAAACCTTGGGCAAGTCACTAAACCTCCGTGTGCCTCAGTTACCTCTTCTGTAAATTGGGGATTGAGACTGTGAGCCCACAGCGGGACAGGGACTGTGTCCAACCCAATTACCTTGTAACCAGCCCAGTGCTCCTGGCACGAAATGAGCGCTTAAATATGACAATTATTTTTATAATTAGAGCACCTTACTAAGTGCTTAGACCGCTCTTTAATAATAATGATGGCATTTGTTAAGCGCTTACTATGTGCAAAGCACTGTTCTAAACGCTGGGGGCATTCAAAATGAACAGGTTGTCCCACATGGGGCTCACAGTCTTAATCCCTTTGGGCAAGTCAAGTCACACAGCTGACAAGTAGCGGAGCTGGGATTAGAACCCATGTCCTCTGACTCCCAAGCCCCTGCTTTTTTTCCACTGAGCCACGCTGCTTCCTACTGATATTCTCCATATAGCCCAGTAATCCATTTTATGGATTCCATTGTCTCCTGAGCAAGCTTTAAATAAAAACTTTGTATATAATTGACAAATCCCGGGTCCTGCAAGTACATGAGTCATGGCTTTCTGTGCTAATGCAGACCATTTCCAAACGGACATGGAAAATCAAGGCGGGCTGCAGAGGCGGCTGTTTCTCCCTTATGTCCCGTGAACCCAGATTTCCATTTTCGTAGAGATGAGGTTTGCACAATGGCCAGATGTACTAGCAAGTTTGGGATTTAATCTGGATTCCTCGTGTGGACCAACCATGTGAGGGTGGCAGACATTCGTCTCCTCTGAAATGTGCTTCCAACTACGGTTCCGTATGCCCGGCCAAGCAGTGATCTAAAAACAAGTTACCGCTTCCTAAACAATCAGTTACTTTAAGCACGGAGATATTTAGAGAGCTGAAAGGGCAGAACAGCTACCGTGAGCAGAATTCTGCCACATCTACAACACAGGATACTTGTAAAATAAACTCACATTGCCGCTTTAATAGCTAGGCACTTTACTAAACTGGGGATTTCACTATTCCTAACTTATTATTTACCAGTGGAAGCAGCCTCTTTTCCTTTTTGATTTTGCATAAGCAGAGGAATCCAAGAATGGCATTTGTGGATGATATTAGTGGCCAGAATGATCAACTGGTGTCGTCCGTTACATGAGGTGGGAGAAAAATGATCTCACTGCTGGCAGAACAGTGACCATGTGATCGTGTTCAAACTTCTACTGGGGTGGAGTGAAGGTGAAAGGACTGAGGGGGAAGAAGGAAGCTGGCTGGGAATGAGCCCGCCAATCAAAGTGAGCCAAGCCTGTTATAATGAATGTTTCATTCATTCCATCATATTTATGGAGCTTTACTGTGTGCAAAGCGCTGTACTCAGCACTTGGGAAAGTATACTATAACAATAAATAAACACACTCCCTGCCCACAACAAGCTTACAGTCTCTCCTCTGCCTGCCTTCCTGAGGAACCGTACCGACAGAGTCCTGGAAGATCTTGCCATGGGCTACTTGGGAGTTCCCTCTCTTAGAACCATGTCTGCCATCTCTGTAAAGATGAAAGAATCCGGGAGTTTACGGAAGCTTGGGTATCAAGGGTACGTTGTCATTTCAATCTGATTTGGCCGCCTTCTCTTTTGGTACTTTATATTCTTTCCGGTCCTCTATTGGGAATCACTTGGGAATGTCTAGTGGGACTCTGAATTTCTCCTGGGTCTTGCCCCTGGTAAATTGGACAAGCCAACTTGCAGTGAATGCTAGAGGAATAATCACTGGCATATCAGGGCTAGTAAGCTCATTCTGGGCAGGGAATGTGTCTGTTTATTGTTGTATTGTACTCTCCCAAGCGCTTAAGACAGTGCTTTGCACACAGTAAGCGTTCATTAAATATGAATGAATGAGTGAGTGCTAGTGAATGTTCTCTGATGTCTCTTAAAGGGTCGGGGTCCAGCCGATATATTCACACTAGAGCCAACATCTGGACACTGACCACTGGGCAGCCAGATGTATGTTCATTGTGGGCAGGGAACATATCTACCGATTCTGTTGGATTATATTCTCCCAAGTGCTTAGTACAGTGCTATGCACTAAGTAAGTGCTCAATAAATAGCACTGACTGATAAGACTATGATGGGCATGTGGCATGAAAGGCAGGGAGAACAGGGACTGGGCTTCAGTTCATTTCCAGACAGACACCCAAGTATATTTTTAGCAAAGATAATTGGTAAAAATTATGAACTCTGGTTATGGACTGTACTGCTTTCTCATAGCATGTAGAATTACCCAGCATAATTAGGGAAGGACATTAAAGTGGCCCATTTTAATGATATATCTCTATGTTCTCAAGGGAAATAATGGGAAATTTCTGGTTTTTCATCCAGAAGAAATATTCCACAACTAATTAAATGAGAATGAAATAATCTGCATGGTAACTACGGCATCAATTTCATATTTACTACTCAAAACAAGCCATCAAATTTATTATTAGTACTATGGGGGGAGGACATTTTGACAATCATTATATGTACAGATGATGTATAGATTTGCCAGATAATTGGTAGCAACAGACACATTGACAAACTGCTAATGCACCATTTAGGACAGTATCTTTTTTTCAGAGATTTCCTGTTTAATTGGTCATTCCTAGGGCTTGGTCTCTCAGCTTCTGTTGCCTACCACCTACTCACAGCTGTCATCTCAAGTTATGTTTTGCTTCGCTGTGTCTTCTGTCCATCTTTTTACATTTACTCCATTTCAGAAGCCCTGTGGTATAGTGGAAAGAGCATGGGCCTGGGAATTAGAGGACCTGGGATCTAATCCTTGTCTCCCGTGTGACCTTAGGCAAGTCACTTATCGGTGACTCAGTTATCTCGTCTGTAAAATGGGGACTAAGATTATGAGTTCCACGTGGGACATGAACTGTGTCCAATGTTGTGTCTACCCCAGAGCTCAGTATAGTGCCTGACACACAGTAAAATCGCTCGAATCCTAGAACCACCCTCTCTCCTTCTCTGCAATCACACATCCCCTCCTACCTCCAGGAAAACCTCTACCTGGTTGTCCCGCCGTTACCCCAAGCTCCGCATGTCCAAAACTAAACTCCCTCATCTTCCCTTCCCAAATCCTTATCCTCCTAGATTTCACATCACTGTTGGCAGCATCACCATCCTCTCCATCTGTCAAGCCCACAAGCTGGATATTATCCTTGACTTCCCTCTCTCTTTCAACCCCCATATTCAATCTGTCACCAAATCCTGTTCTCCTTTCCCACCGTCTCCAGAATCTGCCCTTTCCTCTCCATCCCAACTGCCACCATACTGGTCCAAGCACTTTTCATACCCTGACCTGACTACTGAAATAACCTCCTCCCTGACCACCCAATCTCCAGCAACTTCACTTTTCAATCCATACTCCACTTAGCTGCCAGAATCATTTTCCTAAAACATTGGTTTTAGGCATGTTTCTCCACGTCTCAAAAACCCCCAAGGGTTGCTCATTCCTAGCTGCAGTTGGTCCATCAATAATCATATTTACTGAGCACTTACTGTGTACAGAGCACTGTACTAAGCACTTGGGAGAGTACAATGTAAAGGTCGATTAGAGTGTAAGCCCGTCAAACGGCAGGGACTGTCTCTATCTGTTGCCGACTTGTTCATCCCAAGCGCTCAGTACAGTGCTCTGCACATAGTAAGCGCTCAATAAATACTATTGAATGAGTTGGTAGATATGTTCCCTGCCCACAGTGAGCTTACAGTCTAGAAGACCAAGCAGAAACTCCTTACCGTTGGCTTCAAAACACTCCAATCAGCTCTCTCCCCATTACTTATTTTTCTCTTTCCATACACCTCAGCTCACCCATGTCACTCCTCTCAAGCCAACCTACTCATCGAGCTTCATTTTCATCTCTCTTGTCACTGACCTCTTGCTCACACCTGCCCTTCTGCCTGGAACTTCCTCCCTTTTCACTGTAAGCTCCACTCTAGACTCTAAATTCCTGTGGGCAGGGAACATGTCTACCTACTCTGTTATACTCTACCAAGAACTTGGCACAGTGCTTCTCACCCAGTAAGTGCTCAATAAATACCACTGATTGATTTCACTTCTGACAGGCCACTGCTCTCCCCGTCTTCTAAGTCCTTCTAAAATCACATCTCCCATTTCATCCCTCCAATTACTTCAGCATCACATGAGCACTGCAGTGCTCCCCTCCCTGCCCTCTGCAGCACAGCTTTGAACTCTGTTGCTTCTCCCTCCCTATAATTTATTTTAATATCTGTACAAAGATGACCCAGGGGGTGGTAGAATAGGGGAAATGGGGGCGTAGTCACGGAAGGCTTCTTGGCGGAGGTGCGATTTTAGGAGGGTTTTGAAGGTGGAGAGAGTGAAGGGAAGACATGGGCAAGTGGTCCGCAGCAAGACAGATGAGATCAAGGTACAGAAAGTTGGTTGGCATTAGTGGAGTGGTATTTGCGGTTTGGGTCATAGTAGTAGATCCGCGAGGTAAGAGGGAGAGAACTGATTGAGTGCATTAAAGCCAATGGTAAGGAGTTTCTGTTTGATGTGGAGTAACCAATGGAGGTTTCTGAGAAGTGGAGAAACGGGGACTAAATTTTTTTGCTTCAGAAAAATGATCCTGAAAACACATCTTCTCCAAGAGGGCTTCCGTGACTAAGCCCCCATTTCCCTTCCCTGCTCTCCTCTCTGCTTTGCCTATGCACTTGGCTGTGTATCTCTTAAGCATTTTGATACCCCATCCCCACAGCACTTATGTACGATCCTTATACTCTAAAATAAATTACAGCTAAGGGAAATATCAATGTCCGTCTCCCCCTGTAGACTGTACATATCCTTATACTCATATATTTCACCTCTCTGTAATTTCTTTTACTGTCTCTCCCTCTGTAGGACTGTTTACCCCTTGTGGACAGAGATCATGTCTTTCAAATCTATTGTATTGTACTTTCCCAAGAGCTTAGTCCAGTGCTCTACAACAGTAAGTGCTGAATAAATACCATTGATTCATTGATTTATTGGTGCTCTTTCCACTAAGCCATGCTGCTTCCTACTCCAACCCCTTGTCTTCAAGCAGGTGAATTGTTTAACACTTGCTTACAGCCTTTTGTTTGTCTCCTCTGTTTAGAGAATCAAAATGATTTATTTCTTAGCATTAGTTAACTGTTCATTAGTGTTTGTTGTGCTCTCACAACATGGGTGTGCTTTCAAGTTAAACCAGTTGGGGTTACTGGGGGAAATATTAACCCTTCTTAGATTAGCAGCAACTTTATTCACCTTATAAAGACTTGGTCTTAGAATTTCAGAGCAATTAAACAATAACCAGCCAGGGCTACTGGCTTGCCTACTGATATGTGGAATAGCTGGCTATCATTTTGAAACACTTCTCAGAGTTTTCTCCAGAGCAAAATGACCAACTCTTGTTTTTTTTACCAAGCCTTGGATCCTACGCAAGACACTTAAATCACTGCTAACCAACGGGAAAAAGTAGAGAACTGGTGAATTGGAAAACCTCAGAGAAAAGAAGTAAATAGAAAAAAAAAAAAATTGATGGACTAAACAAAGAGCTCGAGGCTATCACTTTTATATGGAAAAGAAGGGTTTGCTCTATGATGACCCAGTATTTGCCAGTCGGTATCAACCTGACATTGTAAACATAGCCTCTCAGCAGAATTACTTTCAACTACTTTCCTTAATTACCGAAAGAGTCATAATTCTTTTCTGGTGATGAAGCTAGTTTCAGAGGCATTATCACTCTGCAAAGCTGGGGATTCTGAGTTATTGAATATAATTACAGTCTGGGGAAAATGCCTTTAATAGACTGAGTGTGGGTAGTTCTGCTCCATCCATCTTCTTAAATACTGCTGCTCCACATTTGGGGCCAAACACTTTAGTAATGGGAAGATAGTTACCACTGCAGCTACTCCTAATGAGATCCATTTTGGCAAAGCACCGAAATTTGATGTACTACTCTGCTGCTACGGGTCTCAGGGTGCTTCAGAGTCGATCTTTGCGTGAGAGAACAGTACCTGGGCATCAGTTTAGACTCTTGCTTTAAATCAGGGAATTTCTGACTGGCAAACCAGAGGTCACTGGAGATGTTTTGAGGGTCCTCATAGGGCCCTGATCTAATGGTCAGGCCTGCTTGTATTCACTCAATCCCGTTGAATGACCTGTAGCAGCTACACCCTGAAATTCCGTAAAGCTACAGCCATTTCCCCCAGTGAGTTAAAGAAAGCAGTGTTTTTACGGAGCTGAGAAAAAAAGAAAAGCTACGGGACTTCAGGGGAAAGGCACTCAATTTGGACAGTGCAACTGAGCGCCCTGAAAGGGGCTGCGCTTCGGCTCTCTGGCCTGGAGGGTTCAGGTTTATCAAAGATGTGGAAGGCTGGGGTGATCCACCCTGACAAGGATACATTGCATAAAGACGTAATGGCAATTCCTCCTATAGTTATTTTCTGGGTCACACAGTGCCCCAAATTAGGTTGAGCCCCTTGGCAAGCTTACTCTTCTAAATGCTTAGAGAGAAAGAGAGAGTGTGTGTGTGTATGTGTAATAGTATTTATTAAATGCTTACTATGTGCCAGGCACTGGGGTAGGTGCAAGATAATCATGTTGGACACAGTCCATGTCCCCTTGGGGTTTACAGTCTTAATCCCCCATTTTGCCAATGAGGTAACTGAAGCATGGAGAAGTGAAGTGACTTGCCTAAAGTCACACAGCAGACAAGTGGCAGAACCGGGGTTAGAACCCTTTAATACAGTGCTCTGCCCACGGTTAGCTCTTAAATAGGATTGATTGCCGCAAGGCTGTTGAATCTGGGTGCACAGGGTGAATGGGGCATGGAACAGGGTCACTAATACTTGAACAGGTTGGTTCAGACACTCCTGCTTTGGCTTCCCGGTCATCCACCTGAGAACTGGAGTGAGTCTCACCTGATCAGATTACCTGCTGAGATTCAATGCATTGTGCAAAACGTTTTCATATTTTCAGATAAGACTTCTGAGGGTGGGGGAAGGGAAGGAAAGAGGAGGGAGAAGTTACCAAAATAGCCATCTCATTCAGCGACTGTTATTTCAGTCCCTTCAAAGGGGATTAGGATGTCATTTGGCTGCCGGAATAAACGACTGTACTCATAAAGCTGCCTACGCTGCTGCCAGGTCTAGAAAAAGCAAGTTAAATTGGAAGATGGAAATTCCTGCTACCTTCGATTTTGATGAAATTAGAGCGGAAAAATCAATTCAGAACAAAGTCTTCTGTACGTTTAGGTCTCTTCCCCTTAAGCACTTGATATTCACCCCTCTCAGCCCCACAGCGCTTATGTTTCTATCTGTAATTTATTTTTGCGTCTGTCTCCCCCATTAGACTGTAAAGTCCTTGTGCGCAGGGACTGTGTACCTTCTCTATTGTATTCTCCTAAGTGCTTAGTGAAGAGCTCTGCGTGCAGTAAGCACTAATAAATACCACTGATTGAATAATCATCCCCAGGCCAGAGTGAAGGTCTTAGGAAAGAAAGGCAAAGGACAGAAAAAGGGGAAGGAGGAGGAAACCCTGTGAGGTAAGAATGGACAGCAGTTGGATGGACTGATTAGCTTAGGGAGAGTTGGAATGTCAAAATCCTGAACAGAAAACGCTTTCATTTCTTCCTCTAGACTGTAAATTCGTTATGGGCAGGGAACGTGGCTGCTAATTCTGTTCTGTTGTACTCTCCCAAGCGCTTAGTACAGTGCTCTGCATATAGTAAGAGCTCAGTAAATAATACTGATTGATTGCCTAGATAGATGAGTCTTTAATCCTTTAAAATGTGTTCCACCCATCAACTCACTTTCCCCTAGGAGCAACTGAAGGCATTGCAACAATGATTGGAATTTATTCCCCACTTAATCTCTGCAGTTCACTTATCTGTTAAATGGGACACTGTGACATGTTACTTTACGTTTGATTCCACTTTTGGGACTGTTAGGAAGTGGCAGAAAGTACAGCCTGGCATAATGGATAGGGCCCTGGCCTGGGACTCAGAAGGTCATGGGTTCTAATTCCGGCTCTGCCACTTGTCTGCTGTGTGATCGTGGCCGAGGCCCTTCACTTCTCTGTGTCTCAGTCACCTCATCTGTAAAATGGGGATTGAGACTGTGAGCCCCCAAGGGACAGGGACTGGGTCCCACCCAGATTGCTTGTACCAACCCCAGCGCTTACTGCAGTGGCTGGCACCTAGTAAGTGTTTAACAAATACCATAATTATTATTAATCGTGAAGCAGGTTGTAAGTGGGGTGTGGAAAGTCAGGTATAGCTAAACTTAACATAACTATTTTTGCGGAAATCCACGGCATCAAGCCACTCACCCCAGTTTTTGTTTTCTCTTCCATCTCAGCGATCATGACAGAATTTGTGTGGGGGTGAGAGAGGAAGGGGATAAAGAGGAGCAGAGGGAGGAAGTGTGATGTTAGAGGAGAAGCAACAGTGGTCATAGTTTTTACCGAGCAATGCGCTGGAAGCAAAGCACTGTTCTAAACATTTGGGAAAATACGACAGAAATATGAGGCCCTCCCTTCCAATAAGGTGCTCTAATGGGGCTGGAGGGGAAGACAGACATACAAATACAGTAATCAAAATAACTGTGCAGTTGATTATACGGAAGGTCCTTGAGGGCGGGGATTGCATTTACTTACTCTAACGTGCTCTCCCTAGGGCATAGGACAGTGCTCTGCAAGCAGTAAGCGCTCAATAAATACCGTCGTTTGCTTGATTTCAGGAGGGCTGTGATCATGGAGAGAACTGTAGTCTATCAGATTTGATAATAATAGTAATAATAATAACGATGGTATTTGTTAAGCCCTTAGTATGTGTCAAGGAGTTCTAAGTGCTGGGGTGGGTACAAGCAAAATGGGTTCATTCATCCATTCAATCGTATTTATTGAGCACTTTCTGTGTGCAGAGGACTGTTCTAAGCGCTTGGAACGTACAGTTTGGCAACAGAGGCAATCAATCCCTGGCCAACAATGGGCTCACCAGTCTAAAAGGGGTTGGGCACTGTCCCTCTCCCACATGGGGCTCAGAGTCTTAACCCCCATCTTACAGAGGTAACCGAGGCCCAGAGAAATGAAGCGACTTGCCCAAGGTCACACAGCGGACGAGTGGCGGAGACTGGATTAGAACCCATGACCTCCTGACTCCCAGGTCTGTGCTCTATCCAGTATGCCATGCTGCTTCTCTAATAATTAGGGTATTTGTTAAGTTCTTACTATATACCAGACACTGTATGAAGCGCTGGGGTGGCTACAAGCAAAGCGGGTTGGACATAGTCCATGTCCCACGCGGGGCCCACAATCTCAATCCCCATTTTATAGATGAAATTAGACTGTAAGCCGCCGATTAGACTGTGAGCCCGTCTTTGGGCAGGGATTGTCTCTATCTGTTGCCGAATTGTACATTCCAAGCGCTTAGGACAGTGCTCTGCACATAGTAAGCGCTCAATAAAGACTATTGAATGAATGAATGAGGTAACTGAGGCACAGAGAAGTGAAGTGACTTGCCCAAGGCCACACAGCAGACAAGTGGCAGAGCTGGGATTCGAATCCATGACCTTCTGACTCCCAGGCCTGTGCTGTTACAAATTTACAAATGCGCAACATTTACAACATCTGCTTTATAAGACCCAGCAAACAGCGTGACCCAAAGTGAGCACGCCATGTCCTTGCTCCAGTCTGGGTGTGCAAGTGAATCATTTCATTCAGTCATATCTACTGAGCGTTTACTGTGTGCAAAGCACTGTACTAAGCGTTTGCACTGAGTCAGAACAGCTGGGTCCTGAAGGCTTCAGAGTCTGCAGCCCAGTGCTTTGTATCGAGGAATCCTCCAAGGAAAACAACATATATATTTGCCATGGATGGGGTATTCACCTATGGGTGAGCCTATGCCTGAAAAGGCCACAGTCCCTACTACCGCACTGTGAAGACACAAATCCCGTCTCTTGTTGGGCTGGCATTCATTCGATCATATTTATTGAGCGCTTTCTGCGGGCAAAGTGCTGTAATAAGCGCCTACATATTAGTCGCTTGCAGCACCTGCACTGTATTTGCGTCTTTCTCGGGTGTCTCACACTCCTGTGGAAACCTCTGCCGAAAAGGAGCGGCTTCTTTCTTGATTTCAGCGCACCATACCGGAGCCTTTTTTGGAAATCGGCTCCCATTTTTCAGGCGGGAAAGCAGCATTTTCTGATGCTTTGTTTTACTGAATTCTTAAGGAATCCTTGAAACATTTGTTCTGTCCCCTTGGCTTTTGGGTTCGCACTTTCAGTGCGAGAGCTTTGGGTACCTTTGCAGGCTGGGAGAGTGCTAATTCTGTTGTATTTTACCCACCCAAGCACGTAGTACAGTGCTCTGCAAATACTAAGCACTCAATAAATACCATTTACTGACTGACTGATGCTGTTGCCACGGATTCTCCTTACGTGCACCACCAAATGCAGTTGTTCGGCAGGGGTACGTGATACCGGTACAGATTGCCTAAAGTAATAATAATAATAATAATGATGCTGGTATTTGTTAAGCGCTTACTGTGTGCCGAGCACTGTTCCAAGCGCTGGGGTCGACACAGGGGAATCAGGTTGTTCCACGTGGGGCTCACAGTCTTAATCCCCATTTTACAGATGAGGTAACTGGACTGATTGGATTGCAGGCATCCCTAGGTGCCTTATCTGATTGTCCGCCAGGCAATTAAAGGGGTCGATTTGTGACCCATTCGCGATCCCCACTCTTTGGTTCCTGCAGGCGGAACCTGATTGATTGGAAGATCTGCCAACCTTCCGACACAGTGAAATTATAGTGGGGCATGGAGACTGAGTTAAATCCAAAATCTTTATCCTTCCTTATCTCCATCATAGCATCTCTGCTCCTCGGGGAGAAAGAGAGTCATGCCAACCATACTGTCACCTCGCCCCCATGGCTCACAGTGCCACGTCTCGGTCCTCCAAGTAGGTTGTGCCCCCTGCCACTGCCCTGGAGAGAGAGGAATTAGGACAGAGCACCAGACTCAGGTCGGTGTTGGGGCTCCGCAGGAGAGGTGGTGTCTGCCCAGGCATTCTCCTCCATAAGAGAAGCAGCGTGGCCTAGTGGAAAGAGCACAGGAGGCCTGGGAGTCAGAAGAACTGGGTTCTAATCCTGGCTCTGCCACTTGCCTACAGTGTGATCGTGGGCAGGTCTCTTCACTTCTCTATGCCTCAATTTCCTCATCTCTAAAGTGGGGATTGAATCCTCCTCCTTCCAGCTTAGCCTGTGAGCCCCATGTCAAAGAGTGACCTTGTTCAACCCGACTGGGGGAAGCAGCGTGGCTCAGTGGAAGGAACCTGGGCTTCGGAGTCAGGGGTCGTGGGTTCGACTCCCGGCTCTGCCACTTGGCAGCTGTGTGACTGTGGGCGAGTCACTTCGCTTCTCTGTGCCTCAGTTACCTCATCTGTAAAATGGGGATTAACTGTGAGCCTCACGTGGGACAAGCTGATTCCCCTGTATCTGCCCCAGCGCTTAGAACAGTGCTCTGCACATAGTAAGCGCTTAACAAATACCAACAATATTATTATTATTATTAATTTTTACCTAACCCAGAGCTTAGAACAGTGTTTGATACATAGTAAGCCCTTGACAAGAACCAGAATCACACGACCCCCCTCCTCTCCATCATTCCCTGTGGAATGGAGAGAGGAACCGGAGGGTGGAGACTCTTGGAAGAGTGATATAGGTGGAGGGAGACAGAGAGGCAGCTTGGGGAGGGGTTGGCGATGCGTTCACAGAAATGTCCCACCCCCTTGTTGCTAGATTGGTGATTAATGTGATTTAAACCACTTGGATAGTGGATGAAGTAGCAAGAAACTGCAGGAGTTGAACTGTTCATCTTGGAGGATTTTGCCAGATAAATGGATTATAGTGGAGAAAGAAATCATGGCAGTAAGCATATCTATAATGCTAAGGATAATTGACTTAATTCTGGGACTTCGTTGTGATCCTGACCTGCCATTTAATGTTGAGTGTAGCCTGAGAATGACCTGAGAGAATTGCTCAAGCAGCTGTGGGAAGGACAAGCCTCGTAGCTAGAGATAAGGTGGGATAGCACTACAGCTCTGTAGACTAATTGGGTCTGGAATATATTGTCTCACTGCTGCCGTGCTCTGACAGTCTCCCAAAGGATTTGCTGGCCTTTTGGCTCGGATATTTTGGCTTAGAACAGTATTTGGCACGTAGTAAGCACTTAACAGATGCCATAATTATTATTATTAGTAGTGTTCTGCCTAGGTAAATGCTTAATAATAATGTTGGTATTTGTTAAGCGCTCACTATGTGCCGAGCACTGTTCTAAGCGCTGGGGTAGACACAGGGGAACCAGGTTGGCCCACGTGGGGCTCACAGTCTTCATCCCCATTTTAGTTCGAACCCATGACCTCCGACTCCAAAGCCCGGGCTCTTTCCACTGAGCCACGCTGCTTCTGTAGTAGCCTTCAGCTCTGTGTCACCAGTCTGGATTTTTCATTGTTTTTATAGCTACGCTAGTGCAGGCCAGTTTTCTTTAAAATTACTGTTAGCTGGCTATTTACTAAAGTGGTTGACAGTCATTTGCATATCTTCTTGGGTGTCTGCTCTATCTAGGACACAGTTGTCTGCATATAGCAATTCTTGCATGTTTATCTTATGACTGAAGGATGCTGAAGTAAGTTGAGTTGGAAGGGTTTCCCAGAGGAGTGGAAGTACATTCTGAAATGTGCTTCCAGGTGCCTTGTTTCAGTATGATCTGGTGGATAGAGCGTGGCCTTGGGAGTCAGAAGGACCTGGGTTCTAATCCTAACTCTGCCACTTGTCTGCTGTGTGACCATAGGTAAGTGACTTTACTGCTCTCAGTTACCTCATCTGTAAAATGGGGATTAAGACTGTGAGCCTCATGTGGGACAGGGACTGTGTTTAACTTGATTAGCTTCTATCTACCCCAGTGCTTAATATAGCACTTGGTGCTTAGTAAGCACTCAGCAAAGCATTTAACAACCATTATTATGTCCCGGCATGTCTATGTAGAATTTAGCAAGGATCGGGCCCATTTTGTCTCCCTGCTTTACCCCATTGGAGATGGAAAATTGATTTATGAGGGGACCCCCACGTTTCGATATGGCCAGCTACGGTGAAATGATGTTGTCTCAGAATTTGAATGAAATTTTCAGGGCATCCAAATTGAAAAGCAATTTCCAGAGTCCAGATCTAGCTATGACTTTACATGGGCCATATACGTAGTTGGACATTGCTGTGTGGAGCAAGGTAGGAGAGTGTCAGCGTGGAGGAAGTTAAGGCATTCCCTGAGGAGTCTCCAGTCTTTCCAGAAAATTCCCAATTTTGAATCATCGATACGGGCTAAAAGGAAAAACTGCTGACCTAGTGGAAAGAGCCCAAGCTTGGGAGTCAGAGGACCTGAGTTGTGATTTCGGTCTCACCACTCATTTTCTGTGTGAGCTTGGGTAAGTCAGTAAACTTCTTAATGCCAGTTACCTCATCTGTAAAATGGGGATTTCGGCTCTAAGCCCTGTGGGGGACATGGGTTGTGTCCAACCTTAACCTGGCTATCTTGTCTGTACCCTAGGACTCAGTATAGTGCCTGTTGCATGGTGAGCACTTAAAAAAATACGGATTTTTTTTAAAAAATCCCAGCAAATGGTCAGGTGAGAAACATAAATGGAGTTTCTCCTACTGTAAGATTCATTCCCTTTAGAATGACTGCGTAATGGGGTATGTTACCTGACTGTAAATCACAGACCTTTAGGAGACTGTCATGGTCAAGATGGGACTCTTCAGTGGACATTCTGCTAATAAACAACAGGGAACTATTGAAAGATGAGATGGAATGCTGGAGGGGAGCGTGTTCGATTGTCTCGCTGGCGACATTGTCCATAATTCTGTCAGTGTATAGAGGTGGAAGATGCTTTAAATGAATTAAGTGCCTGGTCTCTCCCAGAGGGGTGTCTGACCATCTTGCATTCTGTTACTGGCAGATGGACTAATTCTGAGACCCAAACCACCCAGTGAGATTCCCCCCAGGGAACTGGCAGGATCTTTCGGTTTAGGATTTCTATAAAAGGAGGAATTTGGCCATGCACTTTGTTACCCCTCTCCAACTTGATGCTTAAATGTGATTTTGAAATCTCGGGCTTCCTTGGACATCCTAGAATCCTGAGAAAAAGTTTCCCCAAATCCCCCTCCATTTTTCTGCAGATCACAGTGCATATCCCCAGCATGGGGCCTAGTGAAACAGCTCACCATCTGCCCGGAATTGGCTGCCAGTCATTGGACTAAGCTTTTGAGACCTCTCCTCCCTTCGGGCATCAGCTGAAAATGAGGTATTTGCAGAACATGACCATTCTCTCTTCAGTGAATTCATGTTTGTTTTGTGCAGCAAAGCGTCCACCATCAAATTACAACTGTGCTGGGGTAATTGGCCACCCGAAAGTCATAGGAAAATGCCTGGGGGCGGAGAGACAGGGCGCCGCCACCCAACTGGACATTCGTCAGAGCCAGATTCCTATTCTGCATGACCCTGGACGGAGAGTCGGGGAAAAGACCCCGAAAAGGAGCAGATGAGGAGCAAGATTTATCGTCCTGCTATGGAGTACCGTCTACGGTAGGTCTGTGGACATCGCTGCATTAGATGTAGAAACGACTTCTCGTGTAGCAATTTTGTTCCAAACGGTCTAGAGGGAGTTTCAGGGTTCTGGAGTGACAGCTGCCCTGCTTACCATCTGTGCAGGAAGTATAGATGGGGACCTCGTAGGAAGGTAGAGGTACTCTAAGAAGAGATGTGCTTGGAAGGAGGTGAAATAACCCACAGGTGCCATTTCAGTTACAGAGAAGGTAAGTGGCTAGACTAAATTCACTCTCCCATGGAAAGTGACCAACTTGGTTCTTGCTTCCTAGTCTAGTGTTCTCTCTTCTAGCTTTCCCTGTTGCCTCCCAATGCCCCTGCTTAGCACCAGGTTCAAGGATTCTGACAGAGTCTTCTGAGGGAAGATTGAACAAACTGGACCTGCCATTAATGGGCCACGTAAGAACTCACAGTTGACAGTCTATTGGCTGGGAGGGGGAAGTGAGGATGGGATAGAGTCCTGTCCCTCAAAATGGCTCACTTCTGGCACATGGGCCTGGAAACAGTTGGACTGTTGAAGTCAGTGCCGTGGGGGTTGGTCCCAATCCACAGTATTTGTTGAGCACTTCTTGAATGCAGAGCACTGCACTGAGTGTCTCGGGAGAGTACTGTTGAACTAGTAGACAGGATCCACACCTTCAAGGATCTTAAACTAAATTACAGGTGCGAGGCGGAAGGAAAAGTGGAATTGGCCAGGAGGTAGTAACTTTAAAGAGCCCTGCTGTAAAGACCCAAACCCCATCGTTCTGTATTGAGATTCCCAACTTCAGGGTTGAGTTTGAGGGGAGAGTATCAAAGCACACTTACAGTTATCCATAAAGACAGCTTTTTTATTTGAAAATTCTGCATCTGAGAACACAGTATGACAGAAAGCATTTATATACACCCGCAGTGTTTTTGGTATGATACAGTATTTAATACATCCACTGTTTTCTGCAAAAAATCTTGCTTTGTCAGACAGAAACAAACTCCCTAGACAAAAAATACAGCTAAGGCACAATTTTTTTTTGTTCTGCTAAACAATAGACCAAAGGGTGCAAAAATGAGTAGTGCAATAATTGCTGAAAATCACATTCTACTACAAGAAAAAGCGTTTAGAGATTTTTGAACTGATTACGGGTCAATTGAAGATATTTCAATGTCATAAAATAGTCCTTTAAATAAATAGCAAAATATCTACATCTTTCAGTGTGTGCCATTTGAATTCTTTTTTTAAACTTTACTGCATTTATTTACATGTTCTTTTTTAAAATCAATAGATTACAAAATATTTCTGTACAGTTTTATGCATATTATGATCTATAACAAAATAGGCATTTTTTTAAAACTATATCACCACCTGTCTCTGAAAAATGGGGGCACGGCAATAACTTAATGGTGAAGCCGAAAACACAAATCAAACCGAAAACAACAACAACAACAACAACAACAAAAGGACAGGAAGATCTAGAAAGAATCATTTTGATTTCAAATTCAATGTTTGTTCCTAATGGAAACTCTTTTCTTGTCTTTGGGTTACATATCAACATCAGAGTCTTGAGACAGGATCAGATGGATGGATGGTGGGAGAGGACCCTCTTCTAAGAATACCCCCTGACCAACTGAGAATACTGAGTGCCTCAAATCGCTGCCATTCTCAAGCCAATGATAGGAAGCAAGGGCACAAAGGAGAAATGGTAAAAGAGCTTTTGGTCTGCCCTTGAGTGAAGAACATAAAGTTATCATGTCTTTAAGGGGGGAAGAAAAAGCCTGATGTTAGCACTTTATAGGTAATTAAGTCATTCCGTTTCAGCTATGATGTGCTGTAGGAGTACTTTGGAAGTGGCTGACTAGGGTTGGAAAAAGCATCCAAGACTTCATTTTGCCCCCAGGAATAACGTAAGGTCATTTTCCTTAAAGACTGCATTTGTAAGCAATTTCATTTATATTTGCAAAGTAGAAATTGACAGCTCCCCAGTTAGGAGGTGTAGCAGAAACCTCAAGGCGCCTTTTATGAGGGTTGAAGATAATCTGGAGAATGAGATAGACACCCAGCTTTTGAATATGGTTTTTAAGGCCACATATTGAAAAGGAAGAAAGTAAGGCTTTTATAATGGAGGTGTTGGTGTGTGTTGGGGAGGGTTGAGATGGGAACTGAATAGAATGTCTTTCAACCACCCCCACCCGCCCCAATCTCCAGCCATTCCATCAGCCAATGGAGATTTCAATCAATGAATGGTATTTAGTGAGCGCTTACTGGGTGCAGACCACTTTACTGAGCGCTCGGGAGAACACAATACAGCAGAGTTGGTCAATTCGTTCCCAGCCCACAACGAGCTTAGAGGCTAGAGGGAAAATTCAAGGTAAACCTCTGTGGAATGCAGTAGATATCATCAGGCAAACTATTCCCAGTGACATCGAAGAGGCTTGGCCTGGACAGAGGAGGCCAATCTCCTCAGATTAGTTATAACAGAACCAAAGACAACTCGATAGAATATACAAGTGTAGCGCATTGAACGGCGCCAAAAATGGGTACTCTGTCATCAGAGGAACCTGTACAGTATCTTGCTGCTGTTTGGCAAGGTTTGCTATATAATACTTTGAAATGTTTTAACCAAAAGATAGTGACACAGAGAGAGACTTTGCATAGATTGTACATTCAGCTCAAGGCGGTTTCTCATCCTTTTCTTCTCCCCAAGGTAAACTTCTGAGCAGACACAGTGAGGTAGCACCTGTGATAGAACTCATGGGCAAAAGCAACTGAGGCAGAATGAAAGAAGAAAAGCCTGTGCTAAGAGCCAACCGGGTAAGGACCCCTCCTGGAGAAAGGGGTTGCCTCTCGGGACACCCCCACGTGTCCCCACTCATCAGTTAGGAGTTGGAAGGCAAACGGCGAACACGGAACTGAAAGCAGGCTGGCAGCACCATCGTCCCTGCAAGCACCGGGTATAACCTCCTCCGTAGAATGCATTTTGTGGCAGGCTGCCCCCCGATTCCCAGAAACCTGGCAAAGCTATGCCGTCCGTATCGCCTTTGAACTCCTCCCTAGAACTGTTCTCCTTTAATCCCGATCTGTTTCCTGCACGGGTTCCCTAGCCAAGTCATCGGAGGGCCTCTGAAGCTTTCAAAAAGAAAATGGTGACTGACACACAGCGGAAAATTTCCAAATAGTCCTGTGAGCTCTCTGGTCCCCATACAGGACCCTGACAGTGAGAAAGGTGGGTGGGGACTGCTTGCTGGCAGAGGCCTTACGCAGCTAGGCTTGGGTCTCCTTTCCAAATCAGGCAGCAATGTTTATTAATACAACGGAAATCCCATGCTTTGGATTCTCAGTTCACCTGCTGGAGAGAGGTAATGGTGGAAATCCGCCCAAGCTTAATTTGGAGAAATAATTTCTAGTGGTTCCTTGCCACTGACTCACGGAACGTTTTTGCCAGAAGCTTGGATTCCTGTACAGTCCCAAACTAGCATTTACACTTGGGATTGGCACAGGACAAAAGTCTAATTTCCCTTTTGGTTTCCTTTCTTTCAGAAGATGCTCAGTGATGTAGAAAAATGGACCTTAGGGTTCCAGATCTCCTAGACTGCCTCCCCACTGGTAATAGCCTTACGTGGTACACGTAGAAGAGGAGGAAGGGATGTGAACACTGGAAGCCTGGGTGAGCTGCTTGTTTTTTCACTCTTTCCTAATGTTCCCTGTTCAGCTATTCAGATACCCTTAAGCCATCCCCTAAAGCTGCTCTCACCTGTCAGCAAGGGAAAAGATGATCATTTAAAGTCATAAATACTTTAACAAATCCAACAGCAAATTACTGTAAGGTGCCCAGTCAGAGTTAGCGAACGCGCCAATCTTAATGCATCCATCCCTCCCTTATAGAAGCAGCGGTTTCTCTAGCGGGGCAGCATGTCAAATCGTCTTCAGCAGAGAAAAGAAATGATTCCTTTGCTTTTTGCGAGGCTGTGGATATTTTTCATCCTACATTACGGCTTCAGTTATGTGCCAGGAACAAAGGATTGCCACTTTTGGTCTGGAGTCACACTGAAGAATCCATTCAGGAAGCTTATCACCCCCACCCCCAGTCTTCACGTGGGATCTGTGAAGTGCGGTTTGCTCAGCCAGATGTAAACGATGAACTCTGTGACATGCTGAAGGTTAAAGTCCGAGATCCCTGGACTGGAGAGGAGCTTCTTTTTAATTAACAATGGTGAGTTGACAGTTCATTTTCTGTTTCACATTTCTTGACTTTTGAGGAACATAGAAAAAACAAGCACCTGCAATTTACAACGGAGGATACGGCCCTCCTTCCCGTTAAGGGGATGGGGAATCATCTGTGTGTTAACGATACAGTTCCACAAAGTGAAGTCAATAATAACGAATTGAGATTTCAGAACGGCGTAAAGGCAGTAGCTTTCAGAGCCGGTATTCATCCATTTGTGGTAGGACTGACCGAAACCCAGCTTGAAGGAGGATTTGGGTGGTTCTGTGACCTACTTAATATTTGTGAGTCACTCTCAGAAACCCAGGAGAAAGACTTGGGCTGAGCAGGGCATTTAGGATTACTATCAATCAATCAATCAATCAAATTGGAGTGCTTCCTACTATGTACGGAGCACTTACTAAGTACTAAGCACTTACCCCTGCAAAGTTTTGAAAGAGCCTGCAGCAAGTCCCTTATTTTCTGTCGATACAAAGCATCCAAAGTTTGTGCTCCTGTTTGAAATAACTTTCACTTCCCTCTTGAGCCCAACCAGAGGGGATGACGTGGGATGCGGACCACAGGGGTCAAGCAGTGCCAATGGCAGTGAATCCATTTTCTCACACTAAGGTCTCCAGCCGAACCAACCCAGAGGGAGCCGGGTCAGCCCAGGAAAAGGTCTCAAACAAATGCTGCCCCCAAGCCCTGCTGGATTAGAAAAATACTGGAGATTCTTTTCTTTTAATCTTGAACCCTATAATCCATCAGCGTTTGGACAGTTTCGGGGAATTCCTGCTTGAGGCATGGGAATGAACTAGAGAGCTCTTAAAGTCCTGTGACTAGGAAACCCAAATCCACCTTCCAGTTCCTCCTTCTTCCAAGTTTTGGCCTTCCCTTGACTTTTCTTTCCCTTCATCCTTTTGCCTTTGACCTCACTGTACTGTTAGGTTGAATCTTAACTTTTTTACTCTATTTTCCATTAAGGGAGATTCCAGGGAGTGTTACTGGAAGAGAGAGGGGAGAGAAAAGGGAGGGGGTAAGGGGACAGGGAAGGGAAGCAGCATAGCCTAGTGGAAAGACTACAGGCCAGGGCATCCTAATCCCAGCTCTGCCATTTATCTGCTGCGTGGCTTTGGGCAGGTCACTTAACTTTTTTGTGCCTCAGTTACCTAATCTGTAAAATGGGGATTAAGACCGTGAGCCCCTTGTGGGACACGGACTGTGTCCAACTTGATTAGCTTGTGTCTACCCCAGTGCTTAGTACAGTGCCTGGCACATAGTAAGCGCGGAATAATTACCATAAAAAAAGAAAAAAGGGAAGAGAGTCAACCCTAGGGCTCCCATCCGCCAGTAGCTAGTTGTTCCCCTAAGCCACGCTAAGGCCGGGAAACAAAGTAGCTGCATGCAATAAGAGCTGTTTGCATCCCCCAAAGCAGTAACATGGTCTCTGGCTCATGAGACAAACATGTACAAAATGGAGCTCTCCTGGGGCATCTCCTTGATCAGTTTAAATCCATTCCCTTTCCAGAGCTGCTGGTTGTTCTTCACAGACACAAAAATCCAACTTTAATACTAATGTTGAAATCGGTGATCTGAAATACATTTTGAAATGGAATGATTCTCTGCCCAGAGTGATATTTCTAGGCAACTGGGGTTCATAAGTTAAACTGATGCATGAAATCAGTTTTCTTCTTTCTCTCTGGGAGGGTGGACTAGCCAAGATAGGCTTATTGCCAGGCTGGGGGTCTAGCTGTATTAAAAAAAAAAAAAAAAAGAGCCTACTCCCCGTGAGAGGTCTTCTGTGGTTGGGGTGTTTCACTTCTGACTGATTGGAGGCTGGGGACTGACCCTAGGAGGCAGAGAGCAGGTGGGAAATAGGGATTTCAAAGCAAGCCACCACAAGCAACTTCACTTACAAGAGGCTGTTTTCCTCCATAGCAAGAGAAAGCTCATGGCCATTGCTGGCTCTTTCAGCTAGCTTGCATCAGAAGTGATGAAATTAGCAGCTGCTGGTTTGCTCTGTAAATCATTTTTGACCCTGTCATTTAGAAAATCAAAGCAACTTTTGGTTTCACCTCAACTCGGTGTAGATTTTGAAATGGTCTTTTCCATAGAACAGAACATTTGCCAGGTCATTCTCTGTTCCCCAGTGTAAAAGATCCTGGGTAACACTCCTCAGAGGACCTGGTTTTCTGGGTTTTGTTTCCAGGAGCAAACCTTGGAGTAAATTGTACCTGGATTGTTTGGGACACACTCTTTTGAAGGTTGGTATTATAGAATGGAAAAAAACTAGAAATAACAATGAGAAACGCAGGTTCAACGTCTTTGTGTGCAAGACTGCTTCTGACCATCATCAGCTCATATTTACCCAGCGTCAAAGACACCGAAAATAACGCTATTGAAAATAGCGAAACCCAGTTGACTCACTCAGGTGTTTCCAAAAAAAAAAAGAAAGCTTCCTTATTTTGTTTTCACTTTCCGAAAGTTAAATGTATCCCCATTGTGATTTGATTGCTAACAGGACTTATGCCTGGAGGCTAAGGTTAGAGTTTATGTACGGGGTTATAGCTGTACCTCCCATCCAATTAATTTTGCTATCGAAACTTAAGGTATCTAAGGAACATGATTTCTGACCACTGAACCAGAAACAATCAAAATGATCTGAAATTGCCTGTTTTGTTGCCAGTCTCTCTGGGGTATTGACTATTCATCTCTCTTTAAAGAGCCTAACACTTAGGATGGCACACAGAAGAAGATACGCTTCTCTTAGTAAGTTCCCTTCATATCCAGACTCTAGGGGTGAGACTGACCTAATGGCTTTAAGACAGCAAAGAGTGGATTTTTCTGACTTTCTTTTGTGGACCCTCAGAGACTGTTAGCTCAGTGAGATAGTAAGGGATTTTTTTTTCTGTCCGGCATTAGTGCAGCAGAAGGTCTTAATCCCCCAGAACATGGAGGGGGTGGAGTTGGGGGAGTCCTCCCCTGTCTTTTGAGGTTGAGGGAGGAACGCGTCGTATAAGCGATGATTTGTTTTCAAAAAGTGCCAGCTGTGAGGAAAAACGAAGGTTTGAAAGACATAAACCTGTTGGCAACATTGGTGTGAACATAGTCACTTCAAGTTTCTAATGCTACTGTGCTAATGACAGTCACAAATCGAGAATGTAGAACGAAACGAAGTTGGGGGCAGGGCAGGGAGCGGGGAGCCTTTTCTGAATAAAGGCAGCTTTTGTTAGTAAGATAACATAACCATCAAGCTGCAAAAAACAGCACCTACTAATTAGTCATTGACTAAAACTTATAAATAATAAATATCTAAAGTGTTCCTTCTATGCCTCCTTTCTTTCATACAACATTTAATGCTCTGCCATGATGCCAGCACAGCTGACATTGCTAGTTCAAGTCCAAAGCAAATCGCAGTAGCTTTAAACCAACACTGTAGAGAGAGAGAAACAGACCAAAAATTGGGATGTCTGAGTTAGGGTCACTTTGCAACCAGGTGTGCAAGTTTTAAAAGGGAATTGAATCTTGTTGGAATGACACTCATTTCGAGGGGAGGAAGAGGCCTTTCAGGGCAAAGTCTCCCACCCCTCAACCTGAAGAGAGCCCGACAGGTCCACTGTAGAATGGACAGGTCCCTCGCTGAGTGAACTGGGTGGGACTGATTACAGCGGAATCCTTCAGGCCCCTTTAAGGTTTCCGGTGATTTGAGCTCTAAAGATCAAAAACCACCCAAAGCCTCAACCTCCTGCTGCTCTAAAACATTCTGGTTGATCTTATCATGTATGAAAATAGACTTATTTCAAAAAAAAAAAAAAAAGATTGGAAATGTTTCCAATAGACTGCGGGTTGGAATATCTGGTCCACATGTGCACATCAGTGCTGACTGTGCTGTTTGCAGAGTTTAAAACATCCCTGGTTCTGGGATTTGGTGGTCCCTAATAACCCTGGCAGGTGTCTGGCATTGCTCTTGCTCCAGGTTCATTCAAGGGACTTGGTTCCTTTCAATGGATCAATCAGTGCCTGAGCTCTTATTGAGCACTGCACTTTCACTGACCCCCCTAGCTCCCCAGGCCTCCAGGTACAATGGGGGAATCCTCCAACATCCCCCATCCTCGATGGTCGCCTCCTCAAAGGCCCACCAGAGCAGAGAGGATCAGAGCGTCTCCCTCGATAAGTGACCAAATTTTTCATTCGATGGAAACACCGACAGCAGGGCGGAAAAGCGCACGGTTTCGCCTCGGAAACACACTGCAAATTTGCCACATCCCTAGATGATTTCTCAGAGGAGATTCTGAAATGCATGTTGAGTAAATTCCAGACCAACAAAGTCATCTTTTAAAAATCCAATTATAGTATTTTACCAAGAATCACACCAAGTCACTTAGAGAAGGAGACAATTCACCTTTCTGAAGTAATGGGAGAAAGAGGGGGAAGGGCACCTCTTCAGCCGGCCTGCCAGGAAGTCAGACCTGAGACGAGCTGAGTGCCCCATTTCACCATCTGAGGAGACGGAGAGACGTCTGACCTGCTCTTGGAGAGCAATCTGAGGAAGGGAAAGAGGGTGGAGGCCGCACAGGGCAACTCAAACTCCCGCTGAAGACAAAGCAATGCCAGTCTTTGCCTGTGTTTCTTACGTATTCCTTTACCAATCTGATTTCAGGTGTGAGGAAAGGAGCCTCAGAACCTCTCTCCCCCGAGGGGAAGACGCCCCTGCTTCAAGAGGAAATTCCCTTTTAAAACTTACATGGTGGCCAGGAGTTGCTGATGCTACCTCAAACGACCGTCGGGTTTGACGGGCCCGAGCTCGGACTTGGGGTCCGGGCTGAGGGAACTCCACGCCGTCTGACTGCAGGCCTGCATGACTGGGCAGGAGGTGGGGCCAGCGGCGCAGATGTCCACCGCGGTCCAGACCCCGCTGACCAGAGAGTCCACCCAGCCTTCCAGCTTGAGGCCCGTGGAGGCGGCGTTCCTTCGGGCCTGCTCCACCTGGGCTGGGTTGACGGGGATGTTCAAAACGGGATTCAGGCCCTGGAAACTCTGCTCCATGTAGGCGTTCCTGGGTGGCCCGCTATGCAGCTTCAGGGATTCCTCTGAAAAGCCAAAGGAAGAGATGATTAAGAAAGTGGCGTAGGTATCGCTTTCACCCTGTGGGCGGTGAGGACGTGTGTGTGTGTGGCGAGCGAGTCCCTTTCCCGACACGGCAGAAATCTCACCTCGAACCTCGCTGTGGGTAGGGACTGTGTCTTTTTACTTTTACATTGTAATAGTAATAATTGTTATGGTGTTTTTTAAGCACTTACTATGTGCCAAGTACTGTCCTAAACTCTGGGGGAGATACAGGGCAATCAGGTTCGACCCAGTGTCACTTGGGGCTCACAGGCTCAATCCCCATTTTACAGATGAGGTAACTGAGGCATAGAGAAGTGAAGTGGCTTGCCCAAGGTCACAGCAGAGAAGTGGCAGAGACAGGATTGGAACCCACGACCTCTGACTCCCAATCCTGTGCTCTTGCCACCAGGCCATGCTTGTACTCAAGCGCTTAGCACAGTGCTTTGCAAACGGTAAGCGCTCAATAAATAGGAATGAATGAACCTCTGTCTCTCCAGGAATCACCCAGAAAGTTGCCTTTTCCTGGCAGGGGAGGGGCCGTGACCTTTCCTTGTCTATTATCTTTGGTCTTTAGATCTTCTTGCAGGCAAGACGTGACAGATTCATTCCCTAACCACTGCCTTTGAAGCCTGTGCTAAAGAAACTAGAATACATTTCCCCTTTTCTGACCTAACACTTTAGAGACAGACGAGTGTTGGTGGGAGTTTAAAGATATATAATTTAAAGATAGATCAATAATTTAAATATAGAAATTCTTTATTGTAAATGACTTCTTTGTTCATATCAATATCTGGCCCCCTCTAGACTATATGCTCATCATGGCCAGCGAACAGGTCTGCTAATTCTGTTGTCCTGTATTCTCCCAAGTGCTCAGTACAGTGCTCTGCACATAGTAAGTGCTCAGTAAATACCACTGATTAGTAGATGGCATGATTTGGAGCAGCAGTGTGACCTAGTGGAAAGAGCACCGGCCTGGGAGTCAGAAGGACCTGAGTTCTAATTCCCCCTCCTCCATATACCTGCTGACCTTGGTCAAGTCACTTAACTTCTCTGTGATTCAGTTTCTTCATCTGCAAAATGGGGATTCAAGACTATTCTCCCTCCTAGACTGTAAGCTCCTTGAGGGACCCGATTATCTTCCATCTACCCTAGAGCTTAATACAGCGCTGGACACATAGAAAGTGCTTAACAAATACCACAGTTATTATTATTATTATTATTATTATTAGCAAATGTAATTGAACATATATATGCATTTATTAAGAAGTGTTTTATATATATACACACACACATGAATATATAAAAAACACCCAGTGCAAATTTGTCAAAAATACGTGGCCTTCCTCTCTCTCTTTTCTCTACCTCAACTTTTACATTTACAGCAGGTATGTACTGTTCTGAAAAGCCAGAATCATACAATTAGTAATTTTTTATTAATTTTTAAATATGAGGACTGCTAATAAGTGATAGATGTGTAAGAGTCCATTCTGATGGATTCAATTATTCATTTCCCCCCTCTTTGATTTCAAGGCAAGGTTAATAACAACATTACCTACAGACTCAGATATATTTGGCAGCTTGCACATTGTTTGCCAGGGGAACCAGATTTGTTTCTTTGGAAATCCTAATTTTTCTGTCAGAGCTTCATAATGCCCTCATTCTGCACAGGCAGGGAAAAAAGGTTGAAATCATAAAGAGGTAGGTGACACACTGACAAAAGCCTGGAAATTCAAAGTAAAGGGACCGCCTAATAAAAATCTTCCACAAGGAAGAAAATATTATGGCTTGAACTCAAAAGCCTTTTGAGACGAGAGGTTAATTTGGAAAATGCCTATTAACGGTGTCAACTATGGTGTGCGTATACGCTTTAACTCTGTAATTAAATTTCCTTCAATTCTACCTCATCAGATTTCTTGAGATTACAAGGTGCACATCAATAGCAAATTACTGGTGATGAATCATTTTACAAATTGTATTTCTCCCACCTTCATGTTCCTTGTAGCTGGAACATCATTAGCAAGTCACAATTAGCCCTGAAACATCGGTTGTGCAGCCGCGATTTACTGACAAGGGAGTGCAGGGCTTCCCATCAGATCCATCCTGTCTCGGTCCCGTTGAGCAGAACTGACGGGCTTGGGCGGCTAACGCAAGGCCCGTTCTCAGCTACTGCCAAGACCTCATGCTCTTCTGCATCACGCAGGTGACCTCAGCCGCCCACATCTTTGATCAGTCAATCAATCAGATTTATTAAGGGCTTATTTTGCGGAGAGCGCCATACTAAGCGCTTGGGAAAGTACCATTTAACAGAGCTGTCAGACACTTTCTCTGCTTACGTTCTAGAGAACTGGCACATTGTTGTGTCCTCACTTCTGTTTCTTTCCCAGTCTTCCTGAGCCAGGAACAGTCTGGGTGGGGAGTGAGCTAAAGGGTGAGGGGAGGGGGGGCTCTTTTGGGGAGCGAGAACAGTTCACCTCTGTAGGGTGACCTACAAGCTGCTACAGACATCCTATCTTTTTTTTTTAATGGGATTTGTTAAGCACTGAACTAAGCGCCGGAGTAGAAACAAGCTCATTAGGTTGGACACGGTCCATGTCCCACATGGGGCTCACAGATTTAATCCCCATTTAACAGATGAGGTAAGTGAAGTACAGAGAAGTTAAGTGACTTGCCCAAGATCCCAAAGCGGACAACCGGTGGAGCTAGGATTAGAAACCGGGTCCTTCTGACTCCAGGCCCTTACCCTCTCCATTAGGACACGCTGCTTCTCGGCGTTCCACTTAGACATCCGGTACAGTGCTCTGCACAAAGTAAGCGCTCAATTAATACGACTGCCTGAATGAACATCCGTTCCACCAACTCCAAGTGACTGCATGAAACACAGCTCAGACCCAGCCAAAAGTTTTCGTTCCTAAAGGCAGGACGGGTCACATGAGAAGCAGCGCGGCTCAGTGGAAAGAGCACGGGCTCGGGAGTCAGAGGTCATGGGTTCGAATCCCAGCTCTGCCACTTGTCAGCTGGGCGACTGTGGGCAGGTCACTTAACTTCTCTGGGCCTCAGCTCCCTCATCTGTAAAATGGGGATGAAGACTGAGCCTCACGTGGGACAACCTGATTACCCTGTATCTACCCCAGCGCTTAGAACAGTGCTCTGCACATAGTAAGCGCTTAACAAATACCAACGTTATTATTATCTACAGGTTCAAGAAGGCACCTGGAAAATTGTTAGCGCTCAATAAGTGACACATCCCAACCTTGGTGACTGCTATTTCTGCTAGGCCTTCACGATGTGGCCCAGGCTAATTTACACGGGCTGCATTCATTCTGAAGCATCAAAATCAAAAATTTATCTCCTCCCATTGTGTTTCTCCAAACCGATAAGCAGCCTGAAGTTACTGATTAGTTAAGGTGCTGATATCAGTTTTTTGCTTCCATTTTTATTATGACACCTCCTCTTAATGCTACGACTAATAGTAAAAGGGTGTTTGTTAATCACTTACTATGTGCTAAGCACCGTACATAGTGTTGGGGGTAGATACAAGATAATCAGATAAGACACAGTCCCTGCTCCACAATGGGGCTCACATACTAAAGAGGTGGGAGATCAGGTTTTGAATCCTCATTTTCCAAACGAGGAAAGTTAAGTGACATAGCCAAGGTTACACAGCAGGCTAATGGAAGGCTAATGAGAAGCAGCCCGGCCTGGTGGACGGAGCACAGACCTGGGAATTAGAAGGACCTGGGTTCTAATCTTAGCTTCACCATGTGTCTGCTGTGTGCATTCGGGAAAGTCACTTAACTCCTCTGTGCCTCAGTTACCTCATCTGTGAAATGAGGATCAAATCTATATTAAATCCTCCTCCCTCTTAGTCTATAGGCCCTAAATAGGACAGGGAATGTGCTCCAACCCAAATATATCTCTCCCTAGTGCTTGTCACTATCTGTTGCCGACTTGTTCATTCCAAGCGCTTAGTACAGTGCTCCGCACATAGTAAGCGCTCAATAAATGCTATTGAATGTCACATAGTAAGCACTTAACAAATACAATAAAAAATGACATTGGAGACATGGGTGTGGCAGAAATGTGCCGGAGAGGCTAATCAGGTTTCGGATACCTGGACCCCATCACAAGAGACTCTCCGGCAAATTCTTCCACTGATAGAGATACTAGGTCCTCTCCCAGACTTTAATAATTTTCATCTCAGCCTAGCTAAGATGGGTGGTCAAATATTTCGTTTTTGCTCCTTCCCTCTCTCTCCCCATTAAAAAATGACTGAGACCTCAGGGGATAGAAATGAGCTGAGCATTCATACAGAGTTTCTTTCTTCAAGATCCCACATCTTTCTGGGACATGGGAAAAGCAAACTTCCTACTCAGAAAGAAAGCGGGATAAATTCCCCCGGGCTATCTAACTTTCTCCTCAAGGGTGTGGTCTATAGCTTTCACTCTAAAAGTTCTTTCGCCCCCCCCCCCCCCCCCCGCACCTAATTTCTCCATCCATCCTGGAAGAAGACTGAGAATTCTGACATCTTACCAACCTGGCGAGACCATCGTCTTGTCCGAGAACCCAAAGGGACCACTTACCTGGCTTGATGGGTTGCCTGTTAGAGAAGGTCAAAGGTGTGACGAGAAATTTGGTTTCCGCAACCGGCACCCAGTGATGCAGAATTTTGACGGTCCAGAGTCCAGGCCGGAGAGGCAAGTTCAAAGGCGGTTTGTAATGAGTGAACTCTGCGCTGGACTCGATCAGGATGTCATAGGTGGCTGCGATGATGTTGACCGGATCCACCCAGATCACGGTCACCGTAACGTTGGGCCCTTTTCCCCACTTCTGCATCCCCACGGGCTCGTCCATTGGGCCGAGGAGTCCCCCAAAGTTGCGGAATATCCTCTCCTTGGCGTCCCACTCTGTACCGATCTGAAAACAAGGAGAAGCTGTAAAACCGCTTCACGGGCAACTGTTTTTAGCCTACAGGGCAGAATAAACATCATTCTAAAAAATTGCTCTGCACCATCTCCCCACTCCTCAAAAACCTCCAATGCTTGTCCCTCCATATCTGCCTCTAACAGAAATTCCTCATCATTGGCTTTAAGGCACTCAGATCAGCTCTTCCTCTCCTACCTAACCTTACCCCCGCTAGGAAGCAATGGTATTTACTGAGCACTTACCAGCTGCAGGATGCTGTACTGAGCGCTTGAGAAAGTACAATATAATAGAGTTGGTAAATGGAGATGCAGCATGGTCTAGTGGATAGAGCACAGGCCCGGGAGTGAGAGGGGCCTGGGTTCTAATCCCTGCTCTGCCACTTGTCCGCTGCGTGACCCTGGACAAGTCACACCTTCCTGAGCTTAGAACAGTGCTTGTCACATAGTAAGCACTTAACAAATGCCGTAATAATCATTATTATTCTCTGTGAGCCAGTTATCTCATGTGAAAAATGGGGATTAAGTTTGAGCATCCCATCTGGGACAATATCCAACCTGATTAGCCTGTATCAATCACAGCGCTTAGTCTAGCGCCTAATACGTAGTAAACACTCAACAAATACCATAAAAATATGTGATCCCTGCCCACAAGGAGCTTACAGTTTACAGGGGGAGACAGTCATTGAAATACATTACAGATGGGGGAAAATAAGAGAGTAACTACAACCCAACTCTCACGCTTTGCTCCTCCGGTGCCAGCCTACTCACTGTCCCTTGTTCCCACCTCAACTGCCATCTAATCACACCCTCCTCCCCGCCTGGAACTCCCACCCTCTTTATACCCAGCAGACCGCCACTCTGGAAACAAGGTGGTGAGGAGGAAAAATCGAGACACAGATTCAGTAATATGGTTCTCACTCAGGATTCCTGGGTATATGGAGAAAAAAGAAAATAATTCTTCAAGTGTCAGACCAGTGGACAGGCCCTCATCTCTATCCCCTGAGGTCTCAGTCATTTTTTAATGGGGAGAGAGAGGGAAGGAGCAAAAAATGTCTACAGATGTTTTCCTACTTGCAAAAACCAAAACACAGTGATTTGGCTCGGCTCTCCAAGAGGGCCTGAAGCAAATCTGGTTCTGGACTCCTGGAGATAGAAATTTCCTCTTTTTGATTCTCTGAGAGGAGCCAATTTATCCCTGCTTTCTCCAGAGGCCGACTGGTTTACTGTATCATTCTCAATGCCCCCCTGCCCTTCACACCCATCACTCCCACCCCCCACCCCCATCCCAGCCACGGTAACCACCCCCTCCAGGGTTGGCGGGAATGACCAAGTCTTCGGGAGCCCGTTGCGACTGTGGTCACCCGAGATCACCAGGGGCCGGTGGCAGCCTCCAGAAGAACTGGTGGTATGGGGAAGCAGCGTGGCTTAGTGGAAAGAGCAAGGAACTGGGAGTCAGAAGACCTGGGCTCGAATCCTGCCTTCACTAGATGCCGGTTGTGTAACCTGGGGTACGCTACTTGACTTCTCTGTGCCTCACTTTCCTCACCCGTAGGATCAATCGGAGAAGCAGCGTGGCTCAGCGGAAAGAGCACGGGCTTTGGAGTCAGAGTTCATGGGTTCGAGTCCCGGCTCGGCCACTTGTCGGCTGTGTGACTTTGGGCAAGTCACTTCACTTCTCTGTGCCTCAGTTACCTCATCTGTAGAGTGGGGATTAAGACGGTGAGCCCCACGTGGGACAACCTGATTCCCCTGTGTCTACCCCAGCGCTTAGAACGGTGCTCGGCGCATAGTAAGCGCTTAACAAATACCTATTCTCCTTGTCACTTAAGACAGGGAGCTCCCTGTGGAACAGACTGTGACCCACCTAACATTGGTAAATAGTCCTTACCCTTTCAGTTTTAAAAGTGCCTTGTTATCTCACAAAATGTACAGAGAAACTTAACAGGGGAAAACATTGGTACAGAAAAGAGGAAGAAAATGTCACCAAACGGAAACTTTTACTATTCATCTCCACGAATCATCTCAAGAGAGAGAGTTTCCCAGCCCCATAGCACTTATGTCCATATCCTTATATTGTACTATTTCGTTCAATCGTATTTATTGAACGCCGAGTGCAGAGCACTGTATTAAGCACTTGGTTGTCGACGTAGTCGTGGCCGAGTGGTTAAGGCGATGGATGGACTAGAAATCCACCGGGGTCTCCCCGCGCAGGTTCGAATCCTGCCGACTACGGAAGATTCTTTTAGAGAAGCAGCGTGGCTCAGTGGAAAGAGCACGGGTTTTGGAGTCAGAGGTCACGGGTTCGAATCCCGGCTCGGCCACTGGTCGGCTGTGTGACTTTGGGCAAGTCACTTGACTTCTCGGTGCCTCAGTTACCTCATCCGTAAAATGGGGATGAAGACCGTGAGCCCCACGTGGGACAACCTGATTCCCCTGTGTCTACCCCAGCGCTTAGAACAGTGCTCGGCACATAGTAAGCGCTTAAATACCAACATTATTATTACAATACAACAAACACATTCCCTGCCCACAATGAGCTTACCAGGTTTCCCTGATCTGTAACATTTTAATGTCTGTTTCCCCCACAGACTGTAAACTCATTGTGGGCAGGGATTATGTCCACCAACTCTGCTATACTGTACTCTCCTAAGTACTCAGTACAGTGCTCTGCATATAGTAAGCACTCCATAAATTCTGATTGATGGACTGATTTCGGATTCAGATACTGTTCCCAGAGCTTGTTTCACTCAGGACTCTCTAGAAATGAGGTTGAAGAGGAAACATCCCACACTAATTTCTTGTCACCCTCTCGATTTGTTTTGCATGTGTGGTTTTCCCCTGGGAAGGCTCTTATCCACCCATGTGTGGAAAAATGAATATGCATATTCTGTTACCCAGAAAAGAGGTCTGGACTGTTTCAAATTCAATTAGCTTTCTTTTTCCTCTTTCTCCATCAGCATTAATTTCATGTTTCTCTGGACCAAGCATGATGTATCACGTTTCTCCACACAACATATCATGGCAGAAAATAATGTTGCTAGAGGACAAATAAAAGCTTTATCAAGTGCTCATCTCCTCTAAGAAGTCTTTCCTAAGTCCTCATTTCCTCTTCCACTCCCTTCTTGGGTCCAGAGGGCCCAATCAATCACTTGTACTTAGTGAGTGCTTACTGTGTGCAGAGCACTGTACTAAGCGCTTGGGAGAGCACAGTGGAACAATGGAACAGACATATCCCCTGCCCGCTACAAGCTTCCAGTCCAGCAGGGGAGACAGACATTACTATAAACTACGGATATGTACATAAGTGCTGTGAGACTGGGACGGGGGACGAATAAAAGGAGCAAGTCAGGGTGACACGGAAGGGAGTGGAAGAAAAGGAAAAGAGGCCTGACTTCCCTGGAGCAGATGTGCCTTCAATGCGGCTTTGAAGAGGGGGAGAGTAATTGCCTCTTGGATATGAAGAGGGAGGGCATTCCATGCCAGAGGCAGGGTGTGGAATAGAGTTTGGTGGCGAGGTGGTCATCACCCTATTATATCTTCATCACCCTATTTATTTTGTTTAAGGAGATGTACATCACCCTGATTCTATTTATTTGCCATTGTTTTTATGAGATGTTCTTCCCCTTGACTCTGTTTATTGCCATTGTTCTTGTCTGCCTGTCTCCCCCGATAAGCCCGTCAAAGGGCAGGGACCGTCTCTATCTGTTGCCGACTTGTACATTCCAAGCGCTTAGTACAGTGCTCTGCACATAGTAAGCGCTCAATAAGTACTATTGAATGAATGAAATAGCCAGTGGGGCTCAGTGCCCATTAAAAAGAAGCAGAGACGATTCTGGAAGCATGGGCATTTGAGACTAAGTTGTCACCCGCATCCTTCAGCCCCATAGTTGTCCTGCTGCCAGTGGTGGGGGATGAAGCTATTTCCCTCCCATTCTTCCCTTCTTCCTTTATCACATCTCCATGCTGAGGGCTCAGTAATAATGATAATGTTGGTATTCGTTAAGCGCTTACTATGTGCAGAGCACCGTGCTAAGCGCTGGGGTAGATACAGGGTCATCAGGCTGTCTCACGTGAGGCTCGCGGTTTTCATCCCCATTTTACAGATGAGGGAACTGAGGCACAGAGAAGCAAAGTGACTTGCCCATAGTCACACATCTGACAGGTGGCAGAGCCGGGATTCCAACCCATGACCTCTGGCTCCCAAGCCCGTGTTCTTTCCACTGAACCACGCTGCTGCTCAAATTCCCCGAGCATTGTGACCGTCACGCTCTCCCCATTGGTCTGTAGTGAGAGGCAGTGAAGAGATTTACCTCACCTTTCCTTAAAATCTTCTGATGAAGTAGGAGCAACAAATTTTCTCCTAATGGGTTCTGGTATCTCATCCTCCCAGTAGTCACTTGAAAGGGAAGCAGCACGGCCTAATGGAAGGAGCCAGGGCCTGGGAGTCCGAGGACCTGGGTTCTAGTTGTGGCTCTGCCGCTTGTCTGCTGTGTGTGACCCTGGATAAGTCACTTAAATTCTCAGTGCCTCAGTTTCCTCATCAATAGAATGGGAATTAAATCCTATTTTTTATGCTATATGTTAACCACTTACGTCCCAGGTACTGTACTCAGCCCCGATCCTAGTCCTAATACTATCTCTCCTACTTAGATTGGAAGCCGCATGTGGGATAAGGACCGGATCCAACCTGATCATTTTATATCTACCCCAGGACTTGGCCCAGTGCCTGGCACATAGTAAATGCTTAACAAGTAGCGTAATTATTACTATTAAATAGCCTGTAATACTGCCTGCTCCAATCTGCCCCAAGAATTTCAACTGTGCCATAGGGTACGATGCACATTCAGTCAGGATCTTTGTATTCAGAGAACAAATGTAATCTCAGGTGAATGGCTAGTCTGAAAGACTGATTAATCCATTAATTAATTAAACCATTCAAACCCTCCACTCTTTCCTAGAATGTCTGGTTTGGGATGAATAGGAATGACTGGAATCCCTAGTTTATTTGCAGTTAATCCAGAGAGCTGAAGTGGAACATACTGCATTAGATGCATGAGAGGCTAGTGGAGAGAACATAGGCCTGGCAGTCAGAGGACCTGGGTTTTAATCCTGGCTCTAGTACTTGTCCGCTGTGTGGCCCTGGGCAAGTCATTTTAATTCTCTGGGCCTCAGTTGCCTCATCTGTAAACTGGGGATTAAGACTGTGAGCCCACATGGGGAATGGACTGCGTTCAACCTGATCAGCTTGTATCTACCCCAGACCTTAGAACAATTCATGACACATACTAAGTGCTTAACAAATACCATAAAAAATAAATAAAGATGAATCAGTAGGAGTTTTTGCCTGCTCTTGGTATCCTGCCCTTTTCAGGGCCTGGAGGTTCTGAAATAATAAGAGGCTGGGGCATCAGCAAATGGGAGATCTTGAATGCGAAAAAGGGCAAAGGAAAGTGAAGTTCACAGATGTGCTGATTTTGTCTTTAGGTTAGGGAAGACAGTGACAAAAGTAAAAAAAAAAAAAATCTCATATGCAGTTTGGAAAAAAAAAAAAAAGCACAACTGTCCTGAGGTGCCACTAACTACAAATGTCTTCCACGACTACCAAAGCCTAGCCTAACATCATGGGAAGACGGACAGCTCTGGGGAAGATCGGAGCCCAGACGCCAGCCGCCTCCTCCTTGGCCTGGAGGCTGAGGGCCGGCAGCCAAAGCGGAGCAACACACCCCACGAAGGACAGAGAGAGACGCAAATGAAATAAATCACTTGATTCCTTGGGCTCAGGCTGAATTTCTCTGGTGCCTTCCAAACGCTTTTTGATATAAATCATTTCAGAATGGCTAGAACAACTTCAGACTCCTCAAGAGGCGCCTATTTAAAACAGAACAAATGTGAAATCGACGATAGGTGAATATAGACACCCTTTCCTCTATTTGCATTTTGGTTTCTTTGCTTGTCTTTTTAGGTTTGCTTTTCTTGTATTTTGGAGTTTCTGGGTTTTCTGCTAGATTCTAAGCTCCTTGAGGGCAGGGATGGTGTCTATTTGCTCTGCTGTACTCCCCCAAGCACTTGATTTGATGCTGTGCCCACAGCAGATATCAGTAAATACCACTGACTGTTCGATTGATTGATTCTTGGGGAAGGATGGCAGTTGCTTTTCCACAGGTCTTTGCAAGAAAGCGGAAAGTGCCCCAGATCTCTGTTAAAGCCCGACTGAGTGCCGTTCTTAACAGTGAGTTATGAAGAACGTTGAAGAGGTGCAGCAGCGGCTGCCGAAGTCACACAGAGAGATCCTTGCCTCACCATGCACGCGCAGGGCACACGGGACCTATGTCTGAGATTATGGATGACCGCATGCAAGCCATCACCTCCAATAAAAAGCCAATCAAGCGCACGCCCTGCTGGCAGTAGGCTTTGCCTTCCCCCTCGCCCCACTCCTACGAGACAGAGGCGGCCACATTGAAGATTCCCATCAACCGGGAGGTGACAAAACCATTTGACAGTGCTAGCCTTCCTAGGCTTGTACAGTGCTCACCCGGCGGCCCAGGGCCAGGAAAGATGCCTGGCCACATGTTCACAGATGCGATCTCTCAGCCAGAGCCTCCGTCTTTCAAGGCCTTTTCTTTCTCAACCCAGAAGTTAGTCCTAGGGACAAGAATATTAGCAATTTCCCATCTGAAAGCCTAACACCCAGTTACTTCCACCTGGCGGGGGATTAAAAAAACCCCTGGATTTAGATTTTGCTCTTTCAGGTAAAGAACTAAATGAGCTTGTAATTTGCTCTTTAAGAGGGGCTTCCAGCTTTTCTCCTCAAATCCCCAGAGTTGTTCCGGTCCTGATGGCTGCCCAGATAAGGGTCCTGGGATTAGAGGACTGAGCCGACAACGGGAGCCCAAAGAAATCATCCGAAACAGAGCCGCCGTGAGCATCTGTCATGGCTCGGAATAACAAATCAACCCCCGGACACGTTGATAAACACAACCGGGTCCGCATTCATCTCTTTAATGGGACGTTAATGTCCCAGATGGGCCACATTCACCGAAGGGCTGCGTCCCTCCCTGGCACCTTCTAATTGCTACCAGAGGCTGGAAATTTATGGAGTGAGTGCGTTTGAGGTACCGAGCAAGTCTGCCCAATCAATCGTGCCTCTAATTGGAACTGGGGTCTTCACCAGAACAAGCATACCGTTGCTCTTTCGGATAGTTTCCTTGAACTGCATGGTCGGGCCAGCTCTCTGTAGGGTATGTGTCACAGAACTTCTGGAGGCGCCTGCCTTGTGTAAAGCACTGTGCTAAGAGTCGGGGAAAAATACACGGAGGGGGACTGTGTTTGGCCGATTAGGCAGCTAACGTGAAATGGATCTCTCAGGCCTCTCTGGGGAAAGCTCTTAGAGCTTTTAAAAATGTTTTAAAACTTTTTTATTTTGAATGGCATTTGCTAAGCGCTTACTACGTGCCAGGTGCTGTTCTAAGCACTAGGGTAGATACGAGGTCAAGATACAAGGTTGGATCCATAAGGGGCTCACAGTCTTAACCCCCATTTGACAGATGAGGTAACAGCTATAGAGCACACAGCAAGCCCATGACGAATATTACAATTATACCACGTTTACCAGGTTTAATGTTCTATGCAAGGCAGAATTAGAAGCTGAAGACTTAATAATAATAATAATAGTGTTGGTATTTAAGCGCTTACTATGTGCCGAGCACTGTTCTAAGCGCTGGGGCAGATACAGGGCAATCAGTTTGTCCCACGTGAGGCTCACAGATAATCCCCATTTTACAGATGAGGTAACTGAGGCACAGAGAAGTGAAGTGACTCGCCCACAGTCACACAGCTGCCAAGTGGCAGAGCCGGGAGTCGAGCCCACGACCTCTGATTCCGAAGCCCACGCTCTTTTCACTGAGCCACGCTGCTTCATAGCGAATTAAACAAGGCCATGCAGATCAGTCCAGGTCTAGGTTTCGAAAGACATCAGGGTCACATAGCAGACGAGTGGTGGAGCCAGAACTAGAAAGCAGGTCCTTCTGTCTCGCAGCCAGTGCCCTATCCACTGGACCATGCTGCTTCTCTAGTTCTGAATCAAAATACAGGACATCGTGGGTTCATGGAGGGGAGGAAGTAAAAGCATTCAGCAGCCCCATCTCTGGGAAAGATGATCAAAATGCCAGGGCCGTTCAGGGTTTTGCACAGGCCCTGCCCCCTGGCCTGATTATTATTCCTTCTGGAATAATAACACAATAGTGATAGTAATAAAAATAATAATGGTACTTGTTAAGTGTGCATCATGTGCTAAACACTAGGGCAGATACAGGATAAGCATATTGTATAGAGTCCCTGACTCATGTGGGATGCACTGTCTAAGAGGAAAGAAGAACAGAAGTGACTTTTCCAAGGTCACATGGCAGGCAAGTGGTGGAATCAGGATTCGAATCCATTTCTTTTGACTCCCAGCCCTGTGTTTTTTCCACAAGGCCATGCTGCTCTCCTCCCTGAGTCAGAGAAAAGGATGGGAACCCTGATGCCGGAGCTGGATTTAAGGGTGTTTGTCCATTAGCACCAAATTCATTCATTCAATCGTGTTTACTGAGCACTTACTGTGTGCAGAGCACTGTGCTAAGCGCTTGAAATGTACAGTTCGGCAACAGATAGAGACAATCCCTGCCCAACAATGGGCTCACGGTCTAAAATCCCACCAGCAAAATGATATTGGGAGGTACTAGACTACCCTACTAGAAAAGACTGTATGGGATCATGATTAGAGAAGCAGTGGGGCCTAGGGGAAAGAGCATGGGAGTTAGAGGGTCTGGGTTCTAATCCCAGATTCATCACATACCTTGGGCAAGTCACTTTAACTTCTCCGTGCTTCAGTTCTCTCAACTGCAGAATGGGGATTCTTTACCTGTTTTCTCTCCAATTTAGACTGTGAGCCCCATCTGGGTCCTGATTATCTTGTATCTACCCCAGTGCTTAGCACACAGTAAGCCCTTAACAAATGCTACAATTTTACCACGTTTACCGCGCATACCAGGTTTAATGTTCTATGCGAGGCAGAATTAGAAGCTGAAGCCTTAGCGAATTAAACAAGGCCATGCAGATTCGCCCAGGGCGAGGTTTTGAGAGACATCGGGTGGAATCGAGAAAGAAACGCAGTTCATAGCTACTCCAGGATACTCTGTCATCAGACTCATCATCCTGGCTGTTCTTACACGGGTGAAGAGGAGCGGGAAAAGTTCGGCAAGCTGATTAAAACCAAAACCTGAAGGTATTTCAACTCGATCTTTCATTGTTAACCAGCCCTCGACTGCCTGCACGAATAAAAGTCTTTCAACGCCGGAGTGGGACCGGAAGGGTATTAGAGGGGAAATAACGGGGAGCGGGAGTGAAGGTCTCTTACCTCGGAAAACTGCAGTCTCCCAAAGTCACTGGGGGGGCTTGCAATCTTAAAGCCCTTCTTTGGCATGACCCAAGTCTCCAGGGTCTCCAGCTTGCTCACTGCCAGGTTTGTTGCGTGGTGTTTGACGAGAAAGCCCTGGAAACGGTCGGCTAGGAAGTAGAGCTGGACCGAGACCGGGTGGCCCATGGGGTAGTACCTGAAAACCAAACGTGGCAGGTCATTGGAGGCCCCAGAGCGGAGTCGGTGGCAATTTATTCGGCTTTTTGCTGGCTTCGCCTTGCCAAGCCGCTAGAAAGGAGACATTTCTGCTCCTGACCTTTGGTCGGGACATGAGCTACACACATTAGGCCTTCTAACGTTGTGGGCAGGGCATGAGTCCGTTTATTGTTCTACCGTATTCTCCCAAGCGCTAAGTACAGTGCTCTGCCCACAGTAAACGCTAAATAAATACGATACAATGACATGAATGGGGAGGAGACTACGCTGTTCCCTTGTGGGGGATTGGAGGCTGAATCCGGCGAGACATGATGTCGGGCAGATAATGGCATCCTTTCCCCTAAGAGGGACCCAGGTGCAGACCAAAAATAAAAAAATAAAAATCCTGATTTGGGATGCCAGGGGCAGGGAGAGAGATGCTTAGGATAAGTCTGTAGACTCCAGCTTCATGTCTCTGTGGTGGATTCTCGATTCTACAGGCAGCCTCGAAAAGATATTCAAAGCCCTAAAGTGTCATCCTAACTCTCAGGGGCAGAAAAAAAATCGATCTGCTGGTGGGGGGGGGGGGAGGTGGGGGGAGGGCGCTTGACCTTCGGAGTGGGCTTGGGGATGAATATTGCCAACCCTGAGCAGCAGATTCTGGGCGGTCAGTGGCCCAAAGGCAGAAATGCCCAGGTCTTGTGGATGAGCCCAGCCAGGCAGTCGACAAACAAGGCTGACGCCGATGGACAGAGAAAACAGAGCTAGCAAAACAGCTAGCGGACTTGAGCCGCCAACACAAGCAGAAAGCTAGCCGCTGTCTGAAATACTGAAACCTCTATTCTAGTCACTTGCTACAGCAAATATTTACTGGAGAGTCTGAATAAACAAACAACACTTTGGCTGCCACCAGTGATCACTGCTGGATATGGAAAGCTACTCCTGCTGATGCTGAAACATCTCACCCCGTGCTCATTCCAGGGAGCGCCTTTTGGGACAGACATCCTCTTTCCGGACTAACAGATAGACTCGGGCCGCTAGGCGAGTCCTGACTAGCGCCTCTGTTCCCGTAATCCCGTGTTCCTCTGTTCCTGCCAAGATGCATCGAGGGGATAGGAAGGGGCAAGGACCTCGGGATGCAGGCCTCCAGGGTTGACCAGCAAGTCATGTCGGTGGCCTGCGTGGTGCCTCGGTGGCCTGTTTCCCCGCCTCCCCCCTTTATGGTATTTATTAAGCGCTGACCGTGCCAGGCACTGTACTAGGCACTGGGGTAGTTAATAATACTAAATAATGTTGGTATTTGTTAAGCGCTTACTAGGTGCAGAGCACTGTTCTAAGCGCCGGGGGAGATACAGGGTCATCAGATTGTCCCACGTGAGGCTCACAGTCTTAATCCCCATTTGACAGATGAGGTAACCGGGGCACAGAGAAGTGAAGTGACTTGCCCACAGTCACACAGCTGACAAGCGGCAGAGCCGGGATTCAAACCCATGACCCACGCTGCTGGTTGGATTCAGTCCCTAGCCCCATTTTACAGCCCCTTCAGGCTTCTCCCAAGAGTTGCTTTCCCGACCCGGCAGGCTCTAGTCCTGAGTACAGTGAAAGCCACCGTTGAGTAGGATCAACTGCCATCTTCCCGGTTGCATTTTTACACTTGCCTCCGACTCCCTTCCCCTGGCAGACCACTGCTCTCCACATCTCCTAAACCCGACTAAAAGCCCATTTCCTCCAGGAACCCTTCCTTGATTTCTCTCTCAAATCCCCACCCTATTTCCCCTGCTTACCGCAGCACCTAGGCCACTGAGTCCATACCCACTTAAGCACTTAAGTACTCACCCTGTCTCCAACCCACACAGCATTTACGGTCATATACCAGGGGCTTCCCTTATTTGCGATGTAATAATAATAATGTTGGTATTCGTTAAGCGCTTACTATGTGCCGAGCACTGCTCTAAGCGCTGGGGTAGACACAGCGGAGTCAGGCTGTCCCACGTGGGGCTCACAGTCTTAATCCCCATTTTACAGATGAGGGAACTGAGGCACAGAGAAGTTAATAACGGTATCCGTTAAGTGCTTTCTATGTGCCCAGCACTGTTCTAAGTGCTGGGGTAGATATAAGGTTATCATGTTGTCCCACTTGGGCCTCGCAGTCTTGATCCCCATTTGAAAGATGAGGTAACTGAGGCACGGATAAGTTAAGTGACTTGCCCAAAGTCGCACAGCCGACAAGTGTCGGAGCCGTGATTAGAACTCATGGCCTCAGACTCCCAAGCCCTTGCTCTTTTCACTAAGCCATGCTGCTTCTCTATTTCATTTTTATTTACATGTATTTTAGTGTCTGCCTCCCCCTCTAGACTGTAAACTCATCAGGGGCAGGAATCACGTCTCGTCACTCTAATGTGCTCACCGAGCGCTTAACACAGAGATCTATGCGGAGTAAGCGCTCCGTAAACGTAATTAACAGACTCTTCATTACTTCAGAAGGCAGGCATAAGACTTGGTTTCCTAATCAAGTTATTCAACCGGGGCTACTAAAAGGGAGGATAAGGGATGAGAGGCATCCAGAATACGAGGGAGAGAGAGAGAACGAGCTTGTGAAATAAAGGCTGTCCACTCTGCCAAGTTAAAATTGTATGGTAGTGATCCCTCACTTGATGCTTCGTAATAAGGCATTCCACAAACCCCTGTTGCCATTCTGTAAAATGCAGGTTTCCCTCCAGTCCCTTCCAGGAGTCTAAGTTTTTCTCTTCAATTATCATGGCTGTATAAACCTCCTAGGCTTATCCATTCCCTAAAAATCACTGCTCTGTTACAAGGATGAAACATGGGCCATAAATTAAAGGCGTGTGCTCATCCCCTTAGAGCTCCTGCCTGGGCATACATAGCAGGTTTGAAAAATCCAACCTTGTGTGGAGATTTTGTGAGAAAATTCACTTCACTAAACTTTAATTGCTTTGCAGTAAATTTCTAACTGCTGCAACTGCAGCAAGCTACCCCTCATAATAATTATAATTAATTGTGGTATTTGTTAAGCGCTTACTATGTGCTGAGCACTGCTCTGAGCGCGGGGATAGATACGAGGTAATCAGGTTGTCCCACGTAGGGCTCATTTTTTTAGTCCCCATTTTTACAGATGAGGGAACTGAGGCACCGAGAAGTTAAGTGACTTGCCCAAAGTCACAAAGCTGACAGGCGGCGGGGCCGGGATTAGAACCCACGACCTCTGGCTCCCAAGCCCGTGCTCTTTCCACTGAGCCACGCTGCTTCTGCATAGTGGAGCCCCAGGTAGGGTCGGGATAGCTTGCGAGAATAACACCAAGTCTCTGATTAAGACTGTGAGCCCCTTGTGGGACAGCCACTGTGTCCAATCCAGTTAGCTTGCGTCCACCCCAGCACTTAATACAGTGCCTGGCACATAATAGTAATGATGATATTGGTTAAGCACTTACTATGTGCCAAGCACTCTTCTAAGCATGGGATGGATACAAGCTAATCAGGTTAGACAGCGTCTCTGTCCCACATGGGGCTCGCAGTCTTAATTCCCATTTTACAGATGAGGTAGCCGAAGCACAGAGAAGTGAAGTCACTTTCCCAACGTCACACAGTAGTTAAGTGGCAGAGTAGGGATTAGAATCCAGGTCCTAACTCCCAGGTCCATGCTCTATTATTATTATTATTATCATCACAGAAGCGGGGTTCTTGGCCACTTCTGGTTTGGTGGTGCCTCATCTGGGCACAGCAGATCCACAGGATATTATCAACAGTTAAAGCAGAGCGTGATTAAGTGGAAAGAGCACGAGACCTGGGTTCTAATCCCCGCTCTCCCACTCGTCTGCCGTATAATCTGAGGCAAGTCACTTTACTTTCCTGTTCCTCAGTTTCCTTATCTGTAAGATGGGGGTAAAATACCTGCTCTCCATTCTCCTTAGATGGGAGCCGCAAGTGAGGAATCTACCGGAGTCTCCCTCTTCTCTCCCCATGGAGGTTTCGATTGTGAGCCCCTTGAGGGCCAGGGACTGCATTTAATTCCCACCTCCGATTACTTTCCCAGTACTTAGAACAGTGCTTTGCAATTAGTAAATACTTACTGAATACTGTTACTACAGGGCTTAGCACATAGTAAGCACTGAACAAATAGCATTATTATTATGTTCACTTTTCCTCTGAAAAAAAGCAGGCTCTGACTCTCCTAAAAAGGATCAGCTGTTACTGCTTTTGTGTAGGAGTGTCCACACACCTCGGACATCTTAGCTAGGAGGCAGAGACAACTCACCTACCCCTGGTGTTAATAATAATAATAATAATAATAATAATGTTGGTATCTGTTAAGCGCTTACTATGTGCCGAGCACTGTTCTAAGCGCTGGGGTCGACACAGGGGAATCAGGTTGTTCCACGTGGGGCTCACAGTCTTAATCCCCATTTTACAGATGAGGTAACTGAGGCACCGAGAAGTTAAGTGACTTGCCCAAAGTCACACAGCTGACTAGTGGCCGAGCCGGGATTTGAACCCATGACCTCTGACTCCAAAGCCCCTGCTCTTTCTTGTTCCCTCCCCTCTGGTCCCCATCACTCCCTGCACCCCAAATCCTGGCCAACCTCAGACTCCATTTACTCCATCTACAGCCCTGGAAATTGGATTAGACTGTTAGCCCGTCAATGGGCAGGGATTGTCTCTAACTGTTGCCAAATTGTACATTCCAAGCGCTTAGTATAGTGCTTTGCACATAGTAAGCACTCAATAAATACTATTGAACGAAAACAGTACTGAATGAATTCCTCCCACAGTGGCAGCAACTTTCCACTGAAGCAGCCCCCGGACTAAATGGATTTTAATCCGGTTCCCGGGTGACGCAAACCAAAATGGAACCGGATAATTTAGAACTGTTTCCAGACTTGCCCTGGGCAGAACTAGTCCATCTAAAGATCTGTTCCAACTGAAGTGGCCACAGGAACAAAAAAGTGACAAGTAAAAAACTGAAGCGCAGAAAACATAAGCAGGGGCAGCTGCCTTGCTAGGGAGCTCAGGATTCGAGAAGCGTGGGGAAGACAAAAAGGCAAGATCTTTAAAGCTTGTCTACGTATCTTCCATATAAAAAGTCTGGCAGCTAGAGAATGAAGACAGCCTCAAGCTGTCTTGAATATAATAATGTTGGTATTTGTTAAGCGCTTACTACGCGCCGAGCACTGTTCTAAGCGCTGGGGGAGATACAGGGTCATCAGGTCGCCCCACGTGAGGCTCACAGTTAATCCCCATTTTACAGATGAGGTAACTGAGGCCCAGAGAAGTGAAGTGACTCGCCCACGGTCACACGGCTGACGAGTGGCAGAGCCGGGAGTCGAACCCATGACCTCTGACTCCGAAGCCCAGGCTCCTTCCGCTGAGTCACGCTGCTTCCCCAGAATATCTGAGGCAATGAGAGGTCTTTGTCGACTTGTCAAGCATGAAGATGGTAAACGGATGGATTTCTGGAGGTCAGAGGGAGGGGAGTCAAAGGGCAAGAGTCATAAGGAGCCCCAGACAGGGCAAACAGCAGCTTCTGCCACTCCTTGCATTATGATTATAATAATGATCATAATAATAGAAATAATAATGATAGTGGTATTTAAGTGCTTAATATGTGCCAAGTACTGTTCTAAGCACTGGGGAAGATACAAGGTAATCAGGTTGGGCGCAGTCTCCGTCCCGTACGGGGCTCACAGCCTAGATCCCCATGTTAGGGATGCGTTAACTGAAGTGCGGAAAAGCGAAGTGACTTGTCCACGGTCGCACGGCAGAAAAGTGGCGGAGCTAGGATTAGACCCCAGGTTCTACGGCTTATTTCCCTCCCCTACCTGAACACAGCCCCAGTGAAGCTGAACGGAAGCTCTGTTTGCAAGGCAGAAGGGAGGAGGATTCTGGAGGAAATATGTTAGTAAACAGAACTCCTCAGAGCTCCTCTGCGAGGGAGAAATGAGGGGATCCCTGCTCTTCCTAATTCTTTCGTTGGCGGAGACAACAATCAAAAAAAAGTGAAAAGAAATGTGACCACCCAGACACAAACTCCATCCTGAACAACGGTGTTATTGCCAAGAAGAAACTTAGCCGGGAAGTAGAGACAACTCACCTGCCCCTGGTGTCATTTCTGCCCTCTGGCCCCCATCACTTCCCGCGCCCCAAATCCTGGTCAACCTCAGTAAGCCTAGGGGTGTCCCTAGGACAGATATGCTCGGCCCCTCCCCTGGATGGGCAAGAAGGGTGAGGGTCTTCCCAGGGCAGACTAGACTGCCCTCTGGACTGTAAGCACATTTTCGGCAAAGAATGTGTCTGCTTACTGTGGCTCTGGACTCTCCCGAGCACTCAGGACAGTGCTCTGCACACAGTAAGCACTCAATACATGCGATTGATCGAATGCATCTTGCTTCCTGTACTCTGGGGGTGAAGGGCTAGGGTGGGAGTCACTGACCGGCAGCGGTTGTCCCCTTCTGTGTGCAACGAGGTCTCAGCTCGCCGCAGACCCAGGCGGGCGAAGGAGTGGTACATGGTCAGCGTGACATCGCTGGCGCTGTGGATCCCGTCGGGCTCGTCGTACGCGTTCTCCCAGTACGCCCTGAGCCCGGGGGTGCCCGACGGGTAGTTGCCGTACAGGTAGTAGTCCAGCTGGCCGATTACTTCTTGATTCACCACCGCTTCAAATTTCCGCGCGAAGAACGTCGGGCGGGCGGTCTGCTGTTCTCGGGAAACAGGGAGGAACCGAATGTTAGACCGAACCCAGATTCACATCAGTGGATTCATTCAATTTTATTTACTGAGCTCTTACTGGGTGCAAAGCACCGTACTAATAACCACTTGGGAGAGTACAACAATAAATGGACACCTTCCCTGCCCACAACCAGCTTATAGTCTAGAGGGGGAGACAGACTATACGACTAAATAAATGAACAAATAAATAAATAACAGCTATGTTCACAAGTGTCATGAGACTGCTGGGTGGAGGGGGGCACGGGTGAATAAGGGGTGAATAAAGAAGAGGAAAGGGAGACTTAGGGAAAGCATCTAGGAGATGTGCCTTCAATAGGGTCTGAAAGGGGGGAGTGTAATCGTCTCTCAGCGACGAGGAAGAAAGGCATTCCGGGCCAGAGGGAGGACGTGGGCGAGAGGTTGGCGGCGAGATAAAACAAAATTGAGATAGAATGAGAAGGTTAGCAAAGTGTGTGGGCTGGGCTGTAGTAGGGGAGTAGTGAGCTGAGGTAGGAGCGGGCAAGGTGGTGAACTGCTTTAAAGCCAATGGTGAGGAGTTTCGTTTGATGCGGAGGTGGACGGGGTTGAGGGCAGAGGGGCACCACTCGTTTCTCTGTGTCTCAAAATCCCTCCCCAGCCTGTCCCCACACCCTCTTCAGACACCCCGATACAGAAAACAGAAACCACTCTGGAAATGGTTCGTTGACTTGGGTGACCGACAGAATGGTTCTTGGCGGGGTGGGCCAGCCTCGGGAGTCTGGGAGGGATCCATGAAAGCACGGATTCTTGGAGACACAATAGGGAGTTGCACATTTCTGGGAATTTGGGAGGGATAGGGCTCTTATCCAGACCTGGCTTTAAACTTCGATTGAGTTGAAGTTTCAATCCTGGGAAAAAGAGAGGACGACCCTCTACCTCCCTCACCCTCGGCCACGTCACCATCCCCAGGAAGGGAAAGAACCATATTACTGCAGCTCAGCGAACGCTGACTAGCATCAGGGGTGGCATGACTGAAATGCAGTGTGGGCTCCTCGCCCTCCCCAGTCCTCCACAACGGCAAGGGCACGGAGGACGTACCCTACCAGGCTCCTTAATGCTCACTGAATTCAAACCCTGGAGTTGCTTACTAGTGGAAATGGTTTGTAGCACAGGAAGGGGCTTTTAGGAGAGCTTTGACAGAAGGGAGGGGCATTGTTTGGTGAAAGAGGGGTGGCATTGCAGGCATCGGGGGTAATAGCACGCATGGAAGCTTGGACCTGGGTGAACTGGGGTGAATTCACAGGGGGCGGTGGAAGAAAAAGGCAGCTGCGAGGAAGGGAGGGACGGGGGGAGCTGGTTGGTGCCAAGAATTTCAGTTTGACGGGGGATATTGCAGGACCGTGGTGAAAGGATCATGCCTCGACCCCATGATGGAAATGTTTTGTGCCACTGTTCTCCCTTCCCCTTAGACTGTGGGTCTCCATGCAGGACAGAGATTGCATCCCACCTGATTATCTTGTGTCTTGCCCAGCACTTAGTACAGTGCTTGTCACCTACTACTACTGATAATAATGATTGTGGTATTTGCTAAGCACCTATCATATGCCAGATACTGTTCTAAGCATTGAGGTAGATACAAGCTGATCGGGTGGAACGGTCCCTGTCCCACAGAAGACTCAGTCTTAATCCCCATTACACAGATGAGGAAATCGAGGCACGGAGAAGTTAAGTGCCTTGCCAAGGTCAATCAGCAGACAAGTGGCAGAGCTGTGATTAGAACCCAGGTCCTTCTGACTTCCAGGCCCGTGCTCTATCCACTAGGCCATGCCGCTTCCCAAACTACATCAGAATAGACTAGGAGAAGGTCACACAGGCCTCCCGGATAAAATGTTCTGCTCTGCTAGAGTCTTCCATTAGCCGAACCGTCAGCAAGTCTCCTTTTAAACTTGAGGGAAAAAGCCGAAATCTATTTTAGGGGATTAAAATGGGTGACACATGCGAAAATAATTCAAATACTGTGGGCTGAAAGTAATCAAGTCAGGCCAAATAGAAGAGTCCGTGGACGGCCAGCAAATCCGTCTTGCTGTGTAATTCCATACTGCAGCAGCACCGGTTGAGAGAGAGGTATGCCTGTCACTGTGTGTCCAGACTGTTGACCGGAAAGGAATTTGTTTAATCTCTCTTCGAGCAGGTGAAATGTACTGTGGCTATTTCAATCTTACTCAGATAATGAATTGGAAATTTTCCTCCCCAGTCCTCATTTTTTCGTTTCCACTTGTGTTTCTGGGTGACTGAGAGGAGAGAGAAAGACCCAGAGCCCGTAAGATGCTTGTCGTGGAAAGAGGTGAGGTGGGAGGGAGGAAGAGGAAGGGAAAAGGAGACATGGGAAGAGAGAAAGGAGGGAGAAAGGGAGGGAGGAAAACAAAGGAGAGAGGAGGGGAGGGAAGGATAAAGGGAGGAGTGGAGAAAGGGAGGGAGAGGGAGAAATAGGAAAGGAGAAAAGAAAGGAGAAAATGAGGGAGGGAGGGAAGGAAGGAAAGGAGAAAAGAAGGAAAGGAGGGACAGAGGGAGAAGTGGAGGAAGGGAGGAAGGGCAAATAGGAAGACAGAAAGGGAGGGAGGGAAGGAAAGGAGGTAAGGGAAGGATGGGGAGGAGAGGAGGAAGGGAAGGAGGAGAAGGAGGAAAAGAGAAAAGGAGGGAGAAATTGAGGGAGGGAAGAAGAGAAGGAAAGGAGGAAGGAGGGAAAGGTGGGAAGAGGGAAAGGGCAGAGGGAGGAGATATAGGGAAGGAGAAAAGGAGGGAGAAGAGGAAAGGGAGGGAAAAGAGAGAAGGTGGGAGGGAGGGAGAAAGTGAGGGAGGGAGGAAAGGAAGGAAAGGAGGGAAGAGGAAAGGGAGGGAAAAGAGAGAGGGTAGGAGGGAGGAAAAAAGTGAAGGAGGGAGGGAGAAAGGGAGGCATTGAAATGGAGAGTTGAGCTCAAGCCAAAGAGAGGAGACACTGATTCAGGAAGAAATGCTCAAAAAGGAAGAAATGCTGCAGTTGGATGTGTTTTCCCAGGAACAGAGTCCCGAGGACTGCCACGTCCGCAGTACCCCCACCCCATCAAGGGCTGTTCTAATTCCAATAGGTTTTCCCTGTGCCTTGGCCTGCCGACTCAGGAAATCCATGCTGCCCTTTTTTCTCCCTCAAGTCTTCTGCATTCGGGAAGCTACAGGAAGAAATGGAGGGCTATCCCTAAGCCTCCTGGAATCTGGGGTGCCCACTTTTCATGTAGAGCAGGGGAGCTAGCAGATGTGGACGTGGAACAGGAAGAGGTTTCTGGGAGGGGAGAAAAAGGGAGGAAAACAGAGAAGGGGGAAAGGAAGCAGTGGGTGCGGAAGGAGGAGCCCCTCTGGTCGGCACAGGGGATCAGGGCCAGATGTGAGCCGCCTCCCGGCCCCAAAGCCCACCAGGGAAGAGCCTTACCCCCGGCCCCACCTGGTTGGGGATCCACCAAGGTGGGTTGCCACGACTGGGACCCCTCAAGACAACACAAGTGCCATTGTTCTTGGGCCACCGGGCTGGGATCTGCTCACCACACCCAACACCGTGTGGACAATCTGGCAGGCCTGGATGCTGACCCTAGTCTTCCCATGTCCGTGCTTGCACTGCCTAAGAAGTGAGTGCCGACATCTCAGTTGCTCGGGATCTCGGCTTCCAACCCACCCTGGGTGCAACCTCCTGCCCGGCCCCCAGGTTGGGCAGGGCGCTCCGCCCATGGGGTCTCCACCAACCCCCCGAAATCCTGTGAGAACCAATACTGCAGCTACATCGTCCTCATCCGGTCCTCCTCCTGCCAGCACGGAGCAAGAAATGGAACTGCCATATTGCCTCCACCTTTGCTTTCTGGTTCCAAGAGATAGGGTGGGCTAGCTGCCCCCTTGCCCAAAGAGCTGTGCCAGCCCCACGGGCAAAGTTTCTCCCCTTGGAGTGGGTCCTTACTGTAGCTCTGGGAGGCAGGGGGGAGGGGAGGTTGGTCATTTACCGAGTCGCGGTTGAATTCGGTCTAGACACTGGGCCGCACTACATTAAAGTGTAAGCTCACTGTGGGCAGGGAATGTGTCCTATTGTACTCTCCCAAGTGCTTAGCCCAGTTCCTTGCAAACAGTAAGTGCTCAATAAATGCATTCATTCAATTGTATTTATTGAGCGCTAATTGCGTGCTGAGCACCCTTGGGAAAGTACATCACACAATTAAGACTAACAATCCCTACCCACAACAAATTCACAGTCTAGATGGGGGGAGATAGACATCAGCATACATAAACAGACATTAATATAAATAAATAAAATAAATACAAATGAATGAATGGAGTGGCATTGCCCCAGGGCCTCTCTGATATTATTGCCTGAGGAGCTTCTCACGTTCTCCCTCGCACCTGAGGAGGAGGATAGCGACTCCTTATCCTTTTTCAGAGATTCCTTATCCTTTTTCAGAGTCTCTTGTTTCAGCACATTAAGTGTGTCTTAGCTGGCACTATGGCCCAGCCCCCTCTGGGTCAAGATGTTTTATTCCATTTCTACGAACCAAACCTGGTTCCTTCCCTGTCTCGGCCCCACGTAGCTCCCGGTCCCATAATAATGATGGTATTTGTTAAGTGCTTACTCTGTGCCAGGCCCCGTTCTAACTGCCGGGGAAGGTTCAAGCTAAGCCGGTCGGACACCGTCCCTGTTCCACATGGGGCTCACAGTCTTAATCCCCGTTTTACAGGTGAGGTAACTGAGGCCCAGAGAAGTCACACAAAAGACAAGTGACAGAGTTGGGATTAGAACGCAGGTCCTTCTGACTCCCCGGCCCATCCTCTATAATAATAATGGTGGTACTTGTTCAGCGTTTACTAGGTGCCAAGCACTGTTCTAAGTGCCGGGGGAGATAGAAGTTCATCAGGTTGTCCCACGTGGGGCTCACAGTCTTAAAACCCCCATTTTACAGATGGGGTAAGTGAGGCCCAGAGAAGTGAAGTGACTCGCCCAAAGTCACACAGCTGACAGGTGGCGGAGCCGGGATTCGCAGTGCAGGGAGCACCGGGGGGGGGGGGGGGGGGGATGGAGGGAGGGGAGTTAGAAACGAGCCCGGGGCCGGGGGGGCCGGGGCGGCGGGGTCCCTCACCTGGAAGCGGTGGAAGTCCGCGGGCTTGAAATCGTTGGGGGAGCAGCCGCACCAGTCCACGATGTGCTTGTACTGGCACTTGCAGCCCAGCTTCCGGTTCCAGTTGGTGATGCGCAGGTTGTTGTCCACCATGCTCCCGCAGTGGGGGCTGTTCTCCAGGACGGTGTGGAAGAAAGACTGTGAGGGAGACACGAGGGCAACACGAAACTTTCAGGAAGTCAATCATACTTATGGGGTGCTTTCTGTGTGCAGAGCACTGTGCTACGCGCTTAGGAGAGTACACCACACCGATATTAAAAACACATTCCCGGCCCACAGCAAGCTGCCTTGGGTCAAAGATCTCTCCCTTGACTGACTTCCTAATAACGATAGCGAGAAGTACAGCATTTGTTAAGAACGTACAAGCCAAGTTATGCCACGCACTAGCGTGGCTCAGTGGAAAGAGCCCGGGCTTTGGAGTCAGAGGTCATGAGTTCGAATCCCAACCCTGCCTCTTGTCGACTGTGGGCGAGTCACTTAACTTCTCTGTGCCTCAGTTACCTCATCTGTAAAATGGGGATTAAGACCGTGAGCCCCACGTGGGACGACCTGATTCCCCTGTGCCTCCCCCAGCGCTTAGAACAGTGCTCTGCACATAGTAAGCGCTTAACAGATACCGACATTATTATTATTATTAAGAAACAAGATAATCAGGCAGGTCACAGTCCCTATCTCAAATGGGGCTCAGAGTCTAAATAGGAGGGAGCGGGATTTAATTCCCAGTTTCCTGAGGCCCAGAGATGTGAAGTGACTTGCCCGAGGTCACGCGGCAGGCGTGTGGCAGTGGCAGGATTAGAATCCAGGTCCTCTGACTCCCGGACCCCTGCTCTTTCCACTAGGCCACGCTCCTTCGCTTCTGGTTCATATTTGCGGATCAAGACAGCCGAAGAAGAGACTGTGCCGATCTGACCCCCTTAGTGGGACTACTATCCATCAGGCCGCGGTATCCAGGGAGCACTTACTGTGTGCAGAGCACTGTATTAAGCACTTGGGAGAGTTCCAAACAACTTAGTTGGTGGGCGCTATTTCTGCCCTCAAGGAACTTACAGTCATTTAATAATGGTGGTATTTGTTAAGCGCTTACTGTGTGCAAAGCACTGTTCTAAGCGCTGGGGGGGGGGATACAAGGTGATGAGATTTCCCCATGTGGGGCTCGCGGTTTTGATCCCCATTTTCCAGATGAGGTAACGGAGGCCCAGAGAAGTGAAGTGACTTGCCCAAAGTCACACAGCTGGCAAGCGGCGGAGCCGGGATTAGAACCCACGACCCTCCCAAGCCCGGGCTCTTTCCACTGAGCCACGCTGCTTCTCACTATTACTACTAGAATACTGTAGCAGCAGCGTGGCTCAGTGGAAAGAGCCCGGGCTTTGGAGTCAGAGGTCATGAGTTCGAATCCCGGCTCGGCCACTTGTCAGCTATGTGACTTTGGGCAAGTCACTTCACTTCTCTGTGCCTCAGTGACCTCATCTGTAAAATGAGGATTAAGACCGTGAGCCCCACGTGGGACAACCTGATTCCCCTGTGTCTACCCCAGCGCTTAGAACAGTGCTCGGCACATAGTAAGCGCTTAACAAATACTAACATTATTATTACTACTGGTGGTGCTGCTATTACCTCTCCTACTTATCCACCCGCTTCTGCAATTATATCCCAGTTTACCTCTGTGTCCAACGTCATAACTCTGCGCCTTTCACGATAACTTATTTTTTGTTTAGCCTTCCACTGACTTCTTGCTCACACCCTCTCCACCACCTGGAACTCCTTTCCCTCTCCACCACCCGGAACTCCCTCCCCTTCTTCTATGTGATAGACGCCGATCGATTTCTAAACTGCCCAAATTATATTCTCCCCAGCTGCCACTGAGGCATTCTGCACTAAACACCCTTTTAACCAGCCGATAGCAATTATATTCATTCATTCGATAGTATTTATTGAGCGCTTACTATGCGCAGAGCACTGTACTAAGCGCTTGGAATGGACAGTTGGGCAACAGATAGAGACGATCCCTTCCCTGATTTAAACACACGAAACGACTTGGCCTCGTGGATAGAGCATGGCCCTGGGAGGCAGAAGTACCTGGGTTCTAATCCCAGCTCGGCCATTGGCCATCTGCCATTGAGAAGCAGCGTGGCTCAGTGGAAAGAGCTCGGGCTTGGGAGTCAGAGGTCATGAGTTTGAATCCCGGCTCTTCCCCTTGTCAGCCGTGTGACTGTGGGCAAGTCACTTCACTTCTCTGGGCCTCAGTTACCTCATCTCTAAAATGGGGATTAACTGTGAGCCTCCCGTGGGACGACCTGATCACCCTGTATCTACCCCAGCGCTTAGAACAGTGCTCTGCATATAGTAAGCGCTTAACAAATACCAACATTATTATTTGTCTGCTGTGACCTAGGGCAAGTCGCTTTACTTCTCTGTGCCTCAGTTACCTCATCTGGAAAATGGGGATTCAGACTGAGAGCCTCATTCATTCATTCAATAGTATTTACTGAGCGCTTACTAGGTGCAGAGCACTGTAGTAGGCGCTTGGAATGGACATTTCGGCAACAGATAGGGACAATCTCTGCCCAGTGACGGGCTCACAGCCTAAACGGGGAGACAGCACAGCAAAAGAGAACAAAACAAAAACAAGATCACATCATCAAGGAGATATACACCCCATTTACAAAATAAATAGGGTAATAAATAAAATATACAAATGAGCACAGTGCTGAGGGGAGGGGAAGGGGGAAGAGCAGAGGGTTGGGGGGAGGAGCGGAGGGAAGGGGACACACGAGAGACATAGATTGGTGACACATAGTAAGTGCTTAACAAATACCATCTCCTCTCTTCTTCTCCCATCTTTCTGCAATTTATTTTTCTTTCCGTATCTCTTGCAAGATTTTAAATTCTTAATTAAGGACACAGATGGGCTCTACTAATTCTATTGTACTCGCTCAAGCTCGTAGCACAGTCTTCATTACCTAGTAGGTGCTCACTAAATGTTATTAACATACACACACAAGTGCTAAGGATAAATCTTTACATGTTAAAGGTGGCTTTTGGGTTGATACAACTCAGAGTGATGGGGATTTTTTTCAATGTTTGTGTGTATTTTTACTCATTTATTTATTTTTATTTTCTTTTTGCGAGGTATTTCTTAAGCACCTACTATGTGCCACCACTGTTCCAAGTGCTGGGGTAGACAAGATAATCAGGACGGGCACAGTCCCTGTCTCACATGGAGCGCGCGGTCTAAGTCGGATGATTTAATCCCCATTTTACAGATGAGGCAATTGAGGCAGACACACAGCAGACAAGTGGCAGAGCTGGGAACAGAACCCAGGTCCTCTCACTCCCAGGCCTGTCCTCTTTCCACTAGGCCCACTGCTTCTCATCCAGATTCCACTCTTTGTAAATACTTTTCCGTCTGCCTTCCCCATTAGAGAGTGTCGCCTTGTGGGCCGGAAACACGTTTTGCGGTTCTGCTGCAATTTCCCAAGTACTTAATACAGTGTACCGCACTCAGTACCCATTACTAATACTAAATTTCCTCTAGATTTGTAAACTCCTTGAGTGCAGGGATCGTGCCTACCAACTCTATTATACCACGTGAGCCCGCTGCAGGTAGGGATTGTCTCTGTTGCTGAACTGTACTTCCCAAGAGCTTAGCACAGGGCTCTGCACACAGTAAGCGCTCAATAAATACGATTGAATGAATGAATGAGTGAATACTCTCCCACACGTTCAGTACAAAGCCCTGTATTCTGTGAGAGTTCAATAAATAGCACCGATTGTTTGATTAAGCCCCAGCAATGTGCCTGACACAATGTGTCGGAAGCAACAAGAGAGATCCTTGGGTCATCACCATGACTTCTTGCTCTGACTAAATCACCCTAATTTAGGACAGTGCCATCAATCAACCCTTCACTCAATCAGTGGTATTTATTGAGCTCTTACGGTGTAAATAGAGAAGCAGCGTGGCTCAGTGGAAAGAGCATGGGCTTTGGAGTCAGAGGTCATGAGTTCGAATCTCAGCTCTGCCACTTGTCAGCTGTGTGACTGTGGGCAAGTCACTTCACTTCTCTGTGCCTCAGTTACCTCATCTGTAAAATGGGGATTAAGACTGTGAGCCCCATGTGGGACAACCTGATTCCCCTCTGTCTACCCCAGCGCTTAGAACAGTGCTCGGCACATAGTAAGCGCTTAACAAATACCAACATTATTAAATAGAGTGTGAAGAGCCTGAGCTTGCGAGTCAGAGGTCGTGGGTTCTAATCCCGGCTCCGCCACGTGTCAGCTGTGTGACTTTGGGCAAGTCACTTCACTTCTCTGGGCCTCAGTTACCTCATCTGGAAAATGGGGATTTAAAGACTGTGAGCCCCACGTGGGACAACCTGATTAGCTACTTTCTACTCCAGAACAGTGCTTGGCACATAGTAAGCGCTTAACAGATACCAACATTATTATTATTGTTATTGTGGGGCTAGGGTGTAGGGAGCCAGGAGGAGAACAAGAGCTTTGGTTGGGCCAGTAACCTAGAAAGGTTTACACTGCCTTCAAAACCAGTGGGTAGAGGAAAGCTCAAACCGAGGTTTGCTCTGAAATCTGACTTTGAGAAAGGGACGGGGGGAGATTATTTTCATAAATAACTCTAGTATGACCTAGAAGTACGTGGAAAAATCATGATCGAGTACGACCCCCACGTCATCTCCTGACCCTTCTTTAATGTTAAATGACAGGCCGGTGAATTTGGATTTTATGCTTGAACTGTGCTTAGACCCACAGAGCCGTACATTCTCAGTCAAGCAAAGGGAACCCCCCCCCCCCCCCAATTATCCACTGCCCTGTGTCCTTCCATAACGCTAAAGAAATTCCATGCGAGATAATGGATGAAAAGGTGATCGGAGTTGAGAGAAGAGGTGATTTTAGTAGAAACAGGATTAAAGGTAGATTGCTCAACACGTGTGCTGAATACTAAGAACCACTCAAGTGATGACAACCGCGGTAATTCCAATCAATGACAAAAAGCCTGTTGTCCTCAGCCCGGCCTCATCAGACCCCAAACACGCAGCTGTAGCCACGAGGGTGAAACCTCCGAAATGGAGTTTGCACCCCTTCCTTCATGAACACCTTCCCTCCTCTTGGCAGGAGACAGTGGCCGACAGTGCTGAGAAGCAGCGTGGCTCGGCGGAAAGAGCCCGGGCTTTGGAGTCAGAGGTCAGGGGTTCGAATCCCGGCTCGGCCACTTGTCAGCTGTGTGACTGTGGGCGAGTCACTTAACTTCTCTGTGCCTCAGTTACCTCTTCTGTAAAATGGGGATTAAGACGGTGAGCCCCACGTGGGACAACCTGATTCCCCCGTGTCCACCCCAGCGCTTAGAACAGTGCTCGGCACATGGTAAGCGCTTAACAAATACCAACGTTATTATTATTATCCTTGGGAACCTGCTTTGGACCCACCAGGTGTATCCCAGGTTTGATGCCGTGCCCTACAGCAAGTAATGCCTGCAGCCACGCAGACGGCTGTTGTAAGGGTCGATTCCCACCCCTTCTGATAACGAGGATGATTGTGGTATTTGCGGAGGGCTCACTTTTTTGCCAATCGCTGCACTCATTAGAGAAGCAGTGTGACTTAGTGGATAGAGCATGGGCGTGGGAGGCAAAAGGACCCGGGTTCTAATCCTGGCTCTGCCACTTGTCTCCTGTGCGTCCTTGGGCAAATTACTTCTTCTTTGTGTCTCAGTTACCCCATCTGTAAAATGGGGATTAAGACTGTGAGCCCAGTGTGGGACAGGGACCGGGACTAACCCAATTTGCTTGTATTCGACCCAGTGTTTAGTATGGTGCCCGACACTCAACTGTATATATTTTCATTACCCTATTTATTTGGTTAATGAGATGTACATCACCTTGATTCTATTTATTTGCTATTGTTTTAATGAGATGTTCATCCCCATAATTCTATGTATTGCTATTGTTTTTGTCTGTCCGTCTCCCCCGATTAGACCGTAAGCCCGTCAAAGGGCAGGGACTGTATCTGTTACCGATTTGTACATTCCAAGCGCTTAGTACAGTGCTCTGCACATAGTAAGCGCTCAATCAATACTATTGAATGAATGATTGTTTAACAAATGCCATTATTCTTATTCTTATTATTAATATAATAATATGAACAAGCACTGAATGGAATCCACTAAAATTAAACAGTCTCTGAAACACATGGAGGCTCACAGTTCTAAGGGAATGGGAGACCAGGCATTTAGTCCTATTTTACAGATGAGAAACTGAGGCCCAGCAAGGTTAAGTGACTTGCCCAGCATGACACAGCAGGCAAGTGGCAGAGCGAGATTAAAACCCAAATCTCCTGAATCCCAGGCCCATCTTTCTTCCACTGAGCCATGTTGCCTCCTCTTCTGCTTCCCAAGGAATAACTGTTGAGGGAGCCTGGCTCAATGAGATGGCACGACTAGGGCCTTAGCTTGCCCTCCAGCAGGCTGAATATGGAGCAAAAGCAGAGAAACAGCGTGGACTAGGGGAAAGACAACAGGCTTGGATGTCAAAAGGCCCGAGTTCTAATCCCCATTCTGCCACTTGCCTGCTGTGTGGCCTTGGGCAAGCCACTTTGTTATTAATGATTCAGAAGACAAGAGATTAGAATATTTAATCTAAGTAATGGCCCGAAAAACCACCCTGAAATATTATTTGATAATAATGGTTAAAGTCATAACACAACCCTCTCAACTAAGACCCTGTGCCATAAGACACATGATGGATTCAAAGTTCTTCCAACAAACACCTGACTTCTAAGTTCTAAGACAAAACTTCTAAGTTCTGTCTGCAATATATGTACACATTTTAAGTTTAAACACACTCTCCTGAAAACTGCAAACATTTCAAACGCCCATTCGAAAGAGCACTCTGATAGACTAGGGGATGCCATGTTTTGGAATCTTTTCAGCACGGAATTCAGAATGAGAAGGGATTCTGTGAGCCCCATTTGGGACAGGGACTGTGTCCAACCTGATTACCTTGTATCTACTCTGGTGCTCGGAACAGGGCTTGGCACATAGCAAGTGCTTAACAAATGCCATAATTATCAATATCATGACTATTATTCTAAGGCGAGAGGTGATTCTTCAATTGCTTGATACCTCTGAAGGAGGCTTTAAGCTGCGACAACAGCTAATTCCGCAACTACTGTTCTCCGAAGCTATTGCTAGCAGACTCTCAGGGTTGAGAATGGCACCTACCTCAGCAGGAAGCAGAGTATAGGAGTAAAACTGCTTCATTTTGGTGACCAGATCATCGTTGGAGAAGGTCACGTACTCCACAAATTTCCTGTTGAGCAGAAACCAATCAGAGCCTCCATCCACTGTGATGCCCTCTGGAATCTTTCGGTCTCCCAGTCGCCACATGTGGGTGTCACACTCAAGGAACAGCCTGTCCAGGCCTTGTTTTCGGATAAACCTAAGGGGAAGGAAAAGATTCAACAACTTGGCAAATCAGAAGAGGCAGCAGGAATAAGGCCTGAAGTTAAACCACAGCAGGCTGGTCGCTTCGAGGGTGGATGGCCTGACGGAACTTCAGTTTTCGTACCGATTTAAAGTCTAATCTACAGACTACGATGAATAAATAAAATGAATGGTGGTATTTGTTAAGCGCTTACTATGTGCATTGTTCTAAGCGCTGGGGGATACAAGGTGATCAGGTTGTCCCACCTGGGGCTCACAGTTTTAATCCCCATTTTCCAGATGAGGTAACTGAGGCCCAGAGAAGTGAAGTGACTTGCCCAAAGTCACACAGCTGGCAAGCGGCAGATCCGGGATTAGACCCCGCGACCTCTGACTCCCAAGCCCAGGCTCTTTCCACTGAGCCACACCGCTTCCCCTAAGCCCTGGTACGGTAACTCCTTAAAGGTCAGGAGTGAGTGAGGACGTTACTGGAGAGGATAGGCCGGGCTGGAGGCCATTTTGCAACTGGCAAAATATTCAACCCCCAGTGAGGAATCTCAGAACAGCACTAAGACACCCAATCCCAGTGAGACATAAAGTAAGTCCTGAGCCCAGCTTTAAATCTCACCCTCGAAGCTGTTCGAATCAATGGTAAGGCAAGATGGCCGGCTGGATGGAGGTGTTTATGATGTGAAAAAATGTCGGGGGGGGGGGGGAGGGGCTGCCCTTCATCAATAAAAGCTATTCACATCACAGGCCGGCTGACTGCTTACATTTCCCCCTGCACAATTAAATGTTGATGGATATTCGTTTTCTGGGCCATTTTCACCCATTTCACACATTCCATGGGGCACACTATTTGCCTCACTTTATTGCTCTCTGGAAAAAGGGATTTCAGTCCACTGTGAGACACATTCCTTCCCGAGATATCCCAGGGACGCAGACTTGAGGTGTGTTTATTAGTGCCATTTTTAAGATAGGGAAACTGAGGTTCAAAAAGGTTAAATGACTTGCCTGGTGGCAGAGTCAAAGTTAAAATCGGTTTTAAAGCACAGAGTCAGTTTGCCCCGTCCCATCTCATCTCTCTGAGCTCCAACTCCAGCCCAGTCTGCACACTTTGCACCTCCAGTGACAGCTTGCTCACTGTGTGCCCCCACCTCATCTATCTCACCACTGACCCCTTCCTCTTGTCCTCCCTCTGACCTGGAATTCCCTCCCCTTTCATATTCTCCAGATCACCACTCTCCCTACCTTGAAAGCCTTATTAAGGGCACATCTCATCCAAGAGGGCTTTCCGTCTTTTCCCTGACTCCCGCTCCCTTCGGTCTCCCCTTTGCGTTTGGATCTATACCCTTTGGGCACTTGGCATTCATCGCGTAGTACGGTGCTCTGCACATAGTAAGCGCTCAATAAATACTATTGAATGAATCTCACCCTGAGCCTCGCAGCACATATGTATATTCATTCAATAGTATTTATTGAGCGCTTCCTATGTGCAGAGCACTGTACTGAGCGCTTGGAGTGTACAATTCGGCAACAGATAGAGACAGTCCCTGCCCATTGACGCGCTTACAGTCTAATCGACGGGCTTACAGTATATCTCTGTAATTCATTCATTTTTATTAACGCCCGTCTCCCCCTCTCGTCTCTGAGCTCTTTATCGGCAGGGAAAGTGTCTACCAACTCTGTTGCCTTATAGGCTTAGCACAGTGTTCTGCACACAGTAGGCACTCAATAAATAAAATTGACAGATTGACCAAAGCCAAGTTTCTTAGCTCCCTGGACCACACTTTATCTTGCCTAATAAGCCCGGGATAAAGCCATCTTGACAAGGGAGCAGGCAAAGCCCTTATTAAAAATGACTCAGTAAGTGTTTTACATTACAACTGTAATATAAGTACTGTGCCATAAGAAGCAACTGCCTTCCAAGAGGCACTTAAAAAAACAACACACCACAGTGAGGTCAGCAGGGCGAAATTATAACTTTGTTGTGACAAGCGTCTAATTATGCAACAGCTTCCAGTAATAGCCACATCCCTAATCCTAAAGTTTAGACTAATATAAAAACGGTAACTCAAAATAATACTGGCGTTAATAATTTGTGGCAGTGAAGGAAAAAAGCAAGGTAAGTGGGCTTGCAAAATTTTTCTTTCCATGAATCAGCTTCTAATTTCATGTTCCATTTTAAGGGATAATGGCATGGGTTTTGAAATTTTAATGTGGTGTCAGAGACTATAATCTTCAAATACAATATTTATGTAGTAATCTACTAAATGAAATATTCATGGCCGAGAAAATTTTGGTCACTCTATTATTTGCAGCATCCAAAATAATACGAAGCTTCAAATGCATGTTTTGATTAACAGCCTCAAACAAGTGTCCCTCTCTTAGAAAATCACATCTCCTCCGAGAGACTTTCCTTGACTAAGCCCTCACTCCCACATTGGCTATGCACTTGGGTCTGAAACACTTAAGCACTTTGCTATTCAACCTTCCCCCACAGCACTTATGTACAGATCTATTTTTTTAATAGTATTTGGTAAACCTTTACTGTGTGCCAGACACTGAACTAAACACTGAGGAAGGGACGATATAATCAGGTCAGACGCAGTCCCTATCCTATGTGGTCTCATAGTCCGAATGGGAAGGAGAACAGGCACTGAATCTCATTTTACAGATTAGGAAACTGGGGCACAGAGAAGTCAAGTGAATTATCCAGAGCCACACAGCAGGCAGGTGGCAGGGTCGAGATCAGAACGAAGATCCTCTGACTTCCAGGCCCGTATTCTTCCCACTGGGCGACACCGCTTCCCTTCTGAAATTCGCTTTAATGTCTGTTTGCTCCCCGAGTCTGTAGCTTTCCATAGGCAAGGATAGCGTCTTCCTAGTGTACGTATCGGAGAAACAGCATGGTCTAACGGAAAGAGCACAGCCCTGGGAGTCAGAGGTCTGGGGTTCTAATCCTGACTCCGCCACTTGCCTGCTGTGTGCGACCGTGGGAACATCGTTTCACTTCTCTTTTCCTCTTAATGATAATAATGATGTTGGTATTTGTTAAGCGCTTACTATGTGCCGAGCACTCTTCTAAGCGCTGGGGTAGACACAGGGGAATCGGGTTGTCCCACGTGGGGCTCACAGTCTTAATCTCCATTTTACAGATGAGGGAACTGAGGCACCGAGAAGTGAAGTGACTCGCCCAAAGTCACACAGCTGACGAGTGGCCGAGCCGGGATTGGAACCCATGACCTCGGACTCCAAAGCCCGTGCTCTTTCCACTGAGCCACGCTGCTCCTCTTCCGCAGCAGTCGTGTCCCTCCATAACTATGCATCAGTTTCCTCGCTGACCTCCCTGCCGCCTATCTTTCCCCACTGCAGTCCTTCACCCTGCTGCTCGGATCATATTTTCAACAAGCCATTCAGTCCACGTTTCCCCGCTCCATAAGGACCTCCAGTGGTTGTCCACCCACCTCTACATTACACAGAATCTCCTTATCACTGGCTTTAAGGCCCTCAATCAGTTTGCCCCCTCCTACCTTACCTCACTGATTTCCTATCACAACCCGACCCGCGTGCTTCGGTCCTCTAATGCCAACTTACTCGCCGTACATCGCTGTCGTCTATCTCACTGCCGACCGCTCGTCCACGTCCTGTCTCTGGCCTGGAACGCCCTCCCCTTCACATCTGACAATCACTCTCCCCATCTTCAAAACCTTACTGAAGGCACATCTCCTCCAAGAAACCTCCCACCCTCAACCCCCTGCACTCATGTACATATCTGCAATTAATTTTAATGTCTGAAAGTTCCTTGTGGGCAGGGAGTGTGTCTATCAACCTTTTTGTATTGTACTCTCCCAAGTATAAGCTTAGTACAGTGTTTGCATACAGTAAGTGCTCAGTAAAGTCCACTGACTGGTTGATTTAAAATGTCTCCCAAACCAGCTGATGTTTTGAAATAATTTCTCTATTGTTCCATTATGTTAGAACTGGAGGTTTGGGGGAGGATGCCTGCACACTCACTTGTATGCATTTGTATATATTTCTCTATATATTTTTAAATATTTTGTATATATTTTTATTACCCTAATTATTTTGTTAATGAGATGTACATCCCCTTGATTCTAGTTATTGTTACTGTTTTTGTCTGTCTGTCTCCCCCTATTAGACTGTAAGCCCGTCAATGGGCAGGGACTGTCTCTATCTGTTGCCGAATTGTACATTCCAAGCGCTTAGTACAGTGCTCTGCACATAGTAAGCGCTCAATAAATACTACTGAATGAATGCATACCTGAGAAGAACAAGTGGGAAATGGGAACACTAGACTGTAAGCTTCTTGAGGGGAAGGATCTTGTCTACCAATTCAATGACTGTATTGTACTCTCCCAAGCACTCAGTACAGGGCTCGGCTCTCAGTGAGCACTCAATAAATACCACTGATGGAATGATTATGTTAAACCCATAAATGCCGTTTGCTGTGTAGGCAAACACTTGCACTGCATGATGAAGACCAGGTGAAAGAGATTCATATTTTAGGTGGGAAAGACAAATGACAAGGGCCAGTACAACATGCCAGACTTGTCTACACCACATGCCCCAAAGCATCTCATTTGGAAAGAGTTAATGGAGCAAAGTAGGATGTGAATCAGGTTTGCTGAATTGTGAAAAAGATGGTCACGGGAATTTAACGGTTTCCAATCTTGACAAGCCAATGAAGAGAATTCTGCCTTCATCTGTGTCTTCTCTTGCCCTACATACTTAAAACACAAATTTGAAGTTCAACCTAAACCAGATCTCCTGGTTTACTCCAGTAGCTGGGGCTAATTGATTTCACCTCGCAAGCCCAGAATGTCACATTATAATTCTAGAATGAGACAAGTGGGTGAATGTTCATGGCTCACACTTTGCACAGGATGCTCACTGAAAAACTCTGGTCAGCAGGCACACATAACATCGCTTTCCCTTTAGTTGATTTAAAATATCTCCAAAACCGCCTGAAGTTTTGAAATAATTTTTCTGATGTTCTCTTATGCTAGAACTGGGGTTTTGGGATAGGGTGCTCGGGTACCTGAGGAGAACAAGGAACTGGGACATGGTAGCACTAGACTGCGGGCTTCTTGGGTCCTGGAACTGAGGTACTCAGCTGCATTAAGGCAATGACCTTTACAACACAGCCTCCCTGGGTAAAACATATGAGAGTAATGGATGATAGAAGAATAGCCGAGGAGCAGCACGATGGTAACTGAGAGGGGACTCAAGCAAGCCAAGAGGGCCGACGATGCGATGCGTTTTTGATGAATAGCGAGAAGGTCTCCAACAACTTAGTAGAGGTGAGGGAGGGGGAGGTGTCAGGAAAAAAAATGTGGTATTTGTTAAGCTCTTACTATACGCCAGGCACTGTTCTAAGCACTGGGGTAGATATATTATTGCATTTGTTAAGCACTTACTCTGTTACCAAGCACTGTTCTAAGTGCTGGGGTAGATGCAAGTTAATCAAGTTGGACAGAGTCCCTTTCCCATGCGGGGCTCACAGTGCTTACGAACCTCCAACGGTTGCCTATCCTTCTTCATATCAGGAAGAAATTACTGACCACTGGCTTAAAGGCACTCAATTAGCTCTCTCCTATATATCCTCTTTCTTCTCCCACTACACCCAAAAACACATGCATCATTTCTTTCAAGCCAGCCAACGCACCCTGCCTAGTTCCATCTTTCCCACTTATTCTCCGGCCTTCTTCTCAATTATCCTTCTGCTGAACCTCTGTCTCACCCTCTTCCTTCTGCCTGAATTCTCTCCCCCTTCGCGTCTGGCACAGCACTGCTCTCCCCACCTTTAAAACCTTTTGTAATCATACCTCCTCCATGAGGCCTTCTTTGACTAATCTCTCATCTCCCCACCCTATTTCCCCACTACCACTTCAACACTTCTGCATCATTTAAACCCAACCACATAGCACTCATGTACATAGCACTCTTTTGCTTCTCCCCTATTTGTAATTTCTTTTTTTTTTAATAACTGTCTCTAGATTGTAAGCTCCTTGAGGGCAGGGATCATGTCTACTAACTCCATTGTACCAGTGAATGCTTAGTGCCACGCTCTGCACAGAGTAAGCACTTAATAAATACTACTGATTGAACAGCTGAGGGCAAAGCTCTGAAGCCCCTGACATGAAGGTATGAAACAGAAACTTAAAATGCACGCCGTTCTTCTTCCTCCAAATAACTTCTATCTCTTGTCACGTCGTCGACCCAAAGTCATTCTAATCGCCAAAGTGGAACCTTTAAAAAAAGCTCAACGCAAGCCACAAATGGTGCTCAAGCGCCCGGGATGCAGAGGGGATAACAGGCTGCAGGGTGGTAATCTGTTGTAGCTGCCATCACTGGGAACCCTGAATTTCAGGAAAGCAAAAGAATACCTTGTTTTGCCATTTGGAGGTGAAAAGTTAATTTTCTCCTGACATCATTTGTACTAGTGGAAGATATCCAGCAGGCTGGCATTGATAACCTTTTAGAAAGTGGGCTTGTTGTGTGTATTTCCTGGCCACTTATTAGTGCTACCCTTTCTAACACAGGATTTAAATAGTTACTGGAATACAGTTGATTTAAATAGTTACTGGAATACAGTTTGAGGGGATTTGGATGGATTATAGATTCCGAGCCGCTACTCAGATCTTGAATAATGGTTTTCTTTCGGTGCCCAGTGGGGCACCACTTTGTGCCTTCCAACACCTCAGCCATATCCCTCAGGGCTGTGCCTACTACTGCTCTTCTAATAATAATGACTGCATTTGTTAAGCACTTACTACGCGCCAAGCATTGTTCTAAGCGCTGGGGTAGATACGAGGTCATCAAGGTGTCCCACATGGGGCTCACAATCTTAATCCCCATTTTACAGATGAGGTAACTGAGGCACAGAGAAATTAAGTGACTCGCTCAAAGTCACAGAGCTGACAAGTGGCGGAGTCGGGATTAGAACCCACGGCCTCTGACTCCCAAGCCCGGGCTCTTCCCACTAAGCCACGCTGCTTCTTCTGGCCTTGTAACTTTCAGGCTGGGACAAACTTTGAGTCTTACTAACTTCTGTCCCATGCTCTTTTGGAGAAGAGCTAATTAGGAGAACATGCTCTTCCTGGAAGGACAGGCTGATGATTTAAATGAATGGAAAAGGTGGGGCCGGGGGGAGGGGAGCAGAGTAGAGGAATTTACTATTTTCAAGCACCCCAAAATTGGGCATTGAGATAGCTACAGAATTAGCAGGGAAGGGTTGGGGAAAATGTGAGCATGGTAGGGAAACTTGAAAAGTAAAAGCCCCAAGTTTACATCAGCATCAAAGATGCCACACTCAACCTAGGCACCCTCCACTTCCATGGAAAATGATCCATCAGTGGTATCTATTGAGCATCTACCATATGCAGAGCACTGAATTATGCACTGTACTTAGAAAGAAAGACAGCGGTCCCTTAATTCTTGCTGGAGAAAATGGAAATGATGTAGTTGGAGGCTGCTCTGATTACCAAATGTGCATGTGTGCAATCAATCAATCAATCAATAGTATATAGTGCTTACTCTGTAGGGAGCCCTGTGCTCAGCACTTAGGAGGGTACAATACAAAGAGCTGGTAGACACATTCCCTGCCCATAAAGAGCTTATGAGATTCTGTTGGGGTCTCGAGGGGGTCAGAGGGGAAGGGGGTACAAGAAGCGCCCAGTAGTCGAAGGGTCAGGCCCAGAGGTCACTATTTGCTTTGGGGCTTTGCTATAACTACTTGACCTTCATTCAGTCACTCTCCTACCCTCTTTCAGGCCACTGACTGTATTATGGAAACTCACATCAAGCCATGTTTCCACTTAGCCAGTGAGAACTGTTTAGGTTTTTCTCCTTAGGAAATATATATATATATATATGAATTAAGGTCAGCAATACCTCAGAAAGTGCCGCTACAGCTACGTTTTCTACCTGATACAGAATGGGAAGCCCCAGGAAATGTCAGAACAACATCTGGGATCCCCACCGGGTGGGTCCCGGTAATGAGAACCACTGTTTCAGCCTGGACAACTTGCAGAGACGATTCTCCAGGCTCAGAGCCAGGCCAGGCTCTCGGCTGAGCCATTCCCAGGCACATCTACAGCCTGTTGCGAATCTGCTGGAGGAAACAGTTTGGCATTCCCTCCTTCTAAAGAACCTGAACGACATTACTTCCTGGTCTTATGCCCAAACCAAGCCATGTCCTGAGTGATTTCCATTCCCTGGTTCAGAGAGCTACCGCTACATTGTTAGGTCCTCAAGGGCGGGGACTGTGGCCACCGAGACTATTGTATTGTACTCTCCTAAGTATTCGAACCAGTGCTCTGCACATAGTAAGTGAGGAATAATTCTACTGACTGAGCAACCCCCAACCCTATCCTCAATAGAATTTCGGCAAATTTTCCTCAGTAGCAGGCAACCTCAGTGTCTCCGACTTCACGTGCACAGGATGCTACAAGCCAGCTGTCCATAGAACCTGCCTTTTTGGAAACTTCCATCAGGCACTGGAATGAGGAGCCCGGAGGCTAACACTGGCTAAGAAGCAGCATGGTTTAGTGGATAGAGCACGGGCTTGGGAGTCAGATGACCTGGATTTTAATCCTGGCTCCACCACATGTCTGCTATGTGACCTTGGACAAGTCACTTCACTTCTCTGTGCCTCAGTAACCTCATCTGTAAAGTGGAGATTGAGTGTGAGCCCCATTGTGGAACAGGGACCGTGTACAACCTCATTAACTTGTATTTACCCCAGCACTCAGAACGGTGCTTGGAACATAGTAAGCTCTTAACAAGTACCATTATTAGTATCATCATTATCAATCCACCCTGCATTTTCTCCAAACCCAGATCAGCTATTTCCTAATCACATCCACTGCACATCCCAGAACAGCAATCATGGAGAAGGCGCAGCATTAAGCGGTAATTAAGCTAAAACAGCCAGAAGTAGCATCTCCAAGTCGGTCATGAGGAATACCATTTTCAAATGTGTCTGCCTGGTGAAAAAATGAGTACGTCCCTGTTGCAAATGAAATACGAGTCCAGTAACCATCAGACGAGCTTTCCGGGGGCAATAAATAGGCCTTTGTGTGCAGAACTCTTCAGGGCGTCTCTAAATTAACTGAAACCCACTGCTGTGTAAGATTTCAATTTCAAAAAATCATTAAAGAAAAACCAGAGCCCCTCAGATGGTGCAGAAATGTGGATGGTTCTAAGCACTTAAATAAGAGGTTAAAAATATGACCGACTAGGATAATAAGTGGGTTTTTACGACTTAAGAAACCGTGATGCTTGAATGCAATCACACAACAGCCGCGACGGGGCAGTTGTTTGCAGGCTTTACCCACCAGGTCCTGGGCCTCCTGTCGCTTCTGCTTCCCAGTGGCAGACGGTAATAGCTCTTCAGGAACTGATATTTCCCTACACCTCTGGGCTCTAGAGAGGACTTAGGATCGTCTTCACCCAGCTAAGGCAGTTTCAAAATGGTTTTTGAAAAGTTAGGGCCTATCAGACATTGGAAGAAATCACCGGGGAAGGGAAGCCGGAAGGGTGATCGAAAACCTGTACTTCAGAGCCAGATAAGCTGGGTTAGTACACAGAAGAGGATGATCATGCATTTTTCACCTCCATGAGGGCAGAACAAAAGGAAATGGATTATAACCGGGCTGAAGCAGACCGATTTTAGGTCAGAGCTAGTGAAGAACTGTCTCATCTTAGGGATTGTGGATTCCAGGAACAGGTTATTAAGGGAAGTTGTAGAGATGTTCTCCCTGGAGAGGTTTAAGGCCCCACAGTGTTGCGGGCAGGGAATATGTCTGTTTCAGGTGTACTGTACTCTCCTAAGTGCTTAGTACAGCGCCTGGCACATAGTAAGCACTTTACAAATATCATTAAAAAAATCTGAAGCTGACACCTGCGAAAGCCTTGTTTCTATTGGGAGTCAGAGCCTGTTTTCAAAGCTTGGGTTTAGCCAGACGAAAGCAGTTGCAGAGAGGCAGTTGCTTGTCTATTGATTCATGAAGGTGGCTTCAGGGGTTCTAATTATGCAAAATAATTTTCAATGCATTTGCTTACTTATTTTGAGGCAAAGAGGAGAAACATTTAACAAAACACACCCCTCGTTTAATTACTGGAACAGTCAGGGCCAATTTGCTAGCTGTTAAAATGTTAGATAGCCTCTGTGCTTGCAGCCAAAATTGGGCACTAAATACTCTCCACAGTAACAGAAGGTCATTGCCGCGATTATCAACTGCGGGAAATTAAAAAATGAGAAAGGAATAAATTTGAGCCATATTGTGGGTTTGTTCTCGTCCTCTGCACCCTCTCCTTTGACACGAGCCCACGGAGGGATTTCACTTCATTACGATGCTACGGGATTCCTTGCTTTCCACATCCTCCCTTGCCGAGAATCAAAAGGCCGGAGTTGATGGTGAGGCCAGTCGGGATCCGCCAGCCTTCTGATCATGAATGTCCCCAGTGGGCAGAGCTCAGAAGGATCCCTTTCCATTCTGGAATATCTCCTCCTTTCAAGTTGTTGCTGAGGGCTTTTATCCCTTGCCATCAGAGGGCTGGAATGAAACACCTACCAGCTCCAGCTGTTTGCTTTACTCATTTCTAGTTTGGTTCACTCAGAGAACTCTCCTCGCTTCCTTCCCTTATCTAGGTGAGGCCTGTGACATCCTCCGGCGGTGGTCACAAATGACAAATGAAACACCCGTCCCCACCCCGGCCTGCCGCTGACAACCATCACCTCTCGAGTCGCTCCGACTAAAAAGGGCTCGAGTGTTTAGCTGTTCGGCAGATGCGTTCGGCAAGCGCCGCCGCTAATAAACAGAAGAGCTGCACTCAGAGGGAAGGACGGATGGCTTATTAGCCCATTTTACTATTAAATGAATACCAAATTAGGATGTTTAATTGGTCTAAATGATCTGAGGCCCTGCTGCGTCTGGCAGCTTAGACCCTGCTTTCTGGGTGAGTGTCGGAATGGATTCATTATTTTGGGAAGTGAGGTTCTGCGTTATCGAGAATGCGAGGCCACTAGGAAGGCGAACAAAGCACTTGATTTTGCTGCGACTTTTTTTCCCCCCCAACTCTATTCCAGTTCAACCTCACTTCTCTGCTGTGCCTGCCAACTAGAGCGTAGCCTGTCCATCAAACCTCAGAGCCACTCTTGCCCACCTGAGAACATCAAGGGCGGGAGCAGAAGCAAGCTCTTACCTGGGGTCCTCATTTCCTCCTGGCAGGGATATTTTTGTACCAGGCACAATGCAATTCCTGCATACACAAAACTACTTTAAATGATAATGTCAGGGCAGATTTAATCTAGCTCAGAGCAGCCGAGAGCATTTCTCCAACACTATAACTTGGGTTTTCGGTTTGTTTTTTTTTTTAAATCGCCAAGCCGACAGGTGCTTGTGAAGCCATAGGTGGCAGGGAGGCTCAGATGTCTGTCTACCTAGAACTCTAGAGCAGGGCTCACTCTGTCCCCTGCCCACATCCTGGCCCGGAGCCTTTTTATAAAGAAGTGGGGGGAGGTCATTCCTATGGTGGGAGTGGATTTTGTGAAGTAGGGGAAGAGCAGGTCCGGAGAGCCTTTACAAGGAAACCCGTTTCTAAACCGGTCCTGCTGTAGGGCAGAGAAGAAGCATGACCTCGTGGAAAGAGCGTGTGCCTGGGAATAAGAGGACCTGGATTCTAATTTTGGCACCCCCTCTTGCCTGGTGTGTGACCTTGAGCAAGTCATTTCACTTCCTCTGTGTCTCAGTTACCTCATTAATAAAATAGGGATTAAGACTTGTGAGACTTGTGGGACAGGGACTGTAACCGATCTGGTTAAGTTGTATCTATAAGAGCAATCATAACAGTGATATTTGTTCAGTGCTTCCTATGTAGCAGGCACTGTACTAATCAGTGGGACAGATACAAGATAATCAGGTCCCACACGGGGCTCTCAGTCCAAATCAGAGCTAAAACAGATACCGAATCCACATTTTACAGTTGACGTAAATGAGGCACAGAGAAGCGAAGTGACTTGCTCAAGGTCACACAGCAGACCAGTGGTGGAGCTGGGATTAGAACACAGGTCTTATGACTTCCAAGTCCATGCTCTTTCCACTAAGCCATACTGCTTCTCTGCCCTACCACTTAGTACGGTGCTTAGCTTATAGCAAGCACTTAAATATAATTACTATTGTTATTTTGGGACGGGACTGCAACTCCCAGGATTAGCTCAGGTGGGGTGAGGAGGGTGGTGGACTGACAGAGACAGTTTCTGTGGTACTCCTCTCAACTACATACTCGGGCTCTTTCCTGCCTCAGGTTTCTCTTGTTTGGGGCAGAATCCTGTTCATTGAACACGTATTGAAAACTTGCGTGAAGGGACCCCTTCCTTTAACTACTGTATCCTTGTTCTTATTTCCCATGGCCGCTCCAAACCTCCCCTCCCACAGTGTTGCCCCTCGGCAGCTCACACCATCCCCTCTCCCCTTCCCATCCCAACAGTCCCAACTACGTGTGGCCTGTGGAACCTCCCCTCCACTGTGGTCAACCCCACTTGGTAGCAACCTGTTCCTGACCCAGTTATTGCTGTTCCTCACCAACAAAACCCCGGCTCTCTCCAGATGGCACAGCCTCCCCTGCCACTCTCTCCGGAGGGGGACTTACCTTCTCCCACTCCCCAAGACTCACTGAGAAAGGGGGAGGAGTTGGCTTCCTTCTTGTGATCCAATGCCGTGTTCACACCATCCCACGCCCCATCCCTCTCTTTCCCTTCCTTTAAAACCCATATCATTTGATTCTAGTGCCCACTCCAATTACTAGTCCTTTTGATCCCTTTCTCACATTCCTTCTCTCTTAGCCCCTACATTTATCTTTGAGAATTTCAAAAACGACATGGATGTTCCTGATGACCTTCCTGCTGTCTGCTTCCTCTCCCTCCTCAACTCTCTGACCTCCTGCTCCACCTACCTTACCCACTCATCAACTGGGCCACACACTCGATCTCGTCATCTCTAGCCACTATACAGTTTCCAATCTCACCGATTCTGAAATTCTATCTCTGACCACAACCTTCTGACCTGCTTTCCCACCCTGCGACTCAATCCTAAAAACTATCCTGTGCCCCTACAGAGATCCCTGAACTCTTAACCACTGACCCCCTCCAATTTTTCAGTCATCATGTCCCATTTGGTCCCCATCCTAACTTTTCTCTTGATGCACAAATTCACAACCTCAATTTGCCTTCTCTACTGAACTGAACTCCCCTGCTTCTCTGTCCCTCTGATGATCTTGTACCACTAGAGAAACATCAATCCTGGAGAAACCTCACAGTACCTTTCCTCTGCTCCTGCGCATGAGCCACAGAGAGCTGATGGAGGAAATACAGACAAAAGACTGATTTTATCTATCTCAAGTGCATGGGAAAGTACAATACAAGAGTTGGGAGATGGGGTCCCTGCCCTAAAAGAGATTACAGTCTTCAAGGGGCTGGCAAACATTAAAATAGATTAGACTTGAAGAATGTCAGCGATGGAGCAGGACACCCTCTGGCAGGAACTGGAGCCAAGGTGGTCTGTTATGGACCTGACAAGGAGGCATCAATGGAGGTGAACTGAGGTGAGGAGCCATTATAGGAGCTGATGAGAAAGGCAGTCTTTAAGACATCTTGGCCTTCCCACTCCCTCACTCACTCTCCTTGCTAAGGGCAGAATTTTTGCTTCTGAAGGCCAAAGAAAGCAACAGGCAGCTTTTCATTTCAATCCCCCCAAGCTGAAAACTCCTCTCAGGGTCACACCTGGAGAGTTTCCAGTACTTTAGCAGTCTCGACTTCAGGAGGGGAGAGTCTAGGAGAGGCCTACCCATTCCATTCCCAGCTTGGACAGTGGCTAGTGAGTGGAAGGCAATCTGCTACAAGTCAAAACTCACCCGCACTGGGCAGCGGCGGCAAGAGAGAGACTCGAGGGCAGAGAGTGTTTACTGCTCAGAGGTGGCAATGGTAAACCGCTTCCATATTTTTACCAAGAAAACTCTATGGATACACTGCCAGGACGATTGCAGATGGAAGTGGAGCATTCTGGGAGAGATGTGTCCACGGCGTAGCTATGGATCGGGCACGACTCGACAGCATAAGACAAGACAAACTGAAAATGAGGAAGATGGTACCTTGCATTGTCTCGGCCGTGTGATTTCAGGAAGTTCATCTCTCGGTATCGGGAGAGAAAAGCTACCAACTGGTCATTTGTCCTGTGGAAACAAATCATAGACATAGTCAATAATCTTCCAGAGAGAGAGGGATTGTTCAGGGTCTCTGTATCTTACTGTAGCTTTCCATCTTCTTCTTTGGAAGGAAAGACCCAGTTGCCAAAAAAACTCCAGCTGGGTGATCGAGGAAGATGACCAACCCTTGGAGTGTGGAGTTCTACTGACTGGGAAAATTAAAAAGTGAAAAATGATTGGAGGAAGAGGAAATACTGTAGTATTATCAATACCAGGGCCAACTGTGAGCCAAACACCGTACTAGGTGCTTGAGGAAATAAAAATGTGTTGCCTGGACCTTGAAGAGCTCATAGTCTCTGTGGGAAACAGTGGACACCAAATGGCCCTGGATCGCAAGGTCAGTTTGGAAGCAGTGTGGCCTAGTGGAAAGAGCACAGTCCTGGGAGTAGAGGATCCCCACCACTGTTTTTTTCCAAGGCACTTGTCAAATGCTTATTATGTGCCAGGCACTGTACTAAGCACTGGGCTGTATACACAAGGTAATCAGGTTGGACCACAGTCCATGTCCCACATGGGATTCATAGTCTTAATTCCCATTTTACTCTGAGGCACAGAGAAGTCAAGTGACTTGTCCCAGGTCACCTAGTTGGACTCTGGACTCAGCCCCACCCTCAATCAATCAATCAACAGTATTGATTGAGCTCTTACTCTGTGCAGAACACTGGATTAAGAGCCTGGGAGAGTGCGCTAGGGCTAGCAGACATGATCCCTGCCCTTATGGTTATACAATCTAGCTGGGGAGACAAACCCTAAAATAAAGCTCAGCTTGGCCCAGGCTGAAGTCAAATCAAGCTCTAGATGAAGTCAATTGATCAGTCACTGGTATTGAGTGCTTCCTATGTGCACAACTCCCTACTAAGCTTGGGAGAGTGCAGTACGATAGTTAACAGACATGATCCCTACCCCCAGGGTGCTTACAATCTACGGAAGACTGTAATGGTAAGTGCCTGGCAGTCATATAACTCTATTCTTAATTTCTAGGAGACTTTGATGCCCTGCCTTTTTACCTCAGAGCCCTGACTCCATTAATAAGCAGCGACTGAAGGCAGCTGAGCAATTATAAGAAAGCCATCTTCAGCCGATTCCCAACATTCAAGCAATCATGATTTCACAGAAAGATTATCGGAACACCTTGGCAACGGTAGCGAGGGCAAGAATCACAAATATGTCCTGGTAGAAAGGGCGGTCTCGATAAACAGACGGGTTTCAAGAATAAAAGTGATTTGGAAATATTTGGCCCTTATACATCGCTTCAAATCAAGTTAAAGAACTTCGCTGGATAAAACAACTCATCAAAGCTGCCTGGTCAGTGGAGCCCATAACTGCCCTTATTCAAATCATATACATCTTTTCCTTTTAGTGGCTTTATTTACCAACTCTCACCATTTGAGGGAACAGTTCATTATTGTTCAGATGAATAAAGAACAAGTTTCCTCCTGAATGAGTCTCCAACAGTTGGAATATCTGCCTATCAACCAGGCTAAATGGAGCCCGAGACTTTCCTTCTCTGTTCACTCATGTGAGCTCTAAGGCCCTCCAGGGTCAGCGTCCGCATCTCAATTTAGCAGCCCCAGAAAACCGCTTTCTGTAGAGTTAAGGCGCGCAGTTTTTCACATTTGCCGCTTCGGTGGCTCCCCACCTCGCCAGGATGAATAGGCATTTAGCAAATTTACTTAGCGAGGCTTCCACATGAGATCTCCTCAATGGACAACATCTTAGGGCGAGCCGCTCGGCAGAAAGCTGGCCTGCAAAGACGCTCTTCAAAGCACCGTAAAGTTTGGAGGGTTGAGGACTTTCATCGCCTTGATGTGTATGGCAAAGGAGCCCCCTCTCTCTCCCTCGACCCCCAGACAAACAGCTAGCCCATCTTGGCAAGACCCCATTCTCCAGTGCAATTTCAGCTTTCACTAGCCCTTTTCTAAAGAGAGATAAAAGCAGGCTGCCGCCCAAGGTTTTCCATTGTTGTTGCTTTTCAACTCCAGTCGATAATTGCCTGCATAATATTTAGCTCTCTCCAGATAATTAACAGCTTGAGATAGGTTGACATGTTCCCCGAGAACGCACACACAAATGAATCGGCAGCCTTAGGGCAGGCTCTGATACACTCTTATTAAAAATACCCAGGGAGGAGAATCTTGAATCTTGGGGAGGTGGCGGGTGACAGGAAGGAAAGGAGAAGTGGGGGGAGGGCACTTCTTTCATTCTCTGCACCACGGTTTCCCTTTCCACCCCCTTCAGTGGGAATAGCCAGGAGCCAGAGGGCCAGGTGGACAAAGGTTTTAAGGAGCTGCGTGGGAACCTGAAGGTCCCATTCGCCTGAAGTCATTTGCACAAAGTTCCTTCCTCCTGCAGAGAAGTTTCCTGTAGTTACTTCCAGCTTAGCTAGCGGAAATACCGCTAGTATTCTAGGAGTGCTAATGGCACTGTGTCTAGCTAAGTTGCTGGCCCACATCAATTTTGCTGTTGCCTCTAGCATGGGTGGGCATTTTCAGCCCACCTCTAGCAAGACAGAAGCCAGCTGGTCCCCCAGGAAGGACAGCCTGATCATGGAAATCAGGTGGGATTCCTGGCTTTTAAATGTATTCCTTCTTCTTTCTCTCCCTCTTTCGTGCCTATTTAAAAGCCCTTTCTTCGGTTAAGTGTCTTGAGTTTTAAGGAGTAAGTAAACATTATTTTCCCATTTCACTCAGATGTGTCAACTGAAACAAATTATCATGGCATAGTAGAAAGGGTAGAGGACCAGGATTCAGGAGACCCAACTTCTAGTCCTGACTCCACCACTTGCCTACTGAGTGACCTCGGACAAATGACTTTACTTCTCTGTCTCCGTTATCTCATCTGTAAAGGGGATAAAATACCCTTCCTCCCTCCCTCAGACTGTGAATCCCGTGTGAGGCAGAGACTGTGACCAATTTTTTTATATCTATCCCAGCACATAGATTAGTGTTTGGCACATAGTAAGTGCTTAGCAAGTACTATCCTTAATCTTCTTTTATAAATAATACTGTAAAAAAATAAAGTGAGGAAGGAGACCAATAATAATCACATATGAGTAGTGGCAGTAAGGGCAGAGTGATTTTGTTTTTCTGCCACTAATAATATATGATTATTATTGGTCTCCTCCCCTCTTCACTCCATTTTTTACAGTATTATTTATAAGAAAAATAAGCACTGTAAGCACTTAACAAATACCAGTTATTATTATTATTTATTTACTGAGCACAGTAACCAGTGCTTGGAAAGGTTCAATACAACTGAGTTGGTGTTCATGATCCGAGCCCACAGGGAGTTTACAGTCTACAGGGCGGAGACAGATATTGAAATAGATTAGGGATGGTGAAATAGTAGAGTATAAGAATAGTTCCATAAGTACTGTGGGCCTAGGGTGAGTATCCAAGAGCTTAAGGGGTACACAGTCAAGTGAAGAACCTCTGGAACAGACTAAAGCAGACAGGTTGCTCAGACAGATGGGAAGAAATGTCCAAACAGAGAGATGGCAGAACTTTTTGTTAAGGTATTTGCTAAGCGCTTACTAAGTAATAATGATAATTATGATATTTGTTAAGTGCTTACTGTGTTCCAGGCACTACTCTAAGTGCTGGGGTAGATACAAGCTAATCAGGTTGGACACAGTTCCTGTCCCTTTTGGGACTCACAGTCTTAATCCCTATTTTTTTTTTTTTACAAATGAGGAACCTTGAGGCACAGAGAAGCTACGTGACTTGTCCAAGTTCACACAGCAGACAAAAGGGGGAGCTGGGATTAGAACCCAGGTCTTCTGACTCCCAGGCCCATGCTCTATCTATTAGGCCACAGTGCTTCTCATTATATTGTATCTGGACTCCTTCAGGCAAAGGGCTCAGTATCCTTCCCCTCAAAAAGCATTTGCGATGAACTGAGGCCAAGGCCAAGGAGAGCCAAAAGGCATTTAAACTGAGGCTGAAGTGAGTGATTGTGTCCAACAACTGAGGGAGGCCAAGAGGAAATTACTGAACAACCTCCATATCTCACTGCGCTCGAGGCGGTTGAGTCCAGCCGGTAACCATCTGTTCCCCAGTAGAGCTGAGATTTCCAGCCTGGGCTGATGTCACATTCCACTCAAGGAGCTCGGCTCCAGTGGATGAGATGAGCTAGGCTAAATGCAGCAGTATGAGAAACAGGGAGGTCTAGTAGAAAGAGCATGGGTAGGTAGGAAGGGAGGAGGTGATTGAGTTCCTTAAATCCATTGGTAAGGAGTTTCTGTTTGGTGAGGAGGTGGATGGACAAGCACTGGAGGATTCTGAGGAATGGGGAAAGAAGGTCTGAACTTCTTTTTAGCAAATTAATCCTTGCAGCAGAGTGTAGTATGGACTGGAGTGAGAACAGACAGGAAGCAGGGAGGTCAGCAAAAAGGCGAATATTGGTGTCCAGGCGAGATACCAGCACTGTAGTTCTATTTTCCATATTATTTGTCAGAAAATACTCCAGCTCATTATCAAAGTACTCTTACCCAACCTCATTTCTCGTACAGATCATTCTTTGAGGTGGCGTCAGTGCTGTGAATTCATAAGCATCTCTTCTTTGCAACAGTTTTATCCCCTGACCTTGCTTATTTACTTTTGAGGAAAAAAGCTCTCGGGAAAACTCCAAAAGACAATGAGACAAGGAATGCTAAAACAGACAGGAACAACCTTAGCATCTGTGGATTCACCTATGGGCCAGAGGGCAGGAGGAGGAAACAGAAGGTGTGATGCAAAAGCAGTTGCTTAGGTCACCTTTCACCACCCCTTGTTTAAAATTGCACATCCGCACGGAGATGGTGGAGGGATGCTTGAAATGAATCTGACTGGATCTCACGGTGGAAAAAAAAAAAGTCCTAGTCGAGAGCTGGGAAATTCCAGCAGGAATAAAAGGAAACAAGAGAAGCTAATTAATGATCAATACATCCAGGGAAAGAATAGATGCGGGGAGGTGAGGGTCACAGTTACAAAGTTCCTTTCAGGACCACACACACATTAAATTCCGAACAAGGCTGAAGACCCGGGACAAAGGGAAGGAGAACTAAAGAGAGACGATGGGAAATAAATGGGAAGATGACAGCTGAGTGTATTCAAACCACCCTACTGAGAAAGGAGTAACTCCAGATTTGGATGTATGGTGAATAAATTGCAGGCAGTAGTTTCATGGAAAACAAGGAAGCTATTTGTTTAATTCTTCCAATGTCAGAATACTTGGCCTCTTACAGGACCAGGCAAGGTACAAGTGGGATACTGAGAGGCTGCATTTACTCATGTGTAGTTAAGCACTGACTGTGAAGCTATGCCAACCCTCCTGGATGAGAGACAGTCAGATTTTAACAAGCACAGAGTAGACTTTGTACCATTCTTCACGCATCACACTTCATAAAGCCAAATGAGAAAAGAAGGATGAATAAATAGAGTTCAGCCTTGATCACAAAACCCCGTCCTCTTTAAGTAGAACGGTTATACTTCATTTCTCTGTTGATGAAAACGAAGCGCAGAATTACAAAATGCACAGCATTTCACGAGTAACTGCAAAATCATTTCCCGACACCTTGCCGTGTTGGTGGATTTCTTAAAATAGAATCCTTTTTTGTTCTCTTAAGGACAGTGTGAGGGATAGGAACATGTGTTTGGCTGTCTTGAAAATGCTTACAGTACTTTGAGAGGCTCTAAAAAGCACATTCAAAGCATTTAGAATTTAGGTGAGGAGGGACCATGAACTACCCCTAAATGGGGAAGTGTAACAGCTGTAGAGGCAGTAATAGCATTTATTAAGTGATCATCGTATGCGGAGCACCATTCTAAACACTAGGAAAGAATACACAGGTGGGAATTAGACATGATCCCAGGCCCTCAGGAGAAAGAACACACAGATGGGAATTAGATATATTATCCCAGGCCCTCAGGAGACTATTGAAAGAGATGGTGCTCAATAAACACCAGGGTTTGATTGACTACCCATAGCACTTATCTATATAATCTTTACCACCTACCATATTTTTTATAACCTATTACTTGCCCTTCCCGCTAATTTATTTTCATATCTCTCTCCTCAACTGGACTGCAAGCTCAGTGAAGGCAGGGATGATGTTTTCTAGAGCATTCTCCCAAACACTATGTAAAGTGTACTGCAAGCGGGAAGTGTTCAGAAAATACTATGATTGACTGATGGGATTCAAAAGGCTTTGAGTTGCTGGCTGACATCTAAATCCACATATATCTGGAAATGGCATTCCTTCTTATACATTGCCTAGGATACTGAACATTTGCAAATTACCCAGCTAAGCAAAACCTGAAAATACCAAATTTACTCCTATATTTACCTCACTTTTTGCATAATTTTGCAACTCCAAAACAGGGGAGGAGATTCTAGGCAGGGTCATATAAGAATAAAGTCTAAGGATACGGTGAGCAGAAGAGAAAAGATAAGGGAAGGAGAGGAAAAGGAACAGAAGGGTAAAGATAGGAGACTACATCTCTTACTTCTTTTGCAATCTCCCAAAGGCTGCATAAAATAGACACTTTATGAATTAATTCCCCCTCTCCTCCTCTTCCTAGAGTTCACAGTCTCAGTGACAAGACTACCTTCCTGGCTTGAGCCTGCTGTGTTAGCCCATTCTAAGCTTTCTCTTCTTCCTTTTCTGGCACATACCACTATCACTGTTTATGAAAATAATCTTATATTCTCTCATAAACTGTGAGGAGGGGAGCTGAGGGGATAAATTATGTGTCAGAAGGAATTATGGTACTTCATCCAAATATTTAGACCACAACCCCACTAACTACCATTTGCCTGAATTGTTCATCTAGTATAAGCTAAATGAGCATATTCAGATGAAATTGATTAATCAATGATATTTACTGAGCACTTACTGTGTGCAGAGCACGGTACTAAATGTTTGGGAGCGTACAATATAACTGGTAGACACGTTCGCTGCCCTCAAGGAGTGTAGTCTAGAGGAATGATTAACCCATTTAGCAACTTGGGAACATAATCTCATCCATCATCTCTTGTCACTGTACCATCTCGAGTCTCACCAACTCTGGAATCCCTCTCTCTGACCACAACCTTCTCACCTGCCTCCTCTCGCACAAATCTGTACTGTTCACCCCCAGAGACCTCCAATCTTTTGACCCCATCCAATTTTCTCAAGTCATCTTTGCCCCATTTAATCTTCATACCCAAATTATCTTCCCTTGATGACCAAATTGACACCCTCAACACCACCCTCTTTCCTGAACTCAACTCCCTCCCTCTCCTATCCCTTAACTGATTGCATACCACTAACCTATGGCCCTAGATCAACTCCAGAGTTTGCTTCCTTTGCTCCTGTGCACGAGCTGCACAACCCTGCTGGCGGAATCCAGAAATCAGGCCAACCTCGTTCACTTCAAGTTCATCTTTACCTGTTTTAACTCTGCCCCGCAACATTATTTCTCCCATCCTTATTGACTCCCATGCCCATTGCCCTTACCGGTTGTTTCGGACATTTAATTGCTTGCTGAAACTCCCTCTCCCCCCACCTCCCCCATCTCTTGTTGCTAATGACCTGGCCACATACTTTATTGAGAAAACTTATTTTGCTAATAAGATGTACATCACCTTGATTCTATTTATTGCTATTTTTGTTTGTCCGTCTCCCCCGATTAGACTGTAAGCCCATCAAAGGGCAGGGACTGTCTCTATCTGTTACCGATTTGTACATTCCAAGTGCTTAGTACAGTGCTCTGCACATAGTAAGCGCTCAATACTACTGAATGAATGAAAGAATGAAAAAACTGAAACCATCAGACGCGATTGCCCTAAAATCTCCCCGCTCCTTTCCAGTCTGTCCTTCCTCCTGCCCCTTTTTCAACTCACCCACCCTTCCCAGCAGTATCTCTAGAGGCGATCTCCTGCTCTCTCTCAAAATCCACCCTCTCAATCTGTGTCTCTGACCCCATCCCATTGTACCATATCAAAGCACTTGCTTCTTTCCTCCCTGACCACCATCTTCGACTGTTCGCTTTCAGGGGCTTTTTCCCCACTGTGTTCAAATATACTCATGTTTCCCTATCCTAAAAAAACTCCGCCTTGACCCCATGGCTCCTTCCAGTTATTGTCCCATCTCCCTCCTACCATTCTTCTCCAAACCCCTTGAGCACGTTGTCTACACCCGCTGCTTCCACTTCCTCTCCGATTCTCCACTTGACCCGCTCCGATCTGGCTTCCTTTCCCTGCACTCCACCGAAACTGCCCTCTCAAAGGTCACAAATGATCTCCTTGTCAAATCCAATGGCCTTTGCTCCATCCTAAGCCTCCTCGACATCTCAGTTGTCTTCAACGCTGTGGACCACTCCTTCTCCTGGAAACATTATCAAACCTTAGCATCACTGACACTTTCTTGTCCAGGTCTGACACTGTCTTCTCCAGTTCTCCCCTTCTTTTCTCCATCTACACCCACTCCCTTGGACTACTCATTTGTTCCCATGGCTTCAACTATCATCTCTATGCAGACGATTCCCAAATCTACAGCTCCAGCCCTGATCTCTCTCCTTATCTGCAGTCTCGCTTTTTCTCTTGCCTTCAGGTCATCTCTACTTGGATGTCCCAGCAACGCTTCAAACTTAACATGTTCACAACAGAACTTATCTTCCTACCCAAACCCAGCCAGCCCCTTGATTTTCCCATCGCCGTAGACAGCACCACCATCCTCCCTGTCTGACAAGCTTGTAATCTAGGCATCATCCTCGACTCATCTGTGTCACTCAACCCACATATCCAGTCTGTCACCAAATCCTGTCAGTTCGACCTTCACAACATCACTAAAATCTGCCCTTTCTTCTCTATCCAAATTTCTATACTATTCCAAGCATTCGTCCTATCTCACCTTAGCAACTGCATCAGCCTTCTTACAGACCTCCCTGCCTCATTCATTCAATAGTATTTATTGAGTGCTTACTATATGCAGAGCACTGTACTAAGCGCTTGGAATGTACAAATCGGTAACAGACAGAGACAGTCCCTGCCTCTTGACGGGCTTACAGTCTGCCTCCTATCTCTCCCCACCCCAGTCAATATTCTATAATGCTGCCCAGAGCATTCTTCTACAAAAACATTCAGCCCACGTTCTCCATTCCTCAAGAACCTCCAGTGGTTGCCCATCCACCTCATTATTAAACAAAAATCCCTTTCTATTGACTTTAAAGAACTCAATCACCTTGCCCCCTTCTACCTTATCTCCCTGATTTCCTACTACAACTCAGCCTGCACACTTCACTCCTCTAATACCAACCTATTCTCTGTACCTCGATATCGTGAAGCACGTTTCTGACCTCTCACTCATATTCTACCTGTGGCCTGGACGGCCCTCTCTGTTCATATCTGACAATCACTCTCCCCACATTCAAGGCCTCACTGAAGGCTCATCTCCCCCAGAGGCCTTCCCTGACTAGGCCTCTACTGTCTCTTCTCCCACTCCCTTCTGCATCAATCTTGCACTTGGATTTGCACCATTTATTCACCCCTCCCTCAGCCCCACAGTATTTATGTTCATATCCCCTTTTAGATTCTAAGCTTGTTATAGCAGGGAATGTGTCTGCCAACTCTGTTGTATATACTTTTCCGAGTGCTTCGTTCAGTGCTCTGCACACAGGGCTCCACTAATACGATCGAGTGATTGATCGATAAAGTATATGTACAGGCTGGTCTAAGATGTAGCTTGCTTTCATTGCAGGCTTTGGAAGATGCAGCTAATTCTAACAGATCACAAGTTGCAAGAAAGGAATTTGGGCTCAAGAGAGAAACTGCTGCATTCCTTGCGTTTACATGTTACTGAGAGTAAAGAGGGCTGGACTCTAGTGCTTTCATTGTGAAAGACCCTTAATACAATGTCACAAAATGCCTTCAAGTATATGCCCGATGGATCAACATTTGATAAAAATAACAACCCATGGATCTACAAACTATTTGTTGTGGGATTGTGTAGCTGAAATTAAATTTTCAGATCCAAAGTTAATAATTTTTCCCTCAAAGTAGTTGGATTTACTGTTGCTTCAGAAATCATTGCTAGAAAGAACATTTTCTTTTCTATTTTTTTTCCCCCAGAGTCAAAGAAGTCACTGCAGTACTAGCAACATAAGCATTGGGCTGGAACTCTGAAGCGGTGAAAAGTCTGTAGATAACCTGTCAAGCTATGTTTTGCCCCAGGAAACTCTGGGGATGGAGAATGGCAAGAATGGAAAATAATCTGGATTGGGAACTGAGTTTCCAAAGAGAAAAGATGATATTAAGAAGATTGATTCTCCTGTATATGTGTGTGTGTGTGTGTGTGTGTACATATATATATATATATCTATATAGAAATATATGTCCACTAAGTCAGAGGAAATTCCAGGCCTTCTTATCTTTCTGGTCCTGATGACTTGTGGGGAACAGTCGCCACAACTCTAAGCACTGGATCTAGAGAAACTTGCTAGTAACTGAAGGGACATAGGGGAAATCAAGATTCTAAGTCTGGATAAGAGGTTCTGTTCCTTGTATCAAGAACATATGAGAGGCAGTTTGGCCTAGTGGGTAGAGCATGGGCCTGGGGGTCAGAAGGTCATGGGTTCTAATCCCTGCTCTGCTACTTATTATCATCATGGTATTTGTTAAGCACTATGTGCCATGCACTGTTCTAAGCAATGGGGTAGCTACAAGGTAAGCAGGTTGTCCCACGTGGGGCTCATGGACGTTATTCCCATTTTCCAGATGAGGTAACTGAGGCACAGAGAAGTTAAGTGACTTGCCCAAGGTCAAACAGCTGATAGGGGTGGAGCTGGGATTAAAACCCACATCCTCTGACTCCCAAGCCCATGCTCTTTCCACTAAGCCACGTTATCTGCTGTGTGACCTTAGGCAAGTCAATTCACTTCTCTGTGACTCAGTTATCCCATTTGGAAAATGGGGATTGAGACTGTGAGCCCCATGTGGGACAGGGACTGTGTGCAATCCGATTTGCTTGTATCCATTCCAGTGCTTAGGATAGTGCCTGGCACATAGTAAGCGCTTAATAAATACCATAATTATTATTATATAGACCTAGTGTCTTTACAACTGGTAGAGTTCCTTCTCAAACTGGCAGTCTGCCATTAAGGTGGGTGGCCTTCTAATGGCTCAGACACAGAAATATTAAATACACACATATACACAAATGCCAAGTATATAAATGCCTTCGTGAAAGAGGTAGCTTGAAGGGATAAAAAAAGATAATTATTGTAAGTGCCAAGCACTGTGCGAAATGCTGGAGTAGATATGAAACTATCAGACACAGTTCCAATTCCACGTGGGGCTCAGAGTCTGAGGGAAGATACGAAACTATCAGACACAGTTCCAATTCCACATGGGGTTCAAAGTCTGAGGGAAGATAATATCTTCCAACATGATACATGATATCGAGGTACAGTGAATAGGTTGGTATCAGAGGAGTGACGTGTGCAGGCTGAGTTGAAGTAGGAAATCTGGGAGTTAAGGTAGGAGGGGGCAAGGTGATTGAGTTCTTTAAAGTCAATAGTAAGGAATTTCTGTTTGATAATGAGGTGGACGGACATTGTTATAATGATGATAATAATAATAATAGTTGTAGTATTTTCTAAGTGCTTACTATGCACCTAGCACTGTATGAAATGATGGGGTAAATGCAAGATAATCAGGTCCCACATGGGGCTCACAGCTGAAGAAGGTGAGAACAGATATTCAAAGGGTATTTAATCCCCATTTTGCAGATGAGGGAACTGAGGCACAGAGAAATGAATTGCCCAAGATCATGCAGTTACATGGTGGAGGAGATATTAGAAACCAGGTCCTCTGACTCTCAGACCCATGCTCTTTCCACTAGGTCACATTGCTTCTTCAATCAGGGAACTGATAATTAGTTGGGGAATTTTTGTTGGAGGAGTTGGGATTCCAGGAGGATTTGGAAGGTAGAAAAGGCTGAGATCTGATGGATTTAGTGGAGAAGGGAGTTCTGGCCCAAGGGACGACGTGAGCAAGGGGTTGGAGGTGAGTCAGAGCAGAGAGGGGGTTACCGGAGCTGGACTGGGGACGAGTGAAGAGGAGAGCTGATAAATCAAGTGGAGAGAACAGACGAAGAGTCTTAAAGTTTTCAAAGTTTCAAATGTCAAGCCTTAGAGAAGAGGTGGGGACCACGTCCCTACTCTAGCCAACTCTAAGTACCCAAGTGTAACTCAAAATACCACATCTATAGGATTGCTGCCAGGGTAAGTGAACAAGTGGGATTCCAACTATCTCCCCATGCAGGATGGCAGCCAAGATGCTGCCAGGTGCATTTGAAATGTAAATGCTTCAGCGGTTTGCCAACTGCACAGACACAAGTTCAAAGCTCCAGTGGAAGGGTTCGTCCCCTAACTGGAGATATCGGTCAGCCGTTTTTGGAGCCTATGGAAACAATTCCTATCTCGTTTGTAAAAAAACCGAATATTTGTTTAGGTGCATTTCTGCCTCATGAAACCATGAAATAATTTGGGCAAATAGTAAAAAAGAATACCATTCTACCAACTAATGACTATATTTATTCAAAACTTCTCATCTGATGCTGCTCTGGCCCATTATTCATTCATTCATTCATTCATTCAATAGTATTTATTGAGCGCTTACTATGTGCAGAGAACTGTACAAAGCACTTGGAATATACAATTCGGCAACAGATAGAGACGAGCCATGCCCAGTGACGGGCTTACAGTATTAAAAATTACAGTAGTGACGCTATATCCTTCTAGGTATGCACCTTGGGAATCTCAAAGCATATGATGATTAGCCTTAATATCACAGTGTGAGTCTGAGATGAAGGTGAGATCTTAAGGAACTGTGGCAATCAAAATTGCAGGGTTCTGTATAGCTGTTCGGTGAAGGTGACAGCACTAATCTCACTAACAGGTAGTAATTCTATTGAGCATCCTCAGAGGGAATGGCAGTGTATAGACACAGGCATAAGTCCTAAACAACTTTCTCCCACCAAACATCACACCACCACCAGCAGGTGAATTGGAAACACGCGACTGCATGTAGGGTGAAACTCAGGAGGCGGGTGCCATCATTCACGTCCCACGCTATTTTCCCTCGATTGTACTTAAGTACTTCTGGGTCACCTAAGGCCTTGGGTACTCATTCCCCTCCAACACTCCGGAGCTCTTCTGTACATGTTTTTAAACTCTGTCCCTTCTCTTTACATGCAATTTATTTTAGTGTCTGTCTCTGCGACACTGTAAGCAACATGAGGGAAGGGATCATGCCTATCGACTTTACTGTACGCTCATATGTACTAGAATGTTCTGCCCACAGTAAGTACTCGATAAACACTCTTGTTTGAGAAACGGAATACCACAGGAGAGTGGAACATGATATTTAAAGAGACAATCACTGAAACTTGGCGTAATTACTTGAGCTGCAATTTAAATATCCACTAGGCAGGAAATGACATTTATTTTTAAGTTTTATTTTACCCAGTAAAAGTTCACTTTATTCTAAGTCGTAGCTTGATAGCAAAGTAGCTAGATGTTCAGAACATTATAATTCTTATCTATTTAGCTTTTCACAGGGGCTTTTCATAGCAACATATCAATGAGCTCAAATGACAAATTCATGTCAAAGGTGAAATGAGTAAGAATTCCAAACTACAAATGGTAATAGTCTCCACTACTCAAACACTAGACTTTTCTTTAAATCTCAGTTTACCAGCTTTACCATCAGAACCAGATAAACAAATAAACCTACCGGCCATTATTAATACCACAATGTAAACGCATGATGCCTGACAGAGGGTGGTTAAAATTGTAAAGGAATTTAAGGTTTCCAAGCAATCCTGTATAGGAGTGTCTGGTAAAAGCTGCATAAAAAGACCCATATCCGCCTGCTAAGAGGAACTGTTGCCACCTAATATTTCTCCATTTTCCCTCAATTTTCAAAAATGGGCCACACTTAATGCTGCAGCATGGCCCGATAGAGCTTTTCCACAATGTGCCTTAGGGAGCCGAGAGGGAATTTCAGGAGTTCACATGGAGGTTCTCAGAGCCAGAAAATGGTGCTGGATGGGGAGGGAGGGCCCAAGGAATGGGATGAGGAAGGCCAGGATGGGAGAGGACGGAGCCTTAAGACGCACCAGAAAGGTATTTGGGGAGGGGAAGAGGGAAAACCTTGATGTCACTGGGGAAGGGCTAATGTCAGGAAAGATACTCGAAGTGGAGAGAAGGTGGAGCAAGGAAACTCAGACATAAGCATGGTATAAGGTCAAATGATAGAACAAGACCGGGAGAAAGTCAGGAAGGAGATGATAAATTAAGACACTTCACAGGGAATGAAACAAACAACCCTGGAGTTGAAGAGCCCAGAAACCCATTTGTCTACCCCAGACAGGATTTTTCCACATTTTCGCTAATAATGTCACTGAGATCTTGGCTGCCCAACAAGGCCATTGACCAGACAGTTGCCATGCAAACAGGATTTACAGAGATGAATAGAAAAATGTGACATTCAAGTTCATTTGGCTTCCTCCATCGTAAAGCATACAACTAGCAATTATACTATTCTATATTTTCCACGAGTCTATGCTCATCGAAGAATCCACTGTTCTCCTCCCCCCCCCCCCAATTAATGCCACAACCAGTAGCGAAATAACAGTGGAACGGATGGCAGGAGAACCTGAAAAGATTTCTGAAGCAGGTAAAAGGAAATAAGTCTCACAGAGTCAAGTCAGTGTATATAAAGCACTTCACTAGTTCCAACAATTCCAGTCACTTCTAATAAACTTTCAACTGGGGTTAAGGCTCTCATCAGCCACTTTTCCTGAGAGCTGCGGTAGAGAGGAAGCTACATGCATGGAGTGGTGCTTTCTGGCTTAAAACTTAGTTGGGCAGATTGAAGAGATCAGTGAGTCTAAGTCTTCAGTGTTTTAACCTTTTCTCTTAAGATGGCATGGGGTGAGTTAAGTGTGAATTTTGCAGCTAATGAGCCTTGGCTGTTCATGGAGATCTAACAAAGAAAATATATTTTAACATTCTGGGCTGGGAGGAAGAGAGAAATGGGGAAACCTCTAGGCTTTCTGTGGGGGAGGGGAAGCCACTATTGCATTTCCCACTTCTAAATCCCAAAGATGGGGTTCGGCTCCCACTCCCTTCTGTGGTGCCTTGACTTGCTTCCTCTTTTCATTCCTGCTCCCAGCCCCACAGCAATTATGTACATAGCAGTAATTTATTTATTTAAGGTCCGTCTCCCCCTCTAGACTGTAAGCTCATTGTAGGCAGGGAATAGGCCTGATTCAGTACGGTGCTCTGCACACAGTAAGAACTCAATAAATATGATTGAATGAATGAATGAAAGAACCCAAAATGGAAAAACTCAATAAATATGATTGAATGAATGAATGAAAGAACCCAAAATGGAAAAATTACCCACGCTGGGTCCACTCTTCTCTTAGACCTGATGCAGTAAGCTCACTGTGGGCAGGGAATGTGTCCATTTATCATTAAAGTTCACTCTCCCAAGCGCTTATATCAGTGCTCTGCACAGTAAGTGCTCAATAAATTCGATGAAATATCGATCAGGAAATCTGAAGCCTTCACATTTCTACACATGTCATTTGGGGGTGAGGCCCCACTATGCCAAAATGCAGAATACTGCTTCCAGTTTTGGTCCCCTTTTTAAATGACAAAAAAGGTCTGAACACATCTTCGAGAGGTATAAAGAGGGTCATGCCAAATGTTTCTTGTATAGAAGGTATATATATATGTAGAAGGAGTAGTTCAAAAAAGGAGATCTTCCTTCAGGCAGCTTTGTACTTGAAAATAATTTAGGGCTCGGCTCCCTTGGGTTGGGGGCCTTCTCAACCTGTCCCCATTCAAGTTTGAAATGGACTTTTTAGAGTTGAGTGCGGCCTCTGGAGATGCAGGCTGGGAGTATCCAAAGTCTACCACACTTCAGACAGGCAACCGGCCTTTTCTGAATACCTGATATCATAGCACCCTCTTGGATGCTTGGGACAGATGATAGAGACTAGACCTGGTCCCTGCTCTCCAGGAGGCTATTCCACTTCATCCAAAAAGCTACCATGCAGGTCCAAGCACCTGTAATATCCCCTGTCATCATATGCGACAGCCTCCTCACCCTACTCCCTGACTCCAGTCCCACCCCTTTCCAGTCCACAGTTCACTCTGCTGCACGTAACATTTTCCTAAAAAATGGTTTTACTCATGTCTCTCCCCCTTCAAAAACCTCCAGAATTGCCCATTCATTTCTTTATCACACAGAAGCACCTCACGATAGGCTTTTAATTCACTCAACCAGTTCTCTCCCCCTACTTATCCTCACTCCTCTCCCACTACAACCTAGCCCACACACTTTTCTTCCCTAATTCCAACCTTCTCACTTTGTTCCCTTCTCATATCTCTTACCATCAACCCCTCGCTTACCATTCTCCCTCCTGCCTGATCACCCTCACCCATTCATGTTATACATACCACTATTCTCTCTCCATCTTGAAAACTCAACTAAAATCATATCTCCCCCCAGTAATCCTTTCCCGATTAAACTCTCATCTCATCTCTCCCTGCTCCCCACATTTTATCTCCCTACTGGGTCACCTATGCACTAAGCACTATCAATTAATTGAATGCTATACACTGGTCTCTAGAGCTCCTGGGAGTTGGAGTTTATCCCAAAGTGCTCCTCTTTCAATATAGGTTAGTATGTACCGGCAAACAACCACTGGAGATAACAGAGACGATTCCAACACCATTAGAAATACTTCTGGGGAGAAGCTTAGCTTTAACTTGTTTCCCACTTCATGTATCTAAATCCATTTTTGCGGGCTGAACAGAGGACAATTAGTTATCATTTCCACTGGGTAAAAGACATTGGTGCAAAAGGCTTGATCTAATAATGGCCTAAGACCCTGAATGTGAGATCAATATTTGTTGCTTCAGAAAAAACATTTCTGTGCCCATAATAAAAAAGTGCTGTCATTTTTATCAACTAGCTGGCAGGTTCAAGGCGCAAACCCTGACTCACAATCTTGGAGACTTATTGAGTCAAATTATGCAAGTTCTCTGCCCCCTTTGTCTCCCCATTTTTCCAGAGAGCAGTAATGTCTTGTTTGGAAAGTCTCTCTTGTGCGAAAAGGGCCCCATTTCCAAATTCCAATAAAGCACTGGAGAACTGAATCTCCGAATCGTGCGTCTTGTCATTTTTCAGGGGTGGACACTGAATTGGGATTGGAGTAGTTTTATCCAAAGGGCTTCAGATATGTGCCATTCCACACTCTGACCCTGAAAACCTGGAATCAAGAATTGAGAGAAGACCATGCAAATATGTGTGACAGGGGTTAAGAACAGGGAACTAAAGGAGAGCAGGTTTATAAGGCAAGGAGAGCTACAGTATTTTCATTTTTGAAACCTCAATGCACATTGGCTAGTTCGAAAAAGCACCGTAGCAAATTCCAACGGATACACAGAATAGGTTATATTCAAAACTGTACACTACAACTCATGTAGTATGTTATTATTAGAAGGTAAATATTTTGCCGTTTGAATAGCTAAGTGTACTGGAGCACTAAAACACATTATGCAATTTTATGTTTTAAAAAAAATCCTTGAGCTTTTCATAAGTTCAGTGATTAACACTTTCAAGATACTAAAGTTTCATTTATTTGGGCTCAGTACATGTTGGATCGGTTAAGCAATCATGCACAATTTTCCTGTAGGTATTCCATTTTTGCCTGATTTTGACTTATCAATTTGATTTGAGCCTTTTTAAACTCATTCATATCATTTTTTGTAGCTTCTTTCCACACCCCATTCTCCCACCATGGCTTTTCACTTTTCCAGAATGAGTTAAGAATAGAAAAACCCAGCTCTTCCTATTCTCTAAGCCTTCTTAAAATTTATCCAACAGGACTTTCCCAGTGAATTCTTCTCACCCCAAGTCATATCAACTTAAATACCCTCTTCAGAAAGACTGGGTCTTTGTGACCAGCTAGTTCATCTTCTAATCACTAATCACCTCCATAACCTCTTTTGAGAAAGGGGCTTTTATACAAATAGTACTCCCTGCCCCCTACTCACGTAAAACTCAATTAAGAGATTCGATTGTACTGTGATGAAGCAGGATTGCCAGGCTCCCATAAGACACCCAATTGGAGTGTTTTGGAAATAATCCCCATATCTACCTTCAGTCAACCTTGGGCTGTGGTTCTGTGCAAAGTTATGAAATGTGGTGGAGGAAAATCTCTCTGCGAAATAGACACCAATAACCTAATTTGCCAACTTGGGTATATTTTGGTTTCTTTTTTGTTTTCAAACCCTCACAGTAAGCAATTACTGGGTCAGAATGACGGTCTATCCTCTCCAGTATTTTGCCTCTAAGAGTTGATTAAAAAGATCTTTGAAGAAATGAGTGAGTTTGGGCAAGCCACTTAACTATTCTGTGAGCCAGTGTCCTCAATCTGTCAAATGGGGGCAAGATACTTGCCCTTTTTCCCTCTTAGATTGTGAGTCCCTTGTGGCCTTGGGCCTGATCTGGTTATCTTACCCCATCACTAAGTACAGTGTGCTTAGTACAGAGCAAATGCTTAATTGGGTCAGTTTATTCTCCAGTTCATCCATAACTAATTATTATTATCCACCCACTTGTTTAGAGTTAAAACTGTGGATAGAGCACGGGCATAGGAATCATGGGTTCTAATCCTAGCTCTGTCACTTGCCTGCTGTGTGACCTTGGTAAGTCACTTCATTTCTCTGCGCCTCAGTTATCTCCTCTGTAAAATGGGGATTGAGACTGTGAGACTGAGATAGTGACTGTGGACAGGGACTGTGTCCAACCACATTTGTTTGTATAATAATAATAATGACGATGGCATTTGTTAGCACTTACTATGTGCCAAGCACTGTCCAAGTGTTTAGTACAGTGCCTGGCACACAGTAAACACATAAATACCATAGTAATAATGATTATATTATAGTATATCATTATTAATAAAAAACATTCTTAATTTTTTCTCCTGTAACACTCCAGGTCCAGTCCTGCTGGGCAAGAGAGTCATAGAAGACTCTGAGAGGCAATCAGCAGCAATGCCCATGGAAACAGGGCTGAATCGTGTCATAAAACCAGCAAAGTCACACTTTTGCCCAAAGCTAAAATCTGGGGTCTCGCCTGACCTAACCCAAATTCCTTAAATGTTAATTGGAGCACGGACTATGTCAGTAGAGATGCTACCATCTAAAAGTGGGCATGTTCCCTTTAAATAGCCAAGTGCCAGCTCCTTGGGAGCAGGAATCATGCCTACTATTTCTTCTGTGCTCTCCCAACTGCTTAATAAAGTGCTCTCTGCATAGTAAGTGCTCCACGGAAACCCTTGGTTGACTAAGTGGGCTCAGCTGTGAAAGCAGTCATGCAAGTTAAATAGACATTTAAATATACTTGCTGAATGAGACAAAGCTTGAACAAATGGGAATATTTAAGCCTTCATTTATTATTATTATTACATTTGTTAAGCACTAAAGATGTGTCACACAGTGTTCTAATCAATCAATGGGATTTATTGAGTGCTTATGTGCAGAACACTGTACTAAGCAATTGGGAGAGTACACAACAACTGAATTAGCATACAAATTCCCTGCCCATAATGACCTAACAGTCTAGAGGGGTAGACAAACATTAATATAAGTAGTTTATAATATATAATTTGAAGATATGTACATAATAATAATAATAATGTTGGTATTTGTTAAGCGCTTACTATGTGCAGAGCACTGTTCTAAGCGCTGGGGCAGATACAGGGTAATCAGGTTGTCCCACGTGAGGCTCACAGTCTTCATCCCCATTTTACAGATGTGGTAGCTGAGGCACCGAGAAGTGAAGTGACTTGCCCACAGTCACACAGCTGACAAGTGGCAGAGCCGGCATGCGAACCCGTGACTTCTGACTCCCAAGCCCGGGCTCTTTCCACTGAGCCACGCTGCTTCTCTGAATAAGTGGTTTGGGAGTAGCGGTGTGAATATCAAACGTCCAAAGGTCAATGATCCGAGGGCATAGATGACGCAGGAGGGAGAGAGAGCCGGGGAAAAGAAGGCTTAATCAGGGAAGGCCTCTTGGAGGAGATACAACCTCAACAGTGTTTTGGAAGTGGAGAGAGCGGCGATCCGGCATATACGGAGGAAGAGGGTGTTCCTCGGGGAGGATGTGGGAAAGGGATCGGTGGTGAGATACAGGAGAGCAGGGCACATTGAGGAAGCTGGTGCTAGGAGAGAGGAGTGTGCACTCCGGGCTGTAGTAAGAGATTAGTGAGGTGAGGTAGGATGGGGCGAGCTGACGGACTGCTTGAGGGAGGAAGGTAAGGAGATTCTGTTTGATATGGAGGTGAATGGGGAAACACTGGAGGTTCTTGAGGAGTATGGAGACGTGGACTTAAGCTTTTTGGTTGATAAATGATCCGTGCAGCAGAGTGAAGGAAGGAATGGAGTGGGGAGAGGTAGGAGGCCAGGAGATCAGTGAGGAGGCAGATGCGGTAGTCATGATGGGCTGGGATAGGTGCTTGGATCGGCAGGGTAACAGTTTGAAGGGAGAGGAAAGGGAAGATCTTAGCAATCCTGTGAAGGTCAAACTTACTGGATGAGCACTGAGGTAAATACAAGGTCAAAACGGCGGATACGGTTCTTATCCTACATGGGGCTCACAGTCTAAGTATCAATCAATCTGTGATATTTATTGAACATCCATCGCCAAATCAAAAACTCCTCACTAAAAGCTTTAAAGAATAATAATGTTATAATGTTGGTATTTGTTAAGCGCTTATTATGTGCCGAGCACTGTTCTAAGCGCTGGGGTAGACACGGGAATCAGGATGTCCCACGTGGGGCTCACAGTCTTAATCCCCCTTTTACAGATGAGGTAACTGAGGCACAGAGAAGTTAAGTGACTTGCCCACAGTCACACAGCTGACAAGTGGCAGAGCTGGGATTCAAACTCATGACCTCTGACTCCAAAGCCCGTGCTCTTTCCACTGAGCCACGCTGCAATCACCTTGTGCCTTCCTACCTCACCACTCTCCTGCTACAACCCAACCTGCACACTTTGCTCCTCTAATGTTAACCTTCTCTTCCATCTCGTCTATCTCGCCGCTGACCCCTCACCCACTTCCTGCTTCTGGCCTGGAACGCCCTCCCTCCTCAAATCCGACAGAATGCTCTCCCCGGCTTGGAAGCCTTATTGAAGGTATATCTCCCCCCTCCAAGTGGCCTTCCCTGACTAAGCTCCCCCTTTCCTCTTCTCCTACTCCCTTCTGTGTTCCCCTGATTTGCTTCCTTTATTCATCACCCCCTCCCAGACCTTCAGCACTTATGTACATATCTGTAATTTATATTTATATCTGTCTCCCCGCCCCATGTTACAGGCTCATTGTGGGCAGGGAAAGTGTCTGTTTATTGGTACTCTCCCAATCGCTTAGTACAGTGCTCTGCACACAGTTAGCGCTCAATGAATTGAATCAAGTAGAATACACTGTATGCAGAGCACTGTATTAAGCACTTGGGAAAGTACAGAGTTGGTAGAAGAGTTCTCTGCCCACACAGTGCTTACAGTCTAATAGTCTTCTTCCCAATTCCTCCTTGTCTATCTAGTCAGGCAGAGGGTTACCAGCAGCAGAAATGGGCAAGGGAGGAGTTGGAGCGCATTACGAGATTGGATGAAGGGAGAGGGTTAGAAAGGAAGGGACAGAGAGAGTGCTAACTGGGAAAGAGATTGTAAAACGCCTCAAAGGCAGGGTTCATGTCTACCAAACGCTATTGAATTGTATTACCCCAGGCACCGGTAGGGTTCTGATCACAATCAATGCTCAATAACTATTGATCGCTTGACTAGTGAGGTGCTGAGCTGGTCTAGCCTGGTGTCAGGTTCCTGGTGTCAGAGAGGAAAGGAGAGAAAATATGCCACGGCAGAGTAGTTTATCTGAACAAGGATTGTTCTGGGACAGTCATGCCTGATAATGGCCTTTGCTTCTACAATTGTTCTTTTTCAAAAGGAGAACCTTCTAAGGCAGTAGAATTCATGATAATACGAGCTCTTCTTCCAAATGCACCCATCTTTATCCATGAAATACCACTCCCCCAAATTGCCCTGATCATTTAAAGTTACAGTGCATTACCTCTAAGCAACATGGATAAATGGGACTATTTACCTGTGAGTGTCCAGAGAATGCTTGGTTTAAAAGTTACTGGTTAGAAACTTCCCCAGAGAAGTAAACTTTTAAACAAAGATTGACCGTGTAATCAAAAATTGTTTGGCCCTAAACCAGATTCTAAGGTACCAAAGTGTGTAAATACGGTGAGAAAGGTATAAAGGTGTTTGTGCCTCTAGCTTTGCGCACCACATAATGTTGACTGATGAATACAATTAAACTGCATACAAAAGTCTCCCTCTATAGAAGCAAAGGCCATATCAGGCATGCTGCAGGGATTTGTCAGGTTCCACAATAAACTATTTTAACACCCTTCCTACAGTGAAGTAGAATAAAATATCTCAAACCATTGTAGCTCAGCATGCACCCTTTTTGACTCTTTCTGTGTACGGTCTATGATGGGGGCCCAATCAAGAATCAATGGACTTCTTTCCAGATTAGCCCCTGCTTTCTCCAGTTGCTGAAATCACGTCTGCAATTCTTTGGGCACTTAAGAATAGCTATGCATAATATGCTTATGGTATGTTTCTTTCTTTGGTTTTCCTGTACCTTAACTTGTATTTGCCCAGTCTCTGGCAGTCACGGCAGCTGACAAAACTGTATCCTCCATAGAACATCTAAGTGATTAACACTAGTAATTGCGGCATTTGTTAAGCACTGTACTAAACACGGGGGTGTGCACAAATCAATCAGTTTGTATGCACGGGGGTGTGCACAAATCCATCAGTTTGTATGCAGTCCATGTCCCACATGGGGCTCAGAGTCTTACCCCCTGTTTTACAGATGAGGTAATTGAGGCCCGGAGAAGTGAAGTGACTTGTCCAAGGTCACACAGCAGACACATGGCAGAACTGGGATTAGAACCCAGGTCCTTCTAACTCCCAGGCCCGTGCTCTATCCTTGGAGCAATGGAGCCCCCATGGTTCGAGTGGGTGCCCCCCCAATAATCCGGACTCCCAGGCTTGAGTCCCCTCCACCTCCTGTCTATGCCAAGACGGGAACTTTGCCGTTCTTTCTCGGTTCATTCTCCCCCAACTTCCTGCTTCCCCCTCCCTCCCCCTATCTTTTCACTTGAGTCCCCCCTTCCTGGGAAGAGCAGCTAGGTCAGAGGAAGAGGGTCAGCTCCATCCGCTGCATTTCTGAGAATTCCTTGCCTAATCTGGACGGTGGATACTGAGCACTGAAAGGAGGGGCTCCGGCATCTGGCTTTGAGCTGCGAGCCCACCAATGGACACTTGTGGTAAGGAGACCCCCCCCCCAACTCTGGTGCTCCCTTCCCTCCAGCTGCTTACCGAAATGCCCAGGCACAGGAGAGGCCACATTGCTTTGTGTTCTGTCTTCTCCCTCCCTCCCTCCAAGGGTGAAAGTCAAGCCACCAGTCAATCAGTGGTATTTATTAAGTGCTTACTGTGTGGCAGAACACTGAGAAGCAGCGTGGCTCACTGGAAAGAGCACGGGCTTTGGAGTCAGAGGTCATGGGTTCGAACCCCGGCTCTACCACTTGTCAGCTGTGTGACTTTGGGCAAGTCACTTAACTTCTCAGTGCCTCAGTTACCTCATCTGTAAAATGGGGATTAAGACTGTGAGCCCCACGTGGGACAACCTGATTCCCCTGTGTCTACCCCAGCGCTTAGAACAGTGCTCGGCACATAGTAAGCGCTTAACAAGTACCAACATTATTATTATTATTATTACTTGGGGGGTGTTACAATACAACAGAGGGGGCAGACATGCTCCCCGGCCACAAGGATCTTACAGTGTACTAAGTGCTTGGGAGACTACAGTACAACAGAAGTGGAAGACCCGTCCCCTACCCACAGCGAGCTTTGAATTTGAGAAGCAGCACGGCCCAGCGGAGAGAGCACGGGCCTGGGAGTCAGAAGGACCTGGATTCTAATCCCGGCTCTGCCACTTGTCTGCTGTGCCACCTTGGAGAAATCACTTAATTTCTCTGTGCTTCAGTTACCTCATCTGTAAAATGGGGATTAAGGCTGGGAGCCCCATGTGGGACAAGTAATAATGGTGGTACTTGTTAAGCGCTTTACTATGTGCAAAGCACCGTTCTAAGCGCTGGGGTAGCTACAAGGTAATCAGGTTGTCCCACGTGGGGCTCACCGTCTTAATCCCCATTTTACAGATGAGGTCACTGAGGCACAGGGAAGTTAAGTGACTTGCCCAAAGTCACCCAGCTGACAAGTGGCAGAGCTGGGATTTGAACCCATGACCTCTGACTCCCCAGCCCATGCTCTTTCCACTGAGCCTAGTATCTGCCATAAAGTTACATACAGTGCGTGGCAGATAGTAGGCACTTAACAAATACTATTAAAAAATCCTGGTTCTGCCACTTCTCTGTTAAGTGACGTCTCTGTGCCTCAGTTACATCATCTATTAAAAAAAAAAATGAGGATTCGATATCTGCTCTCCCATCGACTTAAATTGTGAGCCCCACGTGGGACAGGGACTGTGTCTTATCTCCAAATATTCTATCCACCCCAGCACCTAGTATAGATCTTAGCAGATAGTAAACACTTAAATACCACAATTATCATTAAAACAATTATTAGCAATAATTATAACATTAATATTGATAATGAAATGATTAGGAAACCATATTCACTGGCAGTGCTCCAGTATTGCCAAGGAATATTTTTAATTTTCACCAGGGCAGCCTCTTTAAAAAGAGCCTCCCATGACAACAGTCTAGCTTTCTATAGAAGACCTTTTGAGTAGCATTTAGGTCTTTAAATATGGTCCAAAGTCCGGGGCCCCAGATGAACTTGGAGGCTGTTTAAAAACAAGGACAACAGCTCCAGTCAATGGCAGCTGAAATTTGGCCATCTTCCTGCCGGCTTCCTACCTAATTTATTTTCCCAAATCCATCCTCTAATCACGGCTGATTAAGTTTCATGGCCCCGTGTCCCGTCTAAAGGACAATAAAGACAAAGAAATGCTTCTTACCACCAAATTATAGGAGACACCCTGACACTTAGACTTTCTTGACCTCACCAGATCATTTCTAGCCTGGAGGGATGATCCCAATCTTGGGCAAAGCTTGAGCTTGGTACAATCTTAATTTCCTTGAAGTCTGGCAGAGGGAAATTTTAGGAGGCCCCGGAGGACAGGTCTATAATCATGCTACATGACAGCTAACTTCTTTTTCAGCTCCCTCTAGATTGTAAGCTCACTGTGGACAGGGAACATGTCTACTAACTTTGTTGTACTGTACTCTCCCAAGCGCTTAGCACTCTGCTCTGCACACAGTAAGTGCCACTAAACACCAGTTTGGTTTTTTCAATAAGGTTTCTCTCCTCAAAACCTTATAAAAACTGTTACTCAATTGCCTTACCAGCAACTTGAAATTGATCTATGAAAAGCATTCTGTTCACGTCGATATAACGAGGGATGTTTCTGTTAAGATGCTAGCGGCTTTAAAATGAATGAACGAATGTTCAAGCCCGGCTACGAAACAGGAAATATAGGAATGTATTTGGTAATTCATGTATCTAGACTTAAACGTACACTCATCTATCCTCTTGCTGCCTTTGTTTCCATCTCTGTCTTTCCACTTTCTCTCTCTAGGTTTCTCTCCCACACCAGGATGTGAGACATGAATATATGATCCAGTAGAGAGGGGAGAGAATACGAAAAGAAGGGAAAATCTGAGAGAGGGAGACACACTCATGCAATGAATCATGTTTTACACTTCAAACTACTTGCTAATTTTTGTGAGTTGGTTCTGATTAATGACTCCACAGTTCTACAGGTAACGCTTGCCTCAAAACAGTAATAATAATCATAAGAACAACTGAGGTATTTGTTAAACATTTACTATGTGCCAAAAACTGGTCTATGCACTGGGGTAGATACAATATATGCCAATTGGACACAGTCCCTGTCCCACCTGGGGCTCGTAGTCTAAATAGGAGGGAGAATGGGTATTGAATCCCCATTTTTTATGTAACAGATGAGGAAACTGAGGCACAGAGAAGTTAAGTGACTTGCCCAAGGTCACACAGCAAGCAAGTGGTGGGGCTGGGATTAAAACCCAGGAATTTTGCCCTCAAAACATTTTGAATTTAGAATTTATTCCCCAGAGTTCAGAGTCCCTTTACAAAAAGTATTTCAAAGATCCTTAGGACATCCTTGAAGAGTCGGTCTCTTCTCACTACATTAGGCAGTGAGAAAGGTTGAGGTCAAAAGAGGCTGTGACCTATCCCAGGGGCCACATTTATTTAATGATGGAGCTGGGACGAGAACTCTGGCTCTCAGTTTTTCACTCTGTCTGCTACTGAGTTGCTCTCTCCATTCATCCTAATCTAGCTCCACTCAGACATTTAGCAAAACACCAACTGACCTTCCATAAAAAAGCTATTATATATAAAAATCTACCATATTTCAGTACAGTCTTCTGAACATAGTAAGCACTCCATAAATTCCACTGATTGATTGACTGATATTTTTGGTTTACTGCCCTAGCAGCTCTCTTCAAAGAACACACCTTATAGTCCAATAAACCTCTTAGACTGGAGTTTAGCTTTTTAGGGCTAAGCTGTAAGCTTTTTAGTGGTCTAGGGTTCTGATATTTTCTTGTCACGCTACATAATCTCCAGCTTAATTTTGAGCAGCAACCGGATTATTCACATATGGCTCGCCAGACCTCCACTTGAGTATCACAGAATCTCTGATTCCTTTGTTTCCTCAACCCTCTGCTTCTTCAAAATCAAAGTCTCTTTGAGATCAAATGAGGTCAAAGGAGCCGTGGCTAAAAAACAGAAAAACAAAAGAAAGGAGGCTTTCTCTATAATTAGAAAATTGCCCAAACATGTTGTTCTTAGTTTGTTGGCTTCAAGAATGGGAGAGACATTAGATGGGAAATCACACAAAAAAATCATTTTTTTTCTACTTGGAGAGGGCAGAGGACTGGGAAAGTTTGGGGGAGGGAAATGAGCAAAATTCAACTGGAGATGAAACTCATCCCCCTTTGAGGTAAGTAGAATGGCAGAAGATGACGGTCTCACAGTTTCTGATCTGTGTCATGTTTTTAGAGCCCAAGATATACTAATGACTCAATCCTGTGTGGCAGTTTGGGTCTTCGGGACCAGAGCTGAGGAAATGGCTCAAGATAAAAACTTTTCGGTCCGTGGAGTAAATCTTATTATTTACTGGGTCTACAGTGGCCTCAGACATCTTTTCCAGGAAAGATTCAGAGTGTAAGGACCACTGAACCACTTTCTAATGCCACTCTCTTTTGTATTTCCAGAAGGGATGAGCTCCTGTCAGTTTGGAAAAATTGCAGTGCTGGAAAAATGTTTATTTCCTCCCAGATGCAAACAAAACTGTTAACAGCATAATTATTGTAGTGCATTTTCCACCCCCTTGTGAACAGTCTGGGGAAAAACAACAATTTTAGACTCTTACGGTCACTTTGCTGTGTTTCTATTTGTTTGCTTAATCTCCCTGCCAGATTAAGAATTGAGCCCAGAAGGCAGACGAGTTTTTTACCCCCCCCAAACATGCAAGGAGGGATGTAGAAAACTGACCATATTTGATACACGACCATAAAGCAGATTCAAGACATTCCCTTCCTCCCCTGCACACTCACAGACTTCTTTTGGGCATCCCCAAAACAGGCTTTCCTAAAAAGGGTAATTTATTATCGATATGTCACCATGATTAATAATAATGACGGCATTAAGCGCGTACTACGTGTCAGGCACTGTACTAAGCACTGGGGTGGATACAAGCAAATCGGGTTGGACACAGTCCCTGTCCCACATGGGGCTCACAGTCTCTGTCCCCATTTGACAGAAGAGGTAACTGAGGCACAGAGAAGTGAAGTGACTTGCCCAGGGTCACACAGCAGACAAGTGCAGAGCTGGAATTAGAACCCAGGCCCACGCTCTATCCACTATGTCATATCCCTAGAATCTGTATAGCATTTTAATGATTTCAAAGAGCTGAGGACTGGACTGCTATCTGCTTTGTCTGCTAAAGACAAGAAGAGCAAATAATCCACAACAGATGTCACCTTCAGCACTCGGTTTAAAATCAGCACAACAGCTCAGGGATGTCAGTCATTCAGTCGATCATAAGTGCTAAGTATGATCTGCGTGCAGAGCTGTTCTAAGTGTTTGGGCGAGTACAATATAACAGATACACTCCCTGCCACAGTGAGCTTTCATCTTATTAGGGTCGACTGAAATTAATGTATATGTAAATAAATTACAGACATGTACATAAGTGCTGTGGGGCTGGGAGTTGGGGATGAATAAGGGAGAAAATCAGGGTGATGCAGAAAATAGTGGGAGAAGAGGAAAGGAGGGTTTAGTCAGGGAAGGCTTCTTGGAGGAGAATGTGACTTCATTACTATGGATGTCCATTCGAAACAGATTCTGTGGCATGGTTATCAGGTATGAGAATTCTTTGCTCCCAGTTCAGGAAAAGGCTGGAATTCCGCTGTGGGGAGCTACCAAGTGACCAAAATAATGCTACGAGCTGGCCCAGGCCCAGGGTCCAGACCTGAAGCTGTGGGTTAGCTCTCCTAAAGAGGCAAGCAGGCCTTGGTGGTAAGTTGTCGATCTAGGAAGTAACAGTGGTGAATTCCAGGGCCTAATTTTCCACAGATTCTCCCGGGGAGTCTTGAATAAGACTCCCACTTTTCCGTTCCTCAGTTTCCTCTTCCGTCAGGCCCAAACCTACATTCGCAGGGGCCACCTTTCCATTTCTAGTGCATGTCTAAAAGGGGTAAGGGACTTGAGGTGTGAGGGAGGCAAATTGAGAGGGAACAAGCTGAAAAGAGCTATCAGGTCACGAAAGTCATCATTCTGGATCTTTTCAGCCATCACTAGGAAACTCTCATGCCAGGCACCCAGATTAAGAGAGTGGGAAGGTGTCTGGTAATCCTACTGTACTGTATTCTCCTAAGCACTTAGTACAATGTTCTGCGCATAGTAAGTGTTCAATAAATATGACTGATCGATTGGGGATGCCCATAGCTGCCTTCTTTCTGGACTGAGTCCTTCCTGCTCTTCCTCTTTCCTCTCCTCTCTTCTCATCCGAGGGGCCCATTATCTCTCCGGTTGTCCCAGCCCAGAGCTGGCATTGAATACTCAGTGTGAAGAGGGAAAGCCTCTTGGTGCATCTGGTTGGTGGGGAATTTGGGCCCTAACTACCTATGGCTACCCAGCCATGATAAATAATGCAGGCAGGAAGAAATGATAAAAACAGAAGACCCGGAAAGTCGCCTTGGTCTGGCTCTTGGGCCATTAGGCTCTCTTGTCCAATGACTCCAAACCTTACATTCATTGTATTGTATTTACTGAGCTCTTACTGTGAGCAAAGCACTGATCACATGGATCTTTGGATTCAAAGATGAAAGGAGGGAGAGCCATGAAATATGAAAATTGGATGAAGGCCAAAGATGTCACAAAGAACCCCATCTTCCCCAAGTCCTAGCCCAAGCCTTGAACCATACACAATCCAGTTGGGGAACAGAGTACTGGTCAGGACCTACCTGGGAATAAAACCCACTAATTCCCTGGCCACTGCCCAGCTGGATTATCGGGTGATTCAGGGTTCAGAAATGGGGACTGGCATAAAAGATTGGCCACTCCTGGAGACGACAGCTTCCCTCCAAGAGCTGGCTTTCTTTTGGAGGGATTCAGATGGGAGAAAGGAAGACAGGGCTGGCTGCAGGGGATGAGAGAGAGACAGAGAGAAATAGGGAGAGGAATCTCAGAAACCAGCCCAAGCATTGCTCCTCCCAGGGACCGGATTGCAGACTGAGAAGACACATTCTCTACTCTGCCACTTCTAATCAGATTGGGAAGAAGGCTAAAAACAGCTCAGGGTTGGTGAGTAGATCATAGAGGGAAACGGAGGGGTGAATAAAGACAGTGTAGGAACCATTCTATTTTAGGGATTGCTCCCCAGAGCAGACTCTTTAACTCCATCTAGGGTTTTGGGATACTGGTCAGTGAAACCTCAGCTTTAAAAAAAAATCAGTACACGGACCTCTCAAGCTTGGCTCATCACTCCTGGGATGGGAGAAGTAGAGGTTTTGGTGGCACAGATGGGGAGGGTGGAAGAGGGGAAGTGAAAGCTTAATATAAAGCTGCCTTGGATGTAAACTATAAATCCCCCAAAATGCATCTTTTTGTACCCACAGAAACCGTATGAATCCCACTGCCATGTGACCAAATAAAAGGTGGGGAAGGTTCGTGGAGCCTGGTGTTCAACAAAATCTTGGGTGATATTGAACAGTAAGGCAAGAGAGACAGAGAGGCACAGGCTCAATGTAGAGACAAAGTGAATTCTTCTTTTCTGGTGTTGGAGCACCACCACCTTGTTTTCCGCATGGTCGATTACAAGACACTTGGGAAAACCTGGAGGTTTATTAAGTAGTGTCACGGAATGACAAAACGAAAGTGTTTCTACAAAATGCTGTCTCTACCCAGGCAAAGACCATTAAATTTGTCTCCTATTGGAAAAGGGAAATGCGAAGCTGCAGACCTGCCAAGTCCTTAGAAGATATTTTGAGAACAGCAAGGGGTGGGGGTGCGGGGACAACTGGAGTATCTCGACACCCATCCTCTATTGTCTAGAGGACAGAGAGGAGCGAACCCCAACTCCGATTGGGCTCATTAACAGCTCTAATGATGTAAGAAACCAAGGGACCGGGTTGGCGGTGCTGACTCCAGAAGCACATGAGTGGGTAAGGCTGTGGGGCCTGATGAGAGCTTCTAACGCATCTCAGACTGGTCTTTAGAGTCCTAGCAGAATGGTTTCTGCTGGAAAGCATCTCTGGAGTAGAGTATCTAAGGATCCCATCCCTGTCTTGGGTTCCGGGGCTCCGAATGTGGCTCTGTGGCCTGAGACGCAGGCACAAATGAAGCCAGATGAGAAGGAAAGGGAAATCGGGTAATGCCTAGATGGTGTTGGGAATGGCCGGGGCAGAGAAAAAGAGAACGGGGCATGGGGATACGCTGCCCATTAGATCACAAGCTCCTTGGCTATTACTCTCTCCCAAATGATTAATACAGTGCTCTGCCCAGTGAGGCACTCGATAAATGGCATCAATTATTTGATTTGCTTTTGCCAGCATCTTTGTAGCCATAGATCTGCTTTTCTGGGAAGTTTCCTGACAGCTGAACTCAAAGACACTGAGATTGGAACGGTTCAGGACCTGCCTTGTACTTCCCTATAAACAGTTTAATTCTGGGCACATTTCCTCTAAACAGGCTCAGGAGATAGACAATCCGGCAGCCCTTTGCAGGGGACTCTTTTGATTGCATCAGCTTCCTTTATGCAAACACTGGGGAAGCCCCGGGCACGGCTCTTCAGCAAGGGGGCTCCCAGAAAAAAATGAAGATGCAAAAACACAGAAATACTGACCGAGTTCATCTTCGAAGGTTTCCGGATCTACCTTTGACTATAGGGGAGGAGGTAAGAAGGGAGACAGTTAAATCTCAATTGCCACGATGGAGGTAACAAAGTTTCCTTGTTTTGTTCTTCCTCCATCTGTAGTTGGGTCTAGATCCCTAAACTCTGGTCCATACCACGGAGAGTAACTGATCTGCCAGAGAATAACCTGATATCTAAGGTGGTGGGCCAGCTTCCCACTTGCCTTCACTCTCTCTAGCTCTGATTAAAAACGTTTGGGGCAAACGATGCAGTTTAGTCTGGGGAGATATTTTTTGGGCCTACTAGCCTGAGAGTGCAATGAAACCAATGGTGAAGCCAAACTTCGTAACCTGGAAAATTGGAGACACACTACCGTTCCCTGAATTACAAGGGTGGGCAGGTGCTTGCAGTCCAATCAGTCAGTATTTAAGCATTTATTTTGTGCAGAGCACTGTACTAAGTGCTTGGGAGAGTACAATATAACAATAAACAGACACAATCCACCCAACAGCAAGCTTTCAGTCTAGAGGGGGAGTCAGACAAATTCATAAAAAAATGAATTGCAGATACATAAGTGCTGTGGGGATGGAAAGGGGGATGCATAAAGGCAGAAAATCAGAGTGACGTCGCAGGGAGTGGGAGAAGAGGAAAGGAGGTCGTGGTCACGGAAGGCCACGATGTGGAGATGTGCCTCCTATAAGGCTTTAAGAAAGGGGAGAGTAACTGTCGGAGATGAAGAGGGACGGCTTTTCCAGGCCGGAGGCATGAAGTAGGTGAGAGGTTGTAGGTGACAGAGAGGAGATGCGGTTCACTGAAAAGGTTAGTATTAGAGGAGCAGAGTGTGTGGGCTGGGTTGAAGTAGGAAAATAGTGAGGTGAGGTAGGAGGGGGCAAGGTTATTGAGTGCTTTAAAGCCGGGGGTGAAGAGTTTCTGTTCGATGCTGAGGAGGATCATCTTGAGGAGAGGGTAAACATGGCCTGAATGTTTTTGTAGAAAACCCTTCTCTTCGAAGGACGCTGGCAAGAGTCGTGCTTTGCTCTTAATCCTTAGAATTTGGACTCTTAAACTCCCTTAGGTTTTGAGTTCCAGAGTTTAAGCTCCTTGGGTGCCAGGACCGTGGCTACGCACTCTATTTTACTCTCTCAAGCACTTCTACAATACTCCGCACACCATAACTGCTTGATTAATACCACACTGACTGAATGATTGATTAAAGGCAAATTTCAAGCATAATGTAACAATAATGTTGGTATTTGTTAAGCGCTTACTATGTGCAGAGCACCGTTCTAAGCGCTGGGGTAGATACAGGGTCATCAGGTTGTCCCACGTGAGGCTCACAGTTAATCCCCATTTTACAGATGAGGTAACTGAGGCACAGAGAAGTTAAGTGACCTGCCCACGGTCACACAGCTGACAAGTGGCAGGGTGGGGATTCGAACCCATGACCTCGGACTTCCGAGCCCGTGCTCTTTCCACTGAGCCACGCTGCTTCTCTACTGAGCCACGTCTTTGACCATTCCCAAGAGCCTGGATTAAGAAGCAGCTCAATAAATAAATTTTGATTAAGAGGTAAAAAGACTTTTCTTCCAGCTCACCACTGTTGGTTAATTGTCCTGGGTAATATAATAATTATGGTGTATGGTAAGCACTTACTATGAATTAAGCATTCTTCTAAGCACTGGGGTAGATACAAGCTAATTAGGTTGGATACAGTTCCTGTTCCACAGTTTAAGTAGGAGGGAGAGCAGGTATTAAACCCTCATTTTACAAATGAGGAAACCGAAGCATTGGGAAATTAAGTGCCTTGTCCAAGGTCAAAGAGCAGAAAGCGGCTTAGCCAGAATTAGAAACCAGGTCTTCTGATTCCCAGGGCCGTGCTTTTTCCACTGGGTTTCACCGCTTCCTTCTCTTCCACGCTGATCCCTTTCTGTTGAATTCCACAGGGGATAGTTTTGAAGGATGATCCAGAAGACTAAGGAAAATGACTGAGGTTCTGACCCACTGGAAGATTAGTATGTTTCTTAATAACTCTCAGACTTCACAAGCTTTCCTTTATCTACATGTCCACTCCCCCATCTTAGATTTTGAGCCCCTAGAGGGACACGGGCTTTCTCAGAACTGTTTTTTTTCTGAATTTCCCAGCACCTGTTTCAGTGTCCGGCACATAGAATAGCACAGTCAATCACTCAATCAATCAAGATGCAGCCTCAGGACATAAAAGCTTAGAGCTGCTGAAGCAGACATGTTGATGTTATAATTAATCCCAGTTTCAGATCACATTTTGAAAATCTCTCCCCGGTATCATCTGTTGCTGTTCTCGGAACAGGGTTCTCAAAATCAGTGATGTCACCGCCACCCAGCTCCCAGTCAATAATCAGAGAGGGACTCCCCAAATCCTACTTCTCCTCTCAACTCTCGGGCACCAACAGAAATGGAGAGACATTCTGTCCACAGTCAGCCTCTTTTGGAGAGGATTCAAACTCAACCCAACAAAAAGGAAACCAACCAACAAAGTCTCTGGCTGTATGATTTTAAAAAGACAATCCTCTTTAGAACCAGCATGGTCTATTCATTCATTCATTCAATCATATTTATTGAGCGCTTACTGTGTGCAGAGCACGGTACTAAGTGCTTGGAAAGTACAATTTGGCAACAGAGAGAGACAGTCCCTATCCAATTTCATACAGTGTCTGGCCTCATAGAAAGTACTTAACAAATACCATAAATATTATTATTACAAAGCACTGATCTGGGACCCAACGGACCCTGATTCTAATTCCTGCTCTTCTACTTGCCTGCTGTGTGCCCGGGCAAGTCACTTTATTCTCTGTGCCTCGATTTCCACAACTGCAAATGGGGATTCAATACCTGTTCTACCTCCTACTTAACCTGTGAGCCTCATGTGGGAACTGATGATCTTGCATCTACCCCAGCACTTAACACGGTGCTTGGCACAGAGTAAGTGTTTAACAAATCCTACAATTATTATTACTGTCGCTGTTAGAAGAGTGGAGCTTATGACCTCAGGTCCAACCTGACAATAAATATGAAAATGAAGAAAGAATAATTATGATGGTATTGGTTAAGCACTTCCTATGTGCCAGGTAGTTGGTGGATACAAGAAAACTGGGTTGGACCCAGTCCCTGTGCCACGTGGGGCTCACAGTCTCAATCCCCATTTTACAGATGAGGCAACTGGAGCCCAGAGAATTGAAGTGACTTGCCCAAGGTCACCCAGCAGACAAGTGGTGGAGCTGGGATTAGAACCCATTATCTTTTGACTCCCAGGCCCGTGCTCTATGCGCTACAGTTGACACAGCAGAAGTCTGTCTCCCTGAGATTAGGAGAAGCAGGAAGTTGTGCAGTGGATAGAGCACAGATCTGGGAGTCAGAAGGCCATGGGTTCTAATCTCAGCTCCACCACTTGTCTTGTGTGTGACCTTGGGCAAGTCACTTTCACTTCTCTGTGCCTCAGTTCTGTAAAATGGGGGTTGAGACCGTGAGCCCCACGAGGGACAGGGACTCTGTCCAACTCGATTTGCTTGTACCCACCTCAGCGCTTAGTACAGTGCTTGGCACATAGTAAGCGCTTAACAGATACCACCATCACCATTATTATGGCCAAATGCCTCAAGTAAACAAAGAGTCTTTGGTGCAGGATCAGGATTACAGACAGGATGGAAAGCATGAAAACCACTATGCTAAATTGGACCTCTCAATTTTACTTTGAGCTGTAGCAGTTTGCATAAAGGACATGTAATGCCATTCTTCCCCCAACTCTAAGTCTGAAGACTGCTTGTGGAAGCTTTAATCCCATCAGGGTTTAGGCAGGGGACGGTGACAGGGATCGGTGAGAGGGCAGAGGAAGAGAATGGAAGGAAAGGAGGCTCCACTGCCCGGGGTGACTCTGGGACATGTAGTTCGGGGAACATCCTGACAGTGGACTGCATTTCCACAGCTACATATCCCAGAAATGCTCAAGGAAGAGGAAATTACAATGATCCAGCAACGGACCCCACGGTCCAATAGTGGAGTGATTGGTTTCCATTGCCCCAAAAGTCTCCAGCAGCCACTTTTCAAGCTTTCGCATGGTGAAGCGGCATCACGCTCTGCAACTCTAAATTCCCCAGTAAGGGGAGTTTGGCAGAAAACTCTGGGCAGTGGCGGGCACCTCACAGGCAAGGTTTATTTCTAATGGATGAAGCACACTGAATCTCATGGTGGAATGCTCCCAAGTCCCTCTTACAAAGGTGATCTAGCTAGTTTACTCACTACTCCTAATGCTAACCTCCTCACTGGACCTCTAGCTTATCTATCTCACTGCCAATCTCTCCTCCGCGGTTGGCCTCTGGCTTGGAACCCACTCTCTGTTCATAATCACTCCTGTCATCCCTTCAAAGTCTTATTGAAGGCACACCTCCTCCAAGAGGCCTTCCCTAAGTCCACCTTTCCTCTTACTTCCTCTGCGTCACCCCGTCTTGCTCCCTTTACAGCACCTTTGTCCATATCTGTAATTTATTTATTTATATTATTGTCTGTCTCCCCCTCTAGAGTGGTGACGGTCAGGCAATGTGTCTATTTATTGTTATACCGTATTCTCTCAAGCACTTAGTAAAGTGCTCTGTACACAGGAAGCGCTCAATAAATTGATTAACCGACTGCTCCTCCCTCTGTTACGGCATGGGATGGGGTACTCACCCCGAGGGCAGTTAATTAGACAGAAGAAGAGAGAAAAGAAGAGAAGACAGAGATGTCAGAGAGGGCAGGGGCCCACTGTCCCTGGAGGGGGAGTTCGGTCGACAAACCTGATCGGGTAGTCGGCGGCGCTGAGGTTGATGAAGAAATCCCAAGGCCAGTCAGTCATCTCCATTAAATCTCTCATGCTCTGGAGGTAGGTGGTCAGGAGGCTGGCTCCTCCCCAGATGGTGGCCATGCGCCATGAGGTGACCCGTACGTTTGGGTACTGGCCAGCAAACTGCAGGACTTGCCGGTATAAATAATTGGATCGCTTGGGGAGGAAGAGAAAGGGCAAATGTCAGGATCCGAAGCCGCGCATTGCTAGGTCTGTCTCCCCCCCCCCCCCCCCCCCCCCCCCCCCCCCCCCCCCCCCCCCCGCCGCCTCCTCTCACATCCGACTTCCCAAAATCCCCTTCGTTGACCAGTCAGACTGGGCCTGAGACCATCTTCGGGGTAAACTGTAAATAGTTGGGAGGCAGGGAGAAGGGAGAATGGGACTCTCAGGAATTGGGAATTCATCAAACAAAAAGGGTCCCAGGGAAGCTCTAGACTCTAAGCTCCTTGTGGGCAAGAAATGTGTTTTGTACTCTCCCAAGAGCTTAGTACAGTGCTGTGCACACAATAAGCACTCAATAAATACGATCGAATGAATGAAGGAAAATGCTTGTTGGGGAATTTGGGGTTTGAGGCTTTCCCAAAAGCCTGCAAAAGAATACACCCCTCTCCTCTCTAGGAGAAGGCTGATTTTATTTATAATAATAATAATGGTATTTGTTAAGTGCTTTGTGCCAGGCACTGTACTAAGCGCTGGGATGGATACAAGCAAATCAGGTTGGACACCGTCCCTTGTCCCTTATGGGGCTCACAGATTTAAACCCCATTTTACAGATGGGGGAACTGAGGCAATGAGAAGTTAAATGACTTGCCCAAAGTCACACAGCAGACAAGTGGGATTAAAACCCATGACCTTCTGACTCCCAGGCCTGTGTTCTTTCCACTAGGCCCCACTCAAGGAACCTCTTGGCTTCAATTCTTCCACTTAACTACAGATCCACCAATGACTAAAATTTTTTGAGCACTTACTAATTGCAGAACACTGTCCTCAGTGCTTGGGAGAATTCAATAAAGCTGTTACGCACGATCCCTGGTCTCAAGGAGCTTACAGTCTAACGGGTGGGAGGCAGACATGAAAACGAATTACGGGTAAGTTCCTTGTGGAAAGGGAATGTGTCCGTTGTACTCTCCCAAGCGTTTAGTACAGTACTCTACATACAGTAAGCACTCAGTAAATACCACTGCTTGGTAGGTAGGGGAAGCAGCAGAGTATAACAATATTACCTAAGGGCTATGGGGATGGGATGAAAAGCCAAGTGCTTAGGAGGTGTGGACTTTAGTGTATACGTGACGTAAGCAGCGTGGCTCAGTGGAAAGAGCACGGGCTTTGGAGTCAGAGGTCACGGGTTCGAATCCCGGCTCGGCCACTTGTCAGCTGTATGACTTCGGGCAAGTCACTTAACTTCTCGGTGCCTCCGGTCCCTCATCTGTAAAATGGGGATTAAGACCGTGAGCCCCACGTGGGACAACCTGATTCCCCTGTGTCTCCCCCGGCGCTTTGAACAGTGCTCGGCACATAGTAAGCGCTTAACAGATACCAACGTTTATAAGTTGGGGGAATAGGATGGGGGAATGAAAGGTTGGCCAGGGTAGACCTTCTGGAGGAGAATTTATTTTAGTTGGGCGTTGAGGATGGGGAGGGTGGTAGTCTGACGGATGTGAAGGGAGAGGGAATTCCAGGCAAGGGGGGGGAGGGTGAGCGAGGGGTTGATAAGCGAGGGAAATGAAACCGAGGCACCGTGAGTAGGATAGTGTTATAGTAACAGAGTGTGCAAGCTGGGTTGTAGTGGGACAGGAGGGAGGTTAGGTAAGAGGGAGAGAGCTGACTGAATTCACTGTTCCTTTCAACCAGCATCAGAGGAAAGTGATTGATAAGCCACCGCTACAAAACACACCAGCCCAAGGGAAACAGGGAAAGAAACAATCTTCTGGACTGTAAACTCCTTGTGGGTAGGGAACGTGTCGGCTAACTCTGTTGTACTGTGTTCTCCCAAATGCTTAATACAGAGCTCTACCCACTGTAAGAGCCCAATAAATATCGATTCATTATGGGAGGAAGGAAAGATGCAAACTTACTTAAAAAAAAATTACAAGTTCTGATTGGGTCATATATTCCAAGCCAAATTCTCAGAATGGGAAAAAGGCAACACCCTACTCTGGAATCCATAAGGAGACGAAAAGATAAGTGATGATGAAGGTGTCAGAGACAGATGAATGGACAAGTGGTGAGACAGGCAGGTTATAATGGGTGGTCTATTACCTTGTCAACGTGGATATAGTAAAAATGGTCTTTGTGATAAATCGCCTTAAACATGCGCTGGAGCTGTCGGGAGGCCCGGCCGTGGACCACCAAGACAAATGCGATCCGGACGGGGTTGGTGGTCAAATATTCCACCGAGTCCTCATCCCACTGCACGTTGTTGCTGGCCTTTCCTGTTGGGAAATCACAAATACGGACGTGTTCACATGGAGAGCTGGGTACCTGGGCTACTTTAGTTCTGGAGATCTCGGGTCCCAAAGCCGATTTCTTCAGATTCCCACCCCATCGCTCAAGCTACTTGTCTCATCTGTATTGCCTCTCCTTCCCTCCACCCCATCTCCACGAAACTCCCTTCCCACCTTCGCTGGTGGTCTTAGAATAACCATTGATTGGACAAATATCCCTTTATTTACATGGCTGCTTGATTTCCTAAAAATCCTCTGGTACCAGTTACAAAGTCACTCAGGCTCTTCCCTCAATTAACCATGTCACAGGGACACTGGGTGTGATGGCAATGAGTCAATCAGACTTACTGTGCTCTTAGCGGGTGCAGAGCACTGTACGAAACACTTGGGAGAGAACAATATAACAATAAACAGATACATTCTCTGCCCACAAAGCACTTACAGTCTAGAGCAGGAGACAGACATTAATATAAATAAATTACAGCTATGTACATAGGTGCTTTTGAGTTTGGGAGGGGAGATGAATGAAGGAAGCAAGTCATGGTGATGCGGAAGGGAGTAGAATAAAAGGAAACGAGGGCTTAGTCAGGGAAGGCCTCTTGGAAGAGATGGCAATGACCAGCTGGAGGCCACCTTAAATGTCCAGACTTAGGGCTGATTGACAAATTCTTCACTGTCCACGGGCCCACTCTATGGTAGGACTGGCCTAATTTTTTTTCTGCTTGCACCTTGCCGTGGCAGCTTTAGGTCGCAGTGTTCTGGATCCCCAAAATGGGCTCTCAGTCCTGGGCCGATCCAATGGCAGGTTGAAAATATCATAGCATCCGCCCGCTACCTCACAGGTTACCGGCTAGTTTGCTACCAGAACCTATCTTACAGTAGCATGGTCAACGAAAACAAGAGGGGGAGATCAGCCTGAAATGGAAAGATGATCACAGATCATATCTTAGCCAGTTTCCCAAACCGAATGGGCTCAGGAAACCTTTCGTTTGTACCGATGAAAAAGAAAGACTTGAATACATAAATGTAAATATAAATGAAAGGTCACTGCTCTTCCTAAGTAAATAGGATATGCCTCCTCTTTAAAACAGGAATTTGCAAGATTCGTGGGTTTTTTTCCAGCATTCTCCAGGGGGACCTGACGTTAAATGTCTGCAGTTGGCAAAAGCAACAGGAAGAGAGAAGCAGCTCACTCTGTGACACAAGGAAGGTGTGACGCACGCAGTCCTGAGTTTACATTCCCTACAGATCTGAAAGTCAACACCACGGTGCTCTGTCCCTTTAAAAAAAAGGGGTAAAAAACCCAACCCAGTGCACAACTGTCCGATTTTGCTATGGGGGGGATACGGCAGTTGTTCGAAGAGTGAAGCACAATCAAATCAAAGAAAAATAACTCAGGTTAGAAATAAAACAAAGCCCTCCATCTCGGGAAAGCAGCGTGGTCAAGTGGAAAGGGCAGAGGGCTGGGACTCAGGAGACACATCTACTGTGTGATACTGTGGGCAAGTAACCTTAACCTCTCTGTGTTTCAGTTTTCTCAAATAGGAAATGGGCATAAAATACCTGTTCTCCCTACCACAGACTATGAAGCTCCACTGGTACAGATAATCATTTCAGACCCAATCCCTATTCTGTAACAACCCTAGGATTTAACCCAGTACTTAGTACTTGGTATGCACTTAATACATCCCCCTCATTATTGCTACTATTATCATGTCCGCCAGTCGGTGAATGAGTAGCAAAATGACGTCGAAAAAAGCTGAACAAATACATTTGAATGGCAGGACCAGGCTGGCCCATTGCTAAATGTCAAAAAAGAGAAATCACGCATTTACACAGGCACACGTGCACGCTCAAACACACACACAGAAAATATGTTGCCAATCCAAGTCCCCCCAAACTTGGAGAAGTTCATTAAAAGGGGAGGAAGCTTGAGGATTTTAATAATAATCTGACTCCATCTCTTCAAAGCACCCTAGCTGAAATCCCCATGGTTTAGACAGAACATGTACCTCAGGGCTCTAAGTCCGTCTTACTTTTCACCTACCAATCTCACAGTACCATCAGCATGAAATAAAGAGGCCGTTCGCATTGTCGTTTGGGTAATAAGACTCCACCACTTTCATTTCCCAGGCGAGCTCTACCAACTGCAATTTTACTGCTTTGAATTCATGGTCTTAAATTTTGGGACCAGCCTTTCCAACACATTACGTCAACATCAAAGGGTTTACATCTATACTTAACATAAACACACGCCAGCTCTAATCACATGCATCTTTACATAGTGGGCATATATATGCACAGATTCCCCTGACACTGGAAGGTGGGCCAGAGTTTAGAAATGAGAAGCCCCATAATTCCTAGAGCAAGAATGAATTCCTGGTGTTTTTTAAGCACGTAGGCAGCGCTGACTCTCTTCATTTTTGGACAGGAAAATCTGGGCATAAGAAAAATATTTGTGCAGTCACACGAAACAGTACGTGATTAAGAAGGAACAGGGAAGATGGCCCCCAAAGCCTTATCCAAGGCTCTGCACCTGTGCCCATTAGCTACATCTTTTGGTGAAGTTGGGTGTTGTATGACAACAGGAAGCACAACACTACAGTATCCAACCACAATGAATAATAATTGTTGCAATGACCCTCAGTCCTGCATACACTGGTCTAGCCCAAACCTTTTCCTCACAAATACACACTTCTTTGGGCTGGGCTGACATCCTTAAGGCACAGTGCCTTTTGGGACTGTTGTTTGCGTTTATAAATGTGGCGTGTCTAAACTTTTTAAATTAAACCAATTGCAACAGCAGTATAGACCTAAAATTTCATTACCATTTAACAATTTGAGATGGAAATTCCTTTAGGATCTTGGTTACGTAACCGTTAGTGTAGGTATGAGGGTGGGGCAAGTTGTTTGGGTAGAAAATTATTACTATTATCATTAATAGTGCTATTTGATAAATGCTTACAATGTGTCAAGCACTGTTCTGAGCACTGCGATAGATACAAGATAATCAGGTCCCAGGTGGGGCTCACGGTCTGAATAGGAGGGAGGACAGGTATCGAATCCCCATCTTGCAGATGAGATAACTGAGGTACGGAGAAGTTAAGTGGCTTGCCCAAGGTCACACAGCAGACATGTGGCAGAGCTGAGATTAGAACCCAGGTCCTCTGATTCCCAGGCTCATTCTCTTTCCACTAGGCCACACTATTTTACTATTGAAATTTAATGATGTGCAACTGGGGAGATTCCTTAACACTGAAGTTTCCAACTCGTGGACCATCACTGCAGCTTCAATTATGAACACATTCTTAGCACGGCTCTGACATTCTGTTGAGACCAACCAAGTAAATGAGACCCTACAGCATATGGCAGACTACGATTTACCTATTCATGCAGAAAATGCTCATCTTTTTCTGCTGGTTTTGGTGAGATTGCAAGAATATTATTTCATAGAAAACAGAAAACTCTAAAAGAAGGGCAAGAGCCAAAAGGAATCCTGAGGCTGCTCAACTGCCAACCTGCTCCCTGTGCCTCAGTCTCGTCTCTCTTGCTGCCAACTTTCTGCTCACACCCTACCGCCTGCCTGGAATTTCCTACCCCACCATATACAGCAGACATCTTCAAAGTTCTTCTACAAATCACATCTCCTCCAGGAAGTCTTCCCTCACTAATCTCTCTCCCCCCCCCACATCATTTCCCCCTCCTACTGCATCACCTATGAAATTGAGTCCTTGCTCCTTAAACTCTTAGGTCACACCAACATTTATAATAATTAGGGTATTTGTTAAGCATTTACTACGTGCCAGGCACTGTACTAAGCACTGGGTGGATACTAGCAAATAGGGTTGGACACAGTCCCTGACCCATGTGGGGCTCACAGTCTGAATTCTCATTTTACAGATGAGGCAACCGAGGCCCAGGGAAGTGACTCGCCTAGGTCACTCAGCAGATGAGTGGTGGAGTCAGGATTAATAATAATAATAAGAATAGTGCTCGTATTTGTTAAGCGCTATGTGCAGAGCACTGTTCTAAGCGCTAGGGTAGAGACAGCGTAATCAGGTCGTCCCACGTGAGGCTCACAGTCTTCATCCCCATTTTACAGATGAGGTCACTGAGGCACAGAGAAGTGAAGTGACTTGCCCACAGTCACCCAGCTGACAAGCGGCAGAGTCGGCATTCGAACCCATGACCTCTGACTCCCAAGCCTGTGCTTTTTCCACTGAACTACGCTGCTTCCCGCTTTGGATTAGAATCCATAACCTCCTGACACCCAGGCCCATGCTCTATCCACTGCGCCATGCTGCTTCTCTATCCCCATCCCTCAATGTACGTACTTAATATACATATCTCTAAACTCACTTTCTTCCCCTTTCCAACTTTCCAACTAGTTTGCCGGCTCCTGGAGGGCAAGGATAGAGGCTATTCACTCTATTGTAGCCTCCCAGGTGTTTAGTAAAGTTCTCTGGACAGCCTGCTTCAATAAATGCTAATGATTAATAGTATTTACTAATAAATACATGATTTAGAAATCCTTCTCCTTCCTTACCTCAGAGGCCTCTTACTACAACTCAACTTGCACACTTTGATCCTCTAGCACCAACCTTCTCACTGTCCCTCCATCTTGTCTTTCTCACTGCTGATACTTTGGCCTCTGGCTTAGAGCTCCTCGCCCCCTCCTACCTCTCCTCCCTTCTCTCTTTCTACCGCCCACCCCGCACGCTCCGCTCCTCTGCCGCCCACCTCCTCACCGTCCCCCGTTCTCGCCTATCCGGCCGTCGACCCCTGGCCCACGTCCTCCCGCGGTCCCCGAACGCCCTCCCTCCTCCCCTCCGCCAAACTAACTCTCTTCCCCTCTTCGAAGCCCTACTGAGAGCTCACCTCCTCCAGGAGGCCTTCTCAGACTGAGCCCTCCCTTTTCCCTCTACTCCCTCTGCTGCCTCTCTGCCCCACCTCCACCTCCCCTCAGCTAAGCCCCCTTTCCTCCCCTTTCCCTCTGCTTCTCCCCCTCTCCCTTCCCCTCCCCTCAGCACTGTGCTCATCTGCTCATTTGTATATATTTTTATTACCCTATTTATTTTGTTAATGAGATGCACATCCTCTTGATTCTATTTACTGCTATTGTTTTTGTCTGTCTCCCCCCCATTAGACCGTAAGCCCGTCAATGGGCAGGGATTGTCTCTATCTGTCGCCGAACTGTACATTCCAAGCGCTTAGTGCAGTGATCTGCACATAGTAAGTGCTCAATAGATACTACTGAATGAACGAACTCCCTCCCCCTTCATATGACACACCACGCTCTCTCCAACTTCAAACCTCTACTAAAGTCACATCTTCTAGAGGCCTTCCCTGACTAATCCCTCACTTCCCTATCTTGGCTCTCCCTTCTGATTTGCCTATGAACTTGGATCCGTTCCCCTTAAGCATCCTGACACTCACCCCTCCCCCAGCTCCGCAGCACTGAAGTACATATTCATCTGTAATTAACTTTATATCCGTCTCCCGTTTTGGCCCATAAACTCCTTGTGGGCAGGGATCGTCTCTACCTACATTTTTGGATTGAACAAAGCTCTGAACACAGTATAAGCACTCAAAACCACTGATTGATTGATGAATCTGGAGGGAGGCAATGGAACCCGCCTTTTTGCGGGGGGGGGGGGGAAGGGAATGGAGGAGGAATGGAGAATCACCAGAATAAATAATTCACATGAATCAGATTAGATTTCTAACATAATTCTTCCATTTTATATCCCGCTGGTCTTGCAGATTGCAGTCTTTTTCCATTCAGTCTCATTGACCGTGCACACCCTGTGAAATACTTAGGCTTCAGCTATTTCCCTGACTGCCACAGGTTATGAAGTTAGCTGTGTGTCTTTCTTTTTTTTCCATTTCAGCTGAGCCTGAAGTAGTCTATTTTCACAGATGCTATTTAACTGTAGATTCACCGACCCAAATTTTGCTGTATCTGTATGCAAAATGAGGAAATGGGAAATTGGGCATTTATTTAATGTGGTGCCAAAGACTCCAAGTTAGATTCTGAAGATATCATTGATTTATAATATACTCTCCAAAGCGTTTAGCACAGTGCTCTGTTCACAGTAAATCCCAATTCAATATGATTGATTTAAAGATTTATTAAAAGGGACTTATTTTCAAAGTATATAAAGCAGAGAGAAAATTATTTTGCCTCATAGCGTCTACTGATATTTACTTTTTGTCGTAATGACACATGTTATACGTTTTTAAATGCATTTCCTAAAGTAGTTGGGATTGTTACTTAGAAGATGGGGGAGCATTTGAGAGTCCTCTGGGAATCTGCTTGGCCTTGTGCTTCTAGGAACAATCTAACCAGTTTTCTCAAGGTGGCTTATGACCTAGGAAAGCAAAATCTTTCAATAATAATAAGCATCATCACTCTGTAGCTGAGGAACGTGGGCCCCTTTATAGATTCGAAGTTTGGTAGTCAGCCTAGTAAAGAGCTACTGTCTTATTTATGAGGCGAATAATACTGAGCTCTGATTTTATATGTATTGTCTCTTTCTCTCTCTCTCTCTCTCTCTCTCTCTCTCACACACACACACACACACACACACACACACACACACATCAGGCAGAATACTAAAATAAATGAAATAATTGCTCAATACCACTGATTTCATCCATGAGACGATGGCCATATAAAAAACTGGTTAGTACACGCAAGACCCCATATGGGGCCAATATTCATCTAATATTGAATGGCATACATATAGTATTCCTATCCAAATGTGTCTGTGCAAATGCATAAAATTATACACACACACATTTGACTTTTACTTGTTTTTATGGCATTTGTTAAACAGTAAGTGCTCTAAGCGCTGGGTGGATACAGGCTAATTAGATTGGAAAACAGTCTCTCTCCCATATGACAGAGACTAAGTTGAAGGGAGAAGAGTTATTGAATCCCCATTTTACAGTTGAGTAAACTAAAGCACAGAAAAGTCATTCGCCCAAGGTCAGACAGCGAGCAGTTGGCAGAGTCAGGATTAGAAGCCGGGACCTCTGACTCCCAGGCATGGGCTTTCTCCACTAGGCCACACTGCTTGAGAGAGCCTATTCTCCAACACGTACTCTTCGTCAAGTTCAGGCCTCTGCCATTCAGAAGACCTTAAGCAATTTCACTGATAATTTAATGTTCATGGGCCTCTTGAATTCTAGATGCCTATTTTATCCTGACAGGCCTTCCCTGAGATGATAATCGGGGTCAATTTCATTCATTCAATCATATTTATTGAGCTACTGTGTCCGGAGCACTGTATTAAGTGCTTGCTACTAAGCACACTAATGCACTGTACTGAGTGTATTTATACAACAACAAACAGACACTTTTCCCGCCCACAGTGAGTTTACAGTCTAGAAAAGGAGCTTACAGATGAATATCTTCAACTGACAAGCAAATGAAGCCAGGTCTCTCTTCCCCAGCAACCAAGGTAAAAACAAAGATGGGGGCCATTCAACTGACTTCCTGCTTCCTGCTCAGCTTCACTTTATGAGACAACTACTTTACGAGCTTCACTTTACGAGCTTCAGAGAAGCAGCGTGGCTCAGTGGAAGGGGCCCGGGCTTAGGAGTCACAGGTCGTGGGTCCTAATCCCCGCTCCGCCACTTATCAGCTGGGTGACTTTGGGCAAATCACTTAACTTCTCTGGGCCTCAGTTCCCTCATCTGTAGAGAGGGGATTAAGACCGTGAGCCCCACGTGGGACAACCTGATGACCCTGAATCTACCCCAGCGCTTAGAACAGTGCTCGGCACATAGTAAGCGCTTAACAAATACCGACTGTACAGTTGTGTCAAAGGATCTCCCAACTTCAAGGGTTGGGCGGTGGGTGACATTCATTAAGTGTTCTTGACCCCGCCTCCATCATTGAAAAACTGCTCTGTTGTTCTGCTCTGACACAGTAACCGCATCTCTAGATCCACGGACCTTGTTACATTTTCTTTTTGAAACCCCGGAGTCTCCCGGTTCACAGGGAGATCCGACAGCTGGCTAGAGTTCAGTTTTGTAAACGAAACTGCTATTCAGCTCTCCACAAAACATTCGCAACTGCCGAGCCTTGTAGGTCCTTTCTACTATTAAGAAACAAGTCAACCAAGGCCCGCTATTAAAAAAAAAAAAAGGGAGTAAAATGGTTTGTTACTTGCACAATGAATTTAAATGCCAGAAATACAAGCCCTGGGGAAAAGTCAGTGCATATCAATAGCAGGACCTGCAAAGCACTAAAGAATCATAGGATATTGCTGCGCCTGCTCTGAAAAAAATCGACCCTTTGCTTACATTCTACACAGAGGAATGGAATCCAGGTTCCAGTCATCTTTTATTTATGCCTGCAGGATAAAAATGAATGGCAGTGCAGAACAACCTGCATAGGCTGGGCCTCTGTGTATCCATGGAATACTTTTGACTTAAACATCTGTGCAAGTGGGGAAGTTCACTGTGGGCATGGATTGCACCTGTATACTGCTATATTTGTACTCCCCCACGCACCTGGTAGAGTGCTCAGCACACAGTAAGCACTCAAATACGATAAATAGGGAAGTGAGCACTCAAGCTCACTAGAAGAGTGGCACAATACAGTGGTTAGAGCATCAGCCTGGGAGTCGGAAGATCATGGGTTCTAATCCTGGCTCTGCCACTTGTCTGCCGTGTGGCCGTGGGCAAGCCACTTCACTTCCCTGTGCCTCAGTCACCTCATCTGTAAAATGGGGATGAAGACTGTGAGTCCTGCGAAGGACAGGGACCGTGTCCAACCCAATTTGCTTGTATCCACCCCAGCACTTGGTACGGTCACTGGCACATACTAAGTGCTATTTAAGCTATTATTATTATTATTATTATAGGCTAACTAGGTCATTCTGCCTGATGCTGTAACTTTCAACAAAACGAGGCTCTGAGGGATTCCACTCCTTGTTCTTCACCAGGTTGCTATTTTTGATGAGTTTCCCTTCAGAGCTCTTTCTTGCCAGGGTTTTTAATAATTATGGTATTTGTTAAGCGCTTACTATGTGCAGAGCACTGTTCTAAGCGCTGGGGTAGGTACAGGATAATCAGATTGTCCCACATGGGGCTCACGTTTTTTATCCCCATTTTTGCAGACGAGGTAACTGAGGCCCAGAGAAGTGAAGTGACTGGCCCAAGGTCACACAGCAGACAAGTGGCGGAGCCGGGATTAGGACCCACGACTTCTGACTCCCAAGCCCAGGCTCCTTCCACTGAGCCACACGGCTTCTCTCAGCCAGACCGCTTTGCCCGCAGTGGGTCCAGTGGACAGAACGCCGCTTCAGGACTCAGGCCCGGTTCTACCCGTAGCTGGCCAACACGGGGGAAACGCGCCCACGCACACAAAATGGGTCGCCTCTTTGCCCCGCCAGTTTCTGCCTCTTTGCACTCTGGACCCCAGCGGGAGCCACACGAGTGTGAATGGCACCAAACATGCCACTAATCTGATAATCAGTTCCTTTGGGCGAGTTAGAGCGGGGGGACTGGTGGTCAGAAGGAAGTGGGTTCTAACACTGGCTCCGCCACTTTCATTCAGTCAATCGTATTTACTGAGCACTTACTGTGTGCAAAGCACTGTATTCAGGGCTTGGGAGAGTACAGTATAAAAACAGATACATTCCCTGCAGACAACGAGCTTGCAATCTAGAGGGGAGACTGATGTTAATATGAATGAAGAAATGACAAATATGTACAGAGGTGCTGCGTCACATCCGCTGTAATGACCTTGGGCAACGGGAAGCAGCGTGGCTCAGTGGAAAGAGCCCGGGCTTGGGAGTCAGAGGTCATGGGTCCGAATCCCGACTCCACCACATGTCAGCTGTGTGACTGTGGGCAAGTCACTTCACTTCTCTGGGCCTCAGTTCCCTCGTCTGGAAAATGGGGATTAAAAGTGTGAGCCCCACGTGCGACAACCTCATTACCCTGTATCTCCCCCAGCGCTTAGAACGGTGCTTGGCACATAGTAAGCGCTTAACAAATACCATCATTATTATTCTCTGTGCTTCAGTCACCACCTCATCCCCGATCAGACCGTAAGCCCGTCAAACGGCAAGGACTGTCTCTATCTGTGGCCGACTTGTTCATTCCAGGCGGTTAGTACAGTGCTCTGCACGTAGTAAGCGCTCGATAAATACTATTGAATGAATCTGTAATAGGGGAATTAAGACTGTGGGCCTCATGCAGGAGAGGGACTGAGTCCAACCTGGTTACCTCAAATCTACCCCAGTGCTTGGCACACCATAAGCGCTTAACAAATACCATCGCAATTAAAATTATCATTACTATTAACAAACTTCGGTTTCAAGGCTCATCTTCATCGAGTCATAGGGAATGCAAATTGCAGGGTATATGGTATTTTTTTAATGGTGTTTGTTAGGTGCTTACTATAGGCCCACCACTGTACTAAGTAATAATAATAATGTTGGTATTTGTTAAGCGCTTACTATGTGCCGAGCACCGTTCTAAGCGCTGGGGTAGACATAGGGGAATCAGGTTGTCCCACGTGGGGCTCACAGTCTTAATCCCCATTTTACAGATGAGGGAACTGAGGCACAGAGAAGTGAAGTGACTCGCCCACAGTCACACAGCCAACAAGTGGCAGAGCTGGGATTCGAACTCATGAGTCCTGACTCCAAAGCCCATGCTCTTTCCACTGAGCCACGCTGCTTCTCCAAGTACTAGGGTACATAGAAGCTAATCAGTTTGGACATATCTTGTCTCACATGAGGCTCCCAGTGTTCATCCCCATTTTTCAAATGAAGCTATTGACACATAGAGAAGTGGAAAGACTTGCCCAAATTAACAGAGCAGACAAGTGACAGAGCTGGGATTAGAACCCCTGTCCTTCTGATTCCCAGGCCTGTGCTCTATAATAATGTTGGTATTTGTTAAGCGCTTACGATGTGCAGAGCACTGTTCTAAGCGCTGGGGTAGATACAGGGTAATCAGGTCGTCCCACAAGAGGCTCACAGTTAATCCCCATTTTACAGATGAGGTAACTGAGGCGCAGAGAAGTGAAGTGACTTGCCCATAGTCACACAGCTGACAAGTGGCAGAGCTGGGATTCGAACTCATGACCCCTGCCTCCCTAGCCCGTGCTCTTTCCACTGAGCCACGCTGCTTCTCTCTATCCACTCCACCCTGCTGCTGCTTCAGTCCGATTCAGACTGAATGATTTCACTCCATTAAGGTACGTCGGGCTTGGTGTTAGCATTACTTCTGGAGGAAAAAAAAAAATCATTCAACCCACGGATTCCCACCAGTACTACCTTTGCTACATCATTAAAATCCACCCTAACTGTTTAAACGATCGATCCCGCCCTGATTACCGCATCAGCCTCCTCACCGACTTCCCTGTCTCTCTCCTCTCCATTCCTTACTTTACGATGCTGCCGGGATCGTTTTTCAAAAAAAAAAAAAAGTAAAATCCATGTCTCCACTCTTAAAAAACTTCCATTGGTTGCCCATCTATCTCCACATCAATCAAAAACTCCTTAGCATCAGCTTTAAAGCACGCAATCAGATCACCCCTCCTATCTTACCTTGCTGATCTCCCCCTACAACCCGGCCTGCTTGCTTCACTCTTCCCATATCAACCTACTCACTGTACCTCAAGCTCGGCTACCTCACCAAGAACTTCCTTCCCCCTTCATATCCGACAGACTGCGGCTCTCCCCACGTTCAAAGCCTGTTGTTCTCTCCCAAATGCTTAATACATTGCTCTGCACATAGTAAGGACTCAATAAATACCACTAATTGATCGACTGACTGATTGGTATTAAAAGGACCATTTTAAGCCTGAGCAGCATAGACCAGTGGCTGAGTCCCGGAGTGGGAGGGTGAGATATGGGTTCTGTCCCTCACTGGAGAAGGATTCTGAATAATAGTAATAACTATCTTGGTATTTGTTAAGCGCTTACTATGTGCAGAGCACTGTTCTAAGCGCCGGGATAGATACAGGGTCATCAGGTTGTCCCACATGAGGCTCACAGTTAATCCCCATTTTACAGATGAGGGAACTGAGGCACAAAGAAGTGAAGTGACTTGCCCACAGTCACACAGCTGTCAAGTGGCGGAGCCGGGATTCGAACCCATGACCGCCGACTCCCAAGCCCGGGCTCTTTCCACTGAGCCACGCTGCTTCTCCAATAAGTCACTTACCCTCTACTTCCCATCTGCACAAATCACTTTTTGTTACTCATATAATCTCAAGATGAGGTAAATTTTTCAGATTTGGAGGAGGTGCTTTAGAAACCACCAATTCCTGCACAAGGATGAAGCAGACACGGTCTGTCAAACCCCTCTGCTCTGAGAAAAAAATTATAGACAAGCACATCTGTAGAAAACTGTGTTAGAGATGAGGCCATCCTAAAATTCAAAGAGGCCACCTAACTGGCATCTTGGGCATCAATCCTGGATAAAAATAATGATGCAGTCTTCCAGTTTTTCAGTTGACTTTAATGTCATTTTCCAACTGTATTTCATTTAAGGAACCCAGTTTTAATACCTTGAGAGCAATGACTATAAACCAAAGGCAAACCAAAGAAGGAGGGCCTTTCTTGAGAAACGTCTCCAAAAAGGATCTTTGGGATTGCTTCAAACTTCTTAGCCTGTTGGGAACGAAAGCTCTCCTGATTTCAATCCGCTCTTTGGAAAACTGCCTCTCCCTTAAGCATTGAAGAAACTTTCTGCTCAACAACTGTGGCTTTGTGAGCCACAGTTCATTTTTGGACTCCTTTATTTTAATGATACCCTGAACAACAGAAAATAGTTTGTCTGTAGCTGGATATATCTATATATATATTCATCTATATATCTATATCTCTATCATTCAGAGATATACAGATATACAGATATTACAGAGATATAGCTATATATAGATGCATATATGTATATATAAAATCACTATACTTTAGTATGTTTTAATATCCATCTCTCACACTAGGCTATAAGCTCCTTGAGGGCAGGAATTGTGACTATATTGCATTCTCCCAAGTGCTTAGTATGCCAAGTGCTCAGTAAATGCCACTGATTGACTGACTGACTGATACGCATCTACAGACACACCTCCATATCTTTATGCATGTATATTGATGTTAAAGGGCACACTGGGCTGTAATCTATTAGCTACAACCCAAGGCATAATGATTTATATTCTAGTACCATCAAAAAAAATCTTCACTACCTATATGGTGAAGGATTGAAGTCCCTATGATTATGGGAATTGCTGTCCTTCTTCCTTATTCTGCATGAGCAAGAATGAGAACATTGCAGCCCACCTACTGCATCGTAATGACCTCGCAAATTAACGGGCAACCCATTAAAGAAAATCAAATTTCCATAATAAGATGCAGAGAATGGGTGCTACTGGCTGAATATATATCATTCTTGGCCCCAGGCAAGCATCTGCATTGCTGCCTGAAAACAAGGTGCAGTGAAGGTCTTATCATCAGTGATATTTATTGAGCACTTACTGTGTGCAAAGCACTGTACTGAGTACTTCGGAGAGTACAATATAATAGAATTGGTAGATGGATTCCTTGCCCACAAGGAGGTTACAGTTTAGAGGGGACGACAGGTGCTACTATAAATAATTTATAATATATAATTTAGAGACATATGGGCTCTTGAGATAGAAGGATAGTGGAATCGTCTAAAGTGATGGGAAAAACAGGAGAAGAGAGAGTTTGGATAGGAAGATAAGGAGTCCTATCTTGGACATGTTTATTTTAAGGTGTCGGCAGGACACTGCTCTGCACATAGTAAACGCTCAATAAATACTATTGAATGAATGAATGAATGACATCCAGGTAGAGATGTCCTGAAGGCAGGTGGAGATGCGAGACAGAGAAGGAGAGAGGTCAGGGCTGGAGATGGAGATCGTGTGCATAGAGATGCTAGTTGAGGCCAAGGGAGTGAATGAGTTCCCCTAATGAGTGGGTGTAGATGCAGAATTGAAGGGAACCCAGAACTGAGCCTTAAGGGATTCCCACTGTCTGACAGAGAAGGAGCCTGCAAAAGAGACTGAGAAGGAGCATTCAGAGAGATAGGTGGAGAACCAACAGAGGAAAGTGTCAGTGAAGCCAAGATTGGGTAAAGTTTCAAGGAGAAAGTAGTGGTCCACAGTGTTGAAGGCAGATGAGAGGCCTAGGAGGATTAGGAAAGAGTAGAAGCTGTCAGATGTGGCAGAAAGGTCATTAATTACTTTAGAAAGAGCTATTTTCATGGAGTGAAGGGGGTGGAAATCAGATTGGAGGGGTCAAGGAGAGAAATGGACGAGAGGAAGTGGAGACAGCAGGTATAAACAACTTTTTCAATGAGTTTGGAGAAGACTGGTAGGAAGGAGATGGGGCGATTACTGGAAGGATCTGCGGCGTCAAGGAAGCGTTGTTTTTTTTAAGAAAAGGGGAGACATGACGATGTCTGAAAGCAGTGGAGAAGAAGTTGTTGGAAAGTAAATGGTTGCAGATGGCAGTGGAAAAGGGAATAAGTGAGGGAGTATTTTAATAAGGTATGAAGGGATGGGTCAGAACTGGAGGGGGTGTATTTGAGTGGAGGTGAGATATCTCTTCTTGAGAAACTGCAGGGAATCCTGGGAGAGTCAAAGATGGTGGAGTCGGGGTGGGAGCGGGGGATTTAATAGTTTTAATTCTGATGGTTTTAATTTTGTTAATGATAAGGCCAGGCCACTGGGGAATGAGATGTTGGGGACAGGAGGACAGGAGGTTTGTGGAGGGAATTTAATGTCTGGAACAGCTGATGGGGCCAATGGACAAGGGAATAGATTAGAAAGGAGAAATACTGTTGTCGGGAGAAGAGAGGGCAGAATTAAATAAAGCAGGCAAGAATGAATTTAAGACAGAGGAGGTCGGACAGATGTCTGGATTTCCACCGTGGATGTCTGGATTTTAACCGTGCTCCACAGCTCAGGCACAGAAGTGAAGGAAGTGTACTGTGGAGGCGATGCAGGGTTGTGAGTTAATGGTAAAAGACTGGCAGAGGGACAGGGGACCTTCAAAGGAAAGAATTTGAGTTAACACTCAAAATGGGTCTTTCATTCTCCCCCGGTGGGCCTTAGAAACAGATACTCTTAATGAAACTCTCTAACATACCAAACATGGATCATTACATCACAGTTAAATAAGACCTTTTTTAGAAGAGTCGGTAGGCAACAGAGTAGTAACAAAGAGGCTTTAAGAACATTATGAATATTGTGGTTTGACTTGAAACTACTTTCAAGCTATAAATATCAGGCCTACATAATGAGAAACTGATCTATTTTTATTACGAACATAGCAGCCTGGCTGTCAGATGAATCTTAATTTTCTTCTCTTGGAGGGGCTCATATAGTAAGTTTATTACCTTTGATTCTCTAAGGCAAAAAATGACTTATGCTTTCAAGTATCAGTATATTAATGCTGAATTGATATGAATTTTTCTCTTAAAAAGCCACATCACACTTACATGAACAGACACTTAGCTGGCATTATTACAAAGAATACTACAGAACTTTGAATGCTCACTTTACCTAAAGCAGTAGTCACAATCAATTAGAAACCCTCTGTTTTCTAAAAAAAAAAAAAGTAATATTAAGAGGATAAGAGTGTTGGGGCAGTGGGAGAGAATGACACTAAATCATTCAATGGCATTTCCCGAGTGCTTATTATTGGCAGTTCTTGGGAAAGTACGATACGACGTAGTTGGAAGACACGTTCCCTGCCCACAAGGAGCTTACAGTCTAAAGGGGGAGACGATTACATAATTTACTGATACGTACGGATGTGCCGGGGGGCTGAGGGTGGGGTGAATATTAAGTGCTTAAAGGGAACAGACTAAAATACATGGGCGATGCAGAAGGGAGATGGAGTAGAAGGAATGAGGGTTTAGTCGGGGAGCGCCTCTTGGATGAGTTTTGATTTATATAAGTCTTTGAAGGTGGGGAGAGCGCGGGATCGGTCAGATACTAAGTGGGAGGGAGACTATAAGCTCGTTGTGGGCAGGGAATGTGAAAGTGCCTGTTTACTGTTGTATTGTCCTCTCCCAAGCACTTAATACAGTGCTCTATAAATAAGATCGAATGAGTTCCAAACCCCTACTGAAAGCTCCCCTCCTCCAGGAGGCCTTCCCAGACTGAGCCCCTCTTTTCCCCTGCTCCTCCTCCCCATCGCCCCGACTCCCTCCCTCTGCTCTACCCCCTCTCCGCCCCACAGCCCTTGTGCACATTTCTACATATTTATTATTCTATTTATTTATTAATGATGCGTATACATCTATAATTCTATTTATTTATTTTGATGCTATTGATACCTGTCTACTTGTTTTGTTGTCTGCCTCCCTTCTTCAAGACTGCGAGCCCGTTGTTGGGTAGGGACTGTCTTCATCTGTTGCCTGTACCTTCCAAGTGCTTAGTACAGTGCTCTGCACACAGTAAGCCCTCAAGAAATACGACTGAATAAATGAATGAAAGATGTGGGCAAGGTAATGGCAGCAGGGTAGATGAGATGGAGATACAGAGAGTAGGCTGAACTTATAGAAGCTCCCTGGAGAGAGGGAGGAGAATGAAAGCCCTGTGCAACCATTACTGGACTGTAAGTTCTTTGTGGGCAAGGAATGTGTCTGTTTATTGTTATATTTTAGAAAATATAATATTTGTGCCAAGTGCCAAGCACTGTTCTAAGTGCTGGGGTAGATATAAGATTATCAGGTTGCCCCAAGTGGGGCTCACAGTCTTAATCCCCATTTAGCAGATGAGGTCACTGAGGCACTGAGAAGCGAAGTGACTTGCCCAAAGCCACACAGCTGACAAGCGGTGGAGCCGGGATTCGAACCCACGACCTCTGGCTCTCAAGCCCGTGCTTTTTCCACTAAGCCACACTGCTTCTCACTACTCTCTCAAGCCCTTAGCACAGTGCTCTGAATGCAGTAAGTGCTCAATAAATACGTTCGACCGACTGATTACAGGGTCAGTAAAAGGCATGGACACAGATAATGCTCTGCACACAGTAAGTGCTCAATAAATATGATTAAATGAATGAATAAGACCTCTGACTCACTTCTAGCATCATTCGTTAGGGGATAGGAGCACTCCTACTGACCCACCCAAACTGCTGGGAATAGACCGGAGGGCAAAACTAATTCCTCTGTGGACTAAAAATCTCCAGAGGAAAATTAAACAAAATGGAAACCCATTTTCTTCCTAAAAAGATGCTGAAAATTGCTGAAGGGTTCTAACAGGAAAGATGAGTGACATTTCAGGCATGTACAAATGTATAAATATCACAAACATACTTTAATTCCACCTCAGTGCCTAGAGTTTTTTGCATGAGTAATTTTCAGTTTAGCAAGAGGAGTGTGACCCTTCAAGGGAAATCAGTCCATCAGTGGTATTTATTAAGTACTTATAGTTTGCAGAGAACTGTGATAAGCACTTGAGAAAGAACAAGACAACAAAGTGCTTGGCACAGAGTAAGAGCCTAACAAATGCCATCATTCTTATATGTACTCTGCTCACAAGGAGCTTCAGAAAAATAGAATTTTCCCTTTCTTATAGCTCTCCTCCCGCTCTTTGGTGATTCAATCCATGACTTCCAGGCCGCTGTTCTTATACGACGAGTTGTTTGTCGTATTTAGATTACAGCGAAGAATATTCAACCTTCTTCATCATCTACCCAGTAGTTAAAATGCCATTCGATTGTCCTTAAGGGAGGCCCGAACTTAGCGGTCACTAGCTGGGTCATCCCTGTGCCAGTCACAGATTATGGGGAACCTAATATTGAAAGGTAGCCCTGATGTAGATTAATTCAGATTGGCCATAAAATCAGTGACGGGGACGGGAGAAAAATAAGCATTATAGTTTCTCCTCTACATTGTTGTCCTGAGGACTGGATGCTAAGCTGTCACATCCTCACAAACTCAGAGGCAGACAGAGACCCAGGGTGATGGTTCCAACGATAAGAACCTTAGTCTTACACGCATCATCGGAGCCCCTGCTTAGAAGACCGGAAGACTGGCAGTTCTTAAGGTACTCTCTTGCTCTCTTTTTAAAGCCTTAAAGAGTCTAAGAGTAACCTGTCGGGAAATGACAACTAAATTAGTAACCACTGGTTCCTCCGGGTCGCTTATCCCTGGCAGCCATGCAGTTGCATTAACAAGAGCCAAACTCTTGAGAGGAACTGTAGCGCCTCACAAGTCTCAATAGCTCTGCCAAAAGGATTCTGATGCTCCAGGCTCAAAATGTATCGGCCGTTGACTGACTACCGTAGCGATTCACTGAGGTACTTTGAAAGGGCCCTCTGAAATGATAAGTGGGCACAGGACGGTGTGTGGAGTCCATGACACCCATGACACTCTATGACACGCGCGGGGGGCAGTGGGGAGGACTGTTAGCACGAGCATAACATCATATATTGCCAGTGGGCCGGAACTGTTGTGGTCCAACTTCATTCATTCATTCAATAGTATTTACTGAGCGCTTACTATGTGCAGAGCACTGTACTAAGCGCTTGGAATGTACAAATCAGCAACAGAGAGAGACTGTCCCTGCCCTTTGACGGGCTTACAGTCTAATCGGGGGAGACGGGCAGACGAGAACGATGGCAATGAATAGAGTCGAGGGGAAGAACATCTCATAAACACAATGGCAAATAAATAGAATCAGGGTGATGTACATCTCATTAAACAAAGTAAATAGGGTGATGAAGATATACACATTCGAGCGGAAGAGTACAGTGCTGAGGGGGTGGGGCGGGAGGGGGGAGGAGGAGAGGGAAAGGGGGGAGAAGAGGGTTCAGCGGGGTAGAGGGAGCAGAGGGAAAAAGGGGGGAGCTCAGTCTGGGAAGGCCTCTTGGAGGAGGTGAGCTTTAAGTAGGGATTTGAAGAGGGGAAGAGAATTAGATTGTCGGAGGATCTCCTATCCAGCGCACAGGGATGGAGAACTACAATAATTATAATAACGGTATTTGTTAAGCACTTACTACGTCCAGGCATCTTAATAAACGCTGGGGTGGATACAAGCAAATCGGGTTGGACACAATCCCTGGCCTATGTGGGGCTCACGGTCTCAAATCCCATTTTACCGATGAGGTAACTGAAGCACAGAGAAGTGAAGTGACTTGCCCACATAGAAGACAAGTGGCAGAGCCAGGATCAGAACCCGTGACCTTCTGACTCCCAGGCCCAGGCTCCATCCCCTACACCACACTGCTTACATGAGATGCCAAAGGAGATGCTAAATCAGCGGGAATGCAAGAAGTCAAATCAATCATATGTATTGAGTGCTTACCGTGTACAGAGCATCGTACTCAACTCTTGGGAGAGTACAATATAATAGAGTTGGTGGACATGTTCCCTGCTACCAACGAGGTTAAAGTCTAGAGAGGAGGGTATTGCGTCTAACAACTTCTGCACTCTCCCAAACACTGAAAGCAACGCTCTGCCCAGAGTGATTGCTCAATAAATACTATTGATTCATTATTTATGGGAGATTATCTCCTTTTGAGGAGTTCCATACGTGGCAAACATTCTGCTCATTTTCCTCCTGATGGTAAGGTCCAGGGAGAGGGTTATTAATGTACAGTGCTCTGCACATAGTAAGCACCCAATAAACACTATTGAATTGAATAATGTTCTTGGATCTCCATGTTCCCTGTGAAAGGAAATCAGCCCCACAAACGCAACCGACATCTATGGGTCGAACGGTAACCTTTATCAGATTTTGAATTTGGGGGGGATTTATAATAGGCTCTGAACGGTTTTTATCATCATCGATAATAATAATAATAATAGTAACCCTCGTTGAGCACTAACTATGTGCCAAGCACTGTTCTAAGTGCTGGATACAGATTAATTAGGTTAGACACAGTACTTGCCCCACGAGGAGCTCACAGTCTACATAGGAGGGCGTAGGATTTAATATCCATGAAGAAACTGAGGGCAGGGGAAGTTAAGCGACTTGTCTAAGGTCACTTAGCAAACATGTGGCAGAGTTGAGGTTAGAACCCAAGGTCCTGCGATTCTCAGGCCAGTACTTTTTTCACCAGACCACTCTGCCTCTCATAACTTTTTCATCTTATGGTGAACATGAGCAGAATGTTTGCATTTATTCCTGTCATTTGAGGAACTTGCAAGGGTTTTATTTTTTCCCATTTTGCATAGACTGGACAAGTTTCTCTCCCAAAGAACTGGCTTTCCTAAGGTAGTCCTGCCCCAGACTACTACCCCTGATTTTAAGTTCCCTTCTCTCTGCATTGCTAAACTAAAACTCTTTGCTACTTAGTTCTTGACAGTTCAAGAACTCGCTGCATGGACGTGGCCGGATGAATTCCGGGAATAATTTTACACATCAGAAAAAAAACAAGCCCAATTTTCTTTTAGTATATTACTTGTCAGACAGCGAAATGGGATATAATTATGGTGTGACATTTCCAACAGCAAATATGTTCCAGTGTAGGCAATTAACACTGGTTCTTTTGGCAGGCTTTAGAAGATTACTCATATAGTGTGGTAAGTTACAATACCCCATGAATAATAAATAACATTGTGGAACCAAAGCTAAATTATACACAATAGGCCAAGTTTAGGATTTGATGATGGAAATTTATTAAATGATGTTTAACCCCTGGTTGGCTGCAGGTGGGAAATAAAGGTTCACCTATTCCTTCATTTTATATGCACTGTTCATGATTTCATTTGTTTGAGAAGCAGCATGGCCTAGCGGAAGGAACACAGGGCTGAGAGTCAGAGGACCTGGGTTCTAATCCCGGCTCCACTATTTGCCTGCTGTGTGACCTTGGGCAAGTCCCAGAACTCTGTGCTTCGGTTTCTCACCTGTAAAATAGGAACCCGACACCCGTTCTCCCTTCTGCCTACACCGTGAGCCCAACGTGGGACGGGGATTGTGTCTGGCATGATCAGTTAGTTTGTACCCAAGAAATTAGTACAGTGCTTGACATAATATTGCTATGATTGCAAAGAGACACACATTATTTCTTCAAAGGCAAGACCCCATTCTCCCATCCAACAGGGAGGACTCACTTTAGGACACTCAGGGCCCGGCCTAAATCTGCTTAGCGTCTCAGGCTGGTCAACCCTAGGACGGCAAGGAGAGATGAAAAAGGCAGTTCTGGTCTACCTCCTAATGGTAATTTGTTCTAATCAAAAGCAATTCCCGATCAACAGGATTAGTGAAGGATGACAGAAGAAAGTCATTACTCTGTAATCTTCCGCACATTTAAGCGTCAACATACTGTTCGCGTGATCCTCGTAATCCAATTAAGCAGTGCAGGAAGCTATATCTTAATTCCTTACTTCAATGCACCGTGTTCCATGTCGGCTGAACCTTGATTAATAAGGCATTTCCTAAATACAGGCTATGTGTTCAAAGTAAACTGATACAGAGTGTAGCGGAAATATCTCTGACAGATTTCATGTCTCGAGTAGCCAAGCAATGAATCAGAACGGGGACTTTTTAATTACCACTGCATAAAATCAGAACAGTGCCGCATCTTGCTCTCTGGCAGCCTGTGGTTGGAACAGAACTGGGACGCCAATACAGGACTCTCCTCAATTGGGTGGGACGCATGGCAGAGTGGAAAGAGCACGGGCCTGGGAGTCAGAAGGTCGTAGGTTCTAATTCCGCCCCTGCCACTTCTCTGCTGGGTGACCTTGGGCAAGTCACTTCACTTCTCTGTGCCTCAGTTACCTCATCTGCCAAATGAGGATTGAGATTGTGAGCCCCATATGGGACGAGGGCTACGTTCAGTCCGATTTGCTTGTATCCACCCCAGGGCTAAAACAGTGCCTGGCACATAATAAGCACTTAATTCATTAGTTAAGCTAGTCCACTCATCTAGCTCTGGGAAAGGTGGGAGCAGCAGCTCCTGCCCTCTTTAAGCATATCCCAGAGATAATCTGTCCACCGACTAGAATCAAATAATCAATAGTATTTATTGAGTGCTTACTATGTGCAAAACACTGTCCTAAGCACTTGGGAAAGTACACTACAGCAGAATTAGCAGACATGTTCCCTGCCCATAACGAGTTTACGGGCTAGTGGGGGAGCTAGACACTAATGAAATTTATAATATATAATATATAATTTAAAGAGATACACATAAGAGTTGTGGGGTTGAGGGTGGGGCGAGTATTGAATGTCCAAAGGTCACAGAGCTAAGTATATACAGATGATGTAGAATAAAGAACACTGAATAATAATAGTTATATTTATTAAGGGTTTATTATGTGCCAGGTACTGTACTAAGTGCTGGGGTGGATACAAGCCAATTGGATGGACACAGTCCCTGCATAGGGTTCACGTTCTTCATCTCCATTTTGCAGATGAGGTAACTGAGGCCCAGAGAAGTGACTTGCCCAAGGTCACACAGCAGACAAGTGGCAGAACTGGGATTAGAACTCACAACCCTCTGACTCCCAGACCCGTGCTCTAGCCACTAAGCCATGCTGCTTCTTTTACACTGAATGCAGACTAATAAAGAGTACTAAATACTCTTCGATATAGATAAATCAAAAGATGGTGAACAACTCCTCACATAGGAAGTCTCAGAGACCAGGCTGACCTCTGGTACCATTTGACCCAAAAGACCCTCAACACTTCCATCCCTCCTAACCACTTACCCATTTTCAACTGTTCAATTATTTACTCAGCTATTTCATCCTGAAAGATTTATTCTATATCCTTGTTCTCCATCATGTTCCCGCTACTTATAAAAAAAACAACCGACAACATAAAACCCCCGCTGTTGTAAGCTTCCCCTCAGTTTGTGGGGCTTCATGTCCTTCAAAATCAGGCAGAATTGTCTCAAACTTCCTGAATATACCTTTATATGAAGCGGTAGAACTGGACTTCTACAAATGTATTTGGAGGCATTTAGGGTTGAGTTTTTCTGCATCCCTTCACACTAAAGGAACAGCAAAATGAATGGTCAGAGTAAAACTTTTTATGGCTTTGCATACTACTTGTGCCATTAAAGCCGTTTGGAGATTTTCTGCCAAAAATGGGAATCTCCTCAGCATTAGCTTCTATATCAATGGGTTTTCAGGGGGATTTTTTTCTGGGACCAACCAACTAACAAAAACCACGATTGAATTTTATTCTGTATGTTTTTATGGTATTTGTTAAGTGCCTACTATGTGCTAGTCACTGTACTTTAAGTGCTGGGGTAGATTTAAGTTTATCAGATTAGACACAGCCCCTGTTCCACATGGGGTTCACAGTCTTAATCTCCGTTTTAAGAATGGTGAAACTGAGGCACAGAGAAGTGAAGTGACTTAACCAAGGTCACACAGAAGACAAGTGGTGGTGGCGGGATTAGAACTTAGATCCTTCTGAATGTCAGGCCCGAGTTCTATCCATTAGGCCACACTGCTTCTCTAGAGCTTATTCTTGAATCTCCTCCAAAATAAGTTAGATATTGGATTCTGAGACTGGGGGCTAAATATACCCACAGTTATCTTGCAAAGATTCAGGCCGAGTCCTGCTGTATTAATCTGTTGGTGCATGTATGAATGTTGAGTTTGTCTTGGTTTTAAATCTCATAAGCAACTGCTCAACACAGCTGTGGCCCAAGCCAGCCCAATGGGCTAGTAAAGTCCACTTTTCTGCCCGGAATTCCCTCCCCTTTCTCATCTGACAGGCCACTACCGTCTCCATTTTCAAAGTCCTACTAAAATCACATCTTCCTCACAGGAATCCTTCCTTGACTAATCTCTGATCTCCCCATCCTACTTCCCTCTCAACAGCTTCACCCATACACTCTAGTCTTTAGCCCCTAAACGTGTAGGTAACTCTCCCCCTCATCCTTCTTCCCCCCCGCCCCGCCCTCAGCACTTATATACAAATTCTTATACTCAGTTGCTTCCCCTAATTGAGATTAAGTTTTAGTTTCTCTCTCTCTCTCTGCCCCCGCTCCTCCCCCCGCACACTAGACAGTCAACTCCTTTAGGTCAGGCACTGTGTCTATCAATTCTATTCTAGTCTTCCAAGCTGTCACACGCTCAGCCCAGAATGTAAGCGTACAATAAATATCATCGGTTGATCGACAGTGACTTGGAGCAGGAGAGGAGCCTTCCTCTCCTCCTCTTTTCCTCAAGTTCCGAGGAAGCAAAGCTCCCCATTTATCAGACACTAATTTGCAGCCGGATCTCAGGTAATTTGGAACTTGCCTGCACTGACCTAGAAACCACAGGGGTGTGCTGAATTTCCCCAGGATGCTCAAGTCGATTAATGTGTCAGGAATAGGCCCGGGACGGTGGTTCCATGATTCTCAGTTCTTGGAAGTCCAGGTCTGTGTTCCTTTTTGCCAGTGTGGGGAAGGGGGGCATTGAATTCTGTCCCTGCCTCTATAGGAGGGGGACACTCTAGAGTCTCCTCTGTCCAAGAGGAGCAGACTACCAGGGTATGCCAACTGCTCTGAGGTTGGATGCACACTGGCTCCCAAATATTAAGTGCCATACCAAAACATAAAAGGTTGCGATGTTTTCTACTCTGCCCATGACCAAGCTAAATTGCCTGGAGCCATTTGGGGTGACCCTGTCCATTAAAACTGAGTGGCAGATGTGAGCTACTTGAAAAGGGCAAGGAAATCATTGCATTTTTTTTAAATACCTGACAGCAGAGCACAGAGCAGAATAACATAGCTGAGGGTTGAGAATCACAGCCTTTGACTCTGGCCTGTGGCAGCTACACATGCAAGAACAAAAACATGCCAGGAAGTCAGTTGTTTCAAGGTCACTTCAAGGAAAATGTATCACCTCTGACTGAAAACCCACTCTGAGTCAGGGTTCTACAGGAGTCTCATTACCTGGAGGAAATCGGCCGTCCTGTCCAGCAAAGATCAAATGGCAGGTACCCGTGCAGAGCAAACCAATGCAGGAAAGACAGAGCAGCGAAAGAGATGGCTGGCCGTGGCCTTGTGACCCAAGTTAAGCCCTGGCAAACGGGTCAGACCAACTCTGCAGAAAGGTGGCCAGCAGTGGCACTTCCTAAGCAATCCCTGCAGAGACCATGCAGTGCCAATCCACTCCTCTGAGTTCTCCCAGTTTATCTTGTCCAGCAGCTTGGTTTAAGACCGCTGAATTGACTGGAGGCCCCTCCACCACAAAGCAGCGTGGCTTGTGGATACAGCACGGCCCTGGGAGTCAGAAGGACCTGGGTTCTCATCTTGGCTCCGCCACGGGTCTGCTGTGTGACCATGGGCAAATCACTTCACTTCTCTTTGCCGCAATTACCTCATCTGTAAAATGGGATTAAGAGTGTGAGCCCCAAGTGGGACTGAGACTGTGTCCAACCTCATTTACTTGTATCTACCCCAGAGTTTAGAAAAGGGCTTGACACATACTAAGCACGTTACAAGTATAATAATAACGATATAATAAATGATTATATATCCACTAAATCGTCCTGCCTTAACAACAATTATAATATATTAATGATAATATATTATTTTAAGGCAGGGCGATTTATTAGATTCTGCTCCTCCCTAGGCCTCTTCCATAAAATTGTTGATCTTGGGCCATGTCCCCAAGGGGCAGGTGTAATTTGAGGAAGACCTTTTCCTTTTGAATATTCTGCTCAGGACATACTTGGGTAACTCTGTGCTAGGCAAGCAGGATTCATGTCATCAAAGCCACCTTTTACTGGCCTGCCTTAGTGACCACACTGGGAAAGCCTGACGTCAAGCCTTCTACCTGTCTGAAAGATAGGAATTTTGACTTTTCAATAATAACAATAGTAATAATAATCATGGGATTTGTTAAATGCTTACTATGTATCTAGGACCGTTCTAAGCACTGGGGTAGATACTGGACCACAGTCCTTTATGCCAGATGGGGCCCACAGTTTGCATAGAGGAAGAACAGGTATCGAACCCCCATTTTTACAGTTCTGGAAACTGAGGAACAGAAAAGAATCACAGAAACTGATTTGCCCAAGGTCCCTCAGCAAGCAAGTGGCAGAGCTGCGTTTAGAACTCTGGTTCCTTGACTCCGAGGCCAGTGTTTTTTCCACTAGGTCATGCTGCTTCTCAACCCATCAGTCTTGTATTTCCATCTGCTGCCAGCACAATGTGCCAGAAAGACTCAGCTCTTGAGCAGGTGCCACTATACAAGGTGCTTGGGAGAGTACAAAAGTCAGAGATGCATTCCCTGCTCTTCAAGAGTTACCAGATTAACGAGGAAGGCCTAGTTCCATGAAATTTTTTCAACCTGATTTAAGACTAGTTCCATGCAGACATGGAACTTAGAGAAGCAGCGTGGCTCAGTGGAAAGAGCTTGGGCTTGGGAGTCAGAGGTCACGGGTTCTAATCCCGGCTCTGCCGCTAGTCAGCTGTGTGACCTTGGGCAAGTCACTTTACTTCTCTGTGCCTCAGTTACCTCATCTGTCAAATGGGGATTAAAACTGTGAGCCACACGTGGCACAACCTGTTCACCTTGTATCCCCCAGCGCTTAGAACAGTGCTTTGCACATAGTAAGCGCTTAACAAATACCACAATTTTATGCCAGTTGCATCATTGAAGGGTAGTTAGGTAAAGGGACAAAACCCCAAAAAACCCTGGTCAGTCTTCTACCCCCATCCCCCTTCAAACTCATGGTCTAACTTCGAGAGCAAAATAAGCTCACTCTTCCTTACTGAGCATGAGAATAAATGGCTATCTGCATTACGCATTTGCTATTTTCCTATTATAATAGATTATACTATAGTAGTGAAGACAACCATCATAGATCACTGACAGAATAATCAAGCTTTTACTGAACTACAATTGTGCAAAATGAAGTCACAGAACATCATTTTATTAATTTTATGTAATGATTCTTTGGATTTCTCACTGAGCTCTGACCACAGAAAAGGTAAAAATCTTAGTAAAAGGTATATTCATTTTACCTTAATGGAGAAAAATAAATATTCCTTTAAATTCCTGATTATTTAATTTATGGCATGTCCTAATGTTTGTAAGAAACACATACTCATCCCAGATGTTTGTCAACTCATTTTAAATGTGTTGAGCTATGACTAAAAATAATTCACTTTGAGATACTCGGCAAAGAATTATTATAAAGTCTTCACAACAGTTTATTTGTAATAAAAACAACTCTGAATATCACGATGCAGCTGTTCCTGGGGCTTTAACTCTTAAAAGGTTTTTTTTTTTTTTGAGCATCTGCCCCCATTTACTGAAAATAGTATTTTAATATAGTCCTGTTCCTTCAGCATTCCCCTACTTAATGCCCTCTCTTAATCACTGCCCCTACCTCCAAAGAACACGTCTCCCCAAAGAACACGCTAATTTATAACAACGTGAGGTATGTTTTGTTACTTTAGAACTGGCTCTTTAAGGAAGGCTGAAAAGAACTCAGAATGTGCCAAGAGCGGGTCCGTTTGAGAAGTGGCAGAAAGGGTCAGTGAGAGGAGAGACAGGGAAGGGGAGGACTGTGGGTTGGAATCGGCGAGGGAAGTTTGGGTTCACCATGAACCTCAGTTTTAGAAAGTCAAATGTAGGAATCTAACTTACCTCACCCAAATATTTCCTCAGCCATCCTGGAGGCAGCTAAGTTTATACGGAGATCACGCTATTCTTCCGTGAAACATGCCAGAGCCGATATGCAGCTCCCTTAAGCCATGCCAAGGATCCAAGCTTGTTTTCTTACTCTAGCTGCCACACGTGGACAACTGGGGATACGGTTCCTTAGGTAACATTATTGCCAAGGAGCACGTGAATTTCTCCATGTGAAACAACAAAGTCTCTAATTCTTTTTTTTTATGGTATTTGTTAAGTGCTTACTATGTGCCAGGCACTGTACTAAACACTGAGATAGAGTCACGCTAATTAGGTTGGACACAGTCCATGTCCCACATGGGGCTCGCTGTCTTAATTCCCATATTACAAATGAGGTAACTGAGGCACAGAGCTCAAGATCCTACAGCAGACAAGTGGCAGAGCCATAATGAGGACCCAGGACCTTCTGACTCCTAGGCCCAAGGTCTATCTACTAGGTGCTCAATCACTTGAATCTTCACCTTTTGGACATTTGGTATTTATCCCACTTTCAGTTCCTCGGCACTTATGCACAAATCTATAATTTATTTTTATTAACACGTGTCTCCCCCTCTGGGCTGTAGGCTTTTTGTGGTCAGGGATCGTGTCTATTGATTCTGTTTGTACTCTCCTAAGCACTTAGTACAGTGCTCAAGTGCTCAATAAATACCACTGCCTGACTGAAAGGGATATAGGAATTTAGGAGGGGAAGGAAAATTATGTTACCATTCTTTTCTACTTGCTAAGGCACAGTGGAAAAGTAGCTAATTGCAAGCCTATTTGGTTACATACATCAGCATTATATAGTGTAAATTTTAAATATATATGACATTGCAAAAGGTGAAATGCCACAAGGATAATTTGAAAATTATGCCCTCATTGCAACAGCACCCTGACATGGGAAGTGTTGAATGGTCAGTCAGTCAAGGTATTTATTAAGCCTATACCACATACCTAAGTTCAGGCGATCGGGCTCATAATTTTTCTTAAATAGTGAGAAAAAAATATCTGTTGATCTTTAATTACCCTATTCTGGTGCAACGCAGCCTCTCTGGAACCCAGAGACCCTTTACCACAGGTTCATTCTGTAGCTAATGTGAAACCTAGCATGTGTGCTATTTAATTACACAAGGGCCTTTGGATAACATATTAGGGGTTCCCAGAAGCTAATTCTCTAACTGCAGGACATCATGTATTAGTATTAAACCTCACCCACAACAAACTTCTTCAAAGCCAAATATGATCTTATGTGAAGGACGCAAAATGACCTCTAGTTGCCTTTCCGGATGGCACAGAAAAGCTGTGCTTTGGAATTTGGGGAATGAGTAATTTTCCTAATCGACTCCGATTCCCTATTATGTAGGGAGAGGGAGGAGGGGTGGCGTGGGGTGAGGAAGGGCTCCTGAAATTCCCACGGACAAGGTGATGGCTGGCACCTATTATACTCAAGTTAAGCCAGATGGTATTTCAGAGCACTTCTGGGGATATGTTTTCAAACATTTCTTAAGGAGGAGGAGGAGGAGGAGGAAGAAAAGGCACTCAATCAGCTCTATCCCCATTACCTAACCTAGCTTCTGTCCTACCACAATCCAGCCCACACACTTGACTCCTCTAACACCAACCTACTCACTGAACCTCAGTCTTGTTTCTTTCACCACCAACCCCGTGCTCATGTCATCCCTCCTTCCTGGGGGTCCCTCCCCAACCTTTAAAGCCACTAAAATCACACCTCCTCCAGGAAGGCTTCTCTGAACAACCTCTTACCTTTCCACTTTATTTCCCTCCCTTTCGTAACACATACATACCTGGGTCCCTACCCACTAAGCAATTTGGTACTCACCCCACCATAACATTTCTTAAGTATAAATTCCTTATCCTCTGTTACCTCCCTAACCTATTTATTTTAACGTGTGCATCCGACACTAGATTGTAAACTCTTTGAGAGCAGGATCATGTCTTCTAACTCAACATCTCCCAGGTGCTTAGTACAATCCTCGGCATGCAATAAAGGTTCAACAGATACCACTGACTGATTGTGTAGGAACATTTATTGAGAATCCACTTGGTGCATTGCACTGCACTAGATGCTTGGGATTTGCGGAATAAAGAAGGGGCATTTTCTCTATCACCTCTACACAGATGATACCCAAATCTACATCTCCTCCCCTGTTCTCTCTCCCTCCCACCCGATTCGTATCTCCTCCTGCCTTCAGGGCATCGCCACATGCATGTCTGCCCGCCACCTAGAACTCAACAAGTCTAAGTCTGAGCTCCTTATCTTCCCTCCCAAACCCTGTCCTTTCCCCGACTTTCCCATCACTGTGGACGGCACTACCGTCCTTCCCGTCTCACAAGCCTGCAACCTGGTGTCATCCTTGACTCCACGCTCTCATTCACCACACACACCCAATCCGTCACCAAAACCTGCGGGGCTCACGTTTACAACATGGCCAAGATCTGCCCTTTCCTCTCCAACCAAACTGCTACCTTGGTCCAATCTCTCATCATATCCCGACTGGATTACTGCATCAGCATCCTCTCTGATCTTCCAACCTCCTGTCTCTCCCCGCTTCAGTCTATACTTCACTCTGCTGCCCGGATTATCTTTCTATAGAAACGCTCTGGGCATTTCACCTCCCTCCTCAAAAATCTCCAGTGGTTGCCTATCAACCTCGGCATGAAGGAAAAACTCTTCACTCTTGGCTTCAGAGCTCTCCATCACCTTGCCCCCTCCTACCTCACCTCCTTTCTCTTCTTCTACAGCCCAGCCCGCACACTCCACTCCTCTGCAGCCAACCTCCTCACTGTGCCTCCTTCTCGCCTGTCCCGCAGTCGACCCCTGGCCCACGTCCCACCTCTGACCTGGAAAGCCCTCCCTCCTCACATTGGCCAAACTAGCTCTCTTCCCCGCTTCAAAGCCCTACCGAGAGCTCCTCTCCTCCAGGAGGCCTTCCCCGACTGAGCCTCCCTTTTCCTCTGCTCCTCCTCACCTCCCCATTCCCCCTACTCCCTCCCTCTGCTCTACCGCCTTCTCTGCCCCACAACACTTGTGCATATTTGTACATATTTATTATTCTATTTATTTTATTAATGATGAGTATATATCTATAATTCTATTTATCTATTTTGATGCTACTGATACCTGTCTACCTGTTTTGTTATCTGTCTCCCCTTCTAGACTTTGAGCCTGTTGTTGGGTAGCGATCGTCTCTATCTGTTACCGAATTGTATTTTCCAAGCACTTAGTACAGTGCTCTGCACACAGTAGGTGCTCAATAGATACGATTGAATGAATGAATATTCCATGACCATAAGGAGTTTACACTCTTGCAAACACACATAAACATATCTACAACTGGAGGTGTTCAAATTCTCAACTATAGTGGTCAAAACGAGTATATACAAACACCCACCCACCCACACATATCTCTCACTATGGAGAAAGATATATATGAGTGATAAGCTCACTATGTTCTGGAAATACGTCTACCAACTCCACTCTATTGTATTCTCCCAAGTGCTTCGTTCAGGGCTCTGCATACAGTACTTGTTTAATAAATACCATTGTGATAAGAATGGTTCAAATAAACTCATAAGGGCTATCTCCACTAAAAGAATAAGCTGCAGAGAAAAACTATCTCCTCTGTTTGTAAAATATGCTAAGTCTTTACAACAACTTTGAGTACTTGGTGGATCTTTTTTTGTGGTTGAGGAAATGCTGCCTCAAGACTTGAGATCCTCTCCATTCCAAGGAAATGGGCCTCAAGGTTCTGATTTTCCCTCTCATCATTTGCTTTGACCGTCTTCTAGGAAACTCCACTTTGAAGATCACTTCCCCTTTCTGATGTCGATAACTCGCTTAACCTGCCCAGCCTGGAATAGCACGAGATCCAGAGCCCTCTAGGATATGATGTTGCAAAGAGTTTTCAAAGTCTGACATTCACTACACTCAGTATGGTACCACGGTCCCGCTTACTGCATGAAGTCAGAGAACGCTAGGGTAGATTCACATTCACTAGCTAACACTTGGGAGAAGAGAGGCATAAAATAAATGCTTGGAGACAAGCACAATTTCTCTGGCTGCTTCTTTTATTGCTACACAAATGCATTATTAATTAGCCACTGGGGCCTCCCCAGCAGAGCACTTTAAATTACAGTTAAGTTCCTAGATAGCACACAATGAAGGGTAAAAGGTTTTATCCCACGTTTAGGGGCAATAAGAAGTCGAGGTAGGGGTGTGAATTATCAGGTTAATTGATTTTAGCTGTCTAACATGAGAGACCACCATAGGTGGCAGATTACCACATTCCTTTATAAAACCGATAAAAAGTCTAGAAATAAAGAAAGCTCGGCACTAACAAAAGGAGCTGCTGCTTTTGGCTGATTAGATGCATTCTGCATTCTGTTGGTGGGAAAATAGGTACACTTTAACAGTCTTGCTTGAAACCACTCCAGTCCAGCAAGTTCGTTTGTGTCCCTTTTTCATTTTGGGAACTCTATACTTCTTTGTGGGGGGATAAAGGGAAGGTTTTGTGGAGACATTTTGGGGAATGGTAAATGTTTCGCATTTGTTCGTGAGGCTGATTTAGATTCAGGTTGGGATGCTCCCTCTGAAGTGACATTATTCCTTATCGACCCGAGGCCTGTTTTTCTCTTTCTCCATTTTTTTGTCCATATGCCGGTTTTCTCACCGATGTGATAGAATCAACCTATGGGCACGACAACAGATTTCCAAGCCTCAGGATTCAACCAACCCACTCCCCACCCCACTCCCAGTGGAACCATTCTAATCCCCAATTGTGATACCCTCTTCACCCCACACCAAGGCAAAGAGGTTTTGATAGTCTGGAACCAGAAATCTATAAAAAGACCGTAGCAGAACTAAAAGCTCCACACTTAAAAATGTTTTTATTTAAATAAAAAATGAAACTAGATTACGTCCTGGATTTTAAAGGCAGAACTCTATCCCCGACCTCATTTGGCATTTTCTTAAGTCTCCACAAACCCATATCCTAATCACAGCACCTTCCCAAGGTTAATCCTCTAGCCTGGTTTTCCTAGACTGGCCGAATTACACTACATGGCAATGTCTTTAGAGAGATGCACTTATGTACATATCTATAAATTATAGATTATTTATTTATATTAATGTCAGTCACCCCCTTTAGACTGTAAGCTCACTGTGGGTGGGGAACGTACCTAACAACTCTTTTCAGTTTCCAGTCCTCCACCAGTCTCGACTAGGGGAGGGAGAGTGAAGCAGAGGTATACCTATTCCATTCCAAGTGGAAGGATATCTGCTAGAAATAATAATAATAATAATAATGTTGGGATTTGTTAAGCGCTTACTATGTGCCGAGCACTGTTCTAAGCGCTGGGGTAGATACAAGGGAATTAGGTTGTCCCACGTGGGGCTCACAGTCTTCATCCTCATTTTACAGATGAGGGAACTGAGGCACCGAGAAGTGAAGTGACTTGCCCACAGTCACACAGCTGACAAGTAAAAACTCACTTATGCTGGACAGCAGCAGCATGGAAGAGAATCGGGGGAGGAGATTTAGGTTTACTGCATGGAAGAGCAGAGCTCTGCATTAAGTACTTGTCACAACTTCTCTATGCCTCAGTTTACCTCATCTGCTAAAAAAGGGGATTAAGACCGTGAGCCCCACATGGGACAACCTGATTACCTTGTATCTACCCCAGGGCTTTGAGCACTGCTTGGCACTTCACAGATACCATGATCATTATTATTAAGAAGGTACTTTCTTATTTTTACCAAGAAAGTTCTACGGATACACTACCACAGTGATTGCAGATGGAGGTGGGGTGTAGCAGCATGGCTCAGTGGAAGGAGCCCGGGCTTGGGAGTCAGAGGTCATGGGTTCGAATCCAGGCTCTGCCACTTGTCAGCTGTGTAACTGTGGGCAAATCACTTTACTTCTCTGTGCCTCAGTTACCTCATCTAATAATAATAATAATAATAATGTTGGTATTTGTTAAGCGCTTACTATGTGCCGAGCACTGTTCTAAGCGCTGGGGTAGACATAGGGGAATCAGGTTGTCCCACGTGGGGCTCACAGTCTTAATCCCCATTTTACAGATGAGGGAACTGAGGCACAGAGAAGTTAAGTGACTTGCCCACAGTCACACAGCCGACAAGTGGCAGAGCTGGGATTCGAACTCATGAGCCCTGACTCCAAAGCCCGTGCTCTTTCCACTGAGCCATGCTGCTTCTCTGCATGCTGCTGCTTCTGAAGCTGCATGCATGCTGCTTCTCTCCCCATCTGTAAAATGGGGATTAACTGTGAGCCTCACGAGGGACAACCTGATGACCCTGTATCTCTTCCAGCACTTAGAACAGTGCTCTGCACATAGTAAGCGCTTAACAAATACCAATATCATCATTATTATTATTCTGGGAGTGATGTGTCCATGGAGTCGCTATGGGTCGGAGACGACTTGACAGCCTAAGATGAGACAAGTACTAAGTACAGTGCTCTGCAAAAGTAAGAACTCAATAAATACCACTGATTGATTTACAGCGAAAAAACAACGGTGTTTCATGGAACGGAACCCTGGCTTCTGAACAAGCACACCTGTTTGAATCTGTTCTTTGCGTATAGTCCAAACATTCCGTCTCTGGGATTGTGTTTTTTTTCTTTCCAGAACTGTGCCACCTTTTCTCTTGCTACGTTATTACCCCTCTTTGGTTTCGACATTTTAATCCCACCACTTTACATTTTAGAGCAGCATCAAGGACTTTGAAACCCAATCATGTCGAGGGTTCACTGGGCAGAGATTCGTCGGCCTCGCCTAGCCACCGCTGCACTACAAGACAACCTGTCAGTTTGGGTTCTGGGTCCCTTCCTTGTTTCTGAGGCTGCAGCATCGGTTTTGCGCCTACGGAAACTTCTCAAATTTTGTAGAATGAATTAGTTTGCTAATTTCACCATTAGTAGTTTATCCAAGCAAGCATAATTTCAACATCCTTCAATCAATCACCCATTTCCATGTTTATCGTCGATTCAATTTTTAACACAAAGCTCTGTACACATCAATTTGCCTCATGCTCATCCTACATATGCTTTAGATTATTTTATCATTGTGTAAATTTCACAGCCATTAAAAAGCTCTAATACCAGAATGGCTGACACCGCGTTAAAAATTGGATTCAATTCCACAGGGTAATAAATTGTGACCTAAACCCAATCTCTCATGGGTGACTGAAAGACAAAATGAAAAATGATTGCACTGTCGTTTTACCTAGGGCAACCGTGCTACAGAGACCAAGCACTGGACACTTAATTCTGGAAATGCGCCGAGAGAAAGGGCATGTGATCTCATTAGGCTGAGTCTATGGGTGGGTTTCAGTGTGTTCTGACCATGTCCACCTGGTGACAGGACAGACATTTCATCTCTTAGCCACTTGGATCTGAGCTCTGCTCATTCTGAAAGGCGAGTCAGAAAGGGAAGGAGTCAGGCAAATGGCAACTAACCTGGTCTAGCCTCTTGTCGTATCCTGTCTGGACTAGTGGATGGCCTCTGCCTTCACTCTCTTCCCTCTCCAGTTCATACTCCACTCTGCTACTCTGCTAAAATATACTTCTGCACACCGTTCCCCATTACTCAAAAACTTTCCAAGTTGCCCCCATCTGCTCCACATCAAGCAGAAAAGTCTGGGTGTTGGCTCTGAAGCACTCGATCAGCTCTCATCCCCTTTCTTATCCATCCTCTTCTCCCACCGTACCCCAACTCACACTCTTGGTTCCTCTTAAACTAACCTATTCACCATGCCATGTTTTTCTCTGTCCCACCACCACCAACTCACTCACATCCTCCTTGTCGGTCTCCCCCCCCCCCCCCCCATTGAAATCTATTCAATCCCAGCTCTCCCCATTTCTCACTTATCTCCCCTTCTTATATTCTTTAGGAGGTCTTCCCTGATTATTTTCTGTTGTCCTCGTCTATATCCCCCAACTGTCACTGCCGGGCCACTTCGGCAGCATGGACAACCTCTCATAGCATGTATGTACCTTGCATATATACACCGTTACTGAAGCACTAACTCATCTCTACTTATCCTCTTTTTCTTCTCCTCCTCAAGGGTAAGAATCCTCTCTTCTATTTCTATTTTTTCTCTCAAGTGTTTAATTCAGTGACCTGCATGCACCTGTAGGCTCTCAATAAATATTCCTTGATTGACTCTTCACTAAGGACAATAGTCAGCCAGACGCAAGGAAGAAAAAGTCTTCAATCTCTCATGCCAGGCCCTGTCTTGTTCTCTATCCACGACTGTTCAGGTATGGACCCCAGTTGGACTGTGATACAGGGCCCAGGAGGCCTGGAAATAACTCAGCCATCTCCTTGGTAAATTCAATTTCGGTGGCTTCTCAAATGGGATGATATGCCTGGAAAAGGTTGGGTTGGGGACTGATTTTGAAAGAGTGACTTGGACAAAATCAAAGTCAGCTCCGGTAACTAGTCTGTAGATAACCACGGATCTGATTAGGAAAGGTGGAAAGTTGCTCCCCAGTTTAACCATCAATTTTTGTTCCCTTAGGTGCATTTTCAAATGTTTAATCTTGTTCTCCTTTGAAATCATACTATCCACCTAATTGAGAAAGAATCTTTTGTCTCTTTCCAGGCACTTCCAGTTTTTTTCTTGCCTGAAGAATCCCTAAAACGCTAAGTGACTAATTAACTGAAATTAACATGAGCAACAGCTCATAGTGAAGTGGATAAGAGCTATCCCCAGTTAATTTGACTTCTGCCAAATAATAATAGACTAGCAAACTCTTCCCTGATTAAACCCTCTTTTCCCAACTCCTTCTCCCTTTTGCATCGTCTAACACTTGGATCTGTACCCTTCAGATACTTGATCTTCACCCTACATCCAGCCCCTCAGTGCTGATGTACATATTATTTATGTATTTATTCATATTAATAAATGTATTGATCTATATCAATGCCTGTCTCCCCCTCTACACTGTAGGCTCACTGTGGGCAGGGAACGTGTCTATCAACTTGTTTGCGCTGTACTCTCCAAAGATCATAGTATATTGTTCCACACACAGTAAGCACTCAGTAAATACCACTGATTGATTGTTGGGTACCACTGATTGATTGTTGGGTGAGCCAAGAGTAAAAAGACTTGAGGTTTTTGAACCCCAAACAGATGACCTCATTCCTTTAACAGTCATTGTATTTCTTTAACACTTACTGTTTTAAGCACTGCCTTAGATGCTAATTTATCAGATCAGTCTCTGTGCCACAGGGTGTTTACCATCCACCTTATCCCCATATTATAGATGAGGAAACTGAAGCCCAGAGATTTTAGTGACTTACCCAAGGTCACACTGAAACCCGGGGGCAGAGCTGGGAATAAGCACCATGGACTCTTGACTCCCAGCTCCCTTCTCTTTCCACTCACTCCACTGTCCAGCCACACAAAAAGTCACATATCTTGAGCACATCCATGCCCCTCACAATTCTGCTCCTGTCACCTGGTGCCTACGGAAAGATCACTATCGATGACCCTGGGATGGATGCTCAGGAGCATTTTGAACACTTTCGAGCCAATTGTGATGAAAAAGCACTTGGTAAAGTACAATCATTTCTCTGAAAATATAGTAGAGGGGTTTTTGAATAGCCTTATGTTTTGGGAAAATCAAATTAAAGTAGCCCTTGTTTCACTGGGAATACATCTGTTAGGGAGTAGATGATAGGAAGGTACTACGATGACCAGCATTTTTGGGTCCAAATTCCTACAAAATGGTTACGTCCATCACTAGAAAACTGTTGGGTTGCCCTTGCCACTCATTGCTATTTTACTGAATTCAACAGTCCAATTGCAGAAACCCCAAGGTCTGTATGGCCTGAGGCAGAGGCTGGAAAGCACAGAAGAATCCCAGCTTAACCAGAACCATCTCTTCCTTCAACAAGCATGAGAATCGCAGGTAACCCAGAAGAGAACTGTCTTGTGGACGGACCTTCCTTAGTGGTTCCATTATATAACATCCACACTGTGTAATAATAACTGCCTGCCCCTGCCCTCAAAGAGCTTAGAGTCTAAGCAGTGAGAGAGACATTAAGATAAATTACATCTTACAGCAGCAACTGAATATAAGGTTGCATACGTAAATATTTAGGGTTTGGGTCTAAGTACATGGATAAAGCAGTAATCAGTCAATGGTATTTGAGCAATTACTATGTGAAGAACACTGTACTGAGCACTTGGGAGAGTACTGTATAACAGAATTAGCAGACATGTTCCCTGCCCATAATAAGCTTACAGTCTAGTAGGGAAGACTGACAATAACATGAATAAGTAATTTAATACATACTTTAAAGATATTTACATAAGTGCTGCGGGGTTGCAGGTGGAGTGAATATTAACTGTCCCAAGGTTACAAATCCAAGTGCATATAAAACAAAGAAATGAGAGCCAGCTGGGAAAAGGCGGCTTAATCGGAGAAGGCCTTTTGGAGGAGATCTGATCTTAATAATGCTTTGAAGGTGGAGACAGTAGTGGTCTGGTGTAAATGGAAGGGGGAGGGCGGTACTAGGATCAGGGAAGGATATGGAGGATATCCTTCATGTAAGGATAAGGATATAAGGAAATAGGGACAAGGATATGGATATTATTTAGAGAAGCAGCATGGCTCAGTGGAAAGAGCACAGGCTTGGGAGTCAGAGGTCAGGGGTTCAGATCCCGGCTCAGCCACTTGTCAGCTGTGTGACTTTGGGCAAGTCACTTAACTTCTCTGTACCTCAGTTACCCCATCTGTAAAATGGGGATTAAGACTGTGAGCCCTACGTGGGAAAATCTGATCGCCCTGTATCCTCCCCAGCGTTTAGAACAGTGCTTTGCACATAGTAAGCGCTTAACAAATGCCATCATTATTATTATATGGGACAGGGATAGACGAGATCGGGGCACAGTGAGTAAGTTAGTGCTAGTGGAGTGAGTGGGCTGGGCTGTAGTAAGAGATCAGCAGGTCAGGTAGGATGAGGCGAGATGATTGAGTGCTTTAAAATCAGTGGTAAGGAGTTTCTGTTTGTTGCGGAGGTGGATGGGCAGCCGTTAGAGGTTCTTGATTGGGAGACCTGGACTGAATGTTTTTGTTAAAAAACGATCCATGCAGCAGAGTGAAATGTGGATTGTAATAGGGAGAGACAAGAGGACAGAAGGTCAGAAGGAGGCAGATGCAGTAGTCAAGGTGGCCAGTGACTTAATACAGAGGGAAAACGGGGTGGGGGCTAAGAGTTAGTCAGGGAGGGCTTCCTGGGGAGATATGATTTCAGTAATGTTGGGGGAGGGGCTTCCAGGCAGGAGGGAAGGCATGAGCAAGAGGTCGACAGTGGGAGAGGCGAGACTGAGGGACACCAAGTAGGTTGGTATTAGAGGAGTGACGTGGGTGGCTCGTTTCAGTGGGACAGAAGTGAGGATAAGCAGTAGGGAGAGACTTCAATCTGATGGTATGGAGTTTCCGTTTGATGCGGGGGTGGATGGGCAGCCACTGGAGGTTCGCGGGTCGGGGAGACAGGGACTGATTTTTTTTTTAAGAAAAATGATCCAGGCAGCAGAATGAAACATCCCGTAACTGCCTGTATTTCACCATTCCTTGCTGGGCAATATATGCAGGGACTCAGAGGTGACCCCAGGCCTCTGCCATCAAAGCTGATTAGTCTGTCCTGCATCAAGCTGTTTTCCACAGATCTTCATTTCAGACCCGCTTTCTAGACCAACCACTAAGCACATCTGAAGGATAAATGAAAGTGTCTGAAATGCGTATTTGCATCAGACGTTTTGGAAAGGTCTTCAAATGGCATTGTTCCTCTCGAATAGCTGACGTCCTGCCTAGCGTTTTAATTGTGACTAGTTCTCTAAACCTTTTCTGCTTTGTTTCCAAGCCCAGCAATTACTGCACAAACACAGCCACTCTAATCACAAAGGAGACCTAGAATAAAATAATTGCCTAACTGCCAAAGCTATTTTGGGAAGGTGACAGGGGAGAGCCATTTCTATACATTGCCCACCATGAAACAACTGCCAGAAGGGGACTCAAAGCGGCTGCTTTCTTTTTGGGAAAGTGAGGATTTTAGGGAAAACATACCTGTCTTCACATACTGTACTCACCCAAGAGTTTAGTACAGGGCTCTGGCCACAGTAAGCACTCAGTTAATATCATGAATTTGAATCTTCATAGTCTCGTTCAGCTGAGAACTCCTAGAGTTCTTCTCTCTGGCTCCACAGAGACAGGATCAGGTCACCACCGAGAGTGGTGACGTCCAATCAGGAGGTCTTGTGAATTCTACCTGAAGGGAGCCCGTTTTTCCATTAGATTTTCAGCTGACCTTCAAAGAACTGATCTGACAGCTAACTCCTGCTGACTCCCAGGGTGTGGAAGATCCAGTGATGGTGGCCAATCTGAAGCCAAGTCAGTCAATCGTATTAATTGAGCTCTCACTGGGTGCAGAGCACTATACTAAGCACCTGGGAGGTACTATATTACAACAGACACATTCCCTGCCCACAGTGAGCTTAGAGTGTAGAAGACTAAGCGGTCAGGTGGTCAGTCTTTGCGATCTCCCTTGAATTTCAGGTGTGGAGACCCTCCCTGCAGAGAACCTAGCCGTCTGAGCCGTCTGGAGGAAGGCAGCCCACCAATGCGTCTTTGGAAAAAGGCGGCTGGTTTCTACCAGCTACCAAAGACTCTGGGCATCTACAGAGACTGCTGGAAAAAGGGGGTTTGTCATGTCCACGTACAGTTGCTCTCCAAATTCTACCTCCTAATGCTTTAAAGTGAGTTCTTCATGCCATCTCAAATGAAGTACAACTAGCAACTTCCAGTTCCTTCAGCCGATGCTGGGAAAGATATAACATACTCTCTGCTCCCAGGAGGATTGCACCTTGCCTTTTGGCTGCAGTAAGCTGTATGTCACAGACTCCACACTCTGGAGAATAAAACTCCAACCTCTTCAATTCACTGTCTGAGCAGTGGGCTAGTTGGAAGGTGCTAATCTTTATCATTGTCTCACAAGTGCCTTGGTTGTTTTGTTTTCCACAGATGCGCATCACAGAGAAAGGGAGAAACCAAAGGATGGCAGTCCCATCTGTTGCCTCTTCTGAACATCTTGCAAGTGCTTAGTATAGTGCTCTGCGCAGAGTGAGCCCTCAATAAACCTATTAATTGATCTCAAGAGTCTGAGGAAAAGCAAAAATCAAACCACAGGAAATTAGGGTGTTGAATTTTATTTTGGTTCTTGGCAAGCAGGGAGTTCATTCTATCTGAGCAAGTGAGGGATGGACAAAGGAGCCGTCTGACCAAGCTCTCTCAGCTTTCGGTTTCACTGACATTTCTCTAATGATAATAGTAATTCTGGTAATGAGTGTTTACTATGTGCTGTAAAGCACTAGGGGAGATACAGGATAATCAGGTTAGACACAGGTCTTCTCCTTCAGAGGGGCTCACAGGCTAAGTAGGAGGGAGAACAGGTTTTGAATCATCATCAGTGGTCTTAATTGAGTGCTTACTATGTTCGGACCATTGTGCGAAGCACTAGAATCCCCACTTTAAAGATGAGGAAACTGACGTACAGAGAAATGAAGTGACTTGACCAAGTGGCAGGGCTGGGATTAGAACCCAGGTCCTGTGACTCCCAGGACCATGCTCTTTGCAATAGGCCATGCTGCTTTTCTGCATTTATGAATCATTTTTCCCCAGAGTGAGAATCCTCTGTGCTTTACCTGAGGGTGCTTCGACGCAGAGAGGGACTTTTTTCAGGAGGAGACTGAGGCAAGTTTCTTAATTTCTTAACTTTCTGAGAGAAGTTAAGAGTGGAGGTTAGACTCTATTGCACTGTACTATCCTTAACGGAGGGGCCTGGGTGGCTTACTGTTATTGCTTTTCCCCAAGTGCTTAGCTCAATAATAATAATAATAATAACGATGGCATTTGTTAAGCGCTTACTATCTGCCAAGCACTGTTCTAAGCGCTGCAGTAGATACAAGGTAATCAGGTTGTCCCACATGGGGCTCACAGGCTTCATCCTCATTTTTCAGATGAGGTAACTGAGGCACAGAAGTGAAGTGACTTGCCCAAAGTCATACAGCTGACAAGTGGCAGAGGTGGGATTAGAAACCACGACCTTTAACTCCCAAACCCGTGATCATTCCACTAAGCCACGCTGCTTCTCCATAAATCCTATTGAGTTTAGGGAGGATGCTAGGAGGGGAAGGTGAGTGCTGGTAGTCTTTGGGGAAGGAAAAGGAGAAAGCAGATAACCTTTCAGACCAATCAATAGAATTTACTGAGTGACTTCATCACTGACATAAAAAAAAAAATACAAAAAAAAAAGCCTGTTGGAAAGGGAGAGAATCAGTTGAGGAAAAACTGAGTAATTCTGAGAAAGAAAGCCCATAATGGTTCAGTGATCTAAATCTGTCGTCGTCCTCTTCCCCCATTCCACTGCAACGCTCTCTGTGACCGCTTTGCCTCAGTCCATATATTAGAGACCGACTTCTGGCCACTGTTTGAAGGAATTGCACTGCTTTAGTCTTTTGGATCTCCGCTAATTTTTTTTATGGTATTTGTTAAGCACTTACCATGTGCCAGGCACTGTACTAAGTTCTGGGGTAGGTACAAGCTGATCAGGTTGGACGCAGTCCATGTCCCACATGGGACTCACGGTATGAATCCCCATTTGACAGACGAAGTAACTGAGGCACACTGAAGTAAGTGCTTTGCCCAAGGACACAGAGCAGACAAGTGAAGGATCCAGAATGGGAACCCAGGTCCTCTGACTCCCAGTCCCATAGTCTATCCCCTAGGCCACGATGCTTCGAGCACTGCTTCTTGGCAAAGTTGTCACTAATCTGTAAATTCCCATTGCCCTTCCCCATCAGTTCTTCTCAGAACAGCCCTGTTATTTTCCTGTTTCATAATTCCTGCACTCCACACATCCACCTGCCTCTTCGCGGGCCACTGTGCCGTCGGAACCTGGCAGTGAGCAACTATAAGTAAATTACACTTGACAAAATAAGTTTTCTGCAGAAAATGAACAACTGATGGTTTTCAGTCTTCACCTTCGGCTGCGGAAGCATGTTTTTATCTAGCCCTCTCAGCAGCCATTTAAAAAGTCAACGTTTAAAATCCAGTCCTATCCTGTTTGAAGTGCCACTCTTTTGGACTCCAATCCTAAGAGGAAGCTTGTTTTCTTAATTATCGTCTACTTCAGGCATTAAGCTGACTGAAGTCTTGGGTTCATTTTATTAAGCACAGTGGCACACATGTGCCCTATATTTTTTTCATCCCTTCGTTTTGCATCAGATGAAAAGACTGTTGAGCCCAAGCTGGCATTCCCTGGTACGCAAAGAGAAATTTTGGTGTCACGATTTCCGGAACTGAACACAATCTCTGTATGTGGTATAATTACACATCTTCGCTTTCTGCAGAAGAATAGTTTATGGCTTAAATGCTATTAATTGTAAGCCGTTTTGTTCCACAGTAAGTTGTTCATTGATAACTGCCCAATTAGGGATATTTTGCAATTAGTCTGTTCACAGCAAATTTATTGCAACAGGAGGAGTCTGTGGTGCAGCAAATTAGAGTGTTGTTGGTCTGTATAGGCAGGGGCTCTTAAATGCCAATCTTATTAAGAGTTGGTTGCTTTTCAGACCGTTTGGCTACTTGGTCGATTGCCTAAAGTTGGGTCTGGCCTCCTCACTTGCAATCTCTCTTCTGATGAGCTACATCTCTTTCTCTCTCACTTTCACAAGCCCTCTATTGCTTGGGAATAGATGGCTGAGGCTATACAGATGGCTAGCGTCAACCTCGAGATGGCAAAGTATGGAAACGGATACCCACACAGACAAAATGGGAGCGTATAGACCCAATTTGTTTAATATCATTCTCCCATTTTATTAAACCAATAATTCAGGGGAACTCAGAGCTAAAGCCTCTAGGGGAATAGCTTTTTTTGGCTCTCAGCTCACTCTTTTAAAAATGCTTTTGTGGAGTTGAAAGGCATTCACTTGTGAAAAGCTCGAACCTCTAGAGAAGGCAACTTGCCTTTGGCTTATCATCTTTACTCTGTTGGCCTTTTGCTACCTGCTGTTCCTTGCGGGGAAATGAGCATATGGAGGATTCCACTTTGTGTTCCAATCACAAGGACACAGGGCACCTCTAAATTTTCCAACTTGAAAGAAAACAAAATCATTTCAACTTCTCCAGCTGACCAACTTCCTTAGGGAGTCTGACCAACTCTTGGTCATCGTCTGTTGGCAATCGCCATCCCCGTCTCCATTTAGATCTAGAAATTTCTAACCCCAGAATCAGTCTGGAGGACTCATTCGGGCCAACAGCAGTTGGGAGTTCCCTGATGGAGTCCCCACTAGACTGTAAGCTCCTCGAGAGCAGAGATCGTGTCTACAACTCTACGGTATTGTAGTCTCCCAAGGGCTTAGCTCAGTGCTCTGCATGCAGAAAATGCTCAATAAATACCACTGAACCACTGGTGATTGAGTGATTGACGGGGCAGGCTATCACTTTACAAAGGCTATTTTGAATAATAATAACGATGGTATTTGTTAAGTGCTTACTATGTGCAAAGCACTGTTCTTCTTTTCTTGTTAGGAGGCTATACATGATATATATCCTGCTGGGACAGCGAGTGGCATCACTTTAACCCATTCAGAGAGAGGGCAGAGAATGGAGGCAAAACTGGAGGAATGCACCTCAACATGATTTGGGAGAGGACAAGAGAAGTAAACCTGAACAGTTCTGACAACTTGAATACGCCTAGAAAGGTATTTGGGGGATTTTATGATCTAGGTGTGATACAGATATTGTCATTATTGTGACAATAATGAATGTAGACCCGCCCACAGAGAGCACATCTTCTCCAATTTAAAGCCATTTCACGTAACTCATCCCAGTTATCTTGCTGACTCTAGTGAACTAGGGGGTAGCAAATATACTTCCCTCCATTGGGAAACTGAGGCCTAGAGACGGGACGTGCTACATCTAAAATGCAGGTTTCTCAACTCCCCCCATTAGAGAAGCAGCGTGGCTCAGTGGAAAGAGCCCGGGCTTGGGAGTCAGTGGTTGTGGGTTCTAATCCCAGCTCTGCCGCTTGCCAGCTGTGTGACTTTGGGCAAGTCACTTAACTTCCCTGGGCCTCAGTTACTTCATCTGTGAAATGAGGATTAAAACTGTGAGCACCACATGGGAGAACCTGATCACTTTGTATCCCCCAGTGCTTAGAACAGTGCTTTGCACATAGTAAGCGCTTAACAAATACCACCATTTTTTAATTTTAGTTAGTGGGGAACTCCTCACCGTAGGCTCTGAAGCCCCTTGGCTACTCTGTCAGTCTCCTGTGAATTGCCCTTTCTGTTCAGTTGGGCTCTCAGGTAATCACAAATTTCTCCATGACTCCAAAGGCAGATCTTTGGTTATTGAGAAAAAGAATATTTACGGTATTTGTTAAGTGCTTATTATGTACCAAACACTGTTCTAAGTGCTGGAGTAGTTACAAGGTAATCAGGTTGTCCCACATGGGGCTCTCGGTCTTAATCGCCATTTTACAGATGAGATAACTGAGGCACAAAGAAGTTAAGTGGCTTGCCCAAGGTTACACAGCAGACAAGCGGCAGTGTGGGGATTAGACTCTGACTCCCAAACCCGCGCTCTTTCCATTAAGCCACGCTGCTTCTCTAATTATGGAGTTTTTAAGCACTTACTCTTAAAGTGCTGGGGTAGACACAAGGTCACAGAGAAGCTGCGTGGCTCAGTGGAAAGAGCCCGGGCTTGGGAGTCAGAGGTCAAGGGTTTGAATCCCGGCTCTGCCACTTGTCAGCTGTGTGACTGTGGGCGAGTCACTTCACTTCTCTGGGCCTCGGTTACCTCATCTGTAAAATGGGGATTAACTGTGAGCCTCACGTGGGGACAACCTGATTCCCCTGTGTCTACCCCAGCGCTGAGAACAGTGCTCTGCACATAGTAAGCGCTTAACAAATACCAACATTATTATTATTATTGTCAGGTTGTCCCACATGGAGCTCAGTCTTAATCCCCACTTTACAGACGAGGTACCGGAGGAAGTTAAGTGCCGAGGGACATGGTAGGAGCTTTTAAGAAGTTAACAGAGGCAGCTCTTCTCTTTACTCTCATGTGCCTCTTCATCATCTCTTTTCCTCTCCCTGTCCCCACAACAAATCATTTTGGAGAGCCACATAACATGATGGGCAATAGTGAAGGGTCTTGACATAAGAGACGCAGAGTGAAATCCTCCGCTTAAGTCTCTCTGACCACATCAGGGCTCCGCTTGTGGAAAGAGCCACTGAGAAAGACTACATCACTAGGTGTTTAGTACAGAGTTCTGTACTCAGTCTTGTCTTGTGCCGTTGAGTCGTCTCCGGCCCGTAGCGATGCCATGGATACATCTCTCCCAGAACACCCCACCTCCATCAGTCGGCGCTCAATGAATGCAACTGATTGATTGAAACAAGACCCTTAGTCTGCCATAGTATTAATAATCCCAGTAATAATACTAATAACAAAGATTGTGCTATTGGTTAAGTGTTGTGTGATAAGCACTGTTCTAATCATATTTATTGAGTGTTTACTATGCGCAGAGCACTGTACTAAGCATTTGGGAGAGCAAAACAGAATTAGCATACACGTTCCCTGCCAATAATGAGTTTACAGTCTAGAGGACTGGGCAAGATTAAGATCACCAGGTCGGACAATCCCTGTCCCGTACAGGGCTCACAATCCAAGTAGGAAGGGGAACTGGTATTGAATACCCACTTTACAGATGAGGAAACTGAGGTACAGAGAAGTCAAGTGGCTCGCCCCAGGTCTCACAGCAGGTAAGTGGTAGAACCCAGGTCCTCTGACTCCCAGCCCCGTGCTTTTTTCTGCTTACTATGCACTAAGCCCTGTACTAAGCACTTGGGTAGACACAAGATGATCAGATTGATCCCAGTCCCTGGCCCTCATGGAGAAATTCTTTTGATTTTTACTGGAGGCTCTGGAATTGAAAAAGCCTATCTTTATTCGGTTTTTAGCCATAATTCTGTATTCTCCAAGAGTAAAAACGTTTAGAAAATTGAAGCTATTTGATTATATATGTACCTGAGGGTCTTCCATATCTAAAACAATCAGGTGTCACTGTCTTAGAAAACCCCAAGGGGGGAAAGGAAACTAACTAGTCCTTGGAGCAGAACAGGAGCTCAGTAATCTCCTGTCCCACCAGAAAGAGACTCAGAGCAGGGGAGGTGTGCTATTTCTAGCCTCTCTCCCAACTGTCCTTGTCAACATCAAAAAATACATCTCAATTTTCACTCAGAAATAGCACACAGGTATTGTCACTGACTTTCACTCATTTTCTAAGGTTGGAGTGATACACTGAAAGATTTCAAGAAGAAATAAGAGTCAACTTCCTAAAATGGAAAACAAAGAACGCTAATGACAACCTGTCCTTTCATGGGTGGCGGATTCTACAGTGTCCACCCAGGGGACAGGAGAGGGGACGTGGAAAACCCTTTGCGTTTACCCTGTTGGCGAAAGGACCAGTCCGTAGTTTTCCCTTTAGGGTTCTCTAGGGAGAGGGAATAATTCTTGATATCCCAAAAATATTTCCCCGGTGAGCACAGAAGCTAAATTCGTGTCAGGGACTGAATAGGAGTTAGTAAGCCCACTGTGGGCAACAGCATGGAGTTGGGAATTCCATGAGAAGACACAGGCTCCCTTCCACATGGAGCTTTCGATCTACATGTGGAAATGGAAGGAAGCCTTGTGGAACTCTCTTAAACCAGACCACACACCTCACTTTAGCCCTTTAGAGCGTGCAGATTAATTTGAAGAGGTCGGCTGGACAGACACACACACACACACACAAACACACACTTAATGCAAACCAGAGGCGGGCCGAATAAATCCGTCCCACTGGAGGGCGATTCTGGGGATCGCAGCTGAGAGAAGCAGCAGCGTAACAGTGGAAAAACCATGGGCCTGGGAGTCAGAGGATCTGGGTTCTAATGCTGGCTCTACCATCTGTCTGCCGTGCGATCTTGGGCAAATCACTTAACTTCTCTGTGCCTCAGTTCCCTCATCTGCAAAATGGGGGTTCAATTCCTGTCGTCCCTCCTACGTAGACCGCGAGCCCCATGGGGGACTTGATTGCCTTGTATCAACTTCAACGCTTAGTACAGTGCTTGACCCATATAAGTGCTTAACAAATACCACAATTATCATTTGTTAATTTCTACGCTAGACCTGTCAGATACTTTTCCACTTATCTCGGAAGAATCAAAACATCAACAAACATTGCCGTCTAGGGGCAGCGGCCAAAATTGGGTAAATTCCTTGTCATTAATTTCATTCTCTTAGATTGTGAACCCCACGCGGGACAGGGACTTTGATTCCTACCTGAGTATTCTCTCCCAGCGCTAAATATTGGTTATATTGCTCTGCTCCCAATAAGTGTTTAATAAATACCCAACTCTCCAAAACTCATCTATCTTGCTGCTGACCTCTCGCCCACGTCCTGCCTCTGCCCACAAACACCCTCCAGCGTGGCTCAGTGGAAAGAGCACGGGCTTTGGAGTCAGGGCTCATGAGTTCGAATCCCAGCTCTGCCACTTGTCGGCTGTGTGACTGTGGGCAAGTCACTTAACTTCTCTGTGCCTCAGTTCCCTCATCTGTAAAATGGGGATTAAGACTGTGAGCCCCACGTGGGACAACCTGATTCCCCTATGTCTACCCCAGCGCTTAGAACAGTGCTCGGCACATAGTAAGCGCTTAACAAATACCAACATTATTATTATTACCCTCCCGCCTAACGGACGGACAATAACTCTCCCCAGCTTCGCAGTCTTATTGAAGGCACATCTCCTCCAAGAGGCATTTCCTGACTAAGCCCTCCATTCCTCTTCTCTCACTCCCTTCTATTTTGCCCTGACTTGCTTCCTCTATTCACCCCCCACCCCAGCCCCTAAAGCACTTACGTGTAATTTACATATATCTGTAATTTATTTATATTCATTTCAGTGTCTCTCCCTCTAGACTGTAAGCTCATTGTGGACAGGGAATATGTTTATTGTTATATTGTATTCTCCCAAGCGCTTAATACGGTGCTCTGCTCACAGTAAGCACTCAATAAATACGATCGAATGAACAGATGAAAACTCTCCCTGAGAAAGGCCCGGGGGCCAGGCGACTTACCTTCAAGGGGACAGAACCGCGTCACCTTCTCCAGCGGCATCAGCTTCCCGTACTTGTGCTGGCAGTACGTCTCGGCGATCTCCTGGCGACACTGCTTGGATTTGGAGCGGGACAGAGCCGAGATGGCCTCCTTCCCTGAGATATCACACTTCGGGGGCTGCTCATACTTGATCTCGGGGGAGGCGCCACCTCCTTTTTTCACCTGCTGCTGTTTGGGGGGCCTGGGGATGTCTTTCGGGCTGCTGCCGCGGCTGCCGTTCTTGGGGGCGCGATCTCTGCTTCCCGGCACCTCATTAGAATTCTTCCCCAGGAGTGCATTCCCCTTCGTCTTTTCCTCTTGCTCTAGCTTCTTCCTCAGGTGCTCCTTCTGTTTGCTCAGTGGCTTCTTCCCCAGCTCCGGCTGATGCTTTTGCCTCTGAGTCCTGGGGGCAAAGTTACTGTTATCGATGTTTTCAAAGTCCTTCGGCACCGAGTTCTCATTATTGCTGTCGGTTCGCATTTTCTCTTTCGGACGGTGAGAAAAGTATCCATCCTGTGGAAGGGAGGGAAAGAGAGGAGAAAGGAAAACTCGGTGAGAATACTACCCCGGTGAGGCTTAACCCACTTGATGCGCCTTCCTGACGGGAGTTACTTCTAAAATGGCTCATCGATTGGATCCGTCACAGGCAGTTGAAATGAAACACTTCAGGCGACCTACGCATTCAAATGAAGCCATTGTGGTCCCGCATCCGAGCAGTCGTTAAGATTTGTCCAAGGGCTCGGATCAAGGCACGGGAGTCATCGAGGGGAATGGAAGCCGAAAGCCAAGTGACGAAGAAAAGCCTACATTGCCACTGACTGCTGTAAAGAGAAAGACGTCGGTTGTGGTTACATCAGATTTGTTTGCCACCCCTTCTGGATCACACTCGCCCTATTACATTCCTCCTCATCATTCCCATCAGTTAAATAACTGGGGACAGACGCAAGGCCCAGTGGTTGGGGAAGAAAAGAAACTAGCTGTTCCTGATGCTTCCAGCTGAATTATCAGCTCGTGCTTGTAAGCGCTGTAAGCGCTCAATAAGCACTCAGCACCGTACTCTGCACACCCGTAAGCTCTCAATAAATGCCACGGATGATGATGACTGATGGATACTCGGATCCAAACAGTAACCCAGAGGATTCTGACTCTGATACCCACTCCATTCAAAAGTCACTGGCGCTTAAAATCCCCGTCTTCTCTACAGTACACTATTCCCCAGAGACCGGAATCCCGATCGGGGCCTTTACCCTAAATCACGCCTTTAGATTAAAAGTAGATCTAAGGATAGTGCGCACCATCTCTGGACTGCTAATGTGCCACAGAATTCCACCCCTGTTGCTATAGAAACTCACGTGACCGTAGCATCGATGCCAACGGAGATTTCTCGGCTCTATGTCACAACCACCTAGGGTCCGCGCCTGGGTTAACGGTTCCCCCGGATAAAGTGGATCAACTGGAAACACCTAACGGTAGGATAGGCTCCTCTGCCATGTTACACTGTTAGAAGTCGTAAGGGCTAGATGTTGGAGAAAGCACCCTTTGGCTACTTACTAGTCATTCCAAATTGAGCAGCGATTATTGCCTAGAGAGACGTCACTACCATAAGCTTGATGGAGCAGTGCGTCAGTGTGAACGGCTTGCCCCCTAACTATGAGAAGATTACTTTCTGGGGTTTTTACGGGCCTCCGAGTTGTCATTTTGTTTAGCACGAGCACATATTTCTGGAAAAGCACTATTAGCTCGGATTGGGCTACTTTTAATCCACGTAGTACCGTTCCCAGAGTCCTACGAAAGATATAATGCAGCTCTAAATCAAGTTCGCCTCACAGCTTTATTCTCTTTTGACAGAAGGGCAAATTAAGGGACGGAGCAGTCAGGTGGTTCATTCACAGCTCCCTAAAGAACCACAGCCGGCTGACTCCAGACACAGGCAGGCCACGAACTTAAAGCCCAAATGGAAGCGGGGAGCGGAGAATTCTCCTCTCAGCTCATCAAGGTTTTCTTTTCCACTCATCAGCTTGGTGAATCTTTTTTCCTTCCAATATGAGCAGACATTCTCTCCATAAGTATATTTTCCAGATGATGATCTCTATGGAGAAACATAAATGGATTTGGAATCCTCAGGAATATTTAGGTTTCTTGGTTTTATTCGTATTACTGTCTCTCTCCTCCGGTAAGTTCGTCGTGGCCGGGGAATGTGTCTGTTAATTCTATTGTATTATGTTCTCCCAAGCGCTTAGTACAATGCTCTGCATAGAGTGAGTTCTCAATAAATGACTGACTGATTGGTTTTCCATTCTCCATTTTCTTGGAGAATCTCCCAAATGGCATTTAGCAGAATGTACCTTAGGAGGAATGGTATTTACTGAACATTTATTGTGTGCAGAGCACTGTACTAAGCAATTTGCTTTGTTTTAAGTCCTCTATTTAAGGAGCTCACATTCCCCATTGCTTCCTGGATGCCCTTCCTGGACTTAATTAGGCACAGAAAAGCACCGCAATTATCGTCGTTTCTTTTTGGCTCACAAACCTACGAATGCTAATCTGACAAACCGAGAATGGGCAATTCCTCTAGTTAATCTGTGTTATCAGCAGCGGGAACTGCTATCCATTCTAATATGACTCTTGATTAATGCAGCAGACAGTCTACCCAAGGTAGCTTGGAGAAAACAGAAATGATTTGCTCTGGCCCTGCCAGAAACCTTGAACTCCGGTACAGATGCTATTGAGCCTCTGCAGGGGATTGAAAGCCTCGACTGTGGAAATAATAATGAGAATAATAATAATAATTGTGGTATATGTTACTACGTGCCAGGCACTGTACTAAGTGCAGGGGTAGATACAAGTTTATCAGGTTGGGCACAGTCCCTTTCCCAGATGAAGCTCAGTCTCGATTATCTCCCATTTTATAGAGCCCGGGCTTGGGAGCCAGAAGTCATGGGTTCGAATTCCCGTTCTGCCACCTGTCAGCTGTGTGACTGTGGGCAAGTCACTTCACTTCTCTGGGCCTCAGTTCCCTCATCTGTAAAATGGGGATGAAGACTGTGAGCCCCACGTGGGACAACCTGATGACCCTGGATCTACCCCGGCGCTTAGAACAGTGCTCGGCACATAGTAAGCGCTTAACCAATACCCACATTATTATTATAGATGAGCTAACTGAGGCACAGAAGTGATGGGACTTGTTCAAGGTCCCACAGAAGACAAGTGGCAGAGCCAGAATTAGAACCCACAACCTTCTGACTCTCAGGCCCAAGCTCTATCCACTACGCCATGCTGCTTCTCCAAAATAGTGGGTCTTCTGAAATGAGAGATCTCACACGGTCGTTAGGTAGCATCCAGTCGAGAACAGAGAATCAGCCTATTTAGGAACCGAAAACATTCTATGGTTATGTTCTGTGGAGGTCACGAGGGCAGCTTCACCACTAAGCTCACCTTCGCTAGGGCTCAGATCACTGAGTGCCGTCATCTGTACAGAGAGAAGCACAGTGGCCTAGTGGAAGCAGCACGTGCCTAGCAGGCAGAGGACCTGGGTTCTAATCCCAGCACCACCACTTGTCTGCTGTGTGACTTTGGGCACGTCACTTAAATTCTCTATGCCTCAGTTCCCTCATTTGCAAAATGGAGATTGCCTCTTCTTCTCTCCTACCTAGACTGTGAGGCCCACGTGGGATCTGATTATCTCGTATCAATCCCAGCTCACAGTACAGTGCTTTGGACCTACCAAGCACTTGACAAATACCCCAAACATCATTATTACTATGATTCTCTAGACATCAGTGTCCTTATTTTTAAATGGGAATTAAATTGCTGCTCTTCTTCTCCCTTAGATGTTGAGCCCCTTGTGCGGTGGGTTCTGTGTCTTATCTGATTGTAAGATATTTACCTCAGTGCTTACTTAAGTCCTTAGCACATATAATGGCTAAACGTGTACTATTAGTACTATCGTTAGCAGAACCAATCTGGAAAGTCAAAAGCATGCTTCTCTCCCTTCTATAAACAGCTCTCATGTAAGCAGAGAAGACATGGCAGACATAGGCACATCTGAAATCTCAGGCAGAACCCAATGAGCAAATGTAAAGCTAATTAACAATAAACCCCAAACAGCTCATTCCTAATGCTGCATGCATGACAAATTGCCTATTATTTCTCATATTTGATCAAGCTGCCATGTTTCCTTTATTCTTAACTAATCTAGCACTATCACCTAAGGTTATTTATGCTAATGAAACATTTTGACTTATTCTATCTTAATGTACTTATTACGCTGATCTCGCACTCAAATGTTTGTATGATCACTTAGAAATTCTAATTGCTCTGCTTCTGCTGTACCTCTAAGCTGCTGCTGGAATCCATCTTTATTCCCGGGAATTAATTAAATACAATAATATCCTCCATTCCCATTTCAACCTTGGGCACGTTTAGAGCCAGCTCTAATCAGGCAGGAATACGCTAAACACAATATGGTTCTGCGAAACGAACAACATCACCTAGGGAGTCTTCAGAACTCCCTAGGGCAGTTTCCGTTATTTCTTGTCTCTCCGCAGGGTCTCTCTACTCAGTCATGAAGGCATTTTCTGCAGTTGCGGGCGTGACCCAGGCTCCCTTCTTACCCAAATTATGTTTCCTTCAGTTGGTGGGAGAAATATCTAAGTGGCGCCCATCCATTCCAACTCCTGGGGTTTAACACACATTTAAGTAGTGTTCTAAACATGGAAGGAACCACCAGAGATCTTCACACAAGTGCTAATCTCTAAGTAATATAGTTTCCTTACTTCAGATCCAACCTATATAGTGAAGTACTTGCCTGCTCACGGTAAGGAAAAATCTGCAATTCAGTCACAACACTCCAAGTTTTATGGATGCTTTCTTTTTCCATTCCTTCATTTTAAAATTTCAGCTACAGGCGAGTTGGAATTACAACCTTCCTGAGGGCAGGGATCATTCCCATTATTTTTACTATGTCCTTCAAAGCCTTTAGAAATGTAATCTGTGTAGATGCTCAATAAAAAGCACGGTTTGAATGAGTTTCTGAATTGTGTCCTATTTATTCCTAATTATCTTGTGGCTGACAGTTCTGAACTGGAGGCTTTTCATCATCATCCTCATCAGTGGAATTTACTGAGCACTTACTATGTACAGAGCACTGCACTACATGCTTGGGAAACTATAACAGAGTTGGGAGACTGTTCCACCAGAGCCCCAACTTGCGGTGAATAACTCTTAATTCTGATGGACTAGACCAAATCAGGACCTGCATTTTCCTTGGCAAATAGTCACTGTTGGACCAATGCCTATTTGAAGCCCCATAATGAAGCCGGGCTCTTTGGCTACGAGGACTGATTTAAGGCTTTATCTCCTAGGGCTATATGTGCAGCCTGCTAAATACCACATGGATCCATTTATCAAACAATCAATGCTATTTACTGAATGCTTACGATGGGAAGAGCACTGTACTAAGTGCTTGGGAGAGTACAATACAACAGAATTAGCGGACACGTTCCCCGCTCATAATAAGCTTACAGTCTATTCGTTTAATCATATTTATTGAGTGCTTACTGGGTGCAGAGCACGGTATAAAGCACTTGGGAGAGAACAGTATAACAATAAACAGACACATCCCCTGCCCACAACAAGCTTGGAGTTTACAGGACAAGGTTACAATCTATAAGATGAATTTATAGTCTAGAGACTTAACAGAAAACAGAGTTGAGGACCAAAGCCCTCAGCCAATTCTGAGGATATATCTCTCCACCCAACTAATAAGCTCCCCTGCCCCGAAAGATGGAAAATGGAGCGGAATTGGTCCTTAGAAAGAGAAAGGTGAGAAATGACAGGGGGGTCTATCAGCAATGCAGGGGGATGGTTAGAGCTGAGTTTCAGGCAATCTCCTTGATGCATATTTGTCCTGCGATGAACCAAGAGCCAATCCAGAGTGAGGAGAAAAACCTCTTCTTGGCTCAGGAATGAAGTCACAGACTAGTACATTCACCCTGAAGAGAATACGCTTGCTAAACTCTGGAGAAAGTTCTGCACAAAAACATTCAAGCCAAAGATCACTGCTTCTCTTTGGGATGAACAACCATTAGCTTCACTTTCCCTGACCTATCTGGAAAAGGCTCTAGTCAAGAGCCTGTAAGAATCACACACACACTGCTGAGAAATTGGAAGCTGCTTGGCCTAGTGGAAAGAGCACGGGCCTAGGAGTCAGAGGACCTGGGTTCTAAACCCAGCTCTGCCACTGTCTTGCTGTGTGGTTTTGGGCAGTCACTTAACTTCTCCGTGTCTCAGTCATCTGTAAAATGAGGATTAAAGACTGTGTGCCTAGTGTGGAACATGGGACTGTGTCCAACCTGATTATCTTAATTTTACCTCAGAATTTAGAACAGTGCTTACTACACTGTAAGTGTTTAACAAATACCATTAAAAAAAATGATGCGAGATGAAGTTGTCTGGGCTTTCCTTTGGATTTCCGAAATGGGGCAGAACTCCCAGAATAAAGCTAGGAAAGCAGCATGGCCCAGTGGATACAGCATGGGTCCGGGAGTTAGAAGGCACTGGGTTCTAATCCTGGCTCCACCACCTGTCTGCTGTGTGACCTTAGGCAAGTCATTTAACTTTTCTGTGCCCCAGGTAGGTCATCTGTAAAATGGGGATGAAGACTGTGAGCCCAGGTGGGACAAGGACTGTACCCAACCTGATTATCTTCTATCTATCCCAGCGCTTCGAACGGAGGTTGACACGTGGCAAGTGCTTAACAAATGCCATCATTAGTACTATTAAAGCTCAAGCAGCATCCTTTGCTCTAGAGACAGACAAGAGTCTGGACCTTAAAGGGGTCTTGATGATCTCAGCCACCCAACCATCGAGTAGTCAAGGCCTCATCCAGGTTTTGATGTATTAAGAAAATTCCAGTCAGCTCTTTTGGATCAAAATCAACTCTATAAAATCTAGTGGCATACAGACAAGTGGAATGGAAGCAAGTTTGGTATTTTCCCTCTTCTTTCCCCTAAGCATTTATCAATCAATCAAACGACCAACTGTAGGTGTATTGGGTGCTTACTTGTGCCGAGTGCCGTACTAAGCCTTGGGAGACTACAGTATAACCAAGTTGACAGACGTATCCCCTTACAGTCTAGAGAGGGAGGTAGACATTAATATGAATTAATAAGTACATAAGTTTCATGGGGTTGAAGGCGGGGTGATTAAGCTGTGCAAATCCCGTAAGCCCGTCAAACGGCAGGGACTGTCTCTATCTGTTGCCGACTTGTTCATTCCAAGCGCTTAGTACAGTGCTCTGCACATAGTAAGCGCTCAATAAGTACTATTGAATGAATGAATGAAATCCAAGTGCCAGATACCACGACCTCTTTGACTGACTTGTCATCTTTCACATCCAACCCTTCTGCCTACAGGGCAAAGGGAGGAAGAAGAAAACCAGGAGCCCAGCATTCCTAAAGAGGCCACTCCATCCCCAGCTGTGGATAAACAGTGCTAGTGCGAGAAAGCCATTTTCCCAGGAGAATTCTTTACGGTGTTCAAAAGTTATCCCTGGGGTGAATTTCCTCTTAAATACACTTTAAAGTGCCATTTGCCTATAATTGGAACAGTCCATCATTCAACACTTAGGGCCAAACTACCGAGTCAGGGATGTGAAGGAAAAAAACACACACTGTCTCTTTTCCCGAGAGACTCCGTGATGCCTCCAAAGGCAAGTGTGTGCTGGGGACGAGGAGTTGCCTGCAAGGCTCAGCCACATCCAGCTCCCCTTCTGACAGCTGCTCGATGCAGCTTTCATTGAGAAATGGAAAAATTAATCACTGCCTTCATAACCGCCCCCTATACCGGCAGTAAAGGATCAGGGCCGAACTAGGGTGGGAGGGACTGGTTTGGAAATGCTCCCCGATTGTCCCCCAGAAGGTCATTCCTAAAAACGTCAGTCGTGCTGAGCGCTTACTATGTGCAAAGCACTGTAGTAAGAGCTTGGGAGAGTACAATAGAATAATTAACAGAAACATTCCCTGCCCACAGTGAGCTTACAGTCTAGCGGGAGGGAGGAAAGAGGAGAGGGAACCTCCTGCGGGAATCCACGATGCCCTGGGAGTGGGACAAAATCATGATAAAATAGGGGAGGCAGGTTACCCTCTTATGTACAAGTCTGTAATTTTATTTGTTTATATTACTCTGCGTCGCCCCACTAGACTGTAAGTTCGATATGGGCAGGGAATGTGTCAGTTATATTGTACTCTCCTAAGCGCTTAGTAAAGTGCTCTGCACACAGTAAGTGCTCAATAAATGCAAGTGACTGACTGAGGGAGAAGGTGGTGACCTAGTAACAAAGCTGCAATCTAAAGTGGGCCGAAAGATGATGACGACAGTGATGATAATACTAATAACTGTGGTGTTTCAGGGCTTACTCTCAACTGGTTTAGTAAATACAGCAAGAATCTGGAAGTCAAAAGGACCTGGGTTCTAATCCTGGTTTGGCCACTTGGCTGCTGTGTGACCTTGAACAAGTCACTTCACTTCTTTGTGCCTCAGTTACGTCATCAGTAAAATGAGGATTAAGACTGCGAGCCCCATGTGGGCCAAGGACTGTGTCCAACCTGATTATCTTGCATCTACCCCAGCACTTAGAACAGTGCTTGACACACAGTAAGTGCTTAACAAATACCATCATTCACTCATGCAAGGGGACCCATTCTGTCCCCGCCCAATACAGGGCTCATAATCTAGGGAGGAGGGACAACAGGCAGTGAATTCCATTTCACAGATGAGGGAACAGAAAAGTTATTCAAATTGCCCGAGGTCACCCAGTAGTTAAATGGCAGGGCCAGGATTAGAACCCAGGTCCTCTGCCTCCCAGGCCTTTGCTCTTTCACCCGTCTCCCTTCCGCTTTTTATTTTTAGACTGTGAGGTATACGAGGGACAGGGACTGTGTCCAATTCTCTCCTGTGCATTCTTTCACAGAGCTTAGTACAGTGTTCTGCACAAAATAAATGCCTTAAATAGACAGTATTACTACTATGCTTTTCTGAAAGCTGTGCTTCTTATCCAAGGCTGTCATAGAGGAATATGAAAGCAAGTCCGGTCAGCTTTTGGAGTAGATCAGGGTGGGCAAAACAGGACTCGCTGTGTTCAGCTTATGCTCAGATACCCTTTGTTTAGAGATACAGGACCTCAGTGTGGTACCTGGCCCTGCCATATATTCTGCCTGTGGCTTGTGGTCACACTATCAATCTTATTTATTTAGTTCTTGCTATGTGCAAAGCCCTGTATTAGCACTTGGGAGAGTACAGTAGAACAGAGTTGGTCCATATATTCCCTGACCACAAAGAGAGGTCCCTAGCAGTCCACAGGGACTCGGTCATGGGCACAGCACTAAGCAGTCCCTCTTCCTGCTTTCCCAAAGCCACGTTTAAGCCCCTTTCCAGAATCCATCCAACCAGGCCTGGCCAGCCGGTGCTGGGAATCAGGTGGGATGGAGCAGGGTAACAGATTCCGGTCCCGGTAGCGGGCCAAGCATCTCCCAGCTCCTTGCCCTAGCATTAGTTGAGCCACAACCCGTTCAGGGTTCACCCACCTCCACCTCTCCTTTATCCACCAAGACCCTTCAGCACTCCCCCCTGAACTCCCTATTCACACAGATAATAAGGATAATTATGGTATTTATTAAGTGTTTACTACGTGCCAGGCAGGGTACTATGTGCTGGGGTGGATACAAGCAAATCGGGTTGGACAGATCCCCGTCCCACAGGGGGCTCACGGTCTCAATCCCCATTTTACAGATGAGGTAACTGAGGCACAGAGAAATGAAGTGGCTCGCCCAGGGTCACACAGCAGAAAAGTGGAGAAGCTGGGATTAGAACTCAGATCCTTCCAACTCCCGGGCCCGGGCTCTACCCACTAGGCTACGCGGCTTTTCAGTGACCCGCAATCCCCAAACCGGAAGTGGCGATTTCACCCTTGGGCACCCAAGTCTGCCTCTCAGATGGCTAGTCTTCCCCCCAGTCTCTCTCCCACACCCACACCTCCCCTTCAAACTCCCAAAGCCCCTCTGGGAAGGGGTTTCGACAGAAACTTTAAACAGACAAATTGCCTTTTCATGCACGAGAAACAACCTCCTTTTGGAACATGCACGCTAGTTTGAACTTGCTCCTTTTTCCTGGGAGGATAATAAATGATACAATGTAAACTCATTACGGGGTAGAAATTCTGCCTCCGCACAGATGTAAATACTCAAGGAGCAAGAAATATAAATAAAGGAAGACAACTGTAAATAAATAAATAAACAAACCCAATTAATTTGTCCTGCCTGAATGCTTGATACATTGCGGGGGTGGGGGAAGGGGGGAAAGCCTAATACCTTCCAGGACTCTTGGTGCTGGAGTTTCCAACAGCTGCTGCCTATAAATTATAGTTAATATGCAGAGATGTAAATGAATGCACTGCAGATTCGACAAGTCTCCTTTATGTGAGATTTCCCTTAGCTCCGGGAGTCAATGGTGCTGGGCTCACTGCCATTTTCACTGGCCAAGCGCCTTGTAGCCCTGAGGTTTGCAAGTTTGCCCCACGAGCTTCCTCGTGAAAGCCTCCATTCTCCTCCGAAATAGCACTCAGGCCCAGGTGTGGTGGGGGAGAAAGAGGTGGAGAGGGAAGTGAGCTTGAGCGAGGAAGGGGGTTCAATGGCCTCATTGTTGCAAAGTACATTTTCTAATGCCTTGCATGAATGACTTCTGGACTTGTCTCCGCTTCCTCTGTTCTCTGCCGTTGGATACGCTGAGTTCCTCCAGCCAGACGTGGTGGCGTGGGGGGTGAGGAGCCACATTAAAAAAACTCTTTGGATGGGGGATTGGGAGGGGTTCCTGTTAAACAACACAGCTCAACTCTGGAATTAAAGCAGCTGGTTAGGAAAGGCCTAGTCTCCCCTTCTAGACTGTTAGCTCCTTGAGGGCATTGATATGACCTGCCAAGACTATTGTACTGTACTGTCCCAAGGAGTTAGTAAACTGATCTGCACGCTGTAAGCACTCAGTAAATACCACTGATGAATTAATTAAGCAGGAAGCAGTGATCAGATGGCAGGGAAGTGGGGACCATGGTGACGGGAGGAGGGTGGGGAGACGGGAAGAAGGGTGGCCGTGGTTTTGGGTGGAGGAACTCCGGGGAGAATGCACTTGCCATTTCTTGAAGCACTTGGATCAAAGCCCACTTGGACCTTCTGGGGAGATGCCTCAGCTCGGAGACATTACCCCACTGATAAGCCCTTAGTCTACTGAGGGAATGACTGACTGACTGTTTATCCCCGGGATAAGGAGAGATATTTGTTTCTGAAGAGGACATGTTTCTGAGGGGATAGGAAGAGATTGGGGGTGGAAAGGAATGGGCAAAATCCTTTCCTGCTTTAAGAGGAATGAATTAGCACGGCCCTCGGATTGCCCTTGTTGGAGCAGTTGAACTGTTTCCTCTCTAGGAACCTAACCAAAGGTTATCAGTGTGTTGAACATCCTTAAGATTATCGGCGTACTGCATATCGCTTCAGATTACTGGTGTACAAAACTTCACCTAAGGTTATTGGTGTCCTGGACACCCCCTTAGGTTACTGATGTACTGAATAACCCTAGAGTGGTATTTGAGGGACTGAGCCATTTGGCTTCATCTCTTAGAAATAATCCCAGAACCACTAGATGGCTCCTTTGGTGAACTTTAGAAGGTAAATTGTCAAGGTTCCCAACATGGGCTGCTTTTTTGAGCGTTTGGTACACTTCTCGCAGGAATTCCCAGCCATTGCCCCCTCCGTAAGCCAACGTGTTGATATCGGGCACAGTACCTGTTTATTTTTCCCTCAAAGGCCTTGCGTCAGGTGGCTACGGCAAGCCGCCCAAACCCTGCTCCAGAGGCCTGGCGCGTGTTTATGAAAACCTTCCCCCTTTTATGTTTTCCCTGGGTTTCTATATCTCCTCTCAGCCAGGCACTAATCTGTTGTTGGGGGGTGGGAGGGGGATCAGGATCACTGAAAAGGGAGAGCGGAGAATAAAATCGCCAAGCGATAATCCACAAGAAGTCATGCATTAGAATAAGCTCACGATATAAGAAGCCATGCATTCATTACGTATGCAAATTATCTACAATATCTGGTGTTGGATGTGGCTTTTGGGGACACTCTAGAGGAGGCCTAACCAGCCAATCCAGTTCAGGCCAAAGGTCAAGGATGACTTCTTCCCCTTCAGCCCACAGAAAAATCCTGCATTTCCTGACACCCGCTACCCTGAGGCAGAAAAAAACTGGAATCACCACCACCACTCCCCTCTCATGAAGAAGCAGCAGTCTCCTAAGGCCCCGTGACATCGAAGCTCATTTATAGTGGAAATTCGGTTATATTGTTTACTGTACTCCCAAGTCCTTAGTAGAGTGTGCTGCACACAGTGAATGCTCAATACGATTGATTTATTGATTGGCACCTGGGATGTTTGCTCAGTTAGAGAGCAAAATCCTGGCACAGAAGTAATCCATCCTGTTTTCCCCAGGACTGTTCAAGACACACACAAGAATCTGGGTAAAATGGATGTCCAATGCCCAATCCCACTCTGCTCAGACAAGTCAGGCCAGGAGAGAATTCCCGCTTCTCTCCAGAAATGCCAATGGAGATGGTCAATTTCTAGCCCAAATGAACTGCAATTTCAAACAGAACTACGAGTAGAGAATGATTGAAACCAAGTGGCTCCCCCTCCTTCCCATCCCACATCTTGTTCCTTCTGCACTAATTCTAACACTCTACCATATTTCCTAGTAAGGCCAGAAGTTATTTGATCATCAGACCTTCTGGTTTCTAGGACAAGTCAGGTGGAGAGCACCCTCTGAGTGGGATGATTACTTGACGAAATCCTCCCTTTTCTGTTCTTTCCTTTGAATCACTGAGAATTGCTACTTAATTTAGACCAAAACATGCCTCCCTGTGTGACTTACAATTATTTCACTGCCTGCTGGCCAGACTAGGTAAGGGGATTAACATTCTGAAAGTCCTAGGAAGAGATTTTGGGGTTTGGCCTCCAGCTCCTACTTGACCTGAAACTTCCAAGACATCATTCTCCCACTGCCCTCATCGCTGCTTTAAAAAGGCTCAGTGAAGGATCCCTACTTGGGACCTATTTCTAGCGGTGGCAGGAGATTCGGCACTTGCTGACGAGACAGACTGGAAATTCATGTTGGCTACCAAGAAACCAGTGGGATTTGATGGCTCCAGTGCTTTGGGGAAAAAAAACCAAACACGCTAAGAGACTGATGAGATTAGCATGGCCTATTGAATAGAGCCTGGGCCTGGGAGTCAGGAGGACTTGAGTTCTAATCCTGGATTCACCACTTGTCTGCTCTGTGACCTTGGGCAAGTCACTTCAGTGCCTCAGTTCCCTCATCTCTAAAAGGGGATTAATAATAATAATAATAATAATGTTGGCATTTGTTAAGCACTTACTATGTGCAGAGCACGGCTCTAAGCGCTGGGGTAGATACAGGGTAATCAGGTTGTCCCGCATAAGGCTCACAGTCTTAATACCCCATTGTACCGATGCGGTAACTGAGGCACAGAGAAGTGAAGTGACTTGCCCACAGTCACACAGCTGACAAGCGGCGGAGTCCGGATTGGAACCCATGACCTCTGACTCCCAATCCCGTGCTTTTTCCACTGGGCCACGCTGCTTCTCTGATTAAGGTTCTGAGCCCCAGGTGGAGCAGGGACCGTGTCCAACTAGATTATCTTGTATCAACCCAAGAGCTTAGAGCAGTACCTGGCACATAGTAAGCACTTAAATACCATTTAAAAAACGTAACTCACTTGGGCACTATGGGACCGAGAGGCAAGGTTTCTGAGGGTCACTGGGGCCAAGGGGGTGCCCTGGTGAAGAAACCAAACTATAGGCAGAAAGCTTTCAGACAACAGAGAAGGGTTCAGTAGCAACAATACCTAGTATTTAGAGAGAACCTTGACTTTCCAGGCACTTTCACGTTTATTAGCTAAGGGTCAGGGATTTCCACCTTGCACTAGGGAGCTGTGCCATCCCCATTTTACAGATAGATCCCTGAGGCACAGAGAGATTTGGTAACCCTCACCAAGTCATGTAGTGAGCCAGTAGGGGACTGAGACTACAATCCCAGGCCTTCTATCTTCCAGCCGGTCAGTCAGGCAATTGTATTTATTAAGTGCTTACTGTGTGTAGAGCACTGTACTGAGCCTCTGGGAGAGTGCAACGTAACACATTCCCTGCCCACAACGAGCTTACTGCCTAGAGAGTAGGAGGAGCGAGACAAAAGAGACATCACAGTGATGGCTACAGCATCGCACTGCCGCTCAGAAGCTAAAGTGCACAGAGAAAGTTGTCCCTGGATCTGGGCCCTCAGCAGCATGGCGTAGTGGATAGAGCACAGACCTGTGAGTCAGAAGGTCATGGGTTCTAAATCCGGCTCCACCACTGGCCTATGTGGCCTTGGGCAAATCACTTTACTTTTCTGTGCCTCAGTTACTTCATCTGTAAAATGGGGGTTGAGACTGAGCCCCACGTGAGACAGGAACTGTATCCAACTCAATTTGCTTGCATCCCCCCCCCCCCGGCGATTAGTACGGTACACAGTGTTTAATAATAATAACCATTATTATTATTTTCCTCCTCGAGACAATGGGTCCGCCCATAGCAGAAAGAAGGTGGCCTGCCTGCCATTCCCTCAAAACACACGGCAGGTCGTGGACGGTGTGGAAAGGAGTGGGCCGGACTGGCAGCGAGACCCTCGGAAAACTGGCAATACCGGCAAGTCTGGATGAGAGCGGAGCCAAAGGGAGCAGATGGAGAGGAGACAGCAGATGTTAATGCAGTTTGCTTTCTCCATATGCTTTTCTGTTTAGCTGCAATAAGTGAATTGCACTTTAATATCTGTCAGGAGCTTAAACTTTAAAGGCCTGAAGCAACCACTCAGAAATCTACAAAACAAACCCAACTCCCCTCTATTCTCTGCCTGTCTCACATCTCACATAAAGGGAGAAAGGTGGCAAGAAAACAAATCGAAGGCACAGCAGGCTGCATGTCTACACGTGTGAGCACGCGCAAACAAACCCACACTTCTAAAGAAGTGAGATTCAAACTTGAAAGTCAAGGACCGATGAAAGGTGGGCTCTAAGTCCCTCTTGCGCTTCAAAATTTTGACATTCGATGGCTAAAGGGTAGAAATTGATGGACGTTATTGTTGCCTGAAGCTTTAATAATGTTGGTATTTGTTAAGCGCTTACTATGTGCAGAGCAACTGTTCTAAGCGCTGGGGCAGATACAGGGTCATCAGGTCGTCCCACGTGAGGCTCACAGTTAATCCCCATTTTACAGATGAGGGAACTGAGGCCCAGAGAAGTGAAGTGACTTGCCCACAGTCACACAGCTGACATGTGGCAGAGCTGGGATTCGAACTCATGACCTCTGACTCCCAAGCCCAGGCTCTTTCCACTAAGCCACGCCGCTTCTCGCTGCTTTAGAGAGATTGAAATCAATAGATTAGTAAGCACCCCGCTAGACTATAAGCTCCGTTTGGGCAGGGAACATCTCTCTCAACTCTGTTGTATCGAACTCTCCCAAGCACTTAGTACAGTGCTCGGCACGGAGTAAATGCTCGGTAAATACGGTCGACTGATTTAACGTCACCCAAGGCTGGGATGAGCAGACGATTCCTACCGGCCCAACGGGAAGGGATTTCAGACTCCAAAATATGTCACCCACATTTCAGGGTGGGCCACCCCCACTCTCAGCTCTTGTGAATGTGGGTATTATTTTTATTTATTGAAATTCTTTATTTCGATACTCAGCTGTCTATAGAGTTATCTGCTCAGTTGTTTCATCCTACACTGCTTCCCGCTTTACCCGGTTCTTACTGCCTTTGACCCCTTTTCGTCTGTCTCCCGCACGGGACTCTAAGCTCCTCGAGAGCAGGGAGCATAGGTTTTGCAACTGTTGTAATGGCGTATGAGCTTGGTACATAGTGCCTGGCATTTGGTACATGCTCAGGAAACACTACCGATTGATTGCCTGATGGGTCGGTGGTGGAGTAGAGGCAACCTAGCAAGGAATCGTTCTGAGCCAGTTACAGTGGAGCAGAGGCTGGAAATTCAGACTCCTGAGCCTAGAACGCCCTCCCCGCACTTCTCCCAAGCATTAACGGGATTTAATCAGTAAGACTGCAGCCAGTCTGGCCCTGCATGGAACCCTTGTTTGTTGAGGATGAAGCCGGAAGTGGTCACCACCACTGTCTTGTCCCAAGCCCTTAGTACAGAAACAGTATGGCCTAGCGGATAGAGCCTGGGCCCGGGCGTCAGGAGGACTCGGATTAGAAGTCTGCCACTTGTCTGCTGGGTGACTCTGGGCAAGTTAACTTCATTTCTCTGGGCCTTAGTTACCTCGTCTGTAAAATGGGGTTGGAGACTGTGAGCCACTCTGTGGGAGAGGGACTGTGTCCAATCTGATTACCTTATACACACCCCAGTGAAACACCACCGTTACTATTATTGCGGTGCTCTGTAATAGAAAGCGCCCAATAAATACCATTGATTAATTGAGTGGGGAACAAGATAAGAACCACACATTTCCTCAAAGATCTGCGATTCCTGTATGCATAATTTCAAAGTGCATTAAAGAAGAGATGGCACCGTTTAACCTTCCAGTTGGCAAATAAAGGAGACAGACTCTCTGGTCTGAATTGGGAGTTCACTATTGGAATTGGCAGGGGAAAAGACTGAACTCTTCAGTGATGGATGTCACCTTTCCATTTTAGGTAAACCAAGTTAATGCATCGTGAGATGTTTTCAGAAATTCCCTCTTCCACACTGATATTTTCTTGGCTCCCCAATCTGTGTGACTTACAAGCTGGGGTAAAAATACTGTGACTAAATTGAAGCAATGCTTCTAGAACTTCAAGGATGTGAGAAGTTCACTCGGAAGAATTAAGTGAATCAATAGAAAGTAGCGGATCACAAAACTCAGTCCACTCCAGTGAAAACAATCTAAATGCGTCCACACTCGGTCTTCATTTACCACGGAATGCCAGTGAATGTGCCTTGGAGGGGGCACAATCTTAAGGGGACCCAAGAGACGCTCTAGGATCTATTATCGATCCAACAGCTTTTGATCCAAGTCTCATCATTCCAGATATCAGGGGACTAATTTGGTGTTGCCCTGGGCTTAGCCATCTTTCAGAACTCCACCCAACAACTCAATGGCGGATCCAAGTTGGATCAGCAGCGTGGTTTAGTGGAAAGAGCCCGGGCTCGGAAGTCAGGGGACGTGGGTTCTAATCCCTGTTCTGCCACTTGTCGGCTGTTTGACTTGGCGCAGGTCACTTAACTTTCCCGTGCCTCAGTTACCTCATCTGTAAAATGGGGATTAAGACTGTGAGCCTCATGTGGGACAACCTGCTAACTTGTATTTATTCCAGCGCTTAGAACTGTGCTTGGCACATGGTAAGTGCTTAACAAATACCGTTATTATTGTTATTATAAAATCAGGGAAATGGAAGCCGATGGAGGGATGGGGATAGTGATAGGATGGACATTGTTTTTAAGCCGGCTGCAATTGTGCTCAGCGCTTAGAACAGTGCTTGGCATATAGTAAACACTTAAAAAATACCGTCATTATTATAGTGATAGTAAGAGACATTTGACTGGGGCAGAGAGCTGAGTCACAATCTGGTGCCTCATGGCAATGAAATGGAAGCTGGGCTCCCAAGACGGTCATCCTAGTTCCTCCATAAACATTCCATGATTCCATAGGCAGCAAGACAAACAGCACGGCGAGCACCGTGGCTCCGTGGAAGAGAATGGGCCTAAGAATCAGTTGAATACCGACTCCGCCACCTCAGTGCTGGACGACCCTGGGCGAGTTGTTTCCCTGAGGAAACCACAACTGACATGGTATCTGGGCAGTCCCATTTTTGTCACAGTGTAACTTTCTCATGATTCTTCAGTGTGGGAAGCAGCGCGGCCTAATGTGAAGAGCATGGACCTGAGAGTCACAGAACCTATGTTCTAATCTAATCTATGCTCAGAGAAGCAGCGTGGCTCAGTGGAAAGAGCCGGGCTTTGGAGTCAGCGGTCATGGGTTCGAATCCCAGCTCTGCCACTTGTCCGCTGTGTGAGTGTGGGCATGTCACTTCACTTCTCTTTGCCTCATTTACCTCATCTGTAAAATGGGGATTAACTGTGAGCCTCACGTGGGACAACCCGATTACCCTGTATCTACCCTAGCGCTTAGAACAGTGCTCTGCACATAGTAAGCGCTTAACAAATACCAACATTATTATTATTATTATTATTAATCCTAGCTCTGCTACTTTCTGCCACTTGTCTCCTATGTGACCTTGGGCAAGCCACTTTACTTCTCTGTGCCTCAGTTATCTCATCTACAAAAGGGGGATTAAATCCTACTCCGTCTACTTAGTCTGTGAGCCTCATGTGGGAAAGGGACTGTGCCTTCCTTGGTTATCTTATATCTACCCCAGTCCTTAGTACAGTGCTTGGCACATAGTAACCACTTAACGAGTGTCATTACCCACGTACACACCCACAGACACACACACACACTCACAAATGTCCCCGGCCCTCTACCTCAGTCTGGTCTCATCTAATGGTTGCAAAGTCCAGGGTCGGACATACTCAGCTAATGCAAGAGACCTCGCAAATGCGTTCCTCCTACTAGGCCGCAACTTGGTCAATTCCCACTCCCGAAAGCCCCGACCACATTAGAGGGAGACCTGCCTCAGGCGAGGTGTTGGCCGAAGTCCGGACTGCTGGGCACGGAGCCCAATTTTTCCACTGCTCGGGTGGCCTGTCAGGTTCGAGGCCTGCGGTCTTCCAATCCGAACTGCTGGATGGAGTCTCCGGGAGGCTCCAGGGTGCTCCTGTCCTTGGACAGACGGACCCGGAACTCAGGCCCAGTGGTCTAAAGCTAATACGTGTTAAAGGCCGGGATTTCCGCGAACACAGAGCTGGGGCTTTTGAAAGAGTAATGAAGCTTTAACCTGTTTTAACTCTGCCCGGCAACGTTATTTCTCCATCCTTATTAACTCCTATGCCCACTGCCACGCCTGCTGTTTCAGATGTTTAACTGCTTCCCCAAGCCCCCTGTCCTCCCAACTCTTTTCATATGTTACCCTTAATGACCCGGCAACATTATCTATTGAAAAAATTGGCAAAAAAAAGGTATGATCTCCCTAAAATCCCACTGGCTCCGCTCCAGTCCCTCCCTCCTCATGGCTCTCCTCCTATCTCTCTGGCAGCTCTTTCTCAGACTCTTTCCTAGGCTCCTCTGCCTTCCTCAAACCTCAGTTCTGGATCTCTATCTATTCTCCATCTATACACACTCTCTGGGAGAGCTCCTTCACCACTCACGGCTGCAACTACCTTGTCTGGAGTTTCACATTCCCTCCGGGCTTCAGGACATCTCTACTTGGATGCCCCGACAGCACCTCAAACTTCACCCGGCCAAAACAGAACTTCTCATCTTCTCACCCAAACCCTGTCCTTTCCCTGACTTTCCTATCACTGTATTCAGTATCATACTCCTCTCTGTTTCACAAGCCATGTCGCTGGCATCATCTTCGACCCATCACTCTCATTCAACCCACATTTTCAATGTCACCAGTTACTGTCAGTTCTACCTTCACAACATTGCTAAAATCTGCCCTTCCCTCTCCATCCAAACTGCTACCATGCTAATCAAAATCCTTATTATATTCCACTTTGACTGCCGTCAACCTCTTCACTGACCTCCCTGCCTCTTGTCCACACTTCACTGCTAGAGAAGCAGCGTGGCTCAGTGGAAAGAGCCCGGGCTTGGGAGTCAGAGGTCATGAGTTCGAATGTCAGCTCTGCCACTTGTCAGCTGTGTGACTGTGGACAAGTCACTTTACTTCTCTGTGTCTCAGTTACCTCATCTGTAAAATGGGGATTAACTGTGATTCTCACGTGGGACAACCTCATTACCCTGTATCTACCCCAGCGCTTAGAACAGTGCTCGGCACATAGTAAGCGCTTAACAAATACCAACATTATTATTATGACCCCGATCCTTTTGCTATAAAGAGATTCAGTTCATATCTCCCTATTCCTCACAATCTTCCGATGCTTGCCCATCCACCTCGGCATGAAACAGAAATTTCTTTCTGTTGGCTTTAAAGCACCCAATCAGCTCAGCCCCGCTTAGTTTACCTCACTGATCTCCTACTACAACTCGGCCCACATGTTTTGCTCTTCTTCTCACTGTACCTCAATCTCATCTCTTTCACCATCAACCTCTTGCCAATGTCCTCCCTCTGGGCTGGAACTGCCTCCCCCTTCCCATATGACAGACCTCCACTCTCTCCACCTTCAAAGCCTTATTAAAACCACAACTCCTCCGAAGGCCTTCCCTTCCCTACGCCCTCATTTCCCCTACTCCCTCTCCGTTCTGTGTTGTCTATGAACTTGGATCTGTACTCTTTAAGCAATTAACATCCTGCCCACCCTAAGCCCCACGGCACTTATCTATATCCATATTACATATATCTATAATTTATCTTAATGACTGTCTCCCCATCTAAACTGTAAGCTCCTGGTGGGCAGAGAATGTGTCTACCAACTCTGTGTTATAAATTCCAAAAGATTTAGTACGGTGCTCTGCATACAGTAAGCGCTCAATAAATACCATCAGTTGATTGATAAATGAAGTTATCTTGGACTTTATGGACTGTTGAAATTAGAATGTGGGTGAAATTTGGGGGGGCAGAGAAGGATGTTTATGAGACCGAGATTATGAGCCTCATGTGGGATGGGGACTATGTTCTACTGGAGTATCCTGAATCTACCCTAGTGCTTAGTGCAAATGCTTGGTACATAAAGGGCACTTAACAAATGCCATCCTTATTATTATTGTTACCAAGGTGAAATGTGCAACTGGCACAGAAACCAGAACTCAGAAAGGACCATGGAATTTTTTATGAAGCAGAATGAAAAACCAACTGAAATAGTTTCTTTTTTCTCTCACATCCACTCATGCACATGTGTGTACACACAATCTCTCCCCTCCTAACCCCCACACATCGACACACACACACACACACACACACGATCCAAGTTAGCCTCCTCCTCCACCTCTCATCCTTCCCAGTCCTAACGGACGTGCCCAGAACAAAGCCACGGCCACTGTAATCCAATGAATCTCCCCTAATGACTGGATCTGGGGCCCGCTTTCCCCTCCATAGCTCAGTAGCTGGTGGGTGAGGATTTCCCATGGTCTTCACTGCCCACCTAACACTTTCGGGGACTAAGGAAATACAACCCGTCAAGGGAAATGCCAGTTTCTTGAGGCTTTTGCAAGCTTCTCTCCAATGGGGAGATGACCGGGCTGCCAATCTCCAATCAAATTCCGCCCGGAGAAGTCTGTTTGCAATGTGTTTCCGGTGGAGCATTTTCTCAGCAATTATTCAGCATTTCTCGAGGTGCACAAACCTCCCCCCTTTCCCCTGAACACTCTTTGGGGCTGGTCTGGCTGGAGGACTTTGGGCCTTTCCACTGTGCCATCAGTTCCATCACCCTAGCATGGCCTAGTGAAAGAGCACACAGAAGCAGCATGGCCTAGTGGAAAGAGCATAGACCCGGGAGCCAGAGGACCTGGGTTTTAATACTGGCTCTGCCACTTGTCTGCTCTGTGATTTTGGGAGTGTCATTCATTCATTCATTCAAAAGCATTTTTTGAGCGCTTACTATGTGCACAGCACTGTACTTGGAATGTACAAATCGGCAATACACAGAGACAATCCCTGCCTAATAATGGGCTCATAGTCTAAACGGGGGAGACAGACAGCAAAGCAAAACAGAACAAAAACAAGACAACATCATCAAGATAAATAGAATCAAGGAGCTATACACCTCATTAACAAAATAAATAGAAAAGTTAAGTCATTTAACTTCTCTGTGCCTCAGTCCCTTCACTTGCAAAATGGGGATTCAATACCTGTTTTCCCTCCTACCTGGGACCTTATCGACTTGTATCCAACCCCAGCATTTAGTACAGTAGTTGACCCAAGTAAGTGCTTAACAAATACAATTATCATCACCCCAACTCCCAATACCACCTCTTCTAATATTCCTTTGCAGTCCCAGAACTCCACCCATCCTCACCTCCTCCAGAACAAGAGCTCTCCAATATCAGGCGGTTATAGGAGAATTAGGAAATAACTGCAATGGCCAATCAATTTTACTTGTTCAATTTCAAGGCAACAGAGGACAGCAAGCAGATTAAACAAATTCAGGCACTAAATAAATACTCCCCATCACACTGGTTAACTTCACAACTTTGAAATGGAAACCTGAAAGAGGAGATAAAGAAATGAGCTTCTGAACCACAAAGACTGGAGACTGGCAGAGTCAACAGGGAAAACAAACTCTTCGGAACTACAAAGCTGATCTACTAAATCGTGAGGAACCACAAATGCCTTGTGATTAAAACACTAAACCCTCAACTCATAACGGAAATGAACAACCTAGGTAAAATTCATATTAACGATGGTATTTTTAAGCACTTACTATGTGTCAAAGCTCTATGCTAACTGCTTTGATAGCTACAAAATAGAGCAGATCATATACAGTTTTTGTCCCACGTGGAGAATACAATAGGAGGACAATAGGAGGTAGGGTAAGACAGATATCTTCTGGTGTTTTCTTTGCCTTCCCCCTTATTTTTCCATAAGAGAGAAGCAGCGTGGCTCAGTGGAAAGAACACGGGCTTTGGAGTCAGTGGTAATGAGTTCGAATCCCAGCTCTGCCACTTGTCAGCTGACTGTGGGCAAGTCACTTAACTTCTCTGGGCCTCAGTTACCTCATCTGTAACATGGGGATTAAGACTGTGAGCCCCACGTGGGACAACCTGATTCCCCTATGTCTACCCCAGCGCTTAGAACAGTGCTCTGCACATAGTAAGCGCTTAACAAATACCAACATTATTATTATTATATCTTGTCCCCATTTTACAGATAAGGAAGTGGAGGTATAGAGTGGTTAAGTGATTTTTCCAAGTCACCCGGCAAGCTAGATACAGAGAAAGAACTAGACCCTTGGCCTCCTGATTCCCAGCCCTTGCTCTACCCATCAAGCCTCATTTCCTTCTAATAATGACACAAAGGTCAGCCCAGTGCGGCATTTATAACACGCAAACGTCTTGCCCGAATTTGATGTTGGTTCTGCATCAGTGTCAAAACCTCATCCTCTGGGAGCTATCGCCATTACCTAAGTAATAACGGACAATAATTAATAACTGTGGTATTTGTTAAGTGCCTACTATGTGCCAGGCACTGTACTAAGGACTGGGGTGGATAGCAGCAAATAGGGTTGGAAAGAGTCCCTGTCCCACATGGGGTTTATAATCTTAATCCCCATTTTACAGATGAGGTAACGGGCACAGAGAAGTTAAGTGACATGCCCAGGGATCACACTGCAGTCAAATGGTGGAGCTGGGATTAGAAGCCAGATTCTTCTGACTCCCAAACTGGGGCCAGCCCCCACCTCTAAATTCAGTCAGCCCTCACTCTGGCACCTCAGTCCTTTCACCAGGGCTGCCAAAATACACAAGAAGTTTAGTTCTTTTAGGTGATACGGACTTCAATTAACAAGAACATTTTTTCAACACCTTTCTTCACGCTTTCCCCAGAATTATCTTATTTTGTCCTCTCATCACATGTGCGGCATCTATGGGCAGACATCGCCATTTCCATATTAAACATCGGGAAACTGAGGCACAGGGGAGCAATCAAAGGCCCACAGTAAGTCAATAGTACATTTTAGTACAGACGTCTTCTGTCTCCATATGGGAAAGCCATCAGGTACAGCCTTATTAAATTCCAATTCCCTCAGGGCAAGCTTTACCGAAAGCAGTCAAACAGGCAGGGCTCTCGGCAAATGACCAATGTCAGCAAGAAACAGAGTTTACTTGTAACCGGATGAATTTCGGTCTTTCTTCAACAGAGCCACCTTGACACTGAGACCATAATATGGCTAATGTCTTCTGCACGATAAATGGACATAAATATAGCCTTAACTACTACTGTAGTAATACCCATTGTAGTGGTAATGGTTTGTGACTGACAAGATATCAGTCACATCGACTAAGATATTGATTGACTACGTGGCCATTAACCCTTCACTGGGCAGCAGGGCTGGTAATCAGTGCCAGGAGAGAGGAGGAGGGGAGAAGAAATCAGAGAGCAGGAAGGAAGAAAGAAGAAATGCGACTAGAGAGGGAGATGACCCCGAGAGGGATTTTTTTCCAAAGTGGCGGACGAGGCCGGGCTCCTCAGGGACCTGTAGTTGTCTCCACTGATACGTAATGGAGACGAGGTTTATGACTCTGAAACTGGTGAAGTGACCACTATATACAATCAAGGCCGATCTTTGCTTGGCATTTTGGAATCTATATCGCTGGCTCAAAGACGGCGAGTGTCGGGAGCCCTGAGAGGTGAACGGCATCCCTCCACTCTCTCCCTTCCTCTCCAGTTGAAAGAGAGGTGGGACTACCTCGCTCCAGCAGCTCTCGTCCACTGCTTCCTCACAACCTGGCCCTTTATACCACATTAATGACCTACCACACAGGGCCAGACAGGTCAATGACAGCCTCGTTGGTAATAAAATAGCTGGCTGAATTTTCCTGCTGCCCTGCTTGAAGCCCTCTCCAAAGGGCACCCCTGGGCCAGGCTGACCCCTTGACTCTGCAGGCACCTATGAGGAAAACTTTCTCCTCCATCCAAGTAGTATCAAGAAATCTGCCTTCCTCTCACCACCTTTCTTTCCTCCTGAAATTGTTTCCCTTTGACTGGGGAATCAATCGATCAACTGCATTTATTGAATGCTTACTGTGCGCAGAACACTGTACTAAGCACTTGGGAGAGTACAGCCCTCAAGATGTAAAGTCACTGTGGGCAGGGAATGTGTCTGTTATATTGTTGTGTTTTTCTCTCCAAAGTGCTTATTAGAATGCTCTGCACACAAGTAGTGCTCAATAAATACGACTGATTGCCCGACTGACTTACAATATAACAGATTTGGCAGTCATGTTCCCTGCCCAAAATGAGCTTACAGTCTAGGGGCTGTTCTCTTTAATCTCCAAACCCTTTCCATAACTTCCCCTTCATGGTATTATTCATGACACGTGACCCACAATCCTAGAAATCTGTGGTGTCTCTGTCTGCAGATCAAATCACAAATTTTATTCACGCCTAGAGATCCCTTTGACTGATATGTTTTACAAATTTTCAGCTGACAGCTCTTTGGATTCCCCAAGTACTGAAATTTAAAAATTATAATTTGAAGAGGAGCCTGAGACCCAACTTTCCTTTTCTTTCTTTTTTTTTCCCCCCCACATAGTGACAGTTGGCAGTGCAAATTATTCATGGAAAAAGAACTGGAATATGTCACAGCTTTGGAAATGTGACTTAAACATACACTCAGAAAAGCAAAGCAACTCAGAATTAGGCAGAAGTCAATCTGTGAGACATGTCCTCGTGTTACCTGGGCAATCACTCTAGCCCCCTGGTCCCGAGGATTTGAAAAGGTATCTGACTGGGACCTTTCTTATATGGCTCTTTATGACGGCGGCGATTGACAGGAGCGTCAATCTTCAATCACTCATCTTCCATAGAAATGCAAGGTAACTCTGTTGCTACTCTTCCCCACCGTCATCTTCTCTACTGAAGTGAAATGAGGTAGATCCCTGTCTGCAGTTCAGTCCCGCTCTGGACTTAAAGCTCTTCTCTACTCTTAAAGGGCCGATTCAATTCACCCTTCGGCAACCGGTGGCCGGGACAGCCGATCTCAGCCAGAGCAGCGTCTGGAAATTTCCACAGGGGTTTCTCCAAAACTGGTGCCGAGCTCTGTCTCAAGGTGACCCAGGATACCCACCATCTCAAGGTCAAATTCTATCTCGGGAGTACCGGAGCCAGCAAGGCGCAACTCGGAAGTGCGGGTGGGATACCGACCCCTGCAACCAAAACCGCTAGATTGACAGCCCGAGCCGGGAATACAGAAGGTGTCCCTCACCCCTGTGCCCATCAAATTAGGTATAAAGGAGGGGAGAGGCTAAAGATTGGATAAATTGAGGCTGGAAGCTGGAATGGCCTAGGAGCACAGGTAATAAATACCTGCGGCCTCTGACCCTCTGGGTAGCGGATCGAGACTTGCAACAGCAGGCTGCATGTCACCTCTGCTCAGAGCTTGAGACGTCCGCTCTGCCTGCACCTAATGAGGAGCTGTGGGACGGCGAGTGACCTGCTGAACGCTCGTGGGGCTGGAAGCTAGTGCTCTCTGCCACGGGCTTGTAACACATAAATGGATTCCTTCCACGAGGGAAGCATTTGTGGGAGGGACCTAGCTGCCTCGCCATGCGTGAACAAGGCATAAGTGAATTCCTCCCGGGTGGGAAGCTTTCATGGGTGGGACCTAGTTGTTTCGCCACCTGTAACGCATAAGTATACTTCCCCTGAGAGGGAAGCTCTAATACTGTTAAATAATCATATTCCTCCTGAAAGGGAAGCTCAATTCTCCACGTCCAGAATAATTAAATAATTATATGCTTCCCAAAAGGGAAATTCATTTCACCTCATGGAATGAATTTTGTATAAAACTCAAACTTTCTGCCCCAATCTCTCTCTCTCTCTCTCACCGTGCTGATTTCTGAACAAACCCGTCCCCGTGTGACGAGAGACAAACTCCTAGAGGAGAAGGGAGGTGGAGAACTCAGAAGGGACAGGGGGCACGGAGGTACCTCGGAATCTCAAAGTGAACCCAAAAAAGTACCGTCCATAGCAGGATGCTTCTCCGCCTCCTCGGGGAGTGGACCAATTCAGTCATGTCTACCTCAAACTGCTGTGGGCAGAGTCAGGTTTGACCGTAACCATGACTGATGCTTTCCTCGCTTTCTGATTACTGTAGGGCTGCTAAAAGCTTACCCTTTTCAAAAGTGACTGCACAGGTGACCTTCAGAAAATCAAAAAAACTCTCCCCTTCCTCCACCCCTTCCCTTTGGAATCGTTGCCTATCAGAAAAATAGCGACTGAACAGGCTTTACATTTCAAAATTCTCAGGAGATGAAATGTTCAGAACTCCGTCGTTTTTCACATTTCTATGGCCAGGACCTGTAACTTGAGGGTCAGAGATGTCCCAATTCTGTGCCTGGGATCAGTAACTTTTAATAGAGAGTCGGTTGCAAAGCCAGAAAGTAAAATCCATCGTCGAACAGGCACGTGTTGAGGAGAAGGTCAGGCTGGCCAACACGTTTTGCTGGCTGATCGATTTTGGATGGTGATGGTATGGATTATAGCGATGCTGGTTTACACTAGTTCACTCACTTTCTCATATCTTTGAGGCCAGCTGTGGTCCCGCTGGGGCACGGAGGGCAGCTAGAGAATAGATGGGCGGGGGGGGCGGCATATTACAAAAGCAGAAACCTATTATTGGCCAAAGTGTCTGCAGCATAATGCCGATGCTGGGCCGTCGTGCCATGACCCGGCAGGTAGCTGCTGCACCCTTGGCTGCCCAAGTTGGCCAGATATTTGCCAGGATTCCCACTGGGCCTGCCATTTCAAGGCATGCACTTGGTGGTCCTTCCTCACTACTGACAGCCTCATCCCATGGCTTAGTGGAAAGAGCACAGGCTTGGGAGTCCGAGGTTGCGGGTTCTAATCCCGGCTCCACCACTTGTCAGCTGTGTGACTTTGGGCAAATCACTTAACTTCTCTCAACCTTAGTTACCTTATCTGTAAAATGGAGATTAAGATTGTGAGCCTCAGGTGGGGCAACCTGATAACCTTGTATCTCCCCCAGAACACTGCTTGGCACATAGTAAGCACTTAAATACCAGCGTTATTATTATTATTATCCCAGCAGGCTCCTCTTACTTGCATTTTCAGCACTTCTGTTCCTAAGAGTTCAACATATTTTCACCAGGATTATCTTATTTTGTCCTCTCATCACCCTTGGGAGGCAGCTATGGACAGATATTGCTATTTCCACATGAAGCATGGGGAAACTGAGGCACAGAGAAGCACTCAAAGACCCACAGTAAGTCAGTAGTACAGTATACGTCTTGTTTCCATATGGGAAAGTCATCGGGTACAGATGTGCCGAGCTGTGCTCTTTCCACTGGACTCATTTTGGGTAACAGTCTGCCAGGCTGCAGTTGAAGATGATGTGGTGATCTGTAGTTGCAGCTTATGAGTTGGGAAAGGCTGGCTCTGATCCTACCATGTATGTCAATCAACCAATCAATGGCATTTATTGAGCACTTACCATGTGCAGAGCACTGTACTAAGTGCTTGGGAGAGTGATAATAATAATAATAATTGTTGTATTTGTTAAGCGCTTACTGTGTTCCGGGCACTCTACTGAGTGCTGGGGTGGGTACAAATTGTGTTGGACACAGTCCCTGTCCCACACGGGGCTCACAGTCTCAATCCCCATTTTACAGATGAAGTAACTGAGGCACAGAGCAGTGAAGTGACTTGCCCAAGGTCTCACAGCAGACAAGTGGCCGAACGGGGATTCGAATCCATGACCATCTGCTTCCCAGGCCCACGCTCTATCCACTACTCCGTAGTTGGTAGACGTGCTCCCTGTCCACAACGAGCTTACAGTCTAGAGATATACAGTCTAAAGGGATACGTGGATCTGAATGCCAGTGGGGGCCGGGGGTCCTTCTGGAGATGGGAGAGGGTCAGAGCCAGGAACTGTTGTCTCCTCGCCTTTTCACAGTCCCTCTGTTGCCCCGACAGAGATTTTGTGGCTCTAAAACATTTTCATCTACAGCCCGGAAAGCAAAGGGAAGCTGACACTAAATTTCCACGCTGCCTCCTGGGGAAAAGGGAAAGCAATGTGTTTTTTGTTTTACAGCTAGTTCCGTTATTCAATCCTTAATCCTGCTGAAGCAACTTTTAACTCCCAAACGCATCTACCATCTCTCTCACTTAGAATCACGTGACAAAAGAATATGACACCTCCTAAATTTGGTGCTAGGTATTTCCTCAAGATGCAGCACTTTGGGGTTCTGAAAGACTGTACACAAATAGCATCTCCCCTCTGACAGCTTTGTCATATCAACTAGGAAGGAGGGTCCAGTACTAAGAAAGGTTGTTATAATGCAGATTCAGGTAGTATAACTCTAAAATTAATACCTGGGGCTTAGCCTAAGGTTTTCTGAGATTAAATACCGAGCCGTGGGAACAGAACTGGCAGGGGGAGCGTTAAAATCGGAGGATCGCGGTCATAAAGATGCTACAGAACAGCGATCCTTTCCACAGTCACCGAAGCAGTGCTATTCGGGCCAAATCAAGTCTACAGAGCCACAGTGCTGTCCAACCCTGTCTATGTTTGGGACAACAGGAGCACACCCAGACATCACAACCGGATCCTTGAGCAATTCTGTCCGCATCACTTATGGCCCAGACTCAATATCATATGGCCAGTCAAGATCACGAGCAATTAAGGTCTGAAATGGAGTAAGTATCCTAGCACTGATGCTATGCTCACCTCAAACAGCTATGCTGGGTAGGACACATGGGGCGGGTGAACAACAGCAGGATACCAAAACAACAGCTACAGGGAGAGCTGAAATGGGAAACCCAAAGCAAAGGAGGAAAGAAATGTTTCAAGGACACAGCTGAACAAAGCCTCAGGTTAAAACTGGATGTCAATCGCCAAGGGCGACCAACGTGACGTACTTTTATCGAAACAGAAATGGCTTTCACTAAACCCAAGTTCCATAAGGAGGAGAGACGGGAGGCAAAAGAGAAAAGAGCACCGGGCCCTGAAAACATCAAACGTAACAAAACAACCCAAGACACCTTTTTTTTGGTGTGAGTAAGGTGGCCGGGGTTGTGGATCCCACACTGCCCTTTTCAGTCTCGCGTGCATCCAGAGGTGACTTTCACCCTCACTGGTGTCTTCTTCCAATAGGGAGGACAATATAACAATATTGTCTCTACAGATATCTATCTATAGCTAAGGCCTTATCTTCCTCTTTATGCCATTTCAACCTTAATATCTGAACTCGATTTGGTGTTCTGAGATTACTTTGCAGCAAGAAAAAAATAGCCTAGTCCATCCAGGCCACCCTTTCCCTTTCCGAAGAGCTGACGCCTGCTCATCAAACACGAATCCCGACAGGCAATGTTGGGGCTATTTAAGGGCTGCTCAATGCCAGCGCGAAAATGACAGGTTTAATGGTTCACACGAGACATCGGAGCACTTATTATTGCAGCGGAAATACAAAATGAGCAGAGCGCGGATAACGAAACACTATTTTTATCCCCACTAAGCCACTCATCTCTCCCTGTCTGTCTGCCACAGGCAGAAACGCCGCTGCGTAAGGATGACGGTGGGGGGAATGTTTGTTCAGAGCGTGTCGGCTGGAATACCAATGGAGGTGGGCAGTGGTGCTGAACTGCAGGCGGGAGGAGAAAATTCAGCCACGGAGGAAACAAACAGCCAGACGGAACTCAGCCTTCCTTCTTTCCGCGGCCGCTGGCTCGTTGCCATTCTGAGCACGGCCCTATCAGCGACCCGTGCTCAGGATGATAAACATTCCCGGACCACACGTTGCTATCATTCAGCAAGCGGGTGCTATGCTACCACTGATGGGCCCCTCCTCCCGCCTCCTCCCTTCTGCAGCCCATCAAAAGACTCCGTCGGCTCCGAAAGAGTCGGATCGTGCAGACAAACCTGCTGTCTGCTTTTGGCAGGCGGCGGGGACGACCGTGATAAATGAAGTCTCAAATCCCGGTGGATCGGTTTCCCTTTTAAAGTGTGTTCTTTCATCTACTAATCACGTGAAGGGATAAAATCTAGAGGCTCCACGAAGCCCAGTGCCCGGGAGGAGATGGTGAGTGCAGAGTGTTTCTCTAACGCACAGTGGGGTTGACGACTTTGGTTCTGGTCCTCTGATAACCAGAGATGATCTGGAAGGATCTGGTGGATTCTCCTGCCGGCTCCTGGGCTGCAATCAATCAATCAAGAGTATTTATTGAGCACTTACTGGGTGCAGAGCACTGTGCTACGCCCTTGGGAAAGTACAACAGGTTTGGTAGATACGTTCCCTGACCACAAGGAGCTTACAGTCTAGCGGGGAAGAAAAAGAGAAAAAGGGAAAACCAAAGGAACCTGTGGGGTTAATGTTAAAATGTCAGTTGCTCTTTTGATTCTCAACTGCCTAGAGTTTTAAGATGGATGGATGTGAACAAAAGATCCATTCGTCCTCTCACCTCGGACCTCCAGCCATGACACACCGCCACCCTAAAACCAATGGCAGTGTGGGTAACTGGTAACGGACGACTAGAGGAAAAAGAATTTGTTTCCCGTATTTCTGCTTCTGTGTTTGTGAAAGACCAAGTGCTAATTAACAAAGGCCCTCTGTGGAAATGGAAAACTGCAGTATTTTACATATAAGCAGACCACAGAAAATAAAACCATTAATCAGATTGACCACAGACTACCTCTCTGATGGCTTGGAATGCCAAAACATTGATTTTACAGGGTCCTGGAGGACCCATTTTCCTCCAGAAGAGTGATTTTGGTTTATTTTATTAAATAAAAAAGGAAGTATGACATCACTGTCGTGCTGGACTGGATTTGCCGAGGACTTCCATCTCTGATCTGCTCCACTTCAACTTTTAACTAGCATCCCCTGCCTGTTCCCAAGTCTTATTTCTGCTTCCTTTGCCGAGCTAATAGTATTGTATCTCCCGCAGGGCTTAGCCCAGTGCTTGTCATATAAAAAGCACTTACCAAAACCTGCAATTCGGCAACCACACAGAAGTGGATGTGAAAATCTTCAGTCTTTCAAGATCACTCATACAAAACTAATTTATCTGCACATTCCAGTGGCTAGGAAGTTCTAACTGAAGCAGGGAAGAAAGGATTCGTTGTAACAATCAATTGTAACAATTGTATCAATTGTAACATATTCACCCAAGTGCTTAGTACAGTGTTCTGCCTAAAGTAAGCATTTAATAAACAAGAAGCATCTTGACCTAGTGGATAGAATTTGGGTCGGGGAGTCAGAAGGACCTAGGTTTTAATCCCTGTTCTGCTTGTCTGCTGTGTGACTTTGGGCAAGTCACAGCTTCTCTGTGCCTCAGTTCCTTCGTCTGTAAAATGGGGACGAAGACTGTGAGCCCCATGTGGAACATGGACTCTGTTCAACCTGTTTTGCTTGCACTTATTCCAGTGCCTACAATAGTGCCTGCCACATAGTAAATGCTTAACAAATACCATTAGAAATAATAAATAAATATCACTAATTGATCGAATTATCTGCCTCTCCAATTTCTACGTCTGTCTACTAAATGGGGAGGGTCAAAACAGACCACCCAAAGGTTCTGGTATGTATTCCTCAGGTTCTTTAAGTCTATGTGTAATATATATGGTAAGTAAATAAATGGTATCAAACAAATATGTCTTGTATCTAAGACCTCAAATGCTAAAGGACAAGGTCCATGATGATTCCCTCTAGAATATAAGCTCATTGTGGGCAGGGAAAATATGTCCACCAACTCTTTTATATTGTTATATTGTGTTCTCCAAGTGCTTAATACAGTGTTACACACACAGGAAGCACTCAATAATTACAATATATCGATTCTGAAAAATGCTTAATAAAATTTGTATGACCAAAAAACATTGACAAGTTTAAGAAACGGTGACCATCCCCTCATTACTGGACTTACTGAAACAACACCGATTGGCTCAACACAATTTATCTGGTCCTCCCGCCTGCAGCAGCAGCCCAGTCTGCTGGGATAAGCATAATCACACCCCTGATAATATCAAATAAGAGGTGACAGTCTGCTTGGGTGCTCTCTTTGTCTCAGATGATATATAGCCGTGAGCAGTTTAGATGCTGCCAGAAGCTATGATGTGGATAAAATGAGAGGTAGGGAGAGAGAGGGTAGGAAAAAATATGGTCTATCGACATTTCATAACAAGAAGGAATGGATTGACAAATAAACATTTGTACGAAATGCGGTTAGGTCCAGACTCCAATTCTCCAGCTGATATTTATTCTCCGAGGAAGTTGGAAAGAAAAATCTTTATCAACTACGGCTGCACTTAATTGCACGCAGACTATTTTAATCATTATTAAAGCAGTAGGCTTTAATTAGAGACAGAATATGACTGGATTTACTTGTCCTACAGTTTCTTCTCTGAGGTTCACTAGCACAGTAGATCTGCAGTTACAGTACAGTTGTGTTATTAATGTGAAGTCCCCCTGGCTTTTTCATGTGCTCAGGGATCTCATTTTTTTCCTCGTGGATACTGAACTGGGCCTTATTTTTTCTAATACACATAAAACACATGCACCGTTAGCCATCCCCTCGCCCCCACTGAGAGAAAATTAAGTAGGAATAGGTTACTTATAGAAAATTCCCCACAAGACCCTGTTCTCTAGACTGTATGCTCACTGTGGGCAGGGAATATATCTACCAACTCTGTTATATTGTACTCATCCAAGCTCTTAGTGCAGTGATCTGCACATAGTAAGCACTCAGATGTGATTGATTGAAAAAAGTGATTAATAGGAACAACAAGATTTCCCCCACACTGGTATATCTTTAGGCCCTGAAAAAATCTCAGTACTAATCAAATTCAGTTTCTATAGCAAAAGGCCATCCTTATGAATCGATTCAATTTAATCCTGATTTTCCTCTAATGAGATGAAAACTAAAGTTAAAGAAAGGACTGTCAGGAGCCTAGGGGTAAAATTCTAAGCCATGAGAGTTTAATAAAAAAAAAAAACCCCAAAACAGCAGCTCCCTAAAGGCAGGAACAAGTCTATGGGAGATTTGAGGAAAAATATCAAAAGCCTCCCCTTTTCTTTTTTTACATACGCTAATGAGTCATTTTACCTACATTTTTAATATGCAGGTATATGAAGTTCTTGGCATTTGCCACCTATTTGTATACATGTATACCTTTTTAATATATATATAAATATTTTTTTTAAAAGATGGCAAATTTGAAAGACTTTTGGACTGGTCTTCATAGTTCCATTTATCTGGGTATTTCAGGCAAAATCCACAAAGTTTGCAAAATCACAGTCATGGTTTGAGAGTAACTTGATAGGTGGAACTGTGCCTATAAAATCCCAGAGGTGCTTGCCTGCTCATTATAAATCATGAACCATCTACCCTTTCCAAAAATATATCAGTATAAACACACACACACTCTCCAAAACGTAATCAAGCATTACCATTTCAACTGTGGTGCACACAGGAAGGCTTCTTTTACTTTATATTCTAAAATAAGTCGTTGGTGCACGTATGAAGAAAAGACCAACGCTTGCGTTTCCTAGAAACTTCAAGTCAGCCATCTGAAGGAATTCATTATAAAATGAAAGACAGGACTAGACTCAATGAAGATAATGGTAAAAAACTGTACTCTGAAATGTAGGCGATACAGTGCTTGGGAGCCGCACTGGAAAATGACGGACTCTAGAGCCCAGTTAAATTGAGTGGGGGCACCTACTTTATCTCAGTACATTTTTCTGAGGCACAGATTTTATCCCTTTTGTAATGCAGCCCTTGGATGGTTTCTGCTATCTCAAGGTAGATACTGATATAATCATACTGGTCTATTCATCAGTCAGGCAAATTGACTTGCCTCAGATCTAGACACAAATCCATTTAAAACATATGGAGCCCTATGGTTCCATTTTCAAGGAAAATAGGCTAGTTCTGAAAGAACCATATTCTGAGCACGAATTATACCAAAGAATCCAGAGAGTTGACGTATGTCAAAGGGAAAGGGAAACCCTGGATAGAGAATTTACCCCCAAATAACACACTGAGGTGCTGGGGGAGAAGTTAAAAAAGAAAATAAAGAATGTCAGATGCATTCCTTTGAGCTGGTCTCCCAAGCCTTGTTTTCTACCAAATACCTGAGATGTTTTCAAATCTGAAATGCAACTCAAACCTATTTAAATCTCTTTCAAAGCGCTCACCTGTCAGTAAAGGTTTCAGAAGCCCAAGGGGAGAATTTTTCGGGAATAACTAAGAATCTGTCAACAAAATTCTATTTAGCTGGTTTATTTATTCCCTCACATACTGTAAATTTGCAAAATCATCCTAAATATGCAATATGCACCCATTTAGCAATTTTCATCAAATGAAATGCTCTCATGTGTTTATCAAATATCTTCATTTTACAAATGGAGAAGAAAAGTACTAGAGCCCAGAGAGATGAGTGTTCTACAGCAAGTCAGAATTAGGACTCTTGGAAAAGAACCTAACGTCATCAAGAATTGACGACAGGTGACTGGAGTATCACGAGAGAATATTTTACACGCTACTTTTCTGCGAGCCTGTCTTCCCTCCAACCCAAGCCTGCTCTAAGCTCCAGTGACCTCAGCAGAGCCTCAACTTTCTTTCTTTTCTTTTATGGCATTTGTTAAGCACTTACAATGTGTCCAACACTGTTCTAAGCCCTGGGGAAGATCCTGGTTAATTAGCTTGGACTCATGGGGCACACGGTCCAAGTAGGAGGGAGATCAGAAGAACTGAGGCACAGAGAAGTTTAAGTGACTTGCCCAAGGTCAGACAGCAAGCAATTGGCAGAGCTGGGATGCCGACTTGTTCATCCCAAGCGCTCAGTGCAGTGCTCTGCACATAGTAAGCGCTCAGTAAATACTATTGAATGAAAATACTATTGAATGAATGAACCCCGGTCTTCTGATTCCCTGGCCTGTCCTCTTTCCACTAGGCCATGCTGCTTCTCAGTTCTTAACTCTCTCTCCCTATTTTCTGCTCTCTGCACCTCTTCTCCTGTCTATGTGGATTCCGAGGTCATGTACTGACTTCTCAACTTCCACCAAACTTATATCTGTCTTTTAAATCAAGCACTCTATCCATAGGTTTTTTGAAGCACTTACTTTGTGCAGAGCACTGCACCATTTGGGAGAGTACATTACTATAGGGAATAGGGGAAGCAGCGCGGCTCAGTGGAAAGAGCCCGGGCTTCGGAGTCAGAGGTCATGGGTTCGACTCCCGGCTCTGCCCCTTGTCAGCGGTGTGACTGTGGGCAAGTCACTTCACTTCTCTGTGCCTCAGTGACCTCATCTGTCAAATAGGGATTAACTGTGAGCCTCACGTGGGACAACCTGATTACCCTGTATCTCCCCCAGCGCTTAACAAATACCAACATCATTATTATTATTATTATTGGTAGAGATGATCCCTGCCCTCCTGTTTTCCACAACTTTTCACCACAGAGACCATGGCTCTTCAGAAAAGCTCCTATGTGTTTTCTTATCTAATCTTGTTACATCGCCCAGTTTCCACTTATGGTTAGATACTTCTCATGTCGTCTCAGTATCACTCCCATTCAGACCGCAAACCCTGTGAAAGTGAAGACCTAACAAGCTGGTTTCATTCCTCTCCTAAGCACATCAGGTCAGGCAAAATAACCTTGAGAGGATTTTTTTTTAATGAATGATGAACATAAGGAGCTCTGGACAGTAAAATATCTCCAGCAAATATCCGGCTGTCTGCCACGCTATGGAATGACCTATCTCAACATTTCATTGTTATATCTGTGTAAGCAGTGAAACACTGTTAACAAAGTCTGCATCTAAGTCTCCCATCCCCAGTGTTGCCCACAGGATAAAAAAATAATAATTGTGATATTTGTTAGACATCTATGTGCCAAACCACTGTACTAAGCAACTGAGTAAATTTAATGTAAGCAGATCAGACACAATATCCGTGACAAATGGGGCTCACAGCCTAAGGGGGAGGGTGAACTCTGCCACTTATCAGCTGTGACTGTGGGCAAGTCACTTCACTTCACTGGGCCTCAGTTCCCTCATCTGTAAAATGGGGATTAAGATTGTGAGCCTCACGTGGGACAACCTGATGATGCTCTATCTACCCCAGCGCTTAGAACAGTGCTCTGCACATAGTAAGCGCTTAACACATACCGACATTATTATCTTATCGCCATTTCCACAGGGGAGAAAGCAGGCACAGATCTTACGATTTGCCCAAGGTTACACGGTATGCAAGTCGGAGCCATGGTGAGAACCCAGATCTCCTGATTCCCCGGCCAGAAACCTTCCAACTAGGTTGCTCTGCTTCTCCTATATCAATCTGTACCTACACAAACACATCCACACACTCGCAAAGATTTCCACATCCAGGAATAAATTGGTTATGGGCTTCATATCTTGGCCTAGAGCATGTGCGCATTGTTCCTCACTGAAATATTTAGGTCTGTGCTTTATCCAGGTACCAGGAGGGTGCCTTGGGCAGGGATGTTTCTGCGTTTCTTACCAAAGGGCATTAGGACAATAAGATGACGGTTTTAACGACAACAAATGCTGCACTGGACAGGGCATGGAGGAGGGCTTCCCCAGACTGGCATTGCCCCTCTTGGAGATCAGGCGTAGGCTCCTGTGGGGATTTTCCGACAGCTACCATTCTCGCTCATGCTCTGTCTCTTCCCCATTCTTTTGGTGATCCTTGAAAACTAGGGAAGGCAGAATTTAAGTCTGCTAAGACCAGCAGTGGGTGAAAAACCCAAAGTTCTTACTGTCTTGGAAACTCCGAGCCGGGTTGGAGGGGAGAAAGCCACCGGCCTGTGAGCCCCTTTCTAGATTGAAGGTGTCAAATTCTCCCCGGGGTACTCTTTCCCAGTGCTTAGTACAATGCTTTGCACACAAGGCCTACTAGATAAATTTTCATAGTTCACCCCCTTATTTTACATCCCTGCATTGTCCTTCTCCCTTAACACGGACTGCTCCTCCTTCCACTAAATAACAGTACCAGGAAAGAGGGGCTCCAAATTATCACAGAAGGGGACGACTTTAGGATATAGTCTGAGATTGAGATAAACTCTGAGCCTTTACCCCAGGGCATACACCCTTGCTCCCAAGACACTAACTCGTTCCTTGGAATGCGTGGCTGGTGCACCTCTCTCTTATGGCTTCCATACTGATATTAAAAAAAGAGATTGTTGATTTAGCGTAGCCCGGAGTAAAAAGTCTTCAGATTTCACCTAAAGTCAGTTCATCAATCCTGAGGGGAGGCTGTTCTTGATGAGTTCGAGCACATAAACACAACTCGCCTTCTCTCTAAAATACTATGTGTTATGGGAAAAGAAAACCCTTAATTCCCCAACAGTGTTCTACCCAAAATGTGTGGTGAAAGCATGTGCTAAGGGAAAACTGACTAGATTTAGCATGAAAAACCAAACAAGGATATGGAGAGTGTTCCTATTTTCTCAGATACTGCTTGCAGTAACATTTTACTTCAAGAGATTGAAGCAAAGAGATTTACTGCTTAAAGTAACATTTTATATCCAGGGATGGGAGGGTCAGTCATTAGTTCAGTGCTTAAGCGCTCAGTACAGTGCTCTGCACAGAGTAAGCCCTCAGTGAATACGATTGAATGAATAAGAAAATTGAGATGACAGATCTATCTAGACAGAATTGACATTTTTCTTCCCTCCAGTGGCTGGACGCTGAAAACGAGACAGGCCTTCCCAGGTCTTACCAGTCCCTGTTATATTGAGGATAAAATGTGATTAGATCCCATTTATGCCTTGGTAATTAGTAACCCTAGCCATTTTTTTGGCCCTAAAGTATTTGTGAAAGATGTATTGCTATATCCTCTTTGTCCCCGGGTGACATCTGAGATTAGGATTGAGAGATGAGTCTTTCGTAATTGCAAATGTAAAACTTACCTTTACTTGCAAATGTAAAATTCCAATAATACTCAGCAGGGGAAAGAAAATAGGCAGTTGACATTTGTCAGAGTGACAGTGATCTGGGTAAGTCAGAGCCAAACAGCACCAACCTCTTGGATTCACGAGGTTTGTGTTTGGTGTTTTTGATACAACTATATCCAAACACGGAGCAGTTATATAGTAGGAGTTTTAGTAAAACAACCTGTTTTTTCTCTTTCAGGTGGCCTACCGATATGATTCTGGTGAGCCTTCATTATGGGGCGAGTGGCAAGCTTGCCTTAAGAAAGGCCGGGAGCCGGAAAAGGGAGAATTCTGGAATGGATGTCCTTCAGGAGAGTTTGCTCCTCTGCCGGCCCCATCAAGCCTGAGGTGGAAAGGGTCGTTCGTTCCCCAAAGTACTCATTCTTCAACACCGCAAACTGTCGGATTATCTACTCCCATATGAACTGTTTTGCCTAAGAAGTTATCCAAGGGCGGATCAGTATCTTATCAACCCTTCAACCCCCTCTTTCACTTGTGCACTGATGAATGTCCATTCTCAACATTTGTGAAAATGTGCATATTCGGTATTTCTAGTTCAGTCTCCCAGGTTGGAGTACCAACCAGCTCTATGCTTCGGTTGAATCTCCCAAGCATGTCCAGTATGTACTCCATAGATGCTCAATAAAATCACTTCTTCTGCTACTTTACCTACTGAGGGAGCATAAAGAAAAATAAAGACACAGCTTCTAATAGCAAGAGCACAGGAAAATGAAATGCAAGAATTAAACAGAATATTTCAAATGCATATAAAAGTGCTGAGGCTTGCAGTATGTACATAAGGGCCGTTGGGAAACATAACTAATAAAAATAATTGTGGCATTTGTTAAGCACCTAAGGCGTGCCAAGCACTGTAGTAAGTGTTGGGATAGATGATGATGTTGGTATTTGTTAAGCGCTTACTATGTGCAGAGCACTGTTCTAAGCGCTGGGGGAGATACAGGGTCATCAGGTCATCCCACGTGAGGCTCACAGTTAATCCCCATTTTACAGATGAGGTCACTGAGGCACAGAGAAGTGAAGTGACTCGCCCACAGTCACACAGCTGACAAGTGGCAGAGCCGGGAGTCGAACCCATGACCTCTGACTCCGAAGCCCGGGCTCTTTCCACTGAGCCGCGCTGTTGGACACAGTCCTTGTCCCACCCAGGGGTCCCAGTTTTAATCCTCATTTTATAGATGAGGGAACCGAAGCACAGATATATTAAGTGACTTGCTCAAGGTCACATAACAGACAAGGGCCAGAGCTGGTATTAGAACTCAGGTCCTTCTGCCTCCCAGACCCATGCTGAGAGTTACTTGGGGGACATCTCCTGGGGAAGGTGGGTTGTTGGCCCTCTTTACTGAAACTTCTTCAGAAATTTTACATGTGAGGAATAGGCTGGATCGACAATTTGAGAAGCAGTATGGTCCGGTGGATAGAGCACAGGCCTATCAGAGTCAGAAGGACTTGCGTTCTAATCCGAGGTCTGCCACTTGCCCGAGGTCACACAGCAGACAAGTCACTTCATTTCTCTAGGCCTCAGTTAATCTCATCTGTAAAATAAGGATTAGGACTGGGAGCCTCATGTGGGACGTGGACTGTGTCCAGCCTGATTTGTTTGTATTTACCCCAGCACTTAGTACAGTTCCTGGCACATAGTAAGCGCTTAACAGATGCTAATAAAAACAAAATCTTAGACCCCGTCCCCCAAAATCTTACTATATGAATTTCCAATATTGCTTAGTATCAATTCTCCTCAAGGACCCTCCAGCTGCCTTGCAGGAATTTAGTTTCTAGACGGTTCCCGAGAAGATTGCCACAGCCCATGTGCTTTGGCGTTCACATTTCAACAGGTTGAATCACATCCCCCTTCAGAGGGAGTCGTACCGAGACGCTCAGTCACCGCACAGGCTGGGAGAGCTAAGGGAAACGCTGCCCTGCAAGCCTTGAATCCCAATGAAAAATGGGCTCTTGCAGCCACAGTTTGAAGCAGTGGAAAGTTCCAGGAAGCCTGTTTCCTCACAGAGAAAGAAGAATGGCTCAGCCAGATGCTCAAGAAATCCTCGAGGAACCAGAAGCAGAATGTTTTCCAATCAACCAATCAATTAATAGTATTTACTTACTATGCACAGAGTACGGTACTATAAGCACTTTGAGAGTACGAAACAACAGAGTTGGTTTTCTGCCTCTTCATCCTTGCTCTCTCCTGTTTAATAGCAACTTCCCTATTTATCTGCCTTCGTTAGAGCCTCAGAGTACTGTACACACGACGCGATTAATTTCTTTTCATGGCATTTGTTAAGCGTTTACTAATAGTAATGTTGGTATTTGTTAAGCGCTTACTATGTGCAGAGCACTGTTCTAAGCACTGGGGTAGACACGGGGAATCAGGTTGTCCCACGTGGGGCTCACAGTCTTAATCCCCATTTTACAGTTGAGGTAACTGAGGCACCGAGAAGTGAAGTGACTCGCCCACAGTCACACAGCTGACGAGTGGCAGAGCTGGGATTCGAACTCATGACCCCTGACTCCAAAGCCCGGGCTCTTCTCCACCGAGCCACGCTGCTTCTCTACAGCTTGACTATGGGTCAAGCACCGTTCTAAGTGCTGGAGTAGATGCAAGATAATCAGTTTGGACACGGACCCCGTTCCACATGGGGTTCACAGTCTAAATCCCCACTTTACAGATGCGAGAACCGAGGCAGAGAGAAGTGAAGTGACTTTTCCAAGGTCACACAGCAGACAAGTGGAGGAGCCAGCATTAGAACTCAGGTCCTTCTGACCCCCAGGCCTGTAGTCTGTCCACTAGGCCAGGCTGCTTCTCTAAGGCTACTTGTCTCCATAACTCGGAAAGAATTTCCTCTTTGGAGCCAGAGTTTGCCCAGGTGGGTGCTGAGAAAGCCCAAGTGGGCCGGTGTCTGGGTGAGCTGCCTTGGGCACCGGCATGCCGCAAAGACACTACCTCACTCTTGTTGCTGGAACCAAGAGAAGAACCTCAAACTCTTCTTCCCCTCGACTCTATTTATTGCCATTGTTCTTGTCCGTCTCCCCCGATTAGACCGTAAGCCCGTCAAACGGCAGGGACCGTCTCTATCTGTTGCCGACTTGTTCATTCCAAGCGCTTAGTACACTGCTCTGCACATAGTAAGCGCTCAATAAATACTACTGAATGAATGAATGAAACTGGTGTGTGTGTGTGTGTGTGTGTTGAGAGGTAAATGCGGCCCTGAAAAGTCATTCTGATCACAGATAGGTGAAAAAGTCCAAATTGGATTTTGGTTTGTGATTCAGACCAAGGCTGGCAGGTCAAAGACATTCCTTCCTCTCGGCCTCTTTCTCAGCCACTACTGCATATGCTGAGACGGGAGAAGGATGTGATGTCTTTGAAAAACTCAAGGAACATTTACAGAATTGATGCTCTGCTCCCTGCATCATGACACACAGCTCTTTACTCCTTCTTACCCCAGTTGAGAACTGAAAATACAGACCTAGACCGTTTGACAAGTGAGTTGGCCGTGCAGTAAGAAGATGGGGAAGTAGAATACTTGGACTTGGGCAAAGAAGTCGATTCTGGCCTGGGAGTTCCTCCCACTTCCTATCTGCTAGACCACCACTCTCCCCATCTTCAAAGACCTACTAAAACTATATCCCCTTCAGGAAGCCTTCCCCAACGGATCTCTCATCCCCTGACCCTATTCTGTGTCACCTATGCCGTCCATCTTGCTAAGCACCCCCAGCACCCACCACACATATATTCATAGCCCTAAACTCTGCTGCTTCCCCTACCTGTAATTTATTTCACTGTCTCCCTGACTAGATTGTAAGGTCCTCAAGGGCAGGGATCATGTCTACAAACTCTAGGTTATTGTAGTGTCCCAAGCAGTACTCAGTACAGTGCTCTGCACAAAATAAGCTCTCGGTAAATACCACTGATTTATTGACTACTCTAATTTCCTGTTCTATACCTGCCTCCTATAACTCCACTTCATCCCGGCCATTTTTCAAATCACAGCTCTAGGCTTAATTCCTCCAAGAAGTTTTCCCTGATTAACTCCACTTTCCTTTGTACAGGCTAGCAAAAATCTATCTATACTTAAACTGATTACATGTTTTCATCTTATTCCACTATCTGCCTACGATCTCCTTGGGTGAAGGGGACTGAGTTACTTTCAAACAAGGGCCTGGTTTACCATGCAGACCCGCATCAAATAAAAAACATGTTGACTCAGTCGGCTACAAATAGAGAAAAACAACCCGAGATAAGCCTTTGGCTAGAAGGGCCTCCAATTCAAAAGATTCCTCACATTTTTGGTTGTGTTTCAAGACTGTGTCTTCCCTTTGTTCTGCACCACACCTTGTGATATTTAGTCATAGAGGTTTCTAGGGGTCACCTTGGTCTAATTCCCCTCCCTCCTCACCTCCGCCAGGCTAATTCTCTTCCCCTCTTCAAAACCCTACTTAAAACTCACCTCCTCCAAGAGGCCTTCCCAGACTGAGCTCCCCTCTCCCTCTACTCCCTCTACCACCCCCCCCCCTCACCTCTCCGCAGCTTAACCCTCTTTTCCCCCCCCATCTCCCTCTGCTCCTCCCCCTCTCCCTTCCCATCCCCTCAGCACCGTACTCGTCCGCTCAACTGTATATATTTTCTTTACCTTATTTTGTTAATGAATTGTACTTCGCCTCGATTCTATTTAGTTGCCATTGTTTTTACGAGATGTTCTTCCCCTTGACTCTATTTATCGCCATCGTTCTTGTCTGTCTCCCCCGATTAGACCGTAAGCCCGTCAAACGGCAGGGACTGTCTCTATCTGTTGCCCACTTGTTCATTCCAAGCGCTTAGTACAGTGCTCTGCACATAGTAAGCGCTCAATAAATACTATTGAATGAATGACAAGCTCACCCATTTGGCAGAGATGATGATCTGACATATTCCTAAAGATTTCCAGGGACAGAGATTTCATTGCCACCTCTAGCTTTACAGCCCAAAATGCACCAAATTTCCCAGTCCAGACTTGAATTCACACTGGCCCAACACTTGATGTGGGCCTTCCCAGTGGCAGAAAGAGGAGGAGTCCCACACACTCATTGACTCGGGCCAGTACCGTCCCAAGGAGCTGCTGTCATCAGTCATCCAAGTGGGAGTAATCCAATAATCTAAAATAATCCAAGTGCCTACACCTTTGCTCTTCACTTGCCTAATGCCACAGTTCCTCCCAACCTCGGACAGTCATTGTACAGCCCCAAAAGAATAACGATAATATTCAAGTGTTTACTGAATGCTAAGTCCTGTGCTAAACCCTGGGAAAGATCCAAGATAACTGGCTCAGGCATAGCACCTGTCCCAACCAGGATTTCACAACCTCAGAGGGAGGTAGCACGAGTACCCATTGTACAGTTGAGGAAACTGATGCAGAGAGAAGTTGGCTGATTTACTCTAGGTAATATAGCAGGCTGTTGGTGGAACCAGAAGTCAATCCATCAGCCGTGTTTACTGAGCACCTACTGTGTGCAGAGCACTGAACTAAGCACTTGGGAGAATGCAATATAACAGAGCTGGTAGACACATTCCCCGACCACAACAAGCTGGGTCTCCTGATTCCCGGTTCCATGCTTTCACCTTTCCATAAGGCCGGGCTTAGGGAGGGCTCTACCTGTTCTGATGTTAACAATGCTACTTTAAGATACTCTTCTTTATATTTAACCTAAATGTCAGACTGAAATTCAAATGTTTTCCCTTTCATCCCACCTGCTGTGGAGGTGGAGGCAGTAGGACATACCTACCCCAGAGCTTAGAACAATGCTTGGCACACAGTAAGCGCTTAACAAATACCGTAATTATTATTATTTCCCCTTGTAGACATTGGTGATTGAGCAAGCCTCCCCTGAATGGCTGGAACTCAAGAAAAGGAGGCAACCAAAGATTCGTGGACAAAACGTGCAAGAAATTTTCTCTCGAACACAGTCACATTAATGAGTGCGGGATCAATGCTGGCAGCGTTATTTTGCCGACTGAAGGACAACTTTACTGGCCGGTCATCATAACGACCACCAGGAATAGCTACTCCTTAGCTGTCTTAGGACAATTTTATAGAAAGCCGTGGTCTACTTTTGCTTGGACTTTGTAAGGACAAAGACAGACTGTAAGCCCGTCAAAGGGCAGGGACTGTCTCTATCTGTTACCGATCTGTACATTCCAAGTGCTTAGTACAGTGCTCTGCACATAGTAAGCGCTCAATAAATACTATCGAATGAATGAATGAACATGGGTTCAAGAGCAGCTAAGTGAGTTAGTCGTTCAAAGAGAGGGATTCCACAGAGCCTGCCCATTGCCCAAGCTTAATTGGCTGTAATTCTCTCTAGACTGTAAATTCATTATGGCCAGAGAACTTGCTGCCAATTCTGTTGTACTGTACTTTCCCCCAAGTGCACAGTTCAGTGCTCTGCACATAGTAAGTGCTCAATAAATATCATCGATTAAGTGGTCACAGACTTGATTATCCTGTGGACAATCTCTGTTGGCTTGATTGCTTGTCATTTCCATCCTCTTTAGAGGGCCAACTGATTGCAGTTGATTGCAGTTTTGAGCCAGGAATTGGGAAATGCGGTCCGGCCAGCACATTTTAGGAAGCCAGAAAGATCTGATAGCCCATATGGCTGGCAGCTGATGACAGCAACAACAACTGGAGATTGGAACGGGAAGAGATGCAAACACCAGGCCCAGCCAATACCGAGCCTGCCAGGGCCTGTTATCCTGACAGCTCATCTCCGGGAAAGAATGATTTGTCAAGTGAACCCGATTTCTATGTCACTGACCATCCAATCAGGGCTCGACAGCTCTGCAACAGCCCCGTCCTTTTAGCCGAATTATCTGGTCCGTTCAGCTGCGTCTCCTGAAATGTAGAGAGGAGAGAGGGGGGCCAAAGAGGAGAGACAGAGGGCAGCCAGAGAGGGGCCAAACCGAGAAGCTGAACACTCATGCACACAACAGATTGAAGGGGGGAAAGAAAAAGAGGCACGCTTTCTTGGGAATCAAGGCTGAAGAAGAAGAGGTTGTGGCATTCGAGTATCTTGGGGTCTGATACTCAGAACCCTACAATAATAATAACAATAACGTTGGTATTTGTTAAGTGCTTACTATGTGCCAAGCACTGTTCTAAGCACTGGGGTAGATACAGGGTAATCACGTCGTCCTGAGGCTCACAGTCTTCATCCCCATTTTCCAGATGAGGTAACTGAGGCACAGAAAAGTTAAGCGACTCGCCCGCAGTCGCACAGTTGACAAGTGGCAGAGCCGGAATTCGAACCCATGACCCCCGCCTCCCAAGCCTACGAGGAGCAGCTAGAAGGAGAGACGGGGGAATCAATTCATCAGTCCATCAGTGGTATTTACTGAGCACTTAACTGTGTGTAGAGCACTAAACTAAGCCACGGGGAAGTACCATAGAATGAGTAGACCCGAGTCAGACAATAAAATGAATTACAGGAACGGGAAGCAAGTAGGTACGTATGTAAGTGCCGCGGTGGTGGACAGAAAAGTAAAGCAACTAGGGAGGGAAAACGGGGTGGGGAGATGAGAGATTGGCCGCTGAGTTCCTACTACAATCAGGCCTCACACTTCAATCCTCTAATTCCAATCTACTTAACATATCTCAACCTCATCTGTCATTGACGACCCCTTGCCCATGTCCTCCCTCTGGCCTGGAATCCCTAGAGAAGCAGCGTGGCTCAGTGGAAAGAGCCCGGGCTTGGGAGTGAAAGGTCGTGGGTTCTAATCCCAGCTCCGCCGCTTGTCAGCTGTGTGACTTTGGGCAACTCACTTGACTTCTCTGTGCCTCAGTTCCCTCATCTGGAAAATGGGGATTAAAACTGAGCCCCACGAGGGACCTGATCACCTTGTATCCTCCAGCGCTTAGAACAGTGCTTTGCACATAGTAAGCGCTTAACAAATACCAACATCATCATTATTATTATTCCCTGTCCCTTCATATCCAACAGACTAGCACTCTCCCCACCTTCAAAGCCCTATTAAAATTACATCTCCTCCAAGAAATATTCCCTAAGCCCTCTTTTCCCCTATTTGCCCTCCATTCTGGGTTGCCCTTGCACTTATGTACCTATTTTTACACTTTGACATTTCCCCATCTGTAATTTATTTTAATGTCTGCTTTCTCCTCTAGATTGTTAACTCCTTGTGGGCAAGGCTTAAGTTTACCAACTCTACTGTACTCTCCCAAGTGATTAGTACAGTGCTCTGCATACATGAAAGCACTTAAATACCACTAAAGCATTATTTACAGCTTCCTGGAAAATATATGATTTTAGTGGCACTTTGAAAGAGAGAGCAGTGGTCAGTCTGATATGAAGGGGGAGGGAGTCCCAGGTAGAAGGGAGAGCGTGAACAAGTGGTCAAACATGAGAGGGATGAAATAGAGGCACAATAAGTAGGTTGGTCTTAAAGGAAAGAAGTATGTGGGCTGGGCTGAAGTAGGAGATTAGATAAGGTTGGGGGTTAAAAGCTGATTGAGGGCTTTTAAAGCCAATAGTGGGGAGTTTGACCCGAACACAGGATGGGCAACCAAGGAAATTATGTTCTCCATGGGGGAATAACCTGGGCTGTCCAGATGGGCTTCAAAGGTTGCTTTGCTGTAGCCACTGAGCCAAAGCTACCCAGACTCACAGCACAGCTAGGCTTTGTTCGTGTAAAGCAGACTGGAAAGAGAAAGTAGAGCGGGAGTGTGAACTGTAAAAATAAATCCTTCAGCTGTCCACAGGTAAAGCAAACAGGGGCTCCCAGTCATACCCAGAGAACAGAGCAGCACAGTAGGAAAAATCCTATGACAGAAGGGGACAGTGTCTCTCTGCTCCAGGAGAATAGACCGCTCTCTGTAAGCGTTGGGAGACGTGTCTGAGAGGGCGGCTCTCAGACTTGTTGGCTGGGCCAGTGGAACTCGGGGACATGACAGGCAGGAGACAGGCTACATGACCATAGGGAAGGGGAATTTGGAAGGGTCTGGCGTGGGCGTGGAGCGCCCACAGGAAGGGTGAGATACTTGCTTCCGCAGCCGCTGCATGAGAACTTGGCCTAATGGAAAGAGCACAGGCCCATCTGTCAGGGGCCTGGGTTCTAATCCCGACTCTGCCAGTCACTTGCCGTGTGACCCGGAGCAAGTCCCTTAAGGAGGCTGAGACGCAGAGAAGTTATCAGTAAAATGGGGATTCAATGCCCTTTCCCCTTCTTATACTGTGAGCCCCCTGTGGGACAGGGATTGTCCAATTTGATTTACTTGTATCTAGCCAAGCACTTAGAACAGTGCTTGACACAGAGTAAGTACTTAATAAATGTAATGATAAGGAGGAGGGAGGAGGAAGAAGAAAGATGACGACGATGACACAGTGGACCATCCCCTTCTCCTGGAAACGTGCTCACACCTTGGTTTCTCTGACAGTGAGCTCTCCTGGTTCTCCTCCTATCTCTCTGGCAGCTCTTTCTCAGTCTCTTTTGCGGGCTCCTCCCCTACCTCACCTTCAAATTGGTGGGTTCCCCTCAAGGCTCAGTTCTGGATCCCTTTCAACCTGCACCCACTCCCTGGAGAAGCTCAACTCATCTTATGTTCCTACGGCTACAACGACCAACTCTACGAGAATGATTCCCAAATCTACCTCTCCAGTCCTGGCCTCTCTCCATCACTGCGGCCTCACATTTCTTCTTGCCCTCAGGACATCTTCATTTGGATGTCCTGCCAATACTTCAAACTCAACATGACTAAAACTGACCTCATCTTCCTACCGAAACCTCTCCTCCCCCGATTCTCCCACCACCGTTGACAACACCAACATCCTCCTGGTCTTAAAATCTTGCCACCTTGGCATGATCCTCGGCTCCTCCCTCCTCCAACCGGTATATTCATTCAGTCACCAAATTCTGTTGGTACTTTCCCAACATCTCCAGAAGTTAGCCCTCCCTCTGCCACAGTGTTGTTCCAAACGTTTGTCATATCTTGTCTCGACTACTGCATGAACTGATCCCCCTATAGCTACTGCTAGTGGCCCCGCCACCAACCTCTCCCCTCTGCTTTCATATTTCCCTTTGCTGCCCAGTTTTTTTTTTATGGTATTTGTTAGGTGCTTATTATGTGCAAGGCACTGTACTAAGTCCTGGGGTAGGTACAAGCTAATCATATTGGACACAGACCATGACCCACGTGGGGCTCCCGGTCTTAATGTCCATTTTACACATGATAAGCAGTATGGTCTAGTGGATAGACCATGGGACTGGGAGTCATAAGGACCTGGCTTCTAATCCCTGCTCCATCACACGTCTGCTGCCTGACCCTGGGCAAGTCACTTCACTTCTCTGGGCCTCAGTTCTCTGTTCTGTAAAATGGAGATTAAGACTGTGAGCTCCACGTGGGACAACCTGATGACCTTGTATCTACTCCTGTGCTTAGAACAGCGCTTGGCATATAGAAAGCATTTAACAGATAGCATTGTTATTATTATTTATCAATCCCTAATTTTAAAGATGAGGTGACTGAGGCACTTGGAAGTTAAATGACTTGCCCAAGGTCACACAGCGGAGCCAGCATTGGAACTCAAGTCCTGATTCCTAGGCCCATGCTCTTTCCCATAGGCCATGCTGCTTCTGTATTCACTGAGTGCTTCCTGTGTGCAGAGCACTGTACTACACCCTTGGGAATGTGCTTCTAAAATATCGTTCTGTACACCTCTCACCATTCCTCAAATATCTCCAGAGGTTGCCCTTTCATCTCCCTCTCACCATGGGCTTTAAGTCACTCAGTCGGTTCTCTCTCCCACCACTTTTCCTCACTCTCCCACTACAACTCAGCCCGCATACTCCGATCATCCGACACCAACTTACTCACTGGGTCTGGCGCTGATCTCTCTTGCCTTTTTGACTCCTTGCTCACATCCTCCCTCCTGTCTGGAACTCCCTCCCTCTTCAACAACCCGTTATCCTCTCTATCTTCCAAGTCCTGCTAAACTTAAATCTCCTCCAGGAGGACTTCACTCACTAATCTCTCATCTTTCCCATCCTATTTCCCCTTTCCATTGCATCACCTGCCCTCTCGGCACACAGGTTCTCCCCGTGCCCACATCACTTAATATTTTTATATGCGCTTGCTTCCTTTACTAGTGGTTTATTCTTCATGCTTTTCTCCCCGTTCAGCTGTCAACTCCTTGGGGGTAGAAATCGGGTCCACTTACTCTCTTGTGCTCTCCTGTATATGGTAAGCATCCAATAAATAGCATCCATCGATTGGTGACTGCATCTGGCAATCCCTGCAAAATACCAAAGACTTCCACGGGCCAAATAAAATGGTTATATTCTGCTTCCTGGATTACCTATTCAGTGGACCCTGCATACGAGTGATGATAACAATAATAATAATAACTGTGGTATTGTTAAGTGCTTACTATGTGGGAACCACTAAGCCCTGGGGTGTAGTCAACATATCCCATCAGACTCATCCCTGTCCCACATGGGATCCCCAGTCCATGTAGGAGGATACCCCGACCTCCTTTTGACTGGGGCTCCTGAACATTCCCCTTCCCTAGCCTCCTCCAAACTGTCGCTATATTAGCGATATTGGACCCGTGAATGGCACTGGCGCTGGTGAGGGGGCTGTCCCAGGCGTATCTCTCCATGTTATAAATTACAGAGGGAGCCCTCCTTGGATGAAAATATTAGGGAGAGTTGTGCCCCAACCGACTGGAACCGCTCGGAGATGATTTTGGCAGCACCTGTGGAGGAGACGGCCCGCGGGGGAGAGACCTGGGCACATCCTGAAAGAGCCGCATTGTATATGGCGGGAGAAAAAATGTGTTTTTCCAATCTGCAGCAGGAAGCCCGGGAGATGTTGAATTTATTCATGGAGGGACACAATATTCTCTCAGAAACGCGGTGAGGAGTGGCCACTCCCGACTCATCGAGGGACTGAGGAGACACTGTGCCGCTCCAACTCCACATTCAAAGGGACTCCTGTGTGCCCAGACCCGATTCCCCCCCAGGTAGCTAGTTGTGCATGGCGATACTCAGCTTGCTGGTGCCGCCCTCCGAGGGTACACGCGCCCCTCTCTGGGCGCTCCAAGTTCCAAGACACAATGAAGACAAGAAGCCTCCTGTACTCAACCGCAGCAGTTTGGGGGCAACCGCCCGTGGTGAGCAACGGGACAGAGGTTTGCTTGTGATCGATCAACAGGAAGCTCGGAGGGTTGGCTCCCTGGAGCCGGTTAACTGCCAGGCCCCCGGGACAACTCCCGCCTTGCTGGCTCTGGGAAGCGAAACACACCCAACGAACCCGAATCAGGGGATCGGCCATTGCCCTGGCCTCATTCTTTCCTCCCACCGCAAGAAAGCAGGCAGGACAGAGAGAGGGCAGCAGGGCCTAGAGGATAGAGCACCGGCCTGGAAGTCAGAAGGACCCGAGTTCTAATCCCGGCTCCCGCCACTTGTCTGCTGTGTGACCTTGGGCGAGTCACTTCACTTCTCTGGGTCTCAGGTCACAGATTTAGACTGTGAGCCCCATCTGGAAACAGGGCCCGTTTCCAACCTGATTAGATTGTTTCTACCCCAGCGCTGGCACACAGTAAGCACGTGGCTCAGTGGAAAGAACACGGGCTTGGGAGTCAGAGATCATGGGTTCGAATCCCGGCTCCGCCACTTGTCAGCTGTGTGACTGTGGGCAGGTCACCTAACTTCTCTGTGCCTCAGTTACCTCATCTGTAAAATGGGGATGAAGACCGGGAGCCCCACTTTGAATCCCCCCCAGTGCTTAGAACAGTGCTTTGCACATAGTAAGCGCTTAACAAATACCACCATTATTATTAACGTATACCACAACTGTCCACGATGTGTGGACAGAGGTAAAGTTGGACAACATGGCTGGAAAGACGTTGGCTTCGAAGTGAAAAGCCCAAATTCCTCTTCCTGAACCATTTCTTGGGGGAGCCAAGCTTTCCTTTCAGGGAATTGGAAAACCTTTCCAGGCACTGGCATTTAGTTAATTGCACCTCTGAAAATGACACGGCAGAGCTGATCCTCCTGGAGGTCCACGTCTGGCTTCCTTAGGGATCTCTACCAACAGATTATAACCCGCCCATCAACACCTTAATTGCCCTGAGGATCAGGGAGCAAAGCACCAAAGTGATAAACTTTAAATTGGGCCTCCTGATACAAACACTTCAGAAGCAGCACGCTCTAGCGGATAGAGGACGGGTCCGGGAATCAGAAGGACCTGGGTCCCGGCTCTGCCACTAGTCTGCCGGGTGATCTTGAGCAAGTCACTGAACTTGGCTGGGTCTCAGTTACCCTATCTGTAAAATGGGGATTAAGATGGTGCGGTCCACGTGAGACAGGTACTACATCCAACCTGATTAGCTTGTATGTAACCCAGCTTAGTACATAGCGAGCACTTAAATACCCTTAAAAAAAAATCATCACATGCACCCCATTGATTCTGGTGGCAAAGATCACATTCTTTCCACCTCAGTCCCTTATCGTGACCAAACCAGGATAGGGTACTATCGATCGTTACTGGTTACAGAGTGCTCACTCTATGAGAGCACTGTACTAAGAGCTTGGGAGTTGCCATAAAATACATTTCCGGCCCACAAGGAGCTTACAGTCTCTCGTGTGACTGTAAAGCTCTATCTAAAGTGGGATTGGGATAGATTCTTAGGCTCCTCCAGGAAATGCTATTAAGGAGGTGTACCAGATGACAGGGAGACATCTCCCAAAATAGACTGTAAACTCCTCAAGGTCAGGGATCCTGATTACCAACCCTTTTGTATGGTGCTCTCCCAAGCATTTAGTACAGTGCTGTGCACACGATAAGCACTCAGTAATATCACTGACCGATTGACGGGATTCTAGAACGAAGAGGAACTATCCACAAACTAGGACATCGATGCTGGAAGCTCTTCACACCTGAATGGGTAGTATTTGTTAAGCTCTTATTCTGTGTCAGTCACTGTACTAAGCACTGGGGTGAATACAAGATAATCAGGACAGGCGCAGTCCTGGGTCCACATGGCGCTCACGGTCTAAGAAGGAGAGACAACTGCTATTGCATCCCCATTTTACAGATGCAGCGAAGGAGGCCCAGGGAAGTTAAGGGCTTGACCAAGATCACACAGTAGGCAAGTGACTGAGCTGGGATTGGACCCCAGGCCCAGGCTTTTTCCACTAGGCCAGCTGGTGATATCCTGGATACACCCAATTCTTTCAATAAGATCCTCAATACCTCCCCACCCCGACGGCCATTAAAATGCAGCGAGCTCCACTGACCGACTCCCCTCTGGACAGTAAGATGCAGCGATAGCATCTGTCAACTCTGCTGAACCGTACTCTCCTAAGGGCTTAGTACAATGCTCTGCACAAAGTAAGCATTCAATACATAACATTGACCTCAGGAAGGCCAAAGATAGAGCAAGGCTGTAAACTCGCTGTGGGCAAGGAAGGTATCTGTTTATTGTTATATTGGACTCTTCCAAGAGCTTAGTACAGTGTTCCGCACACAGTAAGCACCCAATAAATATGTTTGAATGAATGAATGGCTTCTCAGCTGGCCCCATCGGCGCTTTAACAAAGAACTAAAGTCCCAGAGGTGACCGAGAGTTCACAGTCCCTGTGCTTGGGTAAGGGAATTTCTCTCGACCACCAGAAAAAAACAGTGTTCTCTTCCCTACCAGACAGGTTGGTCACTCCCTCGTCCCCTACAAAAAAGTCTCATCATTTTGGTATAATGAGCTCTGTGATGGAAAGGATTATATCTTTGACCTGTACTATATTCTCCTAGGTACTTAATAGTGTTCTTCACAGAGTAGGTGCTTTAGAAGTATAATGATAATAATAAGAATGGTTTTTGTGAAGCACTAATGTGCCAATCACTGCACTAAGCAATGGGGTAGGTACAAGATCATCAGGTCCCAACTGGGGCTCACAGTCTAAGTAAGAAAGAGAACAGGTTTTGAATCCCCATCTTGCAGATGAGGGAACTGAGGCACAGAGAATTTAAGTGTCTTGCCCGAAGTCGCACAGCGCACAAGGGGCAGAGCCGACATTAGAACCCAAGTCTCCCAGGTCTGTGCTCTTTCCACTAGGCCAGTTACTGATGTATCGAAGTCTTCTTGCTAGCTCAGTTGTATCCTGGGTCAAATGTGTTCTCTTTCACAATATTTCTAAATAATAATGTTGGTATTTGTTAAGCGCTTACTATGTGCCGAGCACTGTTCTAAGCGCTGGGGTAGACACAGGGTAATCAGGTTGTCCCACGTGGGGCTCACAGTCTTAATCCCCATTTTACAGATGAGGGAACTGAGGCACAGGGAAGTTAAGTAACTTGACTCCTGTCCTCCCTAACCCACTCAGATGTGTGCAGGCATTTTTGATGTCTGTAGTCTTCCGCGCCTACTGTTCATGTCATCATCAATAGCTGTCTGTAAACTGGATGTGGGCAGGGAATACGTCTATTTATTGTTATTTTGTACCCTCCCAAGCACTTAGTACAGAACTCTGCACACATTAAGTGCTCAGTAAATGCGACTGAATATAATTTATAATTTTCTCTCTTCCCCATTAGGGCGAAGCTCCTCAAGAGCAGGGCATATACATAAGCTCTTTGTGGGCAGGAAAGGTGACTATCAAGTGTGTTGTATTGTACTCACCAAGTGCTTAGTACAGTGCTCTGCACAGCAATAAGAGCTCAATAAATACCACAGATTGATTCATTCTCTATTTTTCTTGGTCTTCCTCACTGGTGGGTCACTGCTAAGTACCGGAGATGGGGCTAATTGGAAATCCCTATGGAGTTCAAATTTCCACTGCCCCCTCCACACACACGTACACACGCATCTGGTCCTCTCACCCTGAGGTATTTCGGGAGGCTTTCATAGAGTGTTTTTCAGGCTCAGCCTCTGGGGAAGCCCATCTTGGCCTCCCCCAATTGGGAAGCCATGCCGTTCACGCACGTTTCACGATCACTTCACAGAACAGCTCGCGGTGCGGGCTGCAGGCGCTTGTCCAGAGGCTTCTGGGAGCCTGGAGGGGTGGAGTCCCCAGGAGATCTGGCCCCTTTCGTTACCTAATCTCTTCATGGAACAAATGTTCATGGAGAGATAAGCGGTTTAAAATCCCTCTCTGGAGTCTGTGTAGCCTATCTAATTAAATCGGACACGCAAACGAGGCAAAACAAAGTGTTCGGCGGCGGCTGCAGTCAACGAGCCCCGTACTCACTGATGGCGGCTGACCACCCTCTGATATCCTCTTTCTAGGTGGCTGGGCCGGACCAGAAGCAGCAAGCATTTCAATCTCCAGGGTTCAGGGACAGCTAAAGAACTAGCTGGACAAGAGGGTCATTATCTGATCCGTTATAAATATCTGTTCTCCTGCTCCATCTGCAACCGGAACTGTGTCCTATCTGATTGTCTTTTACCTACCCGTGCTGAACATATAGTAAGTGCTAAACAAATATCACAGTTATCATTATTATCAAATTGCAAGTGACATGCAGATCAACCTGGGTCCACTGGCCCTGAATAAAAACACAGTGAACCCAACAGTAGGAGAGCACGAGATTTGGGGTGGAAGGAATAGCGGAAATAAAGCAAAATCCCTGCCCCGAATCTCTCACGATACTGATACATCTGCTGCGGGCAGCAAGCAAGGTCCAGGCGTAGGGTTAAGGAAAAAGTTGTGGGCGGAGTTCCAGAAATGTGGGTCAATAATAATAATGTTGGTATTTGTTAAGCGCTTACTATGTGCGGAGCACTGTTCTAAGCGCTGGGGTAGATACAGGGTGATCAGATTGTCCCACGTGGGGCTCACAGTTTTAATCCCCATTTTACAGATGAGGGAACTGAGGCTCAGAGAAGTTAAGTGACTTGCCCACAGTCACACAGCTGACAAGTGGCGGAGCGGGGATTCGAACCCCTGACCTCTGACTTCCAAGCCCGGGCTCTTTCCACTGAGCTTGCACCGCTAATCTGTGCTGAACATGAAGCTGGGAACAAAGAACCAACTCTGAGATACCCACAGTTTCAGAGAGCAGCACCTCTAGGTGCTCCAACTCAGGCAGTGCTCCAGAGATGATGGAAAGCACCTCTGGGTGCTCCTGCTCGGGGCAGGGCTCCAGGGACCACAGGCAGTATCTCCCGTTGCCCCCGCTCAGGTCAGTGCTCTGGGACTAAGGCCCACACCTCCGGGTGCTCCTGCTCGGGACAGTGCTCTGAGACCGTGGGCAATACCTCCGGTTGCTCCTGCTGGGGCAGCTCTCTGGGACCGTGGCCAGCGCCTCTGGGTGCTCCCGCTCGGGACAGTGCTCTGAGACTGTGGGCAGCATCTCCAGGTGCTCTCGCTCGGGACAGTGCTCTGGGACAATGCGCAGCACCTCCGGGTGCTCCTGCTCGGGACAGTGCTCTGAGACCGTGGGCAATATCTCCGGGTGCTCCTGCTGGGGCAGCTCTCTGGGACCGTGGCCAGCGCCTCTGGGTGCTCCCGCTCGAGACAGTGCTCTGAGACTGTGGGCAGCATCTCCAGGTGCTCTCGCTCGGGACAGTGCTCTGGGACAATGCGCAGCACCTCCGGGTGCTCCTGCTCGGGACAGTGCTCAGAGACCGTGGACAATACCTCCGGGTGCTCCTGCTGGGGCAGCTCTCTGGGACCGTGGCCAGCGCCTCTGGGTGCTCCCGCTCGAGACAGTGCTCTGAGACTGTGGGCAGCATCTCCAGGTGCTCTCGCTCGGGACAGTGCTCTGGGACAATGCGCAGCACCTCCGGGTGCTCCTGCTCGGGACAGCGCTCAGAGACCGTGGGCAATACCTCCGGGTGCTCCTGCTGGGGCAGCTCTCTGGGACCGCGGCCAGCGCCTCTGGGTGCTCCCGCTCGGGACAGTGCTCTGAGACTGTGGGCAGCATCTCCAGGTGCTCCCGCTCGGGACAGTGCTCTGGGACTATGGGAAGCGCTTCCCAGATGCTCCTGCTCAGGGCAGTGCTCCAGGATGACGGAACCTGCTCTGAGTCCTCCTTCCACGTGCACGCAATTCACCCGGTCAATTGTTCCGGGTGACGGCAACCCGACAGTGAAATCCGCAGGAAATTAAGTTTATTGACTCGGCTCTTTGAAACCACCCAGAGCTAATATATTTACATGTGTTCTCGGAGCCAGTGGGACTACATACTTTATTTGCGATGCCTATTTTCAGAGCTTTTAAAAGGCCACAGTCCTATAGATCGGAGGTGGTTTAGAGCGGCCATACTCACTCTTTATCCCTTCCAGATTTCGAAGGAGGAGAAGGATAACGGTTGGAACCAACACCCTCCAGATCGGTGACAATAATAATATTTGCGATGTCTGTTAAGGGCTTACCGCGCGCCAAGTACTGTACCGAGCACTGCAGTAGATACAAGGTAATGGGGTTCGTCGTCATCCTTATCCCCCGTGGGGCTCCCAGTCTAGCTAGGAGGGAGAACGGATATTTAATCCCACTTTACAGATGAGGAAAAGGAGGCACAGAGCGGCGTGGCTCAGTGGAAAGAGCCCGGGCTTCGGAGTCGGAGGTCATGGGTTCGACTTCCGGCTCTGCCACTTGTCAGCTGTGCGACTGTGGGCGAGTCACGTCACTTCTCTGGGCCTCGGTTACCTCATCTGGAAAATGGGGATTAACTGGGAGCCTCACGTGGGACAACCTGATTCCCCTGTATCTCCCCCAGGGCTTAGAACAGTGCTCTGCACATAGTAAGCGCTTAACAAATACCAACATTATTATATTTGTTCGGTGCCTGCAACGTGTCAACACTGTTCTAAGCTCTGGGGTAGCTACGACTTAATTAGCTTGGACACGGTCCCTGTCCCCCATGAGACTCACGGTCTACGTAGGAGGGAGTACAGGAGAACTGAGGCGCAGAGTGGGAAAGGAACTTGCCCAAGGTCACACAGCAGGCAAGTGCCAGAGATCACCGGAACTCATATTTCCTCACCGCCGTGCCTATGCTCTTTCCGCTGGCCCCGGGGGCCCTATAAATTACTGTGCCGAGGTAACAGGATCGGACCCAGACTTTTCTTAAGAGAACTAGCGAGAGAAAATGCCCCCTGCGCACTTCCATCCTCGGTTTCGTTTTTCTGGCCCTTCTCAAGGTGGCGGGTACGGAAGGGAAAGTCCCAGGAGCAGTGTCATTTGCAGCTTGGCATTGGAGCCTCAACCATATCCCAGCTGGAAATTCAGTCAGAAGCCTTTGTGATTGGCCCAAAGCAACGTGGCTCAGTGGAAAGAGCCCGGGCTTGGTCATGGGTTCGAAGCCCGGCTCTGCCACTTGGCAGCTGTGTGACTGTGGGCAGGTCACTTCAGTTCTCTGGGCCTCAGTTCCCTCATCTGTAAAATGGGGTTTAAGACCATGAGCCCCATGTGGGACAACCTGATTTCCCTATATCTACCCCAGCGCTTAGAACAGTGCTCTGCACATAGTAAGTGCTTAACAAGTACCAACATTATTATTACTATCATTATTCTCCTCTAGAAATAATAGCAATCAGAGTCGGGACCACGTGTCCCGGAGACAGAACATTGCTTTCGTGGGCTTCCGATCACTTGGTTCCCACCCACCCTCGCTATCAAAAAGGTACTGCTGGAGTCCTGCAGTCCGGCTGGGACTACCCCACCGGAGGACAGCACGGCCTAATGGATAGAGCACGGGCCTGGGTTCCAATCCTAACTTTACCACTTGTCTGCTGTGTGGCTTTGGGCAAGTCACTTCACTTCTGTGCCTCAGTTCCCTCTTCTGTAAAATGGGGATTGAGGCTGTGAGCCCCACGAGGGACAGGGATTGTGTCCAACTTGATTTGCTTGTATCCACCCCAGCGCTTAGTACAGTGCCTGGCTCAGAGGAAGTGCTTAACAAATACAATTATTATTATTAATGAAACAATGGGAAGCTGGAGCTGCCACCCCAAGGAATGGTAGGTGGGGAGCTGGAATAAGGATACACCAAAGTAGATGCCACATTTTCTCTGTCCCGGAAAACACTCAGCCTTTGGGTGCCCTGATGCCCGTATATCTGGTGATATCGCAATTAGGAATGAGGCCAGAAGGTAGTTCTCTTGTGGCAGAAGTCTCTTGTGTCAAAGCCCACTATCCAAAACACTCAAGAAGAGTGGTGGGGGTTGTTTGGGAGCAGAATCCCCTCCTGGGGGGTTGTGTGTGGGTACACGATTAAAGAACTTAAGTCACTCCCTCTTGTCCTCAAAATGCCTTTTAAAAGAGACCACGTGATGGTCCCGCATTAGACATAATGGCGAGCATCGTGGCCCAAAGAAAGAGCTTGAGCTTGGGAGTCAGATAAACTGGGTCCTAATCCTGGCTCTGGGCCTCTGTTCCTTCCTTGTAAAATGGAGAATAAATACTTGTTCTCCCTCCTAATTGAACTGTGGGCTCTGTGTGGGCCAGGGACTGTGTCTGATCTGATTATCTTGTATTTACCCTAGCACTAGCACACAGTAAGCACTTAAATATCACAATCATTATTATTATGATCAATGATAATAATATTGATAATAAATCACAGCCCCCAGTTTGGGGTGACTACACAGGGAAAGAGCACAATATAGTTGACACGTCACTGATGAAGATGTGAATCCCTCTGACATTTTTTTTTTAATATTGTCAAGGGCTTACTGTGCATCGAGCACTCTTCTAAGTCCTGTTCTAAGACTTTCAGTCTGGCTGTGGTTTCTCCACCCCATCTCCATCCAAACTGTAGGCGAGCAGTCCTCCCCCTTCAGCTGACATTGGACCGGACCAAAGCGGCTGAGCAGGAATCCACCCCGTGGCCGCCCTCCATTTTTTCCCTCTGCAAATCGGACAGACGCACAGGGTCGATGCCATAATGATAACCTCGGACGGGAATCCTCTCATCAGCCTCTGGAAGATTTCAGGGACCGTTCCAGGAGTAACGAATCATTTCGGGGCCGCTCGAGGTGCTAAGAGGGTAGCATGGCATACTCTGGAGTGGGGTACAGGTGGCACAATCAAATTGCAAATTCGGACCACCCCCGAGAAGCTTTAGCGAAGAAATGCCCCCAGACTCACTGCCATTACCTACCTGTGGGAAAATATTACATCATACTGAAGCTTTAGGACTAAAAAGCATAAAATGCTGAGCTACCTTTAAGAGCCTCTTTGATATTCTGCTCTGAAATGCTCCATTGTTCCACCCCACTTCCTCCATTCCTGTTTTGCTCCTTAACCACAATGCTTCTTTTCTGCTCATCGCATCTGACAATATTTAGACATAAATGAGGCCTGATACATATCTTGCAGGGTTTGGATAGTGATTCCACTTGATGTGCTAACCTTTTGCCACGAAATAATAAAACATAAGCCTGACACAACACCAGGAGGCTGAGGTATTCTCTCCCGTCTCTCTCCAGTTGCAGCATTTATATCGCTCCTCACTGTGAAGAGGCAATCTCACCAATGGTTAGTCCCGCTTGGAGTCAGGCATTTCCCTTTTGGACTCCCTCCTCCCAGCTCCTTTCGAGAGAGCATGCCCTTACCAGCTCCACACCTAGTCCCCTTCCCCTTAAGGAAAATGTTATTTGTTTCTAGTCTGGAGAGGAAAAGACTGAGGGAGGCAAGTGAGCTCATTTTAATTAGCTGCCAGCCCAGCCTCCCACAGCTTGGCTTTTCTACATGACCCACCAGCCTTAGGTCTCCCAGGCCCTTGCAAACATGAATTAAGTATATGACCCTCCTACAAGTCAGAGGGGGCTTCCACCCAGAGAGAGAGAATATGGAAAGGAGACATGTGGAGATGGGTACTTTCTGTCCTCACCAGAGATTCTGCCAGGGACAAAGTCTAAACGCAACCTGCGACTCTCCCCCAGACACTGGCTATATCTCAAGCCCACCCTTCTCCATTCAGCCCCCCTTCCCTGAACTCCTCTTCCTGGCTCCCTGTGCGCGTCTCCTCCCCGGAGAAGGGACCATACTACACTGCTTCGCTTGAATCCCCCCTCCTAGGGCTGGGGTGCAGACGGACACCTACTGATAGCCTGATCCCCAGATCCCACCCCTCCTAGGAGCGGGCCAACCATTCGCGACTCAAGGACGAGCTTTTTAAAGAGGAAGAGAGGAACCCAAGACCCTCGAAATGAGCTTCAATTACCAGGGCAAAGCAGGTGCTATAGGTGATATTACTAGACGGTTACGCTAAACCTTGGGGTGAGATGAAATAAAGACACATGCCATAGCAGGATCATTTGAGGGGGGAGGCAGTGGAGGGAGAGAGAGAGAGAGAGAAAAGAGAAGGTACCTTTTAAATGTTTGGGGATGGAGAAAGGACCCTCTCCAATGATAACTTTAAAAGTCAGGGGGGGGAGGAGAGAGAGAAAAGAGGGAAAAAGAGAAATTGATAGTAACCCTCTCCAAGGATCCTTGAGAAAGAGAGGAGAGGAGAGACTCTTTCCAAGGATACCTTATAAATGCTCCTGGGTTATCTGTCATTATTCCAGAGAAACCTTCAGTTAATGGGTCCATAGAACACCTCTACAAAGCCATCTGGTCTTTCTGGTTGCTAGTCTTTATCATTTTCCAAACATCACTGGTTGGTTCCTAATTGATTTTATATTATGTCCCTTACCAGAAGTAAGAATACCATGTTTACTGGGGTGGCACACAGAGGCCAGGCCTATTCTTACTGCTGTATTTAATGCTGCTGCTAATCATGGAGATTAGACTAAAACAATTACAACAGCTAATTAAAGAACAATGCGGTTTTTGGCATCTTTTCTCAGACGGCACTACTGGGAATTCCTAACTCAGGCAAAGCAGGGATAATTAAAAACCGAGCTCTGGTTTCCCAGCTTCGGCAGCTGGATCATGCTGATTAAACTGCAAATAAAACACATGAAACCAACACTTTGTAGTCTATCCAATTTCACTTAAAAGGGCTTTTAACTGATTCATAAACAGAGAAACCGTCAACGGCAAATTATTTAACTAGAGCCGGGTACTCAGTCATCTCTGCTACGTTCATATCCCATCTCCCCAGCCCGGACCCTCACTGCGGCACGGTACGTGAAGGGTTCCTGGGCCAGAGCAACCACTGGATCAAGTAGTGTAAGCACTTTCTGAGGACACTGCTTTGCTCAAGGAGTGAGCTGGCTTGGGCTTCGTAATACTAAGTAACACCATCTGTGTGTGGGTAACACAAAAGCCCATATCAACGCTCTATTTCTTGGAGGAGCAGGGTGTGGCCTGTCGGCCCTGAGGAATCTTCTCAGCTGGCTTAGCAGCTGGATCTCATACCCACAGTCTCCTACGCTCTTCAGCTCCCGTTCCAGTCGCTGCCTGACACCTCGGGCAAGAGAGCTGATGTTGGTACCTGATGGGTGAGATTTGGTAGGCAGCCTCCGGACAGCATCGACAATCTACGGGGAAGTGGCGTGGTCTTGCTGAAAGTCCACAGGTTTAGGAGACAGAGGACCTGGGTTCTCAACCCACTCTGCCACTTGCCTGCTGAGTGATCTTGGGCAAGCCACTTAATTTCTCTGTGCTCCAGTTACCTCATCTGTAAAAAGCGGATTAAGACTGGAAACCACAGGTAGGACAGGGACCGTGTCCAACCTGATTAACTTCTATCTGCCCCGGTGCTTAGAACAGTGCTTGGCGCAAGTACGATAAGGATTATAACAATATCATTACTATTATCCTGGGAAAATAAATCAATGCACTTCTCTGTGCTTCAGTTTCCAGATCTGTAAAATGGAGATTCGTTAGCTGTTCTCCTTCCACTTAATCTGGGGGTCCCATGTGGGACAAGGATTGTGTTCAACCTGATTATCTTATAACTACCCCAGCACTTAGTACAGTGATTGGCACATAGTAAGCACTGAACAAAAAGCCCCATTACTACACAAGGACAAACCAGCATCCTCTCATGACAAATGTATCATGGCAGAAACAGCATGGAAAGACAAGTCTCTGAATCTTGGTTATCCAAACCGAGATCAGTCAGAAGGTTTGTAAGAGTACAGAGAGCTGAGCAAAACTGGGCTCACATCTGGGACGGACAAATCCAGTTCTTTTCAAGTATCCTAACTTTCTATTTGCTGAACAAGCCTTGAGTAAAATTCATTTGGCAACAGGTTTTCTCCTATTTCTTTTTTAATGGGGAACTTTCTTCCTTAAAGCTAAACCTAAAAAAGAGGGCAACTTCAGAAACTCTTTCAAATACCGTAGTAAGGCTTGGGTAAATGGATCTTTAGACTTGAGCAGGCTTTTCTGGTCCATCGAGTTGCAAAAAAACACATTTCCTTATGTTTTCATAGAAAGTCTGGCCATTGAAAAGTTAGCACGTATCTGTAATTTACTTATATACATATCTGTCTCCCCTCTGGACTGTAAGCTGTGAGCAGGGAAAGTGTCTACTGTTGTATCATACTCTCCCAAGTGCTTAGTACAGTGCTCCGCACAAAGTAAGCTCTCAATAAATACGATTGAGTGAATGAATGAAGGGTCCTGAGGCTGAGGCCCACCAACAGAGGCTGGGAAGGGGCCCAGAGATGAGACAAGAGGCTCTCATCCTCTCTGAACAAGGCCCTGAAGGTGCTCAGGGATGAACATCCCGCTGCCACGCCCAGGGTAGAACCGGCCCCCTGCCATTTTCTGGAGGTCCTTCTGGGCAGGGCTGCCCTCAACTCAAAAGAGGGAAAAATCTAGACTCCAGAGGGGAAGGCGGGGTGACCCGAAAGTCGAGAAGAATAAGCACTAACAGATGTCCCACGCTCTCCCTACTGCATTCCTTCTCTCTTGTTCCTGCCCCGAGATGAGAATCTTCCTGGCGGGCTGCCCTGGCGATGAAGGAAAAGTTGATGGCTTAGGAAGCATTTTCAACCGGGGCGGAGGGTATGTCGCACTCCGGGTCTCTGAGCTGGAAATCTGGCCGGGCTGCTTTATAACGGAATGAGCCAACCGCTATGTTGGGCCCTGCATAGCGAAGCCCCCATTCAATGGAAATTGTTCGTGCTTCGCCAGATGCAGAATTTAGCCCATTTAGCCAAGTTCTGGTCAACTACCACATCTGTTTGTTCTTAAACATTGGAAAACCTATGCTCATGGTGCTGCCCGGGTTACCTACCGCTCACATGATGCAATAGATTCTAAATGTTTCGGGTAAACATTTCACCAAACCGAGCTCCGGGCCGCTTCTAGTCCAAGTGATTCCGTAACGGGCGGCAGTTTTTCAGAGGGTGGTTATTAAGTCTCCAGAAGGGATCTTCGTTCTGTGACGTTACTTTGAAATTCCCCCTGAATTGCTTTTCCTCGTCACAAAATAGATCTGATCGAGATAAGTATCAGCGTGGAAGCCCAGTGATTGGCATGGAGTCATGAAAGGATGTCTAGGCAGCCCCACAGAACATCTGATCCATTTCCCTGCCTCCAGTTAAGACTCTGCCGAAGCCACGCTTAAAGGAAGTGGCTGATGGAGATGAATTAATGTTGGTATTTGTTAAGCGCTTACTATGTGCAGAGCACTGTTCTCAGCGCTGGGGTAGATACAGGGTAGATACAGAACAGTGCTCTGCACATAGTAAGCGCTTAACAAATACCAACATTATAGCGGGTCATCAGGTTATCCCACGTGAGGCTCACAGTCTTAATCCCCATTTTACAGATGAGGAAACTGAAGCGTAGAGAGGTTAAGTGACTTGCCCACAGTCACACGGCTGCCAAGTGGCAGAGTTGCGATTCGAACCCATGACCTCTGACTCCCCAGCCCGGGCTCTTTCCACTGAGCCACGCTGCTTCCACAGTAACTCTCCCGAGGCCTACCTGGAAACTCTCAGCTTCCTCCTGCTACCAGTATCCCCATCTCCCTCTGTACTTGAGAAGCAGCATGGTCAAGTGGAAAGAGCACTGGCCTGTCAGAGGATGTGAGTTCTAATCCCGACTCTGCTACTTGCCTGTTGGGTGACCTTGGGTAAGGCACTTTACTTCTCTGTGCCTCAGTGCCCTCATCTGCAAAATGGAGATTCAATCCCTGTTCTCCCTCCTACTTAGGCTGTGAGTCCCATGTGGGACCTGATTGTCTTATATCTACCCCAGTGCTTAGTAGAGTGCTTGGTACATAGTAAGAGCTTGGAAAAAAAACAAACCTACAAGTACTTTCCCACTTTCAAACGGGGAGAAACCCTGAGGAAAGGGCAGTTGAACTCACAACCTCCTGATGTTTCCTCAACCAATGGGCTGCATTCCAGGTAAGGTACCTGGGAGAAACCTGAACTTTTATGGCCAAAATAGTGCCATAATAAGAGAAGTCCACATGTACCTACCCAGATCAACAGACTTCATCCACAAAAGGGAGTCTTTGAGGAGCTAAGGGGGTGACACAGACCAAAACCATTTAGTGATGGTGAAAACCCACAGAAGAACACACGGAGCTCTGGGAGCTGCACAAATACATCTTGATCAAACAGCTGAGCACCAAATTTAAATGTACAGGTCAATATACGGGTGATGTAAAAAATGAAAAAAAAAAGTACAAGAATGTTGAACACCAGAGAAGCTGCCTACTGGTTGTTACCACCGAACGTTATACCCCCTCGGGCGTGGGGGATTAACCGTAGGGGCTTAATCCCCCAGCGTTACATAACCACAATAAAGAAGAGCTACTTAGAACGATCAATCTGTTGTCGCCCAAAGAAAGATTTTCAGGGGAGGATGGAGGTTCCTCCAAACTGCAAATCACCAGAGAAGCACCATTATCACTCTGCCTTGCATGAGAAAATGACCCTGACATCATATAACAACAACAACAACAATAATAATTGTGGTATTTGTTAAGGACTTACTGTGTGCCAGACCCTGTTCTAAGAGCTGGCGTGGATACAAGCAAATCGGGTTGGACACAGCCCCTATCCCACATGGGTCTCAGTCTCAATCCCCATTTTACAGATGAGGGAACTGAGGCACAGAAGTGAAGTGATTTTTCCAAGGTCACACAGACAAGCGGCGGATCCAGGATTATTCATTCATTCAATGGTATTTACTGAGTGCTTACAGTGTGCAGAGCACTATATTAAGTGCTTGAAAAGTACAATTCAGCAACAGAGAGACGATGCCTGCCCATAAAGGGCTCACAGTCTAGAAGGGGGGGGACAGACAACAAAACAACAGGCATCAATAGCATCAATATAAATAGAATTATAGATGTATACACATCATTAATATAAATAGAATTATAAATATGTACAAATCTACACAAGTGCTTCGGGGTGGGGATGGGGGTAGGGCAAAGAGAGAAGTCAGGGAGATGGGGAAGGGAGGGGGAGCAGAGGAAAGGGGGGGCTCAGTCTGGGAAGACCTTCTGGTGGAGGTGAGCTTGCAGTAGGCCTATGAAGAGGATTTGAGGAGGATTAAAACTCACGATCTTCTAACTCCCAGACTGTGCTAGATTCACTACATCATGCTGCTTATTTAAGGTGTTTATTCCAGAACAACCCCCCAAAAATATCCTATCAAAGACTTAAGAGGAAGCTAAGGATGCCATTGTCCAGATGGCTGCAGGATGGAGTCAGACAGATTGCTTGTCAGCACTTAAATTCTCTGTGCCTCTGTTACCTCATCTGGAAAATGGGGATGGAGCGGGAGAGTCCCATGTGGGACAGGAACTGTGTCCAACCTGATTGTGCGTTTGGCACATAGTATCGTAATTATTAATTACTATTATTATTACCGGCGGGACAGAGAGGAATATGAGAATGAATGTGGTTGACACAAGGGAAGGCCGGTGGGAAATGTAGGGAACCACACTCAGGCTTACAGGCGAGACGGGCGAGCCGTGGATCGGACGCGGGGGCCCGGAAGGCTCCAAAGGAGAAGGGAAGATGAGAACTCTTTCCCAGCTCCTGTTACCTCTCCAACGTAACCTCCCCTTCTTCCAGTTTCAGGGCCTCGGTCGGCAGCCGCCAGGATGTACCCTTGCAGGAAGGAGGCAGTGTTACGTTGCATCACATTTTGGCTGCCCAGAGTCCTGCGGCTGCCCGGCCGAGCTGCTCTCCAGCTGGCTAGCCACGTATCATGGTGGCCTGAAAGCTGCTTACGTTCTAGGGGAAAATATTAGCGTGTTCGTCTCTGGCGGCTCTCTCTGAAACCCAGCGTTTAGGGGCAGGGCATGACACTGGAACAATCACACCTGCCAGGGTTAGGAGCTCAATAAAAGCAATTGGAACTTAGTTTTTGAAACCACATAACCTCTAGTCAATTCGACTTCCTTTTGCCCCTCCTGTTTTTCAGGGTGCTTTGACACATACTATTAACTCTCTGCTTTTATAATTATTGATAATTCTATTTACTGGGTAGGGTCTAGAAACGAAGGGCAAACAGAGGTCCAAGTCACATCATTCCTCTCCCCAGCTCAACATCTGAGCTCAGAAAAAGCCAACAGGTTTTTCCATGAGCAGCTGGGACTTGGAGATGGACTTCTAAACCCGGGCTGCCACGGCTCAAGCCGTCAGGCCGCTGTGTGAGGAGGCAAATAACAGTTATTTAAAAGCCAAAAGAGCCATGAAGTAATCCTGCTTCAGCCTACATGGCTTCTGAGTTCAGAGTGAGGAAAGGGTTCTCGAGGGATCCAGACGGGAGACTTAGGGGAGCTCTGGGGGGCTGTTCATTCTCCTCCCAGGGCTCTGTGGACCCCAGAATTTCCCCAGGACACCCCTGACCTTTTTCATGTCCTTGGCAAGGGAGTCGAGGTCAGGTTTCTGAAGCTCAGAAGGGAACGAATGGAAGCATAGAAGATGGTCACCTGAACCTCAGGAATGACACCATAATCCCAGCCTCGGGGCAGAAGGTAAGAATTTCTCCCTGGACCAACACTGGATGCCAAAGGACACTCAGATATTTCACAAAGGTCAGGTTCTAAATTTGTCAGGGAAGGGCTCCCGGTGGGAAAGTGTGACCTTTGACATGCCTGTTAAAATCTAAATGTATGCCCTTTCAGGTAGCTCTACATAGTCCCCCAAAAGCACCATCCTAGGGAGATAACTAACTATCCATCATCTGTCTCCAGGCGAAAGCACTTAAAGACTCACTATGGCCTTGTAGATCCAAGGACTGACTGGTTCTGGGGAGTTCCTTGATACATAAGGAGGCACAGGCAAATGTCATTTCTCCTTCCCTAAAACGCTGTGCGTATGGACACTCCACTGAAGAAAGCAAGGGTCAGTGACAGGAACTTGGCAAAGGAAAGCCATGTATTACACAGTACAATATACGTTAGAAGGTATCCTGGAACTTTATAAGGTCACATATAACACCAGCTGTAGCTTTGGGGGGAATTTATTATTCGGCTCCAGCGAAGAATATAAATCCTCCTAAAGTGTGGGGCTTTTAAAAAGTAGCTTAATTCTTATTATCTTCTGGCTCCGGCCCAGAGCTCCAGCTGCCTGCACCGGTACTTGGGTGTTGCATATTTCACAAGGATCTTTAATTACACTTGCCATGTGGTGGTTTTGCCCATGTTTACTGGTTGTAGTACCTGGTAATTCTGAAGCCACCTTGCCCCGATGATATGCTAGCTAGCCAGAAAATCATAACTTTCTCCTCCACTGAAACATTACGTATAGAGTTGTCCCAAGGGCCGGGTCACTTTGCTGGCAGCAACTTTTAAGTCTCCGCTACTGAGGGCAAGGGATAGTACCGAGTAACGCTATCATTCTGCACTCTCCCAAGGGCCTGGTACAGTGTCTGCACCACCCGGGAGTAAGTGCTCAATAAATATGAGAAGCAGCGTGGCGTAGTGGACCGAGAAAGGCCTAGGAGACAGAGGGACCTGGATTCTAATCCCGGCTCCGCCACCTTGGTGTGCGACCTCGGGCAAGCCACCTAACTTCTCTGTGTCTCAGTTGCCTTATCTGTGACAGGGGTCGTGTCCAACCTGACAACCTGTATCTACCCCAGTGCTTAATATAGTGTGCGGCACAAAAGTGCTTAAATACCACAAAAAGAAAAGTGATTAATTGAAGTCACTGACTGTATTGCACACCCACTCTCACCGTCTCCCTCCCTATTTTCACATTGGATGGGTACAGAGAAAATAGTCCTTGTCAGAAGCAATGGAAATGAGCCATAAAAGAGAGCACAGAGGGATAAAAAACCCTTGGCTTAGACTGTAGGTTGATGTGGGCAGGGAACGTGTCTATCAATTCTGCCATATTGCACTCTTCCAAGTGCTCAGTACAGTGCTCTGCACACAGTAAGTGCTCAATAAATGCCACTGACTGATTCAAGCAATGACAAGAGGGCAGGAGGGAGCAGTTTACTCATCCTTCCAGGGGTCTGGTCTCAAGGTTCTGGAAGTGTGACCAATGTTATTCCACATAAAGTCAGAAGTTAAGTCACTGTTTAGCTTGTCTCTACCCCAGTGCTCAGTACAGTGCCTGGGACATAGTAAACGCTTTACAAATACCATTAGAAAAAGGTGGCACAAGTAGAAAGGTGACAGTCATTTATCACAATCATCTCCCCGAATTATATTAACAAGTGAGCACTAATCTATGCAAGGCACTGGGGTCTCCAAGATCAGAAGTCCCAAAAACAGGAAGTCAAAGAATGATCAAAACCCATGACAGTTCGTAGGCAGAGCGACGCCCAAAGAGTGGGTTGAAAATAACTACACACTCAGAAATACGTAACAACCAACACAGCTTCGGTTGTGCTGATTTCACACCCAAGGAGATAGGACACTTGGCTGGGGGCATAAAAGTGCCGTCTTGTCTTGAGTGTGAAAAGAAGGCAGCTCAACCTCCCAAATCCTCAGAGTCTTTCCAGTTCTAAAACAATGGGAACTGCTCTGATACTGCAACACAGTTTGCAAAGTTGTAGTCTAGAAAATGATAGGCTAGTAAAGTCCGGGGCTCTTGATGCCAGGTCAAAGGATTGAGTTTAGCAGCGAAGCCACCCGGATGCAAGCTCCAGGCTCTGGGAAGCAGTGTAGGCTAGTGGATAGGGTACAAGTCTGAGAGTCTGAAGGACCTGAGTCCTAATCCCAACTCCACTACTTGTATACTGTGTGAACTTGGACAAGTCACTTCACTTCTCTGGGCCTCAGTTACCTCATCTGTAAAATGGGGATTAAGACTGTGAGCCTCAGTGGGTCATGGGCTATGATTACTTAATGCACCATTCCACAGATGCGTCATCATCTGTCACTCTAGTTTTTTTCAGTGCCAGTCTATCCCTTGCTGCAAACACAATCTCCTCTTCCCCCGATTTTCCCAGTGGATAAACAAGGAAACAGGCTCCTCTTATTAGTGGTCCTTCAGAGGGAGGGAGGAAGGGTGGGAGGGAACGATACCACATCAGGTCCCCCAGCTCACTTGGACTGGTCATTCTGGGCATCTCTGCTTAGCCGAAGCGGCGTGACCGAGTGGAAAGAAGCCAGGACCGGGAACCAGGAGATCTGGGATCTCATCCTGGTTCTGCTACTTGTATGCTGTGTGTCCTCGGACACCTCATTTAGCGTCTCTGTGCCTCAGTTTCCTCACCTGCAAAATATGGAAAAATTCCTGTTCTCCCACCCTCAAACTGGGAGCCCCATATGGTTCAGGAATTGTGCTTCATCTAATGGCATTACAACAACCCCAGCACTTAGCAGAAGGCTTGGCACCTAAAGAACACCTAAACCCTATACTTATTACTGTCCCGTAAATTGTGAGCTCATGTGGGCAGGGAACGTGTCCACCAATTCTGTTAGACTGTATTCTCCCAAGCACTTAGTACAGTGCTCTGCACAAGGTAAATGCTCGACAAATACGACTGATGGATTATTAGGAGGAGAAATGGCAGCCTTGCCTTAGACGTAAACCTCTGGAGATAGAGGCTGTAGCATGGAATTGGCCAAATTGGAGGTTGCCCAAGGGAACAAGGTCAGGACTGCCCTGCCACAAATGCCCAAGCCCCAAACTGGACCATGTGTGCATGATCACCTCAGCTGTGCTGACCTAGTCCTGGCCCAGCAGGGAAATAAGCAGGGTCCACGGGAGGAGGTGTGGTATTAAGTGCTTACTATGTGCTAGACACTGTACCAAGCGCTGTCCCACAAGGGGCTCAGAGTCTCAGTCCCCATTTTATAGGTGAGGGAACTGAGGCACAGAGAACTAAAGTGACTTGCCCAAGGTCACACAGCAGCCAAATGGTGGATTATTATAGGGGAAGGGCTTACCTGAGAAGCCCCCTCCATGCTACCCCAACATGGAAGAAAGCCCAGTCCTGGAAGACCATCAAGAACTCAGAAAAGAAAAACAACAATGCGAAACCCAAAGGCAGAAGGAGTCAACTAAGTGTTTAAAAATACCACAAGGAGCCAGACTATTTGAAACAGAAATAAAACAGAGGGACCCACTCCACGTTCTACTAGGGTAAGCATGGAAGTCGCAGCAGCAGCCAGCCGGGCTCTGAGCTCTGCCAGCTGGCAGTCGCTTCTGACCCTCTCTGCTTCAGCCGGACCAACGGCTGACTCCAGCTGTGCCCGGCAGCCACCCTCCCTTTCTCAGGAGATTCTGCCTAGCGGGATCAGGTGGGCCCATGGTGGGGCTGTTCACACCCACGCCCTGCCCTCTGGATCCCAAACAGAGCAGTATCCCTTGCCCGAATACTGAGCACCATGTGAAAGCCTCCCCCCGCCACCCTCACTCTAGCCCATCTATGCCAGTCAAGGAGACAGAAATTCAAGGCCGGTCCCCCCCCAGGGACCCCTGTCAGGGACACCTCCCGGGGCCGGTGCCAAACTGGCTCCTGGAATAAGCAACCCATCTTAAGGCCGTTCCCTAAACTCATACAAAGTGGAAGCCAGACTTCAACTGCTATTTGTTCAGCACCTCTGGGGGCATTAGGTGCAACTGGGGGCTCACAAAAGTCAATCCAAAATGATGCAAAATCATATTTCCTTGGACAAAAGGAAGGATGGGGGAGAGTAAAAACTTGATTTATAGGACAGCATCCAGAGGGGTTTCCTCATTCCTCAAGGACCTCCAGTGGTTGCCCGTCCATCTCCACATCAAACAGAACTCCTTACAATTGGCTTTACATCACTCAATCATTTTACCCCTTTCTATAGCTGGGAAGAGCCTGAAGGGGTGAACTAGCACCCTCAACCACCCACCTCCTGTGGGGTGTATCCCAATCGTCCCAGACGTTGGACTTCTCATATTCTTTAATGCAGAAGTTTAATTTAATTGGAGTGTGAAAGGAGGCTGGGAAATAATGATAATGTTGGTATTTGTTAAGCGCTTACTATGTGCCGGGCACTGTTCTAAGCACTGGGGTAGATATAGGGTAATGAGGTTGTCCCACGTGAGGATCAGTCTTAATCCCCATTTTACAGATGAGGAACTGAGGCACAGAGAAGTTTAGTGACTTGCCCAAAGTCACACAGGTGACAGGGGGCAGAGCTGGGATTAGAACCCATGACCTCTGACTCCCAAGCCCGTGTTCTTTCCACTGACCCACACTGCTTCTTCTGGGAAAACAAAACGGTGGTTCAGAATAGACTTAGAACGGTGCTTGGCACATAGTAAGTACTTAAATACCATTATTATTACTGGCGGCAGCAGAGCTGATTTCTAAGTAAGATCCAGTTGCCCTAAACTTTGCCATTTAGACCATCCTGCTGGTTGTTAAAACATAAGCAACTTCATAATCAAAGTTTTTTTTACTTTGCTCATTTCCTACTACAACCTGGCATGCTCACTTTACCCCTTCAGTGCCAACTTGTTCACAGTGCCCTGATCTCATCTATCTTACCACCACCCCCTCATTCACATCCCGCCTCTGGCCTGGAACTTCCTCCCCCTTCATATTCAACAGATCATCACCTTCCCCACCTTCAAAGTCTTATTCAAATCACATCTCTTCCAAGATGTCTTCCCTAAGCCCTCATTTCCCTTACTCCTCCCTTCTGCATCCCCCTTGTGCTTGGAATTGTACCCTTTATTCACCCCTCTGACAGACCTTATGTACATATCCATAATTTATCAATATCCGTCTCCCCATCTAGACTGAAAGTTCCTTGTGCTTCCCTTGGTCTCATTTACCGTGGGTCTGTCCTTCCTCGGGTCGGTTTGGGCATCTTGTTCCTCTGTCCCATTACGTTCGTAAACAATCCTTAGTATTAGGAAGGGCATCACTTTGTCTAATCTGAATCCTGATGCTGCCCCTGAAGCCGTTTCCTTTTGGTTATGCTAGTGCTGAAAAGCAGTGATTAAAAAGTCCCCATCTAGACTGAAAGTTCCTATGAGCAGGGAATGTGTCCACCGACCCCGTGTATCGTACTCTCCCGAGCGCTTAGCAAAGTACTCTGCAAACAGTAAGTGCTCAATAAATACGGCTGAGTTTCCGGGAGGGATTCAGGAGGAAAACATGAATATTCTGGGAGTTGTTCAGGGTCCAGAAGCAAGTCAGTCATGGTTTCATGGTAATATAAGAGGAATCCCCGGATCCCTGCCCAGCTTGGTGTTCCATAAAGAAACTCAACCCCGGGTACAGTCTTGGTGTAAAAAGCTGAGCGGAGAGTTTTATGAAAGGAGATGACACGGTCTTGTCTCTAAAAGCCCGAGGTGGTGAGGGCCTGGAGGGATCCAGAAAGGTTGCAGCTATGACTGGATTACCCCCATATTTTAAAAAATGTGAGAGAAGTCTAGGTTGGTTGGGGTACACCCTACGGGAGATGGGCGGTGGGTGAGTCCTAGCTGGCCTCTTCAGGCTTTCCCAGCTATAGAGTCTGTGCCAGACAGCAGTTTAATTTAATTGGAGCGAGACAGTGGGTTGGGAAACCAGAACCGTGGTTCAGATGGATTAGACTGGCAGTAGCAGAGCTAATGTCTACATAAGATCCAGTTGCCATTTAGATCATCCTGCCGGATGCTGATACATAAGTAACCTCTTAATCAAAGCTTTCCTTTTCCCCCCAGTCACCCCTCTGCTTCCGCCACCAGTAATTCCCATACTTTTTAATCACTGCTTTTCAGCACTAGCTCAACCAAAGGAAATGGTTTCAGGGGCAACATCAGGATTCAGATTAGACAGAGCGATGCCCTTCCTAATACTAAGGATTGTTGACGAACACGATGCCCAAACCGACCCGAGGAAGGACAGACCCATGGTAAATGAGACCAAGGGAAGCTCAAGGAACAGCGGTAAGGAAGGGGGGATTCTAGATTCCCTTTCCGGATCAGGAAACCAGGCTGCTCTTTTCTGTCCACCTACTGTGCCTCGCTGATTGTTCCCTTGGTCTCTGTCCCCCCTCCACCCGGGGCTGACTGGCCACCTCCGGAGCAGGGGCGGGGGAGTATTCAGAGAACCAGTTAGACCGCGGCCCCGGCAACCCGGGATACTCCTCGGATCCTCAACTCCAGGATGCAGCATCTGTACTTTGCAGGTACAAGTTGCGAAGAACAAATAAATAAATAGTTAACATGTGTACAGCTCAGTTTCTTTTTCTAAAGGGTTGTGCTTTCCCTCCTCTGTTTGTTCTGGTCTTCTGCCAGGCTGTCAGACCTTCCTTTTGCTTACCCCTTGTCAGCATCTTCACACCTAACACTCACAAGTATGCAGATGCACGTAGACAAGCACGCACACACACACACACACAAACGCCAAGTCCATTTGACGTTTTCCTGTGGCTCGTCACCTTGTTTGCCTTCCTAAACCCTTCATTTGGTTGGCATTTTGGTGGAATCTTGAATTTGGACTGGAAGGATGGGAGTTGAGAGAGATGGAAGAAAGCCAGCAGTCCGTTGCGGGAGTATCATCATGTAGGAAGATTGTTTTTTAGAACTACATCACTGAAACAAGGTGCCATTAAATGACCACAATGATTTTATTTTTGAATTACAAACAACTATAGAAACCAACACGAAGAGAATCCAGGATACCACCTGTATCCTCAAAAAGATGGGCAGACATCGATATATCTTAGCCCAACCCCTGGGAGGGAACTGCAGGGCAAAGATTATCATTCCCCTCCTTTTGCAGGGGAGGACCGGGCACACATTGGAAGACTCAGCTTTTCCAGATCCACCAGGTAATCTGGGGAAATGCTGAGCTCAAACACCCTGCCTGCCAGGCCCAAAGCCTCCCTCAGAGACAGGAGGTCATGTTCGCAGCGGAGAGACCAGAGAGGAGCCACCTTTTCTTCAAGAGGACTTCCCCGACTAAGCCCTCTTTTCTCTGGCCCCTTCTTTCCCGAGTCATCTACGCACTTGGATCGGTGGTCTTTGGGCATTGATATTCCATCCGCCCTCAGCTCCACGACATTTATGTACATATTTATAAATGATTTAGATATACTTTCTGTCTCTCCCACCCTTTTGTACATATTTGTAGTTTTATTTAATATGGCTCCCCCTCTAAACTGTAAGCTCATTGTGGGCAGGGAATGTGTTTGTTATATTGTATGCTCCCAAGCACTTAGTATAGTGTCCCGCAAACAGTAAGCACTCAGTGAATACGACTGACTGACTGACAGACCTCTAGACTACACGCTTATTGTGGGCAGGGAGCGTGTCTACCAACTCTGGAGTATTGTACTCTCCCAAGCACTTAGTACAGTGGTCTGCACACAGAAAGCACTCAATAAATACCATCGACTGCTTGATTGAAGGCCTCCAGAAAAACAAGAATTCTGACCCGCAGCCAATATCAGGCAGATGCGTCAGGCGGGACCAGGAGACGTAAAAATATGCATTGTTCAGGGGACTTTCTGTCCAGGCCTCCAAGAAGGGTACTTTACCATCAGCCTCACCCAACCAGGGCCTTTCACCAAAGTCTAATTCGTTCTCTCTCATTCTTCTTTAAAGCAAGGAAAGAATGACGATCCCACAGAGAAAATGCAAAGGGTTATTATTAACGGGATGTTCTTTCTCCGGGCTGCAATTAAAAAACACACAGCTTAAATAGAGGGGGAAGCAATTTAATTTAAAGCTGTGAGACTCTCCTCCTTGTTAAGCCAATGAGGGCAATTATCTCAGCACAGCAGCTGGGGGCCTCCACAGCCCTGGAGGGCTTGGTGTGCTCCAGGATGTGCCCACCAAGGAGGGAAACATTGGCTTCCAGCAATCTGAAAGACCCAGCGCCAGGACAGATGAAAGCACTAGTTGGCTTGGTTTCTGGGAGGTGGGACGGAGGCCAAGGGAACAGTCAGCGAGGCAGAGTAGGTGGGCAGAAAAGCAGCAGCCTGGTTTCCCGATCCAGGGAGTGAAGACCGTCTCTCCACGGGAATCTGCCCCCTCCTTACCGCTGTTCCCTTCGGGGCCGGCACCCCGAGGCTTCCATGCTTCTCCTTTACCACGGGACTGGCTGGGTTTTGTACTTCTGTATTATCTTCACGCTGTTCAGTATTTACATTATTTCAACTCTCCTGCTTACATCGCCACCTTATATTCTTAGATTGTGAGGGCCTAGAGAGCCAGGGACCGGGTCTTACGCACACCTGGGTATTTTCCCACCACTCCTCACACAGGACGGGCTTAACACATACCATTACAACAACTACTAATAATACGGAAGGAAGAATAACAATAATGTCGGTATTTGTTAAGCGCTTACCGTGTGCCGAGCACCGTTCTAAGCGCTGGGGTAGACACAGGGGAATCAGGTTGTCCCACGTGGGGCTCACAGTCTTAATCCCCATTTTACAGACGAGGTAACTGAGGCACCGAGAAGTTAAGTGACTCGCCCACAGTCACACAGCTGACAAGTGGCCGAGCCGGGATTCGAACCCATGACCTCTGACTCCAAAGGCCGGGCTCTTTCCCCTGAGCCAGATTGAGTTATGAAGGGAGGCAGAAGGGAAGCAGCATGGTGGAGTGGATAGAGCACGGGCCTGGGAGTCAGAAGGTCACGGGTTCTAATCCCCACTCTGCCATTTGTCTGCTGGGTGACCCTGGGCAAATCACTTCACTTCTTTGGGCCTCAGTTACCTCATCTGTAAAATGGGTATTGAGACTGTGACTCTCCACGTAAGATAGAGATGGTGTCCAACCTGATTTGCTTGTATCTACCCCAGTGTTTTGTAGAGCGGCCTGGCACATAGTAAGCACCTAACATATACCACAGTTATTATTATTATTATAAATGACCAAGGAAGTCACAGCTGGGCAGCCCCTTTTTGAGGTGATGAATTCCTCTTTTCTCTCTCTCTCTCACGCACACTCCGCCATACACATATCCAGACACCCACAGTGACTCAGACCTACAGAGAAAGTCCCCGGCAAGGCCAGGTCTGCAGGGATGACGCAGGCACTTGGGCAGACACAAGTCCCATGGGCAAGTGAGTGGCTAGTGATGCCTGTGTGTGACGTCATTGCCTTTCAGGGGCCCGGTGAACGGACAAAGGACTGTACAATAAGAGCACACCCTGTCCCCACCCCGCCGCTCCATCTGTTCCCCCTAATGACCTGGCCACATACTTGAGTAAAATTGAAACCATCAGGCGTGATCGCCCTAAAATCTCCTCTCTCCTTTCTAGTCTCTCTCTCTCTCTTCCTCTCTCCCATCTTCTCACAGCAGTATCTCAAGAGGAGATCTCCTGCCTCCTCTCAAAATCCATCCCCTCCAACTGTGCTTCTGACCTCGTCTCTTTGCACCTTATCAAAATGCTTGTCCTGTCCTTACTTCCTTTCCAGACAGCCATCTCCATCCATTCACTTTCTTTTCCCCACTGCTTTCAAACATGCTCACATATCGCCTGGCCTAAAAAACCTTCCCTTGACCCATGGCTTCCTCCAGTTATCGCCCCATCTCCCTCCTACGAATCATCTCCAAACTCACTGAGTGTGTTGTTTATACCCGCAGCCTCCACTTTACTACAATTCTCCCTCTTAAGCCCCTCCGATCTTGCTTCCCCTCCCTCAATCCATTGACTCTGCCTTCTCGAACGTCACCAGTGACCGCCTACTTGCCAAATCTAATGGACCTCTACTCTATCCTGATACCCCACAATCTCTCAGGTGGCTTCGATACTGTGCACCACCTCCTTCTCTTTAGAAATATTATTGAATAATGTTGGTATTTGTTAAGCGCTTACTATGTGCAGAGCACTGTTCTAAGATCTGGGGTAGATACAGGCTAATCAGGTTGTCCCCCGTGGGGCTCACAGTTAATCCCCATTTTACAGACGAGGGAACTGAGGCCCAGAGAAGTGAAGTGACTTGCCCACAGTCCCACAGCTGACAAGGGGCAGAGCCGGGATTCAAACCCATGACCTCTGACTCCCAAGCCCGGGCTCTTTCCGCTGAGCCACGCTGCTTCTCTATTTAACCTTGGTTTCACTAACACTGTCCTATGACTCCTCCTATCTCTCTGACTACTCCTTCTCCGGCTCTTTTCCAGGTTCCTCCTGTCTCCCAGCCTCTAACAGTGGGATTCCCTCAAAGCTCAGTTCTGGGTCCCTTTCTATTTTCATCTTCACTCATTCGCTCCACAGGCGTCAACTACCTCCTCTATGACGATGATTCCCAAATCGGTAGAGCTATCTGGGGAGGTATCCCCAGACCTGAATTACCCTTCTTTGGAGTCTCACATTTTCTCCAGCCTTCAGGACACCTCTACTTGGATGTCCAGCCAACACCTCACACCTAACGTGTCCAAAACAGATCTCCTAATAGTCCCACACAAAACCCGTCCTCCCCGAGTCTCATCACTGTAGACAGCATCGCTAGCCTCCCTATCTCACAAGCTCGCACCCTCGGCATTTTCCGACATCTCTCTCATTCAACCCACATATTCAATCTGTCGCCAAATACTGTCGGTTCAACCTTCAACATGACTAAAATCTGCCATTCCCTGTCCATCCAAACTGCTACGTGATCCAAGCACTTATCCTATCCTGCCTTGACTACTATATCAGCCTCCTTGCCGCCCTTCCTGCCTCCCATTTTTCCCCTTTCCAGTGCACACTTCGCTCTGCTGCCCAGATCATTTTTCTACAGAAACCTTCAGTCCATGTTTCCTCACTCCTCAAGAACCTCCAGTGGTTGCCCATCCGCTCCCGCGTCAAACAGACACTCCTTCCATCGTCTTTAAAGCACTCGGTCACCTTGCCCCTTTCCATTTCACCTTGCTGATTTCCTACTACAACCCAATCCGCACGCTTTGTTCCTCCAATACCAACCTACTCACTGTACCTCAATCTCATCTATTTTACCATCGACGCTTTGCCCATATCCTTCCTTTAGCCTCAAACTCCCCGTCCCCCTGCCTTCCTATCCAACAGACCACTACTCTCTCCATCTTCAAAACCTTAATAAAATCACAACTCCTCCGATAGGCCTTACCCAGCTAAGTCATAACCAACATACTAATTCATTTTAATGCCAGTCTCCCCTCAACATTGTAATCTCCTTATGGATAGGGAACGGGACTACCAACTTCGTTGCAATGTATGCTCCCAAGTCCTTAGCACAGTGCTCTGCACGCAGTTAATGCTAAATAAATACCACTGATAGACTGATTGGAAGAGCGCTTGGGGGGGTGGGGAGGAAGCGTGTTATCCTTTCACTCTCCTGTCTCTAGATGGTTATCCTTCATTTTTTTAAACGTCTCCCTCAAGGAGACTTACCACCTCCTTCCTGTGTTTAAATCTGTCTGTAGAAGAAAATAAGGTAGGCTCAATAAAAACAACTGTTCAGATATTAAAAGACATTAGTCACAATTAAGGGGCATTTCAACTGTGGGGCACCAACACAACTTCCAAGATTAATTTCCCAGGACTCTAAACCAAAGGTCTGCAGTATGACCTTGAACAATTCAATTAACTTCTCTGTGCCTCAGTTTCTTCACCTGTAAAATGGGGATTCACTGCCTCTTCTCCCTCCTACTTAGACCGTGAGCCACATATGGGACAGAGATTGTGTTCGACCTCTTTATTCGTTACCCCTGGGCTTAGTACAGTGTTGGGCATATAGTAAGCACTTAAATACCACAATTATTCTTAAACCGCATAATCCCATCAGCCAGCTCTAGCACTTAGGAACTGAAATCTAGTCTCAACACTCAAGTATAGGTGTAATAATGATGGTGTGTATTAATCACTTACAATGTGACAAGCACTGTGCTTAACGCTGGAGTAGATAAAGAGAATCAGATTGGATTATCCCTGTCCCCCACACGGCTCCTTTTACTCAATTACTTATTTTGATCACTCTACTTATAAATGATTTTAAGTTTGCCCCTGCCCAAAAGCACGTCAGCTCCTTGTGGGCAGGAAACTTGCTGCTTCCTTATTCTGTACTTCCCAGGTGACTAGTCCAGTGCACTGGGCCACATGAGCGCTCAATAAATCAGAAACAGTATGGCAAAGTGGATAGAGCACAGACCTGGGAGTCAGAAGGACCTGGGTTCTAACTCTAGTTCTGCCATTTGTCTGCTCTGTGACCTTGCACAAGTCACTTACCTTCTCTGGCGCCTCAGTTACCTCATCTGTAAAACGGGGATTAAGGCTATGAGCCCTATGTGGGACAGGGACTGTGTCCAACCCACTTAGTTTGTATATACCCCGGCACTTATTACAGTGCCTAACACATTGTAAGTGCTTAACAAATGCCACAGTTCTTATTATTATCACTAATATGATGGCTATTCCTTTGCTTTATTTTTTTTAAGGGTTGCAATTCACGCTTCAAGTCCCTCCATCTTAGTGCCCGTAACAAGCCTGAAGGAAGAGTGGTCTTCAAAGACAAGAAGCCCTTGCAATATCACTTTTGATGCCAGAGTATTCGTTCCCAATGTGAGATATCTGCCATTACCGAAGTCTCAGCTTGTAAATCAACGCAAATCTAGTTAAACAGTCATGTTCCTCAGCTGGCGGCATGACAGGCTACTTGCCTCTCCACCATCGAGCTGCATATGAAATCCTCAATCAAACGCTCTCATCCCTGGGCAAAGTTAATCAGGTTAAAGGCCTCAACAAACGATGAGGGGAGGCGGGGAGGGAGGAGAGGGAGCTGGTGACAGGTGATCTAGGGGAGCTTGTGGGAGCAGAGGAAGGCAGGAGTCAGCCATGGAGGAATCCAGGTCTGCCTCCCTCTCCGATGCTCCTCCTGACCAGTTCTCTGCCTTTCTCTTCCGTGAAGCTCCCCCGGGCGGGTTCCTTCCCCGGCCCTTCAGTCGGTCAATCGTATTTGTTGAACGCTTACTGTGTGCAGAGCACTGTACCAAGCGCTTGGGAGAGTGCAATATGACAGATACACTGCCTGCCCACAGTGAGCTTACAATCTACAGGGGCACCACTGGTCATGGGGAGCCAAGGGTTGGAATCTGACTGGTCAGAAATTTCCAGCCATGACCAGGAAAGTGATGTTGGTATTTGTTAAGCGCCTACTATGTGCAGAGCACTGTTCTAAGCGCTGCGGTAGACACAGGGTAATCAGGTTGTCCCACGCGAGGCTCACAGTAAGCCCCATTTTACAGATGAGGGAACTGAGGTGCAGAGAAGTCAAGTGACTTGCCCACAGTCACACAGCTGCCAAGTGGCAGAGCCGGGATTCGAACCCATGACCTCTGACTCCCAAGCCCAGGCTTTTTCCACTGAGCCACGCAAAACCAGACAACTAATCCACTAATGACCCAATATTACAGCAGGTGTGTAGATAGCTGTAATTTATTTATATTATCAGTCTCTCATTCTGGATTGTAAACTCAGTGTGGGAAGGGAATGTGATTACCAGCTCAGATATACTGTGCTCTAACAAGCGTTTAGTGCAGTGTTCTGCACATAGTAAGTACTCAACCCACATGACTGATTGATCCACATCTTTGTTGAGCTAATAAGGAAGAAGATTTGATGTCCACAGTTTGCTCCCTTCCCTCTGATAGTCTCCAGCAGTTCTTCTCTGCTCAGGAACAGAGTTGGGCTTTGGGGTTCAGACGTTCAGGGACTGCTTGCAAACCCTGTAAATGGTAAATGTCAAATGTCTTTGTTTTCATGAAAGGAATGAGAGGAGGGGCGACACGTTCCTGGCCTGCAGCTTCAAAACGTTTCTTAAGTTTCGGAGGAAAAGTGCGTTCCTTCAGAACTACACAGCGGTGACCTCGGCGTTTGTAACGGCTATGCGAGGAAAAAAAAGAAATCGAGCCTCGCACATGGCTGCGGTTCCGAAACAGGCTGCTATTTTTAGAACTATGCATCCCCAAAACCTCATCTGAGTCACTGAGACATCAAGGGAGCCCGCCGGACACGGGCTGTCACCAGAAACTTTCCATGAGAAAATGCCCTGAGCCCAAACGGATGCTTCGTGGGACGATGCCAGAGCAAAGTCTGATTTTCCCAAGACAGTGAGTATGAGGGGAGCCCTGAACTGGAACCTCTCTGTGCTTGCAACCCAACGATCAGTTCCCAGGTCAGGGATTACAGTGGTGTCAATGGGCTTCATCTAATACTTGAGTTTCCCCATCCAGCCAGGGCCAGGAAAGTAGTCCCAACAAGGCAGGTCGTGAGAAAAAGCAGATGAGTTGCTGGGAAGCAGTTTACTCCCACTCTCTCTCCTAATCAGTTAATCGATCGAGTACTTACAGAGTGCAGAGAACTGTATTAGGCACTTGGGAGAGTACAATACAACAACATAACAGACATTTCCTCCCCACAGTGAGTTTACAGGCTAGAGGGCGAAACAGACATTAATATAAATTACTAATATGTAGGTAAGTGCTGTGGAGTTGGCGGTGGTGGGGGGGATGAACAAAGGGAGCGAGTCAGGGCAAGACAGAAGGGACTGGGAGAAGAAGAAAGGGGGATTAGTCAGGGAAGGCCTCTTGGAGGAGATGTGCCTTCGTTAAGGTTTTGAAGATGGGAAGCGTAATTGTCGGAGATGAAGAGGGAGGGCTTTCCAGGCCAGAGGCAGATTGTGGGCGAGCGGTCGGTGGCGAGATAGATGAGATGGAGGTACAGTCAGTAGGCTGGCATTAGAGGGGCAAAGTCTGAGGACGGGACGGTAGTAGGAAAGCAGTAGGGTGAGGTACAAGGGAGCAAGGTGATCGAGTGCTTTGAAGCTGATGGTAAGGAGTTTCTGTATGATGTGGAGGTAATAATAATAATGTTGGCATTTGTTAAGCGCTTACTATGTGCCGAGCACTGTCCTGAGCGCTGGGATAGATACAGGGTCATCAGGTTGTCCCACGTGAGGCTCACAGTTAATCCCCATTTTACAGATGAGGTAACAGGCACAGAGAAGCGAAGTGACTCGCCCACAGTCCCACAGCTGACAAGTGGCAGCGCCGGGATTCGAACTCACGACCTCCGATGCCCAAGCCCGTGCTCTTTCCACTGAGCCGCGCTGCAACCACCGGAAGTTCTTGAAGAGATGGGAAACACGGACTGAACGTTTCTGAAGAGAAGCGATGCAGGCACCAGAGTGACGTATGGACTGAAGTGGGGAAAGACAGGTGGCAGGGGATCAGCAAGGAGGCTGCTACAGTAATCGAGGCAATGATGACTCTCCCCTCAGCAAATGACAACCTCTGAAAGAGCGAATTGCCTGGACCTGTGCAGGAGAGGACTGTTCTGAGAGTTGCCGCTTCCAGTGTTGGCTGAGAAGCCGGATGAAGGGCTGTTCCAGAAAAACTGGCCCTCTGGAGGGAGAGCAAATCCTTCTCTCTGCAAATCCCTCTCTCCGTGAGGAGTCTGTGTCCCTGGCCGGGGTCACGAAGCCCTGTGGGAAGAGCACACTACTAGGAGTCAGGAGACCTAGTTCTGGCTCTTCCACTTTATTCCTTTTTTTTATTTTTATGGTATCAGTTAAGTGCTAACTACGTACTTACTACTGTTCTATGCACCGGGGTAGGTACAATTTAATTAGGTCGGACACAGTCTCTGTCCCGCTTGGGGCTTCGCAGTCTAAGTAGGAGGGAGAATAGGTATTTAATCCCTATTTTACGGTTGAGGAAACTAGGTCACAGACTAGTTAAGTGTCCTTGGGCAAGGCACAGCAAGTGATTTTCAGAGCTGGGATTAGAACCCAGGTTCTCTGACTCCCAGGCCCGTGCTCATTCCGCTAAGCCACGTTGCTTCTCTGCTGTGTGATCTTAGGCGAAGTCCTTCAATCTCAATGCATCCCAGTTTCCCTGCCTGTAAAATACCGGTTCTCCCTCCTTCTTAAACTGTGAATCCCATATGGGACAGGGATGGTGTCTGATCTGATTATCTTGTTTCTACCACAGTGTTTAGCACATAGTATGGGACGTCATACCCTCATCATCCCCACTGTCATTAGGGGAGTCCCAGAACCTCTTACGCTGGAAGGTCATCTAGCTATGAATACTGGCAGCTTTCTGAGACCTCATCAGGTTGGAAGATTGAATTCCCCGCCCCCCCCTTTTAAATGGCATTTGTTAAGTGTACCAGGCACTGTACTAAGCACTTCGGTATGTACAAGTCATTCAGGTTGGACACAGTTCATGTAATAATAATAATAATAATAATAATAATAATGTTGGTATTTGTTAAGCGCTTACTATGCGCAGAGCACTGTTCTAGGCGCTGGGGGAGATACAGGGTCATCAGGTTGTCCGACGTGAGGCTCACAGTCTTCATCCCCATTTTCCAGATGAGGTCACTGAGGCACAGAGAAATGAAGTGACTTGCCCACAGTCACCCAGCTGACAAGTGGCAGAGTTGGGATTCAAACCCATGACCTCTGACTCCCAAGCCTGGGCTCTTTCCACTGAGCCACGCTGCGGGGCTCAGAGTCTTACAGATGAGAGAACTGAGGCCCAGGGAAGCAAAGTAACTCGCCCAAAGTCATACATCAGACCGGCGGCGGAGCCGGCACTAGAACCCAGATCCCTGCGACTTCCCGGCCCGTGCTCTAGCCGCTAGGCCACGTCGCTTCTCATTACTTCTCCTCTCCAGCCCCCACCTCTGCTTCGGGGCGAGCAGCCACCCCTTCCCAGATCCTAGGCCAACACAGCTGTTTTCAATTCTTTGAGTTCCCTGACTATTAAGCAATGACTATGTCCAGAAATTGTGTCTGACAAGGTCTTTTCCCAGCGTGACTCATAAGGATCTGCCCTTTAAATGCAGAGACAGTGTATGTGTATATTCACAAGCATATCCATGTATTAAAAAAACAGAATCCTATAAAACATGGCACTTAAATCTGTGCAGTGTCAGTGTGTTGATGAGGCAGTGTCGCTTTGCCACCCCTATAAAGACCTAGAAAATAGCATTTTTAAAGTAACATGCATATGTATTTAAATGAACAGCTACCCAATCCGCATGTGTGCCCGTATCTTCAAAAACACCATTTTCTAGGTCTCTAAAGATGTTCCAAAACAGCCCTGACTCCTCAGCCGGCCGACACCGCACAGATTTAAGCGTCGTGTTTCGTAGCCACAAAAGGCAGTACCGAGCAACCACTCCCTCCCGGCTGGCTTTTCACTTCCTTCCAGCCAGAGTTGGGGTGTGGTCCCAGGTCACCCCAACACAATCTTGGGACCGAGTTTCCATCTGTAAGAAAAACTTCCTCCCACCCCCACCTCCTCTCCATTAGTGAGAGATGGGTAAATTCAGCACCCAAGTAGACCCGGCCGCCGCTACGTGACTGACAACGGCATCTGTCTCAGAGTCGGAGCGCGAGCGAAGTTACAACTCAGCCAATTCACTCACAGATAGATGTCCCATCGTGGCTGCCCTCACGTAAGACGCCCGGCGTCTCTGGCTCCGTCTCCTCGGGTCCTCCGTCTTTGCAGGTCGACCCAATGCAGAAAGGAAGGGATTGGAACAGCTCTACCTCCCTCTCTGGAGCTGATGTTACCTCACCCGGGGAGCTGCTGTTTAGCTCCCAGCGGTATTTATCGAGGGCTTACCCTGTGCAGAGCACCGTCCTAAGCGCTTGGGAGAGTTCCGGAGTTGGTAGACACAAGTGCGAGCTGTAGTCTGTGAGCTACTTGTGGGTAGGGACCATGTTATCCAAATCTGTTATATTGTACTCTCTCAGTGCTCTGCACCCAGTAAATAATAATAATGATAATGTTGGTATTTGTTAAGCGCTTACTATGTGCAAAGCACTGTTCTAAGCGGTGGGGGGATAGAAGGTGATCAGGTTGTCCCAGGTGGGGCTCAGTTTTCATCCCCATTTTACAGATGAGGTAACTGAGGCACAGAGAAATGAAGTGACTTGCCCAAAGTCATATAGTTGGCAAGCGGCGGGGCCGGGATTAGAACCCATGACCTCTGACTCCCAAACCCGGACTCTTTCCCCTGAGCCACGCTGCTTCTCCCCATATTTAAGTGCCCCGTAAATATGATTGATCAACTGACGGAGTTTTCCATGGCCCTACGTCTCTCGCCGATGCCTGACCTTTCCGACCCCTTTAGCGTGCGAGCTTGAGAAGCAGTTGGTTGCTCCCAGGTCCCCTGACAATCCGAGGGCTCAGAACCCTCGATCTGAGAAGGTTCTTCTTACGCCCCACCTGGGGACGGGACGTATCGAGGCGGCACAAGCGGAAAAGGCGGGGTGGAGGAAGGCTGCATTATTGTCTTGTTCTGCAGAGTTGCACGGAAAGACCGCCAACTGTCCCAGATCCTACCAGCAATGGTGGAATCCCAGCAAGGGAGACTTCAACCGGCAGTTGAGAAAATGTTTAGTCTTTGAGACCCACAAACGTCCCCTTCCCCGACCTCCCCAACAAGCAAGCAATGTTGCTATTGATGCTTCCACAGGCACCGTAACCTTCCCCTAGCCTCTCGACCGTTCTGACCCCCTTCCTCACTATATTGTTCTGCCCGATTCGAGTCTGAGCAATCAATCGATTTTATTTCCTGAGTGCTTACTGTGTGCAGAGCACTCCACTAAGCACTTGGGAGAGGTACGATATAAGAGAGTTGGTAGACACGCTTCCTGCCCACATGAACCGCACGGTGTAGTGGACAGAGCGCCGGTCCGGGAGCCGCAAGTGTCATGGGTTCTATTCCCAGCTCTTCCACGTTTCTGCTGTGTGACCTTGGACAAGTCACTTCACTTCTCTGCGCCTCAGTTATCTCATCTGTAAAATGGGGATTGAGACTGAGCCCCATGTGCTACAGGGACTGTGTCCGACCCAATCTGCCTCCAACCACCTCAGCCCTTACTTAGTACGGTGCCTGACACGTAGTAAGTGCTAAACAAATACCACAAATTATTATTATTAGTAACCAACTTATAAAACAAATAGGGAAACTGCCTGACGAGCTCCCTAAGATTAGCTGGTTCCTTTCATTCCTTCCCAGTGCTCTCTGGCCACAATCCCAGCAGTCGCCAGAGTATGACAGGTAGTATTGGGTCCGCCGACGGTGTCGCCAGCCAAAAAGCATCAGCTCTGTCTGGTGTTCCCTTCTCTACGTTTCCACTGGATTACATCTCCCTAAAATGCTACCTTTCAAGTTGGGGGAGGGCCTCTGTGCCTTTACTGCCTCTCTGACCGAGGCTCTTTGCCCTGACTTGGCCAGTCAGACCCGTTGTAGTACAACGGACGCTAAAGTCCTCATCGCTGCTGTGGGTCCCTTGCAAAACCAGATTCTGAAAACGGTAGCTGGGCTCTTACATCATGTCCGAAGTAACGCTCAAAAGGCAAGTTCGGATTCACGGAGGCCGCTTCGGAGGGGGGAGGATCCCCAAACCCCACAGAGGAAACGCTTCCATTTCTGCAAAATGAAGAACCCCAACGTGCTCTCGGTGTTTCCACATCTCGAGCCTGCGGCAGCTTGCCTCACTTCCTGAGGATATGATGTTCCCAGAATGCCCTCCAAATGGGTGCTCTGAAAAGCAGTTAGCACGACGGAACGGAACGGCCATTATCGACACCCCTTCAGCTGAAATGTCCTCCCTGACGCTGACTGTCCCAGCCCCTGAAGAAGCAGAACCCAGCCTCTCAGGAGACCACCCCAGATTCTTTCGCTTTGCTCTGCTCTGGTCATCTGACTTGCAAGACAAACGGATGACCAAAATACACTTGTCTCATTGCATTCTGGACAGCATGTGTTTCAAGGGAACAATGTTAATGGGAAAATTCTAACAGCTTATTCCAAGGTGACACTGAGTCAGAAATATGCTATTTCAGATGCGAAGAGTACTCAAGATGCGGAAAATGGAAATAACTTTATTAACTGTGGCAAAACCCGCTTCAGATGCTGCTTCCTAAGGTCTGCCAGCAACTCCTAGCCCCGTGGGCCTTTTGAAACAGAGAGAAACCAACAGCTCTTAGCAAATGGGACTCTTCTTGACTTCTGGAGAGGCGAGTCAGATCTGATTCTGGCACGGACTGATTGCGGGAGGACAAGGGTGAGGGGCTTTGGCTAACGAGTCAAAATGGACGGAGCCGGAGATTGTTGAGCTAGAACCCTTCTCCAGCTTGGACTCGCTAGGACCACGGACTCCAAGCCTGGGGGCCTGGCCAGGAGTGACAGACCCCACTTAGCCCCCCGATCCCAAGGACATGCCCACCACTTGAGGCTGGAGTTACCTAAGCACCTAGGTACTCACCCCATCCTCACAGCTCTTATGCCCATATCATTAGATTGCCTATAAAATCCGTCTCCCCAGCTAGATTCGAAACTCCTTGAAGGCACGGATATACAGGGACTAAGTGTCCAACTTGATTTCCTTGTAACCACTTCAGCGCTTAGTACGGTGCCAGGCACACAGTAAGTGCTTGGCAACTACCACGGCTCTAAGTTATTGTTACAGAGGAGGAAACTGAGGCAGAGAGGGGTTACACTGTCAGTGACAGAGGAGAGAGGATAACTGAGGAAGCTCTCCCTCTTCCCACAAGGCTGTGTTCCTTGACAAATGGAGCAACCATCCACTCCAGACAGAACTCTACTCTGGCCTATCTGCAAGTCGTTACTTATACTGGCTCGAGGAGTCCTACGCCAGATCTCCAAGGCCTGCTGCTGGGAGAGGAGCGCGCCCATTCATTCAATAGTATTTATTGAGAGCTTAGCGTGTGCTGTGAAAAGCACTGGACTAAGGATTTGGGAGAGTACAATCTAACAACAGTCACATTCCCTGCCCACAGCTAGCTCACAGGCCGGACTTCTAACAGCCCCTTTTCCAGCCCGCGTGGTGAGAAGCAATGCCTCTATGAAGCCACCTCTGCTTTCAATCAATCAATGGTATTTACTGGCAATTACTGTGTACAGAGCACTGTATTAAACACTTGGGAGAGTTCAATGCAGTAGAATTGGTAGACAGGTTCCCTGCCCACAATGAGCTTACAATCTACAGGGCGCAAGTGTGTCGGCAACACTGTGACCATGGCCGTGGCTGTGTCTGTTGGACTCTGAGCTGGAAGCTCCGCTCCTCTAGCCACAGGGCCCCCAACCTTCTTGTGGGATAAATACCATGCTCCTCATCTTTTATATTATGCATGTGGTTTTATTTTGTTTTGTGCTTCCCCCTTAACTCATTTATTTATTCGATCATATTTACTGAACCCTTACCGGGTTCAGAGCACTGTATTAAGCACTTGGGAGAGTACAATATAACAGACACGTTCCCTGCCCGCAACAAGCTTACAGTCCACAGGGGAGACAGACATTAATATAAATTTAAAAAATTACTCAACTAAGTTCTTACCACACCCGGCTTCTCTAAAAAAACAACACTCTGCCACATCCTGTCTGTGAACCAAAGCACCCCTTTTTGGAAGATCTGTTTGGGAATGTGAGGCAGGCCGATGAGGGAAAATTTCACGGCTTTGACTCAGTTCAGTTTGAGGACCCTGGCGACTCCAGGCCCCAGAGGAAAGGAAACTGGTAATCCCAGAGACAGAAGCCCAGAAGACAGAGACGGAAGATCCCCAGACAATAACGACGTAAAGCTAATGAATTACTCTTCAGAGGCAAGTAGATCCATTTCCCCCCATTTCCTTTCAATCCAGCTGCTCCTTGATGAAGTTCTAAAAAAAACCAGGAAGCTGACTTTCTTGCAGATGTCTACTGATTTGAACACAAGCTCCCATCTATTAAGTCCAGCACTTTGCCTACACAACAGACACTCTCACAATCCATTGAGAAGCAGCGTGGAAAGAGCATGGGCCTGGGAGTCAGGAGACCTGGGTTCTAATCCTGTCTCTGCCACTTGCCTGCCATGTGACCTTGGGCAAATCACTTAACTTCTTTGGGCCTCAGTTTCTTCAACTATAAAATGGGGATTCAATACCTGTTCTCCCTCTCACTTAGACTCTGAGCCCCATGAGGATCAGGGACTGTGTCCAACCTGATTAACTTGTATCGACCCCAGTGTTTAGAACAGTGCTTGGCATGAAGTGCTTAACAAGTACCATAACTATTATTATTGTTCTTAATCAATACTATCGACTAGCTAACTGGCAGCCATTCCTGGTACCTGTGGCAGAGGGTGGCACTATGGATCATTCATGTGTCTGTTTATTGTTATACTGTACTCTCCCACTCAGTACAGTGCTTCGCACACAGTAAGCACTCAATAAATATAACTGAATGAATTCAAAAGGGAATTCCAGTCTCTAGCAATGGAGGGAGTCAGGAGTTGCAGCTTGTCTAACAGTGCAAAGCGGTTTCTTTTATTATTAATGAGAATAATGATAATAATAACTGTGGCATTTGTTAAGTCCTTACTAGGCGCATACAAGCACTGTGGTGGATACAAGTTAATCAGGTTGGAAATCGTCCCCGTCCCACATAGGGTTCACAGTCTTAAATCCCATTTTACAAGTAAGGGAACTGAAACACAGAGAAGTGAAATGACTTGCCCAAGGTCACACAGCAGACAGGTGGCGGACCTAGATTAGAATCTAGGTCCTTCTGACTCCCAGGCCCACGTTCGCTCCATCAGGCCCCGTTGCTTGCCATCTAGGCCTTTGCTGCCGGATCTGCCATTCTCCCTGGCCCACCCGGTCCTCCAGGCTGTTGGCCGAGAAGCAGCAAGGAGCAGGGAGCCCGGGAGAAGCCAGTGATGCATGGAACCGAAATGCCACCGGCACCTCCAAGAGCAAGGGCAGCTTTAGAACTGCCAGATCATTGCTCTGAGGCTGGCACCCTCCACCTCCTGGTTCCCTCCGGAAATGATCGGACAGAAAAAAAAACAAAAGGCTGATACCGTTCGGAGGGTTTTCACCTGATGTGACTATTTCTCTCACCGACTCCACGGGAAGCGGTGAGGGGCTGAGGAGGGTTACCATCTGATCGGTGAGAACAGAGGCAGGGCGAGTCCTATCTGAGACCGATCTGAGTAGAGTGCGACCTACCACCCCTCGCCCTGCTGCCCAGACTGCAATCTCTCTCTGATCCCGGGAAGTGACAATACTCGACTTCTACTTCCGGTAGCGCTTGGGCTTGGTTGGCACAGGCTGCATCCGCCTGAACCGAACTCAGGGCGACAACCACAGTTCCTTGCTCCTCTGCTGGCGGTTAAAGCTCAAGTGCCAGCGGAGTAATAAAAAAAGGGACCACAAAAAATATTTTGCACCAGCCTTGATATCCACCAATCGCAGGAAGTGGGGAGAAACGGCCACGCAGGATCCTGCTGTGGTGTTTACAAAATGCACCAGAACAAACGCTCCCTGGAATTTTGTACTAGGGTCTACCAAGAACTTCCCTTCTAGGAAATCCATGCATTTAACTTGCACATTAACTACAAGCCAGGCTCTTTGCCGCTGCAGAAGACGTCAACTGCCCAACTGCCCGTCACCTGCTCAAGGTAAGAGGCCGGGGTGAGCCACCAGCCCACCAGGAGAGACCAAGGATGGGCTGACCAAGTCTGCTGCCGGAAGGCAGCTCTATCCCGTTATCCGCTGGACAGGAATCTGTGCCTCACCGATCCATGTGTCATTTTCCCAGACACCTTCTCTGTGCCTCTGTTCCCTGACCTGCAAAATGGGAATTAAGTCTGTGAGCCCCACATGGAACAACCTGATTATGTTGTATCAACCCCAGGGCTTAGAAGAGTGCTTGTCACATAGTAAGCGCTTTACAAACACCATCATTATTATTATTATTACACTACAAAAGAGTTGGTAGACATGGCTCAGTGGAAAGAGCACGGGCTTTGGAGTCAGAGGTCATGAGTTTGAATCCCAGGTCTGCCACTTGTCAGCTGTGTGACTGTGGGCAAGTCACTTAACTTCTCTGTGCCTCAGGTACCTCATCTGTAAAATGGGGATTAAGACGGTGAGCCCCACGTGGGACAACCTGATTCCCCTGTGTCTACCCCAGCGCTTAGAACAGTGCTCTGCACATAGTAAGCGCTTAACAAATACCAACATTATCATCATTCCTTGCCTTCACTGAGTTTGCAGTCTCGAATGGGATGGTCTATCCTTGTTCCCAGGTATCAGCAAGTTGGTTGTGAAGCAGTCTTAATGCTGCTCTCTTGTAAGCTCATTTTTTGATGATATTTGTTAAGCACTTAGTATGTACTAAGCGCTGGGGTACACAAACTAACCAGATTGGACACGATCCATATCCTACATGGGGTTCACTGTCTTAATCCCCATTTTACACATGAGGAAAAGGAGGCACAGAGATGTGAAGCTACTTGTTCAAGGTCACACAGAAAAGAAAGGCAGAGCCAGACTTAGAACGTACATCCGTATCCCAGGTATGTGCTCCATCTACTAGGCCACACTGCTTCTCTAGGCCATGCTGCTTCTCCAGTTCCTTTCCTTCCCACCACAAAGTCCACAAAGTCAAAGTCCTAAAATCCCACCTCCTCTAACGTGCTGTCCCCAGTTGATTCCTCAGCCATAGTATCCCTTCAGCCAACTCCATTCATTCGGTTCATTCAGTTGTATTTATTCAGCGCTTACTGTGTGCAGAGCGCTGTACTAAGCACTTGGGAAAGTACAATACAGTAACAGAGAGTGGCAATCCCTACCCGCAACGAGCTCTGTCTAGAGGAGCACTTACGGACTCATTTGCAACCTCATTAGAGCTCTCTCACGTATACAGGTGCACTCTATCTTCACAGCTCTGGTTGCAGATATGTTTATGTTTTTCTCCCCCATTAGAGCGTAGGGTCCACTATGGCAGGAAGCACCTAGTACAATGCACTGAACCAAACGGATCCTCCATAAATGCTAACAGATACTAGTTGCGGTATTTACGAAGCACTTACTAAGTGCTGTACTCAGAGCCGAGACTCAAGATAATCACATCGGACCCAGTCCCTGTACCACATTGGGCTCGCAGTTTAAGGGGGAGGCAGGATAGATATTGAATTCCATTTTACAGATGAGAAAACTGAGCACCAGAAAGGTTAAGCAAATTGTTCCAGGTTACACAACAGGGAGGTGGTAGATCAGGGATTAGAATCCAGGTCTCCTGACTCCCAGGTCTGTGCTCTTTCCACCTGGCCACGCTGCTAGCCGTTACTACATCTTATTAACATTATTTCCAGTCTTCTCACCCTTTCACTCCTTGCAAACTGAGATTCCCCCATGGAGACACTTTCCTCCAAATTCATGGGGTACCCGGCAGTGGGGGAAATAAACTGGAATTCACCGAAACAGGCTTCCAGTACAAAAATCAAAAGCCAGAATAGACTTCCCGCTCTGACCGATTAGTACAGGGCTCCGCACATAGTGGCCACTCAATAAATACCACTAAATGACGCATGAGAGTCACGCCAGCTGCAGCCAACCTCATACGAGCAGGGAGGGGAATGCTGAGGGCCAGTGCGCTCTTTCCCTCGTTCATTCAGTCACATTCAATCGTATCTATTGAGCGCTTACTGTATGCAGAACACTGTACTAAGTGCTTGGGAGAGTGCAATATAACAATAAACAGAAATGTGCCCTGTCCCAGTCCTCCGCTCCCACCGCGAGCCTGTCATAGCTCTGGGGAGGGCAGCTGTCAGGATGCCCTTAGGAATTCGGGGTAGTGCTGTGCGGCCGGTCTCCAACCCGGTCATCTTTAGTCCGGCCCTTCAGCCTCTGCTGCACCATCTGTCCAGCCTCTCTGACACCGGTTCTATTGCTGCTTCCCAACAGTCACTCTACCCCAAGAACTACGGCAAGGATGGGGGGGGGGGGGAAGACCCCAGCAAGGAGCAGCTCTATTTCGTCATTTGAATCTGGTAGCAACCAGAGCCTATCCCCTGGCAGCTGGGGAGGAGACCCCCCTCCCCCCGGCCCCCTGCATGCCCAGAGATGCTCTGCCCTGTGAGGGGGAGACAAGTCCCTTGGGCTTCTGGAACAAGGCAGGGAAGGTATCAATTCACCTGGGCCATCCCCTAGGCTGGCCAAGACTGTTCCACTCCCCAAGGAGGAAGAGACCCCCACCCCACCACAAGACCATCAAGCATGGAGGGAAAGAAATCAAGAGCAGGTACTGACCTTTGTCTCCAGGCCGGTGAAGGGACTGGGTGGTGGCTCCTAAGGAGGGAGGGAGAGAAAAAAAAGTGGTTAAACACACAGAATGAAAACCATCTTGGTTAAAAATATCCCATTCATCATTTTCCCCCTCCCAATGCAAGCCAGGTTCATTCTCTAGCTCCTTGCCCCTTCTTTTGGGAGGGGGAATCGGAAGGCTTTCACCTACTTCACAGAAACTGCCCTCTACGAGGTCACCAGTGGCTTTCTTCTCGCCATATCCAATGGCCCCTCTCTCCTCATCCCTCTCAGACACTCAGCTGCTTTAGACATTTCTGGAAGTATTAAATAATTGGCTTCACTCACACAATCCTCTCTTGATTCTCCGCCTATCTCTGGCTGACCCTTCTCAATCTTTTTCACGGACTCCTCCTCTGCCTCTCACCCGCCAAATGAGGGAGTCCCTCAAGGCTCAGTTCCAGGTCTCCATCTATTCTCCATCTACACCACATTCCCTTGAACTCACTCACTCGCTCCAACAGCTTCTATTACCATCTCTAAGTGGATGATTCCCAAATCTGCTTCTCCAGCCCTGAACTCTCCTGCTTTGCACTCTTGTATTTCCTTCTGCCTTTAGGACATCTCTACTTGGGTATCTTGCCAACACCTCAAATTTAAAATGTCCAAAACAGGATTCTTCTTCTTCGCACCCAAACCCTGTCTTTCCCATCAATGTAGACAACACCACTATCCCTCATCTCACAAGCCTGTAACCTTGACATTATCCTCAGCTCATCTTTCATCAACCCACATATTCAATGTCATAAAATCCTATCAGTCCTACCTTCACAACATTGCTAAGATCCACCCTTTCCTCTCCATCCTATTGGTATGCTGATCCAAACTGCCTTGACTACTGCAGTGGCCATCTTGTTGATCTTCCTACCTCCTATCTCTTCTTAAGCCAATCCTTACTTCACTCTGCTGCCAGAATCAGATTTTTCTAGAAAAACATTCAGTCCCCGTCTCCCGATTCCTCAAGATCTCCAGGGGATGGGCAATCCATCCACTTCCGCATCAAACAGAAACACCTAATGATTGCTTGAAAGTACTCAATCAGTTCACCGCTTCCTATTGACCTCACCGATTTCTTACTACAAACCAGCACAATCACTTCACTCCTCTAATGCCATCCTAGTTCAACCTCACTCATCTCCCTTCCAACCCCTTGCCCACATCTTCCATCTGGCCTGGAACTCCCTCCCTCTTCTCATCCGACCACCAGACTCCTCACCTACAAAGCCTTATTAAAATCATCTCTCCTCAGAAGGCCTTCCCCGATTAAGCCCACATTTCCCCTACTCCCTCTCCCTTCTGAGTCACCGATGCACTCATATCTGTATCCTTTAAACACTTGACATTCACCCCTCCTTCAGGCCAACGACACTATGATTCATTTATAAATACAAATCTCTAATTTAACGTCTGTCTTCCACACTAGACTCTAAGTTTCTTGCGGGAAGGTAATGCGTCTACCAAATCTGTTGTCTTGTACTCTCCCAACCTCTTAGTATAGTGCTCTGCTCACAGTAAAGGCAAAATAAATGCCACTGATTGATGATGGATTTGGTGATTCCAATAGGGGAGGCAAAAGGGAGCAGGCAAAGGGGAGTATTGAATGATTTGGACCTGGGTCCTCGTCATCCACCACTTTCTCAATTCCCAAAGGACCCACACACTGTTGCAGAGGGGCTAATGACACAGCACTCCCTCTCTGTTTGAGAAGCAGAATGGCTAATGGATAGAGCACGGGCCTGGCAATCAGAAGGACCTGGGTCCTGGCTTCGGCGCTTGTCTTCTGTGTGACCTTGGGCAAACCACTTCACTTTTCTGCGCCTCAGTTACCTCATCTGTAAAATGGAGATTGAGACTGCGATTCCCACGTGGGACAGGGACTGTGCCAAACCTGATTTGTTTGATCTACCTCAGTGACTAGTATAATGCTTGGCACATAGTAAGCGCTTAATAAATGACACAATTATCATTATTTGGCAGAGGGCACTCAATCCGAGAAACTCAAAGGAAGAAAGAAAGAAAATCTCCCCAGTGTTCCAAGAACGGGAAGCTTGGAACAAACATCTGGGTCTGGTAGGGAGTCACGTAGCCCACAGAAAGTCTGTTCCATCACTCAGTGGCCTACTGAACCCGAAAAGGAAATGAAATACTTTGCTCTCAGCTTTCAGTGCCATGAGGCTGTGCCAATTAAAAAAATTAAAATGGGGCCCATGCAGGTTTGAATTATGCATTTCCTTAAAGCTGGAGCAAGGGAGCTGACCATGTTTTTTTCCCCCTCTACAAAACCAAGTGAGAGAGAACTCTGCAGGGAGGAGAACCAGTGGCTTTTCCACCACAAGAAGGATAGGTGGCCATCAAAGAAAAGATGTAATATCAATGAAGATATTTCTGCCCTGTGCCACACACAAGGCTAAGCACTGGGACAGATACAAGGTTATCAGATTGAGCAGTGTTCTTGTTCCACCGGAGGCTCGCTATCTCAGGCAGAGGGAGAACCAGGAGAAGCACCATGACCTAATGGAGTGTGGGCCTGGGTTCTAATCCCCACTCTGCCAACTGCTTGCTCTGTGACCCTGGACAAGTCGCTTAACTTCTCTGCGCCTTGGTTCTCCTGTTCTCCCTAGACTGTGAGCCCCTCTGGGACAGGGACTGTGTCCAAAGAGACTTAATTGTATCTTCCTCAGTTCTTAGAACAGTGCTTGGCACATAGTAAGTGCTTAACAAGTACCATAATTATCATTTAGAGTACGAGTCCCATGCGGGACAGGGACTGTAACTACCCCAGCATTTGGAACAGTGTTTGACACATAGTAAGTGCTTAATACCACACACACAAACACACTCACAAGGCAGCTGAGGAAGCTCAGACCCTTAGAAGTTAAGTAACTCGCCCAAGATCACACAGCAGAGAAGTGACGGAGCTGGGATTAGAAGCAGCGTCTTATCACTTCCCGTCCTGTGCTCTCTCCACTACTCCAAAGCTCTGTGTATTTCCTCCTCCTCGTCTTTAGCTCTGTAACTCTCGGGTCAGCTATTAGTGACCTTTTCTACTAAGACTGTGCTCTAACCTTACAGGCCTAATTCCATGACCACAAAACAGGCCGAGAGTCATCAGCTGCAGGCTTTTCATAATACCAAGCACAGCAGCACAGGCCCTAAACTCAGAATGAAATCAGCCTTTGATGGAGTAGACCTTAATAATAACAACTGTGGTATTCCTTAAGCGGTTACTTTACTATGTGCCAGGCACTGTACTAAATACTGGGGTGGATACAAGCAAATTGGGTTGGAAACTGTCCCCCTCCCACATGGGGCTCACACTCTTAATACCCATTTTACAGATGAGGTGACTGACGCCCAGAGAAGTGAAGTGACTTGCCCAAGATCACACAACAGACTTGCGGCAAGCTTTCAAAAATGTAGCTATCCCCAGCAACGGCCCCTCCTTCGAGCCACCGTTTCTCTAGTAGTAACTGTACTTCTTAAGCATTTACTGTGTGCATTTACTGGGTTCCAATCCCAGCTCTGCCATTTGCCTGCTTGGGTAACTTCTCTAGGCCTCAGTTTTCTCATGAGTCAAGTGGGGATTCAAGATCTCTTCCCCTCACCCTTAATCCATGAGCCTCATGTGGTGCGGGGAATGTGTCCGATCTATTTCCTTGCATCTACCCCAGCGCTTACTGTGGTGCTTGTTACATAGTTTAGTGATTAACAAATACCACAGTTTTTATCTTACGGGTGCCTGCTTCCTAGCTATGGAGCCAAGGATAGTCTTTTTGGGGCAGAAAACGAGAAACCCTAAGCAGCATTTGGTCAGAGGCCCAGAGCTCATTAAAGAGTTTCTGAGCACCAAAGCGCAAAACGATCTATTTAGCTTGTTAATTAACTGGTCAGGAAGAAGATCATATCCTTGCAAGCCGCCACATCATTAGTGCTCGGGATTAGCTCTCCAAGGGGCTCGCCCTTTTGAAGTAGAGGGAGGCTGAACACGGCCTCGGCCAGACTGGCCCAAGGTGTCTAGCCTGCTCTATAACAGCCCGTTTAATTGGAAAACCTAACGAAGGGGAACCGGGTCAACGATGCCGTCCGTTTAATCCATCGCGTCTGTCGAGATTAGAAATCTTCGCTTTACAGTGAGAGTAAATTCCTACCCGTCAGACGAGAGGTGCCCCCGGCTGCCAGGGGGGATTCTTAGACCTTGGGGTCACGCTTCTGCCTGGGTTGCATCTGACACGGGTGCCACTATCTCATTCCTTGGGAAGCAGCGTGATCTTGTGGAACGGGGACGGGCCCGGGAGTCAGAGGACCCGAGTTCTAATCTCCCTTGCGCCACTTGCCTGTTGTGCATCCTATTTCCTCATCTGTAAAATGGGGATTCGTTACCTGTTCTCCCTCCTACTTAGATTGTGAACTTGTCTGTGTCTGTCACTTCCTCCGTAAAATGATGATTGAGACTGCACTCCCTATGTGGGATTAGGAATGTGTCCAACCTGATTATCATGTATTTACCTCAGTGCTTAGTCCAGTGCTTGGCAGACAGCATTTAACAAGTACTATTATTATTATTATTTTTATTATCATTGTTCCTGCCTTGGAACAAGGAAAGACTTTTCAAAATCAAATATTAAATTACTACCATGGGCAGGCAGAGCCCAGTCAGGGACAACCAGCAGCAATAAGCCTCCTAAAGAGCCCAGTTCTCCCAGTGCCAAAAGTTACATTATGAATTCACTGTGGCATAATTGGTATTCCTGGTCCCCTGTGGGTCTGAAAGAATTAGTGACCCTCCTCAAGTGCATAACTTGCTACCAGGGAGAACATTTAAAACTTCTAGATATTAGAGAAGAATTACACTTTCCTTAGAGATGCAGCATGGGCAGGTGAGAAGAGAGCATGGGCCTGGGAGTCAGCGGACCTAGATTCTAATCCAACCTCTGCATGACCTATTTTTATGGTATTTCTTGAGCGCTTACTATGCGCCCAACACAGAGAAGTGAAGTGACTCGCCCACAGTCACACAGCTACGTGGCAGATCCGGCATTCGAACCCAAGACCTCTGACTCCCAGGCCCGTGCTCTATCCACTGAGCCATGCTGCTTTTCTATCCAGAGTGCACAATCAATCAGTGGCATCTTTTGAGCATTTTGGTGTGCAGAGTATTGGAAGAGTAATATCCTGACTGGATTATTGTGTCAGCCTCCTTTCGGATCTCCCTTCCTCCTGTCTCTCCCCACTCCAGTCTATTCTTCATTCTGCTGCCCTGCTCATCTTCCTGCAGAAACGCTCTGGCCATATCACTCCCTTCCTCAAAAACCTCTAGTGGTTGCCTATCAACCTTCGCACGAAATAAAAACTCCTCACTCTTGGCTTCAAAGCTCTCCATCACCTTGCCCCCTCCTACCTTACCTTCCTTCTTTCTACTGCCCACCCCGCACGCTCCACTCCTCTGCCACTCACCTCCTCACTGGCCCCCGTTCTCGCCCGCTGTCGACCTCTGGCCCACGTCCTCCCGCTGTCCTGGAACGCCCTCCCTCCTCTCCTCCGCCAAACTCACTCTCTTCCCCTCTTCAAAGCCCTACTGAGAGCTCACCTCCTTCAAGAGGCCTTCCCACACTGAGCCTCCCCTTTCCCTCTGCTCCCCCTCCTCTCCCCCCAGCTCTCTATTCCTTCCCCTTCCCTCAGCACTGTGCTCATTTGTATATATTATTTATTACCCTATTTATTTTGTTAATGAGGTGTACATCCCCTTGATTCTATTTATCTTGATGACATTGTCTTGCTTTTGTTTTGTTCTGTTTTGCTTTGCTGTCTGTCTCTCCCGTTTAGACTGTGAGCCCGTCACTGGGCAGGAATTCTCTATCTGTTGCCAAATTGTACATTCTAAGCGCTTAACACAGTGCTCTGCACATAGTAAATGCTCAATAAATACTATTGAATGAATGAATAAATGAAGAGTACAATACAGTAGACTTGGTACACGTGATCCCTCCCCTCAAGGACAGCATATTCAAACATCAGTATTCACAAAGGGGGCTGTTTTACTTGTGTAAATAAGGACACTCAGTCCCCCTTTTTGCGCAGACAAGCCTTTTACCAAGGTTTGAATGTTTTAATAATAATATTTGTGGTATTTAGTAAACGCTTCCTGTGCTCCAGGCACTGAGGTACATACAAGTTGATCAGGGTGGACACAGTCCCTGTCCCGCCTGGGACTCACAATCTCAACCCCCATTTTACACATGAGGTAACTGAGGCACAGAGAAGTAAAGTGACTTGCCCCAGATCACACAGCAGAGCCAGGATTAGAGCCCATGACCTTCTGACCACTACGCCATGCTGCTTCCTTTTGGCCTTGCAGGTTTACGATCTAAGGAATAAACCAAACAAGAGAGGAGAACACAGCACAACCACATAACTGACATTCCCTGCCCACAGCGAGCTTATAATTCTGAGGCTGGAATTCCCGTCACTGGATTCTGAGGTTGCTGATCCTGCACATTCCATGGCAGCAACATTCCACCCCCTGGAACGCAGGGAAAGCCCCCGAAACAAAACCCCCCTACACTACACAGCCCCTCTAGACTGTAAGCTCACTTCTAGACCGTAAGCTCATTGTGAGCAGGGAATGTGTCTGTTATATTGGGCTTAGCACAGTGTTCTGCACTCAATAAGCATTCAATAAAATACACCTGATTACTACGTGAGGCTTCCACGTGGCAGGATGTCTCCTATCAGGCACCTTGTTGGGAAATGGAGATTAGACTCCAAGGGGGAGAAGCAAAATATAAAACTGAAAAAGAGGACAAGGGCAAACCCCAAATACATGAGCAGAACTTTATGGCGGGTGAATACTAGGTTTTAGGTCCCAGTGTTGTTTGGGTTTTTGTTTTATTCCTTTGTGCTTCGTTTATGCAAATTTTCATTTTTCAGCAATGAATGCCTCCCCCGCCCCCCGCACCCAGCCCTTGTACTACAAGATGATTGAGAGAGAGAAGCCTGATTTTTAAAACTAGGTGATCAACCATGCACACAAAGAATATAACAACCATACACTTGGCAATAAAGTGCATTCTTATTTGACATTTTTTGGAACTACACTTAAAAAAAGGAGCCAGATATCTCAGTTTTCCTTATTTTCTTTTCAATTAAAAATAAATTCCTTGTGGTGAGGTCAGCAGGAAGCAGACATGATGAGACACTTTTTAAAATTTGGAAATTGAGGCTCAAAGGGATGAAATGAGTACGGATTAATGGACAGAGCACGGGCCTGGGAGTCTGAAGGTCATGGGTTCTAATCCCAGCTCTGCCATTTGTCTGCTGTGACCTTGCACAAGTCACTTCACTGCTCTGTGCCTCAGTTACCTCATCTGTAAAATGGGGATTGAGACTGTGAACCCTACATGGGACAGGGATTATATCCAACTCGATTTGCTTGTATCCACCCCAGCGCTTAGCACAGTGTCTGGCACATAGTAAGCGCTTAGCAAATACCATTATCGTTATTATTATCATTATTACTAGTGATAGAGCTGAGACCAAGGCCGTCATCCACTTAGAACTGGGCTCTCTCCACTCATCACCATGACAGCATGCAGTTTAGCACAGTCCCTTTCCTGATATTCAGGAGCTGAATTAAACAGTCTAAGGCACTCAGAAAACAGTGACCAATCTATCTCTTGAAAAAGTAATGAAAACTCAGCCTTGATTGGATCCATGTTTAGCGAGGCAGTCAATCATATTTACTGAGCGCTTACTGTGTGCAGAGCATTATAATAAGCGCTTGGGAGAGTACAACGTTACCTAGTCACTGTCCACAACGATTTTACGGTCTTGAGGCCGAACATCCACAGCCCTCAAGAGCAATGGCATTTGTCCCAGAGACCCAGGGAGGCGAGGGCAAGACTACAGAGCCTAAATCTTCAGCTGGGACCTCTCCTGGGCAAAAACCACCTGCGCCCACAAGCAGCAGCTTGAAGCAACAGGGGTATCTTTCACTGGCGCTCATGTAGCCCTCCAAGGTCAAGAACATGGCCCGGAGTCCAGCCAGGCTAAAAGCAACTCAACACACAGAAGGTTCACCAGGAGGAGACCTACGGGTCATTCCCCTGGGCACTTTTCCTGGACGGCTGGGGCTCAGCCTCAATGGACACAGCGGCCATGTCCAATGTGCCCCCTGTTCTGAATGACCACACAATTAAAAAAAAAAAAGCTTCCACAGCCTCCTGCTTGTAGTCTTGGATGGGAGGTAGAGAGGGGGAGAGGAAAAGCAGCAATTCATCTTCAACTCTGGATCCCTGCCATCTGTCCTGAAAGTGGGTAAAAGGAAAGTGTGACTTTGTGGCCAGAAGACAGGGAGCCCTCGGAAACCTGGAGGTTTTCCAGCACCCTGCAGGATTCCTGACACTGGTCATGGTCAACTAAAGGCCTTGGAGTTTGAGGAGAGGGAATGATGAACAGAGACTTCCTTGCAAGGGAGAAAAAGTGAACTAGTGTGACAGTTTGTAGCCAAAGAGTGAGGCTCATATCTCTGCGAGAGAAGCCTCTTCTCAAAATACACCCGACAGCATCACAGAGTCCTCAAAGCAGACAAATGGAAAGATCTCATTACATTAAATTGAGATATTTGCTAACCGTTTACTATGTGCCCTGCACTGTATTATGTGCTGGGGTAGATATACGATAACCAGATTGGACAGTGACCCACATGGAGCTCACAGTTTAAGTAGGAGAAAGTAGGATTTAGTCCCCATTTTACAGATGAGGCAACTGAGGTCCAGAAAAGTTAAGGGACTTGCTCGTGGTCACACAGCAGACAACCGGCAGAGCCAGAATTAGAACCGAGGTCTTCTGAGTCCCAGACCTTCTCTTTCCATTAAGCCATACTGCTAAATGCAGGAATTGACCAATGAATGGTACTGAGAGCTTATGCTGTGCGGACATGTGTATTTCAGATACGGTGTTTTCTCTCCTTCCTCCTCCTCAAATAATGAACACGCTCCTTAATCTATAAATCAATCATTTATTAGTGCTTACCGTGTGCAAATAAATAAATAAATGTTGGTATTTGTTAAGCGCTTACTATGTGCAGAGCACTGTTCTAAGCGCTGGGGTAAACACAGGGGAATAAGGTGGTCCCCCGTGGGGCTCACAGTCTTAATCCCCATTTTACAGATGAGGGAACTGAGGCGCAGAGAAGTGAAGTGACTTGCCCACAGTCACACAGCTGCCAAGTGGCAGAGCTGGGATTCGAACTCAGGAGCCCTGACTCCAAAGCCCGTGCTCTTTCCACTGCGCCACGCTGCTTCTCGTGTGCAGAGCAGGATACTAATCGCTTGAGAGAGTACAATGTAACAGAGGTGGTAGACATGTTCCCTGCTCACACGGAGCGTACTACAGAATAGGGGGGGGGGGAATTAGTATAAATAAATGAATCATGGATAGGTACATAAGTGTTATGGGGCTGAGGCGTGGTTGAATAAAAGGTGCAAATCCAGTGCAAGGGCAATGCAGCAGAGGATGGGAGAAGAGAAGTGGGAATTAGAGCTCCTGAAAGGCCAGGCCAGGCCTGGCCTAGTGGATAGAGCAGGGCTCTGGGAGTCAGAAGGACTTGGGTTCTAATCCCAAACCTGCCATTTGTCCATGATCCTGGACAAGTCACTTTACTTTCCTGTGCCTCTGCTATCTCATCCGTAAAATGGGAATTAAGACTGTGAGCCCCAGGTGGGACAGGGACTGTGTCCAACCTGGTTAGCTTGTATCTACCCCAGAGCTTAGTAGAGTGGCTGGCACATAGTAAGCACTAACAAATACCAAAACAAGGGAAAAAGGAGGGCTCCGCTGGGGAAGTCTTGGAAGAGATGTGCTTTAAATAAGGCTTTGAAGGTTGGAGGAGCAATCATCTGTCAGATATATAAAGGGAGGGAAAACCCTAGAGACAAAATGCTCCAAATCCAAGTCAAACACTACACAGCGGTTGGGGAACAGAGAACTCCTTCATTATTCACAAGGAACTGGAACCTTCCAGTTGTCTTTCTGACCGTTGGCGGTGGAAGAGGTAGGGAGGGGGCGGCCTGGGCACAGGCAGGAAGACGTTCTTAACACCAACCGTTTTCAGACTTCCTGTCTGGTCCCCCAAGCCCAGCTTCTGGCGAGCTGGCTCTGGGCCGGTATGTCTAGTTCTCAGATAAGGAGTTGTCACATCATCCGGGGACGAGAGGCAGCAGCAAGCCAAGGCTTCAGAAACACACAACGGGGCTTAGAATATATCATTTATTCTGGACAAGGAAGCCTCATTCGCGATGAGACCGGAAGATGGAAAGAAAAGCGGGCTGGGCCCCAGCATCCTGTATCCCCTCTCACAAAGCCGCAGCTGGGGGGTAAGGAATAGAGGGCAGAGGAGCGTGAGGAGAGAAGATTTCTTCTGCACAATAAAATCCTTTCATATATGAATAGCAAGTTTCCCCTACACTCTTCTCCACCCGCTTTGTTTCTGAAAGCTAATAACTCAATACCGAGAAAGCCAAATTCACCAAACCCTATGCCAAGGTCACGGGAGATCCTGAGAGCTTCACTAGCGGGCTGATCATCACAAAGCCCTGCGAGACTATACACTGTGACTTGTGCTGAGAGGCTGCCGTAAAGGATACAAGAATCCTTTTCTTTTTTTTTTTTTTTTTTAAAGGTCCGCATGCTGTGAATAACGCTTGCGTTACATGCCTAGCATATCAAGTTTCCCCCCATGAAAAAGTTAAGCCACTTACCCAAAGTCATACAGTAGGTAAGTGGTGGGGAAGGATTAGAACCCCTGTCCCCTGACTCCCAGGTCCGTGCTCTTTCCACGAGGCCCCGCTGCTTCTAGTTTTAATTTGTTTTAATTTGAAGCTTTAATTGCTGGACGAGACTCTTCTATCTTCTAGGTCCATTACAGAAAACAGACCCCTCCGTCGACTGATCAACTCAGAGAAATTTACTCCAAGCCTGAAGCTCCACAGAATCCAGGCCTGAATTGGCCTGAGTTGAATTGGGCTGGGTCGTCGGCAATCTTAAACTCTACTGTTCCCTGCCCACTGTAGGGCTACCCAGTGAGGGAATGGGGAGAGAAAGAAAGACTTAAATCCGACTGGGCTGAAAATTGCACCAACCCAAAGACGATTCATATCATTTAAAAGGATGCAGTTGAGGCAGGTCAGACCCTGCTATGCTGTCAGGTTGTTTGGGGTTTTTTGGGGGTATTTGTTAAGCACTAATTGTGCACCAGGAACTATACTAAGCGCTAAGGCACATACAAGTTGATCAGATTGGACACAGTCCCCGTTCCACAGAGGATTCACAGTCTTAATCCCCATTTTACAGATGAGGTAATTGAGACCCAGAGGAATGAAGTGACTTGCCCAAGGTCACACAGCAGACAAGTGGCAGAGCTGGGATTAGAACCCAAGTCCTTCTGACTCGCAGGCCTATGCTCTATCCACTAGATCATGCTAGTGATTTAGTACCCATTTTCCCTCTGCTTTCGACTGTGAGGCCCAGGAGGAATAGGGATTGTGTCCTATCTGCTTATATCAAACCTTTTCCAGCACTTGGTAAGCAGTTGATCAATATTATCGTTATTAAACCTGAAGCTTTACCTATGTGAATGCCACGTCCAACTGAGCTCTCAACCATTCTTGAGTGAGGAAGCCCATTCAACAAAGGGACTCTTTACAATATAAACCATATCAGTTCTTCCAGAGAGGGAGTAGGAACGGTTTACAAGGGGTTATATCTTCTGTCAAATAGTTTATGTTCAAAGACTAAATTATTCATGGAGGAGTATCATTATTAAATACTAAACGAGGGCGGTGAGAAGGGATATTACACTTGCTCTGATTTCACACGCTAAATGTGTTTACATACACAGTTAGCATTTCTCTGGGACAATTATCTTATTACTAATACACTAATTCTTGCAATCTTTTCAACACAGTCTACAGCTGCAGCCTTCAAAAATTAAGGCTAATTAAGACCCTGTCTTCAGCAGGTAAGGTCGGTTCCTCATGCATTTTAATACCGGGAGAGGAAATCGGGATGTCTCTAGAAGAATAATAATTGTTTTATTTATTAAGCACTGAGCTATGCCTGGACAAGATACAAGATAATCAGACTGGCCCCAGATTAACTCGGGGCCAATCAATCAGTGGTATTTATCGAGCACTCACTGTATGCAGAGCATTGGAAAAGCACTTGGAAGAGTAAAACAGAACGGGTTACTCAACCACCAGAAAAGCAGTCATCACTACTATTTCACCGAACAGTGTTCTCACAACCTCTGACCGGGAAAGTCCTTCCCTGCTTCAAATATAACAGACCACCGCTCGGTCTTCCAAGCCCTATTAATAAAGTCACACAGCTGACATGCGGCAGAGACGGGATTAGAACCCATGGCCTCCGACTCCCAAGCCCGTGCTCTTTCCACTGAGCCACGCTGCTTCTCTACGTAGGTCCCTCCCATCGTGGGTAAGCGGCCAGCTGAATCACTTCCTGGGTCAGCTTTGACTGAAATCATATCTTCACCAAGAAGACGGACTAACCTTCCGCCCCGCAAGTCTCCCTGCCTCCTGCAACTCCCTCTAAACTGTGAGCTTGTTGTGGGCAGGGAATGTGTCTTTTTGTTGTCACACTGTCCCAAGGGCTTAGTACAGTGCTTTGCACACAGTAAGCACTCAAATACAATTGAATCGTCCATACACTTGCCTGAGAACTTTCATACTCATCCCCCCACAGCAATTATATACTTATCCCTATACTCTCCCACTTCCCCTGCCTGTAGTGCGTTTTAATATCTCTGTCCCCCTCTAGAAAGTGAGCTCCTTGAGGGCAGAGCTCATGTCTACCAACTCGTATTGTGCTATCCCAAGTGCTTAGGGCAGTGCTCTGGACGTAGTAAGTGCTCACAAACACCATCGATTGACTGATAATAATGTTGGTATTTGTTAAGCGCTTACTATGCGCAGAGCACTGTTCTAAGCGTTGGGGTATACAGGGTAATCAGGTTGTCCCACGTGAGACTCACAGTCTTAATCCCCATTTTACAATCGAGGTAACTGAGGCACAGAGAAGTGAAGTGACTTGCCCACAGTCACACAGCCGACGAGTGGCGGAGCCGGGATGCAAACCCATGACCTCTGATCAGAACGGGCAGCATCACAAAATGCAAAGAAATGGTGAGCGAGGTATCAGTGAGCTTCCTTTTTTGGTGTGATGTGCTGTCTTAAGCACTTGGGGTGAACAAAAGAAGCAAGTGACACACTCCCTGACGACGACAAGGAGCTTGCAAAGCCATGAAGACTGGACACTTCGCCACTGGGCCATGGATTACAGATTGACGGCCAGTCAGGATACTCTGACCTAAGTAATCCAGATAACTGTACAGCCTACCTTCTCCTCCTCCCAAATTCATGATGCCAGATTAGGCACCTCACAAAGAGGAGTAGAAGCCGCGTGGCTTAGTGGAAAGAGCACAGGCTTGGGAGCCAGAGGACGTGGGTTCTAACCCCCACTCCGCCACCTGTCTGCTGTGTGACCTTGGGCAAGTCACTTAACTGCTCTGTGCCTCAGTTATCTCATCTGTAAAAAATGGGGATTAAAAAATGTGAGCCCCATGTGGGACAGTCTGATTACCCTCTATGTACCCCAGCGCTTAGAACAGTGCTCAGCACATAGTAAGTGCTTAACAAATACCGTAATCATTATTATTATTATTATTACTATCTAGAAAACGAGAAGGGACTAAATGAAGATCTCTCAGAATAAAGCTTTAGGAAACTGCCTTCATTTCTAAATTCCTACCCACCATCTGCTGTGTAACTTTGGGCAAGTCACTTGACTTCTCTGAGCCTCAGTTATCAGTAAAATGGAGATGGAGACTGTGAATCCCACATGGGACGGGGACTGTGTCCAACCCAATTTGCTTGTATATACCCCAGCGTTTCAAATAGTGCCTGGCACATAGTAAGCGCTTAACAAATACCATGCTTATCATTATTATTACAGTTTAGATAAAACAGTATTATCAATTAAAAAAATAAATAATAGTAATAACCGGTGAACTACTCCCCAAAAAACTAAGCTCATCTCTAGGCTATAAGCTTCATGTGAGCAGGGAACATATCTAACAACACTGTTGTACTGTACTCCCCCAAACATTTAGTTCAATGCTCTGCACACAGTTAATGCTCAATCATAGGTATTGAACACTTACTGTGTGCAGAGCACTGTGAGGGAACGTAATATTTACAGATCAGTTGCACAGAGCATATGCTTTTCAGGAAAACATTCTCACAGGTCTTAAATGCATTTTAACTGAACTGAAAGACATTAGAAAACGACTAAGTAGGTGCTAATGTGTGACAGAACTATGAGGAAGAAGGTTGCTGAGTTATTTTTATTTCATTACAGATCTTAGTCAAGATCTCTGACAGACAAGTAGCCCTGTAGCATTTATCCACAAAACTTTATACCCCATTACTTCCTCCTGTCTCTAATTTTAGTATCTGTCCCTGCCAGATTAAAAACTCTTTTAGGGCAGGTTCACATCTACTATATCTGTTGTGCTCTCACCAGCGCGTAGAAAATAAGTGGATTGACAAGGACCCCCAAATTTAAATAACTTTATTCTGTGTGGTTAGCTTTCCCCAACATTATATTCATTGAACAGAGTCCTGTCTGGAATCACTCTATTTTTGTATTGTACTTTCCCCAGGGCTTAGAACAGCACTCTGCAAACAATAAGTGCTTAATAAATACAACAGAATGACAAATGAGTGAATGACATCATTAAGATGGCTCCTAGCAGCCTACCTTTAAAACAAAGATTCTACAAGTTTGTAAACTATTTGAAGGCAGGAATCAAATCTACCTGCTCTACTGTACTTTCCCAAGCGCTTTTTATGGTGTTCTGTACACAGTAAGCACTCAATAAAGTCCAGTGATTGACTGACTGAAGGCCTACTGATTTTAGCAGCTCAAGAAGCTAGCTGTTAAATTGCCAATAACCAGACTTCATTTCCTTAATTTCTCGAGAAGCTCAGTTTCAAAAACCTAAGGAAAACTGGTCCATGGTTGTGTCTGGGTAAGCTACAACTAATAGCCTAGACTACACTCCCCACATTTATGCATTCATTCACTACTATTGGCAGTATACCATTGTGGGCAGAGTACAATTTCCAACTGTGAAGGGATTAAGACGCAAAACCTATCCCTGCCTTCTTCAAGAGGCTGATGGTCTGATCGAGGATGACAAAAGACCCCATGTCACAAAAGTCACCAGCAAAAGTTATAAAATTTAAACAATGAATGTGTGTTGGGAGATGAGCATGTGCTCGTAATTTACAAAAGTAAAAACATGTTAGGGGATGGCTGGAAGGAATGAAACGTCAGAAAAATACGCATGGAGCTTGTAAGCTTTTAGGAAAAGCTATGTAAAGGTATAAAATTTAAACAATGAATGTGTGTTGGGAGATGAGCATGTGCTCCTAATTTACAAAAGTAAAAACTTGTTAGGGGATAGCTGGAAGGCAGGAAACGTCAGAAAAATACGCATGGAGCTTGTAAGCTTTTTTTTAGATAGGAAAGCACTGGTTATTGGTTATACTCAACCGATATCTTAGTGGAGTGCTCTGCTTATGGTAAGTGCTCAATAAATATGATGGACTGATTGATGGGGAACTGCAGGAGGTGGGACAGCTGCATTGGAGGGAATCACAGACAGAGACTAACAACTGAGTAACCATGGAAGCAACTGCACTTCCAAAAGTTACCTGCCTCTTATGTTTATCCATTTTGAGTGCTTAGTACAGTGCTCTGCACACAGTAAGTGCTCAATAAATAAGATAGAATGAATTTTAAGTATCTAAAACCCAATTCTCTTTCAAAACCAAATTCAGCCAACAGGCATTCTAAAGATTTTCAAAATGAAGCAATTTCTATTGCCCATTTCTTTGGATCATAATCACAGCTCACCCAACAAAAGCCACAACAAACTTTATAAACATTTCGGTCCGGGGCACTGTAACAGTAAGAGAACAGGAGTGGACACATTACCCTTATCGACCAAAAAAACCAGACCTTCTAGTGGGGAGAGAAAACCACCAAAATTAGATTTATAATCTCAAATGGTGCTTTTCTACGTGATTTATTTTCAAGATCACATTCAGAACAGGCATAACAGGTATAAAGGTGACATTAAATGGGCTAAATGAGGTAATGCTGTTTGTCACCCTACGAAGAAACGTAAAAACAGGGCTCGGAGATCAAACTGACCATGTCGACGGCCTTAGCGAGCTATGGGGTTTAACATCTTGGAAGAGTTATTGGTGGTTATTCCCTTGACAAAGTGGATAGCATGTTAAAGGAAATATTAATGATTTCATAAATCATCCTTGTAAGCATCTTCAAAACAGAGACTGCAATTGCACTTCTGTATTTTTCCTAAGCACTTCAACCACAGCCTTATATATACTTTAGTAGATGTTCAATAAAGACAACTGATGATGCTGATGTTGATGGAAACAGTGAAGTGACATTTCAAACCCAACGATTTGTTTCTTAGCTTGACTCTCCCACATAGAGGTTCACTGAATGCACAGTAAAATACCTGCAATTAGCATTCTTTACCTTCTATAAACTGTTACTTGCCATAGGCAAGTGGCTACTTGCAATGCCGATCCAGGTTTGCAAATTTAAGCAAAATGTCCTTGAAACTCAATCTGTGCTCTGCCAAAAGCTGCAAAAGACAAAATGGATTCTATTCTAAAGACTCTTTCACATCCTAAACCTGTGGTTTTTTACCTTTTTTAGAAACTCTACTCTCATACCAACAAGGTTTTACTTGCCCAATCTGAGGAAACCAGCAGCAGCAGCAGCAGCAGCAAAAGCAGGGGACAAAGGCAAACATAAGTACGACATACTTCTAAATTCCCATTATTTCTCCCTAATTTTTAATACCTGTTTAGGGCTTCCTATTTGCCAGGCACTGTACTAAAATGCTGGAGTAGATGCAAGCTAATCGGTATGGACACAGTCCCTGTCCCACATGGGGCTTAACAGTTTTAATCCCAATTTTACAGATGAGATAACTGAGGCACAGAGAAGTTAAGTCAATTGCCCATGGACACACAGCAGACAAGTGGGAGAGGCAAGATTAGAATCCAGGCCCTTCTGACTCCTACTCCTGCGCTTTATCCACTAGACGACACTACTTCTCTTGTTCTAATGGCTAGATGTCCTTCATGCATCTTGAATCAGCTGTCCTGCCTGCGCGCTTACTGTGTGCAGAGCACTTTACTAAGCGCTTTGTGCCCATAAAAAGCTTGGAGAAGCAGTTAGACCTCGTGAAAAAGAGCACGGGCCTGGGACCCAGAGGACCTGGGTTCCAATCCCAGCTCCGCCACTTGTCTGCTGTGTGATCTTGGGCAACCTATTTAACCTCCCTGTACCTCAGTTACCTAACTGCAAAATGGGGATTAAGATTGTGAACCTCATGTTGGACGTGGATTGTGTCCAACTTCATTAATGCTTAGTTCAACACCTGACATGTAGAAAACACTTAAGAAATACCATTTTCAAAAAAGGAGTTTACACTCGAGAGGGAGGCGCTTACAGCCGAGATGGAAATCTAGATTCTTTAGGGTTTTCACCCAGGTCAACCTCTATACCAAAGGATACCCTTATGCCCAAGGGAGGGAAAATGCCTGAGGGCCCGATAATCAAGGAATGTCTTAGACAAGGAGAACTTGGATTAATATTTCCTTGCTCATAAAGCATTCACTACAGGTGGTTGGTGAGTGGGGCAGGAAGAGAAAAATAATTAGATGAAAAGACTAACAGACAATGCCAGGATATATTCAGCTCTCCTACAAAGGCAACCCAGCTTACTCATCACCTTGAGCCCTGTTGCAGCCTACGCCTCTCTGGCTTATCTCCTGGGATGGCCCCATGTTGTTTCAGAAGTTGGCCAATGACCTGGCAAAAATAGAGCAATGCCAAATAAGAGGGTGGATCTCAGAGCGACTGAAAATTCTTAGTTCTGCTTCCTCCAGAAGACGCCGGGCTACACCTGCCCATCTCTAGAAGTTTCACAAGATGCTTCTGCCAATTTCAAAACCCGAAATGCTGAAAGACCTTGTGAGTCACAGGCCATCCAACAATAGTACAGAGCTTGATCACGGCCTTTAACCCAGAAGAACAAACGAAATCTCACCAGGCAGAAGTCAAGACGTGATCCAAAACAAGCCTCCACCATCTCACCAGGCAGGTTTTCTGCCAGCACAAGCAGCTCAGGGCAGAATCTCCAAACCTGCGTTCAATTAAACCATGCCTGGGCAAGACCAAAATTCAATGGTCAAAACCGCCTTCTCTAGCTTCTCAGCATGGTTGACTGAACTCAGTTCACAGAAGCCGCAAAGGCTCAGAAAGGGAAAGGTGACCTTAGGGCATCGCTGTCCTAGGCATCCTCAGGGGGAAGATAATCCCCATAGCTCAGGTGTAACAGCCTTAATCTGAGATCATGTACTTGTCCCCTGGAAGGAGTGGTTGCTTACAGATTTCATTCTCTTACACATCGAGTGGCAAATAAATACAAAAATCAGACCTGCGCACCTTGCCACCTGGACAGCACATGGGGCTGAAATCTGACAAAACGGCAAAGTGTCCCACTTTGCACCTGGCCTAAATCGCCATCCGCCCCGAGTCTAGCTACGCAGCTGCTCTGTGGCTGGGGCCAAGGCAGCTTCTGCGGCTGGTGCTGTTCCAAATAGACCGGAGATTCAGAAGCAGCAGCAGAAAGACATTGCATTCTTTCCTCACTCAGAGTCTGGGCTATTCAGCACTAGCCTGGGAAGATGTTACTTCTGAAAACCTACGCCAGCTTTTCCATGGGACCGATCGCTTTCTACAGGCCGACAGGAAACTAGCTCTCATCGGAAGGAGCCGGTCGGGAACGGCCGAGGGGACATTTAGCAATCAAATGAGTCGGCCTCCTCTAAAATAAAAAGCTCCGGTTCCGCTCAGACATGAAGCCTTTTTCCTTGGAAATGCTCTGCTCTCACAGTCAATCGATCAGTTAACAGAGTTTATTGTGCTCTGACTGTGTGCTGAGGCCTGTACTAAGTGCTTGGCAGAGTACACTGCTGTTGGCAGACATGATGTCTGCCCTCAAGGAGCTTAAAGTCTAGCAGTGAAGATGGATGATAAAACAAATCACAGATAAGGGAAGCAACAAGGTATAAAGATATGTTGATAAGTGCTGAGTGGTGGGGGAAATGGTGCAGACAAGAGTACTAAGGACTTATGGGGTGGAACGAAGTGCACGAGTGAGGCAGTAGGGAGGGAAAATATGGTGTGGGGAGGAGAGAGTCAGGGCAGCCTTCCTGGAGGAGATATGATTTCAACTGGACTTTAAAGTTGCAGGGGGAGATGTAGGTCTGTCGAGCGGGACGCTCTCTCTTTCTGTGGAAGCATATAAAACCACAGTGAAACCAGCAACAGGAAGCCCCAGCAGACTTCGAATGGAGAGTTTTGATCGTATGAACTAGGGAAATCCAGTGCTTCCTTCAGGGAAATCCCCAGAGTGATTTTCACTAAAGAGAAGTAACTCTTCAAAACACCATTAAAAATGTCCTAACCTCCTCAGGGCCATTTTTCTATTCTCAGATGGCTCTCAGGCCACAGATTGGATTCTCAGCATGCTTTGAGCAGGTAAATGTCATTATCCTTCTTCTGCAGACAGGGAAGTGACAGGAGGAAGGGTATATCTACCTTGGGGACCGTAATCATCAGGCCAAGGCTGGGTCACATCTGACAGACCACTACTTTTTCCACACTCAAAGTCCTACTAAAATTACACCTTCTCCAAAAAGACTTCCCCAATTACTCTCTCCTCTCTCCGCCTTATTCTCCCTTCCTTCTATGTCATTTACACACTTGAGTCCGAACCCCCTGAGCACTCTGGTATTTCCTTCCTCCTGCCTCCAACCCTGGAGTACATATCTTCATACTAACCAATAATTTACTATAACATCTATCTCCCCCGCTAGACTGTAAGGTCTTTGGTGGCAGGGATGTATCTACTTACTCATCCGGACTCTCAAGCATTTAGTCTATTGCTTGGCACAGTGTGCACTCCAAACTGCTGTTTTTGAACCCAGGCTGTGAGGTCCTTGAAGGTAAATTAAAGGGGGGGGCGGGGCAGGGGGAGATGAGCTGTGGAAAATCACTGCAACCCCTTGACAAATGTTCGAAGTGCAGAAATACCTAAAGCCTCCGTTGTACTGTATGAAAAGTAAAGCTTAGCACAAAGAACAAGTCAGACAGAAAGTAATTTAGGGGAAAAAGGGCAAAGCCAAAGAAGACACAGGCTACAAAGAGCCTCGAGGATGAATCACATACATTGCTCCAGTGTAAACAGGAGGCTGAAAGTTTTCTCCACAACCAGCACATGCTAAAATGACAAAAGGGACCAAGGAAAAACTGTCTTCATTGGGGAAGAAGGCATGGATGTTCTCTGAGGGTATTGGTCCACGTTTAGGTCAGACTGGGGTGAAAGAGAAGCATCTCAATAATAGCTGAGGCCTCTCTCCGAAGAAAAGCGCAGCCCATTTTGCAGAAGAAGGAACAGAGAAGAAAAGTGACTTGCCCAAGGGTCATACAGCAGATGAGTGGCAGAGCCAGGATTAGAAACTAGGTCCTCTGACTGTCAAGCCTGTGCTCTTTCCAGTAGGCCAAGTGTTTCATGGTCTAATGGGAGAGACAAGCAGACACAAATTGCTAAATATACAATATGCATGAGATAGGAGAGAGAGAATAGACATAACTGACAGACACAAATAAATGGGTGTATACACAGGAATGCTGTAGTAGTGAGGTGATTTTAAAAGTGGGGAATTTAGGTAAAGAGTCCCGGTTAAAAAGTGAGTTTAATACAATACTAATAATAGTAAAAGTGATTATTATTATATTTGTTCAGCACTTACTACGTGCCAGGCACTGTACTGAGCGCTGGGGTAGATACAAGGTAATCAGGTTGGACAAAGTTCCTGTCCCACATTGCGCTCACGGTCTTAATCCCCATTTTATCGATGAGGAAACTGAGGCACAGAGAAGTAAAGTGATTTGCCCAAAGTCACACAGGAGCCTCGTGACAGAGCAGGGATTAAAACCCACATCCTTCTGACTCCCAGGCCCGTGCTTTATCTACTAGGCCACTCCGCTTCTCCTGTGCCTACGGGGTCTTCAACATTGCCATTATTTAAGAAACCAAAGGAATATGCTATTCTGTTTAATAATAAACTAGCCATCTCTTCACTGCTCTTCATGAAGATAGCTAAAAATAAATCAATCTGACAGATTCATCAACCTGAACTTGTCTATGGCGTGTCAGAAGCCGCCATCATTTTTCTAGCATTATTTCTAGGAAGAATTAATGATCTACAAATGATCCAAGGTAGGTACCTAGAGAGACAGAAAGGCACAATGTGGGTAGAGAATTGGTACTTAAGTTTCTCAAGTTATAATTCAGTGGGAAAAATTAATTTTGAAAGAGGACACAACGAACTTGGAAAATTTTGTGTAAAAGCATCTCCATAAAAAGAGGTTTAAGAATACTAAGAAAACCGATTGCTCACCAGATAATAATAATAATTAAAGTATTTGTTAAGCTCTTACTATATGCCCAGCTCTGTTCTAAGAGCTGGTGTAGATACGAGGTAATCAGGTTGTCCCACATGGGGTTTACAGATGAAGTAACTGAGGCACAGGGTAGTTAAGTGACTCACCCAAGGTCGCACAGCAGACAGTGGCGGAGTCGGGATTAGAACCCAAGTCCTCTGACTCCCATGCCCGTGCTCCTTCCACTGAGCCACGCTGCTTCCTGCTGATATTCTCCTTATAGCCCAGTAATCACTAGGTCATGTTGCTTCCCACTTTCTCCTCAGTCTCAACCTCTCATCGAGGGCATGTCCCAGGGCTCTCTTCTGGTCCTCTTCTCTTCTCTCTTCACACTCTCTTTCTCAGAGAGCCCATCCACTCACATGACTTCAGCTATCATCACTATGCGGAAGGTCCCCAAATCTCTCTCTCTAGCTCTGACTTCTCACCTTGCTGTGCTATCCCACATCTCTTTTGGCCTCCAGGACATCTATTCTTGGATGTCTTGCTGGCAGCTACAACATGTCCAAAATAGAACTTTTATTTTGATGGTTGTTAGCAACCTACTATGTGCCAGGCACTGTACTAAGTGCTGGGGTGGATGGCAAGGGGTGCTCAATTAATGCCACTGTTATCACTTCCACTAAAAAACAGGCATTCCTATGATCCCATTTTTCAATGACCTAAATCATCAAGGACAGCTACGACTCCTAGCTCTTAGATCCACAAGCAGACCACAGTTGAATATTCCACTCCACTCCTTTTGTGCGGTATGCAGCCCCATCCACCCATCCATAGATACAAAAGCAGCGTAGGAAGCAGCATGGTTTAGTGGATAGATCCCGGGTCTGGGAATCAGAAGGTTCTAATTCTGCCTCCACCGTTTGTCTGCTGTGACTCTGGGCAAGTCGTTTAACTTCTCTTTTCCTTAGTTAGTTCAACTGTAAAATGAGGATTGAAACTGTGAGCCCCACACGGGACAGGGACTTTGTCCAACTCGATTTGCTGGTATCCACCCCTGCGTTTATATTCCTTCATTCAATAGTATTTATTGAGCGCTTACTGTGTGCAGAGCACTGTACTAAGCGCTTGGAATGTGCAAATCGGTAACAGATACAGTCCCTGCCCTTTGACGGGCTTACAGTCTAATCGGGGGAGACAGACAAAAACAATAGCAATAAATAGAGTCAAGGGGATGAACATCTCATTAAAACAATAGCAAATAAATAGAATCAAGGTGATGTACATCTCATTAACAAAATAAATAGGGTAACGTGCCTGGCACTTATTAAGCGCTCAACAAAAATCATCATCTACAGATAAGCGAAGCCATTTTTCCATACGTCGTTCCCCTAAGCAACAGGGAGGCAGCAATCCCCCAAGGGAGGAAAGCAGAGAGAGTACCCATTGCCTATCCTATCACTTGGGGACCGGCTCCAATCTGGATTCTTCATTTGAAAAATGGGGATATCAACTCCCTCCTATTTCCCGCTGCAGGAATCCACCAGTGATGAATGAGAGAACATCTGCACAGGACTCAAGGTCTTTCTGGAAAAAGTCACCTTGGGAAAGGGAGCTAAGGAATCACAGAGGGTCATCATCATTACCATTATCACTATTTGCTTTCCAGGCATCACAGACAAATATCCCTTCCTCAAAGTGAAAGAATATGTCTCAGTGGGACAGCTGGTCCACTGAACTCCTTGAAAATCAGATGGCAGGGGCAGAGGGACCTTGAAGACTCTAGGAAATAATAGTAGTAGTAATAATAATAATAGTACTTTTAAGTGCTTACTATGTGCCAAGCACACAGTGCTTGGGTAGATAAATGTTAGGTTAGACACAGTCCCTGGCCCACACAGGGCTCACAGTCAATCTCCATTTTACAGTTAAGGTAACTGAAGCCCAGAGAAATGAAGTGACTTGCCCAAAGTCACACAGTAGACATAATAACGATGGCATTTTTTAAGCGTTTACTCTGTGCAAAGCACTGTTCTAAGCGCTGGAGAGGATACAGGGTGATCAGGTTGTCCTATGTGGGGCTCACAGTCTTTATCCCCATTTTACAGATGAGGGAACTGAGGCACAGAGAAGTGAAGTGACTTGCCCAAAGTCACACAGCTGACTAGCGGCTGAGCCGACATTCCAACCCATGACCTCTGACTCCCAAGCCCGGGCTCTTTCCACTGAGCCACACTGCAGGCGTGTGGCGGAGCTGGGATTAGAACCCATGACCTTCTGACTCCGAGGCCCGTACTCTATCCCCTAAGCCACACTGCTTAAATCTCATTTGTCTTCTCAAGCTGGGGGCTCCGTCTACTTGCCCTAGCAGACTGGGTTGAGAATCAACTCCAAGAGCCAAGGAGGAGCTTCGACACTCCTGGGTGCAGAAATTGACTTTCAATCTGCAAAATACTGGGGCTTAAAATGGCAGGACTTCACAGCTGGAAATTCAGCCACATTGTCCAGCCTTGGCAGTCACGGGCCAGATGGGCCCCAGGCCTCTGGGCTCCTCTCCCTAGACAAGCCATCTGATATCCTTTAGGAGAAAGAAGCCCGCAGAAGCACGGGCGGCCTCTGCCCTGAACAGACCAGCTGGGTTCCTGGCTCCCTGCCTGAGACCGAGGCTGTGGTGTAAAAGGCTTTCCATACTGGAGGAAGTCAAACAAAAGAGCTATATTTAGGAGCAGTCGGCCTCTTGGAGGAGAGCCCTGAAGGTGGGAGTTTCAAGTGAGAGCTCGGATGAACGGGAGATTGTTCCGGAAAGAGCCTAGAGAATGAACTGTTGTTGGATTATCCCCTGGCCGTCATGGCGGGAGAGAGCTGGGTTTACTTCTACCAAGAAATTTACCCGCTGCTGCAGTTATTCATTCAATTGTATCTATTGAGCGCTTACTGTGTGCAAAGCACTGGACTAAGCACTTTAGCAAGCACTTTGAATTTTCACCATACCTTCTGGAGTTACTTTTCCTCTTGAATTTATCTCAGTGGACCTAGATTTTCCTAACACATACTCTACAGGAGGACAAAAAAAACCCTCAGTAAAGTGACATCATTATCATCATCATCATCATCAATAGTGTATATAGAACACTTACTGCGCACAGGGTACTATACTAAGCACTTGGGAGTGTACAGAGTTGGCAGACCTGTCCCTTGCCCACCACTAGCTTTTACAGTCTAGAGGGAATGACAAATAATAATATAAATAATTTACAAACTATAATTTATGGATATATACATAGGTTCTGTCTGCGTACCCCATGTATTTTGAAACCCAGTGAATGAGCGGGGGATTTTCCCCAATTCATTTTTCTTCTCCCCAGGAAGCAGCGTGGCTCAGTGGAAAGAGCCCGGTCTTGGGAGTCAGAGGTCATGGGTTCGAATCCCGGCTCTGCCACTTGGCAGCTGTGTGACTGTGGGCAAGTCACTTGACTTCTCTGTGCCTCAGTGACCTCATCTGTAAAATGGGGATGAAGACTGTGAGCCTCACGTGGGACAACTTGATTACCCTGTATCTCCCCCAGCGTTTAGAACAGTGCTCTGCACACAGTAAGCGCTTATCGAACACCAACATTATTTTCAATGTCCGGATAAGACGCTGAACTTCCTCTGTAGCAACTTATTCATTTCTGAACAATTAAAAATGATGGCATTTATTACACTTACTATGTGCCAAGCACTAGGTTAAGTACGGGGGTAGATACAAGATAAGAAGATTGGTTGCAGTCCTAGTCCCAAGTGGAGCTCACAGTCTAATAGGAAGGGAGAACAAATGTTGAATCCCCATTTCAGAGATGAAGAAACTGAGGCAAAGAAGTCATTTGTCAAGGTCACACAGCAAACAAGTGGTAGACTGACAAATGGTAGACTGACAAACAAGTCTTCTGACGCATTAGTCCTGAACTATTTCTGGCAGGTCATCCAACCTCCATTCAACATACCCTAATATTTTAGTACTCGCTTTCCCATTTGTCTTGTTTAGAGCCCTTTCTTCCTGTCTATAAATTGTCTCTTCCTTTAGATGGTAAGGTCCTTGAAGGCAAAGATAGTGATTTCTTCCACTACTGTATTTTTCCAGGCACTCGGCATATTGCTTCACATACGGTAGGTCCTAAATAAATGTTATTGACAGATTAAAATGATTCTAAACGGTTATTTTCCCAGTAGCTTCTACTATTCACCATTTTGTTTTAAACTTCCTGATGACCTTTTAGTTTGACGGCCAATTCCCAAGGCATTTCGAGTGAGACAGAAAATAAAACAACGTCAGCTGAGAATCTGTAGGGACTCACTACTCTCCTTCTTACGGTGCAGTCAGTAGGTGCAGTCAGTGTTCTCACAACAGAATTAAATGATCACTAAAGCGCTCTCTCCCCACCTCTGCATTTTTTCCCTCCCCAGCACAGAATGGAAAACCAAAAAAATTCAATTCTATTTTGAACAGATGTGCTTTTCATTTATATATTATCATATTGCCTTAACAAGTGAGGGGGAGAGGGAATTACTATGAAATGGCGGCCAAGCTTCAAAACATGCCTGTGGAGGCTTCTAACAACTTTAGGGGGTTCCAAAACTAAATAGTGCCTTTCTCTTCCCTCACAGGAAATGGTGGGTGGCTTATGTGGCACCTCATCAGGCTAATGGACCAAAGTACAGCGAACCCCTTTGAAGGATTGTCTCAATAGGCTCTGCACTCTCAACTCTGCACTCGCCCTTGCTATCCCGTCTTCTCTTTCTCCCTTTTCCTCACCCATTTTCTCTCCATCTCTTTGCCTCTCTCTCTTCCCCGTCCTTCTCCGCCTCACCCTTCCCTCCACGTCCAGGTCTTGGACCAGGGTTCAACCTAAGGTGACAGCACGGCTGCTCTAGAGGGAATCCTCTTGGCTGAAAGCTCGTTGTGGGCAGCTCCATCTACCAACTCTGCTATATTATACTCTCCCAAGAGCCTAATACAGTGCTCTGCTCACAGTGAATGCTCACGCTCAATAAATGCTACTGATTGATCGAGTGGTTGAAAAACTGGAAAAGGAAAGCAAAAAGGAGACCAAGGAAAGTGTGGGACAATCTGGCTTCAAAGCCCTTTATCCCCGAATCGGGGAGATTGCAAACAAAAATAAACATGGACAAGTGGATAGAGCACAGGCCTGGGAGTCAGAAGGATCTGGGTTCTATATCCGGCTCTGCCACTTGTCTGTTGCATGGCCTTGGGCAAGTCACTTCACTTCTGTGCGCCTCAGTTACCTCACTTATAAAATGGGGATTAAGATTGTGAGCTCCCTGTGGGACAGGTACTGTGTCCAACCTGATCAACTTGTATCTCCCGCAGCACTTGGAACAGTGACTGGCACATAGCAAGCACCTACCAAAACAACAAAAATTCGATCTGAGCTCTGAATCACTGCCCCAAGCAATCTGTGGAAGGCGTTTCCTCTCTGACCCATGCCCAAGATGCCGATGGCCTATACCCACCTCAGAGTGGCATATCTGAGATAAATATCAGCACAGATTGATGAACTCCGCAGGGACTGTGTCCAACCAGATTAGCTTATATCTATCCAGACCTTAATGCAATGTGCCAGGCACTTAAAAAATACTACAATTATTTTCATTATTATCAAATATGGTAAGGTCCAGTTTCACCAATGCATCTTAGCTAGCCTAATAATAATAATACTACGACCACTAATAATTGGCATTTGTTAAGCACTTGTGTCCAAGCCTGGGGTAACACCAACACAATTAGATCAGACCTCATCTCTGTCCCACAAGGCTCACAGTCCTCTTTTACAGATGAGAAAACTGAGGCACAAAGCCTGTTAAGTGACTTGCCTAGGGTCACACAGCAGGCAAGTGGCAGAGCTGGAATTAGAACCCCATCGCATCTGCCTCTCTGGTGCTCCTTCCACTAGACCATGCTACTTCCTTTATTCTCCTTGCTTCTAACCACCTTCAAGTCAGTCTGGCCTCCTCTCATCAGCACAGGAATGGTATCAAGAGGGCTGACCAGGATGTATGTTTCCTGACCACAGTGCCTCCTCTCTCTGTGTCCAGACCGTACGACCCCTAAGGAACGGGATAGTGAGGCCAGAGCCCCAGTCTGGACTGTGATGAACTCAGAGCCTGTAAATGATGCTTCTGCAGTCATAGAGAGGCCAAAGGGAATGGCTGTGAGGAGAGGTCAGTAAGGACCGTGGCAAGCTTCTGCTTTCAAAATTCATCAGCATCCAATTCCCTTTGCTTCCCATTAAGCCAATTTTCTGAGCAGAAACCAGGATTGGGTGCATCGGATCCGAATGACTATTCATGATCTGAAACCAGTGCTCAGTTGAACCCTGGGCGAGAGCTCAATTTCAGATACGTTCTGGACCGAAGAGGGACGGGAGGGGGAGAAGCTCCTCTTAGTGGAAAATAGAAAACACAATTTATTTGAGAATAAAAAGGTTTTAACCTGAAGTTCCCTCTACTGATAGCATGATTTCACAGCATCTACAGACAAAGAGTCTCTATCCAAATCTCACTTTAACTACAAATACTGAGGGTCCTAAATTGGAAAAATAATGGTGTTTTCTCAACCAATTATCTTACAGCTGAAGTAATAACTTGTTTATAGATATGTCAATTCAGCTTTTCTTCCTCTTCAACTACCTCTAACCCAAAATAGCAGCCCCAGAGCAAAATCACGGCATTTTCCTCAATGCCGCCCAGATTTTCAAGGACATTATTAATGTTTAAACCAGTTAAACTGTATTATGTGATTTCAAATCTCAGATAACTTAAAATATCCTCCAAACCCATACATCCCCTAACCAGAAAAAAGTCAAATAATTTGTTAAAAATGAAAAAAATCAAGTTGTCTTGATGTGCCCAAACAAAAAGGCAGTGCTGTTCAAGGCGGAGTTTGACAAGCAACCAAAAACAGCCAGTTCCACTGGATTTCTGCAATCGGTCATATCTTAAATCTAGATTTTTTTTATTTTGATTTTTACAATGCAATAGTCACATCTTAAATCTAGACAGCCCAAACTCTAGACTTTGGGGTCCAGATCATTCATTCAATACCCAAGTTCTTTCTTCTGTTACCAGGACCAAGAAGGAATATCACTCAAGTGAGTATCCGAGAGCACCTTCAAAGCTCTGGACGGACTAAAACTAACCCCTGCGGAGAACTCTGGTTAAAGATTTTTGTCTAGGGCTTTCTCATCTCAGAGGTAGAAACATGAGACGTGGCATGGCCTAATGGAGAGAGCACAGGCCTGGAAGTCAGAAGGGCCTGGGTCCTGATCCCAGCTCTGCCTCTTGCCTGCTGTGACCTTGAGCAAGTCACTTCACTTCTCTGGGCCTCCGTTACCTCATCTTTAAAATGGGGATTAAGATTGAGAGCCCTATACGGGACACAGACTGTGTCCAACCTGATTACTTTGTATCTACCCCAGTGCTTAGAACAGTGCCTGGCACATAGTAAGTGCTTAACAAAAGTCAATTAAAAAAAAAGTCCAAAATCATCAATCACTGGTATTTATTGAACTCTTACTGTGTGCGGGGCCCTGTAATAGGTGCTTGGGAGATTAGTCTTGTAGTGTAGAGGTAATAGATTTTTTCAGTGAATCAATCTCTTGCTCCTGAGCTTAGGCAGAAACAAAATTTGAATAACTCCACACAAGAAATATACACCCTGGCAGATTTTAGGAATCCCAGAACTGCTCTTCCAGAAAGTTTTGCTCCTGCCCTCTCCTCTGGCCACTTCACATTTCCAAACACAATCTTTATTAGCTTCTCCTTCAAAGGCAGGGCCTTCCTCTAGACTGTAAGCTCATGGGGCCAGGGAACGTGTCTACAAACTCTGTTGTGTTCTCTCCCAAGCACTTGGAATAGTTGTCTACACACAGAAAGAACTCAATAAAAACCATTGATTGATTGATTAAGGCTTGATCCACTCCAACTGGGGCTTATTCCCAGGTTGATGGGAACAGAAGAATACTTTCTTGAAATACAGTGGCAAGGGGGAGGAAAGAGTACAGCCTTGGCATTTATTACATCCTTCCCTAGCAAAACACCAGGGCAAAGGGCTCTGATGGCGCAGGCTCCGAATGAAGGCCACGGAAGAATGTCGTCTGAGTAAACTGTAAGAATCAGAGTCAGACCACAACAAAGGCATAGCAATATCAAGTCGAACTAAACCGCAGTGACTTCTCCAGGGTCCCCAGAGCACCGGGGCAGATGGGGGCGCTCCAATCATGGCCGATTGGAGGGGGCTATACAAACTTATCTAAGTCTGAAAGCCATAAAGGAAACTCCTCATCTGGGTGGGCTTGAGTAGTCTGCGTGGAGGGAACATTAGAGTAAGTGACAGCTGAGCCCAAGAAAAATCATTCACCTGGGAAATCAAAGCCCTGACTGGCTCTCTCTCTCTTCATTTCCTACATGGAGAAAGGCATGACAAAGGCACAGACTCTGCTGAGGTTTTACTTTCACTCACACACACACACCCACTGTGCCAACACCCCCCCCCCCCCACACACACACAGAGCTCACCTCCTCCAAGAGGCCTTCCCAGACTGAGCTTCCCCTTTTCCCTCTGCTCGCTCTCTACCTCCCCCTTCACCTCCCGTCAGCTAAGCCCCCTTTCCCCGCCCTTTCCCTCAGCTCCTTCCCCTCTCCATTCCCCTCCCCTCAGCACTGTGCTAGTCCGCTCATTTGTATATATTTTCATGTATATATTTTATTACCTTATTATTTTGTTCATTCATTCATTCAATAGTATTTATTGAGCACTTACTATGTGCAGAGCACTGTACTAAGCGCTTGGAATGTGCAATTCGGCAACAGATAGAGACAATTCCTGCCCACGAGATGTACATCCCCTTGATTCTATTTATTGCTATTGTTTTTGGCTGTCTCCCCCCGATTAGACTGTAAGCCCGTCAAAGGGCAGGGACTGTCTCTCTCTGTTGCCGATTTGTACATTCCAAGCGCTTAGTACAGTGCTCTGCACATAGTAAGCGCTCAATAAATACTATTGAATGAATGAACACGCACACCTCCCACAAAGCAGGGAAAGGAGTACCAGGAAAAGGACTTGATTTATCAGAGAAACCTGGAGTTATGCCACACTAGCTTTCCTGGGAGATCCCTTCCTCCCCCCACCCCACCCACAGCTGGACCATTTCTCTAAAACATGGAACATGGAGAGAAACCCCACCGGCTGGCTGATGAAACATTTGCTAGGACCAGAGAGTAAAAACCACACGCAGTTATGTCCCCTTAAGACAGCTCCCGCCACATAAATCATCCTCAGCAGACCGGGATAGAGTTACACCTCTAAAAATGACAATAATAGTGGCATTTGTTAAGTATTTACTATGTGCCAGGCATTGTATTAAGCACTGGAGTGGATACAAGCAAATCAGGATGGGCACACTGCCTGTCCCACATGGGGCTCTTAATCCCCATTTTACAGATGAGGTAACCGAGGCACAGAGAAATTAAAGTGACTTGACCCAAGGTCACAGCAGATAAGTGGCACATTTAGAACTCAGGTCCTTCCGACTCCTAGGTCCAAGCTATTTCCACTAGATCACACCGCCATAGTTGAGTTGGGACAGAAGTCCTCAGAAGACAGTTTAGTTTCGTGTCCAGCTCATTGACATTCAATATGAGAGACCTGAATTCTGAACTTGCCTAACACCGGGGTCTTAAGTAAAGTCAGTCCATCAGTCAATTGTATTTACTGAGCGCTTACTGTATGCAGAGCATTATACTAAGCACTTCGGAGAATGCAGTACCACAATATAAAAGACACATTCCCTGCCCATCATGAGCTTACTGTCTAGAGTGGGAGATGGACACCAATTAAAACGAAATACAGATATCACTTAAGTGCTGTGGGGCTGGGATGGGGGGGGGGTGAAGTCAGGGCGATGCAGAGGGGAGCTGAAGAAAAGGAAAAGAGGGCTTAGTCAGGGAAAGTCTCATGGATGAGATGTGCCTTCAAGCGGAGAGAGCGATTGTTCGTTGGAGAAGAGGAGGGAGGGCATTCCAGGCCAGAGGCAGGACATGGACGGGAGGACGCGGGCGAGAGGTCGGTTGTGAGATAGACAAGATCGAGGCACAGTGAGAAGGTAAGCATTAGAGGAGCCAAGCGTGTGTGCTGGGTTGTAGCAGGAGAGTGGTGAGGTGAAGTGGGAAGGAGCAAGGTGATTGAGTGCTTTAAAGTAAATGGTCAGTTTCCTCATGTGCAAATGGAGTCAGTAAGAATGGCATGTTCTCTGTTGGGAGGGTGAGTATTTAAGTGGTTTGAGCTTGTCAGTGGGAAAGAAATCCATTGTGCTCTATTTCTGTGCAGTAGCAGATTACAGTGTAACCAGCCTGTTGGTGAAGTTGGAAGAAAATAAAAGGGAGTTTTCTTCTCTGGGAACAAATTGATTGAAATAACTAAATGATTATGAAAATCTTTAAGAGTGAACAGTTAGGAGAATGACTGGCTTGGTGGTGGTAGGCAAAACAATCTTCAAAAGCTTCAGCCTGCAGCTGAGCTCTTTCTAAGGAAAACATATGACTGTTTGTCAACGGTGCCCAGATTTTTATATCTTGGAAATCATGATGGAATCTAGAGTTGCAAACATGTGTTGATTGTTCTGAACAAATCAGAACAGACTAAGCATTTACAGATCCAACATTATTTGAGATGTTTCATATAAATGTACTCGGAAAACAATCGTAACTTTTCCTTATGGCTCAAACTCTTGGCAAAGGCTGCGTTTAGAAGTTCTTCAGGCAGAGTGTGTAGGCAGTGGGATCCAGTCGCAAGAGGAGAAGCTATGGAGGGAAAGTTTTTGATCTTTCCCCAGCAACTCAAGTCCTCTGCCTCCTCAAGTCCTCAGAGGTGCCTGCTCCCCCTTCACCTCACCCATTCACCAGTCAGGACATAAAATGGATCTCATTATCCGTAGCCATTCCAACATTTCTCACCTCACCGACTCTGACAGCCCATTCTCAGACCACAAGGTCCTAACCTGTCTTCCTCTCCCACCTTTCCCCAGCCCTGCAAAATTACCCCACATCCCACACAGCGACCCCTTCAGATCCCTTCCACTTATCTCTTCTAGTACTAACCTTCTCACTGTGCCTCGTTCTCACCTATCTCGCCAATGACCCCAAGCCCACAACCTGTCTCTGACCTGCAATGCCCTCCCTCCATAAATCTGACAGTTACTCTCCCCCCCGACCGTTCAAAGTCTTACTGAAGGTACATCTCCTCCAAGAGGCCTTCCCAGACTAAGCCCCCCCCCAACCACCCACCCTACAGCCCTTCCTCTTCACCCACTCCCTTCTGCAGCACCCTGAATGAATGAATCTCAGCCCATCTTGCCCTGCTTGGACTCCTTTCCCAACCTCCCCCACTTGATGCCCAAATTCTCACCCACAACTGCAGCCTCAGTGTTGAATTCAAATTCCTTGCAAACCTGACCCTCTATCAGTCTCACAGCACAGCCCTGAACTACCCACATAGTACACTTCCTCTGCTCCCTTTTTTCTTTTATGCTATTTGTTAAGTGCTTACTAGGTGTCAAACACTGTTCTAAACTCTGGGGTAGATACAAGATAATCAGGTTGGAATCAGTCCCTGTCCCACATGGGACTCACAGTCTACTTTGGGAGGAGGATTTAATCCCCAATTTACAGATGAGGTAACTGGCACAGAAAAGTTATGTGACTTGCTCAAGGTCACACAGCAGACAAGTGATAGAGCTGCGATTAGAATCCAGGTCCTTCTGACTCCCAAGCTCATGCTCTAGCCACTAGGTCATGCTGCTTCTTACTGTTTAGTACAGTGCCTGGCACATAGTAAACGCTTGATACCTTTAAAAAAGCACTAAATCATCTCTCTTCCTTCTACTTAGCCACTCTATTCTCCCAATACAACCCAGCTCACACTCATTATTCCTCTGAAGCTAACTCACTTCATCATGGCTTGTCCTTGTCTCTCTCATCGCCAACCTCTTGCTCATATCTTTCCCTCCTCTGGAACTCCTTCTCCATTTGTATCTGACAGACCAGAGCTCTCCCCTATCTTCAAATCTGATAGGCAATCACTTCTATTCTAGGAGACTTTTCCTAATACCTAATTTCCCCATTTTACATCTCCCAGTTGCCACTTCAGTGCTTCCCTGCCAGCTAAGCACTTAAGTACTCACAATTCCTGTGAGAGGCCAATCAATGTATTTATTAAGTGCTTACTGTGTTCCAAACACTGTACTGAACACTTGGGAGAGTACAATATAACAGACATAAATTACACAAATTATATAAATTACAGATATGAGGAAGAAATAGAATGTCTGTCTCTCAGAGATCCCAGGACCCTGTGTTTGAATTCTAATGTACACCCCTAAGCATTTGGTACAGCACTGTACACACAGGTTCTCAAGTACTGATTAACTGATAAGAATCCCACTGATTGGCTTCGTGATCTTAGGCAAAGTATTCAACCTTTCTGTGCCTCCTCTAGAAATAAAAGATGTTGTAATGCCCCTCAGAGGCTAAAATAATTAAGGAAACAAAAATCTGAAAAAGTGGAGTAAGAATCCTCAAAGTCCTAGTAGAAATGTGCAAAGGCAGGGAAGACCCAAAGAGTTTTTCAGCCTTAGGGACACAAACAAGCTAGGGTGAATGGACAATGTCTAATTTATTCCTTTGCAGTTCCCCACTGCATGAAGTACAGTGTTCTGCTGAATGAAAAAAATGAGTGAATGGCAGTGATAAGACAAAATAAAAATTGTGAAGACCATCTGCTGTCTTCCAGGCCTTCCAGTCACCACCAACCCAGTTGGTGAAGTCATCTCACTCTTTCTCCCCTCCTTCCCTTCTGCAAATTTGGGGTTGGTTGTCCCTCAGAGGGATTCTCCAAAAGACTATTTCCAAAGAAATGCCATTCAAGAGATAGAGGAATGCTATTTTAGTTCTCAGATTAATTCAGAATGGATGTAGCTAGGATACAAGTCATAATTCACTTTCTCAGTCTCTAGGAATTCAAGCTATAGAGCACACTGTTGCACATTTTCTGGCCTAAACCCTGGATTCTCATCCAATCCATCAATGGCATTTATTGAGAGTTTACTGTATGGCAAACACTGTACTAAGTACTTGGGAGAATACAGCACAACAGAGTTGGTAGTTACGTTCCTTGCTCAAAAGGAGCTTACAGTCAATAAATCAGTGGTATTTTTTGAGTGCATTCTATGAGCAAATCATTGAACTAAATGCTTGGGAGGATATAATAGTATAAGTAGACATAATCCCTACCTTCAAGAATTTTATAATCTAAAATAAATTCCAGGTACGGGAGGCAATCCAATATAAGGATAGTTACATAAGCACCGTGAGAGGTGGGGAGGGAAGTGAGGGAGGTTAAGAGATTAATAAGAATAATAATAATAATAATAATGTTGGTATTTGTTAAGCACCATGTGCACAGCACTGTTCTAAGCACTGGGTAGATACAGGGTAATCAGGTTGTCCCACACAAGGCTCACACTCTCAATCCCCATTTTACAGATGAGGTAACTGAGGCGCAGAGAAGCAAAGTGACTTGCCCAAAGTCACACAGCTGACAAGTGGCAGAGCCAGGATTTGAACCCATGACCTCTGACTCCCAAGCCCGTGCTCTTTCCACTGAGCCACGCTGCTTCTCTGTCAATGGCAGATAGAGAAGATGGAGATTAGTCAGGGAAGGCTTTCCAGGAGGTGTGATTTTAGCAGGGTTTTGAAGAAGTGGCCTGGCATATCTGAACCTATTCAGCTTGCAAAGTACCTATTTTAAGGGGGGGAGTGATTTCTTAGCTGACTTCTTTGGGTAAACATTGGAAAGTCCTAAGCTACACCGCCTTTGCACATTCTAATTCTAATGGACCCTTCACAGTCAGAGTGAATTTAATAAGAAATCGAAGAAACTTTGGACCCTACCTAGTTCTGCAACTTAAAATGCTACAGATCATACAGAATCAGGAAACAAAGACAGCATCGGTGTTTGGAAACTGAGCCAAAGAATCTATGTATAATGACACGTATCGTTGCTGAGCAGGAATGAACTACAGTTTGGGAAAGATACAAATTACAAAGGCGTTGTGTAGAAGCAGCTCCTAAAAATGGTAAGATACAGCAGGAAGTGACAGAAAATTGCCAAAAACGTCCTCCCCTAGAAGAAGAAAAAGTAGCCGGTAAACTTCCAACTTACAATTTAATTCTATTTTGGAGTTTTACTCGGCCAACTTCTCTCCGGTGCTCAGAAGGCTGGAACTGGCTATTTGCTTTCGGGAAGCGAAGTCTTCCCCGTTTTTGTTCACATTCCCACACACTCTCCACCCTCACCCCAAGGCAGTCTATTCTTAGGCCACTTCAAGGTTAAAACGCTGCTGCTTCTTTGGAAGCTGTCCTTTCTTGATTCTTCTCTTCTCTGTTCCTTCTCATGCACCCACTCTCAAGGGCCTAGATCCTCTATATCAGAATTCTGTTGGCAGTTTAGAGGGAAAAGCTGTAGCTGTAGGTGGGGAGTGGAGGGGCGTGGGAATCTTGGCCGAGACCCCTTCAGGACCACGGCAAGGCAAACACTACTCTATTGGTCCTTCCTTTCATTAGCATCGGGAAGAAAGGTCTGAGCAATCCAACAATGAGAGCTGAACCAATTTGGAATGTGGTGGGGGAGGGGTGCTCAAGGGGGTTAATGCTGCTCGGATTAACACAAGTGTTCTTTTCCTACTATAGATCCAGCCTGGATTAAGCCACTGATATTTCCAGCCTGACATACAGCGGGCCCCTACCCTCAATTTCCCAGCTCCAGAATCCCTCGGATTTCCTTTCTGTCCAGTTCTCTTAGCAAAAAGCCTGCGGTCCTATGGTTTCCTAAGCCCAGACACAGCAAGGTGCAAATACCACCCTGAGACCAGTGGATCGGGGCTTCTGTTAATTAATCAATCAATCAATCAGTGGTGCTTCTTGAGCGCCTACTGCATGCAGAGCACTGAACTAAGCACTTGGGACAGTACGATAGCATTGGTGGATATATTCTCCCTGCCTAAAAGGGGTTTGCAGTCTCGAGGAAGGAAGATTCCCAACTTGGGAATCTTGTTCCCATCTCTCTCCCCTCCAACCTCTTGCTCACACCTTTCCTCCTGCTTGGAACACCCTCCCCCTTCAATCAATTAAAAGCATTTATTGAGCACTTTTGGCAGACCACTGAACTAAGCGCTTTGGAGAGGAAAATGCAAGAGTTGGCAGACATGATCCTTGCTCTTCCCATTTTCAAATGTCCTTCAAAAAAAAAAAATCACAGTTCCTCCAGGAGGCCTTCCCTGCTTAATCTTTCAAGTCCCCATCCTCTATCCCCAACTACAGTAATAATAATGATATTGGTATTTATTAAGCGCTTACTATGTGCAGAGCACTGTTCTAAGCGCTGGGGTATACAGGGTAATCAGGTTGTCCCACAAGAGGCTCACAGTCTTCATCCCCATTTTACAGATGAGGGAACTGAGGCAGAGAGAAGTGAAGTGACTTGCCCACGGTCACACAGCTGCCAAGTGGCAGAGCTGGGATTCGAACCCATGACCTCTGACTCCCAAGCCCGCGCTCTTTCCACTGAGCCACGCTGACTGTGGACTGTAAGTTTGTTGCGGGGAGGGACCGTGTCTGCTATCTCAGTTGTATATTATGCTCCCAAGGACTTAGTACAGTGTTCCGCACATAGTAAGTGTTCAGTAAATGTCACTGATTGACAACTGCCACTCCAGTACTTCCGGATCACGTGTACACATGGCTACTCATCCTCTCTCTCCCCCTCCTCTCCCTAGCACTTATATCTATATCTTTAAACTCTGTTGCTATCCCCTACCTGTAACTTATTTTAATGTCAGGCAATCATTCATGGAATGTTTACTGTGTACAGAGCACTGTGTTATTATTCGAGAGAGTACAATACAGCAGACACATCCCTTAGCTGCACTGTGTCCGTCTCTTCTTCCCACTAGGCTGTAAACTCCTTAAAAGTGGGGATGCCGAACTGCTGGGTATTAACTCTACGCTATCCCCCCCTCAAGCACTCGGAACATTGTGCCCTGAATGACAGTATTTGTTAAGCGCTCACTATCTAACAAGCACTGTTCTATGCCCTGGGGTAGATAGAAGGTAATCAGGTTGTCTCACGTGGGGCTCACAGTCTGTCCCAAGGTGACCCTGGGGTACCGACCATCCCAAGGTCAAATGCTATCTCGTGACCTCCTGAGCCAGAAGGCGAAAGTGGGAAGTGAGGATAGGATACGGCCCCCGCAACCAAAACTGCCAGATTGACAGCCCAAGCTGGGAATACAGAAGGTGCCCCTCGCCCCCGTGCCAATCAAATTAGGGATGGGGGGGCAGAGATTAGATAAACTGAGGCCGGAAGCTGGAAAGGCCTAAGGGCACAGGTGATAAATACCTGCCGCCTCTAACCTTCTGTGCAGAGGAACGGGATTTACAGCAGCCGGCTGCAGGTCGCCTCCGTCCGGGGCGTGAGAAACCACTCTGTCTGCCCCAGGTGAGGAGCCGTGGGATGGGTGAGTGTCCCGTCCTGCTGAACTGAACACTCGTGGGGTTGGAAGCCAGACGCTTCGCCACGGGTATGTAACGTTTAAGTGGATTTGATGCCTGAGAGGGTGCCTCCCGAGTGGGATGTGGACATGCTGAGAGCTAGCCACCTCACCAACTGCAACACCTAAGTGCGTACCGTAAAAGTGGGTTTAACGCAAAAGTGTATGTAATGCCTAAGTGGGTTTAACGCATAAGTGTATTTAACGCATAAGCGGATTCCTCCTGAGTGGGGCGCCGCACATGGTGGGAGCTAGCTACCTCACCAAGTGCAAATTAATCATAAGTGAGTTCCGCCTGGGTGTGTCCGGCCACACGCGGGTAACGTACGAGTATATTCCTCCCATTAGGGAAACTCTACCACCATAGTCCTCCCAAAAGGGAAAGCCAATCTGTTGCGTCTAAATAACCAAATAATTCAATTCGCCCCGTGGAATAAATTTTGTACAGAAACTCAGGCTTTTCTTCCCCGGCCTCTCTCTCTCTTGCCGTACTGATTCCGAACGAACCCGTCCCCGGCGACGGGTGACACGGTCTTAATCCCCATTTTACAGATGAGGTAACTGAGGCCCAGAGAAGTGAAGCGACTTGCCTGAAGTCACACAGCTGACAAGTGGCGGAGCCAGGATTAGAACCCACGGCCTCTGCCCCCCAAGCCCATGCTCTTGCCCCTGAGCCGCGCCGCTTCTCGACAGAGTAAGCCTTCAACAAATGCTATTGATTGGTTAGCTGGGAGACCAGTAGGATTCCATAGGCTCCACAGCGCTTGAATGCCACGCTCGGCTTGTTCAACGCATACCGTACTGATCCCCGCTGCTTGAATCATTCTGAAAGACAGTTTGAGATTTTAAGCCGTACTTGTAAGGGGGCTATCAGTTCTGTCATGAGATGCAGAGAATCGCAAGAAATACAATCTCTGTAACTTTTAAGGTCAGTATGTGAACAAGAGGCAGCTCATATTGACTTTGATGGACATGGTTAATTCAACTGCTAACTCACAGAGTACACCGGTGATAAACACAATAGCCCCAAATAAAAGTCTTCCTTCAGCTCCTGACAATTCAACGGTTAACTGCTTCCCTGAGGCAAGGTGTAAGATTAAAAAGGATGTCTTCTACCTCCCGAAACATTATTTCTAGTGATCTCTTTCAAATTTCATGGGGAAGAGTGGGAAAGTAACTCACACTCTTCCCACTGAAAAATATCTTTCATTCGATGAGGGTTCGTAATCGTTAACACATTGTAAACTGACGACACACATTCCTACTTCAAACCCCCTTAGGATTTGGTGCTGAGCAGTAAGAGAGTCCCCTCAACTCACATTCCCGGTTCAACCCCCTCTTCCTCCCATCCATTGCCTCCCTCTCCCAATCTTTTCAACCCGGGAGAGCTTGGGGGGTGGGGGGAGGGAGGTGGCTCATGTATGAACTGGAGATAAATGCATGGACTCCTCTGTAACAACAGCAGAATTAGTACAGTGCTTGGAGCACAGTAAGAGCTCAAGATATAACAATAACAATAATGAAGATATTTGTTAAGTGCTTACTATGTGCCAAGCACTTTTCTAAACACCAGGGTAGATACAACGGAATCTGATTCTATTTATTGCTATTGTTCTTGTCTGTCCGTCTCCCCCGATTAGATTGTAAACCCGTCAAAGGGCAGGGACTGTCTCTGTTACCTATTTGTGCATTCCAAGCGCTTAGTACAGTACTCTGCACATAGTAAGCACTCAATAAATACTATTGAATGAAAGGTTATCCCACGTGGGATTCACAGTCCCTCATTTTACAGATGAGGCACAGAAAAGTGAAGTGACTTGCCTAAAGTCACAGAGCTGACAAGTGGCGGAGGCGGGATTAGAACCCACAACCTCTGACTCCCAAGCCCGGGCTCTTTCCACGCTAAGCCACGCTGCTTCTCTAATATGCCACTGATTGAAATCGTCCCCTTACCCTCTGCCATCTACCACCCAGCTCTGCTCACACCACATGTCTAGATTCAAATCAGAGAAAAAAGGGATTAAAAATCAGGACAGAGAGGGTCAAATTATACCACACACTAGAGACCAAGATGTTCCCGGAAAGCGATTGCATTCATAACTGCATTTGGGAATGCTTTCCCAGTCTTTCCAGGGAAAAGTTCATAAAACAAGGGAGATGACCCACTTTTCTGTTCTGAGTGGCAATTGCTTTTCTTTTGTCACTCCTGGGCCCCAGCCAGCCTGTTTCTTGGTGAACTGCCCATTTTCTTTTCTTTTTTTCTCAAAGGCGTTCGTTACGAGCTCTGTGTCGGGCACTGTACTAAGCACTGGGGCAGAGAGAAGATAGTCAAGTTGGACACAGTCCATGTCCTCCAAGGAGCTCAGTCTTCATCCACATTTTATAAGTGAAATGAAGTGATTTACTTAAAGGTCACATAGTAGACAAGTGGTGGAGTCAGGATTAGAACCCAGGTCCTCCTGACTCCCAGGCCTGTGCTCTATCCACTAGGCCCCGCTGCTTCCATTTGATTGGCGTCATTTGGAAAACTGTCTCAGACCCAATCTACATGGCTTGGAAGGTCATCATCTCGGTCTTTCTGGCAGCTCTCATCTTGGAAGTCAAAACCGCGGGCCCAATCCCAAACCCACAAATGGGGAAATGATTTCCCATAGTGATCAAGGTGCTGTCATGCAGTGGTGCCACGCTAGGCGTGAGGCACTTTAAATCAATAATTGCGATGGAGTCTTGCCACTTGAATGCCCATGCAGGAGGGAAGACAGTAAGCTCCAGAAAGGCAGGGTTGGGTAGGCTTAGTGGGTAGAGCATGGGGCCTAGGAGACAGAAGGACCTGGGTTCTAATCCCAGCTCTGCCACATGTCTGCTGTGTCACCTTGGGAAAGTCATTTTACTGGCTTCAAAGCTCTCCATCCCTTTGCCCCTTCTTACCTCACCTCACCTTCCTTTTCTCCTTCTATATTTCATCTTGCACACTCCGCTCCTCTGCCGCTAAGCTTCTCACTGGGCCTCATTCTCACGTGTCTCGCCTGTCAACCCCTGGCTCACCTCCTACCCCTGGCCTGGAATAGCCTCCCTCCTCAAATCCGCCAATCACACTTTCTACCTTCAAAGCCCTACTGAACTCACCTCCTCCAAGAGGCCTTCCCAGACTAAGGCCCCCTTTTCCTCATCTCCCCCTCCCCTATGTGTCAACCCAATTCACTCCCTATTCTCTACCCCCCTCCTCGCCCTACAGCACTTGTGTATATATGTACATATCTAAAATTCCATTTATTTATATTGATACCTGTTTACTTGTTTGATTTCGGTCTCCTCCCTTCTAGACTGTAAGCCCGATGTGGGCAGGGATTGTCTTTCTTTATAGCTGAATTGTACTTTCCAAGCCCTTAGTACATTGCTCTGCACAGAGTAAGCACTCAATAAACATGACTGAATTTTACTTCTCTGAGCCTCAGTTACTTCATCTAGAAAACGGGAATTAAGACCACGAGGGGGACGTTGACGCAGACTGTGTCCTACCTGATTTCTTGTATCTACCCAAGTACTTAATACAGTGCCTGGCATATACTAAGTGCTTAAATACCACAATTATTATATAATTATTTGCTACCAAATGACTAGACCTTAAAATAGGTAGTGAAAATGAAGATGAGTTTTGAATGGATTGGAGTTTCTACCGAGGATGCTTACCCACTCCCACTTTCAGTTCCAGGTGACTTTTCAGGTTATTTCTCACACCTACAAGAATCTCCTCTTTCTGGAGGCCCACCCTCTCAACGATCACCTTTTGCATTCTCCCCAGAAGTCCCTTCCCTGCAAATTTTGCAGCGCTCACTCTCGTCTATCCCTTCCACTTACGTTACGCCAACTGGGCATTTCTGGCTCACGCTTGGCAGGGAGCCGGGGGCCTGGTTGGTCTCTTCATTCAACCCCTCTTCCCCCTTCATCCCAAGCCAGGGACTTGGCTCTTCCCTGGTGAATACTTAACTATCACAAGGAAACGGGTGTTCGTGGAAAAGGCAGTGCAGAATGGAAAAGTAGAATTAAATAATAATAATGATAAAAAATAATTATGGTACTTGTTAAACATTCTCTATGTGTTCTAAGCGTTGGGGAAGATACAAATTACTCATGTTGGATACTTTGAACGCTGTATTTACCGGCCTGACCCGCCCAGGGGTAACAAAAAAATGTCAGAAGGGGAACCGAGTACATGAGCATTTCAATTATTCAGTGGTATTTATTGAGTACTTTGCGCAGAGCACTGTACTAAGCACTTGGAAGAGTACAGTAGAGCACGTGAGGAGTATGGGGGGAGGGAGGGGTCTATACCATTATCAGTTCACTCCTGTCAACCCAAATAGCAGCAGATGCTTCTAACTGTGCTTATATAACTAATGGCCTTTAAGTAACCTTATTATCAGAGAGAATTAACTTGTTAATTGTCTTGGAAGATTCCATGAACCTGAAAGCTCTTTCGGCCAGGAGGGCACATCCCCCAAATAAGAAACCACAGCCTTCTTCAACTGCTAAAGCAGAGTTATTTTCAGCGTCCCCTAAACTACCCAGATAGATGGAGTTATTATTTATGCAAAACTGTAAGGCCGCCGAATATACACCAAGGAGTATCTGCCAGGTTGGCTACAGGCGGGGCAGAAATTTAAACAGATATCAGCCATCAGCTCTGCTAACCCCAGCCCTATTTGCGTTTACAAGAGCAGGAGACAGATTTATAGAACATTCAGTGGTTGTATACCCCAGTTGATTGCATCGCAACACACATCTGTACGGCCATAAAACGTGTCCTTAAAACAAGGTAACCAAGTGCAAAGACATATGTTAAATTCAGCCATGAGTGCACCGGGCGTACAAATCCATGAAAAACACTATCGATTGCAGTTAAGGAAATCTGAGCATGTTTGCAGGGTGGATGTTTTCTACAACTGCCTCCCCCCCCCCCTTTTTTCCCTTCGTTTTCAAATTCAAGTGGGGAACAGATGATAGCCGTTCTCCAAGTCAGTCTTCTGCACAGTCAAGGGGAGAAGCAGAGAAGCACACAAGCAGCAGCATGGTCTAGTGGATGGAGCACGGGCCTGGGAGTCAAAAGGGCCTGGGTTCTAACTCTAGCACTTAGAACAGTGCCTGGCACTGAAGAGCGAGAAACAAGAGTCGCAGCATGTTCTACTGGAAAGAACTCAGGACTGGGAGTGAAGAGAGCTGGAGTCCAACCCGGGCTCTGCCATTTGCCTGCTGTGTGACCTTTGGCAAGTCACTTGATTTTTCTGGGCCTTGTTATCCTCATTTGTAAAATGGGGACTAAACACCTGTTCTCCCTCCTCAGATTGTGAACCCCATATGGGACAGGAACTGCATCTAACCTCATTATCTTGGGTTTATCCCAATGTCTAGTACAGTGCTTGGCATGTAGCATGCACTTAAATACCATCATTATTATTATCAACATTATTAAATTATTATTAGCCCTAAGCAAGCATATGCGCCTGGCACCAAAACTACTGATCAATGACTTCAGTGTCCCCATCAGCTGGCTTCCTGGTGCCTATCTGCCATGTTCTTCTCCACAGCCCAGCTCCTGCTTTTCTCTCCTTCCTACACCTAACCTTCTCCTACCCCTGAGCTATTGCTCTGGCCTTTCCCCCTCCCTGAAGCATTCTCTCCGTTCACCTTTGCCAAAGCTTTCCTCTCTTTCACTAGTCTCCTAAAAAAACAGCTCCCCAAGGAGCCCTTTCCTGAGTCACTGCTCTCTCCACCTTCCCTTCCCAGTCATTCTATCTCCTCAGTCACTCTGCCTAGGTCTGCTGTGCCTGCTCTCTTGTTTTTACTACGTAATGGTCTTTCCCAATTCAAAATACAAAAGCTCCGTTCTAATGAGATCCTTGCCAATTCAAAATACAAAATCTCAGTTCTAAGGAGAAAGAGCTCCTCGGTACCCGCGTAGTTTCCTCAAACCTTCACTCTCCTGCTGGTCTTTACCCCTGTGATCCTGGGCCAGGTAAAGTCTGCGAGCCTCCTGTTCAAACCAGGAGCATTAGAGAAGCAGCAGGGCATAGTGGGTAGATCACGGGTCTGGGACTCAGCAGGAGCTGGGTTCTATTCCTGACTCCGCCACTTGTCTGTTCTGTGATGTTGGGCAAGCCATTTCACTTCTCTGTGGCTCAGTTGCCTCATCTGTAAAATGGGGATTAAGACTTGATCCTGAGGTGGGACAGAGACTGTGTCCAACCTGAATAGCTTGTATCTACCCCCGTGATTAGAACGGTGCCTGACACATAGTAAGTGCTCTACAAAAATCATTGTCATTATTATTAAAATACCCTTCCCATGGCCCAGAAGACATCCCGTGTTCAGGGCTTCATCCACATTAAGCCAGCCGCTGATCCTGATCCCTCATGCTGCTGGGCAGCTTCTTCTCTCCCTTGCCAAGGTCCCAAAATCCTTGGGACCAGGGATCACAATAATAATAGGCTTTGGGTCATTATTAGCTGAGATGATTTTCTCCACAGCGATCCCATGAAACTGGACTACTAATAGGCCCCTCCATACACTCTCTGCTGCCATTCTTCTTCAACCCAAATGGGCAGTGGTGGAAGGCCGAGCAGTACAGTTCCAACAGTGTGGGGTTGTTTGCACAGGCCCCTGGGAGCGGGTCACTGAGTATTACTCTTACTTACAAGAAGACTAAATGTAAGCGGAAGCACAGAGGCAACGTCTCTCCAAAAGCCTTTCATCCCTCACACTCAAACATGGGCTCTTTGTGGGCAGCAGGGTGAGTTCGGGAACATTCTGGACCCCAAGCTAAACCTAAAAGAATAAATGGTAACACCTCATCACCAGGGTGAGTGGAGTCTTTGCCCCATCCGAGGAAATATTTGCTCCACTAAACTGCTATGCAGAACAAAGAAGACAATGACCTTCTCTGTGGAATAACAGCCAGATGTCAACAAGTCGTCATTTCTTTGACTTCTGTTCTGTTCCTCTTGGATCCTAGGAAAATTGCCGCACGCTTTTACCTGCTCCCTAAGGACATCTTCCATCAAAAACTGAGCATCTTCCCATCTTTTCGGCTTTCCACTATCCAAGAGCATCCCTAAGAATATCATGTGCCTCCACTCTACCAGACGTGTTTTTCTTTTCAGCGACTCTTAAACAGCGGGGCTTGGTCATCTCACTACCATTTTATTCCTGAATGGAAATTTCCCACAGTTTTACTGCCAATACACTGCCCTTTCTCTGTGAGTTTAACACCTGCTGACAGCCTGTGAGATTTAGATGTCTGGACCAAGGGCAGGAGATGGTCACTAGATTCCTTCTCATTAAACAAGTGCTACATGATTTCAGAGCGGAAGAAACCATTTTCCTCCTGGCTACCAAAGAAACACCGTGCACCTGCTTTTCAAATGTCAATTCGAACCCAGCCACAAATACAAATTTTCGTGAACTTCAATCATCAGCACAAAGATCCCTTTACTTGTCACTAACTTTGTGTGTAGATTTGCCAGGAGATACTCTGTTCATCACCTACCATGACCCCTTCCCCAGGTGGAAGGGGGGGGGTCCCTAACTGCAGAGTTGCTACGTCTTTGGGGTACCTATGTATCTACCATCCAAACAACAGAGCAGAGAATGAAGTCCCACCGAAACATGAAGATAAATGCACCGCTGTCGATGGTCAAGTTTCAGAATTCACCTAAATCCATTCTTCTCTTTTTCTGAGAAAGAACCACCATATCAGTGTGGGCAAGCAACAAGTCTACCAACTCGGGTATATTGTACTCTCCCAAGTGCTAGAAAACAGTGCTCTGAACACAGTGAGTGCTCAATAAATACGACGGATCGATCAATGTGTTTGAGACTTCATTTTACATACTCCTCAGCTCACTTCCCTTGTGAGTGGCTTCCTCTGTGAGTCACAGAGGGAAGCTGGACAAAAATAGAGGAGAGCCAAAATGAAGATCAGCTCTGCCTTCACTCTCTTGAGACTGTGGAAGCTATCATACCTGATACCCTGAAATGCTGTGTTAAAAATCATGGGGATATTTGATGGGAGACTAATACTAAGGGAGGGGTGGGGAAAAGAAGAACCCCTCCTCCCCATTCATTCAATCGTAATTATAGCGTTTACTATAGTACAAAGCACTATACTATGCACTTCAGTGCTTCATGCCTCAATTAGCCACGCAATTACTGGACAGTCCAAGGAGAGAACAATGATACCCTCACCACCCCCAGTAAATGAATAAATGAATAAAAAGCAAAAGGTTCAGGTGGTTCGTTCGTTCCCTGTCTTAGATTGTGCTCCAAGGACCCAAGTGATCAATGTAGAATGACAGGAGAAGCAGCGTGGCCTAGTGGAAAGACCACAGATCTGGGCATCAGAGAACCTTGATTCTAATCCTGGCTCTGCCACTCGACGGCTGAATAAATATGCAAGTTACTGACCTTCTCTGTGCCTCAGTTTTCTCATCTGTAAAATGGGGGAATTCAGTCCCTGCTGTCCCTCCTATTTGGACTGGAAACCTTACGCGGGGCAGAAACCGTGTCTGAGCCCCATTCCAAGCGCTTAATACAATGCTCTGCACACAGTAAGCACTCAATAAATGACTGAATGAATACACAGAATCTACACCAGGGCTTAGTTCCGTGTTTGGCACGAAGTCCTTCATAAATACCATTAACATCATCATCCTCATTATTGTTAATGTTAATAATAATAATCAGTGACATTTATTGAGCCCTCCTGCATGTGGAACATTAGTACAACTGTTTGGAAGAGTTCGCTACAGTAAGTAGAGGGCGAGCCCCTCAGAGGACAGGCCTATATCTTTCCCAGCACTTAGTACGCGTTCTGAACTAGGTAAGCACTTACTACTACTAGACCTCTTTTGTAGGCGCAAGCCCTGCCCTCGAGGAGCTTAAGTTTTCATGAGGCCAGGCAGCATCTTATGCATCAATTCACAGCAGGCACCTTTCTGAAGATGAGAAAGCAAATCAGCAATCATTCCTTAGCTTACATTTTTTTTTTTTTTTACTTTCTCCAGAAATCGTTCAACCGATGCCTTCTTGACTGCCCTTGATTTGCAACATGTCCCGTGGCTGTTCTGTTCCCTAAGGTGAACATATGTGTGTCAGCTCTGCTAAGTGACAGAAGTCTTTCTAAGTGCCTGATTAATAATCTCTTCAGAAATCATACCAAATGTCACTTGCTCCAGTAACTGCTGGGTCTGGAGGCTGTTGTCTCAGACACAATCAGCTACCTGCAGAGGCAGTGATGAAACAGCTTACTGCAGGTATCCGGAAGAGTTCCAGCAGAAGGCTCTGCCTAAATACTGCCTCTTCCCTGGGACACTGAGGGTTCCAAACACAAAAGTGATTCAACGGCAACCCGCTTATGAATTCTCGATATGTCCACAAACCCCTCTAATATGGTATGGGTTTTTAGAGAAAGGAGGTGCCTCATCCCATGCAAAAATGGAGCCTTGTGTAACCTTAAAACTCAGAATAAAAGCAGATCCTTCTCTCAAATTTTGTCATTCATAGAGTACAAATGACAGAAAAAGTAGCAGTTTAAACAGCAGTTAAGGAATTTATCTGTCTCCCCCAGAACTTAGTCAATTAACGGGATCCAGGCTGATAAGAATTGTGAAAGAAGGAAATCGCAGCAAGTCTGACAAACTGGTGAATAATCAAAGAACTAAGGACCACAATTTAAGAACATCTTTGCAGCAATTGTTTTAGAAAAAAAGTAATTTATTTTCCCATCACAAAGTAATAAGCTTCTGTTAGATGATTCCACCTTAAAAAGAAATGCCATGCCATTGAAAATCAGGGGATGGACTCTACCTTAGAAAGAGAGCAAACCACTAGCAGCTTTTTAAGCACTGTTGTGCATTTTGGACAGTTGTAAGACCCTCACGTACCAATCTATGTTTGTAAATGATTCCATTTGGAGACAACTGTAGAAGCTGATACATCCCAGTCCCCAATAAAGCCAAACTAGTAATAGTGCTAGTTGTCAAACTTTTCTCTAACAGCAAGCACACTGACCTTGAAAGATTCCGCTGGAAAATGCCATGATGGGGGGGAAAAGAAAGGGAAGGCAAAAAGGGACATCAGTCTAGCTGGAGAAAGGGGACTAATGATGATATTTTGTTAAGCACTTACTATGTGCAAAGCACTATTCTAAGTGCTGAGGGGATACAAGGTGACCGGGTTGTCCCACGTGGGGCTCAGAGTCTTCATCCCCATTTTACAGATGAGGGAACCGAGGCACAGACAAGTGAAGCGCTTTGCTCCAAGTCACAGAGCTGATAAGCGGCAGAGCCGGGTTTAGAACCCAAGACCTCTGACTCCCAAGCCCGGGCTCTTTCCACTGAGCCACGCCGCTTCTATAACTGTATAACTCTGACTGTATGTATAACTGTAACCTCAGGCAAATCACTTCACTTCTCAGTGACCTCATCTGTAAAATGGGGATTAAACCTGTGACAAAATTGATCTGCTTGGATGTACCCCAGGGCTTAGTACAGTGCCTGGCACATAGTAAGCACTTAAAATACTACACACAAAAAAAAAAACAACGGGGAGAAGGAAGTGGGAATGAAACTGCAGCGAACCGCACAGGAAGTTAGACCCCAGACGCAGAGTGGGATGACACCATGGGGCTCTGCCTGAGCCCCAGCAGGCCACGGATCGGTGCAGCCGGAGCTAAGCCCCAGGAAAGCCGATCCAGGCCCGGCTGCATCTCCAGAACCAGACTGGACCGCGGAGGCGGGGCAGCACCACTTGCCCACCTTGCCATTAGTCTGTTGTTCGTCCGATATTGATGCGGCACCGGAGGATCGGATGAAGACTGGTATTTTATTTCAAAACACCCAGCATCCCTCTGAATCGGCTCCTGCCACTGAGGCCCAGGGCTTGGAGGCGGCACGCTACTAACCCCAGCTCTGCCACTTGCCCACTGTGTTACTTTGGGCAAGACGTTTAATGTCTCTGTGCCTCAGTTTCCTCACTTGTAAAATGGGGATCCAATCTCTCTTCTCCCTAAATGCTTTTTATGGTATTTGTTAAGCAGTCCCGGTCCCAAATAGGTCTCACAGGCTTAATCCCCATTTTACAGATGAGGTAACTGAGGCGCAGAAGTGAAGTCACTTGTATTATCTGTCTCCCCCTCTAAATTGTAAGCTTGCTGTTGGCCGGGAATATGACTATCAACTCTGTTGATAGTATTCTGTATTCACCCAAGCGCTTAGTACAGTGCTGTGCACACAGTAAACATTCAGTCAATAAAGTTGATTGATTTGCCCAAGGTCATACAGCAGACAAGTGGCAGGCCTTCTGACTCCCAGGCCCGTGCTCTATCCACTAGGCCATGCCGCTAAATCGTTAACCTCCTATGGGACAGGGACTGTGTCTGACCTGATTATCTTGTATCTACCCCCAACATTTAGTATAGGATTTGGTACGGATTATTGTTATTTACTGAGACCTGATCGGGGAATGCAGTGGTTCTGGAGCACTGGGCTGGGTTGGGGAGGGGTCAGGATTCCACATGGCAAACACAGTCAGCCAGGGGTCTGAGCAAGAAATCCAACAACCTGTACATAACCCTACAAAGAGCAGACAGAGGAGGTATGAGGAAAAAACCCTCTAATCCCCTTCCAGAGCACTGTTAGAATATGAACTACTTGTGGGCAGGGAACATGTCCGCTATTCTGAATTTTCCAAGCATCTAGTACAGTGCGGGGCTCAATAAATGCTACTACTACAAAAGAGCCAATATTCTAGACCACTGTTACCATCACATAATTGTAGGCTTTAATCAATGAGTAATAACAATAATGGGATTTATTAAGTGCTATGTGGCAGGCACTGGACTAAGTGCTGGAGTGGATACAAGCAAACTGTGATGGACCAGTAGCATTTATTGGGCACTTGCTGTGTGCAGAACACTGTACTAAGTGCTTGGGAGAGTATATTAACAGAGTTGATAGACACGGTCCCTGCCTAAAAAAAGCTTCCAGTTTAGAGAACTGCAAGCAAAGAAACGCTTGGTGTCGGTCCTTACAGTGTCTCGCTTATTTCACTTCTATAGGTTGTCAAAGTCGATCGTATTTGTTGAGCTCTCGCTGAGTGCAGAGCACTGTATTAAGCACTCAAGAGAGTACAATATGACAATAAATGGACACATTCCCTGCCCATGACAAGCTTAGTGTCTGGAGGCAAAGACACGTCTAGGATTCTTTAGTGCCACCTCTGATTACTCTGTGAGGAAATACATGCCTGGCTTTCAGTAGTCTGTTGTCTTGGTGGGCCGCAGCCACCAAATGTGTCAGGGATGGGCAACCGTTTTGACCAGAGGATGCCCGAAACGGGCCACAAGGGAGATGGAGGAACATGGGAGCCAATCCAAGCAGTATCCACCTCTTCCCTGGCCTACTCCCGAAGGGGCTCTGAGCTGAAAGGCAGGTAGGTGCTTCACTTCTGCCCTGCTGAGTTTTTCCTCGCAGACAAGTTTCAGCGATAAGAGAAGGCTGTTTGGGCTCCCAATACTCACTCGAGAATTTCCATTGAAGCCGAGAAGCCATTTGGTTCGAAAACACCAGCTTCTCAGCCAAGGCCTAATAATCCTTTTGCTCTTTTCTTCTAAAAGGAAAATATCTTTGATAATGGAGAATAAAAGTAAAATCCTTAACTCCCTGAATCTTTCTGTGGCAGATCTAGGTAAGCCTATCAGCTGCAGGCCAACTCCATCTTAGCCCTGATCCTGGAGAAAAATCTATTCGGTGCTTCTAATGATCCACTCAGTAGCTAAAATTTAAGACCCACAACGCTTAATGACCTGGATCTGCCATTTGCAGAGCATGACATCATCCCAACGCTCAGGGTGGTGCGGGAGGGGGCATTTTTGAAGGAAGGAGCTAGACTGTAATAATTATAAGAGTAATAACAGTGACATTTAAGTTCTTACTATGTGCCAGGCACCGTACTAAGCGCAGGGGAAGATATAAGGTAATTAGGTTGGACACGGTGCCTGTCCCATAGAGGTCTCACAGTCTAAATCCCCATTTTCTAGATGAGCTGAGGCATAGACAAGTGAAGTGACTTGCCCAAGGTCACAAAGAAGACAAGCGGCAGAGCTGGGAATAGAACCCAGGTCCTTCTGACTCCCGGGCTAGTGCTCTAAGCCACGCTGCTTCTCCTCCTCTAGACCGTAAGCTTCTTGTGGGCAGGGAATGTGCTGACCAACTCCGTTGCATTGTACCCTCCCAAGCGCTTAGTACAGTGTTCTGCATACATTAAGTGTCAATAAATACCACTGATTGACTGACCAAGTAGACAGTGCAAAAGAAGCTTCTAGTTGCTAGTTTCCCTCTCCGTCTCATCAACATTTCCTCCATGTGCAGGGAAATTAGTTTATTCTACAGTGGTGACACTGTATCTGGATTCCTCCTGGTTTAATATGTATGGATTGGTTTCAGAGAAGGAGTGTTCCCGTGACGAGCACTAGAGCGGTTGGAAGGGGGAGGGTTCAGAGGAAGCAGGACGAGGGAGAGATTCTGGCTGAGATCCCTCTCCCTTCCAGCCCCATCCTCCATTGAGAGCTAAAACAATGTGCTATTAACTTCTGAGTTTCTTGGTACCTCAAGTCTCCCCACAAGCCTCTGGACAAGTGGAAGGGGTGACTTCGGCTGTGAGTCAAATCCTTCATAACTGGCCCACGAAACTGTAAGCTCCTAGGGGGCAGGGATCATGCCTACCAACTGTGTTATATGGTAGTCTTCCAAGAGCGTGGCTCAGTGGAAAGAGCCCGGGCTTGGGAGTCAAAGGTCATGGGTTCGAATCCCAGCTCCGCCACTTGTCAGCTGTGTGACCTTAGGCAAGTCACTTAACTGCTCTGTGCTTCAGTTACCTCATCTGTAAAAAAAGGGATTAAGACTGTGAGCCTCACATGGGACAACCTGATTACTCTGTATCTCCCCCAGCGCTTAGAACAGTGCTCGGCCCATAGTAAGCGCTTAACAAATACCAATATCATTATTACTACAGTGCTCTGGACACAGTAAATTCTATTAGTTAATTCGGCTGGGGGTCAGAACACCAAAGAAGTCGGCTGCAGCTTCTGAAAACACCACTGGGACCAGGGCAGAGAATTCTGATGCAACGCAAGGGACACTGAGTCAGATAATGAACCTGAAAGATGACCTATTTCAGGGGTCTAAGGCCACAGGGAGTCGGTGCCTCGCCGCCAGGGCCCTGGTCACACTCCCGCCGGCTCAAGGCTCTTTCAGGTTGAAAGGAAGGTCAGACCCGATTTACCCACTGATCGTCTAGACCCAAACAAATTAACCCCAAGGCACCAGCAGCTGTCGCAAAAGAAGAAGTTGACCTTATTACGGACCCCTCGGCTATTTCAGGCTGCCGCAAGGTCTGAAACAGGCTGTTGGTTTGGTTACAACCAAATTCGGTCTCGGAGCCCGAGGGAGAAAAAGAGAAAAGTGCTGATCTTTGAGGATGTGACATGGAAGAAGACATATTTAGAACTTGAGCAAGGCACACAGAACAGGCCCTGCAGAGTTGGAAGGGCAGAGCCTGGAGCCATGACCCAGAATGAGAACTTTAGGTAAAGCTTGACCAGTGTTTTCCAGATTAAGCTGGGCCCAACCAATCACACCAGGGGCTGGGGTCACAGGAAAAAACAAGACCCCCAAACCGGTGAACGTCTGTGCAGTTCGGTCTCTACAAATAGTCCAGGGATATTGAGGAGGACGGCTACAACACTATCTGAAAGGAGTCCTTGGTGCCACTGCTGAAGACACAATATTCAGTCACATTTGACCAAGTAGGGAACTGGTTATGTCCCATGGGGGACAGGGGGCAGCTCCATCTACCAAGGAAATGGAGAGAATTTACAAGACATTCACTTGGCTTCCTGGATGACTCCTGGGGAAGGAGGAAGTTTGGATAAAAAAGAATGGGTACCTCATTTTTATGCTTATTTACAAGGTGGATTTCAGTATTTGACCTAAAGATTAGATGTGAAATACACACATCAGTACTTATAGCCGAGTCGATAACCTTTGAGTGCTTACTGTGTTGTGGGCACTGTATTAAGTGACTCGCACGGTACAGTAGAATTTGTATACACGGTCCTTGCCCAAAAAGAACTTGGTTTCTTGGAGGAATCAAGGGGGAATCAATCCATCAAATCGTGGTTATGTACTATCTTGTATTTTTGATACATATTTTAGCTAGAATATGATTATGGAATTAGGAGATGTCCTTCTGACAATGCGAGTCCACACGATCTCTGAGTACCACCTTATCAAAGAAACGGCTTCTGCACGCAGAGTCAGAAAGAGTGAATACTATCAAGTCACTTTTTCTTAATGTGCGGTTTGTTCTATTTTATAACATGTTCACTTTGTGAAAGTCTAACTGCCTACACTATCTATGCAGCTGGGCTTCATCTTTGAAGATGATGCCTCTGAAGGTGTCATCTTGTCAGACTTGCAAGAATGGCTCAACAGTGTGCTAGGGGAATACTTCACACCCAGTTTGTGCTTATTCTTTCCTGCACAGATGTGCTTGTCCTATAGAGACTGTCTCTGTTTTCAAGACTTCTCCTTAGGATCCAGATCTTCATGAAACATATCTGGGAAGAGCAATCCCTCTTTCAATTGATGTTAACCAGTCAGTTTGCTGCAGGAGCCCATTGCTATAGGAGCGTTTGGACCTGGGTTTCAGTGTATCTGTAAAATGTGTATTCTGCCCTTCTGGTTGCATGTGCCCACTCTGATTTAGTCACTGAATAACTGTTTGGGAATCTCCTATCATCCATTCTCTACATCTGCCCAAAGCTGAGCTGGCATGAATATTATCTCAATGCTATCAAGCCAATTGTGTTCCAGGACCTCACTGTTTTTTGTTTGTTTTATTTGGTATTTGTTTAGCGCTCACTATGTGTCAAACACAATTCTAAGCATTAGGGTAAACAAGTTAACCAGGAAGGACAGAGTCCCTGTCCCACATGGGGCTCAGCGTCCAAGCAGAAGAGAGAATGGCTACTGAATCTCCATTTTACAGATGAGGAAACAGGCACAATAGTGACTTGCCTGAGGTTACACAGCAGACAAGTGGCAGAGTTGGGATAAGATCCCAGGTCCTCTTTTTTTTTTTTTTAAATGGTACTTGTTAAGCATGTTATGTTTCTGGCACTGTTCTAAGCACTGAGGTAAATACAAAATAATTAGATTGGAGGATACAGCCCATGTCCTACATGAGGTCTCACATTCTTAATCCCCATTTTACAAATGAGATAACTGAGACACAGAGAAGTTAAGTGACTTGCCCAAAGACAAAACTGCAGACAAGTGGTGGAGGCAGGATCAGAACTCAGGTCCTCTGATGCCCCGGCCGCTGTTCCTTCCAATAGGCCATGCTGCTGTTGGTCATTTTGACCACTATTTGAGGTTGAGTATGGTTATGTTTCTTAATCACTCAATAGTGTTTATTGAGCACTTACTGTGTACAGAGCACTGTACCCAATTCTGGGATGAGTACAATAACACAGACCTGGAAGTCACATTGCTGTCCTTTACTATCATTATTCTCCCAAGCGTTTAGTACAGAACTCTATCCTCCCCATCGTTGTTCCATAAGCACCATATTATGACAAAGCAGCACTCCTGAAAATTGTGGAGAAGGTAAATGTGTCTTCTGGAAGAAGTCTAAACCTCAGTCATTTCAGAAGATTGGGTGCTACTACGGCTTTCCAGATCTATAAAAGCAGGTGAAGCAGCGAACCGGAACTGGAGGTCCCCCACTTCCCATGGAAATTAGATCTTCTGGGGCTTGTGGTCTCAGTCCCTTTCCATGGCCCCAGGCCTCACCCCTCCACTGGAGCTGATAGTGGGGGAAGCAGGGAGTGAAGCCTCTATAAATATTTAGGTCGTTAAGGACTCTGCTATTTCTAGTACATCTACAAGGGTTAGGAAGGTGTCGGGGGAGGAGGATGGATGTTTGAGATAAGCTTAGATGAATCAATGTTTTGTTTTTTTCTGTTTCACCAACCTACTCGCTGAACCTCAGTCTCAAATATCTTGCCATCGACCCCTTGTTTATATCCTGCCTCTGGCCTGGAACTCCTTCCCCATTCATGTCTAACAGAAGATCTCTCCCCACTTTCAAAGCCTTATTGAAAAAAAGGCTTTCCCCAACTCGGCCCTCATTTCCTCTTCTCCCATTCCCTTTTCCATTGCCTTTGCATTGGGATTTGTACCCCGTATTCAACCCCACAGCACTTTAGTATATACCCATGATTTATTTATATTCACCTATCTCCCCCTCTAGACTTGGGTGGGGAACTTGTCTACCAACTCCATTGTATTATATTCTCCCAAGCGGTTAGTCAAGTGCTCTACACACAGTGAACACCTCAATAAACACAATTTGATGGATTCATTCCCCCAAGAAACCAAGTTCCTTTTGGGCAAGGACCATGTATACAAGTTCTACTGTACCCTGCGAGTCACTTCGTAAGGTGCCCAGAACACAGTAAGCACTCAAAGATTATCAGTTGATTCACTGCATAAATTTTGTTTGTTTATTCCTAAGCATTTAATGTTTGAGCTATAATTTTAAAAGCTTAAGCTTATAATTAAGCTTATAATTTAAGCTATGCGCAAAGTGGTCACTCAAAAATAGTAGTAGTATAATAAACCTTCAAACTTCACCCTATTCTGCCAAACTTCTATTAGTCACCCAAAATTCTAGCTGGTCATTTAAATGCTTTTTTTTTTTTTTTAAGTTGCCAGCCACTTAATTTAATGGCAATATTCTGAGGCGAGTCCAGAGAGCTGTGAATATTGCCCCTTTAATCTGCATGGTTCAACTCAGTTGCTGCCCCACAGAAACCAACATTGGAGGAAAACATCACCTTCAAACAGTGGTATTTATAGAGAGTTTATTATGTGCAGAGCACTGTACTAAGCACTTGGGAGTTGACTATCACTGTACTTCCATCCTCTATCTCACTGCTGACCTCTTGCCCACATCCTACCCATCACCTTCAAACAGTGGTATTTATAGAGAGTTTATTGTGTGCAGAGCACTGTACTAAGCACTTGGGAGTTGAATATCACTGTACTTCCGATCCTCTATCTCACTCCTGACCTCTTGCCCACATCCTACTCCTAGCCTGGAACGCCCTCCCTCCTCATATCAGGCACATAATTGCTCTCCCCTTCTTCAAAGCCTTATTGAAGGCACATTTCCACCAGGAAACTTTCCCTGACTAAACCCTCATCTCCTCTTCTCCCACTTCCTTCTGGGTTGCCCTGACTTGCTCCCTTCATTCACCCTCCCTCCCATCCCCACAGCTATGTATATATCTGTAATTTATGTTAATGTCCGTCTCCCCCTCTAGACTGCGGGATCACTGTGGGTAGGGAATGTGTCTGTTGTTGTATTGTACTCTCCTAAGTGCTTGGGCAGTGCTTTGCACACAGTAAGAGCTCAACAAATGACTGAATGAATGAAAGTGCCCAAAGGGTAGAGACCTGTCCCAGTCAGAAGAGCCAGACCGTCTCTGTGCTAGCTGACTTTTGGGGAACTCCTTTAAGAAAGCTTGTGGGATCTGAGGATGTATTATCCTGACTCAATCTCACATCAGAATGGGATTCTGCGAGGGGTGAAAAACTAAGAAAAATCTTGTCCTTCCCCTCAGCTAATCAATCATATCTACTGAGCGCTTTGTGCCCAGTGCTGTACTGAACACTTGGGAAAGTACAATAGTATAGGTGGTCACAATCCCCGCCCTCAAGAAGTTTTGTTAGTCAGAGAAGTAACATGTCCTAGTGGATAGATATCCAGACTGGATTACTGCATCAGCATCCTTTCTGACCTCCCAACTTCTTGTCTCTCCCCATTTCAATCTATAATTTACTCTGTTGCCTGAATTATCTTTCTATAGAAATGTTCTGGGCATGTCACCTCCCTCCTCAAAAATCTCCAGTGGATGCCAGCAACTTCTGTATCAAGCAAAAACTCCTCACTATTCGCTTCAAAGCTCTCCATCACTTTGCCCCCTCCTACCTCTCCTCCCTTCTCTCCTTCTCCAGCCCAGCCTGCACACTCCGCTCCTCTGCTGCTAACCTCCTCACGGTGCCTCGTTCTCGCCTGTCCCGCCTTCGATCCCTGACCCAGACCTCTGGCCTAGAATGCCCTCCCTCCTCAAATCTGCCAGTCACACTTCCTCCCTTCAAAGCCCGACTGAAGGCCCACCTTCTCCAAGAGGCCCTCCCAGACTAAGCCCCCCTTTTCCTCAGCTCCCCCTCCCATCGCCCCAACTCTCTCCCTTTCCTCTACTCCTGCTCCCCGCCCCACAGCACTTGTGTATATATGTACATATCTATAATTCTATTTACATTAATGCTGCTTTACTTGTTTTGATGTGTATCTATAATTATATTTATATTGATGCTATTGATGAATGTTTACTTGTTTAGATGTCTGTCATCTCCTTCTAGGCTGTAAACCCATTGTGGGCAGAGAGTATCTCTATTGCTGAACTGTACTTTTGAAGAGCTTAGTACAGTGCTCTGCACACAGTAAGCGTTCAATAAATACTAATGAATATGCCTAGGAGGCAGGACTTGGGTCGTAATACCAACTCTGCCATTTGTCGGCTGTGTGACCTTGGACAAGTCCCTTCATTTCTCTGTGCCTCGTTTGACTCATCTATAAAATGGAGATTAAGACTGGGAGCCCCACGTGGGAGACAGGGACTGTGTCCAACCTGATCAACTCATATCTACCCCAGTATGTAGTAGAGTGCTGGCACATACTACAATCCCCTGATCAATTATTGAACCAATCCCCTACTACTACTACTAATGATATTTAAGCACTTACTATATGCAATACTAAGTGCTGGGGTACATGCAAGCAAATTGGGTTGGACACAGTCCCTGTCCCATGTGAGACTCACTTCACCCTTTATACCTCAGTTAGCTCATCTGTAAAATGGGGATTGAGAAAGTGAGACTCACGGGGTCTCACAGAAACCAAGTGGCAGAGCCGGGATCAGAACCCACGACCTTCCGACTCCTAGGTCCATACTCTATCCATTACGCCGTGCTGCTTCCCGTAATGGTATTTGGGCAGCAGAATTAAACCTCTCAGACTTCGGTACGGATGCACTATTGCCATTCACATTTGCCTTGGAACATTCCCTCCCATACCCCATCTCTCACCAGAATAAGCAGAATAACATGTAACTAATTTGATTAGTCTATCTCCATGGAAATCCAAAAAGCAAGCATGCATTTAATAGACAACAGTGAAATAGAGGCAGAACTGGGAATAGAAATGCTTGTAGAGACTGAGCCAAAACACACCAACATTAGGCAACCATTTTTGTGACCTTGGTGACAATTCCCATTAGATAAAGGCAAAGAAAAAGATCAGGTCAGATCAAAATGAGAATAAGAATCAGACGATCGGAAACTCCCTCCAGCTCGGGACTTGTAGCAGGGTTCAAGAGGTCGCATTTTCCAGGTGTGCCGGGTGTTGTTGAAACTATCCTTCCCCATCTTACCCTTCAGTCAGGACCGCTGAATTAACATAACACTCTCACCATCTAAAAGTAGGCTGCTCTGAGGCATCTCTGGGGGCCACGACGACTCGAGACTCATCTCATCGCTCAGGGAACTGTGTCTGCACTCTGTCATTCTGCAAGTGGTGGCAAGTGGTGTGAACTCGAGGGAGAGGGAAGTGGGCGGCAGCTTGCCCAGCCTGCTTTCTAAATTTAAACCTCATTCTCAGAGATTTTTCCTTATGGATTTTCCCCTAACAGAATGGCCTGGAGGCCCCTTATGCAACGAGATACTTACAGCATTTTTATCACCCTGAACTCACACTGAGGACAACCGCGTGCTGGCAGGAGTATTTAACCCGTCTTGGAGCGCAAAGACCTCTAGAGAATTTTGGCGACCCCGTGCCCTTCCAGGGAAGGTTTTCTGTACCACAGTCCTGGAGGAAAAAGAGAATGATCCAAGTACACAATGCCCTCCTCATCCCCTGACTGCCAGAGAGTTGGATTCTCGGACAAAAAGCTGGGCTATCTTCAAAACCACTTTTAGCCGTTCCCCTACAACGATTTGCTTAGCCTGTTCTAAACAGGTTTTAAATTCAATGCATTGTACTGAAGCAGAAAGCTGACAAAGCAGAAATCAGTTAAAATTTATCTTTCAAATGAAAAATTCATACTTTTGCAGAATATTTCTCCCCTTAGGCAGAAAAACTGGGTGTTGTAGGTTCTTTCCATCAGTGGCATTTATCGAATGCTTACTCTGTGCAGAGCACTGTATCAAGTGCTCCATTTTGGAACCTTTTCTCTCACTATCAAATTCAGTATGTGAGGGTGTTGCTCTAGACAAGCCGGTTAAAAATACCCACATTGTCTGGAAAATCTTTTTACGGAGGTTTCAAAGACCGGATTCGTTAACCAACATCTTGCCATTTGCAAATTCTTTAGAATCTTGTAAGTTGGGAATCGCCCCAAGATTAATAGAGTCTATCCTCATTCATCCGGGCTGATGATAATAATGATAATAATCATGGTATTTGTTAAATGCATACTATGTGTCAGATACTGTTCTAAATGCTGGGGTAGATACAAGATAATCAGGTTGGACATAGCCCGTGTCCCATAGAGGACTCACTCTCTCAATCTCAATTTTACAGATGAGGGCACTGAGGCACAGAAGTAAAGTGATTTGCCCCAGGTCCCACAGACAAGTGGCAGAACTGGGATTAAACCCCCAGTCCTTCTGACTCCCAGATCCATGCATTATCCACTAGACCATGCTGCTTCGATCTCTCGGGAGGTTGAAAACTCAACATGAGAAGCAGCGTGGCCTAGTGGAAAGAGCCCGAGCCTGGGAGTCAGAGGATCTGGGTTCTAATCCCAGCTCAGCCAATTGATTCCTGTGTTACCATGGGCAAGCCACTTAACTTTGGGGCCTCAGCTGACTTCCCTGCAAAATAGTGATTGAATACTTGTTCTCCCTCCTACTTAGACTGTGAGTTCCCTGTGGGACAGGAATGGTGCCCAACCTGATGAATTTGTACCTACCCCAGTGCTTACATCAGTGTTTGATAGCTTAACAAATGCTAAGTGCTTAATACCATAAAAAAATGGTTGGTAAAAAACGGAACAGACAAATATCCTCCCATAGTGGGGATGGAGTCAGTCACCCCAACCCTGAAACCACTGAGCAAAGCGAATGGACACAAACAACAACAACAACAAAAAGAGACAACAGTCAAGGGAGGCAGACAGAGAACATGAAATGAGAGATACACACAAGGTCGGATAGCCATTAATCAATCAAAGGTACTTCATGAGAGCTCTCCCCTCAAGGAGCTTTCATTCTAGCAGGGGAGACAGACACTAAAATGAATTACTGGTACAGGAGGCAACCAAGTATCAAGATAATGTTGGTATTTGTTAAGCGCTTACTATGTGCAGAGTACTGTTCTAAGCGCTGGGTAGATACAGGGTAATCAGGCTGTCCCACATGAGCCTCACAGTTAATCCCCATTTTACAGATGAGGTAACTGAGGCACAGAGAAGTGAAGTGACTTGCCCACAGTCACACAGCTGACAAGGGGCAGAGCTGGGATTCGAACTCATGACCATTTAAGATGTGTTCTTAAATGCCAGAGAGTGAGGGGGGTGATTACTAAGTGCTTAGGAAGTATTGACTCAAGCGCATAGATGACGCAGAAGGGAAGGAAAATGGGTAAAATTTCATATTCGTTCTCAGTTGCACGCAATGCTGTTGACTTTAAGAGGGAGCCAAGGAACCCCTGAGCACCTGCATTCAACATCTGCAAGACCACACTATTGTGTCCACAACGACCAGCAGGACTTTATTTGGTCAAATCAACCATTGTGGGGGAACTTCCCTTGTCTACAAGGAAGTCTCTGTTCACAGTGACCACTTCGCCGCTGGTGATGCAAAGCTGCCTCGGAAAAAAGACTGATCAACACCCTCTGATGGTCTATTGTCTAAATGATGTCACCAGCGAAGAAACAGCTGTTGACTGTTTGTTTATGCTGCGGGCTTTGGAGCATTAGGGAAAACCACAAATGCTTTTTCTCAAGGGCACAATTCAACAGCTGAAGGGATCAGGAAAACGGTTGTTTGTTTTTAACAGGATAAAGAGGGGGGATTTAACAAGGTTTTGGACACTGTCAGGGAACTGAGTGTTTGAAAGTACTTGTTCGTTTCATGGGGTTGTGACTTCATTATCATCAAGGGAATTTATTGAGCGTTTATTGTGTGTGTTGTACAAAAGAGCTTGGGAGAGTACAATATGACAGCCGTGGTAGACGGGACTTCATCCTATTAGAATAAAAGCTTCTTGAGAGCAGGGGCCAGGCAGTTCTACTAAGTCTCCCGTAGACTTCCGAGAGCTTAGTACAGTGCTTTGCACATATTAGGTATTTCGGAAATACTATTGCTCACTGTACCTACTCAATTTTCAAAGAGCCTCCAGATTCAGGAAGGTGCAGGACGGGAAAAGCAACAATCAAGAGAGTCAGCTTGGCCAATACCCTGCTACTGACGTTTGCTAGGTACAGTCTCCAGCTTCCCAGTTTCCCAAAATGAGAAAGCGCAAGAGCAAAAGCACTGCCTTCCCGGGTACTTTGAGCTCAGCTCTCTTGCCACATTTTCCACCCTAAAAAGCACTGGGCAGGACTTATATCGACCCCTCTGGGATGCCGCCTACAAGGAAGTTGTTTCTTGTCAGTAGCGGTGTGCCTAAAGCATTAACCTAGGCCTTGAGTAATTCCCCTTTGGTGCTCTGAAACTCACCCAGTGCAGCCTAGGGCCGATAGGGCTAAAAGTCTTCATATTTAAAAATAGGATCCACAACCATCTCTATCTGGAGATGAGGGATTGTACTCAAAGATCCCCTAAGATCTTTTCTGGCAATGTCATACTCAATGTCATCCTCCTGCTCTCCTCCCTGTCACTTCCAGCAAAAAGACAGGACCAGGGATGGAGCCAATGACATACGCAGATCAGGAAAATGGTTGTGTCTTTCCCTAAACCTGTCCTGAATTGTTAATGCAGGAATTTAATCCCACATTCTAGTTATTGGAGTGAACCATCCCAGGAGGACTTTCCTCAGAGATTTTCATTTCATTTCCTTCTCGGCTGGGAGTGTGCCTTCCAACTCTGTCGTACTGTACTCCATCAAGCACTATGTACAGCGCTCTGGATACAGTTCAGAGCTCGATAAAATCCACTGATTAATCTGGATCAAATTGAGGGTCCAGGAGTCTCAATTTACCACGACTGTGGAGGAAGAAAAAGAGGAGAAGGAAGTTATTTTACGTCTTAGAAATGAGCACCCGCTCTGTCTCCATGTCTGTCTCTAGAAGGGATCAAGGAGAGAAAGGCCACATCCTATCAGATCAAAAAAATCAGAAAATCAGATCAAGAACTTTGAGGTGAAACTAGCGAGGCTCAGGTGGAGGAAGAAGAGGATGACTGTGCTTGGTTTTTGGTGGTCGCTGGACAAGGAATTGGGTAGCTTTGAGGGCAGGACAATATCTGCTCTGAGCTCAATGTGTGTGCTCAATGGCTGGAGGAAGAAACTCTGCTTTGTGAGCTGACCCTGAAGGACATTTCTGTCTCTGGAGGGTCTTGAGGTGAGTAGGTCCCATTTTTCAAAAAAAAGTCTGACCCAGATAAATGCCCAGGATACAGTTGGAGAAGCAATAGTGTACTCTTCTGAGCACCTTAATACAGTGCTCTGCTCCTAGTAAGCACTCAAATACCACTTATTGATTGAGCAAAGAACTGTATGAAATGCTAGACAATACACAGGTGAGAATTAGCTGCAGTCCTTGGCCCGCCAGAACATCTGGAGGGTACCCCCACTTCCTTGTCTGATTTACTCTGAGGGGGAAATGAAAGCCACAGATTGCCTGCACACCAACAAGGGACTGGATGGGGTGGGTATTCATTCGCCATCTTGGGGAAATTCAGTTTCCATTCTAAACAGGAGACTGTGGAGACCTTCCAACTCTGTTCTGTGGTACGTTCAAGTGGTTAGTACAGTGCACACATTAAGCACTCAAACATGACTGATTACCCAAGCGCTGAGGGAGAGTCCAAACAGGTCAACTGGACAGCTGAAGAAAAGAATTGAGTCCTGAGGAGAACACACCCAAAGCAGAAAGTCCAACTTCTGATGCTCAGGTGAGTTGAATGCCTGAAAAAATCCCATTAGGTCCTGCCCTCCACAACCCTCTCGCTTCCTGTCCATCCACACTAACCCCACTCGGCCTTCCTTTATTATGTAGGGTAGGCTTACCTCCACTGCCTTTTTAAAAAAATGTTATTTAAGCACTTACTAGGTGCCCAGAATTGTTCTAAGTTCTGGGGTAGTTACAAGTCAGGTTGGACACAGTCTCTGATCCACATGGAGTTTACAGTCTTAATCCCCATTTTACAGACGAGGTAACTGAGGTACAGAGAAGTGACGTGACCTGCCCAAGGTCAGACAGCAGGTAAGTGGCAAAGTCAGAATTAGAATCCAGGTCCTTGCCACCTAGAGCGTAGTACCTGGAGAGTTGCTCCACTATGAGGCAGCAGGCGCGGCCCAGTGACGCGCACAATTTGGGGGCCGCCCTGTTTGGAAGTCAAGCAGGTGACCACCCCAGCCAGGACCCCATCCCAGCCCCACCCTCTCTTCCAGACTCACAGTCTCCCGTGCACGCAGGGCGACTCCCTTTTCACACAGGACAAGATGCAGCCTCGGCCCGGGAACAGGCTGAGGCCCAGCCAGCAGCACTGATTCCAAGTGAGTCAGAAGAACCGGCTATTTTTCCACTGGCCGAGTCCGAACCACCCTCAGTGCCAGCGTGGCAGCTCGCACGACCCCTCACCGTGGGCCCACAGACTCGAGAGGGGACTGATCCGGCCTGACTCATCCCTTCTAACACTGGGAATGGCCCCTCTGAGGACCCTGGAGATGAGAATTGAAGGAAACAATTTGCCCGGCTCAAATCGCCTGACCGCTATCTCTCCAACGAGCAATCCAGTTACAGCTCCTGGGAGGACGACTGTTTTCCTATGGTCTTGTTTCTGAGGTTGTGAGAGCAAGATTTATTTTCTCCTTCTCTCCAAGAGCCCGAAACATATTTCAACAGCCCATCCAACTGTCAAAAGGAGGAGGGGAGGGGGCAGGGTGAGGTAAAAAGGGAATGGGTTTTCCTAGTGCTGAGGAGCCCACAGACCAGGCATTGGGTGCCAGGCTCGGATGCTTGTTCTCTGACAAGCTGTGCACTGACACGTTAATATCTGTGGGAAATGGGCAACATATCTGGTGAAGATCCATGGGTTGTTTTGTAAAATGCTCCAGGATTTCAAAAGGAAAGTTGCCAGAGGAATTAAGATCAACAGAGCCCTGGGTGCCTCAGAGTAGAAGAGGGAATGTGGCTGCCATGGGTTCTAACAATGCCTTCCAACAGATATAACACGTATTCTTGTGACGTTTTTCAAGACTCTGGATAGAGTGAGAGGTCAGGGAAGGAAAAGTCAGTGCCTTGATTCTCATTATTGATGATGGTAATGATGGTTGTTAAGCATACTGTGTTAGCACTGTATTCAGTACTAAGGGGGGGCTCAATCTTCCCGTCTGCCCAACTCCAATTTCACTTGGCATTACCTTCATGAGTCTCCCCTAATTTTCAGAGGTAAAAGGGGCAGGACAGATGAGGATGCGGGTGAGAAATGGGTGATAAAGGTAACGCTGGACCCTCCCCTCCCCACCCCCAGACTATGACCCCCCAAACTGTGAGCTCATTGTGGGCAGGAATGTATGTGTTTGTTGTTATACTGTACTCTCCTAAGTGCTTAGTACAGTGGTCTGCAGACAGTAAGCGCTCAATAGATACGACTGAATGAAAGAGTTCTGTGTCTGTGAGCAGCCCCAGACTTCTCTTCAGATCAGAATATCCTAGGCAAAGACTCTCCCTGAAGCACAGCCTCCCCAGTCCCTCAAACCACAGAACCAAGGACCACACCCCACCTACATAGCAACTGTTGTCACCCGGGCAAACACTCAACTTGACGGTTGTGGGGAGAGGTGGGGTGTGGGAGCGGAAGTAGAGTAAGCTGAAAAGCTGCCAGAGCTGAGGGTGGAAGGCCCATCAGTGAGCTGGTTGGCGGGAAGCCAAACAACCAGCTGAGAAGAGGCACGGGCTGGACAGGCCCATGAAGCCGGGAGACGAGGGAAAGAAACGTCCCCGGTTCTGGAGCAGAGAGGCAGAGGTTGGCGAGGCCGGCTGCTGAAACAAGCTGCCACTTGCTGGGGCTCCGCCTGTCAACTCGCCCACTGGCTCCACAGCTTGAAAAAGGTCATCGCCCCACCCGCCTTGGAGGCTGCTCTCCTCCGGATCAGTCACAGCTGTGGGGGAAGGTCGGTGGGCAGACCCCAGCGTGGAACCTAAAATGAGCCACTGGTTGGCTGGAGAAGCTGGTGACTGGAGGAGCGGCATGGCCCAGTGGATAGCGTGCGGGCCTGGGAGTCGGAAGGTCATGAGTGCTAATCCCGGCTCCGCCACTTGTCTGCTGTGTGGCTTCGGGCAAATCACTTCACTTCTCGGGGGCCTCAGTTACCCCATCTGTAAAATGGGGATTAAGACTGTAAGGCCTCAAGAGGGAGAGGGACTGTGTCCAACCCCATTCGTTTATATCCACCCCAGCGTTTAATACAGTGCTTGGCACAGAGTAAGCACTTAAAAAATACCACAATTATTATTATTGTTATTAGCCACTTGGCTGGAGCAAACTGTTGGACTAGTGAGACGGATGTTAGACAGGCGGGGGCTTAACAGAGAGATTCTTCCCTTTGCCCCCACATACAAGGGCAAGCACCTCCAGGTCTGGATCAGGGCCAGTCTAATCTGAGGGAGACTGGGGAGGGAGAAGAAAAGAAGGAAGGTGGTGGCGGTGGAGAGGAAGGGAGAAACGGGAGAAGAGATTGGAAGAGTGGAACTAGGGGCCACCGCAGAAATAGTAATAATAATATTAATAATGGTATTTAAGCATTTACTACGTGCCAGGCATTGTACTAAGTGCTGGGGCGGGTACGAGCAAATCAGGTTGGACAAAATCCCTGTCCTATGTGGGACTCACAGTCTCAATCCCTATTTTACAGATGAGACAACAGGCACAGAGAAGTGAAGTGACTTGCCCAAGGTCACACAGCAGCAGACAATAGAGCCGTCAATAGAACCCATGAACTTCCGACTACCAGACCCACGCCCTATCCACGACGCACGTGCGATTGCTTCCTCTCAGGGCTCACGCCACCGGATTCTCCTTCCAGTCAATGGCCTCTGGTAAGTGAAAGCCCTGAGCAGGCAAGGCCGAGGCCTGACTGTTTCTCCCCTTATCCCTGGGCCTGTGGACCTAGAGCTCACCATCTATTCTTGAAGAGGAATTCAAAACCATCCGAAAAACTTCCCTCTAAGACACCCGAAGCTCAGCGCCATTCTGGGGATCTATCTTGGGATTCTACAGTGTGCCAAGGACCTTAAAGTCCTTCACGCCATTGCTAAAATCCACCCCATCCTCTCCGTCCAAGCCACACTAACGCAAGCATTTATCCGATCCCGCCTTGATTATTGTATCAGCCTTCTTGCTGACCTCCCTGCCTCCTTTTTCTCCCCACAACACTCCATACTCCACTCCGCTGCCCAAATCATTTTCCCTCAAAAACATTCAGACTACTTTTCCCCACCCCTCAACAAACTCCCTTGGTTGCCCATCCACCTCTGCATCAAACAAAAACCCCTCACCATTGGCTTCAAAGCACTCAATCATCTTGCCCCCTGCTATAGCACCTCACTACTCTTCTAGTGACTGTAAGCCCGATGTGAGCAGGGATTGTCTCTATTGCTGAATTGTACTTTCCAAGTCCTTGGTTTTGTTAATGAAATGTACATCGCCTTGATTCTATTTAGTTGCCATTGTTTTTACGAGATGTTCTTCCCCTTGACTCTATTTATTGCCATCGTTCTCGTCTGTCAGTCTCCCCGGATTAGACTGTAAACCCATCAAACGGCAGGGACTGTCTCTATCTGTTGCCGACTTGTTCATTCCAAGCGCTTAGTACAGTGCTCTGCACATAGTAAACACTCAATAAATACTATTGAATGAATGAATGGTTCAGTGCTCTGCACACAGTAAGCACTCAATAAATACGACTGAATGAATTGAATGGACCCAGCCCGCATACTTCGTTCCTCTAATGCTAACCCTCTCACTGTACCTCGATCTCGTCCATCTCATCGCCAACCTTTTGCCCACATCCTACCCCTGCCCTGGAACACTCTCCCTCCTCATATCAAACAGATGATTGTTCTCCCCTACTTCAAACCCTTACTGAAGGCACATCTCCTCCAAGAAGCCTTCCCTAAGCCCCCCTCTCCTCTTCTCCCACTCCCTTCTAAATCACCCTGACTTGCACCCTTCATTCATCTTCCCTCCCATCCCCACAACACATATAGATCTGTAATTTATTTTCCTATGTATATTAATGTCTGTCTCCCCCTCTAGAGTGTGAGCTTATTGTGGACAGTAAGTGCTCAATAAATACAATTGAATGAACAAAGTGCCACCTACACCGTGGTGTTCACAAGGGTCATCGCACACTCTGGGTTCCTGGCCCTCTGAATCAGTGGAATGAGGGCTTTCTATGTGCAAGACTATATTAAATGTTTGGAAAAGTGCAATAGAGTTGGTGGATCCAACCCCTCCCCACAAAGAGCTTACAGTTCCAGAAAAGTCTACAGCCCTCCAGATAGGCCAAAGGTCAGGTTGAGAAACATTAAAAGGTTTCATCTGGAGAAAGGTGGAGAGGAAACTCTCAAGCCACCTTCAGCGAGTTGAGGGTCTATCACGAGAAAGATGCTAAATGGCTGTTCAAGTTCAGAGAGGGAAGGGATAAAGGAAACGGACAAATTGCAACAAGAGGTGCATTTAACAGGAAGAGTTTTCTGACGCTTAAGGTGATAAAACACAGGGACGCACAGACTAGAGAGGTTGTGTGCAGTGTCCTGGTCTGTAGATGAACTAGCCACCCGGTGGAGCTTGGCCAAAAGGTAATAAGAATAATAATAATGACGGTATTTAATTGTCAGCCTTCTCTCTGACTTCGCTTCCTCCTGTCTCTCCCAACTCCAGTCTATTCTTCATTCCGCTGTCCAGATCATCTTCCTGCAGAAACGCTCTGGGCATGTCACTCCCCTCCTTAAAAACCTCCAGTGGTTGCCTATCAACCTCCACACAAAACAAAAACTTCTCACTCTGGGCTTCAAGGCTCTCCATCACCGTGTCCCCTCCTTCCTCTCCTCCCTTCTCTCTTTCTACTGCCCACCCCTCACACTCCGCTCCTCTGCCGCTCACCTCCTCACCATCCCCCCATTCACACCTATCCCGCCCTCGACCTCTGGCCCGCCTCCTCCCGCTGTCCTGGAATGCCCTCTCTCCTCACCTCGGCCCAACTAACTCTCTTCCCCTCTTCAAAGCCCCAGTCAGAGCTCACCTCCTCCAAGAGGCCTTCCCAGACTGAGCTTCCCGTTTTCCCTCTGCTCCCCCTCCACCCTCTGCTCCCTCCCTCTTCCCCGCTTCACCTCCCCTCAACGAAGCCCCCTTTCTCTCTGCTCCTCCCCCTCTCCCTCCCCTCATTTGTATATATCATTTATAACCCTATTTATTTTGTTAATGAGTTGTATATCCCCTTGATTCTATTTATCGTGATTATGTTGTCTTGTTTTTGTCCGTCTGTCTCCCCCCATTAGCCTGTAAGCCTGTCATTGGGCAGGGATCGTCTCTGTCTGTTGCTGAACTGACCATTCCAAGTGCTTAATACAGTGCTCTGCACATAGTAAGCACTCAATAAATACTATTGAATGAATAAGCACATACTATGTGTCAAGCACCATACTAAGTTCAGGAATAGATGCAAGAAAATCAGATTCCACATGAGGCTCACAGTCTAAGCCAGAGTTAGAACAGGTAATGAATCCCCATTTTGCAGGTGAGGGTGTTGAGGCACCGAGAAGTTAAGTAACCTACCCAAGGTGACACAGACAAGTGGCAGAGCTCACATTAGAACCCAGGTCCTCTGACTCTCAGGCCTGTGCTCTTTTCATTAGGATATGCTGCTTTTCAAGTTCCTTCTTGAGATCTCTCTTGGCTCTAGGAGCCTGTGAAAGAACCCACATGGAATAGATTTTACAAAAGTCCACTCTTTTAGGGTAAATGTCATGGAGAGAGGCTGAGGCTGGACACTTTGGGCTGAGGCAAATCTCCAATAGGGAGTGGATCCCTCAGACAAAGTGTGGGGGCCCCCAGACCCTTCCCTTGGGGAACTGTTCGTCAATCAGTCCGTGCACCGTGGGACGGATGGGGGCAGAGACCAGTCTCAACTTCTTCTTCAAGCCCAGGATGGGCCCCTGGCTTCTGAAACTTACTGTTTCATTGGGGCTCTTGCTGACTTGTTCTCTTGCTATTCGGTCTAAATTCTCCCCTGGAGGTGCCCCTGCGGTTCTCATTAAACTCCCATCTATCAAGCTGCTTTAGAAGATGAGACCAGAATTCAAGCCCTGGAGGCGTTCCTGGCACATGAGCTGTGACAAGGACAGGGAAGAGGAAAGGCACAAACAGCTTCCCTTCCATGGAAATAACTTCTCCCTCAATTCCACTCATATCTAAGGGCCCCATTCTCCTCTCCCCATGCTCCTATAATAATGTTGGTATTTGTTAAGTGCTTACTATGTGCAGAGCACTGTTCTAAGTGCTGGGGGAGATACAGGGTAATCAGGTTGTCCCTCATGAGGCTCACAGTCTTAATCCTCATTTTACAGATGAGGTAACAGGCACATAGAAATGAAGTGATTTGCCCACAGTCACACACAGTCCTATGCTCCCAGGCTGGTGGGGGCTGCTTCCAGGCACACAAGGGCACTCAGAGCAGAAAACCATCCCCTTCTATTGAGGGTGGAGCACACTGGGAAGCCCAAGATAGACATAAAGGCAAAGAAGCTACCCTGGGGTGGGGTTATCAGTCCTGCTACATTTTTTCAAGTTCCTAGAAAGGAGAAAAATGAATCTTGCCAAGTTAGGAGCAATTCCCTCCCCCCCACCACACACACCGCCTCTTGGAAACAACAGTCAATGCCCAGGCTGACTGCCAGGTATTCAGCTCTCCAGCCAGGATTTGTCTTAGTTGGAGGGGAGAATCAGAGGAGAGTGGCAAGGAAAGTGGACCCTAATAGGCAACCCTCTTCGGTCTGATAGGGGAGATCTAACACCCATATCAAAGCTTTGGTACCAGTCTTCACCCAACTTAGGTGCTGCAGGAGACGAGACAAATGCTATGGTCTTTTTTGAAAGAATTATCTGAGAAGCGTGCTCTGACGGAGCCCTTCAGGTAGTACCTGACCTTCATCCTCTGCCAGTGAGAGTTCTCCAGTGGGTATGAGTAACAAAGCCACCTTTAATCACTAAAAAATGCTTTTGCTGAAGACGCGGTAGCTAACTAGGGCAAGCAAACAGGCTACCCTTGACCTCCATTAATAACTGCAGTGATTGGCCCAAGGGACATACGGCCAAGGAGGAACAAATCCGCTGTGACACACAACTGGAGATCCTGGTACCCAGGGCTCATTGCGGTCATTTGTCTACTTCATCAGGGACACGCTTAAAAAAAAATTTTTAAAAGCAACACCTACTGTAAGCAGAGCTTTGTACTGGAGAGCTTAGTACAAAAATCAAAGGGAATCCATAGGTGGTCACTTTGTGAAAGAGCATGGGCCTGGGACTCAGAAGGTTCTGGGTTCTACTCCCAGCTCAGTAACAAGTCTTTTGTGTGACCTTGGTCCAGTCACTTAACTTCTCTTTGCCTCAGTTCCCTCATCTGTAAAACGGTGATTAAGACTGTGAGCTAAATGTGGGACAGGGACTGTGTTCAACCTGATTAACTTGTATCTACCCCAGCTCTTAGAGCAATGCTTGGCACATAGTGTTTAAATACAATAATCTTTATTTTATTTAGGCCACAAAGCAGCCAGCAGGAGAAGGTGTATCAGAGATGACTGCTGACAAACTGGCTCATGATAATTCTGTTGGACCTTAGTACTGACACGGGTGGGACACAGTAGCAGAACAGGTTGAAAAGCTCTGGTCTCAGGACAGACCCCACTCACACCGGAAATCAGAAAGCAATGCTGGCTCAGGCTGGGGATAGAGGGATTCCAAAACCCAAGCTGGGTTGTGGATGCTGAAGGTGAATGTGGGGTGGCTGCAAAGATTCTGACAAGGAGAAATAATAAGTTTCCAAGCATGTGAACTCTCAATCAGCAGCGAAGTACCCTCTAAGTTTGGCAAAGTCAAATCCTTTGTGTCTCATTATATATCACAGCGAGTTAGTAAGCAGTAACGAAAGGAAGGGAAATAAACGGCACAACTCAATTTAATGACCTTTTACCTGACAAAGAAAAGGGTAAACTCACTCTGATCCATAAAGAGTCATTAATATTTACCAGAGCAACTGAGAATCACTGTACACATTCTGTTCTATGATAGCAGTAGTTCACCTTGTAAGACCTGTTGGCTAATTTTGACAGCACGAGGCAGTAATGAGTTGGGGATAACTTCTTACACGTTTCAAGCATCTGGGATAAGCTCATAGTAGCATCAACCACATTTCTGGACCATAGCCAAAGGGGCACTATTAGAGTATTATATTAGTCAAGCAAACCGAATCTGCATTCAATCATATTTACTGAGCACTTACAGTGTGAAGAACTCTATACTAAGCACTTGGGAGAGTACATTATATCCCTGCCAACAAGTATCTTCAAGTAAAATACAGATATAGGCATGAGTGCTGTGGGGCTGAGGAAAAGGTGAATAAAGGGAGCAAATCCAAATGCAAGGGTGAAGTAGAAGGGAGAGGGATTAAGCGAGATGAGGGCTTCGTCAGGGAAGGCCTCTTGGAGATGTGATTTTAACAAGGCTTCGAATATGGGGAGAGTGATTTCAAGGTCCCCACGGGCAGGGAACGCGTCTACCACCTCTGTTATATTGCACTTTTTCAAGTGCTAAGTACTGTGCCCCGTACGCGGTAAGCGCTCCATCAATACAATCGATTGATATGAGGGGGTAGAGAGTTCCAGGCCAGAGGCAGGATGTCGGCAAGGGGTCAGAGGCAAGATGCAATCCCTCTGTCCAAACCACAACTGTGAGATCTCACAGCAAGGTAAAGGAGTGGAATCCTGCATCCTTGACCGTGCCCCTTGGACTCCCTACTAACACCAGGAAGTAACAGAGTGTCCCACCCACTTTAGAGAAATTTAGGTCGGCACTCCTGCGGTTTGGCTGTAGTGCAGGAAAGTGCCTAATGCAGAGTTCGGCCAGGGTAGCTTGTCTGGTGTGGAGAGTCACCTAGTTAGATAAGGGAGATGACTCAGCCGTGAAGCCAACCCCTGGAAAAAGCATTAATTCAGTTAATCCTATGCAAATATGAAAAGCCGATGAATCCTCTTTTTAAATTCCCATCACTGCCCACACCTCAAAAATAGGACATCGAAAAGAAAAGACTACTGGAAAAACAATCTGACTTGAGATCCCCGGGCATTGACCAGGACTGAAAATTGAAAAGCGGGCCGTTGGACTGGATTTCCATATGTCACTGTTAGGATATGTACAAATAAGCTGTCCATCGAGGGGTATTTTCCATTCTTCTCCTTCCTCCACAATGGAATACTCTGTAGCCTAGTGATATCCCCGTCAATGGGCAGGGATTGTCTCTATCTGTTGCCGCATTGTACATTCCAAGTGCTTAGTACAGTGTTTTGCACATAGTAAGCGCTTAATAAATACTACTGATTGAATCACTTGGAATGGAAGCTCATTTGGGCAGTGAATGTATCTGCTTATTGTTTGTTATATTGTATTCTCCCAAGCACTTAGTACGATGCTCTGCAAACAGTAAGCGCTCAGTTAATACAATTGAATAAATAATGGGTTGGATTTTTGCAACTGATAAGCCCCCACTGACCCTCACTTCAGAGTCCAAGATGATGCTAATGGCAGACTCAACGGAAGGGCCGGAAAGAAAGGGCCGGAAAGACCTCGGTGTGGCCAATAATCCATTCCAGTGTATGCGAAGATTGGGCTTCGCTGCTCTGATGTGTTTGTCTCTTCCACCACCTGTTGCCACTTTAACAACTGCATCTTTAACTCCCAGTAGTGGCCTGGAAGGCTCTGCATTCCCCCTGCCTGCTCCATCCATCCAAAGTTGGTCCCTCTGCTGCAGCTGACTGAACATCCCACAGTCTTTGAGGGCACTCTGTGGGCATGGCGTTGTGACTAGAGCACAGGCCCAGATGTCAGAAGGTCATGGGTTCTAATCCCCACTGCCACTTGTCTGCTGTGTGACCTTGGGCACTTCACTGCTCTGTCCCTCAGTTACCTCATCTGTAAAATGGGGATTAAGACCGTGAGCCCCACATAGCTGCGTCCAACCCCATTTGCTTGTACCTCAGCATTTAAAACGGTCCCTGGCACATAGTAAGCGCTTAATAAATACCACCATTATTGAAAAATTCCCACTAGACCTGAAGTTCTTTGTGCTTCTGTTCCCAAGCACTTATTAGGCATTCAATAAGTACCTTTTCCTACCACTGCTGTTCTACTGGAAATGTGAGGGGAAGTTATGATGGAAAGGATGCACAAAGTGTTTTCAACCTAATTGGGGACAGAGAATGGCTAACAGGCAAAGACTGTACTGAACACTCACTGGCCCCAACATTTTTGTCCCCACACATTCTCCAATACTTGCTCTCTTTTCTTCCCTTCTAGACTCTAAGATCATTATTTGTTTTCCCAAATGGTATTGAAGTACTTATTACATTTCAAACACTGTTCTAAACTTTGGAGTAGGTTCAGGTTAATTAGGTCGGACAAGGTCCCTATCCTGCACAGGGCTCACATCGAGGTAGGGGGGAAGCAGGTATTTAATCCTCATTTTACAGTGGGGAAACTGAAACACAGAGAAGCTAAGTGGATTTCCCAAGTTCATACTGCCAGCAATTGGCAGAGTTGGGATTAGAACTCAGGTCTTCTGACTCCTAGGTCCATGCTCTTTCCGCTAGCCCACACTGCTTCTCATTGTGGGCAGGCAATGTGTTTAACAAATGTATTCCGTTGTACTCTCCCAAGAGTTTAGTACCATGCTCTGCACACAGGAAGTACTTAAAACTATTATTATTACCATTATTACTGGGGAAAGTAGCATAGCCTAGTGCATAGAGCATGGGTTTGGGAGTCAAAAGGACCTGGATTCTAATCCCAGCTCCGACACTTGTCCGCTGTTTGAGCTTGAGCAAATCACTTCACTTCTCTGTGACTCAGTTACCTCATCTGGAAAACAAGGACTAAGACTATGACCCCACGCCGTTGTGGGACAGGGACTGTGACCGACCCAATTGGCGTGTATCCACCCCAGCACTTAGTACAATATCTGGCACATAGTAAGCACTTAAATTCCACAATTATTATCATTATTTAATAGTGATAGTTTGTGGTATTTGTTAAGCACTTAAGAATTAATGATTAATTATAAAATAATTACATTTAGTGAGGTAATAATTAGTGATTCATGATAATTAATAATAAATACCATTGATTGATTGTGCCCTTCCCCATATCAACTGGAGAGGCCTGGGATCCACTGGGGGCTTGGGGTGGTGAGATGAGATTAGAATCATTATTGAAAAATTCCCAGTAGACCTGAAGCTCTTTGGGGGCAGGGGACAAATCTTGTGCTTCTGTTCCCGAGCACTTAGTAGGCATTCAATAAGTACCTTTTCCTACCAGTGCTGTTGTTCTACTGGAGGTGTGAGGGGAAGTTATGACGGAAAGGATGCACAAAGTGTTTTCAACCTAACTGGGGACAGAGACAGCAGCAGCTCAGGGAGTTACTGCCAATTAATGGTATCCATTGAGAGCTTTGGGCAGGGCACTGTACTAAGTACTTGGGAGAGTCAATACGGGGGTAGACACAATCCTTACCCTCAAGGAGCTTAGAGTCACTGATACAAACCCATCCCCGGCCCTGTTCCGAAGAAAACCGTCTGTTCTGAAAATATCGCCGAGAGGCCCGATAGAGCTACAAAGCCAATCTCCAATTTTCCCCTGGATGACATTCTGAACATACCTGTCCAACCACAGAGCTGGGCCTAGTGCTGCTGGGAAATCTTCTCCTAGGAAAAATGAAAGATCAGCAGCATTCACTGTAACTGTCCCCGTAAATAGGGGAAAAGAGCCATTTTTATCATGCCGTGTCTTCCTCAAAATAGCTTGTGAAACCTAGATAAAAAAAAAATTGACAATACTACTCAATTAGGGCCAATCTGTGTGACATACAGAGAAAGTCTGAAACTTCTACATATTCATTCAACAGCACATACACACTCCGCAGTTGTAGAGTGCGGTCCTTAGCAAGACATGCGCTGTTGCGTAATTATGTAGAGGCTTCATATTTCCAGTGTGTGGCATGAGTTATCCTTTCCCGAGTTGCTTTGTCACTGTGAAGAGATGCGAACATCCATAGATGAAGGAAGGTAAATATTGCAGTCGTGTGTGTATGTGTGTTTATACATACATCCAGAGAATATCTTTAACAATGGAAAGGATATTTAAAGCTTTCGGTGTTTTTCATTGACTTTAATTTAAACATTTAATTGTGCTGGGCCCAGATGTAATAGAAATAGGCAGGATTGGTTTCCAAGTAATTTTGAGAGAATACCCAGTTGATCATTTTTCCTGCCTTCAACGGCTGAGACATCCTTAAATCCACAGATATAATTACAGCCATAATTATTATTTTAATAAAAAATAGCAACTAGCAAACATAGTATTCTCAAAACACCATTTCTCTTCTGCAAGGCTGCAAACCAGGAATGGATTTCTCCACACAACAGAGACTGATGGACTGGGCGAGTGTCCTACTGATCATCATTATTAATAGTATTTAAATGCTGACTGTATGCCAAACATTGTACTAAGCACTGGGATAGATACAAGATAATCAGGTTGGACACAGTCCCTGTCCTTCACGGGCTTAGGAAGTCTAGGAAGGAGGTAAAATTGAGTAAAGTATGTAGTAAGCCCATTGTATTACATTGGATGAATTGATTATATTTACACTATTGCTCCCTTGGCCAGATTCTCTGAATGTAAAAGCGCTTGCCGAATTTCTTGGTGTCTCTCTCTCTCTCTGGATGAACACTGCTAGCTCGGCCGGCCTCACTTTCTTGGCAGAATGAGTCTATTCCCACATCAGCATGGCTCAAGAAGGGAAACGCGCAGTTCTACATCCTCACACTGCTAAATGATTTGCTGGGTGACTGTAGCTCAGTCATTTGTAACCCCCAGCCTCAGTTTCCCTGTCTGTCAAATGTGGGGCACTACACACTTCTCCCAGAGAGCAGCAAATCCAAATCCAAAAGTAACAGTTCGGTAGGAGCACTTGTTTAAACAAAGATCCTGTCATTTTCAAGGCAATTTATGCGGAAGATGCCACTTGTTCCTGACTCGCCATAAACAGGAAGCAGTGTGGCCTAGTGGATAGAGCAAGGCTTTGGGTATTCGAAGGACCTGGGTTCTAATCCCTGCTCTGACACTTGTCTGCGTGTGACCTTGGGCAAGTCACCAAGCTTCTCTGTGCCTCAGTTACCTCATCTGTTTAAAAAAAAAAAAATGGGATTACAAGTGTGAGCCCAATGTGGGACAGGAACTGAGTGCAATCTGATTAATTTGTATTTGCCCCAGTGCTTAGGAACAGTGCTCGGCACATAGTAAACGCTTAACAAGTACCTTAGTTATTATTAACTCACCTGTAAAATGGGGATTAAGACTGTGAGCTCCATGTGGGATATGAACGTGTCCATCCCATTTCTTTTATATCTACCCCAGTGCTTAGTAGAGTGCTTGGCACATAAGTGCTTAACAAATACTATAAAAGAAAAAAATTAAAACCCAAGTTTCCATCCCCACCTGCATTTCTTCAATCTCAAAATATGAACTTAAAAAAAAGAAGCAGAAGGCAAAGCAGTACAAAGCCTGGGGAACCAATGAGTAGCTCTCTTCAGGGTAAGAATGCCTAAGATGCATTTGCAAATTGCCTCAGGTCTTCTTGTTATCCCATTCTCCTTGAACAGTACCTACTCCATCATTCCCCTCTGTAATCTCCACTTTATTACTTCACTTTCAAAATAGGAGGGGGAAATATAGCTGTTCAGAAAATATTTCTTCAATAGAGCTTGAAGAAAAGACAGGTAATGAGGGCATTTTATACTGTAAATGTAGCCATCTGCAATCCTTGATGATAAGTAAATGGGCTCTGTACGTGTCTCTTTATAACAGCTGGCCGTCCCTAACCAAAACAAGAAAATGAATAGACTTATTTCACAGAGAACATCTGCAAAGAGCCATCATACACTTAAAAAATAAATAAATCAATGGCCTGAAAAAGATTTCCCATTGTATCTCCACTTAATGAAACTCCATTTCATGTTTCTTAACAAAAACAAAAAAAACTTTTCCAGATCCCCAAAGAAAAAGGTCTTATTGAGATGACTCTTGTAGTAGTCCATCCATCTAATATTGCTTAAATGCTGTTCTTAAATAATGTACATATTAGATCCTGGTTACGGAAAACATTTGTTTATTTCATTAGCGTGTGCTTGGTTATGTTATAAGGTTCTGTAGAATTATTATTCAGTTCTTCAGCTGTATGTTTATTGTCTTCCCCCTTGCTCATTATAAAATGATTAGTGGTCTCTATTGCCCTTTTGAATTGTTACTAAAGTTGCATGGCAGTTCTATTATCCTGCTTTTGACCAGGAGATTGTGGGTGGGGGAAGGGGGGTAAGAATAGCCAAAAGGAAAGCAACTAGACTATGTTTATTAAAAAAAAAAAGAATAAATCTCACACACACACCCTGGACCAAATACAAACTCAAATTATGCCAGATGGTTTAATTCTGGAGAATATAGATTTTGTTTATTTTGACAGAGCACAAGGAAAACAATGACTATCTACAAGGCCTTTTCTAGTAATATCGATAATAATGATGACATGTTGACATTACATAGTACTTCTAATTTTGCACAGTCTTTTGACACCAGTTACCTAATTTAGTCCTCACAGCCCCCCTTTGAGGTAGTGGGAGGCAGGCATTATTAGTATAAGTTATAATAATGGTATTTAAGTGCTTACTATGTTCCAACCCGTGTTCTGGGGTACCAAAATAATCAAGTTAGACACCCTCCCCATCCTACATCGGGCTCACAGTCTAAGTCGATGGGAGAACAGCTTTTAAATCCTCATTTTACAGATGAGGAAACTGAAGCCCAGAGAGTTTAAATGATTTTTCCCAAGATTCTATAGCAGGTAAGTGACAGTTCCAGAATCAGAACCCAGGTCCTCTGACTCCAAAGCCTGGGCTCTTTTCCCCAGGCCTCACTGCTTCCTCTATTATTATCCCCATTTTAGAGATTGTATATATGAGGAAACTGAGTTAAAGTGACTTGACCAAGGTCACTTAACAGGTAGAAACACAGCTGGGACAGATTCATACTTTTTCCACTTCACACTGCTCCTTTCCCTTTCCTAGGATAAGGATGAAGGAAGTCCTTGGATTGTAGGGGACCTCAAGAGATTACATGGCCCAACCCAGAGACAAGGGAATGGGATGGGCCACCCTTGGCTTCTCCATAGAGCGAGACATATCCCCTTCCAATCCTTGCCCTACAGACCTTAAAGAGAGCTGCTTACAGTCCACCAGACTGCAAGCTTGCTGAGAGCAAGGATATTGGACTCTTCCTAGCGCTTAGTTCAAAAAAAAAAAAAAAAAGGAATTTATGTGCCACACACTGTCCTAAGCACTGCAAAGATACAAGATATTTGGGTTGGACACCGTCCCTGTCCCACATGCGGCTCTGAGCGAACTGAGGCACAGAGAAGTGACTTGTCTGAGATTAAACAGCAGACAAGCGGTAGAGTCAGGATTAGAACACGAGTCCTCTGACTCCCAGGCCCGTACTTTATCCACTAGACCACACTGTTTCTTCTATACACAAGGTCAGTGTTCAACACATTGACGGATAATGGATCATGTTCTCGGCAGGACAAATCCCCTCAGTCTCTCAAGGGAAAGAAAGAATGTTTCTCTTCTACACCTTAGTTTTCTATAAGAGATGATGATCATGATCACCTTGTGGAGACTGACCAAAAGGATAATGACATTTGTTAAGCGCTTACTATGTGCCAAGCACTGTTCTAAGCACTGGGGGCGATACAAGGTAATCAGGTTGTCCCACGTGGGGCTCACAGTCTTAATCCCCCTTTTGCAGATGAGGTAACTGAGGCACAGAGAAGTTAAGTGACTTGTCCAAGGACATACAGCAGAAAAGTTGCAGAGGCAGGATTAGAACCCAGATCCTTCAGACTCCCAGGCCCCACTCTATCCACTAGGCCAAACTTCTCTCCTCTCCAAGTCCCTGCCTCTGCTCAGGGTGAGCATCCATTCCAGCCCCCAGTCACAGTCCCACACCACAGTGGGGAGAGGACCAGGTCTCCTCCGTCGTGGGGGAAACTCCTCCTATACACAGACTCTCAGTTCTTCTCCATGATCCACACCATCAGGCTACTGTGGCCACCCCTCCTCCAAAACCTCCGGTGGCTGCCTATCAACCTCTGCACAAAACATAAAGTCCTCACTCTTGGCTTCAAAGCTCTCCATCACCTTGTCCCCTCCTACCTCACCTCCCTCCTCTCTTTCTACTGCCCACCCCGTACGCTCCGCTCCTCTGTCGCTCACCTCCTCACTGTCCCCGGTTCACACCCATCCCGCCGTCGACCCCTGGCCCACATCCTATCACTATCCTAGAATGCCCTCCCTCCTCACCTCTGCCAAACTCACTCTCTTCCCCTCTTCAAAGCCCTACTGAGAACTCACCTCCTCCAAGAGGCCTTCCCAGACTGAGCCCCCCTTTCCCTCTGCTCCCCCTCCCCTCCCTCTTCTGCTCCTCCCCCGTCCCCTCCCCTCAGCACTGTACTCATTTGTATATATTATTTACCTTATTTATTTTGTTAATGAGGTGTATATCCCCTTGATCCTATTTATCTTGATGATGTTGTCTTGTTTCTGTTTTGTTGTGTTTTGCTTTGCTGTCTCCCCCGTTTAGACTGTGAGCCCGTCATTGGGCCCGGATCGTCTCTATCTCTTGCCGAATTGTACATTCCAAGCGCTTAGTACAGTGCTCTGCACATAGTAAGCGCTCAATAAATACTATTGAATCAAAGAGCTACCCAGGTGCCTCTTCCAAATGGTTGCTAGGGCCTTATAGGGTGGCCCCCAACGATCCCAGGACGACTCCAGAACCACCCCAAACAGCGTTCCTGTGGAGATCTCCTTGGTGGGGGAACTGCATCTTGCATTACTGCCTATCGCTGCAACACTGAGGTTCAACTCGGATTTCGGCAGCAGCTTTACTGTCACGGACACGGTGAAGAAAGGGGAATTGGCCCTGACACTGGAGAGATTCGCCCAGCACTGCTCATGGGCAGGGAATGTGTTTATTGTTGTATTGTACTCTCCCAAGCCCTCAGTACAGTGCTCTGCACACAGTAAGCGCTCAATAAATACGATTGAATGAGTGAATATCCAACAGTTCACCTCAGCACCCAAGGAGATCCAGTTAGTGCTTGTCCTCTCTGGTGATAACAGAGACTCAAAGAGAGAGACAGGGAAGAGACAAAACAATGATAAGACTCAAGGACTTTCAGTAGGGTGCCTAATTGCTATTTGTTCTCTGTGGTTAAACAAAAGTTTTCCAAGTTGTGGAAGGCAGAGAGCTTCTTCGCAACAATGCTGAAGGACTGTAAAAAAAAAAAAAAAATTGATGCATTGTTACCAATCCCTGCTTAACCGCTCCTGCTACAACTCAGACTCCTATAAGAGGGATCCATAATGTGGTTTAATTAAAAGGGGAACAGCAGCAGGAAACTGGTGGGTAAGTAATGCATGTTCTAACTACCCCTGGCCAGGGGACCTCACTCACTGGATTCTTTTTTTTTTCCCTTTTTTTTTCCTCCAGCTGCAGACTAGCTCAATTCAAAATTGTTTCTTCCTGCCAACTTGGCAGTTCACATTCAATTATAGCCAAGTACACCGGCAACGTATTTCACTACAATGTGATATTTCATTTCTCAAGCAGCAAGAGCCCGGTCTTTATTGACGTGTGGTTTTACCAAATCTGCAGTCGTGCCTTCTTACACTCTTGGTTCAAGCGATTTTACAGCAGATGCCTAAGAGGGAGGCGTTTTTTGGTGGCTCTACTGCTGCCAGCTGCCTCAATACCCTCTTCCTTCTCCCACCCCACCTCTCTCAAAGCACCTCTTTCCTTCTTGCCACTGATTTTTTTAAAAATGTTATTTGTTAGTACAGGAACCGTATTAAGCCCTGGGATACATACAGACTAGTCAGTTGGACACAGTCCTCTCGCATGGGGCAATTCCCATTTTTCAGATGAGGTAAATGAGGCACAGAGAAGTTAAGTGATTTGCCCAACATCACACAGCAGACAAGTGGCAAAGCTGAGATTAAAACAGCATGGCCCAGAGAAGCAGTGTGACCTAGAGGATAGACCAGGGGCCTGCAAGTCAGCAGGATCTGGGTTCTAATCGTAGCTCCTCCACTGTCTGTGTGACCTTAGCCGATTAAATACTCTCTGCCTCAGTTACCTCATCTATAAAATGGGGAGTAAAGACTGTGAGCCCCATGTGGGACATGGACTGTGCCCATTCTGATAAAGTTGTGTCTACCCCAGTGCTTAGCACAGTGCCTGGCATATAGTAAGCACTTAAATACCATTAAACACCCCGCCCCCCCCGCACTCAACACACACACATCCTACACATCCTTCTCAATTCCAGGCCTATATGCTATCCCTTAGTCCACGTTGCTTCTCAATGGAGCAGATCCAGGCCAGTGATAGTTGGTGAGTGAGAAAGAAATAAAAGAGACAGTAGTCAAGGAATAATCATCTCAAAAATTGTCCAGGAACACAAAGCACATGCTTCATAAACCTAGCCAAAGTAGACTATATGCATCTCTTTGGAGGTCCTTCCGACAACTTTATACATCGGTTCTCACCCTGAGGAAACCCCTCGTGACAACCACTATTAAGAAAAGGGCATTTTCCCAATTAGTGTCACCTACTAGCTCATGGCCAGGTGGAGACAGATCACTTGCAAAGAAGCCCTTCTACCCTGGATACACAACTCACTGCATCCCAGGTGGGTCTCAGTTTCCCCCATTGCCAAGAAAAAACCCTCATCTCCAGAACTTTGGGGGGAGATGTCCCAAGAATTGCAATACCGGTAGCAAGTTCAGATCCCCCAGTGGAAAATAACTGTGGATCCTCAAGTATGGGTGTACAAAAATACTGCTGCTACTTTTTATTTATCTAAGGATTTTCCTTAAATAATTAAGCAGATGGTAACCTCCATGGTACAATAAATATTTGTAGAGACAGACTTATTTCTTTATACCAAACCTAACACATTAAACAAAGCCAAACTCTAAGCTGAGACGGTGAAAGAACAAACCATGAGTGAAAACATCCAAGGCAAAATGCTCTCTGTACTTGCCCTTCAGGCATCGATAAGACACATGCGGATCCCAGTGCTTCTGTCAGCCCCCTCTCTTCCCCCCTCCCCCAGACAATCAGATCCCATAGTGATTTGGATCTAGGGAGATTATTTTCTGCACCTGGGCCAACGCCTGGAAAGGTCCACAACTATTTGTGAAATGCGAACTATGAGGAGCTTCAGCCGAAAAGTCAACATGTGGGTCACCTATATTGAGACTCCATTCTACTCGGGAAATAATAGAGCAAGAAATTAGCTTCCTTAAATAAACTCTCCTTCCTCAGTTTTCACAGGGAGCCGCAACTGCCCTCCACCCCCAAGAAGATTGGGTCCTCTGGGGTGTCCCAGGGAAACGCAGCATATTTTACAGCACGGGGAAGCAAGCACCACCCCTCGAACACACACAAGCTAGTTGTCCCCTAGCTCCACCGTCACATGCTATATCTGGTCCTCCCGGGACCCCAGGTTCCTAGAGTTTTGTTTTTTTTCTTTTCTCTTTTGGGGGGGGGGGGGGTCCCCATCTGCCCAGGTTTCAGTGGAATGGTTATAACTTTTGAATGGCAAGAGAGGCAGGGTTTCCCTTCATCTTTACATTGGATGCCTCTGCTTTTTAATACTTGGAAGATTGTGGATATTCATTCATTAGTATTTATTGAACGCTCACTATGTGCAGAGCACTGTACTAAGCGCTTGGAATGTACAAATCGGTAACAGATACAGTCCCTGCCTTTTGACGGCCTTACGGTCTCATCGGGGGAGACGGACAAAAAACAATAGCAATAGATATGGCAGGCTACTTTCATGGGGGCTTAGATATAAGGAATAGGTCTGTCTAGTCTTTTGGGGCAGGGGAGATTTTTCTCTCCACTTAGTTGGAAAGCAAAGATCATCTCCCACGATACACAGACAAATAAGGAAATCTCCCCTGGCAGGGATTCTCACTTGAAAATGTTGGTGTGGGCAGGGTGAAAACAGAAGTTAAAAACAGTGGGACAGTGTGCTCCGAGAAGAGAAAAATGATTCGTGCCCACTGCTCGCTAAACAATTCCTACGGCAAAATCTCCCCGAAACCTCTTTGATGTGCATGAATAACCGGCTTGGACCCACAGTCAAGACGACCGACCCCCGGAGTGGGCAGAGATGACGCCGCCGCTCAAGGTCTACGGAGACTTAAGCCGGGTGGCCATTCGGATCCCCAGTTTGCCCACCTCTCACTGTTGTTCCCCATTTCCGGCTCCTGTCATACCACCCAAAGCCAGCCCAGCTTTGCCTAGGGTAGCCCGGTATAAGCAACGGGCAAGCTGGCGCGAGCGTCAACAACTCCTCCTCTGTCTGGACTGCTCCTCTCCTGCAACTCATCCCAAGTTTTGGCTAATCTGGACCTTGAGCCGAGCCTGCCCCCTTCTGGTTTCCTGGGACTCGGGAGTCTCAGGGCAGGTGCAGGGCAGCCGGGCCCGCCGGCTGCATGTGATGAGCTCCATCCCAGGGGTTGGAGTCCACGGGTTCTCTCCTGTAATGTCTGAATCCGGCAAGGCAAAGAGGAAGGCTATAAAAAGCAACAGTGCGATGGGAAAGATGGCTAAGAAATGAAGAAGGAAAAAAAAGATGACAACTGAGCAAGGAAAAGCAAGGAAATTCAAAGCAGGGGAAACTGAGGTTCAGGTAGGGAAGACTGAGCGAGGACAAGGAAGCAAAAAGAAAACGGGAAAGTGAAGGAAGTCGGAAGGTGGGGGGAGAGGCTTCAACTCTGGAAGCTGGGACAGATGAAGCACTAGCTTTTCCAAGGTGTGTGTCTTTTAAGAATTCAAGTGTGGGATACTGCAGGGTCCCTAATTTCTTGGCAGTGGGTAACCGAGTCTGGGAACACTAATGGGGGATGGGGGAAATCTCTATCCGAGTCTGGGAACACTAATGGGGGATGGGAGAAATCTCTATCCAAAGTTAAGCTCCCAAAAAGCCTAAGCACAGAGGTGAGAGAGGAGAAGAAAAATCCTCCAAATAGAGGTGGGTGGGGAGGCGGAGCATCCTGAAAAACCCCAAACTCACCACTGATGGGGGCCCTTCTCACTCCCAAGACCTCCCCCAAACACTATCAGGTTGGAAGGACACAGAATATGCCACTCTCTGGCAGTTTGGCACTTGGCAGTCAGTTCATCCTCTAGCATGTCTGTGCATTTCAGATTCTTTTTTTAGAAGAAATTCTGTTCTTTTACCCAACCCCACCACTATCCTGCAGGCTCTAGAAGTGTGAATAAGTATCTCAGAGTGTGTGGCTAAAAGGGATGTGGAATGGATGGTTTTTTTTTTTTTTTTAAATCATCGATGTCAGAATTCCAATCTCATCTTTCCCCAGATGAATGTTTCACCCCTCTACATGCTGTACACGGATTTGGCAATCTGAAGTACCACGACATCTTAGGTTGAGGCTGCTCAGTCCTGAGAAAATAAGGGATTCGTGCAGGCTAAGGTGATCGCTGCAGACTTTCAAGAAAGTTTGGTAAATGTGGGAAGCATCCATACATATATATTCATTCACAGCCTACAATTATGTCTCCAAGGAGGGTTTCTAATAATAGAGGAGTGCCACTCAGTCCCCGGCACGATCTGGTAACCATGCCCCTTGGTGACCGATTTCCCTGAAGACACCGCAGACAAATGACATTTAGAGGCGGCGGCAGAAAGGGAGAGCCGGGCTGTCCGCCTATATCAGAGTGATAGATATATGTGGGAATAAGATCTGTAAGCTCCTTGAGGGCAGCCATCCCCATCTACCGACTCTTCCGTGGGGGACTCTTCCAGAGTGCTTAGTACAGTGCTCTGGACACAGTAAACACTGGAACATGGCTGACTGAGGTATATATCGATCATATTCACTGGGCACTCACTATGTGCAGAGCACTGTACTAAGCGCTTGGGAGAGTACAACAGAATTAGCGGAACATTCCCTGCCCTCAGTGAGGTTACATATGGGGAACCTCACCAAGCCATTGCCCCTGGCGTCCTCGATGAGATTTCCTGGGGTCAGAGACAGGCTTAACCCCCGGGGTAGAAGTGGGGACAAAGCAGCTGGAGGATCACCGTGGTGTGTATATATATTATATATACATATTAGATGAGAGCAAGTGAGAGAGTGGTGTATACATATCTCCAAATACACGGAGATGCACACCCAGAGACACAAATTCCAAATACTCAGTGAGACCCAGCTGAAGACACTGATGATCTAAGAGCAGTGAGACCCAGCTGAAGACACTGATGACCTAAGAGACGCCTCTGGCACGCCCACTGATCCCTACTCAGGTGTTCTTCGAGACAGAAGAGGATACGACCCGCTCCCTGTGTGGAGAAGCAGCCAGGAAACAGAAGAGAAGGTGTCCGGTCGGGGGGCACAGTGCCACCCTAAAGTCCCTGCCACATCTCAGACATGGCACTGTGAAGAGGAATTCAAAGCCCAACCCTCCAGCACACCCTCTCAAGACCCATCCTAGGAAAAAACAGTTTGTGATCTCCAGGAAAACCTGGATGCGGCCCCCCCTCCCCCGCTAACTCAAGGGGTAGAGGGAGACACACGCACCCAGAGACAGAAGAGAAATATCCAGGGACAGAGATCCACACACTCTCCCCGAGGCAGAGACAAAAAAAACCCACCCAGACAGGGAGATAGAGACCTACACAGGCTCCCCAGGGCAGAGACAAAAAAAGCATCCAGAAACAGAGACAAGAGACCTACACACACACACACAAAGTGATCAGGAGACAGAAATTGGAGGAGAGCATCTGGAGGAGAAGCAAAGATCCCGAGGTGGGGATGGCCAGACAGATCCCTGTCGGGGTCTGAGGGCAGGGATTCAGGGAGACCATCAGACCGAAGACAGGGAATATCTGACGGAGCCAGGGGGAGCCGAGCCTCCAGGGAGGGGGGACCCCAAAAGCGACAACCCCAATTAATCCGCGTAGAGGCAGCCCAGACACAAGGCAGACAGACAGAGGGACACCCGGTGTCCCTCCGGCCTCTCTGCCCCCACTTTTACTCCGGGGGTCGAGCCGGACTCCCAGCCGCCCCCTGACCCTGGAAAACCGACCCAAGGACAGCAAAAGGAGGGGGTCCCCCCGTTCCAAGCCCCCAGACCCAAAGTCGGGGGGGGGGTGGGCTCGACGCCCCCCTCCGCGTCCGCTCTCTCCCCGGCCGAGCCAGGTGTGCAGCACCCTGCGGGGGACACTGCGTCCCCCGCCCCATTTTTCCGCCCCTGGGGGGTGGGAGCCCCCCGGGATCGGGGGCAGCGTCGGGGGGGTCGTGCAGGGTGGGGGCTCGGCCCGTCGCCCGTGCAGGGGGGGTGGGAGGGGGGGGGGGGCCTCTTACCAGCGCCCGGCCGGGGGGCGGCCCGGGGGGTCCTCGGGGGGGTCTCTGGGGGGGTCCGGGGGTGGGTCCCGGGGGCAGGTCCCGGCGGTCTCGGCGGGGGGCGGGGGGCGGCTCCCTCTGGTCGCGCCGCTCCCCGGGCCCGGAGTCCAGGCTGCTGAAATTCCAGACCACCAGGGTCTGCAGGAGCAGCACGGTCAGCGCAGCGATCAGCGCAGAGTGCGAGCGGCGGGCTAGCCTGCGGGCGCAGGGGCCCGCCACCATCTTCGCCCGGGCTGGGGCCGGGGGGCTGCGGGCTGCGGGGCTCCCTCCTCCTGTCGTCTCCTCCTCCTCCTCCTCCTCTTCCACCGCGGCGACGGCGCCGAGTTTTCAGAGAGGGCTGGGGAGGACGTCACCGGGGGGGAGGGGACACAGCAACCCGGAGGAGGGAGGGAGGGAGGGAGGGAGGGAAGCGGGCGGGCAGGGAGGGAGCCCGGCTTCCATGTGCGTGACTCTGAGCGGGAGGCTCTGCCCGCGCCTCCCTCCCCCCGCTCCATCACGGCCCGCACCCCAAACTCCATCTGTGGCCCGGTGGGACCTCCCGAGCGCTCAGTACGGTGCCCTGCGGGCCCGGTGACCGCTCAGGACGCTGCCCGACGGGCCCCGGTGACCGCTCAGTAAATACGACCGAAGGACCGAAGAATCAGAATTTCTAGCCTGGGAACCCGTTGTCAGGAAGCGATTGTCCATTTGTGGCCCGGCGGGACCTTCCGAGCGCTCAGTACGGTGCCCTGCGGGCCCGGTGGGCGCTCAGTACGGTGCTCTGCGGGCACAGTGAGCGAGCGCTCAGTAAATACGATTGAAGGACTGAATAAAGAATCCTAATTTCTAAACTGGGAACCCTTTGTCGGGCAGCGATTGTCTCTATTTGTGGCCCCGTGGTACCCTCCAAGTGCTCAGTACAGTGCGCTTGAAAGAATAATTATCCGCTCAAAATGCGATTGAAAGAATGAAGAATCCTAATTTCTAGACTGGCAGCACGTCGTGGGGCAGCCGTGTCCCCATCTGTGGCCCAGTCGTACCTTCCGAGCGCTCAGTACAGTCCTCTGCGGGCCCCGTGTACGCTCAATACGATTGAAGAAATGAATGAAGAATCATGATAACTTCTAAACTGGGAGTCCCTGTCCGGGAGGGATTGTCTCTATGGCCGAAGTGTCCTCTCCAAGCGCTTAGTAGAGTGCCCTGCACACAGTAAGCGCTCAAATACGATTGAATGAATAATAATCACGGCATTCGTTAAGCGCTCAATCAGGGCCAGGCGCTGTACTAAGCGCTGGGGTGGGTACAGAGGGTTGGACACAGTCCCTGCCCCAACCTGAGGTTCACAGTCTCCCTCGGCATTTTAAGAGTGAGGGGACAGAGAGGCGAAGTGACTTGCCCCACGTGCGTTTCACAGCCTCAATCCCCATCCCACGTGGGGCTCACAGTCCCCATCGCCATTTTCCAGATGAGGGACCAGAGACACAGAGAACTGAAGTGACTTGCCCAAGGTCACACAGCAGGCAAGTGGCGGAATGGGGATTAGAACTCGGGTCCCCCCGGTTCCCGGGCTCGTGCTCTATCCACTGCGCCAGGCTGCTTTGCCATGCTTGGAATAGAGAAGCAGCGTGGGTTAGTGGAAAGACAGAGGACGTGGGTTCTAATCCCCACTCCACCACTTGTGCGACCTTGGGCAAGTCCCTTCGCTTCTCTGGGCCTCAGTTCCCTCATCTGGAAAATGGGGGTGAAGACTAATGGGGGTGGGACAACTCGATTACCTGGTATGTACCCCAGAATTTAAAACGGTGCTTGGCATATAGTAATGCTTAACAAATATTATTATAATTCCAATATGTGTGTGTGTGTGTGTGTGTGTGTGTAAATGAATGTTTGAGTGTGTGCATGCGCCCTTTGTTCTCCAAGAACAAGGATTAGGGGCGGGGGGGAGGAGAGGGCATGCATTGGGAGGAGGAAAGAGGAATTAGGAGGAGGCAGGGAGCCCCCCTTTTCCTCATCTCCCACTCCCTTCATCACCCTGAGTCTCTCCCTCTGCTCCCCAGCCCCACAGCACTTAGGTTTGTATTTATCATTTTACTTATACTGATGTCTGTTTCCTTGGATTGATGTCTGTCTCCACCCCTCTGGACTGTGAGCTCACTGTGGGAGGGGATTTTCTCTCTCTATTGCTGTATTGTACTTTCCCAAATGCTTAGTACAGTGCTCTGCACATAAGTGCTCAATAAATGCGATTGAATGAATGAAAAAAGGAAATGGGGGTGGAGAAGGAGGGAGGAAATGGAGAAGGGACAGGGTGCCCCCCCTCCATTCTGTGAGCTCACTGTGGGCAGGGAATGTCACTTTACTGTTGTATTGTACTCTCCCAAGCGCTCAGTACAGTGCTCTGCACACAGTACGGGCTTAATAAATACACTTGGATGAATTAAATGAGGGAATGGGAAAGAGCAAGGGCGTGAGGGGTTGGGGAGGAGCAGAAAGCAGTGCTTTGGGGGAAAGGGAGTCCCAAAAGGAGTGAGACACCCAAAAAAAGAGACCAGGATAAAACCGGTTTGACCATTGTCCCTCTAGCTCGGGAAGATCTAGGGAGGAACTGACCGGGAAGGGGGAAAAGACATCTCCCTGCGATAATAAAGTATCCCCAATCATCCCAGCCTGGTGGAACCGACTTGCCAAAGGGGAAAGAAAATTCAGACGGTTTAGCGTGGGCCAAAGCTACCATTAATTGTCAGCATCATTACTATAAACCCAGCCTATTATGCCGAGTGACAAATCCACCACTACACACTCTACCAAAACAGAGCCCTACCCGCAAACCTGACGGCAAAGTCTTCCCGGAAGGAGGGGCAACTGTAAGGGACCCAGCTTTCAAGGTGTGGAGGCTGGGAAGCCCAGGCCGTTGAGGACGGAGGCCCCAACTGTAAACCGCTATTTGCGGCGAGCAGGAACGAAGCTGCTGAAACACGGTCTGAAAGGCAGCTGGCTGCGTTGTTGTTTATTAAGATTCAGGGAATTGGTCGGGGTGATACTAGCTTTTGGCACGGGGGAGATGAGGGTAGAAGAGGCCACAAAAGGGGTGTGTGTGTCTGTGAGACGAACAGCTCACTATAGACAGCAGTCCATTCGTGTGTGGCTCTGCCTGCCCTAGCTGATGAGGAAGCAGTCTGCTTCGTCGGTATGCCATCAAATCCTCCATTGTATGTACCCTTCCCCATCCTTAGAAGCAAGAAATACCCCCCACCCCCCCAGCCCAGGGAAGTTGCCCTTCTGGGAGCTGTCCTTCCCACTAATTCCTCAACGTTGCTGTCTGCTGGACTGAGCGGCGAGAAGCTCGCCTGTGCCCAGATTCCCTAATGAGATAGTGGCTTGTTTATCTTAGAATGCCTACCTGAAGGATCACCCAAAGCTGTGGCACGGCTCCAGCGAGACGCAGTTAAAGGTGCCTAGAGCTCCGTGTGCGTTAAGGACTATAGAGCAGGGTACTCTGCTGGGGTCCATACAACAGAGAAGCAGCATGACTTAGTGGAAAGAGCCTGGGCCTGGGAATCAGAAGGACTGGGTTCTAAACTTGGCCCGGTCACCTGTCTGCTGGGGGATATTGGGCAAGTCACTTCATATTTATGTGCTTCCGAGAGCTCCATGTAGGATATGGACTCAGTCCAACCTAATTACTTTGTATCCAGCACTTAAAGCAGTTAACAAATACAATATGTTATTTACTCCGATGTTTAGTACGGTGCCTGGCACCTAGTAAGCCCTTAACAAATATTACACAAACATCTCCTCCCCACACCCACTCTAGAAAGGCCTGAGACACATCTTCAAATGGCAAGTGATCCATCCCCAGACCTCTGTGCAGGACTGCTCCTCATTCTCAGATCAAAGACATTTATTGAGTGCTTTCTGTATGCAGAGTACTGTACTAAGCACTTGGGAGAATGCAACAGAGAGGTGGTAGACAGGTTCCCTGCCAAGAGAAAATGGGTCTTTGCTGAGTTTTGGACTTGGGAACGTGAGATGAGCTCCCTCATCCATCAGATAAAAGATGTTTGTCTTTTGCCTAAAGGGGACAGATTTCTTCCCGGGGTAAGTTTCCTTGTGATTTGAGGCCCAGGAAACTGCAATCAATTCAGTCATATTTATTGAGCACTAAGCGTTTGTATTAATGTCCGTTCCCCGCCCCCAGAATGTAAACTCGTTGTGGTCAGGGAATGTCACTGTTTGTTATACTGTACTTTTAAGCTCTTAGTACAGTGCTCTGCACACAGTAAGCACTCAAATACGATTGAATGAATAAGTACAATGTAACAGAATCGGTAGCCAAGTTGGTAACTTGACTGAGTTAACCCAGGGTTGTGGGGGGGCTGGGACCCTGATCCCCTCAGGGCTGAGGCATCTGGAGTTCCTAGTGATAGTGATGCTAATAACTTCCTGAATGGCAAAAGGGTGAAAAGAAAGGGGGGAGGGGGGCGAAGAAAAGGGGAACTCTACTTCTTTTTCCTCAAAAATGTCAACAGGATCTTCCTTAACCTCCAAATCTGGAACCTAGGGGTCTTCCAAGAAGCCCCCAAACTCCATGGGGGTTTGGGTCAGATCACTTGCTCTCAGAAAGAGCACGTGCCTGGGGAGTAGGGGACCTGGGTTCTGATCCCAGCTCTGCCACTTGCCTGCTGTGTGAACTTGGGCACATCACTTGGCTTCTCTGTGTCTCAGAGTCCTCTTTAAAATGGGGATTAAATATCTATTCTCCCTTCCCTTTAGACTGTGAATCCCAAGTAGGATAAGGCCTGTGTCTGACCTGATCATCTTATATCTACGGCAGCTTGCAGTACAGTGCTTAGCACCTAGTAAATACATAACAAATAAATTAATATTATTACTTTCAGCCCAGTCCCTGAAAGCATTACCTATCCCACTTTCAAAAGTCAGCTGTTCTCTTGATAATATCAATTTTTAATAGTATTTGTTAAACACTTACTACGTGCCAGAAATTGTTCTAGGCACTGGGACTATCAGGTTGAACCCATCCCTCTGCAATATGGGGCTCCCAGTCTTAACCCCCATTTTAAGGAAGAGGTAACTGAGGCATAGAGAAGTGAACTGACTTGCCCAAGGTCACGCAGCAGCCAAGTGGCTTCAGGAGCCTGTGACCTACTAAAGTTAGAAGCCACTGACCATGTCCTTCTAACCAGCGGCATGTGCAACTTTGAAGACCTTGCTTGGGTCTTCATTTTGGTGTTGGACCAGACCTTCACAGTCCAAGTGGGACTTAGGTGAAAGCTAAGCAAAATCCAACGTTGGGGTTTGGTTTTCCACTCAGATCTCCTAAAATGGCTCCAGTGTCATTCCCAACATGACACACACCAGTTGAGATACTATACCCCGTGCAAGTTTCAGTTCTGTATCAAAACAGAAACCTAGGCAAGTGATTTGGGGGTGTCCCCCTGAGAGCTTTGCTTCAGTTCCCCAGCAGCTCTGTCCTTGATCTCCAAGCTGCCTTGTCCCCCCAACCCCCTGCCAAACTCCAGCAAGACGGCGCACAACAAAATCTCCTAGAGAATAGCACCGAGGCTTGAGAGAAGGGATTAACCAGGGCCTTGGGATAGGACTCCGTCTGAACCTACATAAGCACTAAGGATAAATAACGCCCTGAAATGGTTCTAACTTGTCATTGAAAAGATTCCAGGTTCCAAATATATCAACATGTACTTTTCATTCACCCATTACCAAAAACCGAGTATTAAACAGACAAGGAAGTTCGGATCTCTTCCCGTCGCTTCAGTCGGCCAGCCTATCAGCAGAGGGAGCTCCAGATAACGAATAATATTCACCCGAAAAGCATCCAAAGCCCTAAAGATAAACCAGCCATAAAATGTCACTCTTTTGGGTGGGGGGGGGGGCGTTTGAAGGAACCACCAACCCATCATAGAGAGTTTATCGCAAGAAAAAGACATCCAACTTACTTTAAGAAACGTCATGGGACTCTCTGGTGGGATCAGACGGAATCCTTTAGAACAGCAGAGCTCCCTGCCTGTACCTCCCTATTAAACCACTTTAAACAGCACCCTGCAGCAGGTGAAGTCAGATTGACCCTTCTTTAGCAGCTGGCCATAATCTGCCTTCTAGGTCAAATACCAGAAAATAACAGGATTTTTGAGCACCCATGATGTATAGCACAGAGCGTGGCATTTGGAGGGCTGCAAAGGGGTAAAGAAAGGTGGGAGGAAACATCCGGTGAGGAGACAGAGAAAGTATAACACTTAACTACAAGGGAAATTTCACCTGCCAAAAATATGGCAATTTTTTTCCCCCTTATACGATGCACGTCATAGGTGGAGGATAACAGCTGCCAAAGGATGAAAGACCGAAATAATCCATCCGCCATCTGAATGTGGCAATCAGAGGGGCTTTGAGGGCAAACAGAGACTTAATTCAGTAAGCCGCTCCTGTCCAAATCTCCTTACCAGAATGCCAATAACCACAAGCTATGTAAGCTCCATGAGGAACAGAAGGAAGAGAAAGAGCTGATTTCTGAAATGAGAAAAACGATGAATCTCACTGGAATCTTAAAATACTAACCCATGGGATGAAGCGATGTCTTCCAGGATGCCCGTTGCAAATTCCGATGTGCAAATTTAAGTGAAACCTTGAGAAGGCCTGTATTCTCAAGGGGCTGAATAAAACTTTTCTTTATCGAGTACTCACCTTGTGCAAGATGACGCTCTAGCCACACACCTACAGGCACACTCATCCACACAGGGCAAAATCACCTCAAATTCACTCACCTGGGCTAAGAACTCACTTTAGCGAGAGTTAGCAGTTTCTCCCCACCTGAGTCAAATGAGCCTGATACTTGACTGAGTTCCCCAGAGGGCAAAGGGGAAACAGCTGCTTGCATTTAAAAGCTACCCACTTCAGTGGAAATCCTCGCCTACGCTCTATAAAAGATGTTGCTCTTACTCGCTTCCCTAGCCTGCTGCATAAATGTGAATTTCAACAATAACAATAATGTTATTTAAGTGCTCACTATGTGCCAAACACTGTTCTAAATGCTGGGGTGGAAACAAGGTAATCAGGTTGGACACAGTCCCTTAATCCCTACTTTGCAGACGAGATAGCGGAGGCCCAGACAAGGGAAGTGACTTGCAAGGTCACACAGCAGACACGTGGCAGAGCTGGGATTAGAACCCAGGTCTTCGGAATGGCAGGCCCTTGCTTTTTCCATTAGATCTCCCTGCTTCTCTGATTATCCCTCAAAGCTGCTTATAATAATAATAATGTTGGTATTTGTTAAGCGCTTACTATGTGCAGAGCACTGTTCTAAGCGCTGGGGGAGATACAGGGTAATCAGGATGTCCCACGTGAGGCTCACAGTTAATCCCCATTTTACAGATGAGGGAACTGAGGTCCAGAGAAGTTAAGTGACTTGCCCACAGTCACACAGCTCACAAGTGGCAGAGCTGGGATTCCAACCCATGAACTCTGACTCCCAAGGCCGGGCTCTTTCCACTGAGCCACGCTGCTTCTCAAAGGTCCAAAAGGGCCTTCTAGACTGTAAATTCCTTTTGGTCAAGGAATGTGTCTACCGACACTGTTAGATGGTTTCACTCTCCCAAGCACTCATTCATTCCTATTTATTGAGTACTTACTGTATGCAGAACACTGTACTAAGCACTTGGGAAAGTACAGTACAACAACAGACACATTCCCTGCCCACAACAAGCACACAGTCTAGAAGGGGAGACAGACATCATTCATTCATTCATTCATTCATTCAGTAGTATTTATTGAGCGCTTACTATGTGCAGAGCACTGTACTAAGCGCTTGGAATGGACAGTTCGGCAACAGATAGAGACAGTCCCTGCCCATTGACGGGCTTACAATCTAATCGGGGGAGACAGACGGACAAAAACAAGACTATATTATCACGATAATGGAATCGAGGGGATGTACACCTCATTAACAAAATAAACATTAATATACATAAGTAAATGACAGATATATACATAAGTGCTGGGAGGGCTGGGAAGGAGGATGAATGAAGGGAGCAAGTCAGGGTGACACAGAAGGGAGTGAGAGAAGAGGAGGGCTTAGTCAGGGAAGGCTTCTTGGAGGAGATGTGTCTTCAATAAGGCTTTGAAGTGGGGAAGAACAATTATCTGTCTATGAGAGAGGGAAACGTGGTGTTCTGTACACAGTAAAAACTCACTAACTACCACTGATCGATTGATGGCAACTAGGCAAGTCCAAATGGTCAGATTTTGTGGGAAGGGTTTTTTTTTGAAAATGGGAGAAATAAGGAAAGTTCCACTTGATCACAAGGATCCCAGTTTCTCCTTATTAGTAGAGCTTTTAAGACATAGTCCTGAAATGAAGTTGAGGAGATAGAGTATAGAGATATTAAGATCTTCCCAAATCCAAGCCACTCTGGATAAATCCCTCTCTCACAGCTGCCTGGAGGTTGCAGGAGGGGAGGGACAAGGGTTTAATCAAGGTTGACCTGTTCTTTCTGGCTCAGTTTTTCAATACTCGGAATATAATTCCCAGAGGGGGGGTAAAATCATCTTACCTTTAAAAGCTGGTTATAGCCAGGTTATCACAGGGGCAATTCTTACTTTAACAGTGTTTGCCTTTCATACTGACCCTGCTAATCAGATGCTACCTTTCTGTCTGCTTGCTTTGAGGCTCTTATTACAGCCCAACCTTGTTATATAGGGGTGTTAAGGATTTTATTTTCTTAGCTGGTCTGAAAGTCAAGTTTTCCCTGAAGGAAGCTGTGCTCAGATGGTAGCATTGATGATAGGATGTTTCAGGACCTAATCTAGACTATTTTGCACCCATCAGCTCCTCCCTCATCCCTGACTTTCTTCCCCTTTTGTTTTTCTTGCTATCTTTTCTGAAACCCAATCTGTATAATAATAATGATTAAAATAAAGTGGCACTTGTTAAGCACTGGCTATGCGCCAAGCACTGTACTAAGTGCTGGGGTGGAAGTATGATTATCAGGTCAGACACATTCCCTGACCACATGGGGCTCACAGTTTAACAGGGAGAGAGAACAGGTATTTAATCCCCTTTTTATAGATGAGGAAACTGAGGCACAGAGAAGTTAAATGCCAGGCCCATGGTCACACAGCAGGCAAGTAGCAGAGCAGGGCTTAGAACTCAGGTCTTCTGAATTCCAACCCGAGCCCTTTCCTCTAGGTCACATTAATAATAATAATAATAATGTTGGTATTTGTTAAGCGCTTACTATGTGCAGAGCACTGTTCTAAGCGCTGGGGTAAACACAGGGGAATCAGCTTGTCCCACGTGGGGCTCACAGTCTTAATCCCCATTTTACAGATGAAGGAACTGAGGCACAGAGAAGTTAAGTGACTTGCCCACAGTCACACAGCTGACAAGTGGCAGAGCTGGAATTCGAACTCATGAGCCCTGACTCCAAAGCCCGTGCTTACTGCTTTCGACCTCATATCTGAGGGGTGGGAGATTCCTTTCCAGAGTGAGAATGGTGCACAGGGATGGCACACACTGCCATCTTCTCTCTCTTTCTCTCCCCAGTCAGACTGAGCAGAGTGGAGTTGGCTCCTCTGGATCCCAGTTGACTGGTTTGTTAATTATGCTCTGTTTGAATATGCATTATTGATTGGTATTATTTATGCATTAGCTGTTGACTATGCTTTGTCCTAGTTGACCCCTCCATTTCTCCCTGGAATTTGTGTGGATCCTCACCTATCATTCCTGCTTGTTCTATTTAACTCCCTGCAGGCAGAGATTCATTAATTCATTCAATCGTATTTATTAATAACGATAGTTTTTGTTAAGAGCTTACTATATGCCAGGCACTGTTCTAAGCGCTGGGGTAGATATAAGATCATCGGGTTGGACACCGTCCCTGTCCCCCAGAGGGCTCATGCTCTTAATCCCCGTTTTACAGATGAGGGAACTGAGGCGCAGAGAAGTAAAATGACTTGCCCAAGGTCACGCAGCAGACAAGTGGTGGAACTGGGATTAGACCACTTAATGTGAACAGAGCACTGTACTGAAATTTCTCAGTTGGTCATACCCAGCTCAGGGCCACAAGTTGACCTGGGATGTTCAATCCACCTCTGCCCAGAGCGTAGCTATTTTCCTCTTTGGCGTAAAATAGGAGAGCGTGACTCTTTAGGATTATTTGTTTTAGATTCTGTAGATTTACATGCTAAAAGTCCACCCAAGAAGGAATCTAGGAGCCTTTAGGGGTATGAGAAGGGGGGAGAGTAGTGAATCAATCAGTGGCATTTGAGTTCTTACTGTGTGCAGAGCATTGTGTTAAGGGTTAAGCAGTGTACTTAGCACTGTGAAGAGAAGGACCACGGAGCAAAACTGCGGAGAAACCCCGTTGCCTCTGCATTGGCTCATCCTGGGCCTAAACTCTCAATCTGCCCCGCACCAGAGGGGTGGTGAGGACCTGCAGCTGTGGCAGGGGGTGGCCTCCACAAGTTTTAGAATGTTGGGAAGCTTGGGATGGGACTGTTCAGACTCTGAACAGCCTGTTACCAGCTCCTTCTACTGCAATAATAATAATAACTATTATTGTTATTGTGATATTTGTTAAGCACTTACTATGTGCCAGGCACTGGACTAAGCTCTGGGGTGGATACAAGCAAATCAGCCTGGGCACAGCCCTGGTCCCACGTGGGGCTCACAATCTCAATCCCCATTTTACAGATGAGGGAATTGAGGACCAGAGAAGTGAAGTGACTTGCCCAAGGTCACACAGCAGACAAGTGGCGGATCCAAGATTAGAACCCCATGACTTTCTGATTCCCAGGTCCATGCTCTATCCAATATGCCAAGATGCTATCCAGGCGTTTTTGGTCCTAAATTTTGCCTATGGATTAATTCCTCCTCACATGCCCATCCCACCAATCTTACAGCTTTTTTTTATGATTGGGAGCCCTGATAGCCAGGACCCGAAACTTGTTTTTTGTTTTGTTTTTTAAAAAGCTATTTGGTAAGTGCTTACTACGTGCCGGGCACTGTACTAAGTGCTGGGCTACCCCACAAGATAATCAGTTTGGACACAGTCCAAAGCCCAAATGGGGCTCACAGCTGTAATCCCCATTTTACAGATGAGGTGACTGAGGCACAGAGAAGTTAAGTGACTTGTCCAAGTTCACCCAGCAGACAAGTGGTGGAGCAGGCATTAGAACCCAGGTCCTCTGACTCCCAGGTCTATGCTCTTTCCATTAGGCAAAACTGCTTGTCCTTTACTGTGTTATTGAATGAGTGAATGAATATTGAGTACTTAGAGAAGCAGCGTGGCTCGTTGGAAAGAGCACGGGCTTGGGAGTCAGAGGTCATGGGTTCGAATCCCAGCTCTGCCACTTGGCAGCTGTGTGACTGTGGACAAGTCACTTAACTTCTCTGTGCCTCATTTACCTCATCTGTAAAATGGGGATTAAAAAACTGTGAGCCCCACGTGGGACAACCTGATCACCCTGTATCTCCCCCAGCGCTTAGAACAGTGCTCTGCACATAATAAGCGCTTAACAAACACCAACATTATTATTATTATTACTTACCGAATGCAGTCAAATCGATCAGTGGTATTTAAGGAGTGCATCAATGATATTTATTGAGTTCTTACTGGGCCATGTCTAATTCCCACCTGTGTATTCTCTCCCAAGCTTTATTCATTCATTCAATAGTATTTATTGAGCGCTTACTATGTGCAGAGCACTGTACTAAGCGCTTGGGATGAACAAGTCGGCAACAGATAGAGACAGTCCCTGCCCTTTGACGGGCTTACGGTCTAATCGGGGGAGACGGACAGACGAGAACAATGGCAATAAACAGAGTCGAGGGGAAGAACATCTCGTAAAAACAATGGCAACTAAATAGAATCGAGGCGATGTACAATTCATTAACAAAATAAATAGGGCAATAGAAATATATACAGTCGAGCGGAAGAGTACGGTGCTGTGGGTATGGGAAGGGAGAGGGGGAGGAGCAGAGGGAAAAGGGGAAAAAGAGGGTTTAGCTGCGGAGAGGTAAAGCGGGGGTGGAGAGGGAGTAGAGGGAGAAGAGGAGCTCAGTCTGGGAAGGCCTCTCGGAGGAGGTGAGTTTTAAGTAGGGTTTTGAAGAGGGGAAGGGAATCAGTTTGGCGGAGGTGAGGAGGGAGGGCGTTCCGGGACCGCGGGAGGACGAGGCCCGGGGGTCGACGGTGGGATGGGCGAGACCGAGGGACGGCGAGGAGGTGGGCGGCGGAGGAGCGGAGCGTGCGGGGTGGGCGGTGGAAAGGGAGAAGGGAGGAGAGGTAGGAAGGGGCAAGGTGACGGAGAGCCTCGAAGCCTAGAGTGAGGAGTTTCTGTTTGGAGCGGAGGTCGATAGGCAACCACTGGAGTTGTTTAAGAAGGGGAGTGCCAGGCCCAGATCGTTTCTGCGGGAAGACGAGCCGGGCAGCGGAGTGAAGAATAGACCGGAGCGGGGCGAGAGAGGAGGAAGGGAGGTCAGAGAGAAGGCCGACACGGTAGTCTAGCCGGGATATAACGAGACCCCGTAGCGGTAAGGTAGCCGTCTGGGTGGAGAGGAAAGGGCGGATCTTGGCGATATCGTAGAGGTGAAACTGGCAGGTCTCGGTAACGGATAGGATGCGTGGGGTGAACGAGAGAGACGAGTCAAGGACGACACCGAGATCGTGGGCCCGAGAGACGGGAAGGATGGTCATGCCATCCACGGTGATAGAGAAGTCTGGGAGAGGACCGGGTTTGGGAGGGAAGATGGGGAGCTCAGTCTCGCTCATGTTGAGTTTCAGGTGGCGGGCCGACATCCAGGTGGAGACGTCACAGAGGCGGGAGGAGATACGAGCCCGAAGGGAGGGGGAGAGGACAGGGGCGGAGATGTAGATCTGCGTGTCATCTGCGTAGAGATGGTAGTCGAAGCCGTGAGAGCCAATGAGTTCACCGAGGGAGTGAGTGTTCTGCCCACGGTAAACATGTACTAAATATTATTACTGTGGGAAGAGTACTTTATTAAGCATTTGGGGGAAAGTAGTAGAAATAGGATATATTAAGCCCTTACAGTGTGCAGAGCTTTGAACTGGAGCTTTGCACTATACTAATGTTTGCAAGAGAATGCTCAAGTGAGAATTAGACAGGGTAGACATGATCACTACCCTCAAGCAGTTGAGAGGAGCAGTGTTGTCTAGTGGAAAGAGCACTGGGAGTCAGAAGACCTGGATTCTAATCACTCATTCAATCGTATTTATCGAACACTTACTCCGTGCAGAGTACTGTACTAAACGCTTGGAAAGTACAGTTCAGCGATAGAGACAATCGCTGCCCACGGTGGATTTACAGTCTAAAAGTGGGGGGGACACAGACATCAAAATGCGTAAACAGGCATCAAAAGCATCAATATAGAATTATAGTTATATACACATCAAAACAGGCATTAATATAAATAAATAGAATTATAGATATATACACATCAAAACAAGTAAACAGACATTAATGTAAATAAATAGAATTATAGATATATATGCAAGTGCTGTGTTGGGGGGGAGCAGGGATAGAACAAAGAGAATGAGTTGGGGCAATGGGGAGGGGAGGGAGACTGAGGAAAAGGAGGTTTAGTCTGGGAAGGCCTCTTGGAGGAGGTGTGCCTTCTTTGAAGGGGAGAAGAGAGTTTGACAGATATGAGGAGGAAGCGCATTCCAGGCCAGAGGTAGGACGTGGGCCAGGTGTCGATGGCGGGACAGATGAGAACAAGGCACGGTGAGGCCGGACAGGGGAGAAAGAAGCACCGTGAGAAGGTTAACACCGGAGGAGCGGAGTGTGTGGGTTGGGATGCAGAAGGAGAGAAGGGAGGTGAGATAGGAGGGGGCAGGTAGATGGAGACCTTTGAAGCTAATAGTGAGGAGTTTTTGCTTCATACTGAGTTTGATAGGCAACCCCTGGAGATTTTTGAGGAGTGGGTTGACATGTCCAGACTGTTTCTCTGCCCCTTCTTTGCTGTGTGATTTTAAGCTAGTCAACATCTCTATGCCAGAGTTTCCTCATCTGTAAAATGAGGATTCAATACCTGTTCTTGCCCCCTTCCTTCGACTATGAGCCCCATGAGGTGAGAGAAGAAGCCTATCTTGTATCCCTCCCAGTGCTTAACACACAGTAAGTGCTTAGTAAAAAGAATAATAATTGGGGTATTTGTTATTACAATAGGCATTAAGTCTTTGGGACAAACCATAAAAGCCAAGAACACATTCCCTGACCACAAGGACCCAACATGTTAATGGTAGAGGCAGAACTGCAGATATTTACAAATGGTAGAGTCAGGATAAGTAAAATTGAATGTTCAATAGAATATACATCTCACGGAGGCTACAGTTACAGAAAACCAGTGAGGCCTAGTGGAAAGAACATGGGCTTGGGAATCTGCGGACCTGGGTTCTAATCCTGCCTTCACCACCTGTCTGCTGGGTGACCTTGGACAAGTCATTTAACTTCTCTGTGCCTCAGTTTCCTCATCTGTAAAATGGGGATCAAGACTCTGAGCCCCAAGTGAGACATGGACCGTGTCCAACCTGATTAGCTTTAATCTACCCCAGTGGCTGTCACATAGTATACACTTAAATACCTTTTTTTTAAAAAAAAGTCTAATACCCATCCTATTTCTTTAAGGGCATGGAAACGCCGGCAAAACCCAGTTTCTTGAGAAAAATCACTGGTGGCCCCTGCGAACTCCAGCTCAGAAGCCCGACTTCCTGACATAGTTTTGAAACATGCCTCCCGGTCAGTAAGCAGATGAATGTAGCTGAACAATTAAGGATTTTGCTTTTATCACCATAGCAATCTCCACCCAGTCACTTCAAATGATTTAAACTTCAGAGACTTTTCACTGCAGTGAGCTCTGGATAAAAGGGTTCTATCTAAAGCTGATCTAATCTTCTAAGGCAACAGCACTTCAATATTCATATTTCTAGAGAAAGCACCCTGTTGCTTAACAAGCTTGTAAATGCTCTAGTTTCAGCTCCAAAATCCTCACGCCAGCAGCTCCAAGGGAAGAATCCAAGGATGGAACACTTTCTATGGCCCCAAGCCTACTGTGACCTGTTTGCCAAGTCTCTTCCCGCCATTCCCACAAAACCGTTCAGGCCATGTTTCCCCTCTCCTCAAGAACCTCCAGCGGTTGCCCATCCGCCTCCGCATCAAGCGGAAACTCCTCTCCATTTACTTTGAAGCATTCGATCACCTTGCCCCTTCCTACCTCCCCTGGCTACTCTCCTACTACATTCCAGCCCACACACTTTGCTTCTCTAATTCTAACCTTCTCGCTGTGCCTCCATCTCACATCTATCTCGCCATCGACCTATCGCCCGCATCCTGCCTCTGGCCTCGAACACCCTCCCTCCGCAGATCCGACAGTGACTCTCCCCCCTGCCCACCCAGTTCAAAATCTTATTGAAGATACATCCCCTCCAAGAGGCCTTCCCTGACTAAGCCCTCCTTTCCTCTCCCCCGACTCCCTTCTGCATCGCCCTGACTTGCTCCCTTTAGTCATCCCCCACGCCCCCACTCCCAGGCCCAGAGCACTTGTGTACATATCTGAGATGTACATTTAATGAGATGTCCATCCCCTTGATTCTATTTATCGCTATTGTTTTTGTCTGTCCGTCTCCCCCGATTAGACTGTGAGCCCGTCAATGGGCAGGGACTGTATCTGTTGCCGATTTGTGCATTCCAAGTGCTTAGTTCAGTGCTCTGCCCATAGTAAGCGCTCAATAAATACTACTGAATGAATATCTGTAATTTATTTATTTACTTCAATGTCTGTCTCCCCCCTTAGACTGTAAGCTCGGGCAGGGAATATGTCTGTTTATCGTTGCATTGTATTCTTCTAAGCATTTAGTACAGTATTCCGCACACAGTAAGCGCCTAATGAATACGATTGAATTCTTGAGATTAGGGTCGGAATGATGACGTGTCATTCATGCTGGGAGCATCAAGGAGTCAGGACATGTCCTTTGGCAGTGCTGCGGACACCGTGGTCTCTGATGAAAGCTCACCTCCTCCAGGAGGCCTTCCCAGACTGAGTCCTGCTTTTCCTCCTCCTCCCCTGCCCATCGCCCGGCTCCCTCCCTCTGCTCTACCCCCCTCCCTGCCCCACAGTACTTGTGTGCATATGTACATATTTATTATTCTTTTGATTTTATTAATGATGTGTACATATTTATAATTCTATTTATATGGACGCTATTGATGTGTGTATATATTTCTAATTCTATTTATTTATATTGATGCTATTGATGCCCGTCTACTTCTTGTGTTTTGTTGTTTGTCTCCCCACTTCTAGACTGTGAGCCCGCCGTTGGGTAGGGATTGTCTATTTATTGCCGAATTGTGCTTTCCAAGCTCTCAGTACAGTGCTCTGCACACAGTAAGCGCTCAATAAATACATTTGAATGAATGAATGTTGTCCACAGATTGACTTTAAGGTCTGGCCTAGAAGCTGGCTGTTCAAACGTCTAGGATTAATGTGCATGTCCACTTCAGTAAATGGTCCCAATCCCTGATATGAATCCTACTCTGAGAGCCCATCATTGGACATGGATTGTCTCTATCTGATTATCTCCCACCCTCTGGTCTTCCCCCTTCCCCTCCCCTCAGCACTGTGATTATTTATATATATCATGTATTACCCTATTTATTTTGTTAATGAGGTGTGTATCTCCATGATTCTATTTATCTTGATGATGTTGTTTTTGTTTTGTTCTGCTTTGCTGTCTCCCCCGTTTAGACTGTGAGCCCGTTGTTGGGCAGGGATTGTCTCTATCTGTCGCCAAATTGTACATTCCAAGCAATTAGTATAGTGCTCTGCACGTAGTAAGTGCTCAATAAATACTACTGAATGAATGAAACCCTTGAGTGGGAGAGTGAACTCACCAGAATTATTTAGATTCCAAGAACCTCTGTAGAATTTCCCTGGATGACAGGAAGCAGCATGGACTAGTGGATAGAGCACGGGCCTGGGAATCAGAAGGTCATGTGTTCTAATTCCGACTCTACCACTTGTCTGCTGTGTGATCTTGGGCGAGTCACTTCACTTCTCTGTGCTTCAGTTCCCTCATCTGACAAATGGGAGTTAAGACTGTGAGCTCCATGGGGGGCAGGGACTGTGTCCAACCTAATAACCCAGTGTCTACCCCGGCGCTTAGAACAGTGCCTGGAACATAGTAAGCACTTAACAAATACCATAATGATTATTCTTATCATTATTTCAGAGACTAACAACCTGGATGTGTAAGACTCCACAGCTAGGAAGCTCCTTGCCTAGTGGATAGAGCATGGGCCTGGGAGTCAGGAAGTCATGGGTTCTAATTCCGGCTCTGCCACTTGTCTGCTATGTGACCTTGGGCAAGTGACTTCGCTTCTCTGTGCCTCAGATACCTTGTCTGTAAAATGGGATTTAGACTGTGAGCTCTATGTGAGATGGGGACTGTTTCCAAACTGATTATCTTGTAACTATCCCGGTGTCTGGCACATAGCACTTGACAAATACCATTAAAAAAAGATTGTCTTTCGAAGGGATTACGCCTTTCTTTGGTACACTTTCGACTGGCTTCTTATGCCTTCAACACATTTGCTCAATGGATTTATTTGGTTATCTTTTTTACTATCTTTTCCTTGTTCCCACCCTACTGCCAGTAAGCTGCTCCAGCAGACATGACTACAGACTAAAGGGGATCAAAATGCCCATTAACCGTCCCAGAGTTTAAACAAATCCAACTGCTCCAGCTCTTCTTGTGTTATTAAAGAAAACGGTCTCTGATATCCCGAGAAGAGGCGAACATTCCTAACACAATCTGGAAGCAACATGGAGTTAGTCTTTGGAGAGATGGTCCGAGAGACTTCTAGGTTCCTCCTGGCCCTCCCCGGCTTCGGTCTGCTCGACTTCCTCTACCCTCTACGTACAGACTTTAATCAAATAAAGGACAAAGCCGTGGACATCCCCGGGAGATGACAGGGATGACAAATCAACCGAATAACTGATCAGGAACTGTTCGTGGCCTCAGCGTGGCTATCGCCGGGAAGCACAGCCTTCCTGCCGCTTCCTGAATCTCCTGGGTAAACTCGATACTGTTCACCGTGCTTGGATAGGCTTAACATGTGGCGAAATGGGCGGATGGCATCAAGGAGGGTAAGATGCAGGAGAAGGTGCAGAGGCACATCAACTGGCAGAGAAACCAATGATCTCACTGACTCACTTTCTCCTCCAGACTCTCCTTGCTCCCTGCAACCCAGTGTGAGTTCTTTAGAAGAAGAAAGCAAGCTTACTCTCAAGTCAAGTCCCAAAATATTCTAAGTTGGGCCTTCCCCTTGGCCTACTGTAAAGCACAGATGGCACATTTGCCTTTTAGAAATCCCCACAGCCAGTCAGTGTTACTGAGCTCTTGCCGTATGCAGGGTGCTTTATGAAGCACTTGGGAGAATACACAAGTTAGTAGATGTGATCCCTGCCCTCAGAAAATTTACAATCCAGCAGTCTAGATCGTATGAATCCTAAATATTCACTGTGTTCCCTGAAGGATCGGGACAGATGGTTACACTGCTCTCATTCACCAGATAATAATAATAACGTGGGTATTTGTTAAGCGCTTACTATGTGCAGGGCACTGTTCTAAGCGCTGGGGTAGATACAGGGTCATCAGGTTGTCCCACGTTAGGCTCACAGTCTTAAACCCCATTTTATAGATGAGGTAACTGAGGCACAGAGAAGTTAAGTGACTTGTCCGCAGTCACACAGCTGACAAGTGGCGGAGTGGGATTCGAACCCATGACCTCCGATTCCCAAGCCCGGGCTCTTTCCACTGAGCCACGCTGCTCAGGATTGGTACAGCCTGCCTCTTGTCTTCTCTTTCCCATAAAAGCCATGATGGCGGGGCAGGTTTGCATGGAGTTGCACAAGGATTTTACAATTTTAAATGGCCCTGTTTTATTTTATGGTATTTGTTAGGCGCTTACTATGTGCCAGGCACTGTACTGAACATTGGGGTAGATACCAGCTAATCAAGTTGTACACAGTTCATGTCCCACATGGGGCTCCCAGTCTTAATCCCCACTTCACAGATGAGGTAATTGAGGCCCAGAGAAGACAAATGATTTGTCCAAGGTCACACAGAAGACAAGTGGCAGAGCCAGGATTAGAATCCAGGTCCTTCTGACTTTCAGGCTTGTGCTCTATTCCGTAGGCAACGATGCTTCTGACTCAATCTGAAATTAGCTGGGACTAAATGTTCTCAGCCAGTCACCTGATGGGAATTCATTCTCTGCTAAACCGTTCCATAAAGGCTTGGATTTGCTTGATATCCTTTTTCTGTCTTGAACGTATTTACCGACTGTTATATTGTATTCTTCCAAGAGTTTATTACACTGCACAGGGTAAGTGCTCAATAAATATAATAATAATAATAAAGGTATTGGTTAAGTGCTCACTAGGTACCAGACACTCTTCTAAACACAGTGGCAGATACGAGATAATCGGGTTGGACACAGTCCCTGTCCCAAATAAGGCTCACAGTCTTAACCCCTATTTTACAGACGAGATAACTGAGGCACAGAGAAATGAAGTGACTTGCCCATGGTCACACAGCAGACAAGTGGCAGAGCAGGGATTAGAACCCATGACCTTCTGACTCCCGGGCCTGTGCTCTATCCATTAAGGCTTGCTGCTTCTCCTATTGATACATTAACTGATGATCCTCAAGGCTGCTAATGAATCTGGAAAATCATCAGTAGAAAGTAGGGCAGAACAGCAAATAACTCTGGATCGGCATCCCATATGGGAGAATCTGTTCTCCGTGAACTTTTCTGGCAGCCTTATATACTACCATAGCATCTGTGGTCCCCGAAGACATTCCCAGAACAGTATTAAAGAGGAGACCATCAAGGCGCTAATTGACCGTTCTTATGACTGGATCATCTTCCACCTTAGAATAATGATGTTGGCATTTGTTAAGCGCTTATTATGTGCAGAGCACTGTTCTAAGCGCTGGGATAGATACGGGGTAATCAGATTGTCCCACGTGAGGCTCACAGTCTTAATCCCCATTTTACAGATGAGGGAACTGAGGCACAGAGAGGTTAAGTGACTTGCCCACAGTCACACAGCTGACAGGTGTCAGAAGCGCGATTCGAACCCATGACCTCTGGCTCCCAAGCCCGTGCTCACTCCACTGAGCCACGCTGCTTCCAAACGCAACTGCTGAAAACGCCCCATTTACTTCCAGAAAACGTCTTACGTCATGGGAGAGTCTAGCTAAGGAAGGAGTTTTAAGGTTCTTGATTCAGTGCTCTGTGCCTTGGGAGAAGAATTGCTGGCTACTCCCCAGGAATAGACAAATAATGAAAGGAAGTTAAAGATGTAACTGTTGTGCCTCATTCTTCCTGAAGTTGCTTTTCTGTCTGAAGGAGTGCTTAGTCTGTGAAGGGTTTGTTTTGACTCCGTTCTTGTCTTTGCCTTCCTCTTCGGGAGAATCCATAGGTTCAGACAGTCTTGACCCCTTCCTTCGGGCCTCAGCTATTTCAGCTGACCTTCTCCTTCCCGGCAGTACCGATACAAGAAGGGCAGAACAAAGAGTCAGCCCTGGGCTAGCTTACCTTTGGCTCCAGAAGTTTTCTAAACAAGCAAGCAGAGAAATTGCTTTTCCTTGTGGCGATGAAAACTCTGAGTGGGGCAAAGAAAGTGCAATCAGAAGAATTCAGAGTCTTCCTTGAGACTTCTGGCCTGTTGGAACATTAACTGAGATTCTTTTAGAATTAACATAAAGCGTGGCTCAGTGGAAAGAGCACGGACTTTGGAGTCAGGGCTCATGAGTTCGAATCCCGGCTCTGCCACTTGTCGGCTGTGTGACTGTGGGCGAGTCACTTAACTTCTCTGGGCCTCAGTTCCCTCATCTGTAAAATGGGGATTAAGACTGTGAGCCCCACGTGGGACAACCTGATTCCCCTATGTCTACCCCAGCGCTTAGAACAGTGCTCGGCACATAGTAAGCGCTTAACAAATACAAATACCAACATTATTATAAAAATGTAGGCTAAATTGACATTCGAGTTTACAGAGGGGACAAAGGGTCTACAAATAAACAAGATTAAACGTAACAGCTCTTTCTCGCCTATAGCCTTGATTTCCTCTTGGCGAGTGAGTAGATGATAATAATAATAATAATGTTGGTATTTGTTAGCGCTTACTATGTGCAGAGCACTGTTCTAAGCACTGGGGTAGACACAGGGGAATCAGGTTGTCCCACATGGGGCTCACAGTCTTAATCCCCATTTTACAGATGAGGTAACTGAGGCACAGAGAAGTGAAGTGGCTTGCCCAAAGTCACCCAGCTGACGAGTGGCAGAGCCGGGATTCGAACCCACGACCTCTGACTCTAAAGCCCGGGCTCTTGATACCAACTACTCAATGAATGGTGTTTATTGAACACTTACCTGGTGCAGATCACTGTCATAAGTGCTTATAGCATTCTCCCAAGCGCTTAGTGCAGGGTTCTGCAATAAATCATATTTATTAGGTTCTTACTGTGTACAGAGGGCTGTACACATTAAATACCGTTGATTAATTGATGGATACAACCGAGGTGGTAGACGTTCCGGGCCCACAAGGAACTTAAAGTCTAGAGATCGTAATTCCAGATCGAGTAAAGAGTTTGCATTTCAGAAGCCTTTTTTATAATAATAATAATGTATTTGTTAAGCGCTTACTATGTGCAGAGCACTGTTCTAAGCGCTGGGGGAGATACAGGGTAATCAAGTTGTCCCACCTGAGGCTCACAGTCTTCATCCCCATTTTACAGATGAGGTAACTGAGGCACAGAGAAGTGAAGCGACTCGCCCACAGTCACACAGCTGACAAGTGGCAGAGCCGGGAGTCGAACCCATGACCTCTGGCTCCGAAGCCCAGGCTCTTTCCACTGAGCCACGCTGCTTCCCCTTATGCCAGAACTGTCAATCCCAATATATCAGAGCACTGTACTAAGAGCTTGGGAGAGTACAGTACAACAGAATTGGTCATCAGGCCCCTGTCCACAAGAGCTTATATTCTAAAGAGGGAGACAGACAATACTATAAGTTAATGAATTACGGATATGTGCATAAAGTACTGTGGGCTGGCGGTGAATACCAAGTGTCCAAAGGTGCGTAGGTGGCACACAGGGGAAAGGAGGTCGGGCAAAGAGGGCTAAATTGGGGAAGACCTCTTGGAGAAGAATTGACCTTAATAAGGGTTGAATGTGAGGAAAATGGTGGTCTTGGGTACATGGAGGGTGAGGAAGTTCCAGGTTAGAGGGAGAATATGAGTAAGGGATTATTGGCAAGATAATTATGGCAATAATTATGGTATCTGTTAAGCACTATGTTCCAAGTGAACACTGAAGTAGATATAACGTTATCAAGTTGTACGCAGTCCCTTTCTCTCATGGGACTCACAGTCTAGGTAGGAGGTCTGGTCTTGTCTTATGCTGCCGAGTCGTGTCCGACCCAAAGCGACGTCAGGGACACGTCTCTCCCAGAACACCGCACCTCCACCTGCAGTCGTTCTGGTTGCGTGACCCGGTCCTCTCCCAGACTTCTCTATCACCGTGGATGGCACGACCATCCTTCCCGTCTCTCGGGCCCGCGATCTCGGTGTCGTCCTTGACTCGTCTCTCTCGTTCACCCCACGCATCCTATCCGTTACCGAGACCTGCCGGTTTCACCTCTACGATATCGCCGAGATCCGCCCTTTCCTCTCCACCCAGACGGCTACCTTACCGCTACGGGGTCTCGTTATATCCCGGCTAGACTACCGTGTCGGCCTTCTCTCTGACCTCCCTTCCTCCTCTCTCGCCCCGCTCCGGTCTATTCTTCACTCCGCTGCCCGGCTCGTCTTCCCGCAGAAACGATCTGGGCGTGTCACTCCCCTTCTTAAACACCTCCAGTGGTGGCCTATCGACCTCCGCTCCGAACAAAAACTCCTCACTCTAGGCTTCGAGGCTCTCCGTCACCTTGCCCCTTCCTACCTCTCCTCCCTTCTCTCTTTCCACCGCCCACCCCGCACGCTCCGCTCCTCCGCCGCCCACCTCCTCGCCGTCCCTCGGTCTCGCCCGTCCCGCCGTCGACCCCCGGGCCACGTCCTCCCGCGGTCCCGGAACGCCCTCCCTCCTCACCTTCACCAAACTGATTCCCTTCCCCTCTTCAAAACCCTACTTAAAACTCACCTCCTCCAAGAGGCGTTCCCAGACTGAGCTCCTCTTCTCCCTCTACTCCCTCTACCACCCCCCCTTCACCTCTCCACAGCTAAACCCTCTTTTCCCCCTTTCCCTCTGCTCCTCCCCCTCTCCCTTCCCATCCCCAAAGCGCCGTACTCTTCCGCTCAACTGTATATATTTCCATTACCCTATTTATTTTGTTAATGAAATGTACATCGCCTCGATTCCATTTAGTTGCCATTGTTTTTACGAGATGTTCTTCCCCTCGACTCTATTTATCGCCATCGTTCTCGTCTGTCCGTCTCCCCCGATTAGACCGTAAGCCCGTCAAAGGGCAGGGACCGTCTCTATCTGTTGCCGACTTGTTCATTCCAAGCGCTTAGTACAGTGCTCTGCACATAGTAAGCGCTCAATAAATACTATTGAATGAATGAATGAATGAATAGAGTTTTCTTGATAAAAATGCGGAAGCGGTTTACCACTGCCTCCTTCCGCCGGGTAAACTCGAATCTCCGCCCTCAACTCTATCCCGTGCCGCTGCCGCCCAACACAGGGGAGTTTCGACTTAGAGCAGATTGCCTTTCACTTGCTAGCCGCTGGCCAAGCTAGGAATGGAATAAGGGAACCGAGGCCCAGAGAAGTGAAGAGCCTTACCCAAGGTCACACAACACTTATGTACATATCTGTAATTTTATTTAAATGGTATTTAGCGCTTACTGTATGCCAGACACAGTACTATGTGCTGAGGTAGACAAGCTAATGAGGTTGGACACAGTCCATGTTCCACATGCAGCTTAGCCTTAATCCCCATTTTACAGATGAGGGAACTGAGGCCCAGGGAAGTGAGGTGACTTATCCAAGGTCACACAGCAGACAAGCGGTAGAGCCAGGATTAGAACCCAGCCTCCAGAGAGCGTGCTGCGGCCTGAGAGGATATGATATTAGGGGTTGAATGTCAGGAATGGCAGTTGGGAAGACAACACTGGTGGCCATGCTTTCCTCCCCCTTGCTGAAGGGCTGCTTCTCCTGCCATTTTCTGTTGCTAACTTCCGCCTACTACAGGGACACAGCTTCTCCCACTGCCCCAAAAGCCATCACCGACAACACTGTTCCATCTCCCTTTCCCGAGGGGCAGATCAGAAACTGCAGCTTTCTAACCCGAATAACATATTTCAGGGACTAAGCTGTTTAAAAGTGAACTGTCAAGGACTGTCCTCTTGTCTTTCTCTTAAAGCATCTGCTGTATCCTCTACAATTCTCCTTTTTTGTCCTCCCCTTGGGTACTTTCATGGCCTAATGGAAAGAGCATAGGCCTGAGTCAGAGAGGTTGGTTCCACTCCCACCCTGCCACTTCTCTGCTGTGTGACCTTGGACAAGTCTTTCAATTTCTCTGTGCCTCTCTTTCCTCATCTGTAAAATGGGGATTAAATTCTTCTTCCTCCTAACTAGACTGTGAGCCCCATGTGCAACAGGGACTGCGTACCATCTGATAACGTTGCATCTACCTCAGTGCTTAGAAGAGTGATTGGCACATAATAAATGCTTAATAAAAACCATTACTATTATTATTCTACTGTCATTATTCCTTTCTAACCATCAGATAATTACCAATTTGGCTTGAGTGGGGGAGAGTAACCGAATCAGCCAGTGCTGTGGGAAATGGACTTTGATGCCGGATGCTGTGAGGCCATGGGTATATTCTTTTGCCCCACAACTTCCCCACACCTGCTTTCCATATTCCTGGGTCAGCTTCTCATGTTACATCTGCCGAGTCTCTCCCCACTTTCAGAATTTGTTTTCAGTGGGACAGCTGGTCAGACATAGTCTAAAAGGAAGGAATTTCCCCACTCCAATACACTTGTCAAACAAAAGCTACCTGTGAAGAGACAGAAGAAGGAAAGAAGAGGGAGAAAAAGAAAGAGTACAGACAAGGTTAGGAAGGATGGAAGGGTGGAATGAAGTGGACTGGAAAGAGCGAGTAGGAGAGAGAGTCAGAGGGCCAGGGTTGAAGACACAGGTTGAGACAGAAAAAGAGAGGTTGGTCCCTTTGCATTTCCTTATCCATATAAAAATCCAAAAAGGAAGAATGTATCCATTGGGTTGGTGAATAAATTATTGACCTAGGGAGGTCTTCGAAAAGCTAACTGGAACTTTGCCCCTGTCTTGAGGAGAGCTCCTTCTAAATAAGCGGGGCAAATGTTCCAGGAAGTTCTTTCGGAAATCTAACCCTACTCCCTCCTGTTGCTGTACAAGTCCGGTTCTTCTGGGTCTGTTAATTATACAGGAAGCTTACCTTTGCTCCTTTGAACTTTGAGACCAGAATGCCTTTCAGGGTGGCTGACCCAAAGATAAGATACAGTTGTCAGAGTTAAGAAGGGGAATGTTCGGGGGGCAACTGGGGAGCCCCACGGGTTACTGGAAAGAGCAGGAGTCTGGGAGTCAGAGGACCTGGGTTCTAATTTGAGCTCTGCCAATGGCTTTGGAGTATGACCTTGGACAAGTCCCTTAACTTCCCTGTGCCTCAGTTTCAACCGTAAAATGCCGATAAATTCTACTTCTTCCTACTTAGATTGCGAGTCCCATGTGGGACAGGGACTGTGTCCAAACTGATAAACGTGTATCTACTCCAGTAATTGACATAAACTCAGCACTTAACAAACACCTTACAAAAAGATAAAGATTTAAATCATCTTCTTGGGTCAAAATCTTTGGCCAAATGATGTCAGGAGCTGGGAAGGAAACTGAGCTCCAATGTTGTGGTTCTGATTATGAGAGCTTCGGTTTAAAAATAGGTGATCTGAAATAAGCACGGGAACACCACTCAAACAGAACAGAAATAGAGAGTGGTAATTGATCTAATGCAACTTTTGCCTCAGAGAACATCGTTATTTGTGAAATTATGTCAGTGATGGTGTTGCCAAGTCAGCCAGCGTTTGCAGGATGTGATTTCTAATTTTAGGGAACTGCCTATTTGTGTCTCGGTGTGGTAGTTGCTATATGATTCAGTGGATGCTGGCCAACCTTCCCAAAGAGGATGTTCGAGTGGGAAATTTTGAAATCTGAGGTGGTTGAATGATTCACAGAGCTTCACAGAGGAAAAAGCCAGCCCAGCAGTGTTTTCATGGTTACTTTGGCCTATCAGAAAATTCAGGTTCGGCACCTAGCATTCTGCGTGAAGTATTCCATAATGTTTCATGTCTGACAGACACTGACTCTCCCTCACTTCAAAGCCTTATTGAGGGCACGTCTCCTCCAAGAGGCCTTCCCTCACTAAGCCCTCCTTTCCTCTTCTCCCACCGCCTCCTGCATTGTTGCCCTGACTTGCTCCCTTTAGTCACAGCCCCGTAGCACTTATATACATATCTGTAATTTATTTATTTATATTAATGCCAGTCTCCTCCTCTAGATTGTAAGCCATTGTGAGCAGAGATCATATCTGCTTATTGTTGTTTGGTACTCTCTCAAGTGCTTAGTAAAGTCCTCTGCACACAATCAGTGCTCAATTGACTGACCGGACTGACTGAATGACTCTTGCGATTCAAAACTTAACCGTTATATTGACTGGCACCTCTCTTTCATGAGACGTTTAGTACAGGGGATTTTCTTCATTGTCCGTGTGTGAGGTCATGTACCGGAATTAATATTTCCTGCTTGTGGATTAGGAAAACTAAAACCCAGGAAGGTCACGTGATCTGTTCAGGGAGTGGGTGGGAATGCTGGGGTTCAAGCCCAGATTTTCTGACACCCCCAAGGGCCAAATCCCTCCTCAAAGTGGCCCTTCATGCTTTCATCAAATCTGTGTTCAGAGATCAATCAATCGATCAGTGGTATTTATTGAGTGATTACTGTGTGCAGAGCACCGTACTAAGTGAGAGAGAGTACAATAAAATAAAGATGACAAAGAGATTGGTCCGGGCATTTTCCCTGGCATTTTTTTTAAAGACATTCATTCACTTGACACCAAACAGTCACACATTTAAAAGACCTGTTATGTTTCTGGGTTACCTTTTTTCTTTTGCAAACCAGAGGAGAGCAGTCTTTAAGGTCATTACATGCACTGCAATGATGAATCAAAGGATGAGAACATTTTCTCATCCAAGAAGCCTCTTTGGTCTTCCAAACTGTCTCCTGCATGCCTGGCAGATCCTGATCTAGAGCTTAAAAAGACAATTTAATGCAAACTGGGGAAAGAGGATGCTTTCCAAAATTTAGCTTTCCTGTGTTATCAAAGAAATCCTTTGTTGTCGTATTTGTCTCCATGATATCTGAAATTGCAGCTTGCATACTCAACTCCCTACTCCAGCTAACAAGAATTATGTACTGTATTCTAATTACCTCGTTGAAATATATGCAACTGTGTCTCAATAGACTAGTTATACCTTCTCTGTAATTTATGACAAGGGCCAAAATAAATCCCCGGACATGGATTTTCTATAAAATCCTTCCTTATGAAATTTTGTTGCTTTGGAAAATGAAAAAGAAAAAGGAAGAAGAAAGCAAGCTACATATGGATAAATCTCTATGAATACTATTTCCATTCATCATATTTACTGTCAAGACAGAGATTTTCTTTGGGTGGAATAGAATGAATCACAGGACATTAGTACTCAAGGGAGGCATTTTAATCATTTCTTTTTTACCTAGCCAGGACGGGAGGGCTAGGCTAGACACCAGAAAGCATTTTCTAGGTTGCATTGGGTTCAACATGGATTATCAAGGAAGGGTGGGAAATCACTTCACCGAAGACCTGAGCTCCTCCAGGGCAGGAATCGGGTCTACCAACTCTGTTATACCGTATCCCTCCCCAGACGCTTAATACACTGCCCACAGTAAGCACCCAATAAATAGCGTTGACTGATTGATGGATAGGAGAGACACTTCTATTTGGGCTGGTTTCAATTTGGTTTTGCCTGGAGACAGAAGAAGGGTCTAGATGACCTGACAAAGACCACTGTATCTCAAGGGTTCCATGACTTGAAAAAATGTGTGTTATGCAGGAATCACTAGCAGTGCAAATGTATTTACTGAAGTACTTCTAGAAGCGAGTGTGAGATTTCAAACAGGGCTTATGGTTTACAGCTGTTACACAAGCAGAATGCAACGCAAGGAAGGCTACGCTTAGTTATGGTTTTATTCACTGGGGTTTATTTTCATCACAGACTTCTATATATCGTTTGAAACAAATTTTGTCCTCCTTAATGCCGTGTCTAAGAGGAAATATGCAAAAGACAATTTTACTGTCAAATGCCTTATTTATTCTGTGTTTGTGGTTAACGTTAATCGGGGAATCGTTAAAGCATCCCTGTAAATATGTATATTTGAATGCTGTCTTAGAAATTACCCTGTATTTTAAAACTTTGCTTGTCTTCGACATCTACCGTCCAAAAAAAAAATCTCCCTAAGTGCTTGAATATTACTGGGAGAAAAGTACATTTTTTCAACTCTGCCATTTTATAAGTGGGCTGGGTGGGCATTGGACACATCACGTTTAGACTGTAAGCCACGTTTAGACTGTAAGCCCGTCAATGGGCTGGGACTGTCTCTATCTGTTGCCGATCTGTACATTCTAAGAGCTTAGTACAGTGCTCTGCATATAGTAAGCGCTCAATAAATACTATTGAATGAATGAATCACGTAGATTTCAATCAAAGCCTTTCTTCAACAAAATTCGGCAGCTACTGAAATCTAAGTCAATTTATGGAGTGGGTTGAATACAGAGAGGGGTAGTAGAAATCTGTCATTAAGGTACATTGCTTCCAAAGCTTCCCCCCGCTCCCCTTCAACCGGGGAACTCATTATAAATATTTATAAACTGTTTATTGCCTTCTCTCTGCCTCTCGCTTGCTGATCCAGCCTGCCCAGCCCCCTTGGAGTCCTCAGCGATCCAAATTAATAACAATTTTGGTATTTGTTAAGCGCTTACTATGTGCCAGGCACTGTACTAAGCACTGGGGTGGATACAAGCAAATGGGGTTGGTCACAGTCCCTGTGCCACGTGGGGCTCACAGTCTCAATTCCCATGTTACAGATGAGGTAACTGAGGCACAGAGAAGTGAAGTGACTTGCCCAAAGCCACAGAGCAGACAAGTGGCAGAGTCGGGACTAGAACCCATGACCGTCTGACTTCCAGGCCTGTGCGCTATCCACTAGATCATGTCGCTTCCAATGCAACAAGCTCAGAGAAACAGACGCCGAGGGTCAGGTCCCCTGAAAGGGGCAGAGTCTCCTCTCGGGGGCTCAGCATCGGGGCTTTGGCTCAGCGGCCGTGACTGGAGATCACCTAGACACCCCAGGGTCAGCCTGGCAAAGAGGGCACCCATTCTGGACGATTAGAACCTCCAAGGATAAAATTAAATTCCTCCTTCACAAAAACATGCACACCCATGCCCATTTATAATTGGATCTTGGAAAGGAAAACCACCAACCGCCCAGTACACAGTCATAGAATTCAAGCCCTGGAGGGGCTGATAATTTACTAATATAAAGCTCATTAGGAAAGGATGCGGCATGGCCTAGGGGAGACGGCGGGTATCTGGGAGCCGGGAGATCCAGGTTCTAGTCCCACCTCCTCCACTGGCTTGCTGAGTGACTCTGGATAAGTCACTTAGCCTTTCTGAGCCTCAGTTTCCCTACTTGTATAAACTTTGTGAGCCTCAGTGTCTTCATTTGTACAATGGGGATAAGATACCTGCCTCTCCCTACTTCTTAGATTTGGGACAGGGACTGAGTCTGATCTGATTGACTTGGATCTTAACCCAGTGTTTAGCCCCTAGTGAGCGCTTAATAAAGGATCAATCAATAGTATCTACTGAGTACTTAAGAATGTGCAGGGCACTGTACTAAGCACTTGGGAGAATACTACACAATAGAAGGGGTAGACAAGTTCCCTACCTACAACCAGCTTACAGACTAGATGACGACTATAATTAGAAAGAGCCCTTAGCCTTCCTCAGCAACCTGCTACAGGGTTTAATCTCACGAAAGTCTACCAAACAAACTCTCTTTAGCCTGGTCAGCCCCTTCTAGTTTTTTTGAGTTCTCTTCCTTTTTTTCTTTCCGAGACGTGTTAAGCACTTACTATGGGCCAGGCACTTGTGATAAGCTCTGGGGGTAGAAAACAAGATATCAGGTTGGACACAATCCATGCGTCACATGGGGCTTCCAGTCTAAATCTCCATTTAACAGATGAGATAAACTAAGGCACAGAAAAGTTAAGTGACTTGCTCAAGGTCACACAGCAGACAAAGTGGCTTCCTGGAGTTGCTCTGCCAGGGATGTCTCTCATTCATTCATTCATTCCATAGCATTTATTGAGCGCTTACTATGTGCAGAGCACTGGACTAAGCGCTTGGAATGAACAAGTCGGCAACAGATAGAGACGGTCCCTGCCGTGTGACGGGCTCACGGTCTAATCGGGGGAGACGGACAGACGAGAACAATGGCAATAAATAGAGGCAAGGGGAAGAGCATCTCGTAAAAACAATGGCAACTAAATAGAATCGAGGCGATGTACATTTCATTAACAAAATAAATAGGGTAATGGAAATATATACAGTTGAGCGGACGAGTACGGTGCTGAGGGGATGGGAAGGGAGAGGGGGAGGAGCGGAGGGAAATGGGGGTAAAATCTAATCTTCGGGGACTGGTAGTCTGGTGCGTTCCTAAGAGGCAGGGAATTTGGCACTAGTTAATTCTGTTCTTCGTAAGCATCTAATAACAGTGAACTGCTCCAAGTGGATGCTCAGAAGACACCACTACTACTGACGAAACAGGGGCAGGTTCTCCTCCTAATAATTATAATAATAATTATGGTATTTGTCAAGTGCTTACTATTTGCCAAACACGCTTCGAAGTGCCGTAGTAGATATACGTCCAACACAGTCCCTGTCCCTCCTGGGGCTCACGCTCTTAATCCCCATTTTACAGATGAGGTAACTGAGGCACAGAGAAGTGACTCGCCCAAAGACACACAACAGACAAGAGGTGGAGCCGGGATTAGAACCCATGTCCTCTGACACCCAACCCCGTGCTCTTGCCATTAGGCCATGCTCCTTCCCTCATGGGTTAACATTCAGCTGTTCTTAGGCACAATGCGTAGGCACCGTGCCTAATGGCATTCATATTGCGCTATTACTGTTTCCTGTGTAGGATGTTCTTTATTTGGGAACTGTAGCTGAAAACTGACTATACATCTTGAAAAACCCCAAAGTCCAGCTGGCTGCAGCCACAGTGGAACCTTACTTTGCGGGGCTGCCCCACAAACCTCTGACCCAGGGGTGTCATTCCCCAGCCTCCCATTCCCCTTAACCTTTCCAGAAGCATGTTCCTCTCTTTTTTATGGCATTTGTTAAGTGTTTACTATGTTCCAGACACTGTCCCAAGCACTGGGGTAGATACGAGATGTCAGGTCAGGTCCCACCTGGAGCTCACCATCTTAATTCCCGTTTTGCCGCTGAGGAAACTGAGATACAGAGAAGTTCATGGACTTGGCCAAGGTCACACAGCGAGCAAGTGGCGGAGCGGGAATTAGAACCCAAGTCTTCCAATTTCCAGGCCCGTGCTCTTTCTACTAGGCCATGCTGCTTCCCTTGCACTCCCCTCAGCTTTTCCAGATGTATTTTCCTCTCTTGGAGAGAGGGCTTGATTCCAGATATAGAAATGGAGTTTCTATTCCCCCTTTAAGAAGCAAATCCTTAGCCTGCAGGGAGGGAGGGGAGACCAACAGACCAAAAGACCTTTGTAGAGTATAGTGCCTGAGAAGGGCTCAATTTAATAAAAGTTTCACATAATCAGTCTCATTAAGCCTTTGAAATGGGAAACCCCACAATTGCCTAATAGGATGAAAACCTTTAGTTTACTGTCCCGAAGTAATGCATGGCAAAAACTAACCCTCTAAAGTCATCAACTTGGGGTACAATCTGAAAGAGGGGCATAACAGCGTGGCTCAGTGGAAAGAGCCCGGGCTTGGGAGTCAGAGTTCATGGGTTCGAATCCCGGCTCTGCCACTCGGCAGCTGTGTGAGTGTGGGCAAGTCACTTAACTTCTCTGTGCCTCAGTTCCCTCATCTGTAAAATGGGGATTAACGGTGAGCCTCGCGTGGGACAACCTGATTACCCTGTATCTACCCCAGCACTTAGAACAGTGCTCTGCACATAGTAAGTGCTTAACACATACCAACATTATTAACATTATTATAACACTGTGGATTCTGGTTCCAGTTCCTCTGGTGACTCCAGTAAGGCTTTGGTCTAGTCATCGATCTCTGCCATTTCCTTGGCCTCTGCCCTCCTGGTTCACAGGGTTGTTTCAAGACAAATGGAGAGAAAAGATGAGAATACAGTCTTCTGGGCTCTTTGGAAGAAAGAAACTTCAGAAATCCCAAGTGGTGTTATTTCTAAAAACAGCATCAAGGGGGATCAGATGGCAAAGAGAGACGTGCCAGGTTATCATCTCCCCAAGTTCCCAAGTCTGAAAAATAATTCTGCTTTCCAGGCTGCGTGAGCCGTGAAATTAGAGTCTTGCACGGCCTTCCCTCAGCCCCGCTCACCTGAGAAGAGCCCCAGAACCATGGCATCTGCACCTGACTCTCACCATGCCAAACCAGCAGAGGGTTTTTCTGTGGTATTTGTTAGGTGTTTACTAAGTGCCAGGCACCGTACTAAGCACTGGGGTGGATATAAACTAATCTAGTTGCAGAAAGTCCCCGTCCCACATGGGGCTCACAGTCTTAACCCTCATTTTACAGAAGAGACGACTGAAGCCCAGAGAAGTTGTGACTTGCCCAAGGTCACACACCAGACACTTGGTGGAGCTGGGATTAGAACTCACTCATATATGACCCTTTAATACAAGAATGGTCATCCCAGTGGGTTACAGGCACACACGGATCCAGGAGTCTACTTGAACAACATCCCCTCTATGACGAGCCATTCATTCATTCCTTCCTTCAGTCACATTTATTGAGCACTTACTATGTGCATCTCAGTGTACACAGAGTTTGGGAGAGTACAACGAACAGACACATTCCCTGCCCACGCTGAGCTTACAGTCTAGAGGGGGGATGGCAAACATCAATAGAAGTAAATTAGAGATATGTACGTAAGTGCTGCCGAGCTGGGACCGGGGAAGAGCAAAGGGAACGAGTCAGGGTGACGCAGAAGGGAGTGGGAGAAGAGGAAAGGAAGGGCTTAGTCTGGGAAGACGTCTTAGAGGAGGAGTGCCCCCCACCCCCAATAAGGTTCTGAAGCGGGGGGGGAGAGTTTGTGGGATCTGAGGAGGGAGGGCACTGGGCATTCATGTGTGGAGGTATCCCTGCCGTGCTACCCTTGGAGGTTCAGCCTCCTTCGCCTTCCCGCAGCCAGGACATCATCCAGGGTGGGGTACCTGGGGGCCAGTGGGTATCTGGCCCAACTCCGGCTGCGTTTGGCTTTGTACCTGCCACTTGGCAGCTGTGTGACTGTGGGCAAGTCACTTAACTTCTCTGGGTCTCATCTGTAAAATGGGGATGGAAACTGTGAGCCTCATGTGGGATAGGCTGATGACCCTGTATCTCCCCCAGCGCTTAGAACAGTGCTCTGCACATAGTAAGCGCTTAACAAATACCAACATTATCACTGCCGGCCCGAACCAGCCCCGAACAGGTGGGGCCCACGTGATGCAGTGACTGGGCCCAGATTCTCGAGGGTCTACATGGGGGTTAGAGGAAACAGTAATAATAATAATGATAATGTTGGTATTTGTTAAGCACTTACTGTGGGCGGAGCACTGTTCTAAACGTTGGGGTAGATACAGGGTAATCAGGTTGTCCCACTTGAGGCTCACAGTCTTCATCCCCATTTTACAGATGAGGTCACTGAGGCACAGAGAAGTGAAGTGACTTGCCCACACTCACACAGCTGCCAAGTGGCAGAGCCGGGATTCGAACCCATGACCTCTGACTCCCAAGCCCGGGCTCTTTCCATTGAGCCACGCTGCTTCTCTCTGTGGCCCAGTGGATAGAGCACGGGCCTGGGAGTCAGATAGACCTAGGTTCTAATCTTGGCTCTACCACATCTGCTGGGTGACCTTGGGCAAGCCACTTCACTTCTCTGGACCTCAGTTACCTCACTGGGGGATGAGAGTGTGAGCCCCTTGTGGGACAGGGACTGTGTCCAACCTGATTAACTCGTATTATCCCCAGTGCTTAGAACAGTGGTTGGCAAACACTTACCATAATAATTATAATAATGATAACAATAGTAATTATTATCACCCTTATAACATTTATAATAATAATTATTATTATCATTTCCAGAGGTGGAGGGGGTGGTCCGGCCTGTGGAGGCTGGGTGAGAGGGGAGGTTAGCACATCACCCCAGTCTGATAGGTGACAACAGCAACAGCCCTTGTCCTCCTGAGCCGTGTGGGCTGTGGACAAGGCTAGTCCCCACAGTTGCTGAAATAGTATCAGAAATAACTGGTCTGTCAGGAGAAACACAGTTTACTAATTGCCGGGTATAAGGGACGCTTGATGTCCTATCCTAAGGGCCCCGAGGGTAAACGCGACAAGACTCATCCAGGTGAAAGGCTCTTTCCCCCATGCCCCAGATGCCAAAATTGGACTGTCCATGGAATTTGTGATTAATTCAACTTAGTCTCCCGGAAATACTTATTTGATTTCCAGCTATGACCCACAGTTAGGAAGCGAATTGACATTCTGCTACTTTTACTTCAATATACTTTAGTCATATGAAGCGGCGAGGCCCAGCGAATAGAGCATGGACCTGGACTTGGTTTATAATCCTAATTCCACCACCTTTCTGCTGTGTGACCTTGGGCAGTCACTTAACTTCTCTAGGCCTCAGTTACCTCACCCGCGAAATGGGGTTAAGGCTGCGAGTCCCATGTAGGACAACCTGATATCCACCTCAGAGCCTGGAACAGTGCCTGACACATAGTAAGCGCTTAACAGATACCAAAAGGGTGGGAATGAAGTGAGGTGCTTTAGAGGGGATGGTAGGGAAGCAAAAAATAAGGACTATCTTTGGCAATCTGAGGTAAAAGTTCAGCCGTTTGAGCCAAGCCTCTGCCTCATTAGCATGCGGCTATAAGTACCAGCTGCTATCCAAGTAACAGTCTCAATAAATCAAGATCTCATTTGCTAGAGAACCGTGGGCTCTCACCTAGAAAAAAATCCCACTGGTTTACAGCAGGTTGTCAATCCCGGGTTTTCCTGCCCGGTTGTGCTGCAGACCCAGGAGAGATGTCTAAAGGGCACACAGCTAGTGGGGGAGAGGGAAGAGTTCAATCACGCTGCACGCTGGCTCCGGAAACGGCCAAGCCAGTAGCCACCGTCCATGGTTCACTCCAGGGGGAGACAGGCAGCTGGGCAACGGCAGTGGAGAAGGAGAAACAAATGGGAAGAGCGGCCTTTTTTCCACAGGCAATAGAAAAAGCTGGCCTGGGCCTGATCCAGATGAAGCAGTGGCATTTAGTGAGTGCTTTCTAATAATGTTGGTATTTGTTAAGCGCTTACTATGTGCAGAGCACTGTTCTAAGCGCTGGGGGAGATACAGGGGAATCAGGTCGTCCCACGTGAGGCTCACAGTTAATCCCCATTTTCCAGATGAGGTAACTGAGGCCCAGAGAAGTGAAGTGACTCGCCCACAGTCACACAGCTGACAAGTGGCAGTGCTGGGAGTCGAACTCACGACCTCTGACTCCGAAGCCCAGGCTCTTTCCACTGAGCCACGCTGCTTTCTGTGCACTGAACATTGTACTAAATGCTTGGGAGGGTACAAGTTGGCAGACATGATCTCTTCTCCAAAGGACTTTACAATCTAGTGAGCGTGAAGTCCAATGTTACTGAATAGACACAGAAATTCATTGTAAAAGCCAATTATTTCTCATCCCCGGTTACCCTGCTAGTATTCTGACCACCTTTCATTCATACTCTGGTCAGATTTTAAGCTCTTTTACATCTGGGTCTTCGTTTTCTATTATAGTCTTCCATGTGGCTGGTGTAGTGCTCAGCACACAGTTAGAAGCGCAGCAAATGCTACTGAGGGTTAAAAACCAAGTTGGGGAATATCCAGTCATCAAATGTCTCACCCCCATATTGTCAGCTCTATTATCCCCTACCAGAGACAGCGAATGATCGACTCACCGATCCACTGCAAAATAAGGGACTAGGCACAGTGTGTGTGCTGCAAGCTGACTAAATGTGTACCAAAGTATCCACATTCTAAAATTCTACACCCACCTCCTTCTCCAAGTTTCGAGTGAATAAAAATAGCATACAAATTCCAAAAGTTTTTGAATTGGCCAACAAGCAATGTGCGTGACCACTTTGGGCAGATTCTGCAATTGAACCATCCCAGCTGTCCACACACACACACACATATTACCCCCCCATTTGATTATTTCAAATTTGACAGTGCCCACCAGAATATCTTTCCTCTTCCCAAAGGGTGGCCGGTCATCTAATTTTACAATGGACAGCCTCATCTTCAGCTATCTCTCTTCCCTGGTTTTGACAAGTGTACCGAATACCTTTACGTTATTTTTTATTTTATTTTCTGAACCAAGTATCCCTCGGTCTCAGTTTCTGCCACCGGCTTCTGTGGCTCAGATGAAACCGCAAATTGGCATACTTCCACAAAATGGTGTGCTATTGCATACCAAGCATGACTTCACAAGCAACTCCTTGTCCGGGCTTCATAAAGACTGTTAGAAGCCACCCCATCCTCTTGCTGTGTGACCCTGCCCGTGTCTGCTAATTCTGTGTACTCTCCCAAGCGCCTAACGCAGGGGTCTGTTCAGGGTGGGTGCCGAACAAATATTATTAATAGTAATTGTGGTATTTGTTATGTGCTTACTATGTGCCAAGCACTGTAATGAGCAATGAAAGGCAGTGGCACCTAATGGAAAAAGCACAGGCCTGGGAGCCGGAGGGCCTGGGTTCTAACCCTGGCTCTGCCACTTGTCTGCAATGTGAGCATGGGTAAGTTACTTAACTTCTCTGTGCCTCAGTTACCTCATCTGTAAAATGGAGATTAAGATGGTGAGCCACATGTGACCGCATGGACTGTGTCCAACTTGATTATCTTGTATCTATCTCAGGGCTTAGTACAGTGTCTGGCACCTACTAAGTGCTTAATAAATACCATTTAAAAAAAGATAGATACAAGATAATCAGGTTAGACGGTCCTTGTCCCAGGTGAGGCTCACAATCTGAATGATTGAAGTCACTTAACTTCTCTCAGCCTCAGTTTCCTCATCTGTAAAATGAAGATAAAATATCTATTCTCCTTCCCTACTTGCTTGTGAGTTCATATGGGAAAAAGACTGTGGCCGATCTGGTTATCGTGTATGTCAGCCAGCGCTTAGCATATAGCAAGCATTTGGGTGTCTGAAGTGTTTTTATTCACATGGTCCACTAAGCCTGTGTCCAGTGTCTTTCATACATTTCAATATTTCTAAACTTTTGCAGTGAGATCTGCCCGACCCAAGGAATACCCGGACATGCTCCAGCCCACAAAGCACAGACTCCCTGTCCGGACACCGTGTGAAGGTACAATTATTTGTCTGTCACTTTGTGGCGGAGATGTTTTCGTTTAGATGGAAGAACTGCTCCTAGCCCCAGTGTGGGGTTGTTGGTTAGGTGGGAAGCTGTTCTACAACCACTATTTTTGTTCTAAAGAGAAAAAAAACACCCCCACGAAAGTCATGAACTGGTTCGGGAGCCCTAAGGACATTTGGAACTTCTGCCTCTGAGCCAGCCAGCCGCTTAGCGCACCCTCCTCACGTTCCCTCATTTTGTCCTCGTCAGCCGTTTTCCATCCCACCTCTCCAGTGCAGGGGACTCATTTTTCCTCCATGGATATTCCACTCAGACTAGTGCCACCACTGTTCACCTAGAGAAAGAAACCAGTGTACAGGAATCCATCCCTCTGGGGTTCAGCCCTTCAGCCTAGTAGTATTGATGACATTTATTAAGCCCCAGAAATGCGCGAAGGTTCGCATCAAGTGCCCACAAGAAATTAAGGTTATAGGTTCAGATAGAGTCCCTGGCCCATAGGATGATCACTAACTAAAATAGGGAGGGAGTGAAGGAGAGACACATATGGAAGGAGAGGAAATTCAGTACCAGCAGCATTAAGAGTAGTTGGACATTACTGCAGGAAGAGGCAGTGTGGTCTAGTGGAAAGAGTCTGGGTCTGGGAGTTAGATGACCTCAGCCCCAATCCTGGCTTCACCACTTGACTGGTGTATGACCTTGAGCAAGTCGCTTCACTCCTCTGTGTCTCAGTTTCCTCATCTGTAAAATGGGAATTCAACACCTCCCTTCTCCTGAGACTGTGAGCCCCTGGGGGGACCAGGGACTTCCCGACCTGATAACTTCTAATCTATCCTGAGGTTTAGTACGGTGCCTGGCACAGAGGAAGCATTTAATAGTAGTACTCGACCTTCCCACAATTCTTCTGCCTGTCCTCCACTCCTGCTGGGGGATGGAGGGTCTTCTCCCCGCAACCATGGTCAGGGAGGAAGGGGGCTATTCTACTCACCAGGCTGCCCCTCTAAAAACCCCAGGACCCCATGGACTTGCAAGTGCTCTGGGAAAAGAGCTCCCTGTTTAACTCATATTTCTTCACCCCCTAGGGTTGCGTCTGAACTTGGGAGTCACTCACAAACTACTGTACTCATCACTGAATTAACTAATGAATTGACGTGGTATTTGTTAAGGACTCACTGTGTACCAAGCACTGTACCAAGCACTAGGGTGCACACAAGCAAATCAAGTTGGACACAGTCCCTGTTCCACATGGGGGTCACAGTCTTCATCCTCATTTTCCAGATGAGGTAACGGAGGCACAGAGAAGTAAAGTGTCTTGTCCAATGCTTCCCAGCAGGCAAGAGGTGAAGTCAGGATTAGAAAGCAGGTCCTTCTGTCTCCCGGGCCCGGGATCCATCCACTAAACAATGCTACTTACCACCCGTAGCACCTGCGTACATATCTTTAAACTCTGTGGCTTCCCCCATACCTTTGATTTATGTTAGTGTCCATCAGCCTCTCTAAATTGTAAGCCCCTCAAGGGCAGGGATTCTGACTACGCGGCCTATTGTACTCTCCCAAGTGCTTACTACGGGCTCTGCACAGAGTAAGTGCTCCACTGATTGAGAGCTGTCCTGATGAGGCCCACGTTTCATGCTAAGTTAGTTTCTCACAGGCTGTCTTTCCCCATGACACTGTCAGCCTTGCATTTCCCCCAGCCCCAGCTCTCAGAAATTCTCACAGTTTCCACTGGAGGCAAGTGTCAGGTCAGACATTATGTAGAAAATGTCTCGGCAACCCACACAATCCTAAACATGCCCAGCAAGGATGGAAAGAATGGATCACACACATCAATGCTGGTTCAACAAGACAAGGGGCCAAATATCTGACACATAGCAGGGAAACCATGGAAAGCAGCAAAGAGGAGGAAATGACTGAATCTGATATTGTCACCCAGTCATCCATTCAATGGCCTTCCATGCTTGCCTTCATGTCTAGGATGGGAAACAAAAATAAAGATTTGGGACCTCACGGAATTTAACTAATGCAGTATTATAAAGCCGCTGATAAGAAGGGTTATTTGGTGCAAATATTTGATAGGCCAGTGGTATGTCTACAAGGTCAAACTGGGCCTACAAGAAAAATGAGAATGATTTATTACGTATTTGCCTGTGATAAGAAGTCCTTCACAACTGCCAGCCTCTTACACATCCATGTCAACGATTTCATAGACAATGAGACAGTAAGGATACGTTTGTACATTATAATTTTTTGAGGGATGAATGTTAATTAGCAATGACTTTCATTGTCCTTGTTTATGGATTGTCATCTCTCAGGCGGAGCGGAAGGTTTGGAAACACCAACAGGAGAGACGTTAAAAGGACAAAGGAGCTGGCAAGCTTCACAGATGAAATGAGAAACGCAATCAGAATTGATCTCCTAATTGCCAGAGAAGCAGTGTGGCCCAGTGGCTAGATCATGGGCCTGGAAGTCAGGAGGACCTGGGTTCTAATCCTGACTCTTCCACTTGTCTGCTGTGTGACCTCAGGCAAGTCACTTCACTTCTCTGTGCCTCAGATAGCTCATCTGTTAAATGGGGATTAAGGTTGTGAACACCATGTGGGACAGGGACCACGGGCCATCTGACTAGCTTGTATGTTCCCCAGCACTTAGTACAGTGTCTGGCACATAATAAGCGCTGAACAAACACCATAAAAACAAACAAAAAAGCTTTCTGCTTTTGACAGCAGCTTCCATATGTGTTGCCACAGGACTCTGGTTTAGGTATCCACTTTTAATTTCATTTAACCAGATTTTAATAGTTGGCAGGAGAGCAGCTGATGCTCATATTCCAAAGCTCTCCAGGAAGATGGGATGAGAAAGATTAGCTAGAAAGTACACAGTTCAGCTGCCCAGCTATAAAATGTGTTTACCTTATGCCACTGTGGCTCATTACATACTATAGGTCTAGTAGATGACTAGCTAGTCTTTTCAAAATAATAGTATGTCTTTTCCAGATTATGGAAAAATATAAATGGCAATTATTTATGGCTTAAAGGAAGCAGTTTAGCTCTCACACACAAGCCCTTTTTAAAGATGCGATTAGGAAAGAAATGAAATGATTTGAAATGGAACAAATATTCGTCTCCAAATCGCTTTAATGCCTAAAATTAGCTGACCAACTAGATATCAATTTGTTGAGGACAGGGCTAATGTCTACCAATTCTATAGTGTACTCTCCCAAGCATTGAGTACAGTGCTCTGCACAAATTAAGCATTCAATAAACACCGTTGATTTATTCCCATAAAACCCATGTATAGAAGCATAGTGATCTAACCAAACAATGGAGTTTTAAACTCTCAGCAGCTGTGAACCTGTACATCTTTTGAATTTTTCTCATGTGAAACCCTCAAAGCCTTCAACAATTTTCTACTGGCCTAGGTCAACCTCCCTTGAGCCCTCAAATAATTCTGGGGGGAAGCCACTGCCCAAGATGCTACCGATTCTGCTTCGAATGACCCCTTGTATTGTACCTTCCACATCGCGGTTCCCTCCATTAGTGGGGATAATTGAGTGTGGACTATATTGTAAATTGGTTTCATGGAAGTGTCAGGCCAGAACGATAAAATGGTTCTTCCATAAAAAAACAACCTGGAGGAGTGATGCATTGCAGCTTTAACTGTGAGTGAGTGACCATCTCTCAGGGTTGTTCTCATCTCTTTTTCTTGGCTTTTAGTTAGCTTTGCTCTGACACCACCGACAGAGAACAGCAAGTCCTAGACTCTGCTCTATTTGAGTCCAAACAATCCGTTTGCAGCAATAGCCTGGGAGCTGGAATATTTTTTTTAAATAATACGCTTGCAAGCCAAGCCTCCAAGTCCAAAGTGAAAGGATTGGTGAGGTAATTATCTAGATGATTTAGGCAAAACACTCCTTTGGCTTATTTGGTCTAGATGAATGGTTATTAGTGGTTCTATTGGAGCTATCTGGTATTAAGGAAACCGTAATTAATTCAACCATTCAATCGTCTTTATTGAACGCTTACTGTGTGCAGAGCACTGTACTAAGCGCTTGGGAAAATACAACAATAAACAGACACATTCCCTATCCACCAGGAGCTTACCGTCTAGAGACTGTAATAAAGGAGCCCGTTGTCTGGACTCACAAATACACACATTCATCCATCTAGGCAGATGGAGATGAATTGATATGTGCATTTTTAAAAAGTCCTCACTCAAGGTTCCTATTTTCCTTGTGTTATTTGGTTAAGAGTCAAACACTCTTCAAAGCCCCGGGGTAGACATAGATAATCAGATCTGACAAGGTCCCTGCCCTAACGTGGGGCTCACAGCTTCAGTAGGAGGGAGAAAACAGGTATTGTAACCCCATGTTACAGTTGAGGATACTAAGGTCCAGAGAAGTGAAGCGACTTGCCCAAGGTCAAACAGCAGGAAAATGGCAGAGCCATAACTAGAACCCAGGTCCTCTGACAACCGGCCCTGTGCTCTTTCCCTCGGGTCCCATTACTCTTAGATTGCACCGTTGTGTTGCAAGAAGAAATACAATATTGGATACTACTCGCTTTGGATTCAGTCAGAACCAGTCAGAATGGGCCAGGCCTCCCGGCGGCCCTGAGACTGGTCCTTGTCTCCCTAAACGGAAGGGAATCTTGCCCCAATACTCTTCCACCAGTCTATTAATCCATCAATCAAATTTACTGAGCGTTCACTGAATGCAGAGAACTACGCTAAGTGCTTGGGAGCGTACAATATAACAGAGTAGGTAGACACTTTTTTGACCAAAAGGAATTTACAGACTAGAGTTCAGCTTGTTCTCGGCTCAGGCTAGTACTGAAAATCATCAGCCGTGCTCTGGCTCCTGGATGCCCGTGGCCTTCTAAGGGGCTGTGACATGCAGATTTTACAGAGCAGCACTGTTTTATGTGTAGCTCAGACTATAGATGCCTGGGAGTCTTTGGCCTACAGATTTGGCCTAGAGAAGCGGCGTGGCTCAGTGGAAAGAGCACAGGCTTGGGAGTCAGAGGTCATGGGTTCGAATCCCGGCTCGGCCACTTGTCTGCTGCGTGACTGTGGGCAAGTCACTTGACTTCTCTGTGCCTAAGTTACCTCATCTGTATAATGGGGATTAACTGTGAGCCCCATGGGGGACAACCTGATTACCCTGTATCTACCCCAGCGCTTAGAACAGTGCTCTGCACGTAGTAAGCGCTTAACAAACACCAACATTATTTTTGCATTTGTTGCTCACAGTGATCGATACCACTTTCATCCCCCTCCGTCACTGTTGCAATCTTTCCCAAGGCTCAATCAATCAATGATATTTACTGAGTGCTGACTTTGCGCAGAGCCCTCTACTAAGGCTTGGGACAGCGTGATGATACAACGGAGTGTGTCGGGGTGATCCCTTCCCGTAAGGGGCTTACAGACTAGATGGGGAATCAGACATTAAAATAAATAACTGACGGATCTGTACCATAGAGAAGCAGCATGGTCTAGTGGGTAGAGCACAGCCTGGGAGTCATAAGGACCTGGATCCTAATCCCGACTCTGCCACTCGGTTGATGCGTGGCTTTTGGCAAGTCGCTTCACTCCTCTGTGCCTCAGTTACCACATCTGTAAAAAGGAGATTGAAACTGGGAGCCCCATGTGGGATAGGGACCTCGTCCAACCCGATTTGCTTGTATCCATCCCAGCACTTGGTACAGTGCCTGGAACATAATAAGTACTTCATCAATACCACAACTATTATTACTATTATTACTAGAGTACTATAGGAATGGGGCGAAAAATCAAAGTGCTTAAAGAGTTCAGTCCTAAGTGCATAGGCAACACAGAAGGTAAGGCACATGGAGAAAATGATGGTCAATTTACTCGTAATTTCTGAACCAAACATTGATCTGTCTGTGATCTGAAGTTCTGCTTCAGTGCCTCTGTAGTGGAAAGAGCAGAGTCTAGGGCCAGGGATTCTAGCCCCAATCCTGTCACTGGCCTTCTGGGAGACTATAGGCAAGTCACAATCTCACTGGGACTCAATTTCCCCATCTTTGTGCTTCCCACGAGAGTCAGGAACTGTATTCAATAATAATAATAATGTTGGTATTTGTTAAGCGCTTACTATGTGCCGAGCACTGTTCTAAGCGCTGGGGTCGATACGGGGTCATCGGGTCGTCCCACGTGAGGTTCACAGTTAATCCCCATTTTCCAGATGAGGTGACTGAGGCACAGAGAAGTTAAGTGACTTGCCCACAGTCACACAGCTACCAAGTGGCAGAGCCGGAATTCGAACTCATGACCTCGGACTCCCAAGCCCGTGCTCTTTCCACTGAGCCACGCTGCTTCTCTAATCTGATCATTTGGATCCTACCCCAGTTTACTATTTAGTAAACCATTAATAACTACCGCTATTGTGTGGTGAGGATGTTTATAAAGTGATTCCTGTGGGAGAAACATTAGGCTAAGATAGGCTGGGGGTAATTTCAAAATAAACAGATCGTAAGCTCCTCTCTAGACAGGAAATGTGTCTGCTTATTCTTATATTGTACTTTCCCAAGTGTTTAGTTCAGTGCTTTCCACACAGTAAGTGCTCAATAAATACAGATGACTGAACGAATGAATTAGGCCCGGTCCCTCTCCCACAAAGATTCATACTCTGAAAGGGAATAAGCATACTGAACAATAACAATGGAAATCCAAACAGCCATACATTACCAAAATAATGACCCCCAAAAGCACTGTAAAATAAATTAGTTAAAACCCAGTTCTTGCGGAGAGGAGTCCTTGCCCTCCTCCAAGCTCCGGGCATACGTTTTCTTTTGCTAATGGTATTATTATTTCCGCCCTATTTTTGGTTACTCCATTTCAGCTCACCCTGAGGTTAGCTGTTTGGGCACCCTCCTGTCAGTTATTTTCCTCACATGTCCTACCTGTTCAGTCCAGAGTTTCAAAAATGGGCAATTATCTCAATGGTTGGTGAGATGCTGACAGCTAGGAATCACAGAGGCGCATACTTTGTTCCTCTGTGTGTGCTTTTTTTCTTAGTACAGGAGGAACAGTCCTTTTAGGTTTCAAAGGAAAGGCTAATCAACCAATGGATGAATCAATCAATGGTATTTACTGAATGCTTATCGTGTGCAGAGAAATGTACTAAGCACTCAGGAGATTGCATTCATGCATTCGATTGTATTTATTGAGCGCTTACTGGGTGCAAAGCACTGCCCTAAATGCTTGGGAGAGTACAACATAATAAACCGACAGATTCCCTGCTCACAACAAGCTTACAGTAGAATCGGGCAACATGTTTCTTGCCCACAGGGGGATTACAGCTCAGAAGCGGAGACAAACATTAAAATAAATTACGAACCTCTACGGGAGTGCTGTGAGTCCGAGGGTGCTTAACGGGTACGGATCCAAGTATTTAAGTGTCACAGAAGAGAGACGGAGTAGAGAAAGTGAGGGCTTAGTTGGGGAAGGCCCCATGGAGGAGAGGCAATTTTAATAAGGCTTTGAAGGTGGGGAGAACGGTGGTCTGTCGGATATGAAGCAGGGAGGGAATTTCGGGCCAGAGAGAGGATGTGGCCAATGGATCCATGGTGAGGTAGATGGAATTGAGATACAATGAGAAACTTAGTATTAGAGGAGCAAAGTGTGCTGGGATGGTCTCTCAGCATATATCTGTAATTTATTTATTCATATTAATGTCTGTCTCTCCCTCTAGACTGTGAGCACATAATGGACAGGGATGTGTCTGTCATTATACTGTACTCTCCCAAGCGCTTAGTATAATGCTTTGCACGCAGTAGGTGCTCTATAAATATGATTGAATGAATGAAAGGATGAATGCTCTGGGGAGGTGAAGAAAGTAGGAAAGGCTTTGGCAGGATATGCAAAAGGCTGAGAACCACCCTCCTCGCCCAATTCTTTGGTTTTAATGCCGTTTGTTAAGTGCTTACTATGTGCCACACATTGTTCTAAGTGCCGGGGTAGATACAAGTTAATTAAGCTGGACACAGTCCCTATCCCACATAGGGCTCGCAGTCTGAGTAGGAGGGAGAACAGGTATCCCTCTTTTACACTTGAGGAAACTGAGGCACAGGGAAGTTAAGTGATTTGCCCAAGGTCACACAGCAGGCAATTGGCCGAGCTGGGATTAGAACCCAGGTCCTCTGACTCCCAGGCCTGTGCTCTTTCCACTAGGCTCTGCTCATTCTCTTCTGACCATTTGACAACTACACTTTCTTAGAATCAAACAGGACTAGTTGTGTAACTCAGACACTATACACATACACACTTACTAATTAATAACTGTTTTTTAAGGGAGAAATGGAATTCGGATCATAAATAAGCAAATCATCGTTACTTTAAATAAAACAACAACAACAAAAAAAAACTATACGGTGCCTCTGGAGCTGCTTAGACAAATTAACTTGATGGTACCATATCTTCCACATTGTACTCTCCCAGTTGCTCAGTACAGTGTTAACACTTGTCTAAAATCCCCTTTTAGGGCACTGGGCAGAAGATGACTTCTTGTTGGAGCTGATGCAGCCTGCCCAGTTCAGTTTTATCATCTAAGCGCTTGCATCATCCAAATTCAAACCTCTGAGGTCCAAACCTGCCCAGGAAAAGAAAACCAGGCAGTGGCGATAAGCTCTGTTATTGGCTAATGGTTGTTTGCTCACAAGCAGGCAAGGCAAATTTCAGCATCGTTTAGAAGTGAATTATGTTTCCCACTAAAAAGGGTAACTCCACCAGCACTGTAATTAATTTACTGATTATTGTCAAACATAAAATCTGAAATTATTATTGCCAACAAATTATACTTGCCACTAATTTGTGCGGCGTCCCAGCATGCTAACTGTCTGCAAGAGGAAAGAAGCATCGCCGTCTCTTTCGAGGAGAATACAGATTGATTTTTGGTTTATTATTGCTCCAAGATAATCTGGTCACATTTGAAAGGCCTTCATGCAGCCAGTTCTTAAATTCAGAGAGAGGAAGCAGCTCTAAATTGCCAGTTGTGAGAGGAAAAGGCAAACACAGTGCTTAGCTCAATCCGTTTTCCCTATAATCATAGCTAATAACTGTGTTTTACTCCTACTAAGCAATTCTACATCTTATCAGTTCTAGTTAGCTGGCTATCTAAATAAGCCCAGGCTACTCCTCTGAAAAAGCAGCTGGGGGAAGAAGAGTCTGTTGGCCAATCTCACCCTGCGAAACCAATAGCTCCACTTCCGGGGAAGTGACTTTCTGCCAGTATGCAGGAGATTCACAAGTTGACCTTGTGGCTGGGAGGCCGTGTTACTGGGCCGTTCAAAGACAAGACCTAAAATTCCATCAGTCACCCAGTCGGTCGTATTTATCGAGCACTCGTTGGGTGCAGAGCACTGTAGCGAGCTCCTGAGAGAGTACAATGTGAAAGAGTTGGTAGTCATGTTCTCGCTCCTCCCTTTCAGCCTGATCAACGAGCTCAGATGCCTCGTTCCCTCCCAGTGGAAATGGGGGAGCAGCGTGGCTCAGGGGAAAGAGCCTGGGCTTCGGAGTCAGAGGTCACGGGTTCGACTCCCGGCTCTGCCACTCGTCAGCTGTGTGACTGTGGACAATCACTTCACTTCTCTGTGCCTCAGTTACCTCATCTGGAAAATGGGGATTAACTGTGAGCCTCACGTGGGACAACCTGATTATCCTGTATCTCCCCCAGCGCTTAGACCAGTGCTCTGCACATAGTAAGCGCTTAACAAATACCAACACTATTATTATTATTAAATGAGTTTCTAGGTATTAGAATGGGAAGGCACATGGAAGTAATTTATGAGGAAAAATTCAGCTTCCTGACAGAAGGAGAGTGAATTCAGTAATACATAGGCAGCCATTTCAGCATAGAATACGGGCTTCCAGGAGTAACCAGTGACAGCTTTCAAGAATAACGTGCACGACATCACCCGTGCCATTGTGCAGAAGTACGTCATGTTCTCTCACCTCTGGAGTGTTTCCCTTGAAGGGAAACTGGTCTAGAACTCTTGGGTTTCCCTCTTCGGTCTGCACAGACACGCGGGTCACATCCGCACTGTAACGGAGGGAAGCTGAGTCTGAAAATAAAAAAGGTAGTGTCAAATCCAAACTGGGCAGGGACCAAGCCAGCTGGAAGCCAGACCGTCCGCTATTAAATCGAGTGATAAGTCACCTTACCGACCCCTCTGCACCAGGCTCACCTTGCGGATAAATGCAGAAAAATCACACCTGAACAGCGATTGGTTGATTAATGATCCTATCCGCTACCCACAGGTTGATATAGTGGCAGTAAAAAGTGAAATCAACAAGTCATTTATTTTTTATTTTTCTAACAGAAAACTAAGAAGTTTGTCCAAACTGCCAGAAATGGTTCGTGGCGACCTTTGCAAAATGCTGAGAACTGAAGCATAATGCCGTTCGCGGACCCCAAATATGAGTTACCGTTTACAAATGCGTCTCGCTAACACCTTGGCCAGTTTTATAACTCATTTTGAGAGACCGCTGTAGCTCAGAGCAATAAAGTTATTTATTATGGTTCCCCATTATGGGCCATGATCCATTTATGCATTGCCAGCTGTCAGATGAAACAGCCTCACCTCCACCAATCAGAAGGCGTCAGCCCCATTTGCAAAACAGAAAACCCAGGATGGGAAAAATATTCGGCCACAGAGGGAGAAAATGAAAGAGGCAAGAGAGTGGAGATAGAGGCTGCTCTGCATGACCTGGAGGCGAGTGATGAGTAATTTCTGCATGAATCAATCGAGGCAAGAGATAGCCTGATATCTGGAGACTGCTGGAGACCACTTTTGCCAGTTACTTCACCCTGACAGGAAGCCTGGAATCAGCGTGGACTAGTGGATAAAGCGGGAGCCTGGTGGTCAGAAGGACCTGGGTTCTAATCCTAGCTCCTCTACTTGTCTGCTATGTGATCTTGGGCCTCGGTTACCTCATCTGTAAGATAGATATTACTACGAGAGCCCCTTAGAGGGCATGGACTTTGTCTAACCTGATTAGCTGTTTCTACCCTAGCCCTACTACAGTACCTGGCACAGAGTTAACGCTGAACAAATACCATTTTTTTAAAAAAAGACAGGAGATCCACAGATTGATCTCACTTAGGAGGGGAGGATTTGTGTGCACTCTGTGTTTTGTTAATGAGAATGAGAAATGGAAAGATGCTGAAATAGTTATTCAACCGATCGAGGCTTCTGACAAAGAGGAAATTGCAGGTGGAATGGGAGAGGCGGGGTGTGTAGGTTACACATTCTAGAAGAATCCTCCCTCAACTTGGGATGTATTTGTGAGGAATGGAAAGTTGTGCTCTAATACTCGTGCTGCCTCGTAAACAAGAAAGCACACAGAGGTTGGGTGAGAGATGAATAAAATTTCTTGACCTGCCCCTGGCTTGGGTCGGATTTGGAGACACGTGGCCTTCACAGACATGTCATGACAGTGTAGCTTGGAGCAACTCATACTGGTTGGCTGTCTTCGCTTAAGCACATCCCCTGTCTCGGCAAAAGGGAAGACAGATGCCTCTGTGGGAGCAGCCCCAACTCAGTTCAGAGATCGCCTAAAGACTTGCCAAATTTGAAGCTAGCTGTCACGCAAGAGGGGGTTCTGCCCCCAAAATGTGGGGAAGCAGCACATCCTACTGAAAAGAGCACTGGGTTGGGTGTCAGAGGACCTGGGCTCCAATCCTGGCTCCACCAGTGTCTGCTGTGTGACCTTCAGCAACTAACTTAACATCTCTGAGACTCAGTTCCCTCATCCGCAAAATAGGGATTGAGTACCTGTGCTTACTTAAAATGTGGGCCCCATTTGGGACCTGATTATCTCGTAGCTACCCTGGCGCTTAGTAAAGTGCTGGGATATGCTAAATATGTTTGAATAGTAAGTGTTTAAATACCACAATTATCATTATTATTATTATGACAACGTCTGGGGCCTACTCCCTCCCCATTCTTAAGGACACAGCACGGCTCCTCCTCACCCCACCAGTGGAGGAGGTTCCAGGATGTAAAGTCCTTTTTCTGGGTTCTGAGTCTCTGCCCGGAGCACTGGTGCCAAGGATGTCACTCCCACTTCGGCCTCACCCGGTTCCTAAACAACAAAAGCTCATTCCGATGGGCAGCAGTGCGGTGACTTGCCGCTACCCTGAGGTTGGACCCAAAGACAGATGGCCCAAGGGAGCCAGTGACCTGTTCTGGAGACTGGCATTTTCCAGCTGGCATTCTCCGGTCACTTTTCTGGATTCAGCTGCAGAATCAGCATGCGGGTCTCACGGCAGCCCCCACCTCTTAAAGGTGAATCAATCAATCCAACAGTGGTATTTATTGAGCACTTACTATGTGCAGAGCACTGTACGAAATGTTTGGAAGCTTACAGTATAGTAGAATTAGCAAATGCATTCCCTGCCCACATCGAGCTTACGGTCTGGAAGAGGGCAAAACAAAAACGATTTCACGATGCCCGGGCATCTAATAATTTAGAACAAAAAGTACGGGATGGGATTTGAGGTCTGATTTAGGGACACCTTATTAAACAAATCCAGAGAAACTCCCACAGAGTCAGTGCGCATTTCCCAAAAGTGCGTCTGCCTCGCATACCACATAACCTAAGTCATTTCTATAGGTCTGGGTTTTACTGAAAGCATTTCCCTTTCCCTGACAGAGTCATCCTGCAAAATCCATTTCGGACTCTCCCTCTTGGACCTTCCTGAGTGTTTCCATGCTGCCATTTTAAGGGCGGGTAGACTCTAGCCGATATCAAGAAAACGGTCTCTGGAAAGTCGGACAGCTTCGGAGCTACTCGCTGGTTGGAAAGCTTCCTGGAAAACCGTTCGTATATTACTAGAGCTGGCTTGACCGCACTTATGGGCTGCCAAGACCTACATGACTCAGAGTTTTGGAAGGGAGACTCTGACCGACTGAGTCTAGCAGCACGGGCAGTCAGATGCAGCTAGAGATCGCTTTGGTTTTTTAGGATGCCTTTCAAGTGCTTGGGAGAGTATAATATAACATTGTGGTGTACTGGAGAAAGCATGTGCCTGGGAGCCAAAAGGACCAGGGTTCTAATCCTGGCTCGGCCACTTGTTCTGCTCTATGACTTCGGGCAAGTCACTTCACTTCTCTATGCCTTAATTACCTCATCTGTAAAACGGGGATAAAGGCTGTGAGTCCCATGTGGGATAGGGACTGCTATTCATTCATTCAATTGTATTTATTGAGCGCTTACTGTGTGCAGAGCACCGTACTAAGCGCTTGGAATGTACAATCCGGCAACAGATAGAGACAATCCCTGCCCATCGACGGCTTACAGTCTAATCGGGGGAGACAGACGGACAAAAAACCTGATAACCTTGTATCTACCCCAGCGTTCAGAACAGTGCTTGGCACATAGGAAGGGCTAAACAAAAATCACTAGAACAGAGTTGGTAGACATGTACAGTTTAGAGGAGGAGACGGACATTAATATGAATAAATAAATTAGGGATACGTACATAATTGCTGTGGGACCGAGCGGGAAGTTAATAAAGGGTACAAATCCAAATTCAAGGGCAACGTAGAAGGGAGAGGAGGAATGAGGGCTTAGTCAGGGAAGGGCTCTTGGAGGAGAGGTGCTTTTAACAAGACTGGTGAGGAGGGACATCATCTGGCAGTTGTGAAAGGGAAAGGAGATTCGGTCCCGAAGTAGGGCATGGGTGTGGGGTTGGCAGCGAGTTAGACGAGATCGAGGTACAGTGACTAGGTTGGCATTAGAAGGACCAAATATGTGGGCTGGGTTGTGGCAGGAAATCAGAGAGGTAAGGAAGGAGGGTGCAGGGTGATTGAATGCCTAAAAATCTATGGTAAGGAGTTTCTGTTTGATGAGAAGGTGCATGGGTAACCCCTGGAGGTTTTTGAGGAGTGGGGAAACATGGTCTGAAAGTTCTTCTAGAAAAATTATCTAGGCAACAGAGTTAAGCATGGACTGAAGTGGGGAGAGTCAGGAAGAAGGGAGGGCGGCAAAGAGGCTGATGCAGTAATCAAGGCAGGATATGTTACGTACCTGGATCGACAAAGTAGTAGTTTGAGTGGAGAGGAAAGGCCATATTTTAGCCATGTTATGAAGGTAGAATCAACTAGATTTGGTGATAGATTAAATATACTGGTTGAATGAGAGAGATGAAGCAGTGTGGTTAAATGGAAAAAGCAAAGGTCTGGGAGTCAGAGTACCTCGTTGGTGATAGATTAAATATATTGGTTGAACGAGAGAGATGAAGCAGTTCGGTTTAATGGAAAAAGCAAAGGTCTGGAAGTCAGAGTACCTCGGTTCTAATCCGAGCTCCGATCCTTGTCTTCTTTGGGACCTTGGGCAAGTCACTTCATTTCTCTGTGCCTCAGTTCCCTCACCTATAAGATGGGGATTAAGGCTGTGAGCCCCAGGTTGGACACGGACTGTGTCCAACCTGATTAGCTCGTATCTATCTCGGTGCATAGTACAGTGCCTGGCACATAGTAAGAGTTTAACAAATACCCCCAAATTTTAAAACAAATACATATTTTACCAAGGTTTTTAAAGATTACTGCAAGAAGAGGAAGTGCCACAGGGATTCCATTTTAAATGTATTCTACACTATCAAACAGTCCTCCTTAAGTTACTGGACAGACAGAAGGGTATTAGAAGAATCTAGCAGCTAAAGCAGAGTTCATTTCTGCCCATGTTTCTCAATGAAGCCCCCAGCTGAGCAGGAGTGACTACTCAGTGGAGCTTGGTTTCTTCTAGGGGCAGCAGAAGTGGGATTGGAGAGGAGATCTCCGGCCCACCTCTTGGGAACGACCTGATCTCACCAGTCCATCCGGACCAGGGATTGGCTGTCCCAGCCTGTCCTCTCTCTACGTGAGCTGGAATTTTAGAGAAGCAGCGTGGCCCGGTGGAAAGAGCCCGGGCTTGGGAGTCAGAGTCCATGGGTTCAAATCCCGGCTCTGTCACTTGGCAGCTGTGTGACTGTAGGCAAGTCACTTAACTTCTCTGCGCCTCAGTTCCCCCATAGGTAAAATGGGGATTAACTGTGAGCCTCATGTGGGACAACCTGATTACCCTGTATCTACCCCAGTGCTAGAACAGTGTTCTCCACATAATAAGCGCTTAACAAATACCAACATTATTATTATTATGAGATTAAAGTGAAACTAGGAGAGGGAGATGGATGAGAAGAGGAAGGGAGGAGGAATGGGGCTGGAGATGAGGAAGAATAGCACTTGGTACAATAATTGATGATAATATTTATGATATCCGTTAAGTTCTTCTATGTGCCAAGCACAGTAGTAAACACTGGGTTAGTTACAAGCTATTTAGGTTGGACACACTTCCATCCTCAAAGTCTAAGTGGAGGGATTGGGATTCCATCTGCATTTTACATATTCACCCCACCCTCAGCCTCACAGCGCTAACGGACAAAACTGTAATTTATTTTAATGTCTTTCTCCCCCTGTAGAGGTGAGTTCCCTGTGGGCAGGGAACATGTCTATCAACTCTGTACTCTCCCAAGTGCTTAGTATAGTGCTCTGCACATAGTAAGTGCTCAATAAATACCTTGCATGATTGACTGGGAAAGCAAAATGAGGAGGCCAAAGAGAGCTACAACCAAGAAGGGCGAGGACACTGTCCTGCCATATGCAAACCACCTCTGCTGCTGATATCCACCTCCTCTTTGTCACCCACTCCTGAGAGCAGCTGGGCCTAGTGGATACGGCACAGGCCTGGGAGTCAGAAGGACCTGGATTCCAATCCCGGCTCTGCCACTTGTCTGCCGTGAGACCTTGGGCAAGTCACTTTGCTTCTCTGGGCCTCAGTTACCTCACCTGTAAAACGGGTATTAAAATTGTGAGCCACTGTCCCCGACCTGATTAGCCTGTATCTATCTCAGTGCTCAGTACAGCCTTTGGCACATAGTAAGCAATTAACACATATAACAATAATAATAATAATAATAATAAAAAACATGAGCATTAGGGATGTGCCTGCGGAGCCCAGGGGAGAGTCCCACCTGGCTAATGACATTTAAACAAGTTCTTCAAATGTAAATCCACTTGAATTGTTGCCGTCAGTCAATCCTATGTATTGAGTGCTTACTGTATGCAAAGCGCTTTACTAAGTGCTTGGAAGACTACACTATAACAATATAACAGACACATTCCCTGTCCACAACAAGCTTACAGTGACAGAAACAGGTGATGTTCCTTTTCCCCCTTCCTTTAACTCTCAGCCCTGCTAGGAGAAGTGAATTCAGGCCAGGACTTCACACTAACCCCAGCAATAGATTGTCTGGACTGTTCTCCGCTTAAGTAGATTTGTGCCGCGCTGGTCAGTCTCCAGAACAAACTAATTAATTATGCCTTAACTACCCTCATCTGAGAAACATGGAATGGCAGAAAGTCAGGCAAAGGTTAAAAATATTAACCAAGTGCCAATGCAGTGGTTTGAGGAGAAATTGCTTAATTAATTGGTACGACAATCCTTTCGGTGTGATGCCTTGGAAGGAAACATAAGTGGATATCACTCAGAGGGAAAGAAATGAACCACCACGCGAGTGGAGTTCATTAAGCACTTACTATGTGCCAAGCACTGTACAAAGGACTGGGAGCCTGTATTTCATCCCCATTTTACCGATGAGGAAACTAAGGACCAGGGAAGTTAGGTGACTTGACCAAGGTGTCACAACATGCAAGTGGTGGAGCCAGGTTAAAACCCAGGTCTCCAGATTCCTAGTTCCATGCTTTTCCTTCTAGGCCATACTGCTTTTCCAGGGAGGCTTGTATATAATGCATCACCTCACCCAAAAATCTCAGACTGTGACTCCCATGTTCTTAGATTGAGCCTCATGTAGAGCAGGACTGTTTCTGATCTGATTTGCAAGCGTCTATCCCAATCCTTAGTACAGAGCTTGGTACATAATAAGCATTTAAATACCCCACTGCTATTATTCCATAGAAGCAGTATGGGCCGGGGGATCTCTCTGAAAGTGTTCAATCAAGCACTCATTCAATCGAACTTATTGAGCGCTTACTGTATGCAGAGCACTGTACAAAGCATTTGGGAGAATATAATATAACGATTAACAGACACATTTCCTGCCCGCAACAAGCTTACAGTCCAGAGGGAAGCACTATTAGTGCCCAGTAAACATCAATGAACGAAGCAATCTTAGCCGCTCATCCGTCTGTAGTCGAAAGGGTTTCGGCTCACTCAACTGGGCTTCAATCAATCGATCAATCAATCATATTTACTGAGTGTTTACTGTGTGCAGAGCATTGCGTTCAGGTCTCGGGAAAGTGCGATGAAACACTTTAACAGACATATTCCCTTCCCACAATAAGCTTTCAGTCTAGAGGGGAAGACATTAATATAAATGAATAAATAGCGGATACGTACAGAAATGCAGCGGGGCTGGGACTGGGGGATGGATAAAGAGAGCAAGTCAGGGCGAAGCAGTAGGGAGTGGAAAAAAGGGAAGAGAGACTTAGCCAGGGAAGGCCTCTTGGAGGAGATAGTTCCGAGTGAGGGAGACTAATTGTGGGATATGAAGAGGGAGGATGTTCCAGACCAGAGGCAGGATGTGGGCGAGAGGTTGACAGCAAAATAGGCGAGATTGAGGTACAGTGCAAACCTCACCGTGCGAGCAAGGAAAATCAATCGGTCAGTCAGATACATTGAGGACTCACTGCGAGTGGGACACTGTTCTAAGCACTTGGGAGAGAACAAACCAACGATATAAGAGACACATCCCCTGCCCACCGTGAGTTTCCAGTCTAGAGGATGAGCTTAAAGTCTAGAGGAGAGGGGTGGGTGGGGAGCTCAGGAGAAATGGTGGTAGCCAAAGGGTAAATCTCCTAAAACAGAAATAACTAGATTGCAGGAAGCTGCCAGCTGTGAGGAGGGAACATCAGCGTCTGTCTGAGAATTTTGCCGGGAAGTTAACTAGCCGGGTGCCCATCTGGGGCCGTGGGCAGCTGCCGAACTGTGTGTCCTGTGCCTCTGTCTTTGGGCACTCACTGTCAACGTCAAGTGGCTCCGTGTTTAAATGGCAATGGGTGGGGTGGGGATTTTTTCCCCGCTGCATCTCAAGCATTTAAGAAAACGAATCTGAGAAGATATGTACAGATGTTGCTTCCCCTGGCATTCCACAAAAGCAGCTGGAAAATCCCACCTTTGCGCCCCTCCCCCCCCCACCTCCTCCCACCCCTCCAGGTTGTGCACGATGAGCTCCAGATGGTGCCATCTCAGATGCACCATGGAGATGCTTGATGATTCAACTTTCTTTGTGCCCTGGGCATCATCCGCCTCACCCAATTCCAGGTTCTCCTCTAAAAATAATAATAATAATGATAAATGGGGTATTTATTAGGTGCTTACCCTGTGCCAGGCACTGTACCGGGTGCTGGGGTGAATACAAGCAAATTGGTTTGGACACAGTCCTTTCCCACACGGGGTTCTCAGTCTCAATCCCCATTTTACAAATGAGGTGACTGAGGCACAGAGAAATGAAGTGACTTGCCAAGGTCACAAAGCAGACAAGTGGAGGAGCCAGCATTAGAACCCAGGTCCTTCTGACTCCCAAGCCCATGTTCTCTCCACTAGGCCACGCTGCTTCTCTGTATCACCTAGGATGGGTGGGAAAGCCTTAAATATCAATAAATCAATTCATTAATGGTATTTATTTAGAGTTTACTCTGGGCAGAGAACTGTACTAAGTGCTTAGGAGAGTACACTAAAACAGAGTTGGTAGACGTATTCCCTGTTCAAAACTAGCTTATAGTTTAGAGGGGGAGAGATACATCAAGTAATCAATCATTGGTATTTATTGAACACTTACTGTGTGCAGAGCACTCTACTAAGTTCTTGGGATAGTCCAATTTAATAGTTGCCAGACACATTCCCTACCCACAAGGAGCTTACAGTCTAGATGGCGGCAGGGCCAGGAGGCTCATGTCGGATTGGAAGGAAAGTACAGCTGCTTTGTTGGAAGGTTTGGCTCCTCTCCTGGGTTATTCTACTTCTAGAAACATGCATCAAGACGAGAGAAAGACTGTGAGCCCGTTGTTGCGTGGGGATTGTCTCTATCTGTTGCCGAATTGTACTTTCCAAGCATTTAGTACAGGGTTCTGCACACAGTAAGCGCTCAATAAATACGATTGAATGAAGGAGAAAGAGCAGGCCAAAGGAGAGAAACAAATGAGAGAGAGAAAGAGAGAAAAAAAGGAAAAATTATAGACAGAGAAAGAACTCGGCTGCTTTCAGCAGCAGCATTTGTAATAGCTACTATTCATAACCCACCAGCTTAAAATGGCATAATGCAACTCACAAATAGGATCCGGTGCTAAGCTTAGGTAGGGCACCCACCCAGCCTCAGGCACATCACACACAATCCTAGTTTTGAAGAGAGCAGCATAGGTCGGAGAGAGCCGAGGGAGAGGCGACCCCCGTCCCGGCACAGGCTTGACTCTCTCAATGGCCCAGTGTCAGCGGGACCAGCCGTCGGACCGTGAGGAGAAGGGAGAAGGGACAGGATCTGCGACTGACAAGAGAGGCCTGTGTCCGCCGGCGGGGCTCGAGGAAGACACACACCCCCCTATGCTCGGGAGCACCAATGATGAATGTTCCCCCAGAAATTTGATGAGGAAAAATGGCACTAAGAGCATTTAAACGAAGACCTAAAAACTGTAACACAATGAACAGCCTGAACTGAACAATTCTGCACCCTTTCAGAACACCTGCATGGCAGAGGGAAGAGGAAGCTCATTCTCATTAGACTCAGCACAGTAGGAAAATGGGCACATCTGAGAATGTGGTTAGCTGCAGCTTCACTGGGTCCGGTGATGTGCCCGCTATCAGGACTGCTCCGTCGTATCATCCCACGGTTTCAGTCCCGGGGTCTGCTCTTAGGGTCACCCCAGGTGACTTGCTGGAAAACAGGCACACTTGGGGAATGGTCCTGCCGTCGAAGTGACTTGGCATCAGAGAAGACATCATACACGAGGGCAGAGCGACTGCCCCTGGAGAGCCCCCGCCACTGGTCACTGCCCTTAATGCCCTCCAGCAGTGTGCCCAAACCAGGGTGGAGGGGGAAGAGCTCGGATGGTGTGCTCAGAGAGGGGACATGACAACCGAAAGCCACTTAGAAGTCGTTATGCTGGGCTTCTATCAGCACGCAAGGCAGCATAGCCCAGTGGAGGGACCGTGGGACAAGGCACTGGGAGACCCTGGTACATTCAATCATTTATTAAATTACATTCACTGAGTGCTTACTGTGTGCAGGGCACTGTATTAAATGCTTGGGAAAGTACGGTAAACAGTGATATTCCCTGCCCACAGTGAGCTGATGGCTCTGTCACTTACCTAGTGGGTGACCTCGGACCAGTAACCTAACTACTCTGTGCCTCAACTTCCTCATTTATAAAATGGGGATTTAATACCTGTTCCTCTATCTCTAAGACTATATGCCTTGGGTAGGACAAGGACTGCATCCGTTTGATCACCTTTCTATCACCCACAGTGTTTAACATATAATAAGAATAATGATGATGGTATTTGTTAAATGCTTACTATGTGTCAAGCACTGTTCTAAGTGCTGGGGTCCATACAAGCTAAACAGGTTGGATGCAGTCCCTGTCTCGCGTAGGGCTTTCAGTCTTAATTCCCGTTATACATTCATTCGTTCATTCAATCGAATGTATTGAGCACTTACCGTGTGCAAAGCACAGATGAGATAACTGAGTCACAGGGAAGTTAAGTGACCTGCCCGACGTCGCACAGCAGACAAGGGGCAGAGCCGGGATTAGAACCCAGGTCCTCCAGACTCTCAAGCCCGGACTCTAGCCCTCAGGTCAGGCTGAAGTATGAAGTAAACACCACCGTCGCCGTTCTTATTATTACCACCCACTCGACCATGTTGAATCCAGGGTGCAAGACCCCACTTGCAGATCGTGTCAGTTTGGGCAGGTCAAAACTTCTCTGTATCCCAGTTTTGTCACCTGTAAAATGGGTTTTAAAAACCTGCTGTCCTTCCTACTTGGACTGTGAGTCCCACGAGGGACAGGGCCCGTCTAACCTGAATATCTCTCATCTATTCCAGTGCTTAGAACAGCGATCGGTACATCATAATTGCTTAACTATACCACAGTGCTAATGACTATACTTACTTGTCCTATAGAGTTCTGGCTTATGCCTCAAAAGCAAGCAGCAAGACCTTATGCCAGGCAAATTGAAAGTGGAATTATCTTACTCCACGCCCCAGTGAGTTATTAACAAATTGCTTTGCTTTCAAAGGCATGTCACCTAAAGCAATCCTCCCAATAAAGATAAAACTTGCTGCACTTAATTACCGCCTGTCTACAAGGAACACACAAAGAGCCAGACACATGTTGTCTGTAATGGATAGAGCAAGGGTCTGGGAGTCAGAAGGTCATGGGTTCTAATCCTCACATTGCCACTTGTCTGCTGTGTGACTTGGGCAAGTCACTTCTCTTCTCTGTGCCTCAGTTGCCTCACCTGTAAAATGGGGATTGAGCCTGTGAGCGCCACATAGGACAGGGACCGTGTCCAACCTGATTTGCTTGTACCCACTCTCCAGGACTTAGATCAGTTCCTGGAACATAGTAAGCGTTTAACAAATGCCATCATTATTAGCATGATTATTACTGTCTCCTTTTTCTGGTTGGAGGGTTCCCGGGAACAGATTCAGACAGGGGTTGGATGGAATCCGTTGGCTTGGTTGCAATGGCAGGGCGCGAGTAGGGGCTGGGCGGGTGGGATGGGGTCCCATGTGCTGTCAAGTTTAGAAGCATCCAACGCTGTGGATTGGAAGGTCAGGCCGAAGCCTGAGTTTGTTCCGTGTCTGGGCGACGTCCTTTCAACTTCATGTCTCTAAGCGGAGAATGTCATTCATAGGGGTGGTGGGAGGGAGACATCAAACAGACCTCGCCAAAGTCAGTTTGATGAGTTCAGTCTCAGTGAATCAGAAACATGTGGCTTCACTTTCCTGCAAAACCCTCACGGGCTTAAAGACGAAGTGAAAAAACATTTAGGCCAGAAGAGCCCTGTGTTTTCTCCTTTACCTCCAGTAGAGGTGGGGATATTTGATATCAATGGGGTCGGGAATGGAGGTGGAAGGCAGGTGATGAGAGAGGTTGAAGATTGCTGGGTCACTGATCCAGAACTGATTTTGTGTGTTTTGGTTTTAGAGGAACTCACCTCTGGTTGCCACGATTCACTCCTGGGGCCTCCTTCCAGCTGCTGCTGCCAGATCCAAAACAATCATGTCCGGAAGTGGGAGGCAAAGGAGGGCGAGTAATCAATCAACAGTATCTACTGAGCACTTACTCTGAGCAGAGCACTGTACTAAGCTATTGGGAGAGAACAACAGAGTCAGTAGATCTGGCCCCTGCCCTCAAGAAGCTCACAGTCGAGCCGTGGAGACAGACATTTACAGGTTGGGTGAAAGAACTATGTTTACAGATTTGCAATAAGTGCTACTGGGATGAGGGTGGGAGTGTATCCAAGTGCTTGGATCAGAAGAGAAGCAGCGTGGCTCAGTGGAAAGAGCACGGGCTAGGGAGTCAGAGACCATGGGTTCGAATCCCAGCGCCGCCGCTTGTCAGCTGTGTGACTTTGGGCAAGTCACTTCGCTTCTCTGTGCCTCCGTTGCCTCATCTGGAAAATGGGGATTAACTGTGAGCCCCACGTGGGACAACCCGATTCCCCTGTATCTACCCCAGCGCTTAGAACAGTGCTCTGCACATAGTAAGCGCTTAATAAATACCAACATTATTATTAGGGATATGCTGAAGTGGCAATAGGAGAAATAGAGGGGAGAGATGAATAAACAAACAGCATTTATTGAGCACTTACTATATGCAGAACACCGTGCTAAGCACACTATACCTAAGAAACACAATTCCTGCTCTCAAGAGGTTTTCACTGTAGTGTGGGAGACTGATATTAAAATCAATGAAAGGTAGGGGATGCAATACTTCAGTCCCCTAATGCCAACCTACTCAGCGTACCTGGATCTCGTCTATCTCGCTGCCCATCGCTAGCCCACATCCTGCCTCTGGCCTAGAACGCCTTCCCTCCTCTGATCTGATAGTCACTCTCCCCAGCTTCAAAGCCTTGTTAAAGGCACATCTCTTCCAAGAGGCCTTCCCCACATAAGCCCTCATTTCTTCCTCTCCCACTCCCTTCTGCATCGCCCTTGCTCTTGGATTTTCACGCTTTAGTCACCCCTCTCTCAGCCCCCAGCACTTAGGTACATATCTGTAATGTATTTCCCCCCACTAGACTGTAAGCTCCTTAGAGTGTGAGCTCCTGGTGATCTTATATCTACCCCGGGGCTTAGTACTGCGCTTGGCACATACTAGTTGATTGACAACTGGGTGTCGACTTGATGCCCCTCTACTCGTTTTGTTTGGTTGTCTGTCTCCCCTCTTCTAGACTGTGAGTCCGTTGTTGGGTAGGGATCGTCTGCCAAGCTGTACTTTCCAAGCGCTTGGTGCAGTGCTCCGCACACAGTAAGCGCTCCATAAATACGATTGAATGAATGAATGAATGGTAATGATGGAGAAACAAGAAGGCTGCTGAATAAAGGCATTTTCATTCAGTCATATTTATGGAGCACTTACTGTCTGCAGGGCACTGAACTAAATGCTTGGAAAGTACAATTTGGCAACAGATAGAGACAATCCCTACCCAACAACGGGCTCAAGGCCTAGAAGGGGGAAGACAGACAACAAAACAAAACAAGTAAACAGGCCTTAATAGCATCAATATGTTAATAGAATTATAGATATGTACACATTAATAAAATAAATAGAGAAATAAATATGTACATATAAACACAAGATCTGTGGGGTGGGGTGGTAATAATAATGTTGGTATTTGTTAAGCGCTTACTATGTGCAGAGCACTGTTGTAAGCGCTGGGGTAGATACAGGGTCATCAGGTTGTCCCACGTGAGGCTCACAGTTAATCCCCATTTTCCAGATGAGGTAACCAAGGCACAGAAAAGTTAAGTGACTTGGCAACGGTCACAGTCACACAGCTGACAAGTGGCAGAGCCGGGAGTCGAACTCATGACCTCTGACTCCGAAGCCCAGGCTCTTTCCACCGAGCCGCGCTGCTTCTCACGTAGAGCAGAGGGAGGGAGTCGGGCGATGGCGGGGGAAGAGGAGCAGAGGATTGGGGGGGGGGGGGTTAGTCTGGGAAGGCCTCCCGGAGGAGGTGAGCTTTCAGTAGGGCTTTGAAGTGTGCTAGTTTGGCGGATGTGAGGAAGGAAGGCATTCCAAGCCAGAGGTAGGACGTGGGCCAGGGGTCGACCGGCGGGAAAGGCGAGGACGATGCACAGTGAGAAGGTTAACCCCATTTGGAACTGAGTTCTGACTCACTCTGTGGGGGTTGGTTAAATCCTTGGCATAAACTGTGCAAGCTTTAATCATCCTCTTCTCCTTCCTTGAATTCTCTTTCCGCTCCTATCTCCAAACTAGTAATGGTTCTGGAGGAATATTTTTTTAATTATGGCATTTGTGAAGTGCTTCTTATGTTCCAGGCACTGTACTAAGTGCTATGGTAAATACATGTTAATCAGGTTGGACACAGTCCCTGTCCCATATAGCGCTCACAGTCTTACCCCCATTTTACAGAGTGGTAACTGAGGCACACAGAAGTAGTGTGACCTTCCTAAGGTCACTCAGCAGACAAGTGGCTGAGCCAGGATTAGACCCTAAGTCCTTCTGACTTCCAGGCCCACGTTCTCTCCGCTAGATCACACCACCTCTCAATTAATTAAGGAGTTTTCAACCTTACACGTGACCAATATCTCCAGGAAGGCTCCTGAGAGGCAAAATCTCCATCACCTCCATGAACGAGGCGCAGAATGGCCTAGTGAATAGAACACAGGCCTGGGAGTCAGCAGGACCTGGGTTCTAATCCCAGCTCCACCAATGGCCTCCTGGGCAACCTTGGGCAGGTCACTTCACTTCTCTGCACCTCAGTAAGATGGGAATTAAGACTGTAAGCCCCATTTTGGACACAGATTGTGCCTAACCTCGGCACATTGTAAGAACTTCACAAATACCATAAAAAAGTCCAAACCTACAGACTTTACAGAAAACAGTCCAAATATGAGATCTGTCACTATGACACAGGCACTTTCAGACATGAAAAGTGAGGAGAGATATGGGGTAAAGTCAGTGAGGGTTGTGTAAGAACCAGAAACTGGCTTTACGAGCCCTGCCTGGGCTCCGCCTTCCTAACACATCAGGCTCTTGTGCCTGGCATGCAAAGCAGAGTTTTCTTTGGCTCTGCTTTGGAAGGATCAGGTCTAAGTGAATGTACATGCCTGAGGCCTAGAAGGAAGGCAGATCTATAAACTCTCAACTGTTTGCTTTAGTTCACAACACCCAAACTGAACCCTTTTTCTTCCACCACCTTCCCACCCCATCTCACCACATACACACACACTTCCTTAGCCTGGATTATTTGAAGATCTCATTTAATAAGCTCCTACACCAAGAAGCGTGTAAGTAAGTCCCCATCTTGGTCTATAACAAAAAGAAGCAATTGCATTGGAAAGATTATATGAAAGTCGAGGGGGAAACGATTCTACTCGGTTGCTTAAAATAGAAATAAAAGCTCAAAGTACTTGGCACTGCATGTGACTTACGTGGGAGAAAATCAGAACATGCACCTTTTGATTTCTTTAATCCTTTTTGTTTTCTTTATCCTTGAAACACAGACCTTTTCTGGGGGGGAAGTTTCTCTGATTGTAATAAAGTTACTGTCAGGAATGTGACGAGAGATGATAAATAAGGAGAAAAATTTATTTCAGGGAAACTGGAAGAAAAGGCACCTGCCCCAGTGGTCCTCAAATTTCTCTGCAATTGCCTCTCCTAAAGCACGGTCTAAAAAGGATTTCTTCACCAGGCATGAAATTATTTCCTTTCAGGCCTGTAACTCTAGGACCAGAGGAAGGAAAAATAGATACACTGCACTTTTAAAAAAACAGAAAAATATATTTTTGGAAAAAGATGCTATGTCAAGCTAGATGACAAGAGAAAATTGATCCTATTATTAAGATAAACCCTTTAAGAGCAAGAGTTATTCTTAAACCCACAATGGTATTCACTTCCATTGATCACCTAAGGTGATTTTCTCTATGTAACATTACTGAAATAATTGTGATAGTTGTTACTGTGTACCAATCATTGGGTTAGATACAAGATAATCAGGTCAGATAAAATACTAAAATCAGTTACTGCATTGAGAAAACACAAATTGCTAGTGCTATTTAGCACTTGATAGATCATCCTGCGACAGAAAGCCCAATCATATCTGCACACCATTTATATTTAAAGAGTTTTGAGATAGTCATTCAAAATTAACTGCCCACTAGATCGTAAGCTCTCTGAAGGCAAATATCATGTATATTAACTCTGCCAGTACTCTCCTGGGCACTTACTATTGAATGACGTTTTGGGAATATCAGAATGATAGGAGAAAATGCTTCATAATAATAATGTTTGTATTTGTTAAGCGCTTACTATGTGCAGAGCACTGTTCTAAGCGCTGGGGTAGATACAGGGTAATCAGGTTGTCTCACATGAGGCTCATAGTCTTAATCCCCATTTTACAGATGAGGTAACTGAGGCACAGAGAAGTGAAGTGACTTGCCCACAGTCACCCAGCTGACAAGTGGCAGAGAGGGGATTTGAACCCGTGACCTCTGACTCCCAAGCCCGGGCTCTTTCCACTGATCCACGCTGCTTCGTTGATATATGATACCGATAGACGATCTGTCTGGAAAAAAAAAGTACTTATGAAAGGACCCGTTACCCCCTTCACTGCAGTCACCATCATCAACTGTGTATGATTCAGAGATTATAAAGGAAACGGCAGCTCCTTTCTTGAGAAAACCTGGGATAGGTTAAAGAGAAACTGGAAACAAGGGGATGGAACTTCAGACCTCTTTGAGTTCTTTTCACTGAAAAGATTAGAAAATATAATTTAATATTTCTTGAGCCCTCTAGGGGCCGTGCAGAACACAATGTTAGAAACTGCCAACGTGGCCAGATACCAACGGGAAGCAGCAAGGTTTACTAATCTAATCCCGGCTCTACCCCCGGCCTGCTGGATGACCTTGGACAAGTCAATTCATTTCTCTGTGTCTCATTTTCCTCATCTGTAAAATGGGAATTCAATACCTATTCTCCCTCCTAGACTGTGAGCTTCATGTGGACAGGGATCGTGTCCTTCCTGGTTATCTTGTATACACCTCAGCACTTAGAATAGTGCTTGGCATAGCACTTAATACTACTATCATTATCGTTGCTACTGCTATTAATAATAATAATTATTATCTAAGAAGCAGTGGGGACTGGTGGAAAGAGCCCAGGACTGTGAGTCAGAAGACCTGGGTTCTAATTCTGGTTCAGCCACGTACCTGCTATGGGACCTTGGACAAGTCACTTGACTTCTCTGTGCTTCCATTTCCTCATCTGCAAAATGGGAATTCAGTGTCCGTGCTCCATCCTACTTTGAATGTAAGCTTCACTGGGAATGTGATTAGCTTCTATCAGTGCTTAATAAATTCCATAATTATTATTATTATTTATCTGCCGAGATGACCAGCTAGTCTCCAAATGAGAGAAAAATGGCAAAGCTGATTAAACTGAGCAGGTAGACGTAAATTAAATCTAAGGAAGAATTCGGGATCATCTGTTTGGCAGGGAGGAGAATTTCTTTAAAAAAAAACCCAGCGAGGGTTGGGTTTGGGATTTGATTTCGACTGAACTCCCCGGGTGGTCCACCCATTCCAAAATGAAGGAAGCTCCCCTCGAAAGGAAAACATCTTTACTGGGCATTAACCGAGCTGAAGGTCCTGGTAATTGAGCCTTCTCCAGGTTACCCACCCAGTCCGGTTTCCCCAGGACATGGGAAAAAAATGCAGTTATATTGGTTAAAAATTAGAATTTCAGTCACCGGCTACGACTCCATACAATAATCACATGCCATCCAGTGTCCTAACTTGTAACTGCACTCCAACGTTGTTAGAAAGACTGCAGACTCCTAGTATGGCTATAAATGGCAGGAGCGAAACTCTCCCGCCAACGAAAACACTGAGGAATTGGAGACATTTAATGGCGCAGGATATTTCCATGGCGGATAACGCATCATGCTGCACTTCTGGAATAACTGCACCATGCCCTCCGCCTTCTGGGATCTGCTATTATGAAATTAGTTTAAAAAATCCACTATGACGATAGTGGAATTTATTAAGTTCTTACTGTGCGTCAAGCCGTTCTAAGCACTGGGGTAGAACAAAATGATTAGGTCAAATACAATCCCCATCCCACATGAGGCTCACAGTCGAGGAAGGGGGGAGGAAATATATTTAATCCTCATTTTCCAGATTAGGAAACCAGGGCACAGACAAGTTGATTAACTTTCCCAGGGTCTCAGAGCTGAGTTTAGAACCCGGGTCCTACGACTCCCAGACCTGTGCTTTTTTCACTTTGCCAAGTGTTTCTAATCCTGGGTTGGTGTATAGAGCTTGTGTGGAGACTGAGACTCAAATCTAGGAAATGAGGCAAGGCGGACCTATTGAAAGGTAAGTATTTTAGCTGAAAGAAATCAAAGAGTACATATTTCACCTGTTAAGCGCCAAATGAAGGCTCTGAATTAAGAGACTCTTCTAAAGATTCTCCTGCCAGGATGGAAGTTTGTACATTCTAGTTTCTAGTAGCTTCTAGCATTTTATTTCATCTCCACTGAGTAGGGAAACATCTCCCCATATCTCTCACCTCCCCAACTCTCACCAACAGGCAGATATTCCTCCAAAATAGAAAATGCCACCCAGAATCTAATAAAGAGGCTTCGAGAGCATAAGCTCCCTGTGGTACGGCAAAGGTCTCTCCTGTTTCTGTTACACTCTCCCGAGCACTCAATACAATGGATTGTGCCCAGTAGGGCCTCAGTAAATCCCTTTTCTATTGCTACTAAGGTTTCTGGGGTCAAACTTGAAAAACCAAAGTCACCGTGAGCTCTAGGAAGTCTTCTAAAGATTCCAAGAAGGCAAGTACTCCTTTCGGCAGTCATTTCTTTTGGGAAAACCCAAATTCTCGGGCTAGCTCTATCCTGGGAGGGAGCTTAACTCGCTCGGATAGGGAGTGTGTCTATTAACTCTGTTGTATTATACTCTCCCAATCGCTTAGCACGGTGTTCTGCACACAGTGAGTGCTCAACAAATACCACTGATGATGATGATCTTTTGGTAATGCAACTTAACCCTGTAGCAGTCAGGACAAGCCTGACCCAAGCTGAGGAACTTAGAACAGTTTCCTGAGGCTGCCCTTTTCACTGTGTGCCTGCTGCTTTCGGGACTCCCTCCTCAACCCCTCAATCCATCGATCAGCGGTATTTATTGAACACTTACTATGTGCGGCGCACTGTACTAAATGCCTGGGAGAGTACAGCAGAATGAACAGACCCGTTCCCTGGCCATAACAATCTTACAGGCTAAAGGGCCTTCAGCTTTGTTCAAATAAGAGGCATTTAGCCCAGCTTCTGCCTGCAAACGAAAGGATGGATTGAACCGGGTGAAAAGATCCTGACTCCCGTGTTTCCGATCCATTAATGACAGTCACAGGTTAATTCTGAGAAATTTCCAGGTGAGCCGATAATTCATTAAACTGACTAAAACAAATCTCAGAATACCCGAGCTAGTGACAGAGAGAAAGTCCATGATTTATTGGAGTAGGATGAATAAAAATCCTGTATTCCAGCCGTCGGTTTGTTTAATGTGTCCGGGCTTATGGTGAAAACAAACGGTGGCTGGAGGCACTTGCAGACTTGGGAGTCAGAAGGGCCTAGGTTCTAATCTCCACTCTGCCTGCTGGGTAACCTTGGGCAAGTCTCTTAACTTCTCTGTGCCTCAGTTATAGCATTTGTAAAGTGGGGATTAAGACGGTGGGCCCCACGTTGGACACGGACTGTATCCAAGTGGATTAGCTTGCATCTACCCCAGTGCTTAGTACAGTGCCTAGAACACAGTGAGTGTTTAACAAATGCCACAAAAACGGGCAGGGGGGAAGGCCGCTTAAACTGCTCTGTCGAGCTCCCACCCAGCCTGGTGAAAGAGCCAGAAGACACTCTATATTGAGCTTTCTAACAAGCACTGGCATCCAAGGCGACCTCCCAGAGGCCAGAATCCTGTGGGGGCGGAAAGGGAGGGAACAGGTTCGCCAGCCAGGAAAAGGAGCAATGAGCCACTATGGAGGCTGGAAGGCCAATGTTCTCTGAAACTGGTGCCCTTTTAATTCTCAGTGCTGGCAGAGGAAAGCTGTCTCCGAGAGTGGGAGGTGGTTTCTCCCTCACACCCAAGCAACCGGTTGCAACCGGAGTGGTAAAGGACCATCTTGTCCCACCATACGGCTGCCTTGTTGGAAACAAGACAGAGGTGGGAGAGAAGTAGAAGTGGATCCAGCAGTGCAGGGAAAGGTAAGCAGGCAGTCTGGCTCTGGCAGGGCCTGGGCCGGTCAAGCATTACCAGGTCGGCCCCATCCTCCAGCATCCAGAGTGGGCATAAGCAAAATGGCAGAAACCCCCAAGAATCCGCACAAGGTAATGGCGACTCAACGCTGTGGAAGCTCTGAATGAGAGTGACTTTTCTATGTGAGCTCCCTCCTGCCCTCGCTAAAGTCCGGGATCTGACAGCTCAGAAGCTGTCCTGGAAGCAGCACGTTGGATTCCCTACCTGGACCCAGGAATCCGGTGTCCACTATGGGAGGGAGGGGCTGGAAGCTGCAGGTGAGAGGGCAGAAGGCACAGAGCAGTTTCTGACACTGCAAATTCTGTGGAGAGAAGCTGACAAAATGACAGAGCTTCTCATGTGTCAGTCTAGTGTTACTAGTGGCAGCAGGGGCTGTTCCATGCTGAACTTGGCTGTATCCTGTTGAACCTTATTTGTTCTGGACGCTCTCCGTGACCCAAGCCCTCCATACCTGCCCCTTTTTTTTCCAACTAACATCTCCTCAACCACTCCCCCAACCCCAGGACCAAACCCCCCGCCCGAACCTGTCCATCCCTTTCCTAAACTTGTTTCCTACCTCCAGCAATTCTGCTAGCCCTCATTCTCACCCTCCACCCTCTCTGTGTGCACTCCTGTCTTCACCTCCCTCTCTTCCTCAGTCCTCCAAACAGCAGAGATTGCCGGTGGGGCAGGTTAGAAGACATAATCTCCAGGTAGGACAAGGGACGGCATAATAGAGGGAACAGGGAAGACATACTTCCTGGAGTCTCCTCTCCCTTCAAGTCCAGCGGGCCACTGCTCATCCCATCTTTGAAGCCCTTCCCCAAATCCCATCTCCTCGAGAAGACCCTCCCTGACCGCTCTCATCTCACCATCCTAAACCTTCCCCCACCTTTTGCTACTTTTTTTACGAGATGTTCTTCCCCTTGTCTCCCCTTGTCTCTGTTTATTGCCATCGTTCTCGTCTGTCCGTCTCCCCCGATTAGACCGTAAGCCCGTCAAACGGCAGGGACCGTCTCTATCTGTTGCCGACTTGTTCATTGCAAGCTCTTAGTACAGTGCTCTGCACATAGTAAGCGCTCAATAAATACTATTGAATGAATGAATGAATGAGTACTTTATCACTTCCACATCACCTAGGCAGAGCTCACCTCCTCCAAGAGGCCTTTGCAAACTGAGCCCCCCTTTCTCTCTGTCCCTACTCCCCTCCCTTATCCTCCATCCTCTGCTCCTCCCCCTCAGCACTGTGCTTATTTGTATATATTATTTATTACCCTCTTTATTTTCTTAAAGAGGTATACATCCCCTTGATTCTGTTTATCTTGATGATGTTGTCTGGTTTTTGTTTTGATCTGTTTTGTTTTGCTGTCTGTCTCCCCCGTTTAGACTGTGAGCCTGTCATTGGGCAGGGATTGTCTCTATCTGATGCCGAATTGTACATAGTAAGCGCTCAATAAATACTATTGAATGAATGAATTTGGGTATTCTCACTCCCTCCCCTCTGTTGCACTTCTGAGCACAACTTCTGACTCTATTACTTTCCCCTACGATGCGTGGCTCAGTGGAAAGAGCCCGGGCTTGGGAGTCAGAGGTCATGGGTTTGAATCCCGGCTCTGCCACACTTGTCAGCTGTGGGACTGTGGGCATGTCACTTAACTTCTCTGTGCCTCAGTTACCTCATCTGTAAAATAGGGATTAACTGTGAGCCTCACGTGGGATGACCTGATTACCCTGTATCTACCCCGGCGCTTAGAAAAGTGCTCTGCACATAGTAAGCGCTTGACAAATACCAACATCATTATTATTATTATTGTGTCCATCTCCCCTACTAGGTTGTAACTTCCTTGAGGGCAGAAATCAGGCCTTCTAACTATTGTTTTCTCCCAGGTTCTTCATACAATGCTTGGGCCAGAGGATATGCTCAAATATGATTGGGAAGTTCAAAATAAAGGCAAGATGGAGAGGTTTGGATGTGACAGAAGCAGCGTGGCTCAGTGGAAAGAGCACGGGCTTTGGAGTCAGAGGTCATGAGCTCGAATCCCAGCTCTGCCACTTGTCAGCTGTGTGACTGTGGGCAAGTCACTTCACTTCTCGGTGCCTCAGTGACCTCATCTGTAAAATGGGGATGAAGACTGTGAGCCCCACGTGGGACAACCTGATTCCCCTGTGTCTCCCCCAGCGCTTAGAACAGTGATCTGCACATAGTAAGCGCTTAACAAATACCAACATTATTATCGTTATTATTACTGAGGATGAGGAATGGACAAGGAGAGTAAGGAAAAAATCCTTGCTGTCGTGGTGATACAGCTGACTGCAACGAGGAGCTTCTCAATGCTACCGGCAATGACGGCTACTGAGCTACCTTGTCTGACACTGTGCTCTTTTACAAGCCCAAAACAAGAATGTTTTTCCCTTCTTCTTCAGGCAAGGCATAATTGGGAAACACATTGGTGTTCTTTGAATGAAAATACCATCCTAGTCCTTAATTATTAAGTTTGCAGTGGCAGTACCTAGTGATCACAAAGACAGGTTTGTGGTTGGCTAGATCAGATACTGAATCAGAAGAAGTTTGGCCTAGTGGACAGAGCCCAGGCCTGGAAGTCAGAAGGACCTGGGTTCTAATCCTAGCCCTGCCACTTGTCTGTTGGGTGACCTCGGGCAGGTCAGTCAGTCATTCACATTTATTGAGCACTTACCATGTGCAGAGCACTGTACTAAGCTCTTGAGAGAGTACAATATAATAATGTAACAAGACATATTACCTGCCCACAACGAGCTTACAGTCTAGTCGCTGCACTTCTCTGTCCCTCAGTTACCTCGTCTATAAAATGGGGATTGAAACTATGAGCCCCTTGTGGGACACGGACTGTTCCAACCCGATCAACTTGTATTTACCCCGGCACTCCTTATGGTGGGTGGCACGTAGCAAGTGCTTAACAAATGCCATTTAAAAAAATGTGAACTCTGCCTGCAAGGGGATCTCTTGGTGGCTGAAGCAAACTACTATTCAGCTGGTAGAGTGCAGAGAATTCAGGGACATCTACTCTATGAACATGGCTAGCGCAGAGAGAGGTCAGCGTGAGAGCTGTAGTGGAAACGAGAGGTAAGTGTAGTCAGAGCGTGGGTGAACTCCAGCCCAGGGTCTGAGCCGGGCACGGACAGCTTTCAACAGTACTGCAGGAGTCTGAAAACCCGATGCTTGATGGAGATGGCTTCAGGAAGAGTGCAATTTCAAAAAATAGAAATAAGCATTTTCTGGCTCTCCTCCTGGGGACATGGGGAGTCCCTGATGAAACTTCCTGTTTCTACTCTCCCTTCCAAATAATCCCTCCAGCTCAGGGACAAGACAAATGCTTAAAAAGGGGAAGCGCCTAGGTGTAGCATTGTTATTTAGTATCAAGGTCGCTAAAAGAGTGTGCCAGGAAGCAGATACTAAAAGCCTCCACTATCCCCTATCATACCTAGCCCAAGTTAAATTGATCAATCAACAGCAATTTATTGAGCACTTACCGGGAGAGTACCAAACTAAGCACTTAGGAGAGATAACACCTCTGAGTTTATAGACACGTTCCCTGACCACCATGAGCTTACAGTTTAGAGGGGGAGACCCATTAATAGGAATAAATAAATTAAGGCTATGTACATAAGTGGTGTGGGGCTAAGGGTGGAGTGGATATCAAGTGCTTAAAGCATACAGATCAAAATGCATAGATGACACATAAAAGAGAGTGAGTAGGGGAAAAGAGGGCTTAGCTGGAGAAGGATTCGTGGAGATGTGACAATAAGGTTTTCAAGGTGGAGCAAGTGGTGGTCTGGTATATATTTAGGGGGCAGGAGTTTCGGAGAATGTGGGAAAGGGGTTGGTGGCACAATTGACAAGATTACGCCTATTTGAGCATCCATAATTTTTTTAAAAAATGCCATGGGCCAGGCACCATGGTTCTGTCTCCAAAAAGGTAAAAGGGGGCTTGGAAAAAAACACGTAATGATTGCCAACTTGTCACCCAAACTGGTCCTAGGGAAGGACCAGCAGACAGCCTTAACTTTTGCCCCAGAAACCCCTTCCTAGCCTCCTGGCCATAAATTCATCCCACTCCTCTTGAGCCTGTTGATGCTTTTGGCCAGCACAACTTCCTGTCTTAATGAATACTATATGGTTACCACCCACGCTGGATTAGGGCTTTACAGAACTCAGAGAGCATTTAAGGAAAAAAAAGGAGGTTTTCAGACCTGGAAAGCAGTTTCAATGAGTTGGGATTATTTAGCGTGGAGCAGCAAAAGCATGTGATTCTATCCGGGACAAGGCACCTTCCATCTCCACAGAGGAGAGGACAAAAGTAAAGGGAAGAAGCCTGAAGGGCTATTTGAGGGATTTATTTTAGGTTCAAGGAAATGCAAGAGATCAAGATAGACTCCCTATCGGTTTGGGATGGTTTAGAGGTGGAGGAGGGAGTGGAGGGCTTTAAGCTCCCTTCCAACATGATCTGGCTGTGGTTGCTGAAAGGTGCAGCTGTCGTCTCCAGTGACTTCACCTATCTCTTGGACCTATGCTGCAAGCTCTGGATGAAAGAGGGCAAGAATACGGTCTTCTGCTAAGTCCCCGTTTAGTCTCTGGCACTTTGTGGTCATTTCACAATCACCAGCTCAAGAGAATGTAGCTGGAAAAAGCCTCAGTGCTCCTGTCTTGCATTCTCTTTCTCTCTTTTTTTTATTTAAATATCTGTTAAACACTTACTATGTTTCAGGCACTATACTAAGCTCGGGGGAAGATACAAGCTAATCAGGTTGGACACAGTCCATATCCACAAGGGGCTCATTGTCTCAATCCCCAGTGTACACCAGGCTGTAAGCTGGTTGTTGGCGGTGAATGACTACTTATTGTTCACTCATTCATTCATTCAATCGTATTTATTGAGTGCTTACCGTGTGCAGAGCACTGTATGAAGCTCTTGGGAGAGTACAATACGACAACGAGCCGACACATTCCCTGCCCACAACAAGCTTACAGTCCAGAAAGGGAGACAGGCATTAATATAAATAAATAAATTGCAGATAGATAGATATATACGTGCTGTGGGGCTGTGAGGGGGAATGAAAAAAGGGGACAAGTCAAGGCGATGCAGAAGTGTGAGGGAGAAAAGGAAAGGAGTGCTTAGTCAGGGAAGGCCCCTTGGAGGAGTTCTCCCAAGTGCTTAGTACAGTGCTCTGCACACAGTAAGCACTCAATAAATATGACTGAATGAAAGGTAAGGTAACTGAGACACAGAGAAGTTAAGAGATTTGCTCGAAGTCACAGAGCAGTCAAGTGGTGGAGCTGGAATTAGATCCCAGGTCATTCATTCAGTCATATTTATTGAGCGCTTACTGTGTGCAGAGCACTTTACCAAACGCTTGCAAAGTACAATACAGCAGCAAAGAGAGGCGATCCCTGCCCACAACGGGCTCACCTCTGACTCACAGGCCCGTGCTCTTACTGCTAGAACACACGGCTTCTAGAGCATCTTCCCAGACGTGGGAAAGATCTGAACGTATCAGGGATAATGAGTTGACACCCCAGGAAAATTCCTTCTCCACCTTCTGGGTAGAGAGAGAAACCAAACTGGACTCAACTCCCACTGGGTGGGGAAGCAGGGTTGTCTCCGAGTCTACTGAGCTGTGACCTTCCCAACCACTAAAACAACAATCTCTAGTGCTTCGTAAACAGACTCTGTCTAGAGATGATAGCGCAATCAGGAAATGCTGGCTTTCAGTAGAAGAATTCCCTATTCCTTGAGCGGTTTCTTATTTCACAACAACCCAAACCAAAGACGGTTGCTTTTCACCCTTAACTCCCACCCAAACCACAGAGCAAAGGCGCAAATCTGCAAGAGGGAAATCTCTGAACTGGAATGTCAGAGCCCACATGCTATCCAAAAACTTTAATATCAATTGCCTGCTAATCAGACACCAATAAATACGTTTTGCTCCAGTTGAAACTGGAAGGGAAAAAGAAAGGCATTAGGGGGAGAGGATGCAAGCGGATGTTTTTACTCCAAGATTAAATCCTCAGATGTCTTTGCTAACTGGTCTGGGAGTCCCATTTGACCTCTACTACATCCAGGAGGTGCTGGCAGCTCTTAACTCCACCCCCTGCTTGCCCTTTGGGGACTGTTTTGGGGCCACCCTGTCCCCACCCCACCCCACCCCCGGTACGAATTAGAAGGAGGGAAGTGAGGAGCCATCAGAGTCCAAAATGCCACAGCTAAACAGGCAGACGGTCTAACATCGAGCTCCTGTTGCAAGGCAAGAGGAAAAGATTCATTCATTCATTCATTCAATAGTATTTATTGAGCGCTTACTATGTGCAGACCACTGGACTAAGCATTTGGAGTGGACAATTCGGGAACAGATAGAGACAATCCCTGCCCATTGACGGGCTCCCAGTCTAATCGGGGGAGACGGACAGACAAAAACAATAGCGTTCAATAGAATCAAGGGGATGTACGTCTCATTAACAAAATAAACAGGGTAATAAAATATATACAAATGAGCAGAGGAGCGGAGTGCTGAGGGGAGGGGAGGGGGGGAGGAGCAGAGGGAAAGGGGAGGAAAGGGGGCTTAGCTGAGGGGAGGTTGGGGCGGGGGCAGAGAGGCAGCAGAGGGAGCAGAGGGAAAAGGGGAAGCTCAATCTGGGAAGGCCTCTTGGAGGAGGTGAGCTCTCAGTAGGCTCTAGTGGAAAAGATCTAGTGGAAAGAGCACAGGACTGGTAATCAGGAGACTTGAGTCCCAATCTCGACTCTGTCGAGTGACCTTATAGAAGCGGAATGGCCTAGTGGATAGAGCACGGATCTGGGAGTCAGAAGGACTTGGGGGCTAATCCCGGCTCCGCCACTTGTCTCTTGTGTGACTTTGGGCAAATCACTTCACTTCTCTGGGCCTCAGTTCCCTCATCTGTAAAATGGGGATAAAGACTGTGAGACCCATGTGAGACAGGGACCGGGTACAACTCGATTACCTTGTATCTACCCCAGTGCTTAGTTCAGTGCCTGGCACATAGTAAGCACTTAAAAAATAACATTATAAACAAAAAAAAACTTAGACAAATCACTTCATTTTTCTGTGCCTCAGTTTCTTCATCTGCAACATAGTAATAAAATATCCATCCTCCTTCACTCGGACCGAGAGCCCCATGCGGGACAGGGATTGTATTCAATCTGATTATATTGTATCGCATGCTACCCCAGAGTTAGGGCCCAAAGGAGATCACAAAAAAGAAGTAGGAGAGCGTAGTGGATCGAGAAGCAGCATGGCTTAGTGGAAAGAGCACAGGCTTGGGAGTCAGAGGACGTGGGTTCTAATCCCAGCTTCGCCACATCGGCTGTGTGTCCTTGGGCAAGGCACTTAACTTCTCTGTGCCTGTGAGCCCCACATGGGACAGGAACTGTGTCTGACTGGCTTTGCTTGTACCCACTTGAGCACTTAGTACAGTGCCTGGCACAGAGTAAGTGCTTAATAAATCCCATCATTATGATTACCATCATGATCTTGGCCCCAAAAGGTGAAGCCTCCTGCTGTTAGTTTGTCCCCTGCAGATTCAGACCCCAAAAGGAATTTCCTAACTGAAAATTATTTTCAAAAAACAAAACCCTGGCCCAGGGGAGACACTGCCCAAATGCAGCTGTAGTTTTGTTCCCTTGCTTTCCCCTAGATAAATTTAAGGTCACAGAAGAAAAAGGAGACTGCATGGTGCATGTGGCAGGGCTGGATTGGTTCTTTTAATAACAGCAGCATTGGTTATCCGATCATCATGATCAACTTTGGACTGTACTACTGGGTCCATGAATTGTCCCAACTCTGACCTGAAATCTTCTGTGTTCCTAGTCTGAACCAAGGAGGATTTTATCTCTGGGATATAAACTCATCAGCTCTAAACAGTGAACTCAAATGCAAGTTTTTCCTGGTCTCATGCCCTGTTTCTCTGATGAGCCAGCTGGAGGATGTGGGGGTGTCTTTAGCAAGCAATGAACAATTTTTAAAGAATGTCCTTAAAAATCCACTCGTCTACATTCGAACCACAATCCTAAAGTTTCTTCTCATACCTCCTGGGGTGATGAAAGTTTTAAACAACTGGTCTTATAGGAAAAAAACCCACAAAACAACCTTTACCACAGAGCGAAAGATGAGTCGATACCAAAGTCATATTTCTGTCTTTTACGGATTTAAATACGCTAGTCGTCTTGGTTCTTTTTAATAATAATAATAATAACGTTGGTATTTGTTAAGCGCTTACTATGTGCCGAGCACTGTTCTAAGCGCTGGGGTAGACATAGGGGAATCAGGTTGTCCCACGTGGGGCTCACAGTCTTAATCCCCATTTTACAGATGAGGGAACTGAGGCCCGGAGAAGTTAAGTGACTTGCCCACAGTCACACAGCCGACAAGTGGTAGAGCTGGGATTCGAACTCATGAGCCCTGACTCCAAAGCCCGTGCTCTTTCCACTGAGTCACGCTGCTTCTATGATTTCCAGCGGGCGGGAAGGGTAGAGGGGTTGTACTATGTTCAAGTACGACAGTTTTCTCATTCCCTCACTCTGACTTCTCTGTGGGCAGGGAATATATCTGTTTCTTGCTTCACTGTACTCTTCCAAACACTTAGTACAGTGCTCTGTACACAGTAAGTGCTCAATAAATACGATCGATTGAATGAATACCCGTGTTCTCTACTCTCAGAAAAGCTTATAATCTGATGAGGAGCTTTAAACCCAAAGAAATTTAGAGCGGGGTGGAGAGGGAAGATCCCGGTTCCAGACAGTCCTACCTACTTCACAGCAGAGCCTTAGCGAGAAACCCAGAAATCACCTCTCTTTCCCAAGGCTTTAACTCCATGGGCTATTCAACATCTTGTTGAAACTCTTCAAGTTGATCGGGGCATCTCCCAGGACTCAGATTGTTAGCTCTTGCCCTGCTGAGAGTTACACTCTTGGCAGGATTTCCGCCTCCACTTAAAACAGGAGGAAAGCTTGGGTGGATTTCCTTATAAATGCTGGTAAAGCGAGGGTCTGGAAGCCTTTGATTATTTCCATTCATTCCAAGTAACGTCGCCTAGTGGAAGAAGCCCTGCCTTAGCAGTAAATCAATCAATCACATTTACTGAGTGCTTCCTGTGTGCAGGACACTGTACTAAGCGCCTGAGAGAGGTCAGTGTAATAAGAGAATTATAACAGAACGTGACCACAACGAGCATACAGTCCAGGCCACCTGGGTTCTAAACCTGGCTCTGCAGCTTGCCTGCCGTGTGACCTTGGGCTAGTCACTTCACTGATCTGTGCCTCAGTTTCTTCAACTTTTAATTGGGGATTCAATACCTGTTCTCCATCCCACTTAGACTATGAGCCCCGTGGGGGACAGGGACTTCGTCTGGTCTCAGTGAAGCAGTGGATAGAAGATGGGCCTGGGAGTCAGAAGGTCATGGGTTCTAATCCTGGCTCTGCCACTTGTCTGCTAGGTGGCCTTGGGCAAGTCACTTTATTTCTCCGGGTTTCAATTACGTCATCTGTAAAATGGGAATTGATACTATGAGCCTCATGTGCGTGGCTCAGTGGAAAGAGCACGGGCTTTGGAGTCAGGGCTCATGAGTTCGAATCCCAGCTCTGCCACTTGTCGGCTGTGTGACTGTGGGCAAGTCACTTCACTTCTCTGTGCCTCAGTTCCCTCATCTGTAAAATGGGGATGAAGACTGTGAGCCCCACGTGGGACAACCTGATTCCCCTGTGTCTACCCCAGCGCTTAGAACAGTGCTCGGCATATAGTAAGCGCTTAACAAATACCAACATTATCATTATTATTATTATGTGGGACAGGAACTGTGTTCAACCTAAATTCCTTGTATCCAGCCCAACACTTAGGACAGTGCCTGGCACATAGTAAGCGCTAAACAAATACCATTATTAAACACTTAACAAATACCATAGAATTGCTGTGAATTGGGAAACAACTTGAAGGCACTGGATAATAATAATCCCAGTACTTAGAATAGTGCTTGTCGTAGAGTAAGTGCTTAACAAATATCACTAAAAAAAAAAAAAGTGTTCTTCACTAGCAGCCTGCTCAGATGCATTCTGTCAGAAAGCTTCCAGGTTGGATCTTGGGCTTTCAGAGGGAGAGGAGTTGCTTTGCAGAGGACGTCGATCAAATCTGAAGCTCGGAAAGGAGGCTCCAGGAAGAGGGGGACATCCTGGGACAGGCGAGTCCTCTCAGAGCTCACTTGGAGGGCCCCTCGGCTCAGCTGTCAGTCAGCCGATCAGTCAATCTTATTTATTGGGTGTTTAATAATAATAATAATAATAATAATAATGTTGGTATTTGTTAAGCGCTTACTATGTGCCGAGCACTGTTCTAAGCGCTGGGGTAGACATAGGGGAAGCAGGTTGTCCCACGTGGGGCTCACAGTCTTAATCCCCATTTTACAGATGAGGGAACTGAGGCCCAGAGAAGTTAAGTGACTTGCCCACAGTCACACAGCCGACAAGTGGCAGAGCTGGGATTCGAACTCATGAGCCCTGACTCCAAAGCCCGTGCTCTTTCCACTGAGCCACGCTGCTTCTCCAAATTTAGTTTAAGTAAACAAGTATTTTAAGTAAACAAGTATTTTATTACTTAGTATTGTATTACTTAAGTATTTAAGTAATACAAGTTTAATGTGTGCAGAACACTGTACTAAGCACTTGGGAGGGGGGATGAATAAAGGGAGCCAGTCCTTCTGCCCAATCCGGCCCGTGGCTACCTGCACTGGATCTCCTAGGTCACAGAGAAGCTCTAAGCACCGTGTTTGGGCTAACGTATTGATTCAACTATCAATCCAGGAATCACAAGTGGCTTTCCAGCTAGACCTCAGGGCTTCCGGAGACCTGATGCTCAAAAAGACATGTTCAATCATTCATTCATTCAATCGTATTTATTGAGCGCTTACTGTGTGCAGAACACTGTACTGAGCGCTTGGAATGTACAAGTCGGCAACAGATAGAGACGATCCCTGCCCAACAATGGGATCACGGTCTAAACGGGGGAGACAGACAACAAAACAAAACAAGTTTTGTCTTCCTACCTTGAGGAATCCTTGGTCCTGAGACTGAGGATATTCTTATAATGAAATAATGAAGCTGGGATGAAACGAAGGACTTAGTTGTAGGATGATAAGGACAGCTTTTGCAGTAGTAGCAAAATGAGCAGCTAATGGATGTAAGGGACTGTACTAAGCAGGTACAAAAAAGCAGCTTGGCTTAGTGGATAGAGCGTGGGCCCGGGAGTCAGAAGGACCTGGGTTTTAATTCTGGCTCTGCCATTTGTCTGCTGGGTGACCTTGGACAAGGCACTTGACTAAGCCTTAGATAGCTCATCTATGAAATGGGGATTAAGACTGAGCCCCATGTGACACGAGGACTTTATCCAAACTGAGAAGCTTGTATCTACCCCAGCTCTGAGTACAGACCCTGGTACATAGTAAGCACTTCACAGATACCAGAAAAAAGTGACATTTCCTGTCCACAAGGAGTGTACACTTTGTTAAAATATGGCCATACCATCTCCAACACACGCGCGCGCACACACACACACACCCCCGGACACCCGGACACACATACAACCACTGTCATTAATCAGTGATTTTGGCAATTTTGTATTGCTGAATCCCACTACTACTATTTATATTTACCAAGAAAGCATACTGTTGCATCAAGGAGCAAAGTACAAGTCCTCGGTAGAGTGCTTTGCATACAGTAAGCCCTCAGTGAATACAATTGAATGAATGAAAGTACAGATTCTCATAGGAAATGATGCATTATTGCTCTTCCAAGATCCCCCAAATTGACCTTAATAAAAATGTAAAAAGGGATAAGACAATATACTTACGAATTCACACTGCAATGTAAATATGTACCAGTAATAAAAGATTGTACACAAAAATTCGAATATTTGATTTTCATGCTGTCTTTCATATTCTATTTAGCCAAAAACCCCACCCCATCTTGCGTGGACAAAGAAGGAATATCATGTATGATAAATAGACCTGTCGTTATCCAGTAGGAATTCTTCCAATTCAGCAGACTTCAAGCATCATCGGGAGTCCTTGAGAGATAGGCAGACAAGAATTTTGGAAGCCGGGTGACTATGCCCTAGAGACACAAGCTCAAGTAGACGCGAAGATGACTGTACACCTCTTGACCGGATCATCCAGGTGTTAGAGTCTGACAGCAAATCAGAAGAAAGCAGTGGTAATGTATAAACCTGCGCCCGGCAAGCCAGGCACATAAGCGGAAAACACAGACCTAAATGCTGCCACAGAAGTACATTACCTAGGCAGCACACTGACCGATGGAGGAACAATAGACGAGGAATTCGAAGTTGGAATCAACAAGACCGGCACATCCTCTGAAAGTCGGAAACACAATAGGGGCATTAAGGTAACAGACCTCAGACTAAGCTAAAAGTCTACAGAGATGTAGTGCTGTCCAAATTTCTCTTTGCGTCTATGCTCCTCTCAGACGCCACAGCCAGTTCTTAGAGTAACTATGACGGGACCATGTACGAGCTATAATCTAGATCGTAAACTCCTTGAAGGCAGGGATTGGGTAGATTAACTAGTTCAATGGAGCAGCGTGGCTCAGTGGAAAGAGCCCGGGTTTGGGAGTCGGGGGTCATGGGTTCGAATCCCGGCTCCGCCACTCGGCAGCTGTGTGACTGTGGGCAAGTCACTTCACTTCTCTGTGCCCCAGTTCCCTCATCTGCAAAATGGGGATGAAGACCGTGAGCCCCACGTGGGACAACCTGATGACCCTGTATCTCCCCCAGCGCTTAGAACAGTGCTCGGCACATAGTAAGCGCTTAACAAACACCGACATTATTATTATTAGTAGTATTTTTTTTGCACAAAGTGCTCAGTAAGTACCACTGATAGATCAAATGGCAAGGTGGGATTCAGGGTTCCTACCACTGAAGCCTTGCTCGCCTCAGCCACAACTGCATTTGAGTGTAAGAAGTGAGGAGAAGGGATAACTGTATGATACCTGAGCAGGTCTTGTTTGAGGAGTTAAGAAATTAAAAAATAACCCCCCCCCCGCCAAAAGCGGGAAGTGGACCAAGGCAGAGAAAAAGATTTAGGGTACCATAAAACAACGCTTTAGATGATGCTGCATCTTGGCTGACAAATGGGAGGCCGTTGCTGCAAATAGACTAGCTTGGCATCCTGCAATCAAGAAAGGAGCCATCCCGTCCGAGCGGAGACTTCATCAGGATATTGAGGCAAGGCGGCAAAAGCATCAACAGCATCCGATGCTGCAAACAACAATCACGCCAGTCCAACAGATTACGAGTCTACGTGTGCATGGCATAGCTGGGACTGTATAATCTCAAGCGAATAGAGATTTAATCACTACATCAAGTTAGTCAAAATACTTCAAAGATGTAGGAGGAAGCAGTGGGGCCTAGTGGATAGAGCACTGACCCAGGAATCAGAAGGACCTGGGTTCTAATTCCGACTCCGCCACTTGTCACCTGTGAGAAGTTGGGTAAGTCACTAAACTTCTCTATGCCTCACTTACCTCATATTTTACACATGGGGATTAATCCCGTGAGCCCCACGTAGGACGTGGACAGTGTCCAACCTGCTTAGCTTGTACCCACTCCAGCGTTTAGTACGATGTCTGGTGCATAGTAAGTGCCTAACGAATGCTATTAAAAAAAACAAAGGAAGGACAGAGAAGGACTTAAGCTTGGTAGATTTTGCTGCTTTCTATCAAGTGTGAAAGTGGTGGAAGAAATGCCAGTATTAAAACTCGAAACACTGAAAGAAGAGTATTCTACCCGGGGTGGCTTCACAAAAAACGATACCCGATTTTAAAGTTAGAGGCCACCGTGCATTTCGGACACTTGCGGAATGAAACCTGCGGATGAGGAACTCTGTCACTGAATTACCAAAAAAAACCACATCCCCAATTTATTTCTGGTGAACCCTCTATGGGTAGAGCATGAACACTGATCTAATCAACCTGCAACCTCCTTGCCTTCCTGAAAATCAAAGCCCCAGTGCACTTCCCAAGGCCATGTTAAACTCCGTTGCATTATTATTGCACTGGTTAAGTACTTAGAGCGTGCCAAGTACTGAACTGTTAGGGTAGAAACAAAATAAACTGGTTAGAAACATAGTCTCTCTCCCACGTGGAGCTTACATCTAAGGAGAAGGGAGTAGGATTTAATCCCCATTTTACAGATGAGGCAACTGAGGCACAGAAAAGTTATGTGACTTGCCTCAGGTCATGCAGAAGACAAGTGGCAGGCCCGGAATTAGAACCCAGGTCCTCTGACTCTCAGGCCCGTGCTCTTTCCTCTAGGCTATGCTTGCAGCTGGGACTCGATGAAAAAAAAATACCACTGCTCTTCTACTGTTATGGTTGATGGCACGGTCTCACCGCTTTGGAGTTTTAATGATGATGATGATGATGACGGTATTTGTTAAGTGCTTACTATGCGTCAAGTACTGTCCTAAGCACTGGGGTAGATAGAAGTTTCTCAGGTTGGACGCTATCCCTGGGGTTTACAGTCTCAATCCCCATTTTACAGATGAGGTAACTGAGGCACAGAGCAGTCAAGTGACCTGCCCGAGGTGACACGGCAGACAGATGGCAGAGCCAGGATTAGAACCCCGGTCTTTCCGACTCCTAGACCTGTGCTCCATCCACTAGGCCATGCTACGCTGCATGTAATGATATTGCCTGAAAGCTTTAATATTCACTGCTCTCCACTGACAACGGCTTCTAACTGAACTCCTTGAGGGGAGGGATCACGTCTACTAATTAGCGTTCTCTCTCAGGCACTTAGTACAGTGCTCTGCACAAGGTAAGGGCTTAATTAGTACCAAGTGACTCCCACGGTGAACAGACGCCTTGTAACGCACGGTGCAACATTCGGTTACATTTTCATTAAGATCCCTGGCATTCCGCGTTCTGTTCTTTGAGACCTGCTGAACATCCTTTAGCATTCCAGCAAATACCTGCACGTTCTTTTTGAATTGATTTTACATCTCCCTCAGTCCAGTAGGATAATGGCTTTAACTCCCAATCCAGAAGGCTGTAACTTTTAAACAAAGATGGCAAAATCAACCGTTAATGGACCCAGGAGGGCCCGCACACTAATGTACTTAGCGATAATGAATTAGAAAGAAAAATGAACCAGCTTGAAGTCATCAGATTGTTTCCCTCGTGATTCTCCCCATCCACGGGCAATAAGACAAAAATCCCTTTGATAAAAAAGTTTACTCAGGCAAGGGACGTCGGATTTTCTGTCAGCCTGTATTAAAGTTTGTTCATGTAACTCCTAGCAGGATGCAGAAGACTGGAAACCGATGGACCGAAAAGCACAGGCCGGGGAGTCAAGGGAACTGGGTTCTAATATCGCTCTGCCACTTCTCTGCTGTGTGACCTTGGCCGAGTCACTTAACTTCTCTGTGCTCCGGGGGTCTTCATCTGTAAAATGGGAATTAAAGACTGTTAGCTCTATCAGGGATATGTACTCTGTTCAACCTGATGATCTTCTATCTACCCCGAAGCGTAGTACAGCGCCTGGCCACATAGTAAGCACTTAATAAACACCATTTTTAAAAAAGTGGGACAAAAGGTCCACATGCAAAGTCCTCTATGAACATGACCTAACTGATTTTAATTGGTAAATTGAAAAAAAGTCAGTAAACAGATTTCTTGCTTGAAGGAGAAACTTTCCCCACAATCCACAAGCTTTGTCACATCAGCAGTTTGGCATCGCACTAGGTCATTTCGTTTCCGAGGGCTTTTCTTCCATCCACTGGTCTCCCCAGGGAGACTGCCTTGCTGAGCGCAGAAGAAACCGGTTTTTGATCATTTTCATCTCTTATGCAACTGTTGTTGCTAGAGAACTTCCTGTACCGGAGAATCGGCTGCTTATCCCCAAGCGAGTAAATGCCAGCATGTTCAATGGATCCCAGGTGTCAGGTCTGCCCGGGAAGGCCGAATGTTGGAATTCTCCTAAACAGCCTGAGTTGTGGGACTCTTGCAAATGTTAAGATTTACAGGGAGAAGAAAGGGTATTAGAAAGACAGCCTGAAATTTTCTGGCATCCTTGACTTTTTGCTCTACGAGAGTTACTAGAGCAACTAGTAACTGGGGAAGCAGCGTGGCTCAGTGGAAAGAGCATAGGCTTCGGAGTCAGGGCTCATGAGTTCAAATCCCAGCTCTGCCACTTGTCGGCTGTGTGACTGTGGGCAAGTCACTTCACTTCTCTGTGCCTCAGTTCCCTCATCTGTAAAATGGGGATTAAGACTGTGAGCCCCACGTGGGACAACCCGATTCCCCTATGTCTACCCCAGCGCTTAGAACAGTGCTCGGCACATAGTAAGCGCTTAACAAACCCCAACATTATTATTATTGTTATTATTACTCCCGGAATATCTTCTCACCTGTTTATTTCATCCCTAAAAGGGGTCAACGATCGAGGAGGCCTCAGGAAGTGGTAGTTAAAATGCGGTCTCCACATTCACAGGCATCTATTTTAGGTGACAGGGCCAACTACACCAGCTAGCGGGTGGAGATGTGGCCAAAGTCTGTCAATTATATTTATTGAACACTTACTGTGTGCAGAGCACTGTACTAAGCCCTTGGAAGAGCACAATATAACAGACATATTCAGTGAGCTTACAGGCTGGCGGGGGTTGGGGGAGACCGACATTAATATAAATAAATTACAAAGGGTCGTGAAAGCATCCGTTTCCACTGCAGCAGGGTGGGCAGGGTAAGGCGGTGAGATGAGAAAAGCAGAACAGATTTCATTCATTCATTCAATAGTATTTATTGAGCGCTTACTATGTGCAGAGCACTGGACTAAGCGCTTGGAATGTACACGTCGGTAACAGACAGAGACGGTCCCTGCCCTTTGACGGGCTTACGGTCTAATCGGGGGAGAATAAGATAATAACAGATAAGGCAGTGGGGACAGACTTCAGTTTTTAAGAGTCAGGAAGCCTTTGTGATGAAATCCTCACAGAAGGGATGAGCTCTTCGAAAGGAAATTCTCCAGATACTAAGCGCTCACGAAGAGCCAGACATGCTAACCCTCACCCCAAGGTGAACACTGCAGTGGAATCCTAAAGACTAGAGAAGCAGCATGGTATAGTGGATAAAGTAGAGGCCGGGGAGTCAGACGGTCATGGGTTCTAATCCTGACTCCACCACTTGTCTGCTGTGTGACACTGGGCAAGTCACTTAACTTTTCTGTGCTCTGTTACCTCATTTGTAAAAAATGGGGATTAAGAAAGTGAGCCCAATCTAGGACAGGGACTGGGTCCAACCTGATTAACTCGTATCTACCTCAGCTCTTAGAACAGTGCTTGGCACATAGTAAGCACTTACAGTCCCGTAACGATAATAACAATAATCATTATAATATTATAATTATATGATAAATATTATATTATATATTATTTACATATTCTGTATTTTATATTATATTATAAATATTGTTATTATTGTTATGGGACTTTAAGTGCTTACTATGTAAGTAAACCTTGGTCACAGCACCAGGGGTGTCAGGGAAGGTGGGTGGCAGAAGAGACTGATCACCAAGACGCCACCTCAGTGTCAGCGTCACTCATTGACATGGACTGTGTCCAACCTGATTTGCTTGTATCAATTCCAGGGTTTAGTACAGTGCCCTCGGGAGAGTAAGCGATTAAAAAAATACCGTGGAAAAACAAACAAGCCAAAAAACAGTCTTGCAGTTTTTAAAAGAAATGGACCAACCCTGACTTCTTCTGTCTACCCCATCAACTAACCGTCCAGCAGGTAGCCTTTCCCGGGGTCGGTTGCCGAGTCTGGGACGGTATCCCAGATGGTGTCTCTGGAGCATGAAGCCAGCCACTGGAAGTGAAAACACGCTGGCAGGCATCCGAACTCTAAGAAGACACAAGGGTTCAATTACCAAGTGTATAACACTTTACTATCAGAGGATTTTTCCATTCACTTCAATTGACATTCATTGAAAGATGTTGGCACCTACTATCTTCTGCATCTCAAGGGAGAAAATCACAATAATAGTAAGAAGAACTTTAGTTTTTGCTAAGTTCTTACCACGTGCCAAGCACGGTACCAAACACTGGCTTAGATACAAGGTCATCAGGTCCCACATGGGCTCAGTAGGAGAGAGAACAGGTCTTGAATCCCATTTTGCTGATGAAGGACCCGAAGCACAGAGAAGTTAAGTGACTTGCTCAAGGTCACACAGCAGAAAGTGGTGAAGCTGGGACCAGAACCCAGGGTCTCTGTCGCCCAGGCCCGTGCTCTTTCTAAATTGCTTCTTTAGGGCAAAATGATTCTTCTTCTGTCCTCCAGGAATTTACAGTCTATGGGTGGGAGACCGAACGCCAACATCAGAGAAATAGAATGAGTCTTACTTGTTCATTCAATAGTATTTATTGAGCGCTTACTATGTGCAGAGCACTGTACTAAGCGCTCGGAATGAACAAGTCGGCAACAGATAGAGACGGTCCCTGCCGTTTGACGGGCTTACGGTCTCATCGGGGGAAATTAGACTTGTCAGAGATAGACAATCAGAGATCCATAAGGGAAAGCAACAACAATTCAAATGTATCACTTCCAGGGAGAATCATGTTGGATGCAAGGGAGAGTGTAGGGAATATGCAGAGTCAGGTGGGTTGGCTTTCCTATAAATGCAATTTTCATTAGATTCATTGCACAATGAAGTTAGGAAAGACTAGAAGCAGCTTGGCTTAGTAGAAAGAGCAAAGCCCTGGGAACAGGAGGACCTTGGCCACTTGCCTGATAGGTGACTTTGGGCAAGTCCCTGCGTGGCTCAGTGGAAAGATCCCGGGCTTTGGAGTCAGGAGTCATGAGTTTGAATCCCCGCTCTGCCACTTGGCAGCTGTGTGACTGTGGGCAAGTCACTTAATCTCCATTTTACAGATGAGGTAACTGAGGCACAGAGAAGTTAAGACTGTGAGCCTCACGTGGGACAACCTGATTCCCTTATGCCTACTCCAGCACTTAGAACAGTGCTCTGCACATAGTAAGTGCTTAACAAATACCAACATTATTATTATTATTCTCCATGACTCAGTTTCCTCATCTATAAAATGGGGATTCAATACCTGTTCTTCCTCCCGCTTACACTACAAGCTCCAGGTGGGATAGGGGTTGTGCCCAACTTTATCATCTATCTACCCCACTGTTAAGTACAGTGCTTGGCACCAAGTGAGCACTTAAATATAATAATGATGATGATGATGATGATGATGATAATAATGATAGAGGCTACAGGTTGGAGACTGCCACTGCTGCAATAAAGAAGTGATTTTTGATTGCCGAATCGGAGAATAGCCTCAATTACTTATCTATTCTTCTAGTACACAAGATGAATTCTATGTGATTAGCTGCTCTCGCCTGCTATACACTTCCCTTCCTTTCTCTGCAGTATCTGAATCGGATTCAAATACCTCTCATCTTTGCGGTTACGTTGAACACACAGAAAACTATAGGAAACAGTTTTAGAATAGGGAACCATCTTCTGAAGGCTGATTTTTTCCACACGACCAGTTCGATCCACATTTCTGTAGTGGATAGATCACAGGCCTGGGAGTCAGAAGGAGACTTAACTTCCCTGTGCCTCAGTTCCCGCTTCCATAAAATGGGGATGAAGACTGTGAGCTCCCTGTCCCAACTGCATCTAACCTGATTAGTTTGTATCCACCCTAGCCCTTGGAACAGTGCTTGACAATTACCATTATTATCATCGATATCATTAGGCCTCACAGTCTGAGGGAGACCAGTTTCTGAGTCCCCATTTTACAGATAAGAAAACTGAGGTCCAGAGGAGCTAGGCGATTTGCCCAAGGTATGAGGGCACCCATCACAAGATACAGGCAGGGGAAGACTAGGTGACTTGACATAAGCCCCACCTAGTGTAATGCTAGGAATTGATAATTACCCCATCTAATCAATCGTGGATGCGGCCTAGGTGATAAGAAATAAGGGGACTGTAATATCCTGCAAATGCCCAGTGTATGGCCTCTCCTGAATCACAGCCCTAGACCCGCCTTTTCCAAAAAAGTCTTCCCCAATTAGTCCATTCATTTTCCAATCTGCCAGCAAAATCCACGACCTACTTATCCCAGGGAGCCCATGTATGAGTTTATGTGATTATCTCTGTCCTCTATTAGGATGTAAACTTTTGGGTCTGAAATGTTCCTTTTATTTTTTATTATTTTAGAACGTGACCAAGTTCCTTATATTTGTCCCGGGGAATCAGTGACGATGATAAGAGTCCGGCAACGAGAATGATGGATGAATCTCAGGCGTGAGATGGAAGGTCTGAGGAGATGTGCTGAGTGGTGTTCCAAAACTGATCCCCCTCCCCGGCCTTGCTCTCATGGGGGCACAGAGGACTGAATAGGTGGGCAGGGGTAGGGTACATTGCAAAGTGCCCTCAAAGGGTTGCTTTTACACACAATGCCAACGTGGAGCTGTAACGTCAGACCCCCGTAACTGGTTGACTTCTTAGCTGCTGTGAACTTTGCCACTCACGTTAAGCATTTTTCAGGATTCCCGCCAGCCCCGTCCACAGCAAAGGACACCCTTCGGTCAGAGACTGTCACCATCAGTGGCAAAGAGAAGTAGAGTGAACTAGTGGCAAGAGCATGGGCTTGGAATCAGAGGACCTGGGTTCCGATCCCAGCTCTGTCACGTGTCTGCTGTGTGACCTTGGGACAAGCGGCTTCACTTCTCTGTGCTTCAGTTACCTAAATAGTAAAATGGGGATTAAGACCGGGAGGCTCACGGGGGACAGAGACCGTGTCCAACCTGATCACCTCGTATCTACCCCAGAGCTTAGTACGGTGCCTGGCACAAAGTAAGCACTTATCAAATACCATTAAAAGAAGAAAAGCGCCCAACAGGTATTCCCCATTTGCAGAATGAAGAATAACACACACAGGACCGCTGATTCCCAAAACAACGGACTTTCGACTGGACCTGAGCTGGGTTAAATGCAATGTGAATTCAATGGTTCACTGTCATTAACTTTTGCCACAGAACAAGTGTGTCGTACTAGACTTCTTGATTCCAGAAGTAGTACAGAAGACAAGGGGTCTGGACCACTGCGGGCAGGGAGACAGATGGAAACCATCCGCCACCTCCATGGCTTTAGCTTCGTCATCTACGGGAAAAACGGCCTGTAGTCAGAAGGAAACAGGAACTGGCAGGTAGGGTTCTCCCCATCCCACAGACTCCCCACCGTGGCTTCCCACCCATCTCCACAAAACACATAAATACTTTAAGACCCTCAATCAGTCCTCCCCTTCCTATCTACCCTCGCTCAGCTCCGACTACAACTCGGCCCTCACACTGTGCTCCTCCAACACCAGCCTACTCACCGTACCTCCATCTCGTCTCTCTCGCCACCAACGCCTTCCTCACGCCCTCCCTCCTGCCTGGAGCTCCCTCCCCCTTCATAGCTGACAGACTGCCATTCTCCCCATCTTCCAAGCTCTACTGAAATCCAATTACCTCCAGGAAGGCTTCTCTGACTAACTTCTCATCTCACCCACCCTATTCTCCCTCCGTTTTTACATCATCTATGCACTTGAGTTCCTATCTCCCCACAGTACTTATATACATCTCCTTATACCCTGCTACGTCCCCTACGTGTAGTGTATTTAAGGTTTGGCTCCTCCCCTGGATTATTTGCTCCTTGATGGAATGGATCATACCCAGCCAACACTTACCGCGGCTCAGTGAAAAGAGTACGGGCTAGGGAGTCAGAAGTCATGGGTTCTAATCCCGGCTCTGCCACTTGTCAGCTGTGTGACTTTGGGAAAGTCACTTCACTTCTCTCTACCTCAGTTACCTCATCTGTAAAATGGGGATGAAGACTGTGAGCCTCACGTGGGACAACCTGATTACCTTGTATCCTCCCCAGCCCTTAGAACAGTGCTTGGCACATAGTAAGCGCTTAACAAAATGCCATCATTATTATCCAGCGCTTAGAACAGTGCTCTGCACATAGTAAGCGCTTAACAAATGCCAACTTTTTTTTATACTGTATTCTTCGAAGCACGAATTACAGTACCCTGCATATAACAAGTGCTCAATAAATACCACCGATTGAATGGGTAATCACCATTCCCTTGGATTCTGTTCTAACACTAGAGAGGTGGGGAGTGAGGGAAATTAGAAAAGGAAGGAAGGAGGAGCAGGAGAGGAATGATAGCAGTAGAACTTATCAGTAGTTCTCAATCTGTGCCACCAGAATTCCTGATCCTGGGACAAGATGGCCTGGGCATTTTTAATAGTTTTTGGTGTTGTTATTCTAAGTCTCGTCCCAGCATCAGGTTACTTATTTTCTGGAATTAATAATGTCTCAAGAACACTCTCCGTGCTCCTCCTTCCCCTCCATCTCCTCTCGTCCCTGCACCATGACACCTTTAAAGATGAAACCTCCACTTCCAGCTCCCACTCACTGAAGGCTAATGCATATGTTGGGTGGGGGAGGGAAGCATGTGCTAGCATTCTTCTCTCCCTGATACCTAGGGCTCCTTTGCCATCCTCTGATTCATTCATTCAATAGTATTTATTGAGCACTTACTATGTGCAGAGCACTGATTAAGCGCTTGGAATGTACAATTCGGCAACAGATAGAGACAATCCCTGCCCAATGACGGGCTCACAGTCTAAAGGGGAGAGACAGACAGCAGAGCAAAACAGAACAAAACAAAAACAAGACATCATCAAGATAAATAGAATCAAGGAGATGAACACCTCATTAACAAAATAAATAGGGTAATAAATAATATATACAAATGAGCACAGTGCTGAGGGGAGGGGAAGGGGGAAGAGCAGAGGGTGGGGGGGGAGAAGGGGAGCAGAGGGAAAGGGGGTGGCTCAGTTTGGGAAGGCGCTTTCCACGTTCCCTAGTAAGAACTAAAAAAAGAATGACAAGGGACCCAAGACTTGGACTTTTGAAAGATCAGCATACTTTTTTACAGGAACGTCACCTGTTTTGATCATTCCTAAATGCATCCTCCCTCTGGTTTGCATCACCTGAGCAGCAGATAGAAGTAGGGAGAGAGTGAGGGAAATATCTCCTCCTCCATCATGTTGGGAGAGAGCATGATGTCCAGTGGCAGTGAAAGTGGTACAAGGCTTCACTATCACATGTGCATGGCAAGGCCACACATATCACAATTTAAGACATTTTGAGTTAAGACGAACAGCACATATATTTTACATCCTGATTCAGCTTTAAAACACCAGCTTCCTTTGTGTACCTGTTGCACACAACTGATCTCCATGACCACATCCTGGGATCTCTGGACGAAAATCTCTAAAAGCAGTGACGTCACAAGTCCCAGCATATTAACCAGAGAGGAACCAAGAGGTCAGGGCCTTCTAAACACTGACGTTTACTAGAAACAGAGGCATTGGAAGAGAATAGAATTGAACTGTGGAATTTGTTAAGTGCTTACTATGTGCCAGACACTGTATTAAGCGCTGGGGTAGAGACAAGCTAAGCAGGCCGGACACACTCTTCCACATGGGGCTCACGGTCTTAATCCCCATTTTAAAGATGAGGTAACTGAGGCAAGAGAAGTGGCTTGCCCATGCTCGCATTGCAGACAAGTGGCAGAAGCGGGATTAGAACCCAGGTTCTTTGACTCCCAAGTCTGTGGTCTATCCACTAGACCACGCTGCTTCTCAGGTCACATTGCTTCTCCCACACTGGCACCCCAGACAGTGGTCCCTTCAGCCCAGTGGGGCCAAGAGATTCCTATTAACCCCCCCCCCCAAATCCCTCTTCCAATATCCCATGTCCCTTCCCCCTTTTTGTCAAAGGGGGAATCCTTTGATTCCATCCAGAGGCAGTGAAGTTAGAGGAAAAATGTTCAAAAGCCAGTTAAAAGGTGGGAGGGAGGAGACTGTTAAGACATTGGGACAGGGAACTGGGGGCTTAGGGCACCAGGGTGGGTCAACACATGCATTTTACTTCTGACGAAACAAAAGTCTGTTTCCCGATCGGAGAACTTCTCTGACTCAGTGTACCCACTAATGCACTTCTGTCACTTACCTATGATAGTTAACACAATTCTAGATCATCTTGGCATAGCTAGCCTCAGTTCAGGATCCAGTTCCCCATTGATAACATTGTTTCAACTTATGTTTTTACTAAAATCTTAATTTTCAGAAGCTAAATTTGTCATACATCTGAGGACAGCCCGTACTTTGAACTCCTTGTGGGCGGGAATTGTGTCTACCAACTCAACTGTACACTCCCTTAGTACAGTGCTCTGCACGTAATCAGCACTCATTAAATACCACTGGTATTTTGCAGAGTATCATCTACTGACAGTGCTGGTCTGCTGTGCTTCTGGCTCTTTATCAAATATTTTTTTATTTATGGTATTTGTTAAGCACTTACTATGTGCCAGGCATTGATAAGCAATGGGGTAGATGAAAAATGATCAGATTGGACACAGTGCATGTCCCACATGGGGTTCCCAGTCTTAATCCCCATTTTACAGATGAGATAACTGAGAGAGAAGTGGCGTGACTTACCCCAGGTCACACAGCAGACCAGTGGCAGAACCAGGATTACAACCCAGGTTCTTCAGCCTCTCAGGCCCGTATTCTATCCACTAGGCCATGCCGTTTAGCTAATACTGACACGGTCTGCTGTTCAGATTTTTTTTAATGGTATTTAAGTGCTTACTATGTGTCAAGAACTGTTCTAACTGTTAATCAGATCAGACACAGTTCCTGGCCCACATGGGGCTCCCAGTCTAAGTAGGAGGGAGAACAGGTATTGAATCCCTATTTTGCCGCTGAGGATACCGAAGTACAGAGAAACTGCATGTCTTGCTCAAGGTCACACAGCAGGCAAGTTGTCGAGGCAGGCTTAGAACCCAGGTCCTCTGACTTCCAGGCCCATGCCTTATCCACTAGACCATGGTGCTTCCCAGATTACCTGTATAGACGCAATTTTTAGATTGATGGCTGAGCTAGAAAAAATCTGGCCTTTTGATAGTCCATCTAAGCTTTATTGTCATGAATGAGAAGAAGTCTATTTGACTCTTCTGGTATTTTACCATTCTTACTGATGAAGAGATCACTCACTGCCTCGGTTCTAGAGCTGGAGATTCCAGCTATTCCCTACAGTTTGCTGCTCTTCTTATGTACCTTTTCTGGGGTAAAATTTTGTAGGGTAGCAAACTTTTCCTCATTGCCTTTGATATTCCAAGGGATAAAACCGTGCATTAGTAAGTTGTTTTGCCTATGAGTGTCATTCTACTGCAAAATGATATTCCAGTCATAGCACAAAACTTCCTCTTCTCATTTGCATTCACAGTTAGTTTAATTATGCTTTTCAGTCAGAATACTTATTAGTTTTCTAGACCCACCTGAAAATTAAATTGGATAAATTTCTTCTACTTCAGAATTTGAAAACTGTATATTCAGTAGGTGATGTTGGTGCATTTGCAAGCTCTTTGTAATCTGGTTCTTCTTTAAGCTCATTTGCAAATAATATTTTGTTGATTTAAAGGCCACTCATTCCTTAGTGGAGAGATATTGAAAAAATGTAACCCAATTTAAAAAGTAGGGGGGAAAAAAGTAGGGAAATTGTCAAATATTTTAATGTTTCATCAGGAAAAACTTGAATGAAGCATGAAATTTCTCTTAAAACCCAATTCTCAGTTCCGGCGATATGCTAGAACAGTGCCATATTGCTGAAAAGGCCAGACTGTGAGAGGCCTGGCCTTTTTGTTCAGAGGCCTCCGTTTTGGCAGTGGGGACGGAAGGGATGGAGAGAAAGATCCGCTTGCCAAAAGTAATGGACATGGACAAAATGTAACAGCAGGCAGCCATTTTACGAGACGTGCCGTTCCTTAGACTTTCAGTATGGTGAAACCTATGGAGGCGGAGCTGCTTTTTCTCTGCTGGGTGTCGGAGACCTTTCCATCAGAATGCAATTTTGTCAAAGTGATAATAGGTCATCACTCTCGTAGGTTTTAAAATAAGCTTGGGAAGCATGTTCTTTCCACAGGACTAATTGTGGAAAAGGTTAAAACCACTCCACCACCTTACCCTGGCCCCAAATTCCAAGATGGATGGAGGATGGATTCTTTAATACTTGCACCATTATCTGCTTATCATTTCAACAAGAAGAGAAGGAAATATGGGGCTAAGTTGTTATTATTATCATTATTATTATTATTATTTTAAGCACTTAATATGTGTCAAGAACTGTTTTAAGCACTGGGGTAGACACCAGTTAATTAGGTTGGACACAGTTCCTGACCCGACTCGGACCTACGGTCTAAGTGGGAGGGAGAACAGTTATTGAATCCCCATTTTGCAGTTAAGGAAAGTGAGGCACAGAGAAGTTGAGTTGCCCAAGGTCACAAAGCAAGCAATTGGCAGAGCCAGGATTAGAACCCAAGTCCTCTGATTGCCAGGTCCAGGCTTTTTCACGACACAGCTGTCTTGACTATAATTTCAAGGTACCAGCAAAGAAAACCAGAAGGCAGAGGGACTCAAGCCATAACTGTTTCTGACTTGGCTCTCTCAAGGTGGTTATTAAACCATCATTGAAAATCTCGCCTCCAGAACATCTTTTCTCATGATCATGCTTCGTCACACCAGTCTTGATGGCTTTTAAGGGGCCGTGATTACCCTGGGCTACATTTTCATTTCAAACAATATTTTTTAAGAACCTTGTTCTCTGAGGGTTTATAATGCTGAGAGCTTTACTGAGAATGCACAGAATGGGAAAAAAGAAGCCAGCCCTAGGACTTGGGCCTGATTTGGAAGATTGAAGGAGGGAGTGAAGGCAGCTTCCAATTCAGAGTCCGTATTTTGGGACAGGAGGAGCAAGCAGATTCCGTGCCATTGGGAAAGAGGGAAAGGGAATGCTGATTTAAGGCAGTTTTCCTGGGAAGCGGGATCCAGGCTCTTGGAAACACTTCACTGTTGGGGTCCTTTCTCTGCCCCTCCCAAATTCATGCAGTTGCTGCAGCAGCGAATTGAAAAATTCAATTCAATTTCAATTCACCAGTATTTATTGAGCACTTTCTGTGTGCAAAGCACAGTACTAAAATGTGGGGGAGGTGGTAAAATTTGCACTGCACTTTACTGCTCCAAAGCAGAGTAGAATCAGCAGAGAAACAACTAGCAGAAGTCTAAATTTAAAATAAAGGAAATGGGACTTCCTTCAGATTACCAAATCATCAATGCCCGGGAATAAAAGCTAGCGCCTTCTCTATGTGTAATAGAGATCTACTACGCATTGCCTATAGGAGAAAGGGATACCAGCTAAGATGAATTGAATTTTCAGATAATATAATCCGTTATGCAAACCTGTTTCAATTTCTCTAGTAATCAAAAAAATAGCATTTAGCGATTGTGTGCAGAAAAGAAGCATGGCATAAAGAAAAGAGGATAGAACTGGGAGTCAGAAGATCTGGGTCTCAAGTTCCCCTTGATTCTATTTATCGTGGTTATGTTGTCTTATTTTTGTCCGTCTGTCTCCCCCGACCCGACTGTGAGCCCGTCACTGGGCAGGGATTGTCTCTATCTGTTTCCGAACTGTACATTCCAAGTGCTTAGTACAGTGCTCTGCACATAGTAAGTGCTCAATAAGTACTATTGAATGAATGAATGAAGTCCAACTCTGGCACTTATCTGTTGGGTGACCTTGGGCAGCTCCTTAAACCACTCGGTGCCTCATTTTGTTCATCTGTAAAATGGTGATTAAATACCTGTTATCCCGCCCTCCTTAACCTATGAGTCCCAGATGATTGCACTTAAGACAATGCTGGCTTGTAGTAAGAGCTTAACAAATACTACAATCATCATAGAAGAGCACTGTGCTAAGTGCTTGGGAGAATACAATAGAATTAGTAGACACATTCCCTGCCTTCAAGGATCTTACTCTCTAGCAAAGAAGAAGCAGACTAAAATAAATTATGGTTAGCAGGAGATATGTAGTTAAATGCCACCGGGGTTGGAGGAGGGTGATTGCCCAAAGCTTACGTGTCCCAGAAGTGCTGAAGTGCCAGTGAAGTGGGGAGATGTGAGTTGTGGAGATGAGAGTTGCAGCAGGGAAGGCCTCGTGGTGGAGATGTGGCTTTAGTAAGGCTTTGAAGATGGGGAGAAGAATGGTCTGCAGGAAGTGAAGGAGAGGCAATTCTAGGAAAAAGAAAGAGCATGAGCAAGAAGTCACTGATGCGACAGACGAGGATGAGATACAGTGAGTAGGTTGGTTTGAGAGGAACGAAGTGCGCAATCTCGGGTAGAGTGGGAGAAGAGCAAGGAAAAGCACTGGGGAGAGAGTTGTTTCAGTGAGTGTTTTAAAGATGACGGTCAGGAGTTTCCGCTTTATGTGGTGAGACAGAGGCGAACACTGGAGATTTTTTGAAGAATGAAGAGAAGTGAATAGAATGATGTTTTAGAAAAATAATCTGGGCAGTGGAGTGAAGTATGCACTGGCAAGGGGAGAGAATGGAGGAGGGAGGGGGGGCGGCAAGGAGGTGGATGTAGTAGTTCAGCTTGGATATGAAAATTATCAGGCCCAACATGGTGGCCATTTGGATGGAGAGGAAGGAGCGGATTCTGGAAGTGTTGCGGAGGAAAAATCAATGGGATTTAGTGACAGACCAAAGGACTAGGGTTAAAAGAAACCTTTCACTGCTTTCAGTAATTGAAGGATTTGAATTTTCTCCCCTTTCCTGATTCTTCCTCATATTATTTTGGATGCGTGCATGAGCAGAGCAATGGGTGGGGCGCTAGAAGGAAGAAGCAGCAGAAGAACCTGGTTAATCCACACATTGTACAATCAAGAGTTTGGCTTGAGCAATAAAACTAATAATGTTGGTATTTGTTAAGTGCTTACTATGTGCAGAGCACTGTTCTAAGCACTGGGGTAGATACAGGGTCATCAGGTTGTCCCACGTGAGGCTCCCAGTCTTCATCCCCATTTTACAGATGAGGTAACTGAGGCACAGAGAAGTTAAGTGACTTGCCCAAAGTCACACAGCTGGCAAGCGACGGATCCGGGATTAGAACCCATGACCTCTGACTCCCAAGCCCGAGCTCTTTCCACTGAGCCACGCCGCTTCTCTAACTACTGCCCATCCGCAAAATCTGGCCTTAAATATCTAGCAGCCCATTGTGTCCCCTAAATACAACACTCAGGACAAAAGTAATTTTTATTTGAAAGGGGGTGCCATGCTTGCTCTCAGAAAGTGAAAACCAAAAAATGTGATGAAGACTCCAGTAAAACCCTTAAGCATTGGGTCTGAGATTGTTCAGTTTTAAAATGAGACATTAAAACGTAGACAAAGCACTCAATGCTGCAGCTTGCCACGTAGTATTGTAAAGAACGGAAGAGAAACCATCCCCATATATTGACTGCGTACCTATAACTGAAGAGTTCAGGATTGCAAATTGAAATGAGTTCATGCCAGCAGGGATGCCTAAAAAACATAAGTGAGAATTACTGCAATTAAGAATGTTTTCTCAAAGGAAATTAGGCCAGTCCATTAATTACAATGCCTTAAAGGAAGATGAAGTGAAATGAAAATGCAATCAGTTAAAATATTGAGAAATTAGTAAAGGGAATGAGGGTATCAAGCAACCAAGGACAGACTGTGGTTGAGGAAGGGCTGATGGAAGGAAAATAACGAGCGAGAGCGAATGGAAGCTGTATGGGTTGATATGTGGCCTAATAGATAGAGCATTGGATTGAGAATCAGGACACCTGCGTTCTAATCTCAGTTTTTAAAGTTGCTCCAGCTCTGGAGTCTAGTGGGTCAGTCACTTTATTTCTCCGTGCCTCAATTTCCAGATCTAGCAAATGAGGATTAAGTACTTGTTCTCCTTCCCACTCAAACACGAGCCCCGCGTGGGACAGGGAGAGGTGACCGATCCGATTACCTTGTATCTACTCCAGGGTTTAGGGTGACGTAAGTGCTTAACGCATAGCACAGTTATTATTATTTCATAGGCATTGACATTTTCAAGGAATGATTCTCCGTGTCCGCTTTTTCATAAATAGCTATAAGGAAGTGGGCAGACAGGAAAGGGGAGATCAAACCTTGAGATTTAATTATACTAAGAGCACACTCTCATTACTTTGTGAGCACCCCAAGTGACAGGGACCATGCTGAATTTCCAGCTGTGCATTCACTCCCAGTGCTTAGTACAGTGCCCTGCACACAGAAAGTGCTTAATAAATATGACAACAATCACTACCGCTGTGAAAATACCCAGAATATGCAGTAACTCAGCTAGGCCAATAAGATCTCACGCTGAAGAGAATCATTTCCTGCATGTTGCTTAGACTGTTGGATCGCAGAAATCCAAATTCAGTCTTCAGCACACATTTGAATCATTTTAGCATTAATAATAATGAGTCCAGGATTGTCTGCGTTTGCTTAAACCCACAGAGGTGCAAGTGGACCCAGGGGCGGGGTTGGGGCAGGGAGTAATAATGATAATAATGTTCGTATTTGTTAAGCGCTTACTATGTGCAGAGCACTGTTCTAAGCACTGGGGTAAACACAGGGGAATCAAGTTGTCCCACGTGGGGCTCACAGTCTTAATCCCCATTTTACAGATGAGGTCACTGAGGCACAGAGAAGTTAAGTGACTTGCCCACAGTCACACAGCTAAGTGGCAAAGCTAGGATTTGAGCTCATGACCTCTGACTCCAAAGCCTGTGCTCTTTCCACTGAGCCACGCTGCTTCTGTCACATCCAAACCTCTCCATCTTGCCTTTATTTTGAACTTCTCAATCATATTTGAGCATATCCTCTGGCCCAAGCATTGTATGAAGAACCTGGGAGAAAACAATAGTTAGAAGGCCTGATTTCTGCCCTGAAGGAAGTTACAGCCTAGTAGGGGAGATGGAGATGGAGATGTTTCCACCCCGGCGGTTAGAACAGTACTCGGCACATAGTAAGCGCTTAACAAGTGCCATAGTCATTATTATTAATGAAAGAGATGCAGAGTACCAATTCCATATTCATTCATTCATTCAATAGTATTTGTTGAGCGCTTACTATGTGCAGAGCACTGTACTAAGCGCTTGGAATGTACAAATCGGTAACAGATAGAGACAGTCCCTACCCTTTGACGGGCTTACAGTCTAATCGACCTCGGACGGCGGGGTAGACCAGGTGGAAACTGGTCTGTCCGGTTTAAAACTAGATGAATGGCCACCCTAACGGGTTGGAATCAGGAATGGCTACACCTCTGAGCCATTTTAGACCAAAATCTTTCAGTTCATCTATTGCACCGTATTGTACTCTCCCAAGTGCACGATATAATGTTCTGCACACAGAAAGAGGGCAGTAAAAACGATTTCTGGATTTGCTGAGTTATCTATGAAATCTTCATACTTCTTTAAAATGATATTTAAATGGCTATTGAGTGCAGAACCCTGTTCTAAGTCCTTGGCAGAGTACAGCGGAAACAAAGCCTGCCACTTCATTTCCATGTGGTCTCCCAAGCAGACAAGGAACAAGAAGTAAGAATATTAAGCACTTACGAAAGTACAATATAAGCAAAAGACTTGTTTCTTACCCATAAGAAGGTTACATCTATGTCAGAAAATAGATTAATCAGGCAATGAGAAGCAGCACGGCCTAATGGACAAAGCAGAGGCCTGGGTGTCAGAAGGCCCTGGGTTTTAACCCTGGATGTAACCTTTGTCTGCTGTGTGACCGTGGGCAAGTCACTTAACATCTCTGTGCCCCATCTGTAAAATGGAGATTAAGATGAGAACATGAACTGTGTCCAGACTGCTTAGCTTGTATCTACCCCAGTGCCTGGCACACAGTAAGCACTTAAATACCAAAACAAAACAGTAAAAATTAATATTTGAGTGCTAGAAGTGTCGAGGTTAATCTGTATCCCGTGCAGGCAGGTACTTTTAAATTTCACCACAACCCCTCAGCTCTTTTGCACTTTCTGCCCCTCTCATTTCCATACCTTCCTGCTTTCAATCAATTAGTCGTATTCCCTGAGTGCTTACTATGTGCGGCGCACTGTACTAAGCACTTGGGAGAATACAACAGAGTTGGTAGACGCCTACTAAGCTCCTTTCTGTCCTTTAGTCTGGAAATCAGAAATGTTTTCCATTGCACGCTGAAGGCAACTAAGACCTGTCTTTGTTTCTACTCGCCAGAAAAGGGAATGATTTAGGATGGTCCATTGGCTTTTCTTGGAGCATGAGGTCCTAGAAGGTCGATCTGAGGCACGTTCTATAGGGTGATTTCTCTATGGGTGCAACAGAAATACTGGTGATGATGACGGTGACACTCAACCTGAATGAAAACGGGGGATCTGATTGGAGCAGAAAACCAATGTGGATCTTCGACCTCCGACACAGGCTTGGGAACTTCTAACGAGGAGTCTTACCGAGGAGAAAAAAGACGTCGAATGAAAGAGGGCTCCCAGGATTTTGGACCAGGATCCTGGATTCACGAGGGTGTCAACATCTAGCTGATGCCCCAGAAAATGTTCACACTGTTCCCAGAAACTATTCCTCCAAACCGTTCTGCCTCAGCAGGCTAGTTATCCTGTACTTCACTATCCAAACTCTGTTCTCTTGGTCATCCATTGTAAGTCCAAATACTTGATTTTCTTTAATTAAGGTGGAAAGGATTGCTTCCTGCTTAGGTAATGTATTTTCCAAGTCCGGCAGATCATCTGTACCACCCACAGTTTACTCAGAAACGGGACAGATTCATTAAAGGGATTGCAGTTCATTTCTCCTCGGCTTGTTTCTCCAAGTTTAATGAATAAATAACCTTCCTATTCATTATCCAACTTTTGATTGGAAACAGTGGCCTAGGAGGTAATTGCTGAATTCCTCATTCTCCTAGAATGACCCTAACCTGTTCTAATGCCTTCCCCGGAGGCCGTTGTGCTTTCCAATCAATGGGCTGGATGCTGCAGAGGAGAAGGCTCACCTCTTGGTCCCCTCTCAGAGATGCAGTCCCTTTATCAGACCCCCAGAATGCTGCTGCAACGCATCAAAATGGGCACTTCTTTACCGGACCTGGAAGCAGAAGGAGGGAAGGAGCCAGGCAGCGCCATTAATCCTTCAAACGGGCTCAGGAGGCAACATCAGTGCTACACATAAAGTCTTCTTGTACTCTGTCACACCTACTGCGTCCCACCCGAATGCTTGCGTGGCCCTGCAGACCACTGGATGGCCAGAGGTTTGCATTAGCAAGCTCCGACTGGATCCCCTTTATTTACCCCACCCTCAACTCCACGACACTTAAATCCATAACCATCATTTATTCATATTAATGCCCGCCCCCACCTCTAAACTGTAAGCTGATTATGGGCAGGGAATGTGTCTGTTTATCGTTGTATTGTACTCTCCCAAGTGCTTAATACAGTGCTTTACACACAGTAAGTTCTCAATAAATAATAATAATAATAATGTTGGTATCTGTTAAGCGCTTACTACGTGCCGAGCACCGTTCTAAGCGCTGGGGGAGATACAGGGGAATCAGGTTGTCCCACACGAGGCTCACAGTTAATCCCCATTTTACAGATGAGGTAACTGAGACACAGAGAAGTGAAGTGACTTGCCCACAGTCACTCAGCTGACAAGTGGCAGAGCCGGGAGTCGAACTCACGACCTCTGACTCCCAAGCCCGTGCTCTTTCCACTGAGCCACGCTGCTTCGCTAAATACACCTGAATACACCCGAATGAATAGACTGGAAGCTCATTCTGAACCAGGAACATATCCACCAACTTTGTTGTGTTGTTCTCTCCCAAGTGCTTAGTACGGTGCTCTGCACACAGTAAGGGCTCAATAAATATGATTGATCAACTGATTTTTCCCATCCTAGAAGTCCCAAGGGGCTCTTGGCTCCCAGCAAGAGGAGCTGAGCCTCGGCCAGGATGGGAAGAAGGGGACCGAGGGCGAGCTCCTCCCTAGCTGAAATAGCTGAGCTGAAGGAGGCCCCGCGGTTGCCAAGGCCCTTGTGGAACTGTTTCGGCCTGGGCCCGAGCTCCAGATTTGGCCACTTGTTTCCTCCGGTTCTGGGGCAGTGTTTATGGACGGCGGTTCTTGATGGAACCACGGGTCTGGACCGGAACTGTGGCTAGCAGCAGTATCAGTGGTGCGGATTTGGGGTCAACTTGAGTCAGAGCCCGTGGGCTGTCATGATGCCACGATGACACCCCACTACAGTCTACACTAAGCTCTGGACTATATTCCTCCTCTTCCCCATCATTATTAACCATTACTAAGAAGAAGCGTGGCCTAGTGGATAGAGCATGGGCCTCGGAGTCAGAAGAACCTGGGTTCTAATCCCAGCTCTGACACTGGTCTCCTGTGTGACCTTGGGCAATCACTTAACTTCTCTGTGCCTCAGTTTCCTCATCTGTAAAATGGATGTTGAGACTGTGAGCACCATGTGGAATCTAGACTTTGACCAACCTGATTAGCTTGTGTGCTTAAGAAATACCATAAAAAAGGAAAAAAAAATCCTGAGGGTGCCCATTGGGTGTGTGGCCCTGGGCTAGGTACTGTGGGTGATAATTGGTCCTGACTTGATTTCACCCCCTCGGTTTGCTGACACTCTTCTCAAAATGGACCTGGGAACTGACTAGGTTTTGAGAACTGGTGGAACGACTCCAACTTCCGGACCCTGAGTCTCCCTGAAAAGAAAATGCCGAGAAGTCTCTTCTTTGTAAAGTTTTCGTCCCCGTCGCCTCTCTGAGCTTCCGTTTCATAGCAAAAGTGAGCATACAAGTAGGGAAGCAAGTGACATTTCTTATAGTAATACATGTTAGCTGCCACCTATTCCCAGAACACACTTCAGGATGACATCAGAGTTAACAAAAATGGCAGAAGGAGCAAAAGGCAGAATCTTCCGTTTGGGTCGCAGGAAACCCCTGTATTTTAAGAAAGTAAGGTTCTAGGATGAGACAGGAGTCAAGTGGGGAGATAGAAGAAAGATAGTTTTGGACTCTGCCTAGGTGAATCCTGGTTCTGCTACTTGCTTGCTGTGTGACCTTGGGCAAGTCATGTAACTTCTCTGTGCTTCAGATCCCTCATCTGTAAAATGGGCATTAAATGCAGCTTATCCCTCCCACTTAGACCGTGAGCCCCATGTGGGGTAGGGACTGTGTCTGGCCTGATTATCTTGTATCTATCCCAGCATTTAGCGCAATGCTTGGCATATGGTAAGCATTTAACAAATCCCATTATTATTGCTATTATTGTTATTAGCATTAATATTATTAGAATTATTATTTCCAAGCCTGGCAATATGCAGAAATTGAACAATCTCCTCTCCTGTTCTGGAGAAACAAAGGGTGCCGGATCCCTGGCTTGGAACATTTCCCATTTTATTTGGTGTTTGCCTTGTGAATCCTCAGTGTCAGACACAGCCCAGATGTGAGCACTTGACAAAAGATGAGATTAAAGCGGCAGAGGATCCCTGACTCTATCCTCTGAGGGACTGTTTAATGCCAAGTTGACAATCTCATCTTTAGAATGAGGATCTCAGTCAATCAATCAATCAATCAATCAATCCATCAATAGTTGATTGGAATCGAACACCTTCACCTTTGAGAGGCATTTGCTGACTCATCCCCCATCTTGCTGGCCTTTAAAATTACGTTCTCTATCGCGTACTCAAGTACAGTTTGTATATATATGTGTCTCATTTGTCTCCCAATAGATTATAAACTCGAGGTCGGGAACCCTGCCTTTCACTTCTATTGCATGATCCCAAGGTCGGTAAGAGCCTAAGAAATTTCTGCGGCCGTGATTTCTGCTGTTCCAGGATCATTTCACAAGGAAATTACCCTCAATCCCACATTTGCTCCTTTCGCTTTGAGTCAGAAATGCAGCAGGTGGTCTGCAGAGGAGATAGGCAACCTAAGAAATGAGGCTTTCTGAAATGAGGCAGAGACACCTAGGCATTCTTCTCTCTCTCATCCCCAGGGATGAGACACAGCCATGTATTTTCAACCCAGGCCTAGTCACAGACCGCTGTTTTGCCCCTCATGTCTGTTAGTATTCTACTGAACTCCCCCAAGTGCTTAGTACAGTGTTTTGCAAGAGTATACACTCAGTAAATACCACTGATCGATTTACTGCTTAAGCGGTTGGATTTATCTGTAATTTATTCTTATTAATGTATGCCTCCCCCCCTCTAGATTTGTAAGTTCACTGTGAGCAGGGAATGTGTCCGTTTATTGTTGTATCGTATTCTCCCATGCACTTAGTACAGTGGTCTGCACATAGTAAGCACTCAATAAATATGACTGAATGAATGAATGAATCACCCTACTTTATTCAAACTCTGAGTGGGAATCTCCCCCGTAAGAAATCCGGCGCAACCAGTTATGTCCGTGTGACGGACTGGAATCCTGACTCAAGAGATTATTTCCCGCTTTATGGGTCACGGATTGAACCCCGGCACTGATTCCTAGCGGAGGAGAGATCCCGATTGGAACTATGCTCCCTTCTCCCTGGAAAAATCATCAACCTGTAAGAGTGCCACTGAAGTCCAAGAGGGCGAGATCCTCATAAATATTGTTCGTTCTTCCTGCCCACCCCCAGAACCAGGTGTGGAATCTATTGAAAACCTCCCCATCATGGCTGGTGGGGGATTTGCTGAGTTGGTGTGCATCAGGGTGACACTTGTAGAGCTCTGGGTGAGCAAATTAAGATGGTGTTTCAGGTGGAATCTGATGTAAAAAAACGGAAATCCCAAGAAGTCATGCTGCAAGTTACCTTCACACGTCCTAAGAATGTGACTTGCCAGAGTCATCTTATGGGGACTAATCAATCAATCAATGGTGTTTATTAAGTGCTAATTGAGTACAGAGCATCGGGACAGTCCAATAGATCTAGTAGACACAATCCCTGCCCTCAGATAGCTTACAGTCTAGCCGAGGAGACAGACATTAAAGTTCATTTCAGCTGTGGGGAGGGGTGAGTGCCCAAGAGCTTAGAGGATACAGACTCAAGTGCAGAGGAAACGCACTATAAGATGAAAAAGAAGGTAGGCTTACAAACATCTTTTCCAAAAATGATCTGAAAATTCTGGTCCTAATCCTCACTGAAGCTTGTAGCCATCCAGGTACCCACAGAAGAATAAATACATACGCTAAGAGCTGTGACAAAGATTGTGAATTCATTTCTATTTTCCCCTCGGTCGTGCGGCATGGGGTAGAGCAGAAAGATGAATAAATGGTCATTGACTGGTCATTTTTGCTCTCATCTGCAAGGCTAACTTTGCCAGGATCATTTTCTGTTTGTTTTCTTTTTACCAAAACACACTCCGGGTATTTCATCCCAGCAGCTAGTCTAGATCAGCAAAATCAGTTGCATGAGCACAAGGTTAGTCTATAAGATTGGCTCCATCCTGATTAACTCGATTGATAAAATTTATTTTGCTTCTCTGCTTCCTTTTAGGGAGATCAATACCGATTTAAATGAGAACGGTGTGTATTTTCAGCTGCTTCGGTTGTGCCGATCGCACACCGGGGCATTTCACTTACCTTGTCTCAGACAGAAGCAAGTCCACAAGGATTACCTTAATCCCATCTGCAAAGGGAAAGGAAGAAAAGAAAAGAGAAGCAGCCGAACCCGTTCGCCTTTCACTTTGGCGATGATCTGTGGGTTCCAGCCTCCAGCGAAAGATTCATGGAGGCAACCGCTGCCATCCGGGGAGGAAAGGAGATCGCATCAAAGGTGCAAACTCACCTACAGAGAGAAGAGGCATCGGCCACCCCCGCCGCTGGCCTCCTCGGACCGGCGGAGAGCAGTTGGTCCCGTAATCAGCTTCAAAAGGAGGTTTGGTCTCTCTCCCAGCCATACCAGTCAACACCGATGGTGTGCCAGGAGTACTGGATCTATTGTATTAATCCGAGAGGGGGCTGTTCGGTGGCTATTAGAAACTCCTGCTCGGGCACGAATCACCAAATAACAACCAAGGAGAGAAGTTGGGAGTAGGAGCTCCAAGCTCTAAACAAAGCCTGGCTTTCCAGGCCAGGTGGGATCAGGACAAGACTTCAGGATTCTGAACACTCTTCCCTATTCCTAATCTAATAATAATAATGATGGCATTTGTTACGAGAAGTTAAGTGATTTGCCCAAAGTCACACAGCTGACAAGCGGCTGAGCCGGGATTTGAACCCATGACCTCTGACTCCCAAGCCCGTGTTCTTTCCAATGAGCCACGCATAAGCCTTTTAGACCGCAAGTTCCTTGTGGGCAAGGATCACTCAGTTAAGTCCATCATATTGTAATTTCCCAAGTGCTTAGTACGCTGTTCTGCACACAGTAAACTCCCAATAAATACCACTGATTGATTGATTGATCGATTTCATTGAAACACCAGAATGGGCTGTCAAGGAATAATACCTTGAATTTGCACAGCCTTTAAACATCAGACTGTAAGTGCCTTGAGGGCAGGGTTTGGGTCTACCAACTCTATTATATTGTATTTTCCCAAGTGCTTAGTGAAATGTTCTGCAGTTAGCATTCAATAAATACCATTGATTGATCGACTGATGGAGTTTCCAAAGCACTTGCATGTCAGGCAGTCCTGTTTTCGGCGATGTTGGAAGAGGTAGCTATTTCTTCAGAATGCGTGGTATAAATCCATGTTTTGGCTAGAACAAGATTAGTGAATTATAGGAAATTCTCTGGACAACGTAAGCTTGTTCGAGCTCTGCGTCCTCCATTATTGAAGTGGTTGGTTGTGCACATGGGGGAGGTTTACAATAATAATGAATAATTACGATTATTATGGCATTCGGTAAATACTTTCTATGTGTCAAGCACTGTTCTATGCCCTGAGGTAGACACGAGTTAATAATAATAATAATAATGTTGGTATTTGTTAAGCGCTTACTATGTGCCGAGCACTGTTCTAAGCGCTGGGGTAGACATAGGGGAAGCAGGTTGTCCCACGTGGGGCTCACAGTCTTAATCCCCATTTTACAGATGAGGGAACTGAGGCCCAGAGAAGTTAAGTGACTTGCCCACAGTCACACAGCCGACAAGTGGCAGAGCTGGGATTCGAACTCATGAGCCCCGACTCCAAAGCCCGTGCTCTTTCCACTGAGCCACGCTGCTTCTCTGTCCCTGTCCCACATGGGGCTCACAGTCTAAGTAAGAGGGAGAACATTTATTTCATCCTCATTTTACAGACGAGGAATGTGAGGCACAGGTAATTTAAATGACGCCCCAAGGTCATTCAACAGGTATTTGGCAGAACTAGGATTAGAACCCAGTTCCTCTGACTCCCAGACCTGTGCTCTTTCCCTTAGGTTTTATTGGAAATGGGAGAATTCTGCAGTGGTCAGTTTTTCTTATCACATCTTTTCACAAGAACTGCAGCCTCCACATTAGAAGAGAACTAGGCCCATTATTCCCATTTTACGTATGAGGAAACACAAGCCTAGAAAGGTTGTGACTTACCGAAGATCACACAAGCAGGTCGACGGGGGAGCTGAGGCAAAAATCCTAGTCTCTTGACTTCCAAATGCTTGATCTTTCCCCTAGCCCTCACTGCCTCTGAATTCTCTGAAAATCTTTAAGAAAAGAATACATTTCCCCCAACAGGATTTCTGGAACAGATGGGGCAAGTCACATAACTTGGTGTCTCAGTTCCCTCACCTGCAAAATGGGGATTCAATAACTATTCTCTTTCGTATTGAGACTGTGAGCCCCATGAGGGACCTGATTATCTTCTATCTATCCCAGCTCCTAGTACAGTGCTTGGCACATAATTGCTTAGCTAACACTATCATTGTTGTTTTTACTATTATCATTATTTGAAATATTTGTCAGTACAGGCGATAGGCTAGACTACCTCTCTAGAGCTCTTTGGAGAAGCAGCGTGGCTCAGCGGAAAGAGCCCGGGCTTGGGAGTCAGAGGTCACGGGTTCGAATCCCGGCTCTGCCACTCGTCAGCTGTGTGACTGTGGGCAAGTCGCTTCACTTCTCTGTGCTTCAGTTACCTCATCTGTAAAATGGGGCGTAAGACTGCGAGCCTCACGTGGGACAACCTGATTCCCCTGTGTCTACCCCAGCGCTTAGAACAGCGCTCTGCACATAGTAAGCGCTTAACAAATACCAACATTATTATTATTTTGGATATTTGCCTCAACCCTGAGTCAGTTCTTCAAGAGCCTACAAACAAGCATGAACTGCGTAGCGAGTGTGGAGAGGACAGAGAACAAACAAGCTATGGGCCCTACTCACAAGAAGCATCTACTCTAATGATACGATCAACCATTCAAGGACCGAAGATGCATATCGGTGACAGATCTAGAATCCAAGGACTCTTCAGTTGGAGAAAAAGCACCAGATGGCTACTAACACAACTCATGTTTGCAATGTGGGAGTGAAGAATCCCAACGAAATACCAGCCAGATGGCCCAATTAAAACCTCACACCAATGACAAAAAGTCACTGTTCGTCTTGGGTTTTTGATCATTTCGAGTTCTGTCCTGATCTCTGTGTTGCCCCAAGACAGGGGAGTTGTCAATGATCTTCCGTTCTGCTTGGACCTTTTTTCAAACCCTGACCACATCTTAGGTTGGAGGAAGTTCCCTGGATTTCCAAACTCCTGGATTTTTCTCCACCTGCTTCTTGCAGACGGTGATATCTAAATTACACCCTACCTTCAGTTACAATGGTAAATAATTGAACCTTGAAAGAATAATAAAGAGTTTTTAAAAATCTTAAATACGGACTAGCTGCTTCTGCAACTATCTGTAGGCTTTCTACCCCTACACACGGCTTTGAATCTTCCGAGCTTGACAAGCCCTTCAGAGTAGTACAAAGCAATGAATCCCTACCTGGTAATGTGTTATAATTTCTGGCTCTTGCTGTGGCTGGAAGCCAAGCCTGGGCTGTGCTTAAGTTGAAGAAGAATAAAAGGTCGCTAACTGTAAATAAGCGACATGGCCAATAGCTTATTTTAATGGACCGCATCACCGATGAGTGGATGAGTGGAGCTTAGTTAATACCCTCGGGGTCCGGGAGAAGAGAATTAAGGCAAAAGATTGGGTAATAAGCCAGAAAGAGCAAATCAATGTCCTCTAAGTTGAGTTATTGTAGAATAGGACTAGAGGTGGTGTGAATTGAAAACATGTGAGAGGCTTAAGAGTCCTGTGGGGGTGGGTCAAAGGTCCAAGCTCTCTGTTGGGAAGAAGTATTCCTATTTCTGTCATCCCTTGATCATATAAGGACCTGCTATCCAATGTGTGCGGATTATCTGGGTCTCTTTCTGTTCCTTTACACCCTTTCTCTTCCGGCTTGCGATTGACCATTTCCCTGAGGATGGGTAGAAGCGTGTCACACCACGGGGAGGAAAGGTCTGATGGGAGAAAAGGACATGTGGCTAACGTGAAATTTGGTATTACTAAATTTAGTTACCCACTGTGTTGGCACCGATATTGACATTCATGAAACAGTTACTATGTGCTAAGCCCTGGAGTAGATACAAGATGCTGAGAGTGGACTCAGGCCCTGTTCACAGTTCTGCCGGAACTCATATTTTTAACCAGAGATTCTGGCCAGAATGTGAGAGCAGAATTTGGGAGTGCTCTTCCGCTAGGGTGAACTTAGGTGAACACAGAGGTGCATGGCATCAGACACAGTGCAAGCTACATTCCAAGTTTTTCTTAACGCGGGATTCTCAGGGATTATTGTCTTGCTTGGACTGTGAGCCCCATGTGGGACAGGGACTGTGTCTGATCTCACTACCTTGTTTCTACCCCAGCGCTGGGTACAGTGCTTGACACATAGTAAGTGCTTAATAAATACCATAAATAATTAAGAATGCAGCCCTCATGTTGTAGAACTGGTGGTAGCTAAAAGGTCCCCCCTTTTCTTTGAGAGACCTTCATTTCAAGTTCCATTTTCCTTCATGGAACAGTTAATCAGTTGTATTTATTAAGCGCTTACTCTGTGCAGAGCATATATGAACACCACCATTCCCAGTTATCATTAATAATAATGATAATGGCATGTAGTAAGCGTTGACTCCATGCCAAGTGGTCACTGTCCCACCAGGACTCAGAGTCTACGAAGGGAAGAGAACAGATATTTCACCCCCATTTTACAGGTGAGGAAACTGAGGCAGGTACTTGTCTGTGCTCACCCAGTAGGTAGGCAGTGGGGCCTGGGACCAGGATAGAAGCCAGGCTCCCTTCTTCCCTTCCTAACTGCCGTCTTCAACTGTTTACTCTCCAGTGGCTTCTTCCCCACTGTTTTCAAACATGCTTATGTTTCCCCATCCTAAAAAAAACTCCCTAGATCCCTCCAGTTAACAACCAATCTCTCTGCTACCATCCCTTTCCAAACTCCTCGAGTGAGTTGTCTATACCCACTGCCTCTACTTCCTCTCCTCCAATTCTCTCCTTTACCCTCTCCAATCTGGCTTCGGCCCCCTTCACTCCACCAAATCTCCCTTCTCGAAGGTCAACAATGACCTCCTTCTTATCAAATCCTACTCCATCCTAATCCTCCTTGACCTCTCAGCTGCCTTTAACACTGTCATCCAGCCCCTTCTCCTGGAAACTTTATCCAACCTGGCTTCCCTGACTCTGTCCTCTCCTGGTTCTGCTCCTACCTCTCTGGCTACTCATTCTCAATCTCTTTTAAGGGAGATGAAACCCTCTCACTTTGGGTATCTCTCAAGGTTCAGTTTTGGATCCCCTTCTAGTCTCCATTTCCACTTTGTCTTGTCTTATGCCGTCGAGTCGTTTCCAGCCCATAGCAACACCACGGACGCATCTCTCCCAGAACGCCCCGCTCTCCATCTGCAATCGTTCTGGTAGTGGATCCATTGAGTTTTCTTGGTAAAAATACGGAAGCGGTTTACCATTGCCCCCTTCTGCGCAGTAAACTCGAGTCTCCGCCCTCGACTCTCTCCCGTGTCGCTGCTGCCCAGCATGGGTGAGCTTTCACTTGGAGTAGATTGCCTTCCACTTCCTAGCCACTGTCCAAGCTAGGAATGAAACGGGTAGGTCTCTGCTTGACTCTCCTTCCCATAGCCGAGACTGGTAGAGTACTGGAAACTCTCCAGGTGTGACCGTGACACCTACTCTTTTGGAAAACTCATTCTCTCCCACGGCTTTAACCATGACCTCTACAACTCCAGCCCCAATCTCTCCCTTTCTCTGCAGTCTTTTATTTCCTCCGGCCTTCAGGATATCTCTATTTGGATGTCCTTCTGACACCTCAAATTTAGAGCGCTGGCCTGGGAATCAGAGAGACCTGGGTTCTAATCCTGGCTCTGCTACTTGTCTGCTGTGTGACCTTGGACAAGTCGGTTAACTTCTTTGTGCCTTTACCTCATCTGTAAAATGAGGATTAAGACTATAAGTCCCTTGTGGGACAAGAATTGTGTCCAACTTGAATTGCTTGTACCGATTCTAGTGCTTATTACCGTGCCTGGCACACAGAAAGCACTTAATAAATATCATTAAAACAAACCAAAACAAATACAAATGTCAAAACAGAACTCCTCACCTTCCCTGTCCTCCCCGTGACTTGTCCATGAGCGTGGACAGCACCACCGTCCTCCCTGACTCACAATCCCATAGCCTAGGCATTGACTCATCTCTTTCATTCAACCCATGTATTCAGTCTGCCACCAAATCCTTTCTGTTCAACCTTCACCACATTTTTGCATAGGTTCCTCCTTAGGAGGTGGAGCGGAGTGTCAAGCGTTGATGGGTAGAAGGTGTTTCTCCAATCTCAAATTGCATTCACCCTTTGCCTTTTGGCCTGAAAGTTCTCATTAGGGCAATGATCTACTGATGGAGCAACAGAAATACAGTCGCAAAAGGGAAAAATTAGAATTTTCCTTTAGAAGTGGAACATTAGGTTGGGTTTTTCCCATCATCCCCTATTCATTCAGATCTAATTAGAAATGATTTTTAATCATCGTAAAATAAATTCACTCTTCAAGTCTGGAAATATTAAGCCCCCCTTTCAAGACAAATCCACTTTAACGGATTTGCACGAAGAAATAGAACATAGCCTGTTTTGTCAGCTGTTCAATAATTTAATGGCAAATGAAGTGTGCAGAATACAATATTTTTGTAATAAACCACCCGGCTTGTCACATAATAGATTTCTGAAGAGTCATGTTTCATGACACCGAATAACATTAAGTCAGTGTAGTGGAATAGCCAGCCTGAAGTTTATAGTTTTGCTTTCCGTATGAAGCACAGAACAGACTCCAGTTTGCAGCATATAGCATTGGAGCGCAATATGGAATCCTTCATGTTCTCTCCCTCTGAAGAGTAACACAAGAGAAATTGTCTGAAAGCCCCTATAACTTATTCAGTTCCTCTACAATTTTTCCTATGTGTGTCTCTTTGGAAATAACATCTTCTTGAAATGGAGATTACTTTGGATGGGGAAGTATTATTCCTTTCGTAACATTTATCTGGTAATATACCCTGTTAAGGCTGAATAGAAGCAGGGCCAGAGCTTGTTGTGTCTCTCCACAAAAACAGTTAAAGCAGGGTGTACTAAGCCCACATAAAGAGTACAGTCTTCTACCCACACTAATAATAATAAGAAGAAGAAGATTTGTCAAGTGCTTACTATGTGCCAGGCACCCTGCTAAGCACTGAAATGGATACAAGCAAATCAGGTTGGACAAAATCCCTGTTCCACGTGGGGTTCACAATTTTAATCCCTATTTTATCGATGAGACTGTCCCATTTAATCCCCATTTTTACGGATGAGGTAACTGAGGCGCAGAGAAGCTAAGTGACTTGTCCAAGGTCACACAGCAGACAGGTGGCGGATCTGAGATTAGAACCCACGACCTCTGTCTCCCAAGCCCGGGCTCTTTCCACTAAGCCACGCTGCTTCTCTAGATACAACTTAAATTAGGTTGAACAGAGTCCCTCTCCCACATGGGGCTCACAGTCTAAGTAGGAGGGAAAACAGGTGACCTGAGGCACAGAGAAGTTAAGTGACTTGCCCAAGGTCACACAGCAAACAGTTGACAGAGCCAAGATTAGAACCCAGGTCCTCTTGCTCCCAGGCCCATCCTCTTTCCACCCGCCCATGTTGCTTCGAAGCCAGTGGTAAGGAATTTCTGTTAGACGTGGAGGATGGATGGGCAACCATTAAAGTACCAGTGTGCCACTAAGTATCTCCTCTGTACCATATGTACCATTTATGCACATATCTATAAATTGCATATGAAAAAACTATTTACATTAAGCTCTGTCTTCTCCTCTGGACTGTAAGCTCTCTGTGAGCAGGAAAGATGCCTAGCAACTCTGCTGATTTGTACTCTCCCAAGCCCCTAGTACAGTGCTCTGCACAGAGTGAGCACTCAACAAATACCACTGATTATGAAGGACTTCGCACTTAGTAGATACTCAATACCAGTACAATAACAACAACAAAAAGGAACGACTATTATTACTATTATTACTTATTACTATTATTACTATTACATCTATTATTACTACAACAACTCCTGCTTAACCTCTCTACTGCAACTTCCTCATCTGCGCGACGGACATATCTGCCTCTTACCGATTTCCTGAGAAGGTTGTCATTTTGAGATTTTATATACCTTAGCTTGTCGAGGGAAAGATACTCCTTACATCGATATCGGCATCAATGATACCTTTAGAAGCTGAGGCAAAAAAAATACATTCTGATCTGTATCGTCTGGATTTTGCAGGCAGAAAGAGAGTTAGGAAACCCAGGCAAGTAAGGAAAAGTGAATTTTGTAGGGCTGAATTACCAGCTAATTCGCATGTACCCACCTGAATATTCTAGAGGTGTTCACGATGTTTTCGGTTCCTCCTCCGGTTACTTCACAGCGACAAGTCCCTCTCCAATTCCTCTTCCAACACGTCACGCCTGGCACCATCAACATTAGAGGAGACTGGTCCCCTGGATAAGCTGTTATGAATGGTGGTACTGTTATAAATTACATTATGAAATAATGAGGATACAGGTCATAAATCAGGTAAAGGAAATTTATGATTCATCTGGACACCATAATCTATCTTCCAGTAATTGCCTGGATAGAAATGTCAGCAGAGAGTTACATGACTGGTTTCTGGGTAGTTTGGGGAGAGATGGAATGTTAAGAGAGTTGTGTTGGTAATTCCTGTCACACAAACAGAAACAATTTGTTTTACTTTGAGACTCTTGTCACTTCTTGCTTAAAACTGGGCTTCCCGACAGCACTGCGTTAGCTCCTAGGCCTTTGGTGAGGAGGACCAACTGGTGTTTCTCTGCATTCTGGGGGTGTTGAGATTTGGTGGGTTGAACTGAAAGGGAATCTAGGAGCTGGCAGAAAAAGCAAGCCTCTGTTCTGACTAAAAAAGAAAAAATATATATTTAACCTGTACTTGCGGAGACCCCAGTTAAAAATCAATTCCCTTTTCCGTTGCAAATCTGACAGCTATTTTTCCTCCTATGGTAATGGTGAGATAAATAGTATGTCAGGTAAACTCAGCAGGAAAATGACATTTTCATTAGCAATTTACTGGGTGTGAAATTTCTGCTCTGATGCAGCATTGGTGAATAACACTGGCTAGGCTCTTCCCAGAAATACTCATGCCGCTAATTAATGGGCAAAACTAGTGAGATTAAATAAATGTCTGCAACTCAAATTATTGATGGGTTCATTGAAGAATTATTGAATGCATCTTTCTCTGAGAAAATAAGCCAGGACCCAAAACAATAAAGAAGACGACATAACAAGGCAATTTCAGCCCACTGCAGTTCAGAAAAATCTAATCCTCTCTTTAACAGCATTGCAGTCTTTATTGCTTCTGAATGTACCTAGATGCATTAGCTTATTTCAGCCGGTGATTCCCCCAGGCAATCATTCCCAATCAATCCTGTCCCAGAATGGGGATTAACTTTCAGGGACTAGTTATTTATCTAGGGTTCAGCTTTCCACCCACCTGCACCCCAGCCTGCCTATATTTTGAGTTTTCCAAAGGCATAGGAATCTGGTTTATAAATTTCAGATTCCCGGAGCCCCCACGGAGAGAAGTGTACTAATCTCTACTCCCAACAGAGGAAGAAAAGCACTGGTTAATGCAGTACTCTCCACCAGGATTTTCCCGAAGGCTTCATCCAGGTGTATGAATTAGTCAAGAGGACCACTGGTGTATTTATGCATAATTTACATGCAATTTGCATATAAAGAACCTCCACTGGCAGAATTTGACTGCACGCATCGTGCAGTCTCTCAGGCGATTTTCGAGTTAAAGTTATCATCGTTCCTCTTAGGTTTGTCATTTCTTGGCTTCTCTCATCCCCCAGGGCTCTCCACCCCCCAAACCCCATTGACCCACATCCCCTACACCAGAAGCATTCATCAGGTAGAGGGAAGACAGAGAAGACTGATGGGACCCTAAGAAGAGCGAGAACAACCTGCTAGCTTGCCAGTAGCCCCCAGATCACAGAGAGGTGATCCCTGGGTTAATGAATCTTCTTCCACTTAGACATTCTTGTCGTGGTCCTGCCTAATCGGAGGATAAATGTCCTGTGCTGTTACTAAAGGTGTCAGCTGGACTGCAGTGTTCAATCACTAGCTTAAGCTATTTATCGCCTCCAACTCCTCCACCACAAACATTCATCTGTTTCCAACATATAAAATTAATTTAAGATCCACAAAACGGTGCAGACATTTAACGACTGAATGTAAAGATGCTTCCGTCTCCGGGGGTTGGGGCTAAACTTCCGAAGGGAAAACGTGACACTGAATCGAACAGTGGAAGACCGAGAGGAGACCAAATAAAACCTGAGAGGCATCATTTGGAACTAGTCAATAGACAACTCTCTTTTCCCCGGTAAATCTTCAGCTCATCCCTATCCTCGTGTTGGCATCTTTGTTATTAAACCACTTTTCCTTTATTATTCATATAGAGCTTGATCAAGTGTGCTGGAAGAAAAATGCTGTCTTATTATCAATCGAAGGCCTTACGTTCCACACTAATCTATGCTTCCTAATAGATTCGAATTAGGAAGTTATTTCTTGCAACTTATCCAGATAATTCCCTCTTTAGGTCTGAATTAACCAAAGGATCCACGGAGCTAACCTCTTTCAAAACCCCTCTTTCTATCGGTATTGGAAAAAGTTAAGTAGCCTTTTTGTAAATATTCAGTCTAAAAGTAGTGATTTCTCTTTTCGGATCTTTCTGATGAAAAGAGTAAGGAAAAAAATATGCATCTCCATAATTGCTTCTACATCATTTACATTTCAATGAACATCAAAACTGCCACCAGTCAGCTTTATCTTGACCAGTATTTACCTCTGGGATCTACCTGACTCTGGAGAAGTTAACATTAGCTAGATGAAAAACACAAACACTGCACAATCCATCCAGCAATATTAATGAAATAAATAACCTCTAATGAATTGTCACTGAACCCTCCTATTAACATGCGTGGAAGGGGAGTGTTAAACCTGTCCTATAACCGGAATTTCCGTGGGGAGAGAGACTGGTGGGACAGTGTTCCAAGGTGAACCGGGGCACCCTCCATCTCAAGGTCAAATTGCTATCTCATGACTGCCTCGGCTAGCAAAGCGGAACTCGAAAGCGTGGGAGGGACACTTTCTCCATGCTAGATAAACATCCCAGGCCAGGAATACAAAGGTTGCTCCTGGGTCAACCAAATAAGGTATGGGCAGGAGGGATGATAGAAAGAAGATTGGAAAGCAGATGCCAGAAGCCCGGATGGCCCAGAAGGGCAGGTAATAAATACCTGCCGCCTCCGATGTTCTGGGGAGCAGATCGAGACTCGCAGCAGCTGACTGCGTTGTAGCCTCTGCCCAGAGAGTGAGATGCCCACTTTTCCTGCTCCAAGTCAGGAGCTGTGGGACAGACGAGGGTCCCACTGAGTGCTCGTAGAGCTGGGACCTACTGGCTTCACCCGTGCGCCTAACGCGTAATAATAATTAATAATAATTATGATATTTGTTAAGTTCTTACTATGTGCCAGGCACTCTACTAAGCACTGGGGTGGAAACAAGAAAATTGGTTTGCATACATGGAAGAATTATTGAATGCATCTTTCTCTGAGAAATTAAGCCAGGACCCAAAACAATAAAGAAGACGACATAACATGACAATTTCAGCCTATTGCAGTTCAGAAAAATCTAATCTTATCTTTAACAGCATTGCAATATTTATCGCTTCTGAATGTACCTAGATGATGATGATGATGACGATGCATTAGTTTATTTCAGCCGGTGATTCCCTGTCCCACGTAAGGCTCATAGTCTCAATCCCCATTTTACAGATGAGGTAAGTGAGGCACAGAGAAGTGAAATAACTGCAAAAAGGTCACACAGCAGGTAAGTGGCAGAGCAGGGATTAAAACCCATGATCTTCTGACTTCCAGCTCCGTGCTCCATCCTTGAGAAGCAGCGTGGCTCAGTGGAAAGAGCACAGGCTTTGGAGTCAGAGCACATGGGTTCGAATCCCTGCTCTGCCTCTTGTCAGCTGTGTGACTGTGGGCAAGTCACTTCACTTCTCTGGGCCTCAGTGACTCATCTGTAAAATGGGGATTAAGACTGGGAGCCTCACGTGGGACAACCCGATTCCCCTGTGTCTACCCCAGCGCTTAGAACGGTGCTCCGCCCATAGTAAGCGCTTAACAAATACCAACATTATTATTATTATTATTATTATTATTATGCTGCTTCTTGAACGGATTCGTCCCTAGTAAGAAGCATTCATGGGTGGGAGCTAGGTGCTTCACCACGTTGAGTAACTAAATACGTGTATTCCTCCCGAGAGGGAAGTCTTCAGTTTGAGTGGAAGCAGGGCTTCTTAGGCACAGGGCACCAAACTAAAATAAGTGCATTCCTTCTAGGTGGGAAGTTCAATTCTCCACGTGTGAACACCGAAAAATAAGTATATGTTTGCGCAAAGGGAAATTCAATTCGCTACATGGAAGAAATTTTCTGACTCCGGTCTCTCACTCTCGCCACTCCTATTCTCAAACCCATCCCCATGCTACAGGTGACAGACAGTAAAAACTTTTAAAAAAACAACGAAAAAGAACAGGGGTTCAGAAATTGCAGGGAGGGAAGGGAAAAAAGGCAGAAGCGTAATTAGAATATTAGTGGAAAGAGCCTTTTGCCTCCTTGACTAGAAAGAGTAAACTCCTCTACTATACTGTAAGCTCCTTGAGGCAGAGATCATATTTACCAACTCCCACAATCAATAAATCAGTGACATTTACTGAGTGCTTACTGTGCCCAGAGCTCTGTAGCAAGAGCTTGGCAAAGTTCAATACAAGTAAAGCAGCTAGGCGTAGTGGGTAGAGCACAGGCCTGGGAGTCAGAAGATTTGTGGATTCTAATCCCGGCTCTGCCACTTGCCTGCTGTGTGACCTTGGACAAATCACTTCACTTCTCTGTGCCTCAGTTACTTTATGTGTAAAATGGAGATTGAGACTGTGAGCCTCACGTCGAACAGGGACTGTGTCTAACTAATCCAATTTGCTTATCCACACTAGCAGTTAGCCTGGCACATAGAAAGCACTTAAATACCATTATTATTATTATTATTATCGTTATTATGTGCACTTGGATCTGTGACCTTTGGGCATTTGATAACTGTCCCACCCTCAACCCCACAGCATTTGTGTACATATCTTTAAGTTGTATATTATAGATTATTTATTCATATTAATGTCTGTCTTCCCCTCTAGATAGGAAGGTCGTTATGGGTAGGGAACACGTATGCCAACACTGTTGCATTTAATCTCCCACGCGACTAGCACAGTGCTTTGCACATAGTAAGTGCTCAATAAATACTGTTCATTGATTCGATACAATAGATTTAGTAGACACGAATCAGGCTTACTGCAGTGCTCACCACAGGGGACGAGTTCAAGAAATACCTTTTTTATGGTATTTTTTAATGCGTTGCTATGTGTCTTGCACTGTAATACATGCTGATTATAGATATAAGATAATTCAGTTGGACAGGGATCACCATCTTAGTAGGAGTTTCCCATGTCACAGATGAGGAAACTGAGGCCCAGAGAAGTGAAATGACTTGCCCAAGGAGCAGACAAGTGGCAGAGCTGGGATTAGAACCCAGGTCCTCCAACTGCACTAGGCCAAGCTACTTCCCACTGATTAATACTTAATGGAAGGTGAGATGCAAAGACTCCAATGTGATTTATATTACAGGCAATGTCACCTCCAGCGAGGGTTGATGGAAAAAAATAAGAGTAGGCTGGTAAAGCTTTTGTCCTTATTTACAAGGCTACATTAGGAGATATGCCCTGGCAATCTTTAAGAACATAAAGTAGCCTGAAAACTTCCCAGTACTCCAACATCATTTGATGGAATCAAATTTTCCATCATTCAGTTGGAATAAATGAGAGAAACCAAAGAAGTAACTGTAGATCGTGCTGAACGTATCTTTAAATTGAATCCAGTTCCCTACTGAAATATAATAACTTTGAAAGTAATCTATTCTTTTCATTACTAGTGCTACATCCAGTTTTTTAAATCTCTTTTGAGTTTGTAGTTAAAGGAACCCGGCTACATATTACTAGCATTATTGTTGCTGACTAAAATGCTTAGTAATGACACAAACATCACTCAGAATGAAATTATCAGATGTACAGACAACATACTCCAGAATTTAATAGTGTGTTAAATGATTGCGGGGAAATGTTCTGTGAAGCTACTGAAGCAGTCGCAAAAGCTAATTCAATTCTCAAATGAGTAAAAGTGAGAAACTGTTCTTATAAAACTGATATTGCCTGAGATAGGCTGGCACACGCCGCTGCCTTCCATGAGAGAAGAAAAGATTTTTTTTTCCCTCCTCCTGAGTAATAAATACCTGCGTTTGGCATCTCTGAGGGCTTCGCCTCAGAGCTGGGCTCGAGGAATCCGCGTGGGAGTGAGTGCCTAATCTCCACTTTTAATTTCAAACTCAGCCAAGAGCCTCTTCACGCCCACAGCTGCAAATCTTTTAGAGGGTGAAAGGTTTCTTTAAAAAAAAGAGGGGGGGCCCATTAAGGAAATGTTTTAACAAGGCTGCTCTTTAAATAAGCAACAAGACTGAGGCAGGCAGAGAGCAGTCACAGTGGGGAGGAGGCTGGGGTGCAAACAGCAGCCACCCCCACCCCTCACTGCCCGCTGACCCCTGGCACTGGCCGTCGGCGGGGAGAACCAGCCTGCGGTGGCCTTCATGCAGACAAAAGCTCCGAGTCGGGAAGCGAGAAGACCACCGAGGCCCCGCAGCTGGGTCGGGGGCGGTGGTGAAGTAAAACATGAAAATCGGAGGCCAGAGTCGGAGTCGAACGGTGTGCAACTGATGTCCTCTGAGTTTCTCTCCATGTCTTCTCTGGGGTGAATCGGGCGATTCCCCAGGTTGGAAAGCTGGGGGAGGGGAACCGAAGGGCTGGGAGCTGGTGGCCATCCAGGAGGGAGCTAGAGGGATGGATAGCAGTAGGGAACTGGAGGGATGAAAGTTGCCAGTGGGGCTGGAAGAATGAGAGTGGGGGGAGGAACTGGAGAGACTGGAGTAGGGGAGAGCAGAATAATAATAATAATAATAATAAAAATGTAGGTATTTGTTAAGCGCTTACTATGTGCAGAACACTGTTCTAAGTGCTGGGGTAGTTACAGGGTAATCAGGTTGCCCCACGTGAGCCTCACAGTCTTCAGCCCCATTTTACAGATGAGGGAACTGAAGCACAGAGAAGTCAAGTGACTTGCTCACAGTCCCACAGCTGGCAAGTGACAGAATCGGGATTCAAATCCATGACCTCTGACTCCCAAGCCTGAGCTCTTTCCGCTGAGCCACGCTGCTTCTCAAGAAGGGATGGGAGTCAAAAGGCTGTATAAAGTCTAGTAGAGACTTTACAGTCTCTAGACTGTAAACTCATTGCGGGCAGGGATTGAGCCTATTTATTATTGCCTTGTACTCTCCCAAGTATTTACTACACTGTTCTGCACATAGTAAGTATTCAATAAATATGACGGAATGATTGAATGAATGGGAGTAGGGAGAAGCTGGAGGGATGGGAAGTTAGAGGAATGGGAGCAGTGGGGGAACCTAGGGGGATGGGAGTCAGGGGGAGTTGGAGGGATAATAACAATGTTGGCATTTGTTAAACGCTTACTATGTGCAGAGCACTGTTCTAAGCGCTGGGGTAGATACAGGGTAATCAGGTTGTCCCACGTGAGGCACAGAGTTAATCCCCATTTTACAGATGAGGGAAATGAAGCACAGAGAAGTTCAGTGACTTGCCCACAGTCACACAGGTGGGGAGTTGGGGGGAGTTGGGACGGGGAGTTGGAGGGATGGGAGTCGGGGGGAGTCGGAGGGATGGGAGTCTGGGGGATTGGGAGTGAGGGGAGCTGGAGGGATGGGAGCAGAGGAGGGAAGCTAGAAGAATGAGGGGAGTGGCTGGAGGGACAGGAAAGAGGGACCCGGAGGAATGGGAGCAGAGGGAGAAGCTGGAGGGAAATGGAAAAGGGAGGAACCTGATGAGATGGGAGTGGAGGAAAAGAGGAGCTGGAGGGATAGAAGCAGGGCAGGGAAGGGAGCCGAGAGGGATGGAAGTGGGAAGCAGGAGCGGTGGGAGTGTGAGGTGGGGAAGCTTGAGACATGGGGGCGGAGTAGAGCTGGGTGGCAGCGGCAGTTTCTGTGGGGACCTCTGAAATATTTGTACCCAGGGAAGGGGCAGACCGTATTCACCGTACAGCACTCAGTAGGAGGCAGCTAGCGGGGGACACCCTCTGGTCCCTACCTGCCGTTCGTAAGTAGAGACCACTTTCCTGGACGGTGGGGGTGCGGGGCCAGTACCTGTCCACTGAGCAAGAGGAAAGGAGGGTCAGGGACGCGACTTGGGGAGAGGCGGGCTGGAGCAGGAGAGCTCTGGATAGCGCCTCGAATATGGGGATCCAGGAGGTGTTTACTCAGGAGAAGGGAAGGGAGACATAAGGAAGAGGTTAGGACACTATCCCCCAACCCTAATGCTAGACGGGGTAGTTTCCAGAAACAGATGCCTGAAATTTGAGCCAATAAGTCAGAGAGAATTGGCTCGCCTGGAACCAGAGGAGGTATGGTCAAGGGAAGGGATGAAATGGGGTAGGGAGGTGGGCCCAGCTTTCACTCCAGCTGTAAGGGCATCCTCCCCGCTAGCTTTATCGGCCCTATTGCCCAGCACCTCCAGATCCTGAAGCCGTCACGGCTGGGCTCAACCTCCATTCCCATGCTGTCTGGGTTCCACGGACTTTCACTGAGAAACAGCCTGGCCCAGTGGAAAGAACACAGAGATGGGAGTCAGGAACACTGAGTTCTAACGCTGGTTCCGTCAATTCCTGCTCTGTGACCTTGAGGATATTATTTAACTTTTCTTATCTGTAAAATGGAGATTAAGGACCCGTTCTCCCCCACCAGACTGCGCACGCTACGCGGGATGTCTGATCTGTTTGTATTGCATCTATCCCACTGCTTGGCACGTGGTAAGTGCTTACTAGAGCAGAGGAGGTGTATATGGACATGGAGAAAAGAGGCAGACAAGCCAGGTAGATACCCCAACACCGCTTCTGTCCACGACCCATACCGAGGGAAGGGAAGTCTGAGAACGTTTCCTATCCAACATGACTACAGAGGGCCCTTGTGGTTCTTCCCTTTCACGACTTTCCCCCGACACCGCTTTCATTCCTCTACTATCCACGTGCTTCCTCCAAGGAAGGGAAACCAAGACGATTCCACTGGGTTGGCAGGCTTTCCTAACTACTTTTATGTCTGGCTTAAAGGAACATATCAAAAAGCCATTTCCTCAGAGAATCCTTGGGAAAACGATTTTGGTTAAGCACTTACTCTGTGCTAAGCACTAAGAGCTGGGGTAGATACAAGATAATGAGATTGGGTACAGACCCTGTCCCACATGGGGCTCCCAGTCTGGGTAGGAGGGCGTTGGATTTAATCCCCATTTTACAGATGAGGATACTGAAGCCCAGAGAAGTTATGTGACTTGCCCAGGGTCATACAACAGAGAAGTGGCAGAGCTGGAATTAGAACCCAGGTCCTTTGACTCCTAGGCCCATGCTCTTCCCATGAGGCCACACTGTTTCTCAACAGAGCACGCTTTGGGGTTCTTGAGATGTCAACCAGTCAAACTCCCTGCTCTGCCCGGTCTGACGAGAATCTTTCTGTTTATAAAAGGTCCATGGACAGACAAAGATTGCACAGTCTCTCTCAGACACTTAGACCCTGACCCAATGGCCAGCACCAGCAGAAAGTTCTTCCTTACGGTCTAACCTATAATGCCATGCTCTAGTTTAAGCTCGTCTTCTTTTACCTCGATCTTAATGGGGACGGGAAGCAGCCGAGTTCTCCAATAAATGAATGGTATCGTGAAAGCACCCCAAAGCCTCCGTTCCTCACCGGGTTGGGGGCTTTAATTTCTCCCAGAGGTGGTCTTCTCTAGCCCCTTCATCATCACGGAGGCATGTCTATGACTCCTCCAGTTTTTCATATACTTGTTCACTTGTGAAACTCAGAACCGGATTTAGGATGCTCAACAGGGAAGGTCATTTCCTGTTTCCTACAAGGCTCATTCCTTTGTATGACTCCCAGTAAACAGGGAGCTACAGTGCTACCTGGCTATCGTCTGGTTTATCTTTAGGTCACGTTGGTATTTGTTAAGCGCTTACTAGGTGCCGAGCACTGTTCTAAGCGCTGGGTAGTTACAAGGTTATCAGGTTGTCCCATGTGGGACTCACAGTCTTCACCCCCATTTTACAGATGAGACAACTGAGGCACCGAGAAGTTAAGTGACTTGCCCAAAGTCACACAGCTGACAAGTGGAGAAGCTAGGATTTGAACCCATGACCTCTGACTCCTAAGCCCGTGCTCTTTCCACTGAGCCACGCTGCTTCTTCTAGGTTCACTATGAACTCTAGACTCTTCTTCCGTCCTAGGTTCCCCAAAGAGGGAAGAGGGAAGAGAGGAACCTTACACCGTGCTTTAGAGTTTCTGTGGACCCGATGGGGAAGAAAACTTATAATACACAAACCTCCTCATGGAAATCCATGCAAATATCTTGCCTCTGGCCTTCTGAGAGGATATTAGCCAGAGTCAACAGGCTGATCTTAATTATTCCACCATTTGAACATGTTTGAGATTGAGCTATTTTTTCCCCCTTTTTTCCATGCTATGGGAACTTACTTAAGCTTTATTCACCAAGATGGAAAACAGAAACTAGTTTTAATAAAACTAAAAAAAACCCCTGATTAAGAGTTGAATGCAGAGTTTATTAGAAACTGGGGAATAAACTTCATTTGAATTTTATGGCCTTTCGAGTTCCTTTTTTTGGTCTGTCTTTTCTTACACTCTTCAGAGTGTTTCTTTTCCATTGTCTAATCATCCTTGGGAATTTTCAGGTGTTAAATTATATATATGAGGTCTCACCTTTTCTTCCTTGACAGCAGAGAGTACTGTGAGTCTCCAAAGAAATTATTGAGAAAAATAAAGTTCAAATTGAAATTTTCCTTCTAGAATGAGCTCTTACTTAAAATGGCACAATTTCCAACCAGTCATATATGGTCATGGTCATCTCTGTGGGATAGAAAAATGTTTCAGTGGTGTGAATCTAGAATGTGGATTTATGTAGACTGTAAACTCCTTGGGGCTGGGGATCACTTCTAGCGACTCTATTATATTCTTGTTTTTCAAGCACTCGGTACAGTGATGTTCACACAGCAGGTGCTTAATCAATGCTATTGATTGACTGACTGATTGTCTGATTGGGAATGAAGAAGATACCCGTGCTCCTTCTCTGGTTCTAACTTTACCCAAAGAGCAGCTAATCCTGCTGGGTGGAAATACAAGTCCAGCCCGCTTTATTTTTTTTATGGAATTTATTAAGCATTTACGCTGTGTCAGAGCTGGGGTGGAATCAAACTAGTCAGGTTGGACACAGTCCATGTCCCACATAGGGCTCACAGTCTTAATCCCCATTTTACAGAAGCGGTCACTGAGGCGTAGGGAAGTAAAGTGACTTCCCGAAGGTCACACGGCAGACAAGTGCTGCACCCGGGATTAAAACCAGGTCCTTCTGACTCCCAAGCCCATGTTCTATCCACTAGGCCATGATGCTTTTCTGCAAGCACACCTCTGTCAGGATAAACACACCTACTCCCATCCTCTCTCTTGTCTCTCCGAGCCTCAGGCAATCGTTAATAGGGAAGATTCCTATCCTGGTGGATGATCAGCATCGTAAGTCAAATGGAATGGATTGGAGGTCTGCCCTGGTAAAAGACCAAGACCAAGAATGGTCATTCCTGCATCAGAATGGTTTTGCGGTGGACGTGGCAGGGGTGACCGGTGAGGGAGTTAGAGCCCCTGACCAGTGAGAAACAGCAGCACCCGACTCCACTCCTAGATCTCGGTGGCCGGAAGCCGGGCCGGAATCCAGCAGGAGTGGAGGTTGGAGGTGGAGCCAAATCAACACCTGCCCTCCTTTCCCTCTAGCAAGGGATGGTCTTCAGCCAGACCAAGAACTTATAAGCTCCTTGGGGCAGAGGTCATGCCTGACATGATCCCCTTATTCATCCCCCGTCCCAGCCCCCCTGCACTTATGTACACATCTGTAATCTTATTTATTTATATTAATGTCTGTCTCCCCCTCTAGACTGTAAGCTCACTGTGGTCAGGGAATGTTGTCTGTTATATTGTTATACTGTACTCTCCCAAGTGCTCAGTACAGTGGTCTGCACACACTCGATAAAAAAAATCGACCGACTACCGATTCTATTGTACCGCTAACTCCCAAGTCTTACGGCAGTGCTCTGAGCAGAGTTATCCCTCAATAATTGATTGATTGATGATTCTTTCTGCTGAATTTTGTGCTAACAAAATGAATGAGACCTAGACAATTGGGGAGCCATGAAGATTGTCTAATGATGTTTTGGGGTACGAGCGACACATTTTACAGTAAACTCGGAAAAATCTCAGTCATTCATTAATACTTATGAAGACCTATGATTTTCAAAACTCTGCTCAGGGCTTGCAAACACGTGATAAGCATACCAGGGACAGTTCCTGCCCCCGAGGAGCTTAAAACTAGAGGGGAAGATGGACAAAGAACTGTAGGAAAAAGTTAGATACAACTGGTAAGGGAAAACATGAGAAAAAAATAAAAGGAATAAGCAAACAGGGAATTCAGGGAATGCAGGGATTTGGGGGGCTTGTGGTCTTGACGAATGTCATCTTTTGGGAAAATCACATTATAGTAACCACTGATTCAGTGGAAGTTTATGCACCAGAGGGTAGGTGGTTCAAAGAGGATGAGCTAACCTACCAAAGAAACCACCAAGATGGGCATTTTTCCATTCAAATTGCTATAAAATTGTTATGCCCACTACAACAGAACGCTTCCCACCCTTGTCACTCACGATTATTTTACTGAACTAAAACAACATAGCAGTAAAGCCAGAAAGAAACAGAAAGACTGTAAGACACGGTTCAGAAAGGCTGAGGCAGAAGGTGGAAAGCTAAGCAGCATCACTCCTTGGCCGGAACCAGTACAACCACCTCCTCTTACACAAAACTGCAGACGATGTTAAGCCCAGAACAGAAATGTGCCATCGTAAGAGCATTATCTAAGTCTTCCATCATGTCATACATAAATGACATAATGAAAAAAATGTGTCGTAGCAGAACTGGGAATACACAGAAGGGTTAGAGATGCTGAAGGGATGATATAGGTTAGCTCGTCCTCTGGACTGTAAGCTCGTTGCGGGCAGGAAATATGTCTGTTTACTGTATTGTACTCTCCCAAGCACTCAGTACAGTGCCCTGCACACAATAAGCACTCAATAAATACGATTGAGTGAATGAATGAATGAATATGGGTCTAGCAAGGGAATAATCGTGGAGGAAGGAGATTTTTCAAGAGGAATTTGAAAGTGGGGAGGATTGTCATTTGGAAGATTTAAAGAGGGAGGCTGTTTCAGGCCTGGGGAAGACAGGCTCAAGAGCCTCACAACTGGAGAACTAGGAAGAAGCAGGAGGAGTGAAAAAGTACAAGTTAGGGTTTATAGTGGGTGAAGAGAGTTGAAAGGAAATCAAGCGATCAATCGTATTCACTGAACGTTTACTGTGTACAGAGCGCTATGCTAAGCACTTGGGAGGGTACAAAATAGAATCGCTAGACACATTCCCGGCTCACGATGAGTTTTCAGTCTAGCAGGGGAGACGGATATTAACGTAAATTGATAATTTAAAGAAGGCCATTAGAGGAGTGAATTGTGTGGGCTGGGTTGTAGTAGGAAAGCAGCGAAGTAAGGTGTGAGAGGGCAAGGTGATTGAGTGCTTCAAAGAATACGGTAAGGAATTTCTGTCTGATATGGAGGTGGATGAGCAACCACTGGAGGTTCTAACACGGCCTGACATTTCTGTAGAAAAATGATCCGGGTAGCAGAGTGAAATATGGACCGGAGTGGAGGGAGACAGGAGGCAGGGAGAGGTCAGCAAGGGGACCGATGCAATAATCACGGTACAAATGAAAAATCCAGTGGGCAGCCATAAAGCCAAATAATTTCTCTCTGTTTGATCATGACAAATATTTTGGGACTGTGAAGCAGGCAAGAATCTTCATTTCATTCCCTGATCCACCAGTTTATTTCGGGGAGCAGGTATTCAGACTCACGTCCCGTGCTAGGGATAGGTGAGCCCAGAAGATATCTGTAGAAAAGCAGCATGGCTCAGTGGAAAGAGCCCGGGCTTGGGAGTCAGAGGTCCTGGGTTCGAATCCCGGCTCTGCCGCTTGTCAGCTGTGTGACTGTGGGCAAGTCACTTCGCTTCCTCTGTGCCTCAGTTACCCCATCTGTAAAATGGGAATTAACTGTGAGCCTCACGTGGGACAACCTGATTACCCTGTATCTACCCCAGCTCTTAGCACATAGTAAGCGCTTAACAAATACCAACATTATCATTATTATTTAAGGAGAGACAGCTGGGGAGTGTAGCAGTTCTACTCCCAGTCACTCCACAGGAAGGATCACAACTCCCAGGCACATCCTTTGTCAGTGAAACACACATGTGGCTCCATGGAGCAAATGGTCCCATCAGAATGAGACTAACATGGGAGTAGGCCACGTTCACAGAATGCGCTCCTGCCAAAGGATGCCCGTGCTCTTGGCCTCCCTCCACACTGGAGTATAGGGGGACCATCTGGAAATGCTCAGAGCCAGAAAGAAGCACATAGAAGGCACATGTTAGTGGAGGGAAATTAAACCTCCAACTGGGGCGACTGCAGAGGTTCCGGAGTGTTGAGAGCTATGCCGGCGTCTGCCCGTGTTCCCGGGGTCCGCTGTTGGCCGAAGAGACATCATTCGGGTCATTATCCCTACGTCAATCTGCTTGTGATGCTCTTGTTTGTCTGTGTCCCTCTCACACCTGGGTAATGGTAATAACAGCGATGGTATTTGTTAAGCGCTTACTATGTGCCGAGCACTGTTCTAAGCACTGGGGTAGATACGAGGTAATCGGGTTGGCCCACGTGGGGCTCACAGTCTTAATCCCCATTTTCCAGATGAGGGAGCTGAGGCACAGAGAAGTGAAATGCCTGCGCTTGGGAGTCAGAAGTCGTGGGTTCTAATTCTCACTCTGCCACTTATCAGCTGTGCGACTTTGGGCAAGGCACTTCACTTCTCTGTGCCTCAGTTCCCTCATCTGGAAAATGGGGATTAAGACTCTGAGCCCCACGTGGGACAACCTGATTACCTCGCATCTACCCCAGTGCTTAGAACGAGGCTTAACGCATTGTAGGTGCATAACAAATACCGCCAACATCTTCATCAGAAGGTCATGGGTTCTAATCCCAGCTCCACTGCTTGTCTTCTGTGTGACCTTGGGCAACTCACTTCACTTCTCTGGGCCTCAGTTACTTCATCCGTAAAATGGAGATTGAGACTGAGTCCCACGTGGGACAGGGACAGGGCCAACTATCCCGGCTCTGCCCCTTATCAACTGTGTGACTGTGGGCAAGTCACTTCACTTCTCGGTGCCTCAGTTCCCTCATCTGGAAAATGGGGATTAAATGGGAGCCTCACGTGGGACAACCCGATTACCCTGTATCTACCCCAGCGCTTAGAACAGTGCTCTGCACATAGTGAGCGCTTAACAAATACCAACATTATTATCATTAACTGGATCTTCTCGTATCCAACACAGTGCTTAGTATAGTACCTAACATATAGTAAGCGCTTAACAAATACCATCGTCATTATCAATCCCCACCCTCAAGGGGCTTCCAATCTAATAGAGAAAACAGACAAGGTAGAAGAAGCAAGCAGAAAGTAGTATGACTATATCAAGATGAATTGTTGAATAAATCATTGAATGTTACAAATGAATCTAAAAGTAAACACAACTTGGGAAGCTTATGGTACTTATTTTTAGGACTGCCCTAAAATAATGTCAGCTTTGACGTGGAAATTCTCAGGATATGCTTCATCAGAGAGAAGCAGCATGGCTTCACGGAAATGGCGCAGGATTGGGAGCCAGGAGACCTGGGTTCTAATTCCAACTCCCCTTCCTGCCTGCTGTGTGATCTTGGGCAACTCACTTAAATTTTCTGGGCTTCAGTTACCTCATCTATAAAACGGGGGATAAATTCCTGGTCTTCCTCCCCCTTATAAGTCCCATGAGAGATCGGGACTGTCTTGGTTCTGACTGTACTGTATCTACCAGAGTGCTGGGCACCTAGTAAACACTTAACAAATATCATCATCATCAAATCTGGTTTTTGTTTTATTTTTTGATGATGATTCTTTAGCTCTGTCTCTGACTTGGCTAATTACCAAACTTTGAATTTTATTTGTTCATTCCTTAAACCTGGCACTGGCTCTCTGCTCTCATTTATTATAAATTTTAACTTGCCCTCTCAAGGGTAAATTAGCTAGGCTCTCCTCACAAACCTCAAACGCTACACACCGGTCAGTGAACTTGATTAAATCCCAGAAAGAATCAGCCACGGATTAGAACTGAAATGAAACTTGTGGTTTAAAATGTATCTGTGGTGTGTTATCCTAAATTTCCTATTATCTTTCTGAAGCACAGAAAACAGACACAGGAGATGGTACCCCATCCTAGAAATCGGTCTTCCTGAGATGAAGCCCGTAGTTCCACAATGCTGATTTACCCTAGAGATTATTCTGCATTATCTATTATTGGAATGGAGTGTCAAAATATTTTTTTCTCCATTGTGTTAGAGGTTGCAAAAACTCATTTCCACTGAAAATACCTGGCCATCATTTCTCAGCTAAGGAAATAACCGTCTCTAAAGTTATCTGGGGAAGTCAGTGAGCCAATAATGTTTGTATACAGCGATGTTTATTTTGTCTAATGGTTCATTTCTGGGAATGTAATGTCCCTCTCTCATAGCCCAGCTTAAACAAGCATCGAAATGGACCCATTTCCATCGAAGAATCCTTTCCTCTTTTTTCTGTTTACTTGAAAATGAGGTAAATGGTATTTCCCACATGATTCCATCTAATTCATTTTGAAAGTGGTCTGTTTTATCATTTAAATTTGCAAACTAGAACTAAGGGTTAGAACCACCTGAGAGCCCAGAAATAAATAATCACTGAAACTTTTGGAGAAATGATGGACCCATCTCAGCCTGAGCGAATCTGGTAGGTATTTTCAAAACCTTCTCTTATTATGAACTGTAAAGGCTTTCTAGAAACCAGGATCAGTCAAGCGATCGCATCAAGTGGGACTTCTTTCGTACTGAGAGGCTGGCAAAATCCATCCAAATGGATTCAGCCAAAGGGATCCCATTACTATTCCCTTATAACTTGAGGGTTACGTTCTTCCAAAACCCTCTCTTGGGGAGACCTCACACCCTAGGACTCACCCATTCTAACATCACGCACTTGTAACAGGGTGCACACCCACAACCTGTTTATTCCGATACTGCTGTGCACACCTCTTTATCAGTCAGAAACTCCTTAGCTTTAAAGCACTCAATCACCTTGCCCTCTCCTCTCTTATCTCAATGATTTCCTACTGCGATGCCAACCTACTCACCGTACCTCGATCTTGTCTGTCTCACTGCCAACCCCCTTGCCCACATCCTCCCTCTGCCTAGAACTCCCTCTCCCTTCGTATCCAACAGACCATCACTCTGTCCACCTTTAAAGCCTCATTAAAATCCATCCCCTCTCTGAGGCCATCCCCAACTAAGTCCTCCTTTCCCCTACTCCTTCTTCCTTCTGCTTCGCTTTGCACTTTTATGTGTGTCCTTTAAGAAATTGATAGTCAACTTGCCCTCAGCCTCAAAATATACCCATAATTTATTTTAATACATGTCTCCTCCTCTAGATTGTAAGCTCCCTGTGGGCAGGGGACACATCTACCAACTCTGTTGTATTGTACTCTCCCAAGCTCTTAGTACGGTGCTCTGAACACAGTGAACGCTAAATAAATATGATTGATAGATTGATTTATTCCTGAGGGCAAGGCCTGGTCCAGCTGCAAGTCCCACACACAACCCAGGACCAGGAGGTCTCTGGTAAATAGGGATGGATTATGCTCATGGTGAGTTGTCTATATAGGAGAACAAGACAGTCACAGCGGGATGGTGAAGAAAGCAAAGATGGACTGCCCCTCAGCCCCCAAACACAGGAGGCTGGAAAGACGACATGGTGAAAATTAATATTCCAACGGTTTTGACAAGACTTTCAAATTCTGACCAAGATGGGGTTGGGTGGTCCCTGGGATCACACTTTAAATGTACAGCACAACTGAATTCAAATTAAATAGCCACAGTATGAACCTAGTCTTCCATTTGTCCTTCTGTCAGGTTCTTGGAATGCTCATCAGTTAAGCTTTTAGAATCAGAAGTACCAGGTTTGAAAGAGAAGGGCCACCTGATGGATTTTTCCCTTAAAGAAGATTACAAATATTGATGAAAACATAGACCCTCCTCTATTCAGCACGTCAGAGGCAAAGATGGTGAAGGGAGGTTGGCTAGCTTTACAAAGACAGTGGTGAAAGAAAGAAACTTTTTTTTCTTTTTGAGTCTTAAATAGACTCATGGTAAAAGTGAAGATTTATTTAATATTACCAATTGGAAAGAATATCAACAAAGACAAAGACTGAGGTTTTCAGAATGCTATTTAAACCAGTGAGGTTTATTACCAATAATAATAATAATAATAGTAATTGTTGCATTCGTATTATGTGCCAAACCTGTGTGAATTCTTGAGGTATACGCAAAATATTCAGATTGCACACAGTCCCTGCTCCACATGAGGCTCAGAGTCTAAGTGGGAGGAAGAACGGGTATTCGATCCCTATTTTACTTATGAGGATACAGTAACCTAAAAGTTAAGTGACATACCCAAGGTCACAGACCAGGCAAATGGGGGAGCTGGGATTAGAATCCAGATTTCCTGACTCCCAGGCCTGTGCTCTTTCCACCAGGCCGTGATGCTTCTTGAAGGCTTAGAGTTACGAGAGCCAAGTTTGACCGCCTGATTATTAAATACTCTCACCTTCTGCTTGATCATATGGACGTGCTAAGCCTCAGGGCTTGTGGAAAACGTCTACATTGAAAAAATCCCAGTTAGATGGTTCGCATAGAACTCTTCTAGTAGGGGGACTCAGGAAGCAGCCAGTGGGGCAAAAACAGTAAAGAGACTAAAGTTCTTTTATGGTCAATCCCTTAAGAAAACTAAACTTCATCCCCAATGTGGATGGAGATTTGCACTTATAGCCACGGACGATGTGGGCCAGAAGGAGGGAGGTGGTGGGGGGAGACTCTTCTCAAAAAATCCCAGTGACTTCTGGTAAGTGTAGAAGAACCAAACTATTTGTGCTCTGCCCTTTCCCTCCCTTCAGTTTCCTTGTCAGCTTTCAGTCAAACCTGTCAGGAGGATTTTTACAGCACACCATCTTTGACTGTGACCTAGATCATCTAACATGAAAAGAAGCCTCACATTGCACCTGAGCAAATCCAGTGAATTTGCCTGAAGTTATTTTCAGGCTATTCTGTTGACTCAAAAAGTATGGAATTTGGTAAACCACCTTCTGATTTTGCTTTACTTTTAACTGTAGAATTTCATTTAATGGGCAAATATCCCCGCAAGGTGCACTTGAGTTATTTTCCCGGAAAACCCCTGTCGTTATAGTCACCATCAATAGTATTTATTGAGCACCTAGTGGGGATTTAGTGTGTGCCAGGCACTTGGGAAAACCTAAACTAGAAATCGAAGATGCAGTTTCCATCCTTTAGGAGTTTACATAAGAAATCCTTCAAAATGAAACATATACTACCAGTCAATAAACAATCACACCACATCAATTAACGTCTATCTCCCCCCGAGACTGTAAGCTCACTGTGGATAGGGAATGTGTCCGCCATCTCTGCTGCACCGTACTCCGCTGTATTGTATTGTGCACTTGGAAAAGTACAATACAGCAGAGTTGGCAGACATATTCCCTGTCCACAACGAGTTTACAGTCTAGAATAGGAGACAGGTATAAATATCAATAAATTATGGATGTATACACGTGTGCTGTGAGGCCGGGGCTACAGTGACTACGTACTACTGAGGTGCAAATGCACATACATGCCAAATGACACAAAAGGGAGAGGGAGTAGAGGAAATCGAGGCTTAGTCAACGAAAACTGCTTGGAGGAGATGTGATTTTGTGAAGTTTTGAAGGTGGAAGAGTGATGGTCTGTTGGATATAAATGTGGAGGGAGTTCCAGGCTGGAGGCAGGACATGGAGTGTGAGAAAGACAACACTCTGCAGACATTAGGTGCTCAATATTATTAACTGACTTTTTGAGTTTTGGGGACCTTTCAAATGTTGCTGCATCTTGAAGTGAAAATTTGAGGGAATAAAGTTCCTAGTGGATACCAAAATTTCTGTCCTGCGTCATAATAAGCTGAGAACCCCTCATTGTGTGGTTAAGACATGTCAGAGATGAGCTTCCCATGAGATTCTCTGGAGATCCTGGATTCCCTCAAAGGGATGGGGAGGAGGTGGGGGAAGATGGAGGTAGGGTAGCCCCGGGGACAGAGGTTTAAAAGAGGCAAGTGAGTGGAAGGTAGGTGGTGAGAACGAGTAAAGAAAATCAAGTAAATAACAGCTCCTTGTAGGCAGGGAACATTTCTGTCAACTCTGCCACTTTGTTCTCTCCTAAGTACTTAGTACAGCACACAGTAAGCGCTCAATAAATACCTTTAATTGCTATGGTATACATGTGACAGGAAGTAAAAGATGGCTATCCAACTCTCACCATACCAGTACCTCTATCCCACTCTTTGTCTCATTCTGCCTCTGTTTCTTTCTACATCTTCATCTCCCTAGCAGCTTCTGTGTCTCTATGAATCTGTCTCCATGAGCCTTTTTGTGTCTCTGAGTCTTTGTCTCTGTCACTCATTTGTCTGTGTCTTTCCTTTCCTCTCTTACTCTTCCCCTATTTGTGAACCACTGGCCCCACATGCGGAAATATTCCACCCACCATCACTGTATCTTACAAGAAAATGACATGTCTGTAGTCACCAATTTTATGTCCTTTTATTGTAGTTAATAATAATTATATCTTTGTCAATAATGCTACAAAAAATTTATTAGCAAGTTATTTAAACTGCTTGCAGATGTATATAACCTTATAGCCTATCCACAAAGTGCATTTGACATGCCTGATGTGATTGTAGTTTGGATTATTTTTCCCTAAATGTTTTACCTGACACTTGGCTGATGTCAGTACCGGGCACAGAGAATAATAAAAGCAAGTCGTCTGAATTCTGGGAGAACCGATGTCCTCGAATGCTGATGATGTGCAATAAAAAGCTTCAATTGGTGAAAAGGCTCAGCTGGAAATTCTCTAAATTTAATGTTCCTTTATTCTATAGTCGAGATTATGGCAAAACTTAGGGGATTCGGTAACTTGCCTTTCCCCCTCGATCTTCAGGCAAGCTATATCAGCCCAAGGCCTATTGGTCTTGTGCGAGACCAAGATCGATCGTCACTATTTACTGAGCGTATACTCTGTGCAGAGTACTGTAGTAAGTGGTTGGGAGAGTACAATATAACAAAGTTGGTTAGGCACATTCCCTTGCCCATAGGAGTTTACAGTTTAGAAATAGCTTGGCTTAATGGAAAGAACACGGTCCTGGAAATAGAGGATCTGAGTTCTAATCCCATGTGTGCAAGTCACTTCTCTGTTCTTCAGTTGAGGAAACTGTACTGTACATTTTCCTCAACTGTAAAATGGGGATTCAATACTGGTCTTCCCCCTACTTAGACTCCGAGCCCCATGTTAGAGAGGATTGGATCCTACCTGACAAACTTGTATCTACCCCAGATCTTAGTACAGTGCCTGGCACATAGTAAGCACTTAACAAGTACCTTTAAAAAAAGAGACACTGGGGAGATGGGGGCTGGCTGTTGTCACCTGGGAGAGAGCCGGCACTGCTGCTCTCATCACCTTGACTAGAAAGCCAGAGCCGACAGAGACGTCCAGCCATCTTAAAGGCCGGCCGACCCTCCGACTCTGAAAACTGAGTTTCAGTTCGGCTCTTACAAAACTCTAGGGAAGGCAATTCCTCAGACTCTGTCAGGAATCCCACTGGTGACAGGGAACTCTTCCTTACTCCTGAACCAATGAACCAATTCCCTCCTGCTTCAATTTATGCACATTTCCTTCTCTTCCATTCTCAGTAGAGAGAAGCTGTGGTCTGGAGCCTGAAGCGGAACACACTTTTCTGAGCAAGCTTCCAGCTTCGAACACTCCCTCCGGGTTTGCCTGAAGAGGCTTGGTGCAGCTTCAAGGCCCGGGCACCCGACGATGTGCATAAATGTGCATAAATTGCAGCGGGAGGGGCTCGGCTCATTGGTTCAGGAGTAAGGAAGAGCTCCCCGGATTCTCGGGAAAGCCTGAGGAATTGCCTTCCCTAGAGGTTTGTAAGAGCCGAGTTGAATCTCAGTTGTTTGAGGCGGAGGGTCAGCTGGCCCGAAAGGCGGCCGGAAGTCTCTGTCGGCTCCCGGTTCCTAGTGAAGGCGATGACAGCATCAGTGTCATCTCTTTCCCAGCTGACATCTGCTGGCTCCCACCTCCCCCGTGTCCTTTCCCTGGCAGGGCCCAGATCGTCCTCACAAAAATCACACCTCAGATGTTTCCCTGCATCTCACTGGCCTCCTCGCTATCAGGTGGACTGCCCCAGCTTTAAGGAACTCAAGGCACTGATGTGGAAGCCATCACCTTCCGCTTCCGCACTCTCTGTTTGAGTGCTGAACCCTCCTAGAGCCAGCAGAGAAGACAAGGTTGGCAGGTGAAGAGAGTGAGCTTCTGTGGAGGCTGGCAAATAGCCATTCTGTCCCAGTCCCAACTGGTGTGGAGCAGGAAGACCTAGTAGAAAGAGCCCGGGCGTGGGAGTCAGGGGGACCACAGTTCTAATCCCCTTTCTGCCAGTTGCTCTCTGAGTGACCTTGTTCGACAAGTCACTTCCCTTCTCTGTGTCTCGATTTCCTCAACTGTAAAATGGGGATACTTGTTTTCTCTCCTACTTAGACTGGAGGTCCATTGCAGGACATGGACTGTGTCTGACCTAATTAACTTGTATCTACCCCAGTGCTTAAAACAGTGTTTAACACATAATAACGAACACCATAAAAAGGACCCACTGCACAACATGTGCTCTGCACACAGTAAGCACTCGATCAGTTCGACTGACTGACTGACAAGGTGGACAGATTCAGGATCCTAAGAACAGCTGACGACAGCTGGTGATTCTTGTCACTCTTGACACCCATCAGCACTTCGCCGTTGTTACTTAGGAAGTGAGTTCTGCGTGGAAAGCACGTGCAATTATGCCCGAATCTCCCTTACTCTAAAAAACACCCTCTCGATTCCACTGCATCAACCAGCTATCACCCCATCCCTCTCCCAACATTTCTGTCCAAACTCCTCAAACGAGATGTTTTCATTTGCTGTCTTCACTGCCTAAATCAATCAAAGGTATTTATTGAGGGCTTACTGTGTGCAGAACACTGGGCTCCTTGATCCACCACGATATAGCTTCTGCTCCTCTCTTCCCTCTAAAATCACTCTCTCCAAGGGCACCAATAACCACCTTCTTGTCAAATCTAATGGACTCTACTCTGCCCTAATCTAACCTTAACCTCTTGGCCGTCTTTGGCACTTTTGAATAATAATAATAATGGTCTTTGTTAAGCACTTAACTATGTGCAAGGCACTGTACTAAGCGCTGAGGTGGATAAAAGCAGATCGGGTTGGACGCAGTCCCTGTCCCACGCGGGGCTCACAGTCTCAATCCCCATTTTACAGATGAGGGAACTGAGGCCCAGAGAAGTTAAGTGACTGGCCCAAAGCTCAGCGTGGCCTAATGGAAAGAGCACAGGCATGGGTGACTGTGAGCAAATCACTAAACTTCTCTTTGCCTCAGTTCTGTCATCTGCAAAATGGGGATTCATAGTCTGTTCTCCAATCTACTTAGACTTTGAGCCCCGGGTAGAACCTATCTTATATCTACCCCACTAGTACGGTGCTTGGCACAGAGTAAGCATTTAACAAGTGTTATTAGTAAGATAATTGTTTTGTTGTTATTTTTATTATTGTGGCCTACCCTCTTCTCCCGGAAACACTATCTAACTTTGGCTTCTCTGGCTGAGTCCTTTCCTGGTTCTTGTCCCATCCATTTGGCAGATTCTTCTAAGTCTCTTTCCAGCTCCTCCTCTGCCTCCCACATCCTAACTGTGGTAAAAAAAATAATAATAATTAAGCGCTTACTATGTACCAGAACAGTACCAAGAATTGGAGGAGATGTAAGCTAATCAGTTTTGGACATAACCCCTGTCTGAAATGGAGCTCACTGTTTAATGAGGAAGGAAGAAAGGGATTTAATCCCGGTTTTATAGATGAGGAAACTGAAGTACAGAGACGTTAAATCACTTGCTGTGGTTTAAGACTGTGAATTCCTTGTGGAACAGAGACTGGGCCCAAACTGATTAGCTTGTATCTACCCCAGCACTTAGTATACAATAAGCGCTTAACAGATTCCATTGAAAAAAAAAGACAGAGATCAAATTAATAAAACCAGAAAAAGCATGGCAGGCCTCAGAAAGCCCAATAGCAGATCAGTCCTGTTAATGAGTGGTGATTCTTACAGGGAGAGGCCCATGGCTCAATGGAAAGAGCAGGGGCTTGGGAGTCAGAGATCGTGGGTTCTGATCCCGGCTCCGCCGCTTGTCAGCTACGTGACTTTGGGCAAATCACTTCGCTTCTCTGTGCCTCAGCTCCCTCATCTGTAAAATTGGGATTAAGACTGTGAGCCCCACGTGGGACACTCTGATTACCTTGTATCTCTGCTTACAAGAGTGCTTGGCACATAGTAAGTGCCTAACAAGTACCATCATTATTATTTTATTTGGGCTGCAGGAAGGGAGCTACTTATCAGGTGGGAGGATTGAAGACAAGACCATGATGTCAAGACACACTTGGAGGTGGAATAAATATCTGAACCGCGCAAGGCGAGGAAAGGTGTAATCAATATCTCCCAAGAGGCACTTTTAATGGTTGCTTAGCTATGGAAAAAAAGCATGGCCTATTTGGGGTCAACAATATCCTGTGTTACCTGGGCTGGGTAAGCGTAACCCTACTCACCATCCACGAACATACAAAATAGTTCCCAATTCACCCTAATGCAATATTTAAAATAACAGACAGCAGACTCCCCATAAATGCACATTTTAATCATCTTCAAAAGCACAGTCATGGGAGAGCACGCTTAACGTTTTCAGTCTGAGCTTTTAGAAAATCCATCGGCGCGATGGATTTCTCTACAGCCGGGAGGGATCGGATCCATGAACGTTTCAGAAGGCTCCTGGTTTTGCTCAGTTAACTTCGGTTCATTGCGATTTTATTACATGAATAAGTTACTCAGGTCCTATTTATTAGCTGGATTATTGTTTTTATTCCACTTTATATCTTCCTGCGGGGGCTCTTGAAGGTGAGCCGGGGAGGCGGATTAGGGTTGGAGATAAATCTTTCTCAGCGTATTCAGAATTTAAAATGTCTGACCTGCTTTGGACTTTGAACAGAAGCCTGTCAAGCCCAAATTGCAGACCTCTTTGAGGATATAGAGGAATATAGAACAGTGGAGTAAGCTGGAGTGTCAGGCAAGGGAAAACTCAGGGAGCTTAATAGGTCCCAGTTGGGCTTCCAAATACTCCCTCGCCTCCTCACTGTTCTACTCTTCTCAAATCCACTACAGTCAGGCTTTTGACCTCTTCAACCCCACCAAGACTACACTCTCTAAGATCACCAGTGAATTTCTGGTAGCCGAGTCCAGAGGGCTATAGTCCCCCCCAGTCGGCTGCTTTTGACCCGGGGAACATCCTCAAGGCCCAATAAGGCCTCTCTTTTGCCCAAAAGCCACTAAACTGGTTTTCCTCCCATCTCTCTTAATGTTTTGTCTCAGTTTTGCACTCTGGATTCTCTGCTCCGCTCCTCCGCCGCCCACCTCCTCACCGTCCCTCGGTCTCGCCCATCCCGCCGTCGACCCCCGGGCCACGTCCTCCCGCGGTCCCGGGACGCCCTCCCTCCTCGCCTCAGACAATCTAATTCTCTTCCCCTCTTCAGATCCCTACTTAAAGCTCACCTCCTCCAAGAGGCCTTCCCAGACTGAGCTCCCCCCTTTTTCCCTCTGCTCCCTCTACCCCCCCCTTCACCTCTCCGCAGCTAAACCCTCTTCTCCCCCCTTTCCCTCTCCTCCTCCCCCTCTCCCGTCCCAGCCCCTCAGCACCGTACTCGTCCGCTCGACCGCATATATCGTCATCACCCTATTCATTTTGTTTAATGAGATGTACGTCACCCTGATTCTATTGATTTGCCATTGTTTTTATGAGATGTTCTTCCCCTCGACTCTATTTATCGCCTTTGTTCTCGTCTGCCCGGCTCCCCCGATTAGACTGTAAGCCCGTCAGAGGGCGGGGACTGTCTCTATCTGTTGCCGATTTGTACATTCCAAGTGCTTAGTACAGTGCTCTGCACATAGGAAGCGCTCAATAAATACTATTGAATGAATGAATGCTACCTCTCATCCTCTTACTATCGGTGGTCCCCAAGGCTCTGTTCGGTGTCCGTTACTCTTCTCACTCTCCGCTCACTTTCCTGGGGAGCTCATCTGCTCACATGACTTCAGATACCATCTTTCTGTGGGTGGCTCCCGGGTTAGGGAAACAGTGCGGCCTAATGGAAAGAGCAGAGGACTGGGAGTCGAGACACGACGGTAGAGAAGCAGCGTGGCTCAGTGGAAAGAGCCCGGGCTTGGGAGGCAGAGGTCAGGGGTTCGAATCCCAGCTCCGCCACTTGTCAGCTGGGTGACTGTGGGCAAGTCACTAACTTCTCTGTGCTTCAGTTACTTCATCTGTAAAATGGGGATTAACTGTGAGCCTCACGTGGGGCAACCTGATTCCCCTGTATCTACCCCAGCGCTTAGAACAGTGCTCTGCACATAGTAAGCGCTTAACAAATACCAGCATTATTATTATGATGATGATGTTATTTTTTAAGTGCCTACTATGTGCCAAGCCCTGTTCTACACACTGGGGTAATCAGGTTGTCCCACTTGGGGCTCACAGTCTTAATCCCCATTTTACAGATGAGGTACCTGAGGCACAAAGCAGTCAAGTGACTCGCCCACAGCCACACAGCAGACAACTGGCGGAGCCGGGATTAGAACCCATTACTTCTCACTCCCGAGCCTGGGGTCTTTGCACTAAACCACACTGCTTCTCTGATTAGGCATGGATTCCAATCCTGCATCCATCAGTGTAACTTTGGTTACTTAACTTCTCTGGGCCTCAGTTTCCTCTTCTGTAAAACAACGATTAAAAACCTGTTCTTCCTCCCAGTTGGACCATAGCTCCGTGTGGGACATGGACTACGTCCAACCTGATTATGTCGTATCTCTTCCATGGGAGCAGGTTATCTGAATTCCATTTTATGCTTGGCTATAGGCTAATCCTCAGGCTAATCACCTTATCTCCTCCTGAAGATTAGTTATAATGGCAGAAAGGAACATTAGAGGATGACTCGAAGATTTAAGTCCCAGCTCTTAGTACAGCGCTTGGCACAGAGTAAGCGCTTAACAAATACCACTATAATAATATGTAATTCTTACTAATGATAATCATTGTGCTTTTTAAGCCCTCATTGTGTCAAGCACTGTTCTAAGCATGGGGTAGGCAGAGTACCATCAGATCAGACACAGTCCTTGATCCCCATGGTGCTCACAGTTCAAGAGAGAGAACAGGTATTTAATTTCCATTTTACAGATGAGGAAACTGAGGCACAAAGTTAAGTGACTTGCCCAAGGTCAGAGAGGAGGCAGGTGCTGGACTTGGGAAAACAGACCGGATCTCCTGACTCCCAGTCCTGTGCTGTTTCCATTGGGCCAATCCGCTTCTCCTAATTTCTCTTCCTTGGACCCTCTCAGAGTAAAATGACATATATATATATAAAATTTCTAATCAGTGCATTTCAACCAGAGATATTAATACCACATTATCCCAAGAGAAGTAGGTCAGCACACCTGGTAGTGCTGAGCCCAAGTCTCTTAGGTGACTTTATTAGGTCAACAGAGATTCTATGAGGAACTTGATAAACTCATCACCAAGTCGCCGCTATCTGCCAAACCCCAAATCATGGGAGATTCCAGATGCTGATAAAGGAGAAAAAATGCCGTTGGACCCCAGAGAACTGGAAAACTTAATAGGAACGGTCTGTTCCGCTCAGTGCAGGTGGCATATGTCAAATTATCATCACCTAGGCCACAATAAGCTGCCTATTCAATAGGAAATCGGAACTTTGGCCCAAAATTCTAAGCAGGGGCTCCTTACTGACTCTATAATTGTCCAACTTAAAGAACTGAGGAAGTTGTCATTTCTGCCACGTTACGCAGTGGCAAGGGGCGGTTGTTCATCAGTGATAAAGCCCGCGTATCACCAAGTGCCATCCAAATCAGAGAGACCGAAGACATCTGCAAGAATCTTTGCCACAATATCAAAGCAGCCTTCTCAGAGCAAGAAATCCCATCCATCACCCCATATCGATGCAGCCAGCAAATCAATTTCATTATGAAACAACATCTAGGAGGCGACCGTTAAGACCGTAGACCCTGCTGGCAGACGACACCACGCCTGAAATCAAATAGCTCCATGCCGCAAAGCAAGCTATGAATCTTCAACACCTTACAGATCCTCATGATCCCGAGAAAGGGAATATGTATCAAAGTCTGTCAGAGCAGACTAAAGTAAAATAATATAAGGAACAAGCGCAATCCAATCTCCGTAGATTGAAACCAGACCAAACACTTCCACTTGGATCTACCTAGGCCTAGGATCCCATTCAGAACACAGTAACACCGCTGAAGTTAGTCCACCCTCTCATCGTGAACAAGGAGGGCTTCTAAAAAAAATATGGCACTACTGTGGAGTAAGGAAGCCAACATGGCCTTAGTTCCAACGTTTAAGAGGTATTGAATTCTCCCAAGTGCTTAGTACAGTGCTTGGAACACAGTGAGGGCTCGATAACTATGATTGAATGAATGAATGAAATAGGTAGAGGTAAGAAGAATGGCAAATCTCCTCGATTCACAAAGGGGGAAATGATTATTAACTCAACTGTCTGGACAGACTTTTCGGCAGCATAGGAAACCCTGAGAGATGTTGCGGGATTTCAAAAATGCCAACGTCACCACCAACTTCAAGAAGAAAGGCAAGAAAGAAGCAACATGGCCTGGTGGAAAAGCATGGACCTGGGAGTCCTAATCCTGGCTCTGCCAATTGATTGCTTTGTGACCTTGGGCAAGTCACTGAATTGCTCTGTCCCCCGGTTTCCGCAACTGTAAGAGGGGGATTCAACGCCTCTTCTCCCTCTCACTTAGACCGTGAGCCCGGTATGGGACAGGGACCATGTCCAGACTGATTAACTCATATCTACCCCAGGGCTTAGATCAGGACTTGAAACAGAGTAAGCACTTCACAAATGCCATAGTAATTATAACAATGGTAAGAAGAAAAAGAAAGTTTAGTGTCCAGGTGGTGGTCTGAGGGTGTTAGTGGGGGCAGAAGACTTTGGACATTACCTGGGCAGGTGTCCGTTAGTAATAATAATAATTATGGTATCTGTTAAGCGCTTACTATGAGCAGAGCACTGTTCTAAGCGCTGGGGGAGATACAGGGCAATCAGGTCGTCCCACGTGAGGCTCACAGTCTTAATCCCCATTTTACAGATGAGGTAACTGAGACACAGAGAAGTGAAGTGACTTGCCCACAGTCACACAGCTGACAGACACCCACGGTCCAGCGTCCATCCAGACCCGAGTTGGCACTAACTGCCCCACCCTAGCTGCAACTTTGATGTGGGGACCAGCAGGGTAGATCGGCTCAGGTCTGGGTGCCCGAGTATCCCCTTGGCCATCAAGTGTCATTTGCAGGCGTGATCTTGATTGCCTGTCAGGGACGATAATAATTATGGAGAAGCAGCGCGGCTCAGTGGAAAGAGCCCGGGCTTGGGAGTCAGAGGACATGGGTTTGAATCCCGGCTCTGCCACTTGGCATCTGGGTGACTGTGGGCAAATCACTTCACTTCTCTGGGCCTCAGTTACCTCATCTGTAAAATGGGGATTAACCGTGAGGCTCACGTGGGCGACCTGATTACCCTGTATCTACCCCAGCGCTCAGAACAGCCCTCTGCACATAGTAAGTGCTTAACAAATACCAACATTATTATTATTACTATAACTGTGATATTTGTTAAGCACTTACTGTGTGCCAGGCACCATATTAAGTGCTGGGGTGGATATAAGCAAATGGGGTTGGACGAAGTCCCTGTCCCACACGGGGCTCACGGTCTCGATACCCATTTTACATATGAGGGAACTGAGGCAGAGAAGTGAAATGATTTTCTAGCGACTTGAAGTGACATAATCAGGTCCCATAGTCTAAGCAGAAGGGAGAACAGGTGCTGAATCCCCATTTTACAGGTGAGAGAACTGAGGCATGGAGAAGTTAAGTGACTTAGCCAGGGTCACACAGCAGGCATGTGTCGGAGCCGGGAGTGGAACTCAGGTCCACTGACTCCCAGACCTCATTCGACTAGGCCCTGCTGCTTCTCCTTCCTCAAACTCTATAGTGAAGTCTTAGTAAATACCACAGACATCATTCACAAACCCGACGCCATCAGTGAACCCACATTCTTGCAGCAATTGACATGTTTAGTGACAATCAATCAGTGGCATTTATTGAGCACTTACTATGTGCAGAGCACTAAGGAGAGTATGCTACAACAGACTTATCCAAAACGTTCCCTGCTCACAATCCCTCTGGCTGATGTGACTCCTGCCAGCAGAATAGTTTGATACTTTCTCCATCACCAACAGAATATTATTTTGTATTTTTATCACTTGTTCGTAAATCGATCACTCTGGTTTTAATAAAAATAATAATGTTGGTATTTGTTAAACGCTTACTATGTGCAGAGCACTGTTCTAAGCGCTGGGGGATACAAGGTGATCTGGTTGTCCCACATGGGGCTCACAGTTTTAATCCCCATTTGACAGATGAGGTAACTGAGGCACAGAGAAGTTAAGTGACTTGCCCAAAGCCACATGGGAAGCGTGACTTTACATTACATCCTATGGGAAACTCTCCTTGATTTAGTGCTCTTTAGAGCCCTTACTGTTACGGGCTCTCGTTATATCCCGGCTAGACTACCGTGTCGGCCTTCTCCCTGACCTCCCTTCCTCCTCTCTCGCCCCGCTCCGGTCTATTCTTCACTCCACTGCCCGGCTCGTCTTCCCGCAGAAACGATCTGGGCGTGTCACTCCCCTTCTTAAACGACTCCAGTGGTTGCCTATCGACCTCCGCTCCGAACAGAAACTCCTCACTCTAGGCTTCGAGGCTCTCCGTCACCTCGCCCCTTCCTACCTCTCCTCCCTTCTCTCTTTCCACCGCCCACCCCGCACGCTCCACTCCTCCGCCGCCCGCCTCCTCGCCGTCCCTCGGTCTCGCCCGTCCCGCCGTCGACCCCCGGGTCACGTCCTCCCGCGGTCCCGGAACGCCCTCCCTCCTCACCTCCGCCAAACTGATTCTCTTTCCCTCTTCAAAACCCTATTTAAAACTCACCTCCTCCGAGAGGCCTTCCCAGACTGAGCTCCTCTTCTCCCTCTACTCCCTCTGCCATCCCCCCTTTACCTCTCCGCAGCTTAACCCTCTTTTTCCCCTTTTCCCTCTCCACCTCTCCCTTCCCATCCCCACAGCACCGTACTCGTCCGCTCGACTGTATATATCTTCGTTACCCTATTTATTTTGTTAATGAATTGTACATCGCCTCGATTCTATTCAGTCGCCATCGGTTTTTACGAGATGTTCTTCCCCTCGACTCTATTTATCGCCGTCGTTCTCGTCTGTCCGTCTCCCCCGATTAGACCGTGAGCCCGTCAGACGGCAGGGACCGTCTCTACCTGTTGCCGACTTGTTCATCCCAAGCGCTTAGTACAGTGCTGTGCACATAGTAAGCGCTCAATAAATACTATTGAATGAATGAATGAATGAATGCTCTTTTTCATAGCATTCTGTTTTCATAGAACCAAGTTAAGAGTGCTAAGTGGATTTATCGGCATCTAGACTCCCAAACGTGCATACGTACTAGGGAAATTTGTGACTGGTTTATTGATTTGATTGTTTATTTTGTATCAGGACTGTTGACTGATAGGTTGGCTGTGGTCCTGTAAGTGTTGTTTTAGTTCTTCAACTAGAGGCTGCCGTCTTCTCTCTGAAGGCCAAGTAGGGTGGGTGTCTAAAATAAAAAGGTTGAAAATTATCAATTTTAACCTGGCCCCCATGTGCCAGACTCAGACTGGATATGGGTTTGAGGGAGGAGCCTCCCTATGTACTGTTGTAGTTTTGATATTTCACCAATCTTCTCAATTAGCCTGTTCTACAGTACGTTACCAGTGAAGCAAAATAATTAGTTTCCAAAGCTGTTCAAAACTTTGGAAAGCTGAACTTAACGTTCAACGATTCATAAACCTCATCGGTAATACCAGTAGAGACATAGAAAAAAGGAAGATATAACGATGAGCGTGTGAGAGAAAGGGAGGTTTTCCCAAGGTTTATTAAGACCGTGAGCCTGCAAGATTATTTTTCTCTAGGCAGGCCGCCAGAGGAAGAAATACAATAGCATTCAGCCGGCTCTACGTCCTTCTAATGGGGACTTCATTCTCGAGCTCCAGCAAAGCTTCCTTGGGGTTTCAGACATTTTTGCCCGATCGTAGGATGTGCGGACAGCTGACTGGTGGAAAGTACCCTTGACTGGGATTCGGAAGCTGTTTTCTTTTTTATGGTATTCGCTAAATGCTTACTATGTGTCAATCACTGCTTAAATAGGAGGGAGAACAACTATTTAATCTCCTTTTTACAGTTGAAGGAACGAAGGCACAGAGAAGCTGAGACTTTCCCAAGATCGCACGGCAAGCAACTGGCAGAGCTTTTAGGCTCTCTGGACCAGTTGCTCCGGGGCTCGGCCTCTCCAGCTACGAAACGGGAAATAGATGACATGCCCTCGCCTGATCTCGCAGGGAGGTCACGGGTCCATGAGGTTCTAGAAGAAGAAGAGAAGCAACGTGGCCCAGTGGAAAGAGCCCGGGCTTGGGAGTCACAGGTCATGGGTACGAATCCCGGCTCCGCCTCTTGTCAGCTGTGTGACTGTGGGCAAGTCACTTCTCTTCTCTACGCCTCAGTTACCTCAGCTGTAAAAATGGGAATTAAAACTGTGAGCCCCACGTGGGACAACCTGATCACCCTGTATCTACCCCAGCGCTAAGAACAGTGTTCTGCACAGAGTAAGCGCTTAACAAATACCAACATTATTATTATGATGAGCCAATCAGAGAAAGCCCTTGGAGGACTTCAGAGGGAAGGGCCAAGCTAATCCCAGGTGTCCCGACCAATAGACTGGAGAAGAGAGGCCTGGAGGAAACCTGGAGTTTGCCCTGGGTCGTCAGGTCCCTAAGTTTTGGAGACATCTGCAAATCTGCCTCCTTTCTCTCCTACTGCCACGGGCCGCAGCGTCTGCAAATCCCCTACGTCTACGGGGAGTCCTCTCCGCGACACTGAGCGTCGCCCTCCTCATACTGAGCTTGGGCCGATCCCTGTGATTTTCCTTCCTGAGGAGAGCCTGGAGCCAGAGGGGCGTCCCAGACTGGAACGCAAGGGGTGAGGAACTATTTTAGTCTTTAAGCAGTCCACTTGGGTTTGGTTTCCAGGAAAAGACTTTGGGAAATTGAGAGAGTGTTTAACGTCGGGCACATTCTTCCCGACATTAAGGAACCCATCTGTGGCCCACAAGTCATGTTGGAGACTCACGCGCGTCGCTAAATCAAACCCTTTCTTCTTTTTCCTCTCAATTTCCAATAAAAGCAGAGCTGTCTTAAAATGACAAGGGACTGGAGACTGTAAAAGCTACAAGGGAATGGAATTTTCCTTGTTAATCTTCCAAACGTGGGCAGTTTTAGATCCCTGAAAAGAATCAGTGCCAACCCATCGGCAGGCTCAAACTCTGAACTGTCAGATAGACCCTACCCAGGATAGTTCACTGAAACCAAATTTGATTTGTTGCTCCTTTCCATGGGGTGGACCTCCCATGGGCTTTTGGATTTTGGATGGAATCATAATATTCATTCATTCAATAGTATTTATTGAGCGCTTACTATGTGCAGAGCACCGTACTAAGCGCTTGGAATGGACAAATCGGTAACAGAGAGAGACAGTCCCTGCCCTTTGACGGGCTCACGGTCTAATCGGGGGAGACGGACAGACAGGAACGATAGCAATAAATAGAATCGAGGGGATGAATATTCATTCAATGGTATCTATGTGCCGAGCACTGTACTAAGCGCTTATAACCGTGGTGTTGTTGAGCACTTATTGTGAACTGTACTAAGTGCTAGGGTGGTTGCAAGCAAATGAGGCCGGACACAGTCCCTATCCCACATGGGGCTCGCAGTCTCAATCCCCATTTTACAGATGAGGCAGCTGAAGCGAAGTCATTTCCCAAGGTCGCCCGGCAGCAAGGTGGAGGAGGCAGGATTTGAACCCAGGTTCTCCAGACTCTCAGGCTCTATCCAGTAGGTGCTGCTGGAAGGTGAATTCTGATAGGGGCTTTCAGAAGTTGTCCTGCGCTTGAGCTTTCCTCTTTGGAAGCCTTAACAAAGAGCATATTCTCACGGTTGGGTTTTTCTCCCCTCATCACTGAAGTGGCGGGTTTCGGTCTCTCTGGCTACAGAAGAGAAGCGGCAGCGCGGCGAAAGAAGAAGGGGCGTCACGAGAGAAGCGGCGCGGCACAGTGGATACGGCACAGGCCCGGGAACCAGAAGGACCTGGGTTCTAATCCCAGCTCTGCCGCTTGCCTGCTGTGTGACCTCGGGCAAATCACTTGACTTCTCTGTGACTGAATTACTTCCTCTGTAAAATGGTGATTAAGACGGTGAGCCCCATGTGGGACAGGGACGGTGTCCAACTGGAAAACCCTGTATCTACCTCAGTGCTTAAAACAGTGCTTGGCACGTCATAAGCACTTAACAGTATCATTATTGTTCAGTGGAAAGAGCCCGGGCTTGGGAGTCTGAGATCATGGGTTGGAATCCCGGCTCTGCCACTTGTCAGCTGCGTGACTGTGGGCGAGTCACTTCACTGGGCCTCAGTTACCCCATCTGTCAAATGGGGATTAACTGTGAGCCTCACGTGGGACAACCTGATGACCCTGTATCTACCCCAGCACTTAGAACAGTGCTCTGCACATAGTAAGTGCTTAACAAATACCAACATTATTATTATTATTACAGGTTTTGCAGAATTTTGCCAATGCGAAGATTCCTTCTTCAGTCGATCAGTGGAATTTATTGAGCACTTACTATGTGTAGAGCACTGCCCTAAGCGCTTGGGAGGGTACCGTACTCCTTCCCCTTGGGGAAACCAGCAGCTCCAGACATTTAGCCAGAGGAACCTAGGATGGGGCCCATCTGAGCATTTCTCTGATCTCCTTTCCCTTAAAGGAATCAAAGATTTTACTGACTTGACTCCTGCTTGCACAGTCTTCCGCTTGGTTTACTTTTCTGCTTGGTTTACTCTTCCCCGCTCTCATAGCCTGGAAGTAGAGGCAGAGATCCGGGGAATAGACTTAGCTCCCGGGGACCCCACAGTTAGGCCTGCTGGGACAAAATGCAATGCTAGGTCTAAAAAGGAAATTCTAAACCCTCACGTTCTTTAAGGCTACCAGTGCATCTATACTAAGGCTTGGTAAAGGCGGAGAGATTCGACTATTTTCAAGGCCGATCGACACAATTCATTTTGTTATCAAATATAATTCCTATTGGAATGATTCTGGAACCCCAAAGATATTCCAGAGAGATCATAATATACCAACAAGTTTAGTCCTCCGGGGGCCTTAACTACTGCTTTCTACACTCAGAGAGAGTCACCTCCTGGGCTGGGCACCACCAGCCCTGGCCAGATCAAGGCCACAGAGATGCCCGGTGACCACCCAAGGAGAAAAAGAGAAGGACCTGAGTTCTAATTCCAGCTCCACCACTTTTCTGCTGCGTGACTTTGGGCAATTCATTTAACTTCTCACTGCCTTAGTTACCTCTTCCGTAAAAAGAGCCTGAAGACTGTGAGTCCCCTACGCGATAAGGACTGCGTCCAACCTGATTCCTTGTATTCACCCCAGCCAGCCCTTTGAACAGTGCCTGGCACACCGTAAGCACTTAATGAATGCCATAAATTTTTTTTTTTTAAAAACCTGTGCCTTCAGGAGAGCGATAAGCGATTTTTCCTTTGGGAGTGAAACTCCAAGGTCAGGCATAGCAAGTGGTCTTTGAGGGAAAGACAATATTTCCAATAGGGAAACTAAACTGGGGATGGGGTGACTAAGTAGAGTAAAGTTTAGTGCCACTTGGGAATGGAGAACCGGTAGGGTCTGAAGGTTGTATTGCACTTGTAAAATCCAAGCTAGATCAGGTCCTGGAAGGAAACCGCGTCCCCTACGTAGCCACCTTCCTTCGTTCTCCTCCGGTAGCGAAGAAGGTCGCTTCAAGAGACAAAAGCGGCCCCATCCACCTGTGGGGCCGGCAGAAGCAGGAGGAAGGGGGCACGGAACAAACGGCCTTTCTCATCCCGGCAGCCGGAAAACCCTGGACTATCCGAATCGGCTCAGATGGCGTCCGAGGCCCTCTCCCCGCAGGTTATCTTTCCTCTTTGAACCTCATCAGAGGGTCCGCTTCAGCTGCGAAGTTTGGAGAGCCTGGTGGGCCCGGCTGTGGATGAGCATTTAGATCTATTCATTAACGAAAATAATTGTCTTCACCGTTAACTAAATTAGCACCTTTTAATTTAATTAGACCTTATAAGAGGTCATGAATATTTCATTCCAGTTAGTCTTCTGCCTCTTAATGCTAACACAGTGAGAGGAGGAGGCAGCCGGGATCAGTCTGGGGGGTTCGCAGACGGGCGGGGGGCCGCACCACTCGACGGCTTCGGAATGGACCGGGCGCAGATTGGAAAAGACCGAATGCAGACTGGAAGGGACCGAACGCAGATCAGATAGGATTGACCGCAGACTGGCAGCTCGCCGGCAGAACGGCGTGCGCTAGACTGTAGGCTCCTTCAGGGAAGGAATCATGCCTGCTAGTAATAATAACAATAATAATGTTAGTATGTGTTAAGCACTTACTACGTGCAGAGCACTGTTCTAAGCGCTGGGGTAGATACGGGGTCATCGGGTTGTCCCACGTGAGGCTCACAGTCTTAACCCCCATTTTACATATGAGGGAACTGAGGCACAGAGAAGTTAAGGGACTTGCCCCCAGTCACACAGCTGACAAGTGGCACAGCGGGGATTCGAATCCATGACCTGTGACTCCCAGGCCCGGGCTCTTGCCACTGAGCCGCGCTGCTTCTCTGTACAGTCTAATGTTCACAGAAAGTGCTTGGTGTGTGCTGCTAATCACCAGGAGAAGCAGCGTGCCCAGTGGAAAGAGCCTGGGCTTGGGAGTCAGAGGTCCTGGGTTCAAATCCCGATGCTGCCGCTAGTCTGCCTATTATCATCAGCGAATCAGTCGACGAATCAATCGTATTTATTGAGCGTTTACTGCGTACACAGCACTGGGCTAAGCACTCGGGAGAGCACACTATAACAACATAACAGAGTTGCTAGGCGCGTTCCCTATCTGCGGTGAGCATACAGTCTAGCGTTATCGTCATCATCATCCTCATCATCCTCATCGTGATTTAGTGAAAACATTTGACTCGCCTTGTCACTTTCTGCTCACAACCTCTTTGCACCTCAGTTTCCTCATCTGAAAAATGGGCGTTCGATACCTATTCTCCCTCTTATTTAGACTGTGAGTCCCACGTGGAGACAGGGACTGTGCCCAGCCTGATTAGCTTGTATGTGCCCAAGTGCGTAGTACAATGCTTAGCACATAGTAAGAGCTTAACAAGTACCAAATGTTTATGATTATTAATAGTAAAACAATAAATTATTAATTTATTATTAATGATTATTTAGTATTAATAATGTCATGGGTATGAAATGAGGAGAGAACAGAGATCCTGCCTTCAGGGGGCTCATGGCAGGCACTCTCTGGATCAGTGCCTATCTGATCGGCAGAAAGGATCTGCGATTAAGTTGTCTTGTTTTTGTCCCTCTGTCTTCCCCGACTAGACCGTAAGCCCGTCAGTGGGCAGGGACTGTCCCTATCTGTTGCCGAATTGTACATTCCAAGCGCTTAGTACGGTGCTCTGCACATAGTAAGCGCTCAATAAATACCACCGAATGAATGAATCTCTTTTGAAAAATGTATCTTTCATTTTAATGGTATTTGCTAAGAGCTTACTACGTGCCAGGCACTGTACTAAGCACTGGCTAATCAAGCTGGACACAGGCCATGTCCCACGTGGGGCTCACAGTCTTCATCCCATTCTACAGCGGAGGTAACTGAGGCCCAGAGGAAGTGAAATGACTTGCCCAAGGTCACACGGCAGACATGTGATCCCAGCTCTGCCACTTGTCAGCTGTGTGACTGTGGGCAAGTCACTTCACTTCTCTGGGCCTCAGTTACCTCATCTGTCAAATGGGGATGAAGACTGTGAGCCTCACATGGGACACCCTGATGACCCTGGATCTCCCCCAGCGCTTAGAACTGTGCTCTGCACATAGTAAGGGCTTAACAAATACCAACATCATCGTTATTACGTGACAAAGCCGCTTCTGGAGAGGGGAATGAGCTTCGGGCTTAATGGCTGTGAGAGGAATCATCTTTTCCACTTCTAGGAATCACTTTCGCCCAGGAGGAGCCAGGAAAAGATGGGGAGAGGGGGAGACAAAAGCAGGAGAGACCACCTCCCGCCCCCTCCGGCTGGCACCCGCGCCTCCTAGAACACCTGAGTCCCCTGGTTTCCTAGGGAGCGGGAAGTTCGGGAGTTCAGCTTACCAGCGTTGCTCAAAGCTGCCTCCAGTGACGGCGACCGTTAGAGTAGCCACTGGCGACCCTCCTGAATTCCCAGTCAGGAGAAGCTCGTGACGTCACGTGCTTGCGCCGGGCATGCAGCGCAACACGACGATGTCATCCGTACCGTTTTATGGAAGGCGATTCTACTGCATTTCTCCGGGACCTTCGCCTTCCCCAGCTAGGTCTGCGTGAACGCGGGGGCTGCAGCTGCGGTAAACGGAGGCCCGGCACCGAGAACAAACGAAAAGAGAAACCCGCACAGAAAAACACCTTTTTTTCACATCGGTACCAATCAGGGAACCGACAAGCTTCAGAGGTAGTGAACACCCGGGCCGCCATATTGTGACTGAGAGAAAACAGGAAGATCAGGAAAAGGGAAATAGGAAAAGGGGACTAGGCAATAATGAGGTTAATTAGACAGCCAGGGAAAGCCTTGATATAAGGACTGTTCAGGATAAAGTGGAGGGCTGGTGAATTTATTTCCATCTGTGCTGAGTCGCAAAGGGTCTCAGTGTTGAATCAGTCGATGGCATTTACTGAGTGCTTACCGTGGACAGAGAACTGTACTAAGTGCTTGGGAGAGTATACACTATAACAGAGTTGGTAGACGCGATCCACGGCCACAGTGAGCTTACTGGTTTTGGTTCGGCAAAGGTAGTCCTGGGGTCAGGGAGCAGATGGGGAGACTGATTTAACTGGCCTCTTCATGGACCGAAAATGACAATATGACCCAGATGGTTTCACTAAACAGTGATAATAATAATAAAATAACAGTAACAATGATGATATCGATATTTGTTAAGAGCTTACTGTGTGCCAAACACTGTACTAAGCGCTAGGGTAGATGTATGATAATCAGGTCGGCAGAGTCCCTGCCCCACAGGGGGCTCATAGTTTAAGTAAGAAGCAGAACAAGAATGAAGCCTCATTTTATAGATGAGAAAAGTGAGGTACAGGGATGTTGAGTGACTTGTCCAAGGTCACACAGGAGGCAACTGTCAGCTCGCCATTGGGCAGGGATCGTCTCTATCTGTCCCCGAACTGTACATTCCCAGCGCTTAGTACAGTGCTCTGCGCATAGTAAGTGCTCAATAAATGCTGTTGAATGATCTAAAGTGCAGAAGTGGGATTAGACCCCCGGTCCAGGCTCTAGACCCTCCTGCTTCTGGGCGCGTGACTCAGTCAATCACAGTGGTATCCACTGAGCATCTACTGTTTGCCGAGCCCTGTACCAAGCACTGTACTAAGCACCCAACTGCCAGGTAGATAAGCAGGGAAAAGTTCCCCTTTCTCCCAACACGCTCTCCCAGTCTTCAGAGCATCTCACCCAAAGGCCTACACAACTCTCCCAGTTGGGAAACTGTTGGAGCTGCGGCTCAAAAGCCCGTCAAACGGCAGGGACCGTCTCTATCCGTTGCCGACTTGTTCATTCCAAGCGCTTAGTCCAGTGCTCTGCACATAGTAAGCGCTCAATAAATACTATTGAATGAAAGAGCAGCAGTAATTGAACAGCGCATGGGGGTAGCCACCTAAGATGCCTTCAATCGATCAGTCGGCCGTATTCATTAAGCACTCACTCTACGCAGAGCACTGTACTAAGATCCTGGGAGAATACAGCATAACGGCGTTGGTAAACACATTCCCTGCCGGAAACGCCAGGGAGGCTGCATCATCGCGAACGGAACCGTCTCCCGTGGCAGCTGGGTGGGCAGAAGCAGCTCACGAGATCACAATACCCTCAGTGACTTGCGAGTCCTAGTTTGGTCAACGTCGATGGAGCGGGCTGCCTGCAAAACTGGCCAAGCCAGGACCCCACTCCCCCGTCCTCTCGTCCCGTCTCTGAGAGGGTTTTCTTCAGGCTGAGGGAAAAGGACAGGAGAATGTGAAAATGAACAACCACAAAACCTTATTTAACGTCCTAGAGAGTTCAGCCCGAGTCTAGGGCAAAAGTCCGGTCCAATCCTCACTTCTTTCAAATGGGTATCTCTTCCTCCGGATCTCGGTAATCAAAGGTTCCTGGCTTTATTTAACTGGGTCGTGGCCTCCAGGCCCGCACGGGGAAGAGATGCCCTTGTATCTAAATAGAAACGTGGATGCTTTCTATTTTTTCCCTCAAGGAGATTGTCATGGCAAATGCGTTTCGATCTTGGACTCACCGACCCGTATTATTCTGGCATTTTCCAAATGCAAAATAAATGATAAAGGTTACAGACGCTTATGACCGCAGCCTCTAAAAGGTTAACGTTTTCCTTTTCTATTTGGCTCCCATTGTTACCATGGCTCCGAAGGGGCCGAAATGAATCATCTGTTTTGAATGGAGATACAGTAAAACCAGATTTATCTGCCCTATTAAAGCCAACTGATTCTTTGCCTGCTGGGTGGCAGGGGAAAAGTGCCTACAGTCCTGTTTTCATGCTCTCACTTGCTTGGCTAAAGACAGTCACACTCTTTACATTCAATACATAATCTCTGGGAATGGTCTAATGACAAGACCCTAGAGCTTATTCTCTATATTAAGGCCCATCTTCACTATCAAATTTTCCAGAAATGAAGATCCCAAAAATGTATTTTCACTTCAATTACCTGGATATTTCAGGTGAAGGTTATTTGTTTTTCTTCTCCCGGGGCAATTTGGAGAGTGATCCCCAAATATATTAAATATATTTCTGATCTTCAATTATCCATCTATTTGCTAGTGCAGACATGGATTTGGAATGAACAATTAATCCACCCGGGGCTCACAGTCTCGATCCCCATTTTACAGTCAAGGTCGCTGAGGCAAGGGAAGTGACTTGCCTAAGGTCACACAGCAGACAAGTGGCGAAGCCGGCATTAGAACCCACAGTTTGTGACTCCCAGGCCCGTGCTCTATCCACCACTTCATGTTATATGACTTTGAGTGTTGAAAGTTAGTTCAGGAAAGCTTGCTGAAGGAGGTTAGATTTTAGGAGGGCTCTGATTCAGCTGTGGTCTGTATCGTGTCATGGGGGGGGGGAATTCCAAGACAGTCCAACGGAGTGAGTGAGGGAATGGTGGTCGGAGAGAGTCAAAACACGAGGCACAGGTCGGAAGATTAGCGTGGGAGGAATGAAGACAATGGATTAGGGACTAGCAGGTGACTTAGACTGTGAGCCCCAGGTGGGGCGGGGATTGTTTCCAACCTGATCATCTTGTGTCTACCTTAGTTTGTGTTCAGTACGGTGTTTAACATAAGCACTTAACATGTACCAAATTATTACTGTCATCATTATTATTACTAGAGAACCTACTCTACTTATGCACGTCTCTTTATATACTCTAAATTATATACTCTAATTATGATTCTCCTCCTCTAGACTGTAAGATCATAATGGGCAGCCAACGTATCTGTTAATTCTGTTGGATTGCACTCTGTACTCTCCCAGGTGCTTAGTACACTTCTCTGCTCATAGTAAGCATTCGATAAATACCACGGATTGACTGACTGATTGAAGAAACTTAAGGTAGGGTGAGTTGATGGAGAGCTTGAAGCTAAGAGCGAGGAGTTTCGGGTTGCGACGGAGATACAGGAATTCGGTGGAGGGTTTGGAGGGATTACCGGCTCGGTTCCTCGGAATATTCATTGCTACTGCACCGGGTCCCCACCTCGGCGGGGACTCCACAGAACCGTGCCGTGACCAGCGCACTGGGAAGGGCAAACTCCTGCAAACCCAAGGTGGAATTTCCTTTCCGTTAGGCCAAGGAGAGCTCCGAGCTCTGCAGGGACAAGCTTAATGCGGTCTCGAAAACTACTACCGGTCTGTAGACCCAACTCAGGGTAGAAATCATGTGAGGTCTAAAATAATTAGATTGGACAAGGAAGAGTCCATTCGCTTTCGGAGTTGATCTTTTACCAGCCTTCCATTTGCTCCACCTTCATCCTCACTCGCCCCGTTTCGCTCTCAGTGAAACGATAGCCACCCCTAAGCGACTTCCAGAAATCCCGGACAGGAAGCCGCAGACTATGAAATAAGACTTCTTCAGCTCGAGCCACAGCCACACTGGAAAAAATCAATATCCTCACCCAATTGCTTTTATAGATAATGTATCATGTAAGAAAGGTTTTAATTACGCTGCTTCTTCCGAAAGGTGTTGCCATGGCATTGCGATTCGAGCATCCTCTCTCCCCAACCTGTGCCCAAGTCTGCGGACGAGGTTCTAAAGCAGCCCGGCTCTCGGTGACGTAGAGAAAATGAGTGCACGATGGAGAAGTCGTCTCCTCCCCCCTCTTCACTAGCCCGCCTAGGGATCATGGGATGCTTGCCCGTAAGCTCGCTGTGGGCGGGGAATGTGACTGTTTATTGTTGTAAGGCTCAGTGGAAAGAGCTCGGGCTCGGGAGTCCGAGGTCATGGGTTCGAGTCCCAACTCTGCCCCCTGTCAGCTGTGTGACTGTGGGCGAGTCACTTCACTTCTCCGCGCCTCAGTTCCCTCATCTGTCGAATGGGGGTGAAGACTGTGAGCCTCACGTGGGACAACCTCATTCCCCTGTATCTACCCCAGCGCTTAGAAGAGTGCTCTCTCTGCACGCAGTGAGCGCTTAACAAATACCAACATTATTATGGTTACAGGGCTCGGCACACGGTAACTGTTCAGTAAATATGACTGAATGAATGAGCGAATGTTCCTTCCTCTCCACCAGCTGGGCCTGGACCACATCGAGAGCTGGAAAGAATAAAGAAAGAGGACTTCTATCTTCTCCTCTCCCTCCCTCCTTTCTGCCTCCATCCCGAAGGGAGACCGAAAGGAAACATAATGTTCCCTACGACAACCCAGATCGCACACCTCAATCCTCTAACAGCCACCTACTCAATGCAGCTTGATCTCGTCTATCTTGCGGCTGACCTCTTGCGCACATCAGGGAAGCAGCGTGGCTCACTGGAAAGAGCCCGGGCTTTGGAGTCAGAGTTCCCCGGAGTCGAACCCCGGCTCTGCCCCTCGTCAGCTGTGTGACTTTGGGCGGGTCACTTAGCTTCTCGCTGCCTCGGTTACCTCATCTGTAAAACGGGGATTAAGCCTGTGAGCCCCACGTGGGACAACCTGATTCCCCTGGGTCTACCCCAGCGCTTAGAACGGTGCTCGGCACATAGTGAGCGCTTAACAAATACCAACATTAGTACATCCTCCCTCTGGAACTCCCTCCTCCTTCGTATATAGCAGACCACCACTTGCCCTAACTTCAAAGCCCTCCTAAAATCACACCCCTCCCCAGAAGCCTTCCCTGATTAAGATCACATTTCCCCAACTCGCTCTCCTTTCTATGTCACCTATGCTCTTGGATTTGTACTTTCTAAGCACTTGATATTCGCCCCGCCGTCAGACCCTCCGCATGTATGTACATTTCCTTACAACACGGCAATTCCCCCAATTTATTTTAATAGCTGACTCCCCCTCCCCCTCCAACACTATCGCACTGCACTTTCCAACAGCTTATTGTAATGTTCTATAGATTAGAACTGACCCATTGAAAGTGTCTTATTTATTTATTTTTTTAAATTTATGGAATACGTTTAAGCACTTATTATATGCCAGGCATCATACTGAGCACCGGAGTAGATACAAGAAAATCACATTGGATGGAGTCCATGTCTCACACAGGGTTCCTAGTGACTGTGGGCAAGTCACTTCACTTCTCTGGACCTCCGTTACCTCATCTGTGAAATGGGGATTGAGACTGTGAGCCTCACGTGGGACAACCCGATTCCCCTGTATCTCCCCCAGTGCTCAGAACGGTGCTCCGCACATAGTAAGCGCTTAACAAACACCAACATTATTATTATAGCTTTAATCCCCTGTAACAGATGAGACAACTGCTTGCCCAAGATCACACGGCAGACACGGCAGAGCCAGGATTTGAGCCCGGGTCCAGTGACCCCCGGGCCCATACTCATTCCACTAGGCCGCACGGCTTCTCAGGTTTCTTGGGTGGACCAGGTAGCCTTGCTCCTGGAAGCCTCCTCGACAGACGCCGCCCCCGTTAGCTCGAAATGAAAATTTGGCTCCTGTGAACAATGTCACCCCTTGCTAGACAAGTGCACCTAGTGGTCCTCTCTGTCCTCCATATTGATTCGGTGCCCACGGTCCAATGGAACCCAGGACTCGGGTTCAGATTGAGGAGCACGATTTTGCCCTCCCAGTTGCTTTCCAGAGGGGAGACCCGGTCCCTTTCAGGACATAATTGAAGACTGCTACTACGTGGCTCAGTGGAAAGAGCGCGGGCTTTGGAGTCAGAGGTCATGGGTTCGAATCCCGCTCGGCCACTCGTCAGCTGTGTGACTTCGGGCAAGTCACTCAACTTCTCGGTGCCTCAGTTACCTCATCTGTAAAATGGGGATTAAGACCGTGAGCCCCACGTGGGACAACCTGCTTCCCCTGTGTCTACCCCAGCGCTTAGAACGGTGCTCGGCACATAGTAAGCGCTTAACAAATACCAACATCATTATTATTCCTGGAGTTCACCAAGGCCAGGCTGGAGAACACACCTAGTAATGAGGATCAACGAAACAGGAGCCAGAGGGTGGTGGAGATTGCCGGTGACTGGGCCATTTAGTGAGAAAGGCAGTTCAATGTAGACAAGTGTGAAATAAGAGGCTTGGAAGCGATGAACCAACAGAGCGGGAGAATACACGCTAAATAGAAAGGCGTGCCTCATCCTAGCCGAGAAACGGATTTAGAGGTAACTGTTTGAAAAGAAAAAAGCCTTGAAGTTGTCAATTCGCTGCACCGCTAGAGTAAACTAAGCCAACCGGGCCTTTAGTGCCATAGATATCGGCTGGAGTATAAATCGAAAGTGAGGCTGTTACAACGACGATACTGTCCCAAGGCCTTGACCAAATCTCCCCATCCTTCTTAGCAACCGAGAGTCAAGCCAAGATATTTTGGCCTAGAAGAAGAGGTGCTACGGAGCCATCGCGATAACTCCGGATTTGGAGAGTCTTTATTCCGGCGGGGCTCGTACCGCCGAGGGCATCTCTTTGCAGGAGAGGATATTTCAAGGTGACTTCCTGGAAACACTCGGGGTTACGAAGTGCTCTGATAAAACGGAACGAGATAGCACGTACACATCGCCGAGGGGTTGGAAATCCAGGGCAGAAACCGAAAGAAGAAAATTCAATTTCCGATATGAGATGCTGCTTTTCTTCTTCCACCAGAACGTATACTTTATTTGTGTCATCAAACTGCACCACTCCATTGCAGGGCTAACGTAAGCAGCATTATACATGATGGAACCCTTGACAGTGGATCAAGCAATCCATGCTATTTATTAAGTATTCACTGTGTGCAGAGCACTGTGCTAAGCACTTGGGAGAGTACTGTAAAATGGAATTGGTAGACACATTCTCTGCCCACAGTGAGCTTACAGTCTAGGGGAGCAACACATGATGGTAACAGCTGCTGTTACTGGAAGTATTGTGTAAGGCAATTTGGAACTTTTTTTTAAATAGTACTTGTTAAGTGCTTACTAAGTGCTAAGCGCTGTACTAAGTGCTGGGGTAGATACAAGATAGGTTGAACTCTATTCGTGTCCCACAAAGGGACTTATAGTCTAAGTAAGAGGGAGAAGGATTTAATCCCCATTTTAGAGATGAGGAAACTGAGGCAAAGAGAAATTATAACTTGCCCAAGGTCACACAGCAGGCAAATGGTGGATCCGGGATCAGAACCCAGGTCCCCTGCCTCCCAGGCCCCTCTCCTTTCCACTAGGCCATGATGATTTTCTCTTCCTCACTAGGCCTCCTGGCCTGGAAGAAAGTTACTGAAATGACATGGGGCTATTTCAGGGTCTTTCAGTTTCTGTTGCACCTTTCATGTTCGAAAAAATGATGCTGCGGTAGGAGAAATTTACCACAAAGATTAGATGTGGCTACGTGGGAGTAGAATAAGGCTTAATGAAATTGGCCACCGTCTACCAAGACCGGCACATCTTCTGTAAATATACACACTAGGCTGATGGCTGGCAATCATATCTTGCTTCTCAATTGCTGTTTAATGGTTCCTCTTTACCCTTCACGACGCTATTCGAAATTTAGGGCGAGATCACCCATGCTTGTAGCCTGCCAGCCCCATGAAATATTGTCCAGGTCCGTCTGGCGGCTAAACATACTTTTGAACGGATTTTTAAATGGAAAAATCCATATCTGACCTAAATCTGCTCAAGGCAAACCTTGTAGCTTGGAGCCAAGCTACATTAGCGGAGACTGTCCCGTGCAGACAAAACTAATGATTTTGCGGGTCCAGAGCCTCATTTCCCATTCCTGTTGTCAGAATGCCCTCTAGACTGACAGACTCTATTTCCAACTTTCCTAACCTCCTAGGGTCCTGTGTCTCACACGACTGCCACTCTGGGATATTCTAAATTATTTATTTATATCCATAACCGCTCTAGGTGGTAAAGGTTGCCGTAAGCAGGAAACACGTCTAGTAACTCCGTTGCATTGGACTGTCCCCAAAAGCCCTGTACGCTGTCCTGCACGAAGCAAGCTCTCGATAAATATCGTTGTTGGTGATGGTGATGATGATGACGACGATGTCGATGATGATGATGGAATGTTCTGAGAAAATGAAAACCACTCCCAACTCAAAAAGGGGGTAACTCAGAGAGCAAAAGGCTTACGTGACCACCAGGTCTGTTAACCCGTACTCTCTCGAGCGCTTAGGACAGACCTCTGCACACAGTAAGCGTTCAATAAACACAATTCATCGATTAACTGACGCGACCTTATTATAAAAGATGCCTGCTTACTATCGACTAGCATAGAGTAGGTTGAATAATTGTATCCTATGGAAGAGAGATTGTAACCGGAGGGAAATACGACTGCTTCGACGAGAGAGAGGGTAAAGAAACTGTTTCTGTGTGAGTTTTGTAGCTGGAGGAAAAAAATCTGAACCGTGACTTCTTCAAAATACCCAAATTACTAAGGTCCAAGTAACAAGGGCCAGGTCTCCTTTACTTGATTTGCTACTGACTGTGTCTGCCTGGGGCCGGGCTTATTTCTGACCTGATTTTGTAAGGAGCAAACCTAATTTTGTATGCCACCGGACTGTCGCCAGGGTTAACTCGTGTAGGCCAGAATATAGAGATTCTGTTGGCTGCACAATTTTTAAGGAATACTTAAATACCAAGAAGATGATTCCAAAGATGCATTTTCTTATGGCATTTGTTAGGGACTTACTACGTGCCGGGTACCAAGCACTGGGGTAGATACAAGATAATCAGATTGGACACAGTCCACGTCCCACACGGGGCTCACAGTCTTAATCTCCATTTTACAGATGAGGTAACTGAGGGAACAGTGAAGTGACTCACCCAAGGCCGTGAAACAGGCAAATGGCAGAGCAGTGATTAGAACTCAGGTCCTCTGACGCCCAGGCTGGTGGTCTTTCCACTAGGCCACGCCGCTTCCCGCCAGTCTCGATCCAGAGCCAAACCTAGCTATTCTGACATCTGCACATACTCCACATTTGCATTTTTCTGGCTTTCAGACTTTTCCACACATTTCAGGTGGAGTAGCAAGAGCGAGGCGGAGCTGAGATTGAGGTGACCAAAACGATAGCCAATCACCTGGTCCAGGGTTAAGTGCACAGTAATGGCTACATAAATACCAGTGATCAAGTGTTTATAACAACGATAATGATGATAACAGTAATCGTGGTATTTGTTAAGAGCTTTCTATGCACCCGGCATTGTACTAAGTGATTGGGTGGATACCAGCGTATCGGGTTGGACACAGACCCTATCCCGCGTGGGGCTCGCGGTCATAATCCCCATTTTACAGATGAGGTAACTGAAGCACAGAGGAAGTGAAGTGACTTGTCCAAGGTCACACTGCCGTCAAGAGGAGGGGGTGGGATTAGAATCCATGACCTTCTGATTCCCAGGTCCATCCTCTGTCCACTATGCCATGTGGTGTTGGATAGGCCATGCCCCCATCCCCTCCTCCCCTTCCCTAGAACACCGTAGGCATAGTGGACAGAGAACAGGCCTGAGAGTCAGAAGGTCATAGGTTCTAATTTGGACTCTACTACTTGTCTGTCAACTTCTCTGTGCCTCAGTTACCTCAACTGTAAAATGGAGATTAACTGTGAGCCTCAGGTGGGACAACCTGATGACCCTGTATCTCCCCCAGAGCTTAGAACAGTGCTCTGCACATGGTAAGCGCTTAACAAATACCAACATTATTATTAATATTGTTATTGTGGCCTTCAGCAAGTCACTTCGCTTCTCTGGGCCTCAGTTACTTCATCTGTAAAATGGGGATTAAGACTGTTAGTCCCATGCAGGACAGGGACCGTGTCTAACCCGATTTGCTTGTATCCACCCCAGGGCTTAGTACAGCCTCTGGTACATAGTAAACGCTTAACAAATAGTACTATTATTACTGCTATTATTATTCATTTAATCATAGTTACTGAGTGCTTCCTGTGTGCAAAGCTCTGTACTAAGGGCTTGGGAGAGTAGAATGTAGCAATAGACACATGGAGAATCAACTTGGAGGGAGGCTCTGGGATTCCACGGTAACTCCTGTCCAGAAATTTCTTTCGTTCTTATATTCTGACTGTCAAAAGGGAGGACTTCAGAGGCCCAAGGTTGCAAATGATAAACTAGCATCAGGTCCCTCGCTTTGTCTTTCTTAAAAGTATTTCATCTCAATGGACAGGTTGGTCTTTTATTTGCTATCTCAAAGGGGTCAGTGTAAAGGTTTCTGCAGAGAATTTGGTTCCGAATGTCATTTGTCTTGCTGGACAATGACTGCTGTGCCCACTGATTTCCCCTGCCCCCCTCCAACACTCTCTTTAACTTGGGGGGTAAATCTATCCTTACTCTTGCCCAACTGTAATTTTCATTTTTATCTCCTGGTTTTCACGTTATGATCTGATTTATTGCGAGCCCACAGGGGGAATAATGCCATTTCTGCACATAGAATGGGCTCTCCCCCACTTCAAGGCCTTACTGAAGGCACATCTCCTCAAGGAGGCCTTCCCTGGCTAAGCCTTCCTGTCTGACTCCGCCTCTAAACTGTGAGCTCATTGTGGGCAGGAATGTGCTTGTTATTATATTTTACTCTCCCAAGCACTTAGGACAGTGCTCTGTACACAGTAAGCATTCAATAAATATGAGTGAATTAATGAATAAAGACTAACTGATCCCTGCCCTTAGGAAATATACAATCAGTTGGAGCTTGTAACTCTCCACAAAGAAGGACAAGAAATCCAAGATGGGACGATCTCGAGGACTTGCCTCAATTCCCGCTGGCCCTCTCAGATCCCTTTGTTTCAGAGAGAAAAGTGGCCCCATATGGGGAAAGTAAAGGTATCCTTCTCAGGGGGGCAAGTTACCGCTGAGTTGCTTAGTGGAGTTTTTACCGTGGTTCAAAAAACAAAGGGAGCAGGAAACCCAGCAAGGAGCTGTTTCCATTCCTAATGCATCAATGTGCTCTGTGCTATTACCAGGAAAAGGAAAGGATCAATAAATAGCTTGTTTTTAACAGATTTAAGAAAAATGGAAAGGATTATGGAAAGAATTTACTGATACTGTCATTAATCAACCAGCGGGGGAAGAAAACAGCGGGATGAAACTGTAGATTCTAGTATTAGGAAAAGATTTGTGGAAGAGATAAGCAATTCGGAAGAACTGGCGAAGCTGGAAGGGTTTTCATTGCTTTTCCTTTCTTCGGTTTCTTAAAGGAAGCCTGGACGGTAGACGAGTTGATGAAAAGCAAAAGCAATTATCTATGAAGCTTCCAGGGGTTTTAGAATTTAAGCTTGCTCTTGGTCTGGAAACTTAGTTTGGGTGGGGGAGTGGAAGGATTTAAGAGGAAGCATACAGGCCTGGTCTCATTTTCCTGCTGTGGAACTTTGGTTAAGGCGCTTAATTTTCCGTGACTCTGTCTTCTCATATGATAATAATAATAGTGTTTGTTACCAAGCACCGGACTAAGCGCTGGGGTAGATACAAGATAATCGGGTGGGACACAGACCCTGTCCCACATAGGATTCGCAGTCTTAATCCCCATTTTTACAGATGAGGTAACAGGCACAGAGAAATTAAGTGACTTGCCCAAGGTCACACAACAGAGAAGTGGCAAAGTCAGGATTAGAGCCCAGGTCCTTCTGGCTTCCAGGCCCATGCTCTGTTCACTTGACCACACTGCTTCTCTGTGAACTAGGGGTTCAGTTCTAGTTCTCCCTCCCCATTAGACTGTGGACCCCAGCAGACAAGTGGCGGAGCAAGGTTGATTCTATTTATCGCTATTGTTTCAGTCTGTCCGTCTCCCCCGATTAGACCGTGAGCCCGTCAAAGGGCAGGGACTGTCTCTCTCTGTTACCGATTTGTCCATTCCAAGCGCTTAGTACAGTGCTCTGCACATAGTAAGCGCTCAATAAATACTATTGAATGAATGAATGATTAGAACCCAGCTCTTCTGACTCCCAGTCCTGTGTTCTTTCTCCTAGGCTTAGCTGCTTCTCATTCACTAGCGCTTAATCCTTCCTCTAGCAACGGGCACAACTCGCAGAAATTCCATCTCGCTTTGACTTTGGTGAAAAGGTTAATTTGGGGCTGTATTCTTGGAACCGGAAGCCTACAGCTTGCGAAGTCATCTGATGTGGATTGAATTCCAGGTCAAACAGTGTTATTCAAAGGGGAAACACAGGTGGAACGCTAAAGGACCCCTCCCAAGAAGGGATCTAGCTAGAACGGCCTGGAAAGACAGGGAATAGATAGTGGATCAAGATTTGTAGCAGCCAGTTGCGTTTCACCTCTGCTCAGAGTGTGGGACGCCCGCTTTGCCTGCACCAAGTGAGGAGACGTGGGATGGGTGAGTGTCCAGCTGAATAGTCGTGGTGCTGAGCCATGGGCATGTAATGCATAAATGTATTTCTCCCTAGTGGGAAGCGTTCTTCGGTGGAAGCTAAATGCTTCTCCGCATGCTAGCAAGGAATAAGTGTTTTCCTCCCAGGTGGGAAGCCTCATGGGCGGGAGCTAAGTATTTCTCCACTCGCAAGTAACGCATAAATATATTCCTCCTGATAGGGAAACTCCAATATAATGAAATAATCATATTCCTCCTGAAAGGGGTAGTTCAATTCACTCCATCCAAATGATTAAATAATCATTCATCCCAAAAGGGGAGTTCAACTCTTCGCGTAGAATATATCTTGTACGGCTCGGCCTTTTGACCCCGGTCGCTCTCCCTCGCCGATCCTCCAACCTGTCCCCGGGCAGCAGGTGACACTGACCCAGCCTCCCAGATCCTGAAAAATGAAGAGCTTGAAAACGATCAGAAATCAGCCCTGACGCTTCTCTAGCCTGTTCACCTCAGGAGCACTGAGCTCGGCTGTATTGTACTCTCCCGAGCACTTAGTACAGTTCTCTACGCAGAGCGAGCACTCAGTAAATATGATAGACTGACTGACTGATTGGTTCAACCTTCTCAACGTCGCTAATATCCACCCACTCCTCTCCATACAAACTATCATGTCAATCCAAGCACCACCTTAGCCCAACTTGAATACTGCTACTTGCTGACCTTCCTGCCTCCTGTCTCTCCCCACTCTAGTCCGTACTTCACTCTGCTGTCTGGATCATTTTTGTACAAAACTGCTCAGTTCATGTCTCCCCACTCCTCAAGCACTTCCAGCGGCTGTCCATCCAACCCCACATCAAACAGAAACTCCTTACCATCAGCTTTAAAGCACTCATATCACCTTGCCCCCTCCCATCTTATCTCCCCGATTTCCTACCCAGCCAGTCCACACACTTGACTCCTCAAAGGCCAACATACTCACTGTACCTTGTTCTTGTCGATCTCAAACTCACTTCTCACCCATATCCCGTCTCTGGGCTGGAAAACCCTCCCTCTCCAGCATCCTTGTGCTTGGATTGGCACCCTTCCATCACACCTCCTTCAGCCCCGCGGCACTTATGTACATTGCCATAATGTATGTATATGTTTTATATGTATTAATGTTTGTCTCCTCCTCTAGACTGTAAGCTTGATGTGGGTAAGGAATGGGGCTACCGACCCTGTTGTACTGTAGTGTCCCAAGAACTTAGTACTCCGCACACAGTAAGCACTCAGTAAATATAACTGATTGACTGAGAGGTAGATTTGGGAGTCATCTGCATAGAGACGGCAGATGGAGTCAGAAGAGCAAATGAGTTCTCCACGGAGTGGGTGTAGATGAAGAAAAATGGAGTTCCAGAACTGAGCCTGGAGGGACTCCCACAGTTTGGGGGTGGGAGGCGGAGGAGGAGCCTGCGAAAGAGACAGAGAAGAAACGAGGAGAACCGGGAGAGGACAGCGTCGGGGAGGTCGAAGTTAGATAATTAATTCAGAAGAAGGGGAAGGATCATAGTGTCTGAGGCAGCCGAGTGGTTGAGGAGGATTAGGATGAGGTAGAGGACATTGGATTTGGCACGGAGGTGACTGAGGGTGGTTTCCATGGAATGGGGGGGATGGATGCCAGATTGCAGGGGGTCAAGGAGAGAAATGGAAGAGAGGAATTGAAAGCGACAGATGTAGACAACTCGCTTGAGGAGAGTGGATAGAAATGGTAGAATGGAGGGAGGACAATAACCGAAGGGTTCTGTGGGGTCAAGGAAGAGTGGAATTTTTAGGATACGGATCCACGGGCATCTTTGAAAGCTGAGAGGAAGGAGCCACTAGGGAGTGAGCTGTTGAAGACTGTGGGGGGAGGGAAAAAGCGAAGGGGCAAGTGTTGTCACAAGATGAGAAGGGATGGAGTCTGAGAAGCAGGTGGAGGGGGTAGATTTTCAGAGGACATAGCCCTCTTTTCCCCCCTTTCCCTCTTCCCCTCCCCCTCTCCCTTCTCCTCCCCTCAGCACTGTACTCATCCGCTCAACTGTATATATTTTCATTACCCTATTTATTTTGTTAATGAGATGTACATCGCCTTGATTCTATTATTTTGTTAATGAGATATACATCACCTTGCTTCTATTTATTTGCTATTGTTTTAATGAGATGTTCATCCCCTCGATTCTATTTACTGCTATTGTTTTTGTCTATCTGTCTCCACCAATTAGACCGTAAGCCCGTCAAAGGGCAGGGACGGTCTCTGTTACCGATTTCTACATTCCGAGCGCTTAGTCCAGTGCTCTGCACATAGTAAACGCTCAATAAATACTATTGAATGAATGGATGAAAATCTCCTACTGTGATACTGCTGGGACAGTGAATTTTGTTTTTTGTTTTTGTTTTAATGGCATTCATTAGGCACTTTCGATGGGCCAGACACTGTTCTCAGCACTAGGGATGATACAAAGTAATCAGGTTAGACAGTCTCTGACCCACATAGAGCTCCCAATCTGAATCCCCATTTTACAGATGAGGGAACGGAGGCACAGATAAGTGAAGTGACTTGCCTGAGGTCATATAGCAAACAAGTGTTGGAACTGGGATTAGAACCCAGGTCCGCCTGACTCCCAAGCCCATGCAATATTCACTAGTCAATGCCGCTTCTAGATCATATTTGAGCCACAGGGCACAAGGTTAGAGCCCAAATCTCCTCAGACCTCTACTCTCAGTGAGCTTTTCCACTGGAGATAGATTAAGGTTCTCCTTTATTTACACTACGGTTTTATGGCATCTCTTTAGGTTTAGAGAGTGAAATCTATCCCAGTGAATTTAATTAGTGACATAAAGATAAAACCTGTTGAGATGAACTAGAAGTTGTTTACCACTCACAGCAAACTGCTGAATTCCTTGTCTGCTGGATTTATGACAAATCAGAAAGAGGAAACCAATGGGCAACAAATCAAGACGGATGCAACCACTGCAATCTTCCGTTAACACTTCACTTAATATCACTGCAAATTGCTTGATAAGATGGTTAATGTTTTGAAGAGGATTTAACCTGCTAATAATTTAATCAACTCAAATTTTTCCAAACCCAGAATTTTAAAAAAAACAACTCTATAAATTATCTAGACGCTGACTTGGTACAGATCTTACCTGTTATTTAAGACTGAAATTCAGTTGCCAAAATGATAAGGAGGTCATCCACTCCATATTTTGTAGTGCAAGTCATTTGTGAGTTGGGAACTTTTCAAAGCAATGATTTTGGTGTTTGTACCCAATCCAGATAAGTACATTCAGATGTTCTTGAAGTTGATCAACTTGCTTCTCTGTCTGAATGCAGAACTGATTAAACCAAATCAGAGCTTGTGTCAATGAAGGGTGACTGCACACAGAAATAAATCACTCTTCCCATTTACTGGGAAGCCTCTGGCTTAAAAACCCAGACTTGGATGTGTGCTTTAATTTACAGCAAGAGCCAAATTAGGGAGGCAGAATTATTCTGACCACCTTTAGTCTCTCAACGTGTCATCCCTCTTAATCATTTTTCTAGAATGAATAGAAAAACAGTGAAATTAGAACGGGAGAACTAGAAACTAGAAATAATCCCTCCATTCCTTTTCTCTGGCATCAGTGCCTCTCCCCATGCAAGTTGTTTTAAATATATTAAGGGTTGCAACTTTTCCTTAGATCTTTTTCCTCATCCCCTGGCCGGACCCCTTTGTTGTCATGATTGTTGTTCTAATGGCTGGTTCTCTCTCTGGGTCTCTAAACTGTTGCTCGTCCCTTAGTCTTCCCTTTTCCAGGCCAAAAAATCCAATTGCTTTCACTATTTTGTGGTATCTGTTAAACATTGACTATGTCTCAAGCACTGTTTCAAGAACTGGGGTAGATACAAGATAAACAGGTCAGATCCATCACTATCCACAGTCTAAGCGGAAGAGAGAACGTTTGTTCTCTCTGAGGGAGGAACAGCATTTCTCAGGGGGCTCTATCTCCGGTTTGCCATTTATTGATAAAAATGACATCTCCTCCTAGATGTATTTTCTTGTCTTGTCTTACGCCATCCGGTCGCTTCCGACCCATAGCGACACCACGAACGCATCTCTCCCGGAACGCCCTGTTCTCCCTCCGCAATCGTTCTGGCAGTGTATCCGTAGAGTTTTCTTGGTAAAAATATGGCAGTGGTTTACCAGTGTCTCCTTCCGCACGGTAAACTCGAATCTCTGCCCTTGACTCTCTCCCATGCGACTGCTGCCCAGCAAGGGCGAGTCTTGACATGTAGGCGATTGTCCAAGCTAGGAATGAAATGGATAGGCCCCTGCTTGACTCTCCCTCCCGCAGCCGAGACCGGCAGAGTAACGGAAACTCTCCTGGGGCAACCCTGAGAAGGGTAGATGTACTTTTCAACCATTTAATCATTTGTCTTTTCATTTTAAGTTCCCTTTCAATTCTATGATTTCATCATTTCATGATTTCTGACTCAGATTCAGTGGCTGGTGAAGTTTGACTCCCCTGTTCTCGTCAAACTTGAATGTAGCCAATCTTTTTCTGAGCAGGATTAGTCTTGTCTTGATAATAATAATAATGATAATCAAAGTAATAATGTTCATTAAGCGCTTACTAGGTTACAAGCACTCATACTAAGAGCCGAGGTAGGTAGATACGAGGTAATCAGGTCCCCCATGGGGCTCCCAATTTAAAAAGGAGGGAGAAAAAGTATTAGGTTCCTATTTAGCAGATAAAGAAACTGAGGCAGAGAGAATAATAATAATAGTAATGGTATTTGTTAAGTGTTTACTATGTTCCAGGCACTGTACTAAGCGCTAGGGTGGTTGCAAGAAAATCGAGTTGGACACAGTCCCTGTCCCGCATGGAGCTCACAATCTCAATCCCCATTTTATAGATGAGGTAGCCAAAGCCCAGAGAAGTGAAGTGATTTGCCCAAAGTCACATAGTCGACAAGTTGCGGAGTCGGGATTAGAATCTATGACCTTCTGAATCCCAGACCTGTGCTCTAACCACTAGACCACGCTGCTCCTCTAAGTTGGAAGTCCATAAGTGCCCAGTCTTGTACTTGTCCCTGTGTCCCTGTTCAACTTCACCTTGATTTTGTAAGACTATTTTTTCTAACTTTCTAAAATCATAGTAAATATTATCCCTACCTTCCAATACGGTCTGAGCCATTTACAACGTAAGTATCACATACAAATATGTTGAGTATACTGTCATTTAACATATGTGACCAGGTGGCCGAGTGATTAACGCATTAATCCTTTGCGTTCTGCACATGCAGGTTCGACTCGCATCTTCATCATTACTGTTTAGGGAACCAGCACGGCCCAGTGGATAGAGCGTGGGCCCGAGAGTCAGAAGGAACCGGGTTCTAATGCCGGCTCCACCGCTTGTCCTCCGTGTGACCTCGGGCAAGTCATTTCACTTCTCTGTGACTAAGTTCCCACATCTATAAAATGGGAATTAAGACCGTGAGGCCCACGTGGGGCAACCTGATCACCTTATATCTACCCCAGTGCTTAGAACGGTGGCTGGCATTTAGTAAGTGCTTAACAAATACCACTGTCATCATTAGCACCATTATAATTTGACATATGACAAAGGAATGAAAGAAAACGGTTCCTTTGAGAAATGGATCCTCTTTGATAATTTTTTACTTACCCCAGGACTTAGGGTGGCGCTTGCCATAGAGTTGGCATTTAAAGCATGCCCCACCTCTCTAATCAAATACGAACCGGAAAAACAAGATCCAGGACTCCTATATGTGCTGAACTTTAAAGAGGTTGCCATTGATTTAAAGTTTTATGCACTTAGAAAAAGACATCGAGAGCAGATCGGAGAAACTCTTGAATGAAGGCCGACACCTGCTTGGGAGATGTAAATTGTGCCACAGAACGATCCAATCTCGTCAAAACGGGTAATACCCCGATTTTCTTTCCTGCCAATAATCCTGCCTCAGTGTCTCTTAACCCCAAGAAGGAGATCTTGATTCCATTCCCTTGGACGGAAGAAGGATCTGTACTGCTGATCCCCGAAACGATTTCTGTTGCTTTCACTGTGGCCTCAAGCTCCTGAGATTTGAGGACTGATTAATGTCCAGCTCTTCACGTATTCAATCATATTTATTGAGCACTTACTGTGTGCAGAACGCTGTGTTCAGTGCTTGGAAAGTACAACTCAGCAATAAAGAGAGAAAATCCCTTCCCACAACGGACTTAGAAGTCTAGAAGACTGTATCTGTCTTTGTCTGTATCTGCATCCCTATCTGTCTTGGTGTCTGATCAGTGATTCAGTCCAGACCAGTGAGCTCTACAGGTTCATTAGTTGCCACTTCAAGGATCTGACCAAAACTAGAGAAGCAGCGTGGCTCAGTGGAAAGAGCCCGGGCTTGGGAGTCAGAGATCATGGGTTCGAATCCCGCCTCCGCCACTTGTCAGCTGTGTGACTGTGGGGAAGTCACTTAACTTCTCTGTGCCTCAGTTACCTCATCTGGAAAATGGGGATTAACTGTGAGCCTCACATGGGACAACTTGATGACCCTATATCTCCCCCAGCGCCTAGAACAGTCTTCGGCACATAGTAAGCGCTTAACAAATGCTAACATTATTATTATTGAAGATTTTCAGACCCTTGCGGAGTTGAAATTTTCACCCTCTCGACTGTAAGCTCGTTGTGGGCAGGGAACTAATCTACCAAGTCAGTTGTATTGCAGTCTTCTAAGCACACAGTACAGTGCTCTGCACATAGTAATCGTTCAATCGATTGAGATTGAGATTCAGTAGATTGAATGAGAGGGAGTTTTTTCTGATTTCTAGAGGAAGATTTAACCACAAGGCTGTGTCCGAGACAAAGATGGAATTCTAGCAGAGATTGCAGCCCGCCTTTTGCCCTTGTGGGGTTTATCAACCGTGCTCAGAACGTAGTTTGAACATCTTTCTACAAGCCACCAGGCCTATACTCTGAGAAAGCTGAACATCACAGTTCACATTTCATGAAAGCATAATCACTCATTCATTCATTCAACAGTATTTATTGAGCGCTTACTATGTGCAGAGCACTGTACTAAGCGCTTGGAATGGACAAATCGGGAACCGATAGAGACAGTCCCCGCCCTCTGACGGGCTTACGGTCTAATCGGGGGAGACGGACGGACGAGAACAGTGGCGATAAATAGAATCGAGGGGAAGAACATCTCATTAAAACGATAGCAAATAAATAGAATCGGGGTGATGTACGTCTCGTTAACAAAATAAATAGGGTGATGAAGATATATACAGTTGAGGTATATACAGTTGATATAATCAGATATAATCAGAGCAGGGTAAGAGATAGGATCAGAAAATGAAAAATTTACTGTAAACTCAGGAAATAGTTACTGCTTTATGTGTGATTGTGTCAGTTAATCGATCAGTGGTATTTATCGAGCCCTTACTATGTGCAGAGCACTATAAATTGCGTTGGGTGCTATCCCTGCCCACAAGCAGCCTGGCCTAGTGGATAGAGCCCAGGCCTGGGAGTCAGAAGAACCTGGGTTCTAATCTCAGCTCTGCCACTTGTCTGCTGTGTGACCTTGGGTAAGTCACTCAACATCTCTGGGCCTCCGTTACCTCATCTCTAAAATGGGGATTGACTGTGAGCCCCTTGTGGGACATGGACTGTGTCCAACCTAGTTAGTTTATACCCACTCCAGCACTTAGAGTAGCGTCTGACACACAGTAAGCACTGAACAAATACCGCAAGAAAGAAACTTTCAGCCTAAGGGGGGAGACCTCATTCTAAATAGAGCAGGATGGTAGAGGCTTAGGTAAAATATGCCAAGTGAAGTGAGCGATGGGGAAACCAACTGCGGTCCGCGGAAAGAAATGAAGGAAACGACGGCAGAGCCGTGGGCATTTTTAATCTGCCTTTTTTGATGATGTGACTTCGGGTCAAATAAAAGTGACTTTTAATTCGCTAACTGATTTTACGACAGAGTCGCTCTTAGATGGGCTTATAAAACCGCGATGTAAATTTAGCGTACTGAGGGGTGTCTACTTTTAAAGCTGTCAGGGAGGATGTGAGACTTAACTGGTAATACCGCGAAGGCTCCCTACTCACACTGATTTAGTTACCATATGTGACTGCTGTTAAAATTTTAAAAATGTCTGCTTCCTTTTGAAGTTCAATAAATATAGACTGCTAAACCAAAGGGTAAATTTCACTCCTTCTAGTTGTAGAAGTCATAAGAAAAGATGGCACGTGTTTAGATGCTGTAACCACGCTCATAATAAAATGGACCGGGAGACATATTTACTAGACTGTCTGGTCACACAAGTTATTTTTTAGTAATCCTGCCACGCCGAAATAACTTGGAGTAACTGCATGAAAACAGCTTTCTTTCCCGCTTTCTGCTGCATGGATCCTTGCTATTTTTGGTGAAGGTACAGCGATAATTCCAAGCCTCGCTTAGGACATGTGTAAACAAGCAAATGATCTGAAGCATTCTGAACTCAAAATCTAATTGATAGCGTGGACCTGACCAGCGTAAAGAAGAAAGAACTCTGTAAATCAGCAATTTTAGAAGTTTTTTTGTAGGCGAGACAAAGTGATCCGCTGGCTTTTGGTCAGCGAACGACCAATTCGATTCCTGAACTCAAAAAAAAAATAAAATGTTTCCCTTTCCCAGTGATGTTGGTCCGTGGATTTTTTTTAATGGATCTATAAGCCAGCTGGTTTTGATTCTGACCCCTGGGTTCTCTTCCACATAAAATCAGAGCACAGAACAGAAGACCAGGCTAGAGATCAGCAAGTCAGATCTTCCCATGTCAGCTTTTGCTACCAATCCAAGCAACCTGAAAAAGGTGCCGCTCTCTCTAGAGCTCCCACCTTAATAATAATTACGGTATGTATTAAGCATTTACTGTGTGCGAGACATTGTTCTAAGTGCCGGGGTGGCTACAAGCAAATCTGATTGGCCACAGTCCCACATGGGGCTCACAGTCTCACTTCCCACTTCAGAGACGAAGTAACTGAGGCCCAGAGAAGTGAAGCGGCTTGCCCAAGGTCACACAGCGGACGCGAGGCGGAGCCGAGATCAGAACCCATGACTCCCAGGTCCAGACTCTACCCACTACTCCATGCTGCTCCTCCTTAGTCAAGCTGTGCCCAGCGGCATCCAGGGTGTGTACGGCGCTCTGCACGCAGTAAGCGCTCAATAAGTACGATTCAATGAATGAATTCAGCCATTCAATCGCATTTATTGAGCGCTTACTGTGTGCAGAGCACTGTACTAAGCGCTTGGAATGAATGAATGAGTGTGTGTGTGTTAGTCACACCGGGCCACGTCCGCCAGGTGGAAAAAGCCCTCACGACTTTAGCTAAACGGCGACAGCCGAAACAACTTTAGACGAAAATTCCCAGGAATCCCGAGATGAATCTGGACCTCCTCCCTTTACATTCGTCACCTAGCCCTTAGGAGTCTCCAGAAAGGTGAAAACTTCAAGCAGTGGCCAAATATTTTCAACGATAGTTTCACACCCTACTCCTTGCCTAGAACTCACTCGCCCATCAAAGATGCCAGATCACAGCTCTCTTTATCATCAGATCCTTAAATAGCAAATTCATTCAATCATATTTATTTGAGGGTTTCATGCGTGCCGAGCACTGTACTAAGCACTTGGGAGAGTACAGTACAGGAGAAGCACTGGGATCTGGTGGAAAGAGCACGGGGCTGGAACTCGATGTACGTCACCCTGATTCTATTTATGTGCCATTGCTTTAATGAGCTGTTGTTCCCCTCGATTCCATTTACTGCCATTGTTCTCGTCTGTCCGTCTCCCCCGATTAGACCGTAAACCCGTCTAAGGGCAGGGACTGTCTCTGTCTGTTACCGACTAGCGCATTCCAAGTCGTAAGCCCCCGATAAATACTACTGAATGAATAATTCTCACTCTGTCACTTGTCCGCTGTGTGATCTTGGGCAAGTCACTTCACGTCTCTGTGCCTCGGTCACCTCATCCGTGAAATGAAGACTGGGAGTTCCAAATGGGACGTGGATTGTGTCCAACCCGATTATCTTGTCATCGATTCCAGTGCTTAGGACAGGGGCTGGTACAGAGCAAGTGCTTGACAAATACCATTAAAAAAATGGTGGTACTGGTTTCGCACTTACCAGCGGCCCAGTGGGCTACTGAACTCATTGCACACCAGCGGCAGAATAATGATAGTAAGATACCCACGGTGAGAACGCAACAGTCAAGGGCAGATAATCTGACCATCTCTGGAACTGCTCAGATAGAACTTTCACGCCTAACAGCATCATCGCAAGGATCTCTCAGAGAAGGGGTCCCCCCACTCTATCGTCAAGAGGTGGAGAAATCCATACAGTTGATATTATCACGAGAGGTATTTCTCTTTGGGAAAAAGTCCCCGCGTATTTCCGCATTCTAGCAACTCCGGAGAGAACGCGCCGCGTGCAACATTTCTGGATGGATCTCCCCCTCTGGACGGTACGCGTACGTGTCTACTTAGAGAAGCAGCGTGGCTCAGTGGAAAGAGCCCGGGCTCGGGAGTCGGAGGCCATGGGTTCGAATCCCGGCTCTGCCACTTGTCAGCTGGGTGACCGTGGGCAAGTCACTTCACTTCTCTGGGCCCCAGTTCCCTCATCTGTAAAATGGGGATGAAGTCCGTGAGCCTCACGTGGGACAACCTGATGACCCTGTATCTACCTCAGCGCTTAGAACAGTGCTCTGCACACAGTAAGAGCTTAACAAATACCAACATTATTATGGTTCTGGAATGGGACATTCTCTTATGTGGGAGCAGTGAGCATCATCCTAGAGGAGGTTGGGATGGGGCACCCTGACACGTGGGGCCGGTGGGACGCTTCGACAGGGGATCTGTGACGAGCCATGATCCTGATGCGGTCCCTCTGGACGGGGTCACGTAATCGGACAGGCCTGTTATGGATCAGACACTGTACGAAGCACCGGGGAACACACAAGATAATCAGGTCACCGTCCCACTTGGGGCTCACAGTCTAAGAGGAGGGAGCACGGCTATCGAATCCCCATTTTATAGAAGATGAAACCGAAGCACTCCTTGCCTCAGTGAAGAATTCCATCCAATAATAATATTGCTCAGGTAATAGGACATCCAACACGAGGCCAGAATTTCCTTGCAAGCTCTGCAGCATTTCTAATCTTTTGAAGACTCAGTGAGACACCACTCTTTTATGAATCGCCATCTTATCGTAGCAGGAGAGTTCTAAGTAACTTCCAGCAGGATTTCCCAGATTAATTTCCACCCTCCCTGGTCACGTCAACCTAACCACCACCTTTAGCCTTTACGATTATAAAGCATTTCTTAGCAGTTTGATGTCTGCATCCGGGATAAGCCCTGATCTGGGAATCAGGATATTTGGTTCTTGTCGCGGCTCAGCCGTTAGCCGCCCAACGTGGGCGAAAGGTTTACAAGCCCTCGGCCACGAGTTGCCCGTCTTCCCTCCAATTGGCTCATTGTATTCTGGGCCTCAGAGGGCACTTGGCCATTAGGGATGAGGGAATACGGGTGATGTTGCGCACAACACCACCACTATCCCAGCTCTGCCACTTGTCAGCTGCGTGACTGTGGGCAAGTCACTTCACTTCTCTGCGCCTCGGTTACCTCGTCTGTAAAATGGGGATGAAGACTGTGAGCCCCACGTGGGACAACCCGATTCCCTCGTGTCTACCCCAGCGCTTCGAACAGTGCTCTGCACGTAGTAAGCCCTTAACGAATACCAACATTATTATTACAATCAATACCTTAGTGCAGGTTTTCATTCCTGAAGCCTCAGGGCAAAGGTTCTCCTGTCATTCCCACAGGGAGACTTACTCGTTCGCTTCTCTGTTCAGCTAATCAATTTTCCATATTCCTGCTATTACTAGTTATATCTTTGTACTCCTTCTCACTCCCACTGTTTGTTAAATACTTTCTGTCTGTCTGTCTACCTGTTTCGGCTTAGACCTTTCCATCATGGGTAGACCTATATGGCATAGTTCTACGCTTCATCTGCGTACACAGACTCTCCCGCTGCGATAAGATGTCACTTCGTAAGAGAGTGGTGTCTCCCTGAGTGTTCAAAAGATTAGAAATGTTGGAGAGCTTGAAAGAAAATTCTGGCCTCATGTTGGATGTCCTATTACCTGAGCAATATTATTATTGGATGGAATTCTTCACCGAGGCAAGGGGAAAGGAGGGTGTGATAAGCCAGCCCAGGACCGCGGGAGAAGCGGAGAGGAGGGGAGATTGGGACTTTAATGACAAAACTTTGACCGGGGGCATCCCACCTAGTGAGCCGGGACTGTTGGGATGTGAAAAAGATACACAGCAGAGATGGGGGGAAAGGGGTCTCCAACGGAATTGAGCGTATGATTGCTTCAAGCAGAGAATACGAGAGGGAAGGGAAGGAAGATTGGCTTTCCTCTCTCTTATTCCAGAGAGGACACGGAGGTTCGGATGGGAAACTTCAGATGGGAAAGTCAGACTTTTTTTAATGGAATTAAAGCTCTTATTAGGTGTCAAGCATTATTCTAAGCACTGGGGTAGATACAAATTAATAGTGATAATAATAATGTTGGTAGTTGTTAAGCGCTTACTGTGTGCAGAGCACTGTTCTGAGCGCTGGGGTAGATTCAGCGTAAGCGGGTTGTCCCACGTGAGGCTCACAGTTAATCCCCATTTTACAGACGAGGTAACTGAGGCACAGAGAAGTGAAGTGACTCGCCCACAGTCACACAGCTGACAAGTGGCAGAGCTGGGATAATACTTAATAGTGCTAATAAAGTAGTGCCCTAATTAAATCAGGCCCATGGGATTGACTAGGATAAGGATGCCGTGATCTAGGACAGGGTCATTTGTATTGATGTCTGTCTCCCCCCTTCTAGATTGTAAGCTCATTGTGGGCAAGTAATGTCACTGTTTATTGCTGGGTTGTACTTTCCCGAGCACTTAGTACAGTGCTTTGCACACAGTAAGCACTCAATAAAAAGATTGAATGAGTGATAATGCATCTCCTATGTGATCTTGTAGAGATGAACTCGAACCCCTTTCAAAACGTGGGGGAATTAACCTGGTAAAAATAATTCACTGCCGTAAGCAAATAGACCCTTAATGAAGGGATGAGGAATATGATGATTAAACCTCTTATTAACACTGATATGCATTGAGTGTTATTTCCAATTGATCCCGACAAACGTCCACGTTCTTTGTTTTTCTGCCTCTACAGGATGAATGACAAGGTCCAGAAGCTGAGAATCATTTGGTTAAGAAATTATTACAAAGTTGAGCAAAAATAAAGTTCCTCCAGGTTGGAGTACAATCAAATCAGGCAACTGCTTGAAATCTACATGGCTTAAAATAATAAAACACCAGAATCCTTACTGGGTTTGTAGTTCCTGCCAAGTAGCCCCCACTGTTCCCAAATCTGCCAGCCAGAAATACATTTCTCCCTTTGAAACGTGCTAAACTGAGATCTGAATTCTTGACTGAGTCAAAATGTTCAGATTGCATGTAAACAATCTTTTTAAAATAGAAACAAGGATCCTTGGAATTCAGCCAGAGATGGACCACCTTTGCAGTGATTTTCAAATAGGCATAATAATGATTTTTTTTTTCCTATGGTATCTGCCAAGGGTTCGCTATGTGTCGATCAAGTTCTAAGCTCTGGAGTAGGTACAGGATAATTAGGTCAAGCACGGTCCCAGTCCCACATGGGGATCACAATCTAATAGGAGAGAGAACAGTGACTTTCCCAAGGTCACACAGTAAGCGACTTGGCAGAGTCAGGATTAGAACCCAGATCCTCTGACTCCCAGCCCCCTGCTCCTTCTCTAGACCGGTCTGTTTCCCTGATTCTATGTCAGTCATCCCTACATACAAAAGAAGCAATTTCTCTCCATCTCTGTCTCTCTCATGTTGGTATTTGTTAAGCGCTTACTATGTGCAGTGCACTGTTCTAAGCGCTGGGGTAGATACAGGGTCATCAGGTTGTCCCGCGTGAGGCTCCCAGTCTTCATCCCCATTTTACAGATGAGGTAACTGAGGCACAGAGAAGTGAAGTGACTCGCCCACAGTCACACAGCTGACAAGTGGCAGAGCGGGGATTCAAACCCGTGACCTCTGACTCCCAAGCCCGTGCTCTTTCCACTGAGCCACGCTGCTTCTCTTAGGTATATATCACACTCAAAAAGGCCCTACTGAATGAAATCCCCCTACCTTTGTGTGGTTTTTATGGCATTTGTTAAGCACAGGGTAGATACAAGATAATCATGCTGGACACAGTCCCTGTCCCACATGGGGCTCACGGTCTTAATCTCCATTTTCCAGAGGAGGTAACTGAGGCACAGAAAAGCTAAACGACTCGCCAAGCAGCAGACAATGGTGGAGTGGGAATAGAATCCAAGGCCTACAGAGTAATATAGATGGAAACTGGCAACTGTGCTACGTAAATTCAACTGCCACATTAATGATCGAAAGACAAAAATAATATTGTAATCTACCCCAGAAGGCCCCCATGGTACAAAATACTGTAAAAAATCACTAGTTCAGGCACTCCTGATTTGGACTTCACAATTATCTACATGGAAATTATTCTGTGCTTATACAAAAAAGGAACCACATCACTGATCCAGAGCTGAATGTTCTCTCTGAATTGGTTACTTGGATAACACATTAGGCCCTCTTGAATTGATCATACGGTGACCTATCCATTCTCCTCACAGAACTCAATCTGCAAAACTCTGTTTCAAGGACCAGTGTCTTAAGGAAGAGAACTGACTGATCTAGACTTTTATTGTTGACAATCTTGCCACGCTTTTTGATGTTGAGTGCTGTTTGTTTGTTTTGTTTTATGACATTTGTTGAGGGCTTACTATGTGTCCACCGTGTGTAACAGGAAGCTACAATTAGAACAGAATATGGAGAAACAGATTGGTTTCCCATTAGTAAGGGAGTATGACAAGGATTTATCCTATCGCCTCATCTATTCATCCTTTACACCAAATACCTAATGAGAGAAGCCTGATTGGATGAAGAAAGACAGGGAGTAAAGCTTGGAGGAAGGATTAAAAACAACCCGAGTTATGCTGATGATGCGACCCTACTAGCAGAAAGTGAAGAAGACTTGAAGGGCTTAGTATTAAAAGTTGAGGAACAGAGCAAAAAGATGGGCCTATATTTGAATGTCAAGAAAACACAGATCATAACTGGAAGTTTTAACACATTTGTAGTGGATGGAGAGAAGATTGAAAGAGTTGACCATTTTTCTCTCCGGGGATCGGTAATCAATAAGAAAGGAAATAGCAGCCAAGGAATATGCCAAAAATTAACATTAGGAAGACTAGCTATAAAGAGCCTGGAAAAAGTCATGAAATGTGCGGATGTAAGGATTGCCACAAAAATACAAATTGCCAACTCCATGGCATTTCCAGTGACGGCGTATGGATCCGAAAGCTGGACAGTGAAAAGACGGGATAGAAAGAACATTGATTCTTTCGAAACGTGGTGCTTGGAGAAGGCTTTTGCCAATATCATGAACAGCCCGAAAGACAAACAAATGGATTTTAGAGCAAATTAAACCCACCTGGTGTCTGGAAGGCCAAATGACTCGACTTGGATTAGCATATTTTGCACCCATAATCAAGAGGACTAATTCTCTGGAGAAGACACTAATGCTAGGAAAAGTCCAGGGAAAATGTGGAAGAGGCAGACCGGCAGCTAGATGAATAGGGACCATAACAGTGATAATGGAAGAACCATTAGAAACGTTGTGACGTTCTGGAGAAAGAATATCCATGGAGTTGCTATGAATTGGAAATGACTCAACAGCACTTAATAACAATAATAATGTGTCAACACTATTCTAAGCGCTGGGGTAGATACAAGTCAATTAGGTTGGACACAGTCCCTGTCCCACATGGGGCTCACAGTCTAAATAGGATGGAGAACAGGCGAGATGAGGCACAGAGAAGTTAAGTGATTGCCCAAGGTGACATAGTAAGCTATTGGCAGAGCTGGGATTAGAACCCAGGTCCTCTGACTCCCCGGCCCATCGTCTTTTCACTAGGCCACACTGCTTCTGGGCGTTTCAAAGGCGAAGCTGCTAAACCCGCTCAAGAAAACAGATGTGTCTTCTGTAGTAAGTCCTGGTCTCGTAGCTAAATTGAAGGCTAGATACGCTGCAGCTCTGTAGGCCTTTGCCGTCATAAAAAGCTTGAGGTTCTGGTGTTATCAGACTTGATTAATCTGCTGAAAGCCATGCTGGCTTTCCTTATTTTTTTTTTTTTTTACCATTACATCTATCTGGTGTCACTGAATAGTGTACTGCCTTAACAGCAGAATTTGGGGATAGCCAAAAACTACCCCAAAACAATGTTTGTCAGAGATTAAGAGGAGAGAAGGGGAAACGACTGTAGTACAAAGGAAGGAGGGGCGGGATTAGAAGTGAAGTATGGAGAAGCCAGGAAGGGTGAAATTATAAATCAGAATACTGTACCTGATGCGTTTCCAAATTTCAAACAGTTTTAAAGCCAATTTCTGGGGAAGGGGAGATGTGAATATTTGTAAGAGAGGGAAGAAGAAGGAGAGAACAGAGGCAAAAAGAGAGAAAAAGAAGAAACACAGACTACTTTAGTGGAAGGGGGTCAGAATCCTGCTTTACAAAATTAATCCCTCTGTAATTCAGACGATTTTCTCTTTCAGGTGGGTCACCCCCACATCCCAACGAAAGAATAGTTTTACAGTACTGAAACTAGCATCCCCTACTATTTGTTCAGGCTCAACTAGTAATTAATCTCTCAGTGACATTTATTGACTTCTTACCTTGTGCCGAGAACTGTACAGAGCGCTTGGGAGAGGGCAACGGAGTTAGTAGTCGAGTTCCCTGCCCACAGTGTGCTTTCAGTCTACAGATTTCTTCGTAGCCGGATGGTGGTATCCCAAGAACGGATCGCAGAGGTCCACAGAACCTGGGGTGATAGAAGCAGGGGGTCTCACCACAGCGGGCTCTGAGATCCTGTTCTCATTTATCAATTTAAAACCCAGAGCCTTCTGACCTCTCTGGCACTGTTGAATTTCTTCTCAGATTCCTTGGGCTTTCACTTATTTTGGGGGGAATCAGATAGGAAATGCATGTTTTCCCTCTGAGATCTCCATCTAGGTTTAGAGGTTGTGGGGTTGAGGATTTTAAAGGGAGGGGATGTCAGAAGTGGCCGATTCTCTTAGCCATTTTCCCTCACTTCCCTTTTAATTGACTGGGTTTGTTCAAATGAACATCTCTGCTATGCGAGGGAGATGATGGGTGTATTTTCTGAATATAGAGAAGGGAAGTGGACTCAATTATCCAAACAGGAGGTGTCAGATTGGGTTCTTAATCAATGTATCAGGGCAGGTGAGACTAAATGAAATTATAAGAGCGAAAAGAAAAGCACAGAAATTGTTTTAATTGGCTTGTTCTAATCTTCCTGCTGTGATTTTATCACTAAGTTGGCAGCTTGACTATGGCGGTTGCCAGGCAACCACCTGTGTTCCCACAGCAGTGTCCGTCTGTATTTTTAGGTTTAGATTTGGAGTTTCTTTGCCACTAGGAGCTCAAGGTAGACTATCTCCTCTCTTCATCAGAGTTTGTGCTGTCTAGCTCAGCCTTGCAAATTAACCCTGCCTTATTGGCCCCAGTGCTGGAGGATATTCTTCCTGGCGAAGTCAAAGTTTAATTAAAACTGAAAGTGGCATCAGTCCCGTATTTCCTAACCAGATTAATCATCTCTATATTAATAGAGACTCCGGGAAGAACTGGGGAATGTTTCGCGGCCAGTAGAAATCGGTGTGGGTTTGGAATTTTTTTAAAATTCTACCTCAGAGACTGTTAGATCAGTCAGTGGTATTTAATAATACTAATAATAATAGTGTTGGTATTTGTTAAGCGCTTACAAAGTGCAGAGCACTGTTCTAAGCGCCGGGGGAGATACAGGGGAATCAGGTCGTCCCACGTGAGGCTCACAGTTAATCCCCATTTGACAGATGAGGTCACTGAGGCACAGAGAAGTGAAGTGACCTGCCCACAGTCACGCAGCCAACAAGTGGCAGAACCGGGAGTCGAACCCATGACCTCTGACCCCGAAGCCCAGGCTCTTTCCGCTAAGCCGCGCCGCTGGGTGGAGAGCACTGTCTCGAGCACTTGGAAGAGTACGATACAACGAGGTTGGATCTTGGAGCAAATCAATTGCAAATTTGGTAGGATTATCACGTCAAACCATCACGTCAGACTATTCTTGCAGGTGAGCTGATCGGAAAGCAGTACGGTCTAGTGGATGGAGCAGAGCCTGCGAGTCTAAAGTCAGGAGTCAGTGGTGTTTATTAAGCGCCTACTATGCGCAAGAGTCAGAAGGACCTGATTATCAATCCCGGCTCTGCCACTTGTCTCCTGTGTGATCCTGGGCAAGTCACTTAACTTGCCCCTTCTAGACTGTGAGCCCGTTGTGGGGCAGGATTGTCCTTGTCTGTTGCCGAATTGTACTTTTCAAGCGCTTAGTACACTGCTCTGCACACAGTAAGCGCTCAATAAATACAAGTGAATGAATAAATGAACTTCTCTGTGCCACAGTTACCTCACCTGTAAAATGGGGATTAAGACTGTGAGCCCCACGTGGGACACGGACTGTGTGACTGGGTCTTAGCTTGTTCTAAGCACCCGAGCGCTTAGTACAATGTCTGGCACGTAGTAAGCACTTCACAAACGCCCTTAAAAAAATTGCGCAGAGATACATTCGGAGACGTAGTGCACCTCGAAACACCTGTGAATCACTGGTCCCGTAAAAGCTGTGCTTTTCAGCATGTTTCTGGATAACAACAAGCCCGAACGTTAAGGGAAAGGTTACGCCTCGGGAGCCAGAATTCCTGGTTTCTAATCCAGATTCCCCAAGCAGAGGCGAAAGTTTCTGATAGAAGGAACACCTATAATATCGAACAGAATAGACAGACACTGCAGGAATCACGAAAAAAAGCTGGCCGTCATGAGCGGCCAGAGCCACAGCACCTTCCGGGGCAACCACCCGCAATCTGGTGTCCCGGTACAGTGCTCTGCACACGGTAAGCGCTCAATAAATACAATTGAATTCAACTGAGTGAATGTCCTAGAGCATAGAAGGCATCAATCCCAACTCTGCCACTTGTCAGCTGCGGGACTGTGGGCGAGTCACTTCACTTCTCTGGGCCTCAGTTCCCTCATCTGGAAAATGGGGATTAACTGTGAGCCTCCCGGGGGACAACCCGATTCCCCTGGATCTACCCCAGCGCTTAGAACGGTGCTCGGCACATAGGAAGCGCTCAACAAATACCAACTTTATTATAGAGAAGCAGCGTGGCTCAGTGGAAAGAGCACGGGTTTGGGAGTCAGAGGTCATGAGTTCGACTCCGGGCTCTGCCACTTGTCAGCTGCGGGACTGCGGACGAGTCACTTCACTTCTCTGGGCCTCAGTTCCCTCATCTGGAAAATGGGGATTAACTGTGAGCCTCCCGGGGGACAACCCGATTCCCCTGCATCTCCCCCAGCGCTTAGAACGGTGCTCGGCACATAGGAAGCGCTTAACGAATACCAACATTATTATTATTATTATCAAGACCTGCTACAGTCACTTCGGTCATGAAACAGTCCTACACATAAAATTTCTTCATACGCACATTGTTTTATCCCGCACCCCTGTCCACCCACTCGTTAATGGCACGGTGTGCCCCGGCGGCAACTGGAGAGTACCGAAACACTGTGACAAGCACTATCACCCTTGCAAATTCCTGCCTCAGGATCTCAGTCCTGAAGCCTTAGGATCCACCCTTCTTAATAGGAAACTGCACCATCACGTATGGCAAAGTTCTATAATCATCGGCCACCTCTGAGGCTCCATAAATACTTCCCAAACTGGACGACTGACCAAGTTTACAATTTCGGTGTCCTCTCCATTAAGTAGAGTCTCCCTCTCTAGAATACAAGCTCCTTGAGGAAAGGGACGTGTCTCTTCTTTTGTACTCTCCCAAGCGCTTAGTGAAGCAGCGTGGCTCGACGGAGAGAGCCCGGGCTTGGGAGTCGGAGGTCATGGGTTCGAATCCCGGCTCCGCCACCTGTCAGCTGTGTGACTGTGGGCGAGTCACCTCACTTCTCTGTGCCTCAGTTCCCTCATCTGGCAAATGGGGATTAAGACTGTGAGCCTCACTTGAGACAACCTGATGACCCTGTATCTACCCCAGCGCTTAGAACAGTGCTCTGCCCGTAGTAAGCGCTTAACAAATACCAACATTATTATCATTATTATTACTCTGCACATAGTGAGTGCTCAATAAATACGATTGACCGACTGACAGTAAGTGTAAGATCTCCTGCGTTTTTGCATAAACTCCCCGTTAATCTAATTGTTGAACAGACTTCCAGCTCACCACCCAACCGGTGAGTTCCCTCTCTCTACTTGTGTCCCTTCCTCTGCTTTCAAGTGGATAAATTCTACGGTGTGTTCTTCCTAAGAACAGTGATGGGAAACCTATGGGTAGGACAGGATTTGGGTGGGAAGAGAAGGAGTTCTGTTTGGGACTTGCGAAGTTTGAGGTGAAGGGAGGCCATCCAGGTAGAGATGTCTTGAAGGCAGGAGGAAATGTGAGACTGCCTAGAGGGAGAGAGATGAAGATTAGAGGTGATAGTTGGAGCCATGGAAACCAATGAGTTAAAATGATTGCCTCTAACTGTATTCACCAAATACTTAGGGTACTCCATGAGGAGGGGTCTGTCAAGTTGGAGTTGTAATAATAATGATAATAAGGTTGGTATTTGTTAAGCGCTTACTATGTGCCGAGCACTGTTCTAAGCGCTGGGGTAGATACAGGGTCATCAGGTTGTCCCACGTGAGGCTCACGGTCTCAATCCCCGTTTTACAGATGAGGTCACTGAGGCCCAGAGAAGTGAAGTGACTTGCCCACGGTCACACAGCCGACAAGTGGCAGAGCCGGGATTCGAACCCATGACCTCTGACTCCTAAGCCCGCGCTCTTTCCACGGAGCCACGCCGGTGGCCTGCCTGACTTGTCCAGTAGCCAGTGGGTGGAAATAATGCTAATGATAATTATGGTGTCTGTTAAGCGCTTACTATGTGCCAGGCACTGTTCTAAGCTCTGGGGTGGATACAAGCAAAGCGATTTGGACACACTCCACGTCCCAAGTGGGGCTCACAGTCTCAATCCACATTTTACAGAAGAGGTAACTGAGGCACAGAGAAGCAAAGTGACTTGACCAAGCCCTGCTTGTGAATCCAGCTGTGTTTAACTTGTCCTAAAGTCCAGATCTGAGGATGTGATGGAAACTGAAATCTGGAGTCAGGAACGTTCCCCATCCACCAGGAAACTATGACAAGTCAACAGACCACAGGTATCATCAAAATCCTCTGGAAAGAGCCACCGGGAAACTCCACTGGCCGGCCCGCTTTTGAGACGCAAGAAGCGGGGCAGGTGACGAGACATCATTTCGCATAGCGCAGCCAATCAGACTGAGGAAAACTGAGATTACAGACCATCTGAGGATCAGGAAAGATTTTCATTGCAACTAAATTAATCCTGTCACCAAACTTTGCTAGCCAGGGTGTGTTGGATGGTACACAGGTAGAAAATGGAGTAAAGAATGAAATCGAGATGGGTAGCACGGCTCTTGAGAAACTGAGAACTGGACAACAACAGGAAATCAGCGTTCCTATTATATTGAAAGTGGTGCCAAACCTTTTCTAGAAGTCCTGGACTCACTGCACCCGACGCGTTTGCTTTCTTGAGGAGTTCCGTCAAGCAAACCCTAAAGGCTTTATTTCGCATCAGACGGCAAGAAAGGATAATTAGAAATGATGTCCCTTTACCTGTCCTCCCACTAGACTGGAACTCCCTCCCCCATCATATCAATCATTTGTATTTATTTATTAGTTTTTAACTGTATTTGTTATGATAATAATAACGATGTTGGTATTTGTTAAGCGCTTACTATGTGCAGAGCACTGCTCTAAGCGTTGGGGGCGATACAGGGTGATCAGGTTGTCCCACGTGAGGCTCACGGTTTAATCCCCATTTTACAGATGAGGTAACTGAGGCACAGATGGGTTAAGTGACCCCGCCCAAGGTCACACAGCTGACAAGTGGCAGAGCCGGGAGTCGAACCCATGACCTCTGACTCCGAAGCCCGGGTTCTTTCCACTGAGCCACGTGCCGGGCACTGTACCAGGCACCGGTGTAGATTCAAGGTGAATAGGTCGGACACAGTCCCTGTTCCACATGGGGCTCACGGGCTTAATCCCCATTCATTAGATAAGGTGACTGAGCCACAGAGAAGTAAAGTGACTTGCCCAGGGTCTCACAGAGGACAAGTGGTAGGGCCGGGATTAGAACCCAGGTCCTTTTGACTCCCAGAACCGTTCTCAGTCCTCTAGGTCTGAGTGTTTACTGTGTGCGGGTCACTGTTCTAAGCGCTTGGAAAATACAATATAACAGAGTTGGTAGACATGTTCCTTTCCCACAACGGGCTTACAGTCTGTACGTCAGACCATCACTCTCCCAACTTCAAAGCCTTATTACGGCCACATCTCCTCCAAGAGGCCTTCCCCGATTAAGCTTTCTTTTCTCCAGCTCCCTCTCCCTCCTGCGTTGTCTACGCACTTGGATCCGTGACCTTTGGGCATTTGATATTCACCCCAGCCTCAACCCCAGAGTACTTATGTACATCTTTAAATTTTATGTTATTTATTTATAGCAATGGCTGTCTCCCCGTCTAGACTGTAAGCTCACTGTGGGCAGGGAATGACACAACTCTAACGCTCACTCTGTGACGCGTACTCTCCCAAGGGCTTAGTACAGCGCTCTGCACAGAGTAAGTGCTCAGTGAATGCCATCGATCGATCGACCGATTGATGTCCAGATGTTCGGTATACTAGCACGGAGTCAATTCTCATCCCCTCATAATTGTGTCGGATAAGACATTTTAAAAAGACGAATAATAACAGAAGACCCTAACGACTGCTTCGTGGTAAACCGAAATGGGCCACATGCAAACAGAGAGGACAGACCTGGCGTTTCAGTGACATAGAGAAGCCCAGTTTCAAATAATGTGCCACAGCAGCGGATTTTGGGGAGACAAAGGCAGACAGAACCACTTTGCGTATGATAATCAAGAGAGGAATTGTGCTCTCTAAATGGAAACTAACTCATGACAATTAGAGTGAGAGAAAAGAAAAGAAAACAAAAAAAAGTCAGGGTTATATGGAAGAGGAAGTTGGTTGTGATGGACCATAGGAAAAATGACAATTCATTGAGAATGGAAATTACGGTAAATCACAAAAAGTGTTGTGGGATTCAACTACAGTGAACATTTCCTGTATTTGGAAGCTTAATTACTACAATGGATCCGATCATTTTGAACTAATTTGCCGTAATAAAAAACAAAACAACCTAAAAGAAGCAACATATATATTTGATTAAAAATGAAAATAGACTGGTTGAGCAATTAGTAGAGGACAGAAAAAGACGACTTGGGGTGTATAAAGTATACGTGAAAAGAAAAAAATATAATATTTTAAGGAAACAGTCCAGTTTGGAGCATAAAAGTAATACTCCACGAAACTGAACTCCAACTTCTGCTAAGCACAAGGGTTCAAGCACATTTTATACAACAGGCATACAAATTGGACCAAAATTATCTGACTGTTCAGATCAAACATTGTAAATAAGATCCAGCCAAAGAAATTGATTTTTTGTAAATGATGGGAAATTTGTTTTATTAATTGCTTATTCTAAGGATGGTAATACCGAATAGCACTACAGCATCGTACTTAATCACCTAAAGTACTTTTTTTCAAGGCACAGAAAACTACCTAACGTTATAATAGATAATGGGGCCCATTTTGCCATCACTGAATTTAAGAAATTTGCTTTGGAGTATGACTTCCTATTTACAATAAATACCCAGTTGTAACTATCTCAGTCCAATGGATGATAGAATCAGTACGATTAAGAGAGTATTGTATTTAAAAAAAGGAAGTGATTCAGGAAAGGCTCCTCCCGTGGCATTATTAAATCACACAGCCATTCCTTTGGCAACAGGATGCTTGGCAAATAATTATTTGCGGGTGGAAAGTCAGATTGGAGTTTCAAGGAATTTGGAAAAGAAATCAGTGAGAAAGAGGGCATCACTAAACGACTGAAAGCAAAAATGCTGTGCATGATCAGCACGGCCTAGGCTGAAAAGGAATGATAAAGTTTGATCGTTCAGCTGAAAATATTAGACAGATTTTGTGGGCAAAACGTAGCATTCACTCAATCATTCATATTTACTGAGTGTTTACTGCATGCAGAGCACTGCACTAAGCACTTGGGAGAGTACGATGTAACAAAAGCCGATACAATCCTTGCCCAAGACGAGTTTACGGTCTAGAGATAGGCTCACAGTCTAGTAGCCAACACTATAGGTACCGCATTGGCCTTTTCAGCTGTGCAAACTCTCACAGGTGAATTTCTGTCCGTGGAATCTTCGTAAAGAACAACTATATATTAAGAGGGCAGAGGTGCATTATTGGGAGGGGGCCGAGAAGAAAAAGGAAACATTTACAACTGCTGCTAACTGGGAAGAGTGAAATAATAGTCGTGGAAAACAAAACTGGGGGAAAAGATTCCATCCTATTTGAGGTAGAAAAACAGGGGAAAATATGAGACCAAAACTAATTTTGAGGGACTCGAAAACGGGAAAACTTGGATACCTTCGGAAGGCTGCACAATTGTGGTGTTGATTAATTATGGCGTCTATTAAGCATTTACTCATGTCAAACTGTGTTAGATACAGGGTAATCTGATCAAACCAGCCCCCTTCCTACATAACGCTCATAATTTAAGAGGAAAGGAGAATACTAACTAGAGTGAGAAGACACCGACAAGAGTAATTAGACCTATTTAAATCCATGAAATTACTTGTTAATTTTAGACTATCAAATACCAAATGTTAATAGGGGAATTGTTAGGATAGTGTACCTTTTAAGGGGGTTAGGAACTATTAGCAGAGTAAGAAGAAGAGAGAAGGAGAGAGGGAGCTTGTTTGTAGCTTGTCTTACAAGTACTCCCGTCGGCTGTAATTCCACAGATCATGCGGTGGCTAGTTTTACTGGGGTTCCCGACAGGGTGCAATTTGCTCAATAGACATTTAGTCGGTTGGTGAGCTGGTCTGGTGTCCTCTTAAATCTCCCAATCCTTAGTAGGAGGAGTTCAACTCTAATATGGCACCACCTCCTCTGCCAGTCATCTAAAGCAATCTGACACCGTGCTGGGGCCCATCCACAGCCACGCCGGACCGGGCAGCGGCCGCGGAACTCCTCGGCCCGCTCCGAAACGAGGGCTGTGGTCAGTGGGACCCAGGGTCAGGAAAGTAGGCAGCAGGCCTCGGGAGAGACCTTACCTCTTATTTGGCTCCCACCCTAACCCCATGGGGTTCGATCTGAAAAAGTCCGATGCCACTTCCAGAAATGGGTGGTCCGCTGTGCCTTCGGAAATCTTCTGGACCGGTCGATTAAGTCGACGATGATAACGATGACGATATTGAGGATGACGACGAATGGAGCCTCTCTTTGAGAAGCCTCGGGTTTGGGGCTTCGGGATCAAGAACCTTCAGCAAGGAATCGATCCGAGCGACAGTTATCCGTGCAATAGCACAGACATTTTCTCCCAGGGTTGCCAATAGCTAAGAGCCCATCATTATTCATAAATATTACCAATTTTCATATTTGTATCGACGTATTTTGGCATAAGGTGGTTCAAAAGGTAAAAAAGGAACAATATTTAACGTTTTGTGCCAACGACAATAAGTTTATTTTGCATATTTAACCTACTTTAACAATATTAACTTCCCTAGTGTTCTGCTGATTGCGATCGCACATTGCTACGATCCCGCCACCTTCCGCTGCGGTTGTCATTTCTCCCTGTCCGTCTTTGACAGCCCATAAACCCCACCAGCGTAGGAATACAAATTTCTTATATCTGTCTTTATTAGTTTCACGGCCGAGAAGACACGCTCCACGTCTGCGGTTCCTTGTGGAAGTGCTAATATCGTTTACGCAAATCTTGAAAGACATGGAAATCTAGGTGGGTTGTCACGCTTAATCATTTTCCAGATCCGACGCCAACGCACGTCGCGGGCTCCTTCGATGACATTAGCAATCGCGCTGAAGTCATCGATGAAAATCTCCAAGCTGTCGCAAACAACTGGAGGTAGAATCTAGGAAAAGCACTTAGCCAGTTCCAAAAGGGATTCCTCCTGCCGCTATCCCGATCGTTGCTAGTGCCAGGGCACCCCTTCCTCTGATTCACCGAGGCCAGGGGCGGGTGGAGGAGGGAATTTGTCCCGCACCTCCTTACCCCTGCCCTGTCCGCTGAACGGGCTTGGGCGGCAGCCACCTGCCTCAACACTGAAATAAAAAATGATACGGCATATTTGCGTAGCCGGGCAGCCAGCGAAGAAATGGTGCAGCGTGGCTGTTGGCGCCATAATCGCTTCCTTCATTCATTCTGTTGAAAAAATGTGATTTTCAGCTAAAATGTTGGCTATATAGTGTGTGCGCGTGTCCTTTTTGAAGCTCATTTCCACAGACCTCTTGTGAATTTACAGATGATTGGCGACGCCACTCTCAGTTCCCCGCCAGTCAAGTAGAAAGTATCACGAGGGAGGAGGATCACAGGTGATCACGGAGGTTTTTAACACACAGGAACCAGCTGTGACAGAAATACCGTGACCCGGCAGGTGCCTTTCATGGGGTTGGGGGTAGAGGTACTGCAACAGTAGACCTAATACTAACAGTCGGAATACTAGTAGAGGTAACAGTAATAATAATAATAATCATAACGGTATTTGTTAAGCGCTTACTAAGTGCCAAGCACTGTTCTAAGCTCTGGGGTAGATACAAGGGAATCGGGCTGTCCCACACGGGGCTCACAGTCTTAATCCCCATTTTCCAGGTGAGATAACTGAGGCCCAGAGAAGTGAAGTGACTTGCCCAAAGTCACACAGCTGACAAGCGGCAGAGCCGGGATTAGAACCCATGACCTCTGACCCCCAAGCTCGGGCTCTTCCCACGGAGCCACGCCGCTTCCCGAGCTATTGTTCTTGTCCGTCCGTCTCCCCCGATTAGACCGTAAGCCCGTCAAAGGGCGGGGACCGTCTCTATCTGTTACCCATTTGTCCGTTCCAAGCGCTTAGTACAGTGCTCTGCATATAGTGAGCGCTCAATAAATACTGTTGAATGAATAATAAGAGTTGTAATAGCATTGTGCACCGTACTGGCACCTAAGAAGTGGTAAAACATAGAAGCGACACAATCTCAGCCCACAGGAAGGTAACCTCTACTGGGAGTCATTAGTCTTTCCCAACTACATCCGCCAACTATTTTTCAGGATTCCTACTGAACCCATCCACGTCACCTCTGCACAAAGGCACGGTCCCAGCAGGCAGTCCCCGAATTTCAAAGCCGGGACCAGAACCCGGGTCGCCTGATTCCCCAGAGCCATGCTCTGTCTACTGGACCGAGAGCAGGATTGGTTAATATCAATATTGATAAGCAAATCTCCATCTAATCCTCGTTATTTAAAAGTGGGAAAAGAGATCCGTTTTGTTGACTTTATTAACAGAAAACTAAGTTTTCCTCCCAGCTCTAGGGATTGGGTTAATTTTCCTCTATGCCTCACCTCTCACCCCAGTTACTTCCTTTAGAGTGGGGACTTTAAGGAGAGAACATTTTTGTCCCTCTCTTAAATAGCACAGCCCCCCAAAAGATGCCCCATAAATATTGCAGCAGAAGAAAAGAGTTAGGGTATGAAAAGTGAAGTGGAAGGAGGAGGGTTTTTACAGAACCCTTTAAGAGAAGCAGCGTGGCTGAGTGGCAAGAGCGCCGGCTTGGGAGTCAGAGGTCGGAGTCAGAGGTCGTGGGTTCTAATCCCGCCCCTGCCGCTTGTCAGCTACATCGTTAATGCAAGTCACTTAACATCTCTGGGCCTCGGTTAACTCATCTGTTAAATAGGGATTAAGACTGTGAGCCCCAAGGGGGACAACCTGATTACCCGTATCTATCCCAGCGCTTAGAACGGTGCTTGACACGTAGTAAGCGCTTCACAAATACCACAGTGATTATTCTTATTAGGACACTTCGCCCTTGCTACCAGCTCTCATTTCTTTATCGAGGAAAACTCAAACACTAAATCGCGTTTAATGAGCACCTACTGCGTGCAGTGCACTCTGTGGAGCACTCGCATTCTCCACCCTGGCCTACAAACAGGATCCCACCGAGAAGCCGATCATCCTCCAGCCATTTTGGAGAAGGAAGCAATCTGGGTGGGTGTGCTTTTTAATTTGCTTGTGCAGGCTAAGACTCCCAGAGTTATCCAAAGGCTTAAAAAAAAATTATAGTATCTGTTAGTACTTACTGTGTGTCGGGCACTGAACCAAGAGCTAGGGTAGATTCAAGCTAGTCAGGTTGAACCAAGTCCTTCTTTCACAGTCTTAATCCCCATTTTACAGATGAGGTAACGGAGGCCCAGAGAAATTAAATGACTTTCTCAAGATCACACAGCAATCAAGTGGAGGAGCTGGGATTAGAACTCAGGTCCTGCTGCCTCCCAGACCCATTCTACTAGGCCATGCTTCTTCTCTGTGAGATGAGAACGATCTAAGCTTGCAAGTTCCTCCCAGCTGACCTCCTCGCCTCCTGTCTCTCCCCACTCCAGTCCACTGTTTACTCGGCTGCTTTTCAAAAAAGAATTCAGTCCACATCTCCTCACGTCTCGAAAACTTCCACTGTTCACCCACCCCTCTCCACATCCGTTGGAAACTGCTTACTGTTGGCCCTAAGCCCCTTAGTCGGCTCTCTCTCCCTCCTATCTTAGCTCAGTGATTTTCTACTACAACCCAACCCAGTTCATTCTTCGAATGCCAGTCGACTCGCCGTTCCTTTGTCTTCTCTATCTCACTGCCGATCCCTTGCCCACGATCCCCCTCTGGACTGGAACACCGTCCGCCTTCATATCCAACAGACCTCCACTCTCCCCATCTTCAAAGCCAGACGAACGGCATATCTCCTCCAAGAAGCTTATCCTGACTAGCCCCTCATTACCCCACCCTGTCCACCCTCCTTTAAAATCTCTCTCCCCTTCTAGAGTATAAACTCATTTCATCGTGCCTACCCACTCTATTCTACCGTACTTTCCCAAACACCTGGTACAGAGCTCTGCCCACAGAAAGAGCTCAATAAATACCACCGACGTATTGCTTGATTAACTGGCAAGGCAAAGTCTTCCGGGGCTTCTTAGTCTGGGAACGATTCTAAGGCTGAAAACCAGATCTGACTTTTCTGATATCTACCAACTCTGTTATATTGGACTCTCCCAGTTTAGTACAGTGTTCTGCACAGAATAAGCACTCAATAAATACGACTGATTGATCTCTGTGAACCTTAACATCAACCTGGCTCTTGGAGACAACCCAAGAAGTTCGATCAGTTGGGGGCCAGAAATGAAATGCACTTCAGAGTTTTGAATCGAGGTCTTCTATAGGTTTGTTTGGGGGGGGGGGGTTGTGTTCTTCCCCTCCCCCCCCCCCCATCAAAACTCCCCCACTCTCTACTTCCTTCTAGTTTGCTATATTTAAAAGGAAAGAAAAAGCCAACCAGTGACTCTTTCAAATTGTGTTTCGAAATAACGAAGAGAAGGGCCATCTAGTGAGAAATAGATTTCATTTGTCCAGCAGCCCAGTAACAGCCCTCGGTAATGAAATGCATTATTAAAAGATAAAGTCAACATATTCAGAATCCAACACGACAGACCATCCAAATGTAATCTGCATTGCCACGATAACCGCAAGCATCTGGAAGTCTTCCCCTGCACACAGGCTTTTGGGGGCTTCTGGGTTCCTCTTTTTCCCCAGTCGACTTCTCTTTCCTCCAGGCCTCAAAACCCAGTGTTCCCGAGCAGATTCGACAGTAGACGGCCAATTCTCTGTCGACGGCGGGGGGGGGGAGTGGGGAGCGGGGGGTCGCAGATAATTCCATCTCGCTCTTTTAAAGGGCAGAACAGCATTCCTCTTAGGGCTCCATCTGCGGTTTTCTACTTATTTATTGACTTAAAAAGATGACTCGCCTGCAGTCAGCTGGATGCCGATGTCCGCGCACGCGTCAGTGGTGAGAGTTTACGACGGAGACCAGTTCTGCCAGGCTGACACGGATTGGACGTTCTGAGAACCCGGGGAGGAGGATGACCGAGGAGCGAGGGGGCAGTACTTCGGACCACTGAAGGGTCTTCGTACCACAGCCCGCTCTGGGGAACGTATCTGAGGACGCGAAGTGCTTGATTTGAGGAGAGCGTGGTCACGTTTGAAGTATTTCTCCATTGAGAGGCATCGAGCTTCTGGCTCAGCTTCCCTGTGGGAAGCAGAGAATCTGTTCCAAGGTTAAAAAGGAAACTGGCTGGACCCATATTCAAACCTTATCCTTTCTGGCAGTGGGAAATGCATCCTTCAGTGAGCATCTGTCATTGGATCTATTTCATCATCATCCGTAGTAACTGAGCATCTCTGTATCGTGCACTCATTAGCTTGCAATAGTATTAGACACAGTTCCTGCCCTCAGGGAGCCGACGGTCTAATAGATTTCCAACCTTTATCCTTCCTTGGGAAACATGATTTCTTGGAACAGGATCACCGCTAAATCTCCCAAAGAACAGAACAATTTTGAATCAGCGATGGCTGGTTTGCAACCGGTGGTATAAAGGCGACATAATAATTCATCCGTCTACCTTTCCCCCTCTCTGATTTCAGAGCCTAGGACTGTATCGATCCATCGGTCGTATTTATTAAGTTCTTACTGCGTGCAGAACACTATAATAGGCAATTGAGTGCAATACAACAGAGTTGGTAGACGTGTTCTCTGCCCACAAGGAACTTATAGTTCAGAGGTGTAGACTGACATTGATATAAATAAATGACAGATATATCCATAAGTGCTGAGGGCCTGAGGGTAGATTGAATTTTTGAGCAGATAGGAATAGAATCTTGCACTGTCACCATATTAGGAGAGTAACGTGCCACTAACCCCTTTCTAGAACCTGAAGTTCACATTTCTAGTAAATAATTTTCTGAGCCTGGCCATCCCATCCAATAATATCAAAATCATATATTGCAGAAGTGCTGGAAAAACAGCCCGTACTGATTAGCAGATTACTTTGAAAACCCAATGAGCAAGGAATCGTATATGGTTGATTCAGGGGAGTGAAATGAGGGGACGAAGCTAACCCCTCACTGTGCCCATGTGCACTGGAAAAACGCATGCGATAGTGAATTTGACGGCATCTTTTTATGGGAAACTGATTAGTGTAATTGCAAGTGAAAAGCAGGTGGCTTTAGCCGCTGAGGGCAGTGGCCTCCATTTTAAGGAACTAAGATTCTGTCCGGTTGGGCGGCAGCCTAGCTGGCCATTGTACTGGTTACAGTCCACGTCTCCCCTTTCCTCAACACCCATCCATCTCTACATCAAATAAGGGAAGCGGCGTGGCTCAGTGGAAAGAGCCTGGGCTTTGGAGTCAGAGCTCATGAGTTCGAATCCCAGCTCTGCCACCTGTCAGCTGTGTGACTGTGGGCAAGTCACTTCACTTCTCTGGGCCTCAGTTCCCTCATCTGTAAAATGAGGATGAAGACTGTGAGCCCCACGTGGGACAACCTGATTCCCCTGTGTCTACCCCAGCGCTTAGAACGGTGCTCTGCACGTAGTAAGCGCTTAACAAATACAAATACCAACAAATACCAACATTATTAAATAAGGAACATTGACCAGTGGTTTCTAGACACCCAATCAGCTCTCCCCCATCCGCTTTACCTCGCTGATCTCCTATTACAGTCCAACCCACACACTTGACTCCTCCCAAACCAACCTAATCACCGTACATTGATCTCATCTATCTTGCAGCCGGCCCCTCGCCCACATCCTCCTTCTGGCCTGGGACTCCCTCCTCCTTCCTGTGTGACAGACCCCATATTCGAAGCCTTAATTCAATCACATCTCTTCCAAGAGGCCTGCTCTGACCTTCCCACCTGATTCGCCTTCTCTCCTGCATCACCTCAACACTTGGTCCTGTACTCCTTGAGCGTTCTGATTTTCACCCTAATTCCGGTCCTGTAGTTACCCATCTGTGATTAATTTTCATGTCTATCTCCCCATCTGATCTATAAGGCCTCTGAGGGCAAGGATCATGTCTACCTACTCTCCTGCGGTTGTCCCCCAAGTTCTGTGCTCCGCACACAATCAACGCTCAGTAAATCCCCCCGAAGAACCGATGGATGCTCACGTGTCCTGCTGTGAGGTGGAGGGGCAGGGATTCCTCCAAAGTTCCCATTCCGCCACTGGTTTACACAGATGATTTAAATCACCGTACAAAGTCATCCTTAGCGCTCACATTCCTCCTGACATTAAGTAACGGTAACTCCGGAAAAAGTGTGTACAATAATCAGCATAATAATAACGATTTATTTGTTTAACGCTTACCGTGTGCCGAGCACTGTTCTATCACGGGAGTAGATGCTGGTTAGTCAGCTTACGCACAGTCCCTGTCCCACATAGAGCTCACGTTCTTAGTACCATTAATTCGTTCATTCAATAGTATCTACTGAGCGCTTACTATGTGCAGAGCACTGTACTAAGCGCTTGGAACGGACAAATCGGTAACAGATGGAGACAGTCCCGGCCCTTTGACTTCACAGCTTAGAGTCTAATCGGGGGGGGGGGGGGGGGGGGGAGACGGACAGACAAGAACAATAGCAGTAAATAGAATCAAGGGGATGAACACCTCTTTATAACAATAGCAAATAAATAGAATCAAGGCGATGTACATCTCATTAACAGAATAAATAGGGTAACGAAAACATATACAGTTGAGGGGGCGAGTACAGTGCTGAGGGGAGGGGAAGGGAGAGGGGGAGGAGCAGAGGGAAAGAGGGGAGAAGAGGGCTTAGCTGAGGAGAGGTGGGGGGGGTAGAGGGAGAGCAGAGGGAGCAGAGGGAAAAGGGGAGCTCAGTCTGGGAAGGCCTCTTGGAGGAGGTGAGCTGTAAGTAGGGTTTTGAAGAGGGGAAGAGAACGAGTTTGGCCGAGGTGAGGAGGGAGGGGGTTCCGGGACCGCGGGAGGGCGTGGCCCAGGGAGGTAACAGCAAGACAGTAGGTAGACATGATCCTTGCCCTCAGGTGAGGTAACTGAGGCCCAGAGAAGGGAAGGGACTTACCCAAGGTCACACAGCGGAGCTGGGATTAGAAACCACGTCCTTCTGACTTCCAGGCCTTTGCTCTATAATAATGTTGGCATTTGTTAAGCACTGACTATGTGCAGAGCACTGTTCTAAGCGCTGGGGTAGGCACAGGGGAATCAGGTCGCCCCACTTGGGGCTCCCGGTCTCCATCCCCATTTTCCAGATGAGGTCACTGAGGCCCAGAGAAGTGAAGTGACTCGCCCACGGTCACACAGCTGACGAGTGGCAGAGCCGGGGATTCGAACGCACGACCTCTGACTCCAAAGCCCCTGCTCTTTCCACTGAGCCACGCTGCTTCTCCACTTAGCCACACTGCTTCGCTACAGTACATACATTAAGAATTTTAGAGGCCTCCCATCTGGGTCCTACCTCGCCCAACCTCTGGGACTAAGGACCTTTGGGTTTATTCTGGAAATGCCGAGAAGCAGCACAGCCTAGTGGAGACAGCACGAGCCTGGGAGTCAGAAGGACTTGGGTTCTAACCCTGGCTCCACCCCTTGCCTACTGTGTGATCTTGGGCAAGTCACTTCTCTTCTCTGGGCCTCAGTCATCTCACCTGTAAAATGGGCTGCGAGCCCCATGCCATATCGTACTCTCCCAAGCGATCAGTACAGTGCTCTGCGCACAAGTAATCTCTCAATAAAAGTGACTGACGGATGGATCGATCGAATGAAGCCGTTTCACAGCAGTGGCCTGTCGCAAAGAAGACCGAGTTCTCTACGGATCCCCACGGTTTCATTGTCATTCATTCAGTAGTATTTAGTGAGCGCTTACTCTGTGCGGAGCACCGTACCGAGCGCTGGGAATGTACAGATCGGCCACAGATAGAGACGGTCCCTGCCCTCCGACGGGCTTTTTTCGAGACACACACAAAAATTCAGACACCTGGAGGGTGCCAGAGCAGCCAGGAAAACGGTGACCTTGACACACGGACTGTTGTCCAACCTGATTAGCTTGTATCCACCCTAGTGCTTAGTACGGTGCCTGGGACATAGTAAGCACTTAACAGATACTAGTTTAAAAAAACGCTGTCTAGGAAAACCTTCCATCTCCAAGCGTAGGTATGGAGCTGCCCCTTCTTTCAGTCATGTTTTGGTTTCCGGGAGGTTACCGTGACTTTAGCATTTTCCAGATTGCTGAAGTCGAGTTATTCTTGGGAGAGAAGCCGTACTTGGATATTCCTCCTACGTATCGGCCGTAGTTGCTCAAGATGTTAAATGCCTTCCAGATGGAGATACTTACCATTTGTAGAAGGCATAATCGGAAAAGGATTGCATTTGTCTCGGGCATGGGGGAGATCCTTTCTGCGCACGTTGAGAACATTTCAAATGTTGCCTGGTAAAGGTCACCGTTTTCCTGGCTGCTCGGCACCCTCCAGGTGTCCGAATTTTGGTGTGCGTCCCGAAAATGAACCGGGTGGATCTGTAGAGAACTCGGGCTTCTTTTCAGAGGGCTACTGCTGTGAAACAGCTTCATTCAATCGATCCATCGATCGATCACTTTTACCGAGCACGTACTGCGGGCGGAGCGCTGTGCTAATCGCTTGGGAGAGTACGGTGTAGCAATATACGACAGACACATTCCCTGCCCGCACGAGCTTACAGTCTAAAAGGGGAGATGGACGTCAATATAAATAAACCGATTTTGGATACGTACATGAATGCTGGGGGCCCGGGAGGAGAGGATGAAAAAAGGAGCAGGTCAGGGTGACACAGGGTGACTGGAAGAAAAGGAAAACAGGGTGACGTCAGGGAAGGCCTTTCGGAGGAGACGTAGCTTCGATTAGGCTTTGAAGGGGGAGAGAGTAATCGTCTGTCGGATATGAAGAGGGAGGGCGTTTCAGGCCAGGGGTAGGATGTGTGGCTCGGCGGAAAGAGCCCGGGCTTGGGAGGCAGAGGTCATGAGTTCGAATCCCAGCTCTGCGACCTTGGGCAAGCCACTTAACTTCTCTGGGCCTCGGTCACCTCATCCGCAAGATGGGGATTAACCGGGAGCCTCACGTGGGACAAGCCCATTACCCTGTATCTACCCCAGTGCATAGAACGGTGCTCTGCACAGAGTAAGTGCTTAACAAATACCAACATTATTATCATCACGTGGGCGAGAGGTCGGTGGCAAGGTAGATGAGGTCGAGGATTCCGTCAAGCATTTGCAGTGAAAAGGAAAGGCTGGGTAACCATGAGGGCACCCAGACTTCCAGAGATCTCTCCCAAGGAGAACCCTGGCTCATCCCATCTCTAGGCTGTGAGCTCACTGTGGGCAAGGAATGTGTTCACCGACTCTTTTATACTGTACCCTCCCAAGTGCTTAGTTCAGTCCCCGGCACACAGTAAGCGCTCAATAGATACGATTAATCGACTGATCGGATTGGTTCTTTCCTTCGAGGCATCCGTCTCCCTCACCCGGTAGTCAACAACACCATCAAGCAGAGTTGACAAATCCCCAAAATGAGCTCGGCTCAGAGCCGGGCGATGTACCGAGCAAGGCGAGGAGTCTCCGGCCGGTCCTCTGGGGGTTACAGTCCAAAGCAGCTAATCTCGTTTCCGAGGGAGGAGAGAAGTGCGTGCGGTATCCCGTGATAACCGCAGGGAAAGAATACCCAGGTAGGAATTAGACCTGGCCCCTGCCTCTCGGGGGGCTCAAAATATTAAAAGCAAAGAGGGGTGAAGGGAGTGGCCACAGACACGTAAGGAGAGATGAAGCAAAACCTTAAGACTACGGTAGGCTAAAAGCAAAGATCAGCGGCGTCTAGAGGAGCGGATTTCAGGGTCTTCACAATAGCAACGTTCCCGAGATTTTGTGGAGGCGGTGAGGAGCTGCGGTGCTGGTACTTCGGACTCATCTTGGCTCCCCAGGATTGCCGAGGAGCCTGAGGACCGTTCCCATTTGCTGCCATCTTGGTCGGGTTGCCGCTTCTGCTGACTTTACCGCCTCATTCCTTTCCTGGTGTCCGTCTCCCCTCCTTCCTCTTTAGCCACCGAGGCCCCTCTGGATGGAGGACTGCGGTCGAATCGATATCCTAGTAGCTTTCTCCGGGGCCCGGTCTTGGCTTCGGAGGTGGTAGGTGCCAAATACGCGGCGTTACGATGCTGGCAAGGGAGTAGACAAGAGGTTTACGAGCGAGTGGGTCCTCTTGGAGGTCTCCTGGCCAATCAGACCCCGAGGACTAGCGAACCACAGAACGGGAGCCGCTTTGGAGGGCATCTCTGTCTTGCTGAAGTCAAGTGACCCAAGAGGTTGGGCCAGTGGCCAGCCTTCCCTCTCCGTCCCGTGGCTTGCTACGTGACCCTCCCTAGCCCACGTGAAAACCAATCTGTCACTCCCCACCCTGACACCGCCCACTGCCTGAGCCCAGCATTCTCTGCAGACCGACGGACTCGCCTAGAGGAAAGAACATGGCGCGGTGAGTCAGGAGACGTGGGTTCTAATCCCGGTTCTGCTATTTAACTTCCAAGGCCCTTAACTTCTCCGGGCCTCGGTTTCTTTATCTGCACAACAAGGATCAAATACCCGCTCTCGCGGAAGCAGCGCGGAGCAGTGGATAGAGCAGAGGCCTGGGAGTCGGAACGTCGTGGGTTCTAATCCTGGCTCCACCACTTTTCTGTCGGGTGACCTTGGGCAAGTCACTTCATTTCTCTGTGCCTTAATAACCTCACTAGTAAAACGGGGATTGAGACCGTGAAACCCAAGTGGGACAGAGAGTATAGCCAACCTGATTTGCTTGGATCTCTTCCAGCCATTAATAATATATAATAATGGCATTTGTTAAGCACTTACTATGTGCAAGGCACTGTTCTAAGCGCTGGGGGGTGGGGATACAAGGTAATCAGTTTGTCCCACATGGGGCTCACAGCCTTAATCCCCGTGTTACAAATGAGGTAACTGAGGCACAGAGAAGTGAAGTGACGTGTCCAAGAGTCACACAGTTGGCAAGTGGCGGAGCCGGGATTAGAACCCATGACCTCTGTCTCCCAAGCCTGTGCCCTTTCCACTGAGCCAAGCCGCTTCTAGTACCGTGTCTGCCGCCCGGCAAGTGCTCAACAAACACCACAGTTCTTCTCCCCCGGAGAATGTGAGCCCCATGAGGGACAGGAACCGTATCCGATCTGACCGTATCTACCTCAGTGTTTAGAAAATAGTAAGAACTAAACAAAGGTAGCTATTATTACTATTATTATCATTATTATCGTCGTTCCAAGGAAGTGTCGAGAATGAGAAATCAACCCTCGGTCAAACTGAGCTGGAGCAGTGCCCACTTTCTCCAGGGCTGCAAGATCCACGCTTATCCACGGGTATTAGCATCGGGCTCATGAGCGCGTCTGCTGATATTACCTACGGCGACCTCGGCTGCGATAAGGCCGCCATATAGCCCTGAATTAGCGCCGGCAGTTTTCAGTTACGAATCTTCGGGGAACGTGTGACTTTTAAACAATGAGGAAATACAGGGAAGGTAAAACATCTCTGTGAGCAGGTAAAAGTGGGCTTGGCAATGAAATCTGACTCGGAGAAGTGATTTGGATTTAACTGTCCTGGACCTTAAAACCACAAGGAACTGTTGAGTGTTATGTAAAACTGGCCTTTTGTTTTAGGATAAAAAATGATTTTGAAAGGGTTAAAGAAGGACCTCTCAGGTTGATCAAGTGTAGATAAAAATCTCAACAATTACGCTTTGCTTGGGGAGTGGAGAACAGGCTCCGGGCTTTCTGTGTGCTTCCTAGACAGCCCTGCCCCGTACAATAATTACGGTACTTGTTAAGCACTAACTATGTGCCAAGCCCTCTTCTAAATGCTGAAATAGATACGAGATTATCAGGTTGGCCACAGTATCAAGGAACAGCATGGTATAATGGATAGAGCACAGGTCTGGGAGTCATGAGGCTATGGGTTCTAATTCCGGCTCTGCCATATATCTGCCGTGTGACCTTGGGCAAGTCACTTCACTTCTCTGCGCCCCAGCTACCTCTTCCGTAATATGGGGATTGAGACCGTCAGCCCCAAGTGGGACAGGGACCGCGTCCAACCCGACTGGCTTGGGTCCACCCCAGCGCTTAGGACGGTGCCTGGCACATAGTAAGTGCTTAATAGACGTCATAATTATTATTATTATTACCTGTCTCCCATGAGGTTGACAATCCAAGTCGGAGGGAGTGGGACTTAATCCCCATTTTACAGAGGACACAATCTAGCTCTATGGAGTTGTGGCCTGACATTACGAGATCTCACTTCTGCCCATTCCCCGACCCCCTCTCCCCAGCTCTTGTGTGGAACATTTATCGACTGAAAGTTCAGTCTCTTGCTTCTCTCAACTGGCTTTCTCTTCCTTATTCGCACCAGGAAAAGCTGGTCTTTCAGTGCCATTTCTTTTAAAGGGATGCGGTGACAACTCCCGTACCCGATTTAAATACCGAAAAAAATCTGTATCATCTTAAGAAACTGAAACCTTTGTGGGTAGGGAACGTCTACCAACTTGGCTATACTGCATTCCCCTAATGCCTCGGACGATGCTCGGCACACAGAAGGTGCTCAAAAAATACCATTGGTTGATTGAACTTCTGTTGAGGGGTGCTAGGCTTTTATTTCTGAAATCTGAAAGGTTCCTTTTTTTCTTTTCTTTTCTTTTAAAGAAATAGAAAAGGAGAAGGCTCTCAAAATCATAAATCGCTACTTGAAATGTTGTGTTGCCGTTGCAGGGAGACATGAATAATACATTTTAAGCCCAGAGAATTATTTCATACCATATTCTTTCTCTCTAACTTCCTTAGGTGAGGATCGACAGGAGATCAACTCTAGCTAGAGTCGATGCAAATCTGATCCTGGAAGATGGAGGCTGCGTCCTTGGTTTCACTCAGAGAAAGCTCCATACGGAGTTTGGATGGAGCTGGGGCGGAAGAGAGGTAAAGCCACCGGTGTAGGAGATCAGTTTTTCCTTTGAATGACTCGTGGTGCTCAGGACAGTGCTCTCACTCATTTTTTTTTATGATGTTAAGCGTTTACTATATGCCAAGAACTGTACTAAGTGCCGGGGTGGATACAAGATAAGCAGATTTGACACAGTACCTGTTCCGCACAGCGTGGCCTAGTGGAAAGGGCCTTGAGAGTCAGGGGATCTAGATTCTAATCCTACCTCAACCATTTGCTTGCTAAGTGGTCTTGGGCGACTTACATAATTTATCTGGGCCTCAGTTTCCTCATCTGAAAAAGAGTGTTAAATCCTTCTCCCTCTTACTTAGACTGTGAGCCCCATGTGGGAGAGGGACGGAGTCCAACCTGATTAATTTATATCTACCCCAGAGCTCAGAACAGTGCTTGACACATAGAAAGGGCTTAACACACACCGTAATAGCAATAACAATAATAATAATAATGTTAGTATTGGTTAAGCGCTTACTATGTGCCGAGCACTGTTCTAAGCACTGGGGTAGTTACAGGGTAATCAGGTCCCACGCGGGGCTCACGGTCGTCACCCCCATTTTCCAGATGAGGTAACTGAGGCCCAGAGAAGTGAAGTGACTGGCCCAAAGTCACACAGCAGACAAGCGGCGGAGCCGGGATTAGAAGCCACGACCTCTGCCTCCTAAACCCGGGCTCTTGCCACTGAGCCACGCTGCTTCTCGTACTAATGATGATAATCCCAGAGGCCCAAGGTCTAAGTAAGAGGAAATAGGACTCGATCCCCATTTTACAGATGAGGAAACAGAAGCCCAAAGAATATAAGTGATTTGAGCAAGGTCACCCAGAGGGTAAGTGGTGGGGGCAGGATTAGAAGCCTGGTCTGTCCTAATTCTCCTCCACTTCTCTTCTCCGTCTCCGAAACTATGGGCCACAAAAGCTTCTCTGGCTTTTGTTTTCTCGTCCCCCACTCTCTCGGTTCTCTTCCTACTCCTCTCTAAATATCGATTCTCAGCTTTGTTGGCTTTTGGTCCTCCCTTCACTCTTTGACTCTCAGTGACCCACCCAAGCTCTTTCGTGGGTTCTCTAATCTTCTCCTCCTACAGTAATTCTCTTGGCCAACTCATCTACCTACCCACCGTGTGACTTTGGACAAGTCACTTGACTTCTCTGTGTCTCAGTTTCCATCCATAAAACGGGGATTAAATAGCTGGGCTTCTGCCCCCTTAGACTGAGATATCCATGTGGCACCGGGACTGTGTCTCACCTAATCATTTTGACTTGTATCTTGCGTCTACTCAACCCTTAACAGAGTGATTGGCAGATAGAAAGCACGGAACACATGCCTTTGCTATGATTATAATCACTATTTATCATTATTATCCACTTACCTAGTTCCAGCTGCCCGTTCGATACGGGCAGTTCCCGATCCACGTCTCCACCTGCACGACTCAGCTGGCACCTGAAATCCGACACTGCAAAGATCGTCCCTCCTAAAACTTCCCCTTCTGACTTTCCCATCGCTGTTTTGGTGTTTTTTTGTATTTAGTAAATGGTATTTGTTAAGTGCTTACTCTGGCGCCGGGCACTGTTCTAACCTCTGGGGTAGATACCAATTAATCAGGCTGGACGCTGTCCACGTCCCATGTGAGGATCGCTGTCTCAATCCCCCATTTTACAGATGAAGCAAGTGAGGCGAAGGGAAGTGACTTGCCTAAGGTCACACTGCAGACAAGCGGTGGAGCCGTGATTAGAACTCGCGTCCTCGGATTCCCAAGCCTGTGCTCTTTCCACTAGGCTACACCGCTGACAATACGCCCGCCATCCGACTCGCAGAAGCTTCTAACCCCTGGTGCGTGGCTCACCACCAGCTAACTCCCTCTTTACATTTCTATCCCCGGTTTGGTTTCTTCTCTTCTCACAATGATCCCATTCATTAGAGAAGTTCCCTTACTTAAACCAAACGTGGGGCAGGAATGGTCTGACATTGTTTAGCACAGTACTTGCACATAGTAAGCGCTTAACAAGCACCAGGGCCGTTAGAACTGTTATTATTGAGAGAAACGGCGTGGCTCGATGGAAAGAGCCCGGGCTTGGGAGTCAGAGGTCGTGGGTTCCAATCCCGGCTCTGCCACTTGTCAGCTGTGTGACTTCGGGCGAGTCACTCCACTTCTCTGGGCCTCAGTTACTTCGTCTGGAAAATGGGGATTAAGACTGTGAGCCCCACATGGGACAACCTGATCACCTTGTATCCGCCGCCCCCCCCCCCAGCGCTTAGAACAGTGCTTCGCAAAGAGTAAGCACTTAACAAATACCATCATTATTATTATTATCATTATTATTGTCATCATCGTTCCTGACTCCCATGTGTGATTTCTCTCACCTTTTCCTCTCTTTAGAACTCACTCAGTCCTGCTGAACACATTCCTCTCTTCAACGGCCTTCTAAAAAATCACCTCCAACAGGTAGTCCATGTTCCCTCAAATATTTCTCCGTGGAATCGCGGTTTACATCTCCACGGAATACCCTTCACCTTTGCCCTCTATCCAAACCGCTTCCATGCCGATCCGAAAACTCATCGTTTCCCACCTTGACTCCTGCGTCGGCCTCCTCGCTGACCTCCATTCATCCTGTCTCTCCTAACTTCACCCTCCCGCCGGATAATTTTTCTGCTCCCCCTTCTCCCTGCGCTTTATGGGCTCCTGAACGCATTTAGTAATAATTGTGGTACTTTTTGTTGTTCTTTTTGGGTGTTTTCATGGTTTTTGTTAAGACCTAACCATATACCAGGCACTGTATTGAGCGCTGCGGTAAATGCAAGCGAATCACGTTGGACACAGTCGGTGTTTCATGGGGTTTCCAGTCTTAATCCCCGGGTTTACAGGCGGGGGTCACAGGCACAGAGAAGTTAAGTGACTTGCTCAGCACTTACTGTGTGCCGAATTGTACGTTCCAAGCGCTTAGTACGGGGCTCTGCACCCAGTAAACGCTCAATAAATATTATTGAATGAATGAGCGAATAACAGTGTAGTAAGTACTAGGGTAGATAGAGGACAGGACACAGTCCCTGTCCCTCACAGGACTAACGGTCTAAGTAATTATTTCTTCATATCATCCCCTCATCTAGACCGCAAACTCCCTGTGGGCCGAGATTGTGTCTCTGACCGATTCTATTATACTACACTATCCTAAGCATTTAGGCTCAACCCAGTAAACGTTCACTAAATACCACCGAATGATCGATCTGATACGTGTTCAATTGCTTATTTTTGTATCACTTGCATCTCGGTGCCTCAGTTACCTCATCTGGAAAATGGGGATGAAGATTGTGAGCCTCACGGGGGACAATGAGATTACCCTGTATCTACCCCGGCGTTCAGAACAGTGCTCGGCACATAGTAAGCGCTGAACAAGTACCAACATTATTATTAACATTATTATCTATACGCTTACTCATTTGCCTAATGTATAACAATTTCTGTCTGCTCCTTTCCCCTCATTAAATGCAGAGCACAACCTCCGGTCTCCCACCTTCCTTTTGCCCCGAAGGGTTGATTCTAACTGCATCATATAGAATTCCTGGGAAGCTAAACACAATCGATCATTTGCATCTCAAAGGGATGAAGACAGTCTAACCCAGCCGTGCGAATTATCACTAGCCCACAGGGCAGGCTGCGGGCGAGATGAAACGTTAATAAATCTCAAAATATAATCTATAGCAAGAATATGTATTTCTCTAAGACACCAAGCTCACCTCCATAATCATAACCATCTCCACGCCACTGGCCAGGAGAGGACCGACGGGACGCGACTTGGAGGGATGGAATAGGACATGAAAGGATAAAGTTAGACTGACTTTAGGGCAGAATGGATGGGGTCTGGTGGGTGAGGGAGAGAAAGAGTCGCGCTCACTTTTTATGGGGGAGAAATAAAATAGAAAATGAGTTTTTTGGTTTAAAAGGAAATGATCTCTCCTGGTTCTCGGTGGGTTAGTATTCCGTTACGGCGCTTCTGATCGATAAAACTCCCACTGTCCGGAGCTTGGTTGAGTTACTGAGGTTACAAATGAAAACTGGCCCCCAGAGCTTACAGAATTTCCTTAACGAAGACAGAGACCATAATTCTTACTTACACTTGGCTCCTACAGAAACTATAATGGGTTTCTCCCCTCCAGCCTCGTTGTTTGCCTTTCTTTTCGGGCGACTGATATATAAACATGGCCAAGATTTTCCCATACCAAATCCTCACCCCGTGTTCAGACTTCCACCTCCCTCATCAGTGAAGACCAGCAGTACTCCACGGGCACAGGTGTTACGCGAACACAGGGAGACTTTCTGGTCAGAGGAATGGGTGAGAAGATCACGGCCGTGAGAGTCAACGTGGCAAAGTAGGAAGAGCAGAGGCCTAGGGGGCGGAGAACCTGTGTTTTGATCCCGGTTCCGTCCGCTGTGCGATCTTGGGCAGCATGGCTTAGGTTTTTGTGGCTAGAGCCCGGGCCTGAGAGTCAGGAGAAGCAGCCTGGCTCAGTGGAGGGAGTCCAGGCTCGGGAGTCAGAGGTCATGGGTTCGATTGCCGACTCCGCCACCGGTCAGCCGTGTGACTGTGGGCAAGTCACTCGACTTCTCTGTGCCTCAGTGACCTCAACTGTAAAATGGGGATTAGGACCGTGAGCCCCGCGTGGGACAACCTGATTCCGCTGTATCTACGCCAGCGCTTAGAACAGTGCTCTGCACCTAGTAAGCGCTTAACAAATACCAACATCATCAAGGATATGGCTTTTAATCCTGCCTCTGCCACATGTCTGCTGGGTGACCTTGGGCATGTCTCTTCACTTCTCTGTGCCTCAGTTCCCTCATCTGGAAAATGGGGATTAAGACTGGGAGCCCTAAGTGGGACACGGACTGTGCTCAACTTGCTTACTTTATATGCATTCAATCATATTTACTGAGTGCTTTCTATGTGCAGAGCACTGTACTAAGTGCTTGAAAAGTACAATAATAAAAATAATAACGTAGGCATTTAAGTGCTTACTATGTGCAGAGCACTGTTGTAAGCACTGGGGTAGATACGGGGTAATCAGGTTGTCCCCCGTGAGGCTCACAATTAATCCCCATTTTACAGATGAGGGAACTGAGGCACAGACGAGTTAAATGACTTGCCCACAGTCACACAGCCTACAAGTGGCAGAGCCGGCATTCGAACCCATGACCTGTGACTCCCAAGCCCGGGCTCTTTCCACTGAGCCACGCTGCTTCTCTAATAAAGAGAGGCAATCTCTGCCCACAGCGGGCTACCCCGGGACTCAGAACAGGGCTTGTCACGTAGTAAACACCTAACGAGTACCATTATAATTATTATTATTATTATTATTATCGTTAAGTCATTCCTCAGTACATCGGTGCCTCAGTTCCCTCATCTGTAAAATCAGGATTCACTATATGTTCTCCCTTCTGTTTAAACACTGAGCCCTTTGAGGGACAGCAACTATGACTGATGCGACATTTATTTTTCTGCTCCATCACTCAGTTCAGTGCTCGGTGCCCAATATGTCCTTCACAGATACTATGATAATTATTATTGGTAGTATTATCATCATCATTATTAGAGAAGGAGGTTAGAACGGCTCCTCCGAAGGCGGACATCCTGGCTCACGCGGCCCATCTGTAGGCTAGACCTCAGCGGAGAGTCCTCAGGCTCTCACACCTCCCCGGGGCCTCTGTTTTCCCATCTGAACAATGGACGGAACAAACCTCTTAGCTGCATTAGCAAACGTCGTCAGAAGGTGATTTTCAAGTCTAAAGGTGCCACTAAAGCTGAACGGGAAGTTTTAAACTGCACTTTCCTCCCACGGAATCCAGGGCTGATTCTAACTACCTCCTTTGCAACGACAGATCCACAACACTAGAAATGTTCACAACTTCCGTCCCCCCAGTACACACAAAAAAAATCACTTGATACAATTACTCGGTGAGTGGCTACTTCGGTTAGCAAAAATCTCCGTTGCCATGACAGCCGAAGTAACTACGTTGCTTCCGTAAGTGATTCTTCTATGATCTCCCTCTCTGATTTCACTGCCCTCCTCGCTATCCTCGCCTCAATCCCAGAAATTTAGGGAGGTTCATTTTTCTCTCTGGTAGGTGTGAAGTTGTTTGCGAGCACCACGAGGAGGGTCAGTATCTATCATCAGGCTTACCTTGTCTTGTTTATGCTCTCGTTCCACACCCCCTGTTGCTTTTTCCAGAAGCAGCGCGGCTCGGTGGAAAGAGCCCGGGCTTTGGAGTCAGGGGTCATGGGTTCGAATCCCGGCTCGGCCCCTCGTCAGCTGTGTGACTTTGGGCGAGTCGCTTCACTTCTCGGTGCCTCAGTGACCTCGTCTGGAAAACGGGGATTAAGACTGGGAGCCCCACGTGGGACAACCTGATTCCCCTGTGTCTATGTGCTCGGCACATAGTAAGCGCTTAACAAATACCAACGTTATTATTATTATTGGATAATCAGCTTGAAGCAAGAAAAAAGGGTTCTTTCTGGAGTGTTTCTAGACTGCACAATGGGTGTGGCTTCGGGTTTCCCATCCGTTCTAGTTGCAAAGTGCTGGCCCCGTGTGCAGGGAAGATATCGCTTCGTTGTTCCGTACCTCCCAAGAGCTTAGCACAGTGCACTATACCGAAAGGGCGCTCAATAAATGCCGCTACTACTTCCGTTGATCAGAAATCTTCCTCATTTGTCCAGGAGTGACTCTTACATCCTCAAACCGCCGCACCGTATCACAGTAGGCACTGAACAAATGTTTCTACGGAGAGGACTTCCTGGAAATTTTCCGTTCCAAAGTTCGGGAGCTCAGCACGAGCCCCTTTTATTTTTTTGCAATCAGTCCCCCGCAAAACCTTCCTAAAAACCGGAATGGGGATCGGAAAATGTCGCGAGCTTTGGGCGTCTTAGTGTTTCGGATGATCTTTGGTAGCTCCGTCTCTCTTTGGATTCTCGTTAGGAGGAGCCCACCGTCAACTGTCTGTCCAGAGCTGATTTTTCCAGTGAAGGTTCCAAATGCTTAGCTGTTACATTAATATTAGACTCTCCCACTAAAACAAATCATTCTTCTTAAATAATAGAAGCCGACTACGCCGCTGAAGAAATCTTCCGAGCTATGAATTTACCGGCACCGAAACCATTTATTCTCCGGACATTTTATTTGGATTAACGGAGACGACTCAGAAGTCTGAATTTCATTTGAGAATCTCTGGGTCCGTTTATCCTCCGGGGGTTGATCCGTCATGAAGCTCGTAGGTTTAGGTGTGCTGATTCCTGTTAGAAATACTCGCTTTTTAGTGGCAGAAACGCGCAATTAGCAGAGGGGGAAAATCACGTATTATGATTCGGTTACTTCGGATACTCAAATGCTCTGGTTCTCGGAACAGGGACCGACAGGGAACCGGGAGCAGCCCGGCCCAGTGGATGGAGCACCGGCCTGGGAGTCCGAAGGACCTGGGTTTTAATCCCGACTCGGTCACTTGTCTGCTGCGCGACCTTGGGCAAGTCACTTTGCTTCTCTAGACCTCAGTTACCTCGTCCGTAAAATGAAGATTAAAACTGCGAGCCCCATGTGGGACGGGGATTTTCATTCATTCATGCAGTTGGATTTATTGAGCGCTATTTATTGAGCGCTGACTGTGAGCAGAGCACTGGACTGAGCGCTTGGAAAGTACAATTAGGTGACGAATAGAGTCAATCCCTACCTAACAATGGACTCACAGTCTTGTTCAACCTGATTACCTTGTATTTACCCCAACACTTAATAGAGTGCCAGGAACACGGTAAGGGCTTAGCAGATATCACAGTTATTATTACTGGAAGACAGCGTCGCTTAGTGGAAAGAGCCTGGGCTTGGGAGTCAAGAGGTCGTGGGTTCTCATCCCGGCTCCGCCACTTGTCCGCTGTGTGACCCGGGGCGAGTCACGTAACTTCTCTGGGCCTCAGTTACCTCATCTGTAAAAATGGGGATTAAAAAATGTGAGCCCCACGTGGGACAATCTGATTACCTTGTCTCTACCCCAGCGCTTAGAACAGTGCTCTGCACGTAGTAAGTCCTTAACAAATACCATTATTATTATTATTATTATTATTATCATTAGTCCATTTCCATTTCACACCTGCTAGATCCAACACTGTAGCTGTCTAGGGTCCTCGACCAAGTACCAAATCAGCGTAAGCGTAAACAGATTTCAATTCTCCAACCCTCAAGAATCAACGGCACTGGCTTCGAGAATCGGGCAGTCAGTAAAGAACTCAAGCGAACGTTTGACCTCGAGATCAGTATTGGATGAGGTGAAAATCTGAACCGAGATGGTGTCTCTGAGGAGCCCTCGGATCTGCCTGGGCCGGTTTCCCACTCTGGCTGTCCTGTGAGGCCACGGCATGACCCGGTGGATTCTCTTCTATTTACAGCCCTGGCTGGCCTTCGTGGGTCCGGCTTTACGTTCATCACAGCTTTCCACCTCCTGCGGTCTATTGGAAAGAGTATGGGCCGGGTAGGTGGAAGGACCCGGGTCCTAATTCCGCCTCCGCCACTTGTCCGCTCTGAGACCTCGGGCAAGTCACTTAATCTCTCTGCACCTCAGTTACCTCATCCGTAAAACAGGGATCGAGATTGTGAGCCCCGTGTGGGACGAGGACCGTGTCCAACGTCTCTGCTCTGCCCCTTGTCAGCTGGGTGACTGTGGGCAAGCCACTTCTCGGTGCCTCAGTTACCTCAGCGGTAAAATGGGGATTAAGACCGTGAGCCCCACGTGGGGCGACCTGATCCCCCCGTGTCTACCCCGGCGCTTAGAACAGTGCTCCGCACACAGTAAGCGCTTAACGAATACCAACATTATTATCTTGGATCTATCCCGGTGCTAAGTACATTGCTTGGAACCTATTAAGCACTTAATGGATACCACAATCGTTATTTTGTGGTTTCAGGACCTGAGTAGGGGCCACATCAGCCAAACCTGGACCCAGGCCCCCACCTTTTAGTTCTACTTCTGGGGATCGTCCCGTGGCCTCTCTCTTCCAGGGCCCCGAGGCTCAAACCCTGGGGTCTTTTGCCATTAGCGTCTGTCACCGAGCTCGGCTCGTGGAGCTTCACCTCCGCCCCTCTCCCCATGGCCTGTGTTTGCTTTTAGAAAGGGAAGGGAGCAGCAAGGTTTAGGGGATAGAGCACGGGCCTGGGAGTCAGAAGATCATGGGTTCTAATCCCGGCTCCGCCGTCCGTCTGCTGTGTGATCTTGGGCAAGTCATTTCACTTCCTCTGTGCCTCAGTTGCCTTGCCTGTAGAATGGAGATTGAGACCGTGAGCCCCACGAGGGACAGGGACGGTGCCTAACCTGATCTGCTTGTATCTACCCCAGCCCCGAGTAAGGTAAGTGCCGAATCCCAGCTCTGCCACTTGTCAGCTGTGTGACTGTGGGCAAGTCACTTCACTTCTCTGGGCCTCAGTTCCCTCATCTGTAAAATGGGGATTAAGACTGTGAGCCCCACGTGGGACAACCTGATTCCCCCGGGTCTACCCCAGCGCTTAGAACAGTGCTCGGCGCATAGTAAGCCCTTAACAAGTACCGACATTATTATTATTATTATTATTAACAAACACCACAGTTATTATTATTAAGGAATAGGGGCGTAGCTTCCGAGGCCAAAGGAACGTAAATATTTTCCTCCATTGAGTATACTCCGATTTGGCCCGGTAATACCGACTTTTGGAGGATGGAAAGCAGAGGTAGAACTGATTATGCTACTTCCCAGGTAGGGAATGTGTCGGTTATATTGTTAATATTGTATCTTTCCAAGCGCTTCCTACAGCGCTCTGCACACAGTAAGCACTCGCTAAAGATGATTATCTTATTGATCGTCCGCTCTTATTGCCTAGTTTAATCAGCTGTACGTACCCATACCTGATTTTACATTCACAGAAGCATACTCCTGAATACACCCATTAAATACATCAAAATTGCTGCTAATAATAATACTGATGATAATAACAAGGGTATTTCTTAAACGCTTAAAATGTGCCAGGCACTGCGCTAAGCACTGGGGTGGATACAAGCCAACTGGTTTGGACACGGTACCTTGTCCCACTTGGTGCTCACAGTGTCAATCCCCGTTTTACAGATGAGGTAACTGAAGCCCAGAGAAGTGAAGTGACCTGCCCAAGTATTTAGCAAGCCCTTACCTTTTACGGTATTTGTCAAGAGTTTACTATGTGCCAGGCACTGTACTGAGCGCTGGGTTCGTTACAAGCTACTAATCAGTTTGGACACAGTCCATATTCATTCACTCAATGGTATTTATTGAGCGCTTACTAGGGGCAGAGCACTGGACTAGGCGCTTGGAGTGTACAGGTCGGGAACAGACAGAGACAGTCCCTGCCCTCTGACGGGCGCACGGTCTAATCGGGGGAGACCGACGGACGAGAACAACGGCAAGAAAAGAACAGTGGCAATAGCAGTCCACATCCCGAGTGGGCCTCACTGTCTTAATCCCCGTTTTACAGATAAGGTGACTGAGTCACAGAGAAGTGAAGCGACTCGCCCACGGTCACCCAGCATCCAGATTACCGAACCGGGATTAGAATCTAGGTCCTCTGACTCCCAGGCCTGTGCTCTTTCCACTAGGCCACGCTGCTTAAGCTTAAGGGGCTCCGTGGAAAAGAGCCTGGGCTTCGGAGTCGGAGGTCAGGAGTTCGACTCCCGGCTCTGCCACTCGTCAGCTGGGTGACTGTGGGCGAGTCACTTCACTTCTCCGGGCCTCAGTTCCCTCATCTGTCAAATGGGGATTAACCGTGAGCCTCACGTGGGACGACCCTGATTGCCCCGTGTCTCCCCCGGCGCTTAGAACAGTGCTCGGCACCTCGTAAGCGCTTAACAAATACCAACATTATCATCATTATTATCATTCTCCTGCCGTGGAACGACGACTGTGTTTGGAGTATAGAACGGAGCAAGTTGCCTCAACTCTTGTTCTCGAGTCACCTACACTCTAGTGAGGAGGTACCGTTGATTCCCAGAGAATAGAATAGATAAAATGAAAGCTCTTCTCTACTGGCACTGGGACAAGAGGAAGGGTTCCTGGCAGCGTGGCTCAGTGGAAAGAGCATGGGCTCGGGAGTCAGAGGTCATGAGTTCGAATCCCGGCCCGGCCACTTGGCAGCTGGGTGACTGTGGGCGAGTCACTTCCCTTCCCTGGGCCTCAGTTCCCCCATCTGGAAAATGCCGATTAACGGAGGGCCTCCCGTGGGACAACCCGATGACCCTGGATCTCCCCCAGCGCTTAGAACCGTGCTCGGCACCTCGTAAGCGCTTAACCGATACCGACATCGTTATCATTGTTATGATGGCAATTGACGCGGCACTCGAGTACCAAGCACCCGCGTCCTTCTAGAGCATCTTGGTGCCAGCGACTCCCCCCGCCAGTCAGGAAAACACCTCCTTTGTCCCTGGCAGTTAAAATCCCAAGAATGGCGTATACCGGGAAAACGATACTGTCACCTGCCAAGGAGATGTACGGAAACAGTGATTGACTCCACTTTCAAGTCAGCCCCACAGTCAGACCCGCCAGCTCGGGGCGTCAATTCCTTGAGCCGCAAAGAAATGCTTTTGATCCCGTCCCTCTATCCTTTGAATGGAAAATCCACAGAAATACGTTCCGCTTAGTTCCCGACCGAAGGCTCTCTTCCGCTCTGATGAAAACGCGCCCTCGGGTTGGATCATTTTGGCCAGGACACTGAAGAGCGCATACCTCAACAGTAGCTGCGGAGGCCATTCGCTGCTGGAAGAAAGGAAGGAGAATAGTTGCGGTATTTATTGAGCGCTCATTACGTGGCAAGCACCGGACCGAGTCCTGGGGTTAATAACAAGGTAATGAAGTCGAACGCCGTCCCCGTCCCGCCCGGGGCTCACGGGAGGGAGAACGCACCACGAATCCCCACGCCTCAGTTGAGGAAACTGAAATCCGGAGACAGTAAGCGATTAGACCGAGGTCACGCAGCGGGCAGGCGGCGGAGCTTGT